>NC_064618.1:26441956-27818812 GCF_023898315.1 Schistocerca nitens
AACTTTGTGCGGGACCGAGACTCAAACTCAGGACCTTTGCCTTTCACGGACAAGTGCTCAACCATCTGAGCTACCCAAGCATGACACACGACCCGTTGTCACACCTTCAATTCCACCAGTACCTCATCTCCTACCTTCCAAACTTCACAAAAGCTCTTCTGTGAACATTGCAGAACTAGCACTCCGGAGTGAAAATCTCTTTCTGGAAACATGCCCCAGGCTGTGTCTAAGCCATGTCTCCGCAATATCCTTTCTTTCAGGAGTGCTAGTTCTGCAAGGTTCACAGAAGAGCTTATGTGAAGTTTGGAAGGTAGGATACATGGTGCTGGCATAACTGAAGCTGTGACGATGGGTCGTGAGTCGTGCTTGGGTAGCTCAAACGGTAGAGCACTTGCCCGTGAATGGCAAAGGTCCCGAATTTGAGTCTCGGTCCGGCACACAGTTTTAATCAGCCAGGAAGTAATCAATGTTTGCCAACTGAATCTACTCAAAGAATTAATTCCCCATCTACTTCCACTTCTGGTGTTTCTGACAACAAGATCATAACTACAGATTTTAACACTGGTCAGCCTTCTGAAGGAGGTCATTGGCAAAAGAAGTGAGGAAATGTCTCCAGAAGATGTTTGACCTCATCTCAAACTCACTCTTCCAAGAAAAAACAAACTAAGAAAATATGTTAGTGAGTCTGACATGCACTCCCATCAAAAACAGTTTTGAAGAGGGAAAGAATATGAAGAAATCTATCAGGCGTATAGGAAAATCATCTAGAAATGAAAGAAATAAGATCTGAAAGTGGAAGGTATTTAATCTGGAAGAATCCACAGGTTGTGAAGGATATGTTACCTATGGTGACATCTTCAAGCAGTGAGTCCTTATGCAGATGAAGGAAGTATGGTGTGTTCTATAGGGCATCTCATGATTCTGAAAGTGTATGGCAAAGTCTACAAATTTCAGACATTATGTTACTAATGTTTTGCTGGTCCCAAAAGATAAGACTCGTGTGTCATTTACATATATGTGACTGTGACAAATGGAATTTATGTGAACACATGAAGGAAGTTTTCTACAAGAGACTGATATTATATTGAAATTACCTACCATATTTCATGAAGATCAGCTACCTAAGTTTGCAAATATGTTTCCTTTTAGCTGTGATTTGGGTGACTTCAAGTTTTATTAGCTTTCTCTATAATTAGTTTGTATATCAAAATACTGTATTCTGAAGGGTGCAATGATTGGCTGCTTTGATGTGTATTTTGTTTCCGATTGTATACCATTTAATGGCTCTGTTAGCCTCCTGCAAGAGCTTAAATGGACCACTTGCAACTCTGTGACGTTTGGGTTTCTGCTTTTTTTAATATTTAGATTAGAGTTTTAATATTTTTTCTAACATTCACTAGATAGCAACCAAAACAGTAATTTTTTTAAAAAAAATTACTTGTTGTGAAAACTACAAATACAGAAAATCAAAATCTAAAAACAGATCCAGTTTTCCTAAGTTTACCCTATGCCAGAGAGCCAGTAGATGGTGTTATTAGTTGCACAGTATACCAGAGAATCAATAGTGGTGCTATTAATTTTTTTTTACCTCAGTGACAGAAGTGGTTTGAAGGTCTAGGTCAGAATTAAGCACCATAGTATTATCTGTAAGAATACAAAGTGACATTGAATTTAGTTGGCTAGGATACACAGATTTATTGATTTTGCTTTGTGCACTACAATTGAATAGGATTGGGGAGAAGAGAAGTTTGTGGCACAACTTGACTAGAAGAAGGGATCGGTTGGTAGGACATGTTTTGAGGCATCAAGGGATCACAAATTTAGCATTGGAGGGCAGTGTGGAGGGTAAAAATCGTAGAGGGAGACCAAGAGATGAATACACTAAGCAGATTCAGAAGGATGTAGGCTGCAGTAGGTACTGGGAGATGAAGAAGATTGCACAGGATAGAGTATCATGGAGAGCTGCATCAAACCAGCCTCAGGACTGAAGACAACAACAACAACAACAACAAACTTTACTTTCATTAATAATCATTAGTGTGGTGCTGAGTACTTTAAGAAAGTTAAGAAACACTGTGCCCAACTTATTGCTTCTGTCTGTGACTTCCACCGTGTCATGCGAGAAGAGTTCAAGTTGGGTTTCATCATCACTTTACCATTCTTTCCAATGGCTTGCAAGTTATTAGGTCAGGCGGAGTGGTCCGTAGCTGTCCAGTAAAAGCCAGTCCTTTTTTGACTAGATGGAGAACAATACTTTTTTGGCATTGTTGTATATCGGTAAATATTTCAAGGATGTGTATTTTCTTTCCTTGTTGAGATGTTTGACAACTGATTGTGAATTCTGTCTGGTTATGGAGACAGATACATAGCATATAACAGCGTTCTACCATAAATGTGCCAGTGACCTGCATAGCATAACAACTGAACACTGACTAAGATTTTTGTTTGACAATAATCATTACAAATGTTTCCTATGACAAAATGTATTCACAGGGTAATGTTTGTGAATAAACCACTGGCCACCTTAATTGTGGTGCTTACTTTTTTGCATGAAAACATGAAGAATCTATGTCCTCTCATTCACTTGTAACAACTTACTTGTTCTGGCATCTTTCAAAACTATCCCTATGGCAGGAAAGTTTTTTCAGAAATTCTTGTTAGCCTTGACATCCAGTTCTGTGCAGTGAAAGCTGTTAAGTTTTTGTAAAGTTGATGTTTCTTTAAGTTGATTATAATTTTGAAACAGTTGATACCTAATAGCACATTTATCCATATTGTCAACAGGATATTTATTCATATTGGCGTTTTTATTTTCACTGTGAGTGTTTTGGCTTAAACAACTTTCAAAATTTAGCTCACACATCCTGTCCCATTTTCCTTCAGCACTGTCAGTCATTTTTCTTTCTCATCAACAATAAATTTAATGATGTCAATTGCTAAAAGTCACATTGCAGCTGTCAGCAAAGGCGTTTTGCGTGAACAGTGACAACGACACTCGAGCCCCACAGTTGCAGGTGTGGGTGCCATCAATTGTAGTTCCCATCTGTGTGCCGGATCAGTGACGGTGTCACGCTTGATGCAGATTTCTCATATTTTCATGAAAAGCTTGGAACCTCAAATCTGATGGGGCTATCCCTGCTATCCAAGCGGTTGGTATATGTGTGCATTCATGGATGACATCTATCATTCCTAGCACACATTTTTAAGCTGCTACAAAAATGTTTTAAAATCACCTGCCTATCTGTGAATATGTGTCAGTTTAGATTCAAGCAAGCAGGGAATGAGATTAATTCATTCATTTTGCTGTGGAGATCCCATCATGAATGAGGTCTTTCAGGGTTATGGGATGAGTCAACTTATACAATAACAAACAGAAGAAGCCACTGCAGACTACATCTGTAAAGTAGACTATTTTTAATATGCTGGTACTGAATTTTGACCTGCTCCCTAGGTACAATAACAGTTTGTGTAACATCCATTATACCAAATTTTTAACTGATTACACATGCATTCTGCTCAACAAAATGACTCTCTCCCATGTGTAATGTTAATGGGTCAGTAAATTACAACTATATTTCTTACGGTAATATGTTATTGTGTGAGTATATTATAACTAAATTAGAAATACCCTGTATTACAAAGCTACGTCAAAGTAATTAGTCTATGCTCAGTTATACAAGTATTCAGAAAGCTGCTTTGCAGTTACAAAGTATGTTGGAAATGATGTCCACAGATTGTCATACAAGTCTGAACCTGCTTAATTTATCTGAGGATTCAAAGCACATTGCCGCCTTTTGTACTGATTAGAATTCGTACAAACTCAACAGGGTACCCTTTGGTTTGTCAATGGGATCTACCATCTTGTCCCATCTTCTAAATTGTGTTTTGGTTGATCTTGAGTTCAAGAGTGTCTATAATTATTTGGATGATGTGTTCATTTACAGCACAAACTTTTCAGAACATCTGAAACACCTGGAAACAGTTCTGGTCCGCCTTAGAGAGGCAGGTCTGATAGTGAAGCCATCTAAAATCATGTTAGCACGCCATCTAATTTCCTTTTTGGGGCATCTAGTCTGTGCCAACGGCATTAAGAATGACCAGGAGTGGGCTAGTGTTCTGTGAAAATTCCCTACACCTAATAATAAGAAAAATAAGAAACGTGTCGCCAGATTCATTGGCATGGCCAATTTTTTTCATAAATTTGTACTGAATTTTGTACAGTTAGCCAGTCCTCTCGATGGTATGTGGAAGAAGGGTGTCATGTTTAGGTGGTACGAAAGTCATCAGGCATCTTTTGAAGCCATTGAGACTGCCCTTAACAATCCACCTATTTCGGCTATTCCCAAGTTTGAGTTCTGTTTGTGGTCCAAAAGTATGCTTGTGATTGCCCAACACACTATGACAGGTAGGCACTTGGGGATTTATAAAACTATTGCTAAGATCAAGGAACATGTTAGTTGTTCTACCCTTTAAAAAGATATTTGGGGACTGCAAAATATGTAAGATCACTAAGCTTCACCCTAATTCCTGTAAGGGGTTTTTGTAGTCAACTAAGGAGGAGCATCCAATAGGTAAAATTTTTTTTGTCAATTACATTTGGCCACTCCCTCGTACTCCCCTGGGAATAAGTGCATCTTGGTGGTTGTGGATGACTTTTCCCATATTCTTGGCTTGTTCTGAGCCGAGGAGGACGGCTTCTGTATGTATTCATCGTCTGTCTTGGAATTTTTTCATCTTTGGGCCATCGAGAGTGGATGGAACATGCCCGCCTTTATTTCCAAGGAATGTAAAAGGTTCTGCTTTGAGAATGCCATCCAGCATGTCACCACTACACCTAAGGGGGATCTCTCGATATCAAGGGGACGGACTGATGACCCAGTAGTTTAGTCCCTTTAGACACATGATCATCATAATAATCATCAATAGCATGGCTCAACTTTGCATTCAGAACTGTGCAAAACGAGTCTCTTAAGGCCTCCCCAGCGTCTGTTATTTTGGTTTATCTGATTAATTCCCCCCTTGATAATCTTTGGTCTATTAACGGTCTCCTCCTGGAGCTAGTTACTCCAAAACAGAATTGGAGGAGGAGTAGACAGAACGTCCAACTTGCACATAGGGGTTGGCCCGCCATTACAATGAAGGCCAACAGCAGTGTGAGGCTATGGCTGGGGATTGGGTGTTCATGTTCAATACCAGCAGTGCATGAAAGGGGAATTGGGTTTCACTAGAAAGTTAACACTCGTTTCCTGAGACTGTATCAAATTGTGAGTGTTCTGAGTCCAGGGAATCGTCTTAGGCATGATTTGTTTACAAGCAAATCATCGTGAGTTCATGTTAGTCAGGTCAAGGAGAGCCAGTAACTTCACACTGGAAGGGGGCTTCAAATGGCTCTGAGCACTATGGGACTTAACATCTGAGGTCATCAGTCTCCTAGAACTTAGAACTGCTAAAACCTAACTAACCTAACGACATCACACACATCCATGCCCGAGGCAGAATTCGAACCTGCGACCATAGCGGTCGCGCGGCTCCAGACTGAAGCGCCTAGAACCGCTCGGCCACAGCGGCCGTCCTGGAAGGGGGCAGCTACATAATTTCGGTAAGAGATTTTGAGCCATGGCAGTTCCTTCGATTTCTTGCTATAGAGAGCGCTTACCAACTAGCGGGTGCAGCTGTGCCATCACTAGTGGCCGTGCAGTGGCCGTCAGCGGCGATGTCGTATCCAGTATCATGTCAGACTCAGCTCAGCTGGGAGTGATGTGCTGTGTGGGGCCCAGGTTTGGTCACGTTGGTTGTTAGTATTTGGTATGAGGCCTGTTCACGTGGCAGTTCTCTGATGTTATTCCCTAGTACGTTTTACTGTAAGTGATCTTGACCCTGCGTTTTTCTTGAATTCCAAAAGACAAGCAGCATTGTGTCTGTTCCATTAAATCCCGGTGCAATTTCTGTGTTTCATCGTCAATGCGAAGATCCACGGTTTATAGGAACCCTCCAGCTGTTCTTCGGAAACTACTACAGGTCTCCCAGGAATGGATCACAGCACAGACAGTTTGAACCATTACTCCCATGGAAGTAAATCGGCCTGGTGCCAGTTGTGTTCAATCCCGAAGCAATTTCTGTGTTTCATCGTCAACGAGAAGGTACACAGTTTACAGGAAGCCTCCAGCTGTGCATCGGAAACTACTACTGGTCTCCCAGGAATGGATCACGGCACAGACAGTTTGAATTATTACTGCGCTGGTCAGCAGTCGGCACTGTGCCAGTTGTATTCAATCCCGGTGCAATATCAGTGTTTCATCGTAAATGCGAAGGTTCACGGTTTATAGGAAGCTTCTAGCTGTGCATCGGAAACTACTACTGGTCTCCCAGGAATGGATCACAGCTCAGACAGTTTGAAGCATTACACCCCTGATAATTAATCGGCATGGTGCCACTTGTATTCAATCCCGATGCAATTTCTGTATTTCATCGTCAATGGGAAGGTACACAGTGTACAGGAAACCTCCAGCTGTGCACCGGAAGCTACTACAGGTCTCCCAGCATGGATCAAAGCACAGAAAGTTTGCACCATAACTCCCCTGGAAATTAGTTGGCAATTCTCCAGTTGTATTCAATCCCGAAGATATTTCTGTGTTTCATCGTCAATGCTAAGGTCCACAGTTTATAGGAAGCCTCCAGCTGTGCATCGGAAACTACTACTGGTCTCCCACCAATGGATCATAGCACAGACAGTTTGAAGTATTACTCCCCTGGAAATTAGTCGGCATGGTGCCAGTTGTATTCCATCCCGAAGCCATTTCTGTGTTTCATCGTCAATGTGAATGTACACAGTTTACAGGCAGCCTCCAGCTGTGCATCGGAAGCTAATAGAGGTCTCCCAGCAGTGGATCACAGCACATACAGTTTGAACCATTACTCCCCTGGAAATAAATCGGCCTGGTGCCAGTTGTGTTCAATCCCAAAGCAATTTCTGTATTTCATCGTCAATGTGAAGGTACACAGTTTACAGGAAGCCCCCAGCTGTGCATCGGAATCTACTACTGGTCTCCCAGGAATGGATGAAAGCACAGACAGTTAGAAGCATTACTGCCCTGGACAGGAGTCGGCATTGTGCCAGTTGTATTCAATCCCGAAGATATTTCTGTGTTTCATCGTCAATGCTAAGGTCCACAGTTTATAGGAAGCCTCCAGCTGTGCATCGGAAACTACTACTGGTCTCCCACCAATGGATCACAGCACAGACAGTTTGAAGTATTACTCCCTGGAAAATAGTCGGCATGGTGCCAGTTGTATTCAATCCCGGTGCAATTTCTGTGTTTCATCGTCAATGCGAAGGTCCACGGTCTATAGGAAGCTTCCAGCTGTGCATCGGAAACTACTACTGGTCTCCCACCAATGGATCACAGCGCAGACAGTTTGAAGTATTACTCCCCTGGAAATTAGTCGCCATGGTGCCAGTTGTATTCAATCCCGAAGCAATTTCCTTGTTTCATCGTCAATGTGAATGTACACAGTTTACAGGCAGCCTCCAGCTGTGCATCGGAAGCTAATAGAGGTCTCCCAGGAATGGATCACAGCACAGACAGTTTGAACCATTACTCCCCTGGAAATAAATCGGCCTGGTGCCAGTTGTGTTCAATCCCGAAGCAATTTCTGTATTTCATCGTCAACGAGAAGGTAAACAGTTTACAGGAAGCCTCCAGCTGTGCATCGGAAACTACTACTGGCCTCTCAGGAATGGAACAAAGCACAGACAGTTTGAAGGATTACTTCCCTGGAGATTAGTCGGCATGGGGCCGGTTGTATTCAATCCCGTTTGAATTTCTGTGTTTCATCGTCAATGCGAAGGTCCACGGTTCATAGGAAGCCTCCAGCTGCTCATCGGAAACTACTACTGGTCTCCCAGGAATGGATCACAGCACAGACAGTTTGAAGCATTACTCCCCTGGAAATAAATCGGCCTTGTGATAGTTGTGTTCAATCCCGAAGCAATATCTGTGTTTCATCGTCAATGTGAAGGTACACAGTTTACAGGAAGCCTCCAGCTATGCATCGGAATCTACTACTGGTCTCCCAGGAATGGATCAAAGCACTGACAGTTTGAAGTATTACTCCCCTGGAAATTAGTCGCCATGGTGCCAGTTATATTTAATCCCGATGCAATTTCTGTGTTTCAACGTCAATGCGAAGGTCCACGGTTCATAGGAGGCCTCCAGCTGCTCATCGGAAACTACTACTGGTCTCCCAGGAATGGATCACAGCACAGACAGTTTGAAGCATTACTTCCCTGGAGATTAGTCGGCATGGTGCCAGTTGTATTCAATCCCGGTGCAATTTCTGTGTTTCTTCGTCAATGCGAAGGTCCACGGTTTATAGAAGGCCTCCAGCTGTGCATCGGAAACCACTATTGCTCTCCCAGGAATGGATCACAGCACAGACAGTTTAAAGCATTACTCCATTGGAAATCAGTCGGCATGGTGCCAGTTGCATTCGATCCCGATGCAATTTCTGTGTTTCATCGTCAATGTGAAGGTACATAGTTTACAGGAAGCCTCCAGCTGTGCATCGAAAACCACTACTGGTCTCCCAGTAATGGATCAAAGCACAGACAGTTTGAAGCATTACTCCCCTGGAAATAAATCGGCCTGGTGCCAGTTGTGTTCAATCCCGAAGCAATTTCTGTGTTTCATCGTCAATGTTAAGGTACACAGTTTACAAGATGCCTCCAGCTGTGCGTCGGAAACTACCACTGGTCTCTCAGGAACGGTACAAAGCCCAGACAGTTTGAAGCATTACTTCCCTGGAGATTAGTCGGCATGGTGCCAGTTGTATTCAATCCCGATGCAATTTCTGTCTCTCATCGTCAATGCGAAGGTTCACGGTTTATAGAAACTTCTAGCTGTGCATCGGAAACTACTACTGGACTCCCAGGAATGGATCACAGCTCAGACAGTTTGAAGCATTACACCCCTGATAATTAATCGGCATGGTGCCACTTGTATTCAATCCCGATGCAATTTATGTATTTCATCGTCAATGGGAAAGTACACAGTGTACAGGAATCCTCCAGCTGTGCACCGGAACCTACTACAGGTCTCCCAGCATGGATCAAAGCACAGAAAGTTTGCACCATAATTCCCCTGGAAATTAGTTGGCATTTTGCCAGTTGTATTCAATCCCGAAGATATTTCTGTGTTTCATCGTCAATGCTAAGGTCCACCGTTTATAGGAAGCCTCCAGCTGTGCATCGGAAACTACTACTGGTCACCCACCAATGGATCACAGCACAGACAGTTTGAAGTATTACTCCCCTGGAAATTAGTCGGCATGGTGCCAGTTGTATTCAATCCCGAAGCAATTTCTGTGTTTCATCGTCATTGTGAATGTACACAGTTTACAGGCAGCCTCCAGCTGTTCATCGGAAGCTAATAGAGGTCTCCCAGGAATGGATCCAGCACAGACAGTTTGAACCATTACTCCCCTGGAAATAAATCAGCCTGGTGCCAGTTGTGTTCAATCCCGAAAAAAATTTCTGTATTTCATCGTCAACGAGAAGGTAAACAGTTTACAGGAAGCCTCCAGCTGTGCATCGGAAGCTACTACTGGTCTCTCAGGAATGGTACAAAGCACAGACAGTTTGAAGGATTACTTCCCTGGAGATTAGTCGGCATGGGGCCAGTTGTATTCAATCCCGTTTCAATTTCTGTGTTTCATCGTCAATGCGAAGGTCCACGGTTCATAGGAAGCCTCCAGCTGCTCATCGGAAACTACTACTGGTCTCCCAGGAATGGATCATAGCACAGACAGTTTGAAGTATTACTCCCCTGGAAATAAATCAGCCTGGTGATAGTTGTGTTCAATCCCGAAGCAATATCTGTGTTTCATCGTCAATGTGAAGGTACACAGTTTACAGGAAGCCTCCAGCTGTGCATCGGAATCTACTACTGGTCTCCCAGGAATGGATCAAAGCACTGACAGTTTGAAGTATTACTCCCCTGGAAATTAGTCGCCATGGTGCCAGTTATATTTAATCCCGATGCAATTTCTGTGTTTCAACGTCAATGCGAAGGTCCACGGTTCATAGGAAGCCTCCAGCTGCTCATCGGAAACTACTACTGGTCTCCCAGGAATGGATCACAGCACAGACAGTTTGAAGCATTACTTCCCTGGAGATTAGTCGGCATGGTGCCAGTTGTATTCAATCCCGGTGCAATTTCTGTGTATCTTCGTCAATGCGAAGGTCCACGGTTTATAGAAAGCCTCCAGCTGTGCATCGGAAACCACTACTGCTCTCCCAGGAATGGATCACAGCACAGACAGTTTAAAGCATTACTCCATTGGAAATCAGTCGGCATGGTGCCAGTTGCATTCGATCCCGATGCAATTTCTGTATTTCATCGTCAATGTGAAGGTACACAGTTTACAGGAAGCCTACAGCTGTGCATCGAAAACCACTACTGGTCTCCCAGGAATGGATCAAAGCACAGACAGTTTGAAGCATTACTCCCCTGGAAAAAAATCGGCCTGGTGCCAGTTGTGTTCAATCCCGAAGCAATTTCTGTGTTTTATCGTCAATGTTAAGGTACACAGTTTACAAGATGCCTCCAGCTGTGCGTCGGAAACTACCACTGGTCTCTCAGGAATGGTACAAAGCCCAGACAGTTTGAAGCATTACTTCCCTGGAGATTAGTCGGCATGGTGCCAGTTGTGTTCAATCCCGAAGCAATTTCTGTGTTTCATCGTCAATGTTAAGGTACACAGTTTACAAGATGCCTCCAGCTGTGCGTCGGAAACTACCACTGGTCTCTCAGGAATGGTACAAAGCCCAGACAGTTTGAAGCATTACTTCCCTGGAGATTAGTCGGCATGGTGCCAGTTGTATTCAATCCCGATGCAATTTCTGTGTCTCATCGTCAATGCGAAGGTTCACGGTTTATAGAAACTTCTAGCTGTGCATCGGAAACTACTACTGGACTCCCAGGAATGGATCACAGCTCAGACAGTTTGAAGCATTACACCCCTGATAATTAATCGGCATGGTGCCACTTGTATTCAATCCCGATGCAATTTCTGTATTTCATCGTCAATGGGAAAGTACACAGTGTACAGGAATCCTCCAGCTGTGCACCGGAAGCTACTACAGGTCTCCCAGCATGGATCAAAGCACATAAAGTTTGCACCATAATTCCACTGGAAATTAGTTGGCATTTTGCCAGTTGTATTCAATCCCGAAAATATTTCTGTGTTTCATCGTCAATGCTAAGGTCCACCGTTTATAGGAAGCCTCCAGCTGTGCATCGGAAGCTACTACTGGTCTCCCACCAATGGATCACAGCACAGACAGTTTGAAGTATTACTCCCCTGGAAAATAGTCGGCATGGTGCCAGTTGTATTCAATCCCGAAGCAATTTCTGTGTTTCATCGTCAATGTGAATGTACACAGTTAACAGGCAGCCTCAAGCTGTGCATCGGAAGCTAATAGAGGTCTCCCAGGAATGGATCACAGCACAGACAGTTTGAACCATTACTCCCCTGGAAATAAATCGGCCTGGTGCCAGTTGCGTTCAATCCCGAAGCAATTTCTGTCTTTCATCGTCAACGAGAAGGTAAACAGTTTACAGGAAGCCTCCAGCTGTGCATCGGAAACAACTACTGGTCTCTCAGGAATGGAACAAAGCACAGACAGTTTGAAGGATTACTTCCCTGGAGATTAGTCGGCATGGTGCCAGTTGTATTCAATCCCGGTGCAATTTCTGTGTTTCTTCGTCAATGCGAAGGTCCACGGTTTATAGGAAGCCTCCAGCTGCTCATCGGAACCTACTACTGGTCTCTCAGGAGGCATCACAGCACAGACAGTTTGAAGCATTACTCCCCTGGAAATAAATCGGCCTGGTACCAGTTGTGTTCATTCCCGAAGCAATATCTGTGTTTCATCGTCAATGTGAAGGTACACAGTTTACAGGAAGCCTCCAGCTGTGCATCGGAATCTACTACTGGTCTCCCAGGAATGGATCAAAGCACTGACAGTTTAAAGCATTACTCCCCTGGAAATTAGTCGGCATGGTGCCAGTTGTATTCAATCCCGAAGCAATTTCTGTGTTTCATCGTCAATGCTAAGATCCACCATTTATAGGAAGCCTCCAGCTATGCATCGGAAACTACTACTGGTCTCCCAGGAATGGAACAAAGCACAGACAGTTTGAAGCTTTACTTCACTGGAGATTAGTCGGCATGTTCCAGTTGTATTCAATCCCAATGCAATTTCTGTGTTTCATCGTGAATGTTTAGGTACACAGTTTACAGGAAGCCTCCAGCTGTGAATCGGAAACTACTACTGGTCTCCCAGCAATGGATCAAAGAACAGACAGTTTGAAGCATTACTCCCCTGGAAATAAATCGGCCTGGTGCCAGTTGTGTTCAATCCCGAAGCAATTTCTGTGTTTCATCGTCAATGTGAAGGTACACAGATTACAGGAAGCCTCCAGCTGTGCGTCGGAAACTACCACTGGTCTCTCAGGAATGGTAAAAAGCCCACACAGTTTGAAGCATTACTCCATTGGAAATCAGTCGGCATGGTGCCAGTTGTATTCAATCCCGATGCAATTTCTGTGTTTCATTGTCAATGTTAAGGTACACAGTTTACAGGAAGCCTCCAGCTGTGCATCGGAAACTACTACTGGTCTCCCAGGAATGGATCGCAGCACAGACAGTTTGAAATATTACTGAGCTGGTCAGCAGTCGGCACTGTGCCAGTTGCATTCAATCCCGGTGCAATATCAGTGTTTCATCGTCAATGCGAAGGTCCACGGTTTATAGAAAGCCTCCAGTTGTGCATCGGAAACCACTACTGCTCTCCCAGGAACGGATCACAGCACAGACAGTTTAAAGCATTACTCCATTGGAAATCAGTCGGCATGGTGCCAGTTGTATTCAATCCCGATGCAATATCTGTGTTTCATCGTCAATGTGAAGTTACACAGTTTACAAGAAGCCTCCAGCTGTGCATCGGAAATTACAACTGGTCTCCCAGGATCGGATCACAGCACAGACAGATTGAAGCATTACTTCCCTGCCGATTAGTCGGCATGGTTCCAGTTGTATTCTATCCCGATGCAATTTCTGTGTTTCATCGTCGATGTTAAGGTACACAGTTTACAGGAAGCCTCCAGCTGTGCATCAGAAACCACTACTGGTCTCCCACCAATGGATCACAGCACAGACAGTTTGAAGTATTACTCCCCTGGAAATTAGTCGGCATGGTGCCAGTTGTATTCAATCCCGATGCAATTTCTGTGTTTCATCGTCAATGTGAAGGTACACAGTTTACAGGAAGCCTCCAGCTGTGCATCGCATACTACTACTTGTCTCCCAGGAATGGATCACTGCACAGAGAGTTTGAATTATTACTGCGCTGGTCAGCAGTCGGCACTGTGCCAGTTGTATTCAATCCCGGTGCAATATCAGTGTTTCATCGTCAATGCGAAGGTTCACGGTTTATAGGAAGCTTCTAGCTGTGCATCGGAAACTACTACTGGTCTCCCAAGAATGGATCACAGCACAGACAGATTGAATTATTACTCCCCTGGAAATAAATCGGCCTGGTGCCAGTTGTGTTCAATCCCGAAGCAACGTCAATGTGAAGGTACACAGTTTACAGGAAGCCTCCAGCTGTGCGTCGGAAACTACAACTGGTCTCCCAGGAATGGTTCACAGCACAGCCAGTTTGAAGTATTACTCCCCTGGAAATTAGTCGGCATGGTGCCAGTTGTATTCAATCCCGATGCAATTTCTGTGTTTCATCGTCAATGTTAAGGTACACAGTTTACAGGAAGCCTCCAGCTGTGCATCGGAAACTACTACTGGTCTCCCACCAATGGATCACAGCACAGACAGTTTGAAGTATTACTCCCCTGGAAATTAGTCGGCATGGTGCCAGTTGTATTCTATCCCGATGCAATTTCTGTGTTTCATCGTCAATGTTAAGGTACACAGTTTACAGGAAGCCTCCAGCTGTGCATCAGAGACCACTACTGGTCTCCCAGGAATGGATCAAAGCAAAGACAGTTTGAAGTATTACTCCCCTGGAAATAAATCGGACTGGTCCCATTTGTGTTCAATCCCGAAGCAATTTCTGTGTTTCATCGTCAATGTGAAGGTACACAGTTTACAGGAAGCCTCCAGCTGTGCGTCGGAAACAACTACTGGTCTCTCAGGAATGGTACAAAGCACAGACAGTTTGAAGGATTACTTCCCTGGAGAATAGTCGGCATGGTGCCAGTTGTATTCAATCCCGGTGCAATTTCTGTGTTTCATCGTCAATGCGAAGGTCCACGGTCTATAGGAAGCTTCCAGCTGTGCATCGGAAACTACTACTGGACTCCCACCAATGGATCACAGCGCAGACAGTTTGAAGTATTACTCCCCTGGAAATTAGTCGCCATGGTGCCAGTTGTATTCAATCCCGAAGCAATTTCCTTGTTTCATCGTCAATGTGAATGTACACAGTTTACAGGCAGCCTCCAGCTGTGCATCGGAAGCTAATAGAGGTCTCCCAGGAATGGATCACAGCACAGACAGTTTGAACCATTACTCCCCTGGAAATAAATCGGCCTGGTGCCAGTTGTGTTCAATCCCGAAGCAATTTCTGTATTTCATCGTCAACGAGAAGGTAAACAGTTTACAGGAAGCCTCCAGCTGTGCATCGGAAACTACTACTGGCCTCTCAGGAATGGAACAAAGCACAGACAGTTTGAAGGATTACTTCCCTGGAGATTAGTCGGCATGGGGCCGGTTGTATTCAATCCCGTTTGAATTTCTGTGTTTCATCGTCAATGCGAAGGTCCACGGTTCATAGGAAGCCTCCAGCTGCTCATCGGAAACTACTACTGGTCTCCCAGGAATGGATCACAGCACAGACAGTTTGAAGCATTACTCCCCTGGAAATAAATCGGCCTTGTGATAGTTGTGTTCAATCCCGAAGCAATATCTGTGTTTCATCGTCAATGTGAAGGTACACAGTTTACAGGAAGCCTCCAGCTATGCATCGGAATCTACTACTGGTCTCCCAGGAATGGATCAAAGCACTGACAGTTTGAAGTATTACTCCCCTGGAAATTAGTCGCCATGGTGCCAGTTATATTTAATCCCGATGCAATTTCTGTGTTTCAACGTCAATGCGAAGGTCCACGGTTCATAGGAGGCCTCCAGCTGCTCATCGGAAACTACTACTGGTCTCCCAGGAATGGATCACAGCACAGACAGTTTGAAGCATTACTTCCCTGGAGATTAGTCGGCATGGTGCCAGTTGTATTCAATCCCGGTGCAATTTCTGTGTTTCATCGTCAATGTGAAGGTACATAGTTTACAGGAAGCCTCCAGCTGTGCATCGAAAACCACTACTGGTCTCCCAGGAATGGATCAAAGCACAGACAGTTTGAAGCATTACTCCCCTGGAAATAAATCGGCCTGGTGCCAGTTGTGTTCAATCCCGAAGCAATTTCTGTGTTTCATCGTCAATGTTAAGGTACACAGTTTACAAGATGCCTCCAGCTGTGCGTCGGAAACTACCACTGGTCTCTCAGGAATGGTACAAAGCCCAGACAGTTTGAAGCATTACTTCCCTGGAGATTAGTCGGCATGGTGCCAGTTGTATTCAATCCCGATGCAATTTCTGTGTCTCATCGTCAATGCGAAGGTTCACGGTTTATAGAAACTTCTAGCTGTGCATCGGAAACTACTACTGGACTCCCAGGAATGGATCACAGCTCAGACAGTTTGAAGCATTACACCCCTGATAATTAATCGGCATGGTGCCACTTGTATTCAATCCCGATGCAATTTCTGTATTTCATCGTCAATGGGAAAGTACACAGTGTACAGGAATCCTCCAGCTGTGCACCGGAACCTACTACAGGTCTCCCAGCATGGATCAAAGCACAGAAAGTTTGCACCATAATTCCCCTGGAAATTAGTTGGCATTTTGCCAGTTGTATTCAATCCCGAAGATATTTCTGTGTTTCATCGTCAATGCTAAGGTCCACCGTTTATAGGAAGCCTCCAGCTGTGCATCGGAAACTACTACTGGTCACCCACCAATGGATCACAGCACAGACAGTTTGAAGTATTACTCCCCTGGAAATTAGTCGGCATGGTGCCAGTTGTATTCAATCCCGAAGCAATTTCTGTGTTTCATCGTCATTGTGAATGTACACAGTTTACAGGCAGCCTCCAGCTGTTCATCGGAAGCTAATAGAGGTCTCCCAGGAATTGATCCAGCACAGACAGTTTGAACCATTACTCCCCTGGAAATAAATCAGCCTGGTGCCAGTTGTGTTCAATCCCGAAGCAATTTCTGTATTTCATCGTCAACGAGAAGGTAAACAGTTTACAGGAAGCCTCCAGCTGTGCATCGGAAGCTACTACTGGTCTCTCAGGAATGGTACAAAGCACAGACAGTTTGAAGGATTACTTCCCTGGAGATTAGTCGGCATGGGGCCAGTTGTATTCAATCCCGTTTCAATTTCTGTGTTTCATCGTCAATGCGAAGGTCCACGGTTCATAGGAAGCCTCCAGCTGCTCATCGGAAACTACTACTGGTCTCCCAGGAATGGATCATAGCACAGACAGTTTGAAGTATTACTCCCCTGGAAATAAATCGGCCTGGTGATAGTTGTGTTCAATCCCGAAGCAATATCTGTGTTTCATCGTCAATGTGAAGGTACACAGTTTACAGGAAGCCTCCAGCTGTGCATCGGAATCTACTACTGGTCTCCCAGGAATGGATCAAAGCACTGACAGTTTGAAGTATTACTCCCCTGGAAATTAGTCGCCATGGTGCCAGTTATATTTAATCCCGATGCAATTTCTGTGTTTCAACGTCAATGCGAAGGTCCACGGTTCATAGGAAGCCTCCAGCTGCTCATCGGAAACTACTACTGGTCTCCCAGGAATGGATCACAGCACAGACAGTTTGAAGCATTACTTCCCTGGAGATTAGTCGGCATGGTGCCAGTTGTATTCAATCCCGGTGCAATTTCTGTGTATCTTCGTCAATGCGAAGGTCCACGGTTTATAGAAAGCCTCCAGCTGTGCATCGGAAACCACTACTGCTCTCCCAGGAATGGATCACAGCACAGACAGTTTAAAGCATTACTCCATTGGAAATCAGTCGGCATGGTGCCAGTTGCATTCGATCCCGATGCAATTTCTGTGTTTCATCGTCAATGTGAAGGTACACAGTTTACAGGAAGCCTACAGCTGTGCATCGAAAACCACTACTGGTCTCCCAGGAATGGATCAAAGCACAGACAGTTTGAAGCATTACTCCCCTGGAAAAAAATCGGCCTGGTGCCAGTTGTGTTCAATCCCGAAGCAATTTCTGTGTTTTATCGTCAATGTTAAGGTACACAGTTTACAAGATGCCACCAGCTGTGCGTCGGAAACTACCACTGGTCTCTCAGGAATGGTACAAAGCCCAGACAGTTTGAAGCATTACTTCCCTGGAGATTAGTTGGCATGGTGCCAGTTGTCTTCAATCCCGAAGCAATTTCTGTGTTTCATCGTCAATGTTAAGGTACACAGTTTACAAGATGCCTCCAGCTGTGCGTCGGAAACTACCACTGGTCTCTCAGGAATGGTACAAAGCCCAGACAGTTTGAAGCATTACTTCCCTGGAGATTAGTCGGCATGGTGCCAGTTGTATTCAATCCCGATGCAATTTCTGTGTCTCATCGTCAATGCGAAGGTTCACGGTTTATAGAAACTTCTAGCTGTGCATCGGAAACTACTACTGGACTCCCAGGAATGGATCACAGCTCAGACAGTTTGAAGCATTACACCCCTGATAATTAATCGGCATGGTGCCACTTGTATTCAATCCCGATGCAATTTCTGTATTTCATCGTCAATGGGAAAGTACACAGTGTACAGGAATCCTCCAGCTGTGCACCGGAAGCTACTACAGGTCTCCCAGCATGGATCAAAGCACATAAAGTTTGCACCATAATTCCACTGGAAATTAGTTGGCATTTTGCCAGTTGTATTCAATCCCGAAAATATTTCTGTGTTTCATCGTCAATGCTAAGGTCCACCGTTTATAGGAAGCCTCCAGCTGTGCATCGGAAGCTACTACTGGTCTCCCAGGAATGGATCACAGCACAGACAGTTTGAAGTATTACTCCCCTGGAAAATAGTCGGCATGGTGCCAGTTGTATTCAATCCCGAAGCAATTTCTGTGTTTCATCGTCAATGTGAATGTACACAGTTAACAGGCAGCCTCAAGCTGTGCATCGGAAGCTAATAGAGGTCTCCCAGGAATGGATCACAGCACAGACAGTTTGAACCATTACTCCCCTGGAAATAAATCGGCCTGGTGCCAGTTGCGTTCAATCCCGAAGCAATTTCTGTCTTTCATCGTCAACGAGAAGGTAAACAGTTTACAGGAAGCCTCCAGCTGTGCATCGGAAACTACTACTGGTCTCTCAGGAATGGAACAAAGCACAGACAGTTTGAAGGATTACTTCCCTGGAGATTAGTCGGCATGGTGCCAGTTGTATTCAATCTCGGTGCAATTTCTGTGTTTCTTCGTCAATGCGAAGGTCCACGGTTTATAGGAAGCCTCCAGCTGCTCATCGGAACCTACTACTGGTCTCTCAGGAGGCATCACAGCACAGACAGTTTGAAGCATTACTCCCCTGGAAATAAATCGGCCTGGTACCAGTTGTGTTCATTCCCGAAGCAATATCTGTGTTTCATCGTCAATGTGAAGGTACACAGTTTACAGGAAGCCTCCAGCTGTGCATCGGAATCTACTACTGGTCTCCCAGGAATGGATCAAAGCACTGACAGTTTAAAGCATTACTCCCCTGGAAATTAGTCGGCATGGTGCCAGTTGTATTCAATCCCGAAGCAATTTCTGTGTTTCATCGTCAATGCTAAGATCCACCATTTATAGGAAGCCTCCAGCTATGCATCGGAAACTACTACTGGTCTCCCAGGAATGGAACAAAGCACAGACAGTTTGAAGCTTTACTTCACTGGAGATTAGTCGGCATGTTCCAGTTGTATTCAATCCCAATGCAATTTCTGTGTTTCATCGTGAATGTTTAGGTACACAGTTTACAGGAAGCCTCCAGTTGTGAATCGGAAACTACTACTGGTCTCCCAGCAATGGATCAAAGAACAGACAGTTTGAAGCATTACTCCCCTGGAAATAAATCGGCCTGGTGCCAGTTGTGTTCAATCCCGAAGCAATTTCTGTGTTTCATCGTCAATGTGAAGGTACACAGATTACAGGAAGCCTCCAGCTGTGCGTCGGAAACTACCACTGGTCTCTCAGGAATGGTAAAAAGCCCACACAGTTTGAAGCATTACTCCATTGGAAATCAGTCGGCATGGTGCCAGTTGTATTCAATCCCGATGCAATTTCTGTGTTTCATTGTCAATGTTAAGGTACACAGTTTACAGGAAGCCTCCAGCTGTGCATCGGAAACTACTACTGGTCTCCCAGGAATGGATCGCAGCACAGACAGTTTGAAATATTACTGAGCTGGTCAGCAGTCGGCACTGTGCCAGTTGCATTCAATCCCGGTGCAATATCAGTGTTTCATCGTCAATGCGAAGGTCCACGGTTTATAGGAAGCTTCTAGCTGTGCATCGGAAACTACTACTGGTCTCCCAGGAATGGATCACAGCTCAGACAGTTTGAAGCATTACACCCCTGATAATTAATCGGCATGGTGCCACTTGTATTCAATCCCGATGCAATTTCTGTATTTCATCGTCAATGGGAAGGTACACAGTGTACAGGAATCCTCCAGCTGTGCACCGGAAGCTACTACAGGTGTCCCAGCATGGATCAAAGCACAGAAAGTTTGCCCCATAACACCCCTGGAAATTAGTTGGCAATTCTCCAGTTCTATTCATTCCCGAAGATATTTCTGTGTTTCATCGTCAATGCTAAGGTCCACCATTTATAGGAAGCCTCCAGCTGTGCATCGGAAACTACTACTGGTCTCCCACCAATGGATCACAGCACAGACAGTTTGAAGTATTACTCCCCTGGAAATTAGTCGGCATGGTGCCAGTTGTATTCAATTCCGAAGCAATTTCTGTGTTTCATCGTCATTGTGAATGTACACAGTTTACAGGCAGCCTCCAGCTGTGCATCGGAAGCTAATAGAGGTCTCCCAGGAATGGATCACAGCTCAGACAATTTTGAAGCATTACACCCCTGATAATTAATCGGCATGGTGCCACTTGTATTCAATCCCGATGCAATTTCTGTATTTCATCGTCAATGGGAAGGTACACAGTGTACAGGAATCCTCCAGCTGTGCACCGGAAGCTACTACAGGTCTCCCAGCATGGATCAAAGCACAGAAAGTTTGCACCATAATTCCCCTGGAAATTAGTTGGCATTTTGCCAGTTGTATTCAATCCCCAAGATATTTCTGTGATTCATCGTCAATGCTAAGGTCCACCGTTTACAGGAAGCCTCCAGCTGTGAATCGGAAACTACCACTGGTCTCTCAGGAATGGTACAAAGCCCACACAGTTTGAAGTATTACTCCCCTGGAAATAAATCGGCATGGTGCCGGTTGTATTCAATCCCGGTGCAATTTCTCTGTTTCATCGTCAATGCGAAGGTCCACGGTTTATAGAAAGCCTCCAGTTGTGCATCGGAAACCACTACTGCTCTTCCAGGAACGGATCACAGCACAGACAGTTTAAAGCATTACTCCATTGGAAATCAGTCGGCATGGTGCCAGTTGTATTCAATCCCGATGCAATATCTGTGTTTCATCGTCAATGTGAAGTTACACAGTTTACAAGAAGCCTCCAGCTGTGCATCGGAAATTACAACTGGTCTCCCAGGATCGGATCACAGCACAGACAGATTGAAGCATTACTTCCCTGCCGATTAGTCGGCATGGTTCCAGTTGTATTCTATCCCGATGCAATTTCTGTGTTTCATCGTCGATGTTAAGGTACACAGTTTACAGGAAGCCTCCAGCTGTGCATCAGAAACCACTACTGGTCTCCCACCAATGGATCACAGCACAGACAGTTTGAAGTATTACTCCCCTGGAAATTAGTCGGCATGGTGCCAGTTGTATTCAATCCCGATGCAATTTCTGTGTTTCATCGTCAATGTGAAGGTACACAGTTTACAGGAAGCCTCCAGCTGTGCATCGCATACTACTACTTGTCTCCCAGGAATGGATCACAGCACAGAGAGTTTGAATTATTACTGCGCTGGTCAGCAGTCGGCACTGTGCCAGTTGTATTCAATCCCGGTGCAATATCAGTGTTTCATCGTCAATGCGAAGGTTCACGGTTTTTAGGAAGCTTCTAGCTGTGCATCGGAAACTACTACTGGTCTCCCAAGAATGGATCACAGCACAGACAGTTTGAATTATTACTCCCCTGGAAATAAATCGGCCTGGTGCCAGTTGTGTTCAATCCCGAAGCAACGTCAATGTGAAGGTACACAGTTTACAGGAAGCCTCCAGCTGTGCGTCGGAAACTACAACTGGTCTCCCAGGAATGGTTCACAGCACAGCCAGTTTGAAGTATTACTCCCCTGGAAATTAGTCGGCATGGTGCCAGTTGTATTCAATCCCGATGCAATTTCTGTGTTTCATCGTCAATGTTAAGGTACACAGTTTACAGGAAGCCTCCAGCTGTGCATCGGAAACTACTACTGGTCTCCCACCAATGGATCACAGCACAGACAGTTTGAAGTATTACTCCCCTGGAAATTAGTCGGCATGGTGCCAGTTGTATTCTATCCCGATGCAATTTCTGTGTTTCATCGTCAATGTTAAGGTACACAGTTTACAGGAAGCCTCCAGCTGTGCATCAGAGACCACTACTGGTCTCCCAGGAATGGATCAAAGCAAAGACAGTTTGAAGTATTACTCCCCTGGAAATAAATCGGACTGGTCCCATTTGTGTTCAATCCCGAAGCAATTTCTGTGTTTCATCGTCAATGTGAAGGTACACAGTTTACAGGAAGCCTCCAGCTGTGCGTCGGAAACAACTACTGGTCTCTCAGGAATGGTACAAAGCACAGACAGTTTGAAGGATTACTTCCCTGGAGAATAGTCGGCATGGTGCCAGTTGTATTCAATCCCGGTGCAATTTCTGTGTTTCATCGTCAATGCGAAGGTGCACGGTTTATAGAAAGCTTCCAGCTGTGCATCGGAAACCACTACTGGTCTCCCAGGAATGGATGAAATCACAGACAGTTTAAAGCATTATTGCCCTGGACAGCAGTCGGCATTGTGCCAGTTGTATACAATCCCGGTGCAATTTCTGTGTTTCATCGTCAATGTGAAGGTACACAGTTTACAGGAAGCCTCCAGCTGTGCGTCGGAAACTACAACTGGTCTCCCAGGAATGGTTCACAGAACAGCCAGTTTGAAGTATTACTCCCCTGGAAATTAGTCGGCATGGTGCCAGTTGTATTCAATCCCGATGCAATTTCTGTGTTTCATCGTCAATGTGAAGGTACACAGTTTACAGGAAGCCTCCAGCTGTGCATCGCATACTACTACTTGTCTCCCAGGAATGGATCACAGCACAGAGAGTTTGAATTATTACTGCGCTGGTCAGCAGTCGGCACTGTGCCAGTTGTATTCAATCCCGGTGCAATATCAGTGTTTCATCGTCAATGCGAAGGTTCACGGTTTATAGGAAGCTTCT
The DNA here is from genome assembly GCF_023898315.1 of Schistocerca nitens. NCBI lineage: Eukaryota > Metazoa > Arthropoda > Insecta > Orthoptera > Acrididae > Schistocerca > Schistocerca nitens. Next base: position 26,464,664 of record NC_064618.1, read on the forward strand.
AGCTGTGCATCGGAAACTACTACTGGTCTCCCAGGAATGGATCACAGCTCAGACAGTTTGAAGCATTACACCCCTGATAATTAATCGGCATGGTGCCATTTGTATTCAATCCCGATGCAATTTCTGTATTTCATCGTCAATGGGAAGGTACACAGTGTACAGGAATCCTCCAGCTGTGCACCGGAAGCTACTACAGGTCTCCCAGCATGGATCAAAGCACAGAAAGTTTGCACCATAACTCCCCTGGAAATTAGTTGGCATTTTACAAAATTGTTAAGGCTTTCGTGGCCACTTGTAGACAAACTGCCTATTGGCTTCTGTCTCGGGTTTTTCGGCCGACGTTCATCTAATGATTTTTCTGACGTTTCGCCAGCACGAGTGGCTGGCATTGTCAAAGCTTCACCCTCCATTGCCGGTGGTGAACTGGAGGCGAGCTCCCGGCCGCAGACTATATGTACCTGGCGCGCCGACGTCCGAGGGCTTCTCCGCGGTCATTTCCGGTGCGGTTCTTCTCTTGCTACCTGCGACGGTCATTCGCTGCAGTACGGGAAGCCAGGATCCGTTTACCTTAAGGCGTTCCTCTTTCTTGTTGAAACTGTTCGCGTGTTTTTGGATTTCTACAGCTTGTCTGAACAACCGCGTGTGATAGTGCTTCTCTACAGCCAGAACTTCCGTGTCGGCGAATTTTATTACGTGGTCGGTCTCATTCAGTGCGTGCTCTGCCACGGCCGATTTCTCCACCTGCCCCAACCTGCAATGTCGCTTATGCTCTTTGATCCTGGTGTTAATGGATCGTCCAGTCATTCCGACATAAACTTTTCCGCATGTGCAAGGTATACGGTATATTCCTGACATTGCAAGTGAGTCTCTTTTCTCCTTCGCCGATCTAAGACACTCTTTGATCTTCCTTGTCGGTTTGAAAATCGTCTTTACGCCGTGTTTGCGCAATATACGGCCGATTCTGTCCGTCACTCGGGGAATGTATGGCAGAAAGGCCGTACCCGACATTTCTTTTTCTGGTTCCTTACTTCTAATGTAATTTGTGGAGTACCCATTGCTCCTCAGAACAGTTTCCAGGTGTTGCATTTCACGTTTTGAGGTGTTGAGGCTCACATATTCGTCCTGCTCTCGTTACGAGCGTACTAATCATGCCTCTTTTCTGGCTCGGGTGGTGGTTTGACAGTTTGTGCAGGTAACGGTCCGTGTGTGTCGGTTTTCGATACACGCTGTGTCCCAGGTTTTCGCCGTCCCTTGTGACCAGCACATCTAGAAATGGCAGTTTCCTGTCCTTTTCTACCTCCATGGTAAATGTTATGCTGGCATGGAGGCTGTTCAAGTGTCTCAGGAATTCACCGAGCTGTTCTTCACCATGGCTCCACACCACGAAAGTATCTTCGACGTACCTGTACCACACCTTAGGTTTGCAAGTCGCCGAGTCATGGTGGAGCCATGGTGAAGAACAGCTCGGTGAATTCCTGAGACACTTGAACAGCGCCAGGTACATATAGTCCGCGGCCGCGAGCTCGCCTCCAGTTCACCACCGGCAATGGAGGGTGAAGCTTTGACAATGCCAGCCACTCGTGCTGGCGAAACGTCAAAAAAATCATTAGATGAACGTCGGCCGAAGAACCCGAGACAGAAGCCAATAGGCAGTTGGCATTTTGCCAGTTGTATTCCATCCCGAAGATATTTCTGTGTTTCATCGTCAATGCTAAGGTCCACCGTTTATAGGAAGCCTCCAGCTGAGCATCGGAAACTACTACTGGTCTCCCAGGAATGGATCACAGCACAGACAGTTTGAAGTATTACTCCCCTGGAAATTAGTCGGCATGGTGTCAGTTGTATTCAATCCCGAAGCAATTTCTGTGTTTCTTCGTCAATGTGAACGTACACAGTTTACAGGCAGCCTCCAGTTGTGCATCGGAAGCTAACAGAGATTTTCCCAGGAATGGATTACAGCACAGTCAGTTTGAAGCATTACTCCCCTGGAAATTAATCGGCATGGTGCCAGTTATATTGAATCCCGATGCATTTCCTGTGTTTCATCGTCAATGTGAAGGTACACAGTTTACAGTAAGCCTCCAGCTATGCATCTGAAACTACTACTGGTCTCCCTAGAATTGATCACAGCACAGACGGTTTAAAGCATTACTCCCCTGGAAATTAATCGGCATTGTGCCGGTTGTATTAAATCCCGGTGCAATTTCTGTGTTTCATCGTCAATGCGAAGGTCCACGGTTTATAGGAAGCCTCCACCTGTGCATCGGAAACTACTATTGGTCTCTCATAAATGGATCACAGCACAGACATTTTGAAGTATTACGGCCCTGGACAGTAGTCGGCATTGTGCCACTTGTATTCAATCCCGGTGCAATTTCTGTGTTTCATCGTCAATGCGAAGGTCCACAGTTTACAGGAAGCCTCCAGCTGCGCATCAGAAACAACTACTGGTCTCCCATAAATGGATCACAGCACAGACATTTTGAAGTATTACTGCCCTGGAAATTAGTCGGCCTGGTGCCAGTTGTATTCGATCCCGATGACATTCCTGTGTTTCATCGTCAATGTGAAGGTACACAGTTTACAGGAAGCCTCCAGCTGTGCAGCGGAAACAACGACTGGTCTCCCAGGGATGGACCAAGCACAGAAAGTTTGATGCATTACGTCCCTGGAATATAGTCGGCATTGTGCCAGTTGTATTCAATCCCGATGCAATTTCTGTGTTTCATCGTCAATGTGAAGGTACACAGTTTACAGGAAGCCTCCAGCTGTACATCGCAAACTACTACAGGTCTCCCAGGAATGGATCTAAGCACAGACAGTTTGAAGCATTACTGCCCTGGACAGCAGTCGGCATTGTGCCAGTTGTATTCAATCCCGAAGATATTTCTGTGTTTCATCGTCAATGCTAAGGTCCACCGTTTATAGGAAGCCTCCAGCTGTGCATCGGAAGCTACTACTGGTCTCCCAGGAATGGATCACAGCACAGACAGTTTGAAGTATTACTCCCCTGGAAATTAGTCGGCATGGTGCCAGTTGTATTCTATCCCGAAGCAATTTCTGTGTTTCATCGTCAATGTTAAGGTACACAGTTTACAGGAAGCCGCCAGCTATGCATCCAAAACCACTACTGGTCTCCCAGGAATGGATCAAAGCACAGACAGTTTGAAGCATTACTCCCCTGGAAATAAATCGGCCTGGTGCCAGTTGTGTTCAATCCCGAAGCAATTTCTGTGTTTCATCGTCAATGTGAAGGTACACAGTTTACAGGAAGCCTCCAGCTGTGCGTCGGAAACTACCACTGGTCTCTCAGGAATGGTACAAAGCCCACACAGTTTGAAGCATTACTTCCCTGGAGATTAATCGGCATGGTGCCAGTTATATTGAAGCCCGATTCATTTTCTGTGTTTCATCGTCAATGTGAAGGTACACAGTTTACAGTAAGCCTCCAGCTATGCATCTGATACTACTACTGGTCTCCCTAGAATTGATCACAGCACAGACGGTTTAAAGCATTACTCCCCTGGAAATTAATCGGCGTTGTGCCAGTTGTATTCAATCCCGGTGCAATTTCTGTGTTTCATCGTCAATGCGAAGGTCCACGGTTTATAGGAAGCCTCCAGCTGTGCATCGGAAACTACTACTGGTCTCCAAGGAATTGGATCAAAGCACAGACAGCTTGAAGCACTACTGCCCTTGACAACAGTCGGCATGGTGCCAGTTGTATTCAATCCCTAATTAATTTCTGTGTTTCATCGTCAATGTGAATGTACACAGTTTGCTCGAAGCCTCCAGCTGTGCATCGGAACCTACTAGAGGTCGCCCAGGAACGGATTACAGCACAGACAGTTTGAAGCATTACTTCCCTTTAAATTAATCGGCATGGTGCCTGTTGTTTTCAATCCCGATGCAATTTCTGTGTTTCATCGACAATGTGAAGGTACACAGATTACAGGAAGCCTCCAGCTGTGCTTCGGAAACTACTACAGGTCTCCCAGGAATGGATCTAAGCACAGACAGTTTGAAGTATTACTGCCCTGGACAGCAGTCGGCATTGGGCCAGTTGTATTCAATCCCGGTGTAATTTCTGTGTTTCATCGTCAATGTGAAGTTACACAGTTTACAGGAAGCCTCCAGCTGTGCATCGCAAACTACTACAGGTCTCGCAGGAATGGACCACAGCACATACAGTTTGAAGCATTACCCCCTGGAAAATAGTCGGCATGGTGCCAGTTGTATTCAATCCCGATGCAATTCCTGTGCTTCATCGTCAATGTGAAGGTACACAGTTTACAGGAAGTCTCCAGCTGTGCATCGCAAACTACTACAGGTCTCCCAGGAATGGATCTAAGCACAGACAGTTTGAAGCATTACTGCCCTGGACAGCAGTCGGCATTGGGCCAGTTGTATTCAATCCCGGTGTAATTTCTGTGTTTCATCGTCAATGTGAAGGTTCACAGCTTACAGGAAGCCTCTAGCTGGGCATCGGAAGCTACTACTGGTCTCCCAGGAATGGATGAAAGCACAGACAGTTTGAAGCATTACTGTCCTGGACAGCAGTCGGCATTGGGCCAGTTGTATTCAATCCCGGTGTAATTTCTGTGTTTCATCGTCAATGTTAAGGTACAGAGTTTACAGGAAGCCTCCAGCTGTGCATCGCAAACTACTACAGGTCTCGCAGGAATGGATCACAGCACAGACAGTTTGAAGCATTACTGCCCTGGACAACAGTCGGCACTGTGCCAGTTGTATTCAATCCCGGTGTAATTTCTGTGTTTCATCGTCAATGTGAAGGTTCACAGCTTACAGGAAGCCTCTAGCTGGGCATCGGAAGCTACTACTGGTCTTCCAGGAATGGATGAAAGCACAGACAGTTTGAAGCATTACTGCCCTGGACAGCAGTCGGCATTGGGCCAGTTGTATTCAATCCCGGTGTGATTTCAGTGTTTCATCGTCAATGTGAAGTTACACAGCTTACAGGAAGCCTCCAGCTGTGCATCGGAAACTACTACTGGTCTCTCAGGAATGGAACAAAGCACAGACAGTTTGAAGGATTACTTCCCTGGAGATTAGTCGACATGGTGCCAGTTGTATTCAATCCCGGTGCAGTTTCTGTGTTTCTTCGTCAATGCGAAGGTCCACGGTTTATAGGAAGCCTCCAGCTGCTCATCGGAAACTACTACTGGTCTCCCAGGATGGATCACAGCACAGACAGTTTGAAGCATTACTCCCCTGGAAATAAATCGGCCTGGTGCCAGTTGTGTCATTCCCGAAGCAATATCTGTGTTTCATCGTCAAAGTGAGGGTACACAGTTTACAGGAAGCCTCCATCTGTGCATCGGAATCTACTACTGGTCTCCCAGGAATGGATCAAAGCACTGACAGTTTGAAGCATTACTCCCCTGGAAATTAGTCGTCATGGTGCCAGTTATATTCAATCCCGATTCAATTTCAGAGTTTCATCGTCAATGCGAAGGTCCACGGTTTATAGGAAGCCTCCAGCTGTGCATTGGAAACTACTACTGGTCTCCCAGGAATGGACCAAAGCACAGACAGTTTGAAGCATTCCTTCCATGGAAATAAATCGGCATGGTGCCAGTTGTATTCAATCCCGGTGCAATTTCTGTGTTTCATCGTCAATGCGAAGGTCCACGGTTTATAGAAAGCCTCCAGCTGTGCATCGGAAACCACTACTGCTCTCCCAGGAATGGATCACAGCACAGACAGTTTAAAGCATTACTCCATTGGAAATCAGTCGGCATGGTGCCAGTTGTATTCAATCCCGATGCAATTTCTGTGTTTCATCGTCAATGTGAAGGTACACAGTTTACAGGAAGCCTCCAGCTGTGCATCGGAAACTACTACTGGTCTCCCAGGAATGGAACAAAGCACAGACAGTTTGAAGCATTACTTCCCTGCAGATTAGTCGGCATGGTTCCAGTTGTATTCAATCCCGATGCAATTTCTGTGTTTCATCGTCAATGTGAAGGTACACAGTTTGCAGGAAGCCTCCAGCTGTGCATCGGAAACTACAACTGGTCTCCCAGGAATGGTTCACAGCACAGCCAGTTTGAAGTATTACTCCCCTGGAAATTAGTCGGCATGGTGCCAGTTGTATTCAATCCCGATGCAATTTCTGTGTTTCATCGTCAATGTTAAGGTACACAGTTTACAGGAAGCCTCCAGCTGTGCATCGGAAACCATTACTGGTCTCCCAGGAATGGATCAAAGCACAGACAGTTTGAAGCATTATTCCCCTGGAAATAAATCGGCCTGGTGCCAGTTGTGTTCAATCCCGAAGCAATTTCTGTGTTTCATCGTCAATGTGAAGGTACACAGTTTACAGGAAGCCTCCAGCTGTGCGTCGGAAACAACTACTGGTCTCTCAGGAATGGTACAAAGCACAGACAATTTGAAGCATTACTTCCCTGGAGAATAGTCGGCATGGTGCCAATTGTATTCAATCCCGGTGCAATTTCTGTGTTTCATCGTCAATGCGAAGGTCCACGGTTTATAGAAAGCCTCCAGCTGTGCATCGGAAACCACTACTGGTCTCCCAGGAATGGATGAAAGCACAGAAAGTTTGAAGCATTACTGCCCTGGACAGCAGTCGGCATTGTGCCAGTTGTATTCAATCCCGGTGCAATTTCTGTGTTTCATCGTCAATGTTAAGGTACACAGTTTACAGAAAGCCTCCAGCTGTGCATCGGAAACTACTACTTGTCTCCCAGGAATGGATCACAGCACAGACAGTTTGAATTATTACTGCGCTGGTCAGCAGTCGGCACTGTGCCAGTTGTATTCAATCCCGGTGCAATATCTGTGTTTCATCGTCAATGCGAAGGTTCACGGTTTATAGGAAGCTTCTAGCTGTGCATCGGAAACTACTACTGGTCTCCCAGGAATGGATCACAGCTCAGACAGTTTGAAGCATTACACCCCTGATAATTAATCGGCATAGTGCCATTTGTATTCAATCCCGATGCAATTTCTGTATTTCATCGTCAATGGGAAGGTACACAGTGTACAGGAATCCTCCAGCTGTGCAATGGAAGCTACTACAGGTCTCCCAGCATGGATCGAAGCACAGAAAGTTTGCACCATAACTCCCCTGGAAATTAGTTGGCATTTTACAAAATTGTTAAGGCTTTCGTGGCCAATTGTTGACAAACTGCCTAAATGCTTCTGTCTCGGGCTGTTCTTCACCATGGCTCCACCATGGACTCGGCGACTTGCAAACCTAAGGTGTGGTACAGGTACGTCGAAGATACTTTCGTGGTGTGGAGCCATGGTGAAGAATAGCTCGGTGAATTCCTGAGACACTTGAACAGCCTCCATGCCAACATAACATTTACCATGGAGGTAGAAAAGGACAGGAAACTGCCATTTCTAAATGTGCTGGTCACAAGGGACGGCGAAAACCTGGGACACAGCGTGTATCGAAAACCGACACACACGGACCGATACCTGCACAAACTGTCAAACCACCACCCGAGCCAGAAAAGAGGCATGATTAGTACGCTCGTAACGAGAGCAGGACGAATATGTGAGCCTCAACACCTCAAAACGAGAAATGCAACACCTGGAAACTGTTCTGAGGAGCAATGGGTACTCCACAAATTACATTAGAAGTGTAACAGAGCTAAACACTCGGCGAAGTAAGGAACCCGAAAAAGAAATGTCGGGTACGGCCTTTCTGCCATACATTCCCAGAGTGACGGATAGAATCGGCCGTATATTGCGCAAACACGGCGTAAAGACGATTTTCAAACCGACAAGGAAGATCAAAGAGTGTCTTAGATCGGCGAAGGAGAAAAGAGACCCACTTGCAATGTCGGGAATATACCGTATACCTTGCACATGCGGAAAAGTTTATGTCGGAATGACTGGACGATCCATTAACACCAGGATCAAAGAGCATAAGCGACATTGCAGGTTGGGGCAGGTGGAGAAATCGGCCGTGGCAGAGCACGCACTGAATGAGACCGACCACGTAATAAAAATCGCCGACACGGAAGTTCTGGCTGTAGAGAAGCACTATCACACGCGGTTGATCAGAGAAGCTGTAGAAATCCAAAAACACGCGAACAGTTTCAACAAGAAAGAGGAAAGCCTTAAGGTAAACGGATCCTGGCTTCCCGTACTGCAGCAAACGACCGTCGCAGGTAGCAAGAGGAGAACCGCACCGGAAATGACCGCGGAGAAGCCCTCGGACGTCGGCGCGCCAGGTACATATAGTCCGCGGCCGCGAGCTCGCCTCCAGTTCACCACCGGCAATGGAGGGTGAAGCTTTGACAATGCCAGCCACTCGTGCTGGCGAAACGTCAGAAAAATCATTAGATGAACGTCGGCCGAAGAACCCGAGACAGAAGCCAATAGGCAGTTGGCATTTTGCCAGTTGTATTCCATCCCGAAGATATTTCTGTGTTTCATCGTCAATGCTTAGGTCCACCGTTTACAGGTAGCCTCCAGCTGAGCATCGGAAACTACTACTGGTCTCCCACCAATGGATCACAGCACAGACAGTTTGAATTATTACTGCGCTGGTCAGCAGTCGGCACTCTGCCAGTTGTATTCAATTCCGGTGCAATATCAGTGTTTCATCGTCAATGCGAAGGTCCACGGTTTATAGGAAGCTTCTAGCTGTGCATCGGAAACTGCTACTGATCTCCCAGGAATGGATCACAGCTCAGACAGTTTGAAGCATTACACCCCTGATAACTAATCGGCATGGTGCCACTTGTATTCAGTCCCGATGCAATTTCTGTATTTCATCGTCAATGGGAAGGTACACAGTGTACAGGAATCCTCCAGCTGTGCACCGGAAGCTACTACAGGTCTCCCAGCATGGATCAAAGCACAGAAAGTTTCCACCATAATTCCCCTGGAAATTAGTTGGCATTTTGCCAGTTGTATTCAATCCCGAAGATATTTCTGTGTTTCATCGTCAATGCTAAGGTCCACCGTTTATAGGAAGCCTGCAGCTGTGAATCGGAAACTACTACTGGTATCCCACCAATGGATCACAGCACAGAGAGTGTGAAGTATTACTCCCCTGGAAATTAGTCGGCATGGTGCCAGTTGTATTCAATCCCGAAGCAATTTCTGTGTTTCATCGTCAATGTGAAGGTACACAGTTTACAGGAAACCTCCAGCTGTGCGTCGGAAACTACCACTGGTCTCTCAGGAATGGTACAAAGCCCACACAGTTTGAAGCATTACTTCCCTGGAGATTAGTCGGCATGGTGCCAGTAGTATTCAATCCCGATGCAATTTCTGTGTTTCATCGTCAATGTTAAGGTACACAGTTTACAGTAAGCCTCCAGCTGTGCATCGGAAACTACTACTGGTCTCCCAGGAATGGATCACAGCACAGACAGTTTGAAGTATTACTCCCCTGGAAATTAGTCGGCATGGTGCCAGTTGTATTCAATCCCGAAGCAATTTCTGTGTTTCTTCGTCAATGTGAATGTACACAGTTTACAGGCACCTTCCAGCTGTCCATCGGAAGCTAATAGAGATCTCCCAGGAATGGATTACAGCACAGACAGTTTGAAGCATTACTCCCCTGGAAATTAATCGGCATGGTGCCAGTTATATTGAAGCCCGATTCATTTTCTGTGTTTCATCGTCAATGTGAAGGTACACAGTTTACAGTAAGCCTCCAGCTATGCATCTGATACTACTACTGGTCTCCCTAGAATTGATCACAGCACAGACGGTTTAAAGCATTACTCCCCTGGAAATTAATCGGCGTTGTGCCAGTTGTATTCAATCCCGGTGCAATTTCTGTGTTTCATCGTCAATGCGAAGGTCCACGGTTTATAGGAAGCCTCAAGCTGTGCATCGGAAACTACTACTGGTCTCCAAGGAATTGGATCAAAGCACAGACAGCTTGAAGCACTACTGCTTCCGACAACAGTCGGCATGGTGCCAGTTGTATTCAATCCCTAATTAATTTCTGTGTTTCATCGTCAATGTGAATGTACACAATTTGCTCGAAGCCTCCAGCTGTGCATCGGAACCTACTAGAGGTCGCCCAGGAATGGATTACAGCACAGACGGTTTGAAGCATTACTTCCCTTTAAATTAATCGGCATGGTGCCTGTTGTTTTCAATCCCGATGCAATTTCTGTGTTTCATCGTCAATGTGAAGGTACACAGATTACAGGAAGCCTCCAGCTGTGCTTCGGAAACTACTACAGGTCTCCCAGGAATGGATCTAAGCACAGACAGTTTGAAGCATTACTGCCCTGGACAGCAGTCGGCATTGGGCCAGTTGTATTCAATCCCGGTGTAATTTCTGTGTTTCATCGTCAATGTGAAGGTTCACAGCTTACAGGAAGCCTCTAGCTGGGCATCGGAAGCTACTACTGGTCTCCCAGGAATGGATGAAAGCACAGACAGTTTGAAGCATTACTGCCCTGGAAATTAGTCGCCATGGTGCCAGTTGTATTCAATCCCGGTGCAATTTCTGTGTTTCTTCGTCAATGCGAAGGTCCACGGTTTATAGGAAGCCTCCAGCTGCTCATCGGAAACTACTACTGGTCTCCCAGGATGGATCACAGCACAGACAGTTTGAAGCATTACTCCCCTGGAAATAAATCGGCCTGGTGCCAGTTGTGTCATTCCCGAAGCAATATCTGTGTTTCATCGTCAAAGTGAGGGTACACAGTTTACAGGAAGCCTCCATCTGTGCATCGGAATCTACTACTGGTCTCCCAGGAATGGATCAAAGCACTGACAGTTTGAAGCATTACTCCCCTGGAAATTAGTCGTCATGGTGCCAGTTATATTCAATCCCGATTCAATTTCAGAGTTTCATCGTCAATGCGAAGGTCCACGGTTTATAGGAAGCCTCCAGCTGTGCATTGGAAACTACTACTGGTCTCCCAGGAATGGATCAAAGCACAGACAGTTTGAAGCATTCCTTCCATGGAAATAAATCGGCATGGTGCCAGTTGTATTCAATCCCGGTGCAATTTCTGTGTTTCATCGTCAATGCGAAGGTCCACGGTTTATAGAAAGCCTCCACCTGTGCATCGGAAACCACTACTGCTCTCCCAGGAATGGATCACAGCACAGAAAGTTTAAAGCATTACTCCATTGGAAATCAGTCGGCATGGTGCCAGTTGTATTCAATCCCGATGCAATTTCTGTGTTTCATCGTCAATGTGAAGGTACACAGTTTACAGGAAGCCTCCAGCTGTGCATCGGAAACTACTACTGGTCTCCCAGGAATGGAACAAAGCACAGACAGTTTGAAGCATTACTTCCCTGCAGATTAGTCGGCATGGTTCCAGTTGTATTCAATCCCGATGCAATTTCTGTGTTTCATCGTCAATGTGAAGGTACACAGTTTGCAGGAAGCCTCCAGCTGTGCATCGGAAACTACAACTGGTCTCCCAGGAATGGTTCACAGCACAGCCAGTTTGAAGTATTACTCCCCTGGAAATTATTCGGCATGGTGCCAGTTGTATTCAATCCCGATGCAATTTCTGTGTTTCATCGTCAATGTTAAGGTACACAGTTTACAGGAAGCCTCCAGCTGTGCATCGGAAACCATTACTGGTCTCCCAGGAATGGATCAAAGCACAGACAGTTTGAAGCATTATTCCCCTGGAAATAAATCGGCCTGGTGCCAGTTGTGTTCAATCCCGAAGCAATTTCTGTGTTTCATCGTCAATGTGAAGGTACACAGTTTACAGGAAGCCTCCAGCTGTGCGTCGGAAACAACTACTGGTCTCTCAGGAATGGTACAAAGCACAGACAATTTGAAGCATTACTTCCCTGGAGAATAGTCGGCATGGTGCCAATTGTATTCAATCCCGGTGCAATTTCTGTGTTTCATCGTCAATGCGAAGGTCCACGGTTTATAGAGAGCCTCCAGCTGTGCATCGGAAACCACTACTGGTCTCCCAGGAATGGATGAAAGCACAGAAAGTTTGAAGCATTACTGCCCTGGACAGCAGTCGGCATTGTGCCAGTTGTATTCAATCCCGGTGCAATTTCTGTGTTTCATCGTCAATGTTAAGGTACACAGTTTACAGAAAGCCTCCAGCTGTGCATCGGAAACTACTACTTGTCTCCCAGGAATGGATCACAGCACAGACAGTTTGAATTATTACTGCGCTGGTCAGCAGTCGGCACTGTGCCAGTTGTATTCAATCCCGGTGCAATATCTGTGTTTCATCGTCAATGCGAAAGTTCACGGTTTATAGGAAGCTTCTAGCTGTGCATCGGAAACTACTACTGGTCTCCCAGGAATGGATCACAGCTCAGACAGTTTGAAGCATTACACCCCTGATAATTAATCGGCATAGTGCCATTTGTATTCAATCCCGATGCAATTTCTGTATTTCATCGTCAATGGGAAGGTACACAGTGTACAGGAATCCTCCAGCTGTGCAATGGAAGCTACTACAGGTCTCCCAGCATGGATCAAAGCACAGAAAGTTTGCACCATAACTCCCCTGGAAATTAGTTGGCATTTTACAAAATTGTTAAGGCTTTCGTGGCCAATTGTTGACAAACTGCCTAAATGCTTCTGTCTCGGGCTGTTCTTCACCATGGCTCCACCATGGACTCGGCGACTTGCAAACCTAAGGTGTGGTACAGGTACATCGAAGATACTTTCGTGGTGTGGAGCCATGGTGAAGAATAGCTCGGTGAATTCCTGAGACACTTGAACAGCCTCCATGCCAACATAACATTTACCATGGAGGTAGAAAAGGACAGGAAACTGCCATTTCTAGATGTGCTGGTCACAAGGGACGGCGAAAACCTGGGACACAGCGTGTATCGAAAACCGACACACACGGACCGATACCTGCACAAACTGTCAAACCACCACCCGAGCCAGAAAAGAGGCATGATTAGTACGCTCGTAACGAGAGCAGGACGAATATGTGAGCCTCAACACCTCAAAACGAGAAATGCAACACCTGGAAACTGTTCTGAGGAGCAATGGGTACTCCACAAATTACATTAGAAGTGTAACAGAGCTAAACACTCGGCGAAGTAAGGAACCCGAAAAAGAAATGTCGGGTACGGCCTTTCTGCCATACATTCCCAGAGTGACGGACAGAATCGGCCGTATATTGCGCAAACACGGCGTAAAGACGATTTTCAAACCGACAAGGAAGATCAAAGAGTGTCTTAGATCGGCGAAGGAGAAAAGAGACCCACTTGCAATGTCGGGAATATACCGTATACCTTGCACATGCGGAAAAGTTTATGTCGGAATGACTGGACGATCCATTAACACCAGGATCAAAGAGCATAAGCGACATTGCAGGTTGGGGCAGGTGGAGAAATCGGCCGTGGCAGAGCACGCACTGAATGAGACCGACCACGTAATAAAAATCGCCGACACGGAAGTTCTGGCTGTAGAGAAGCACTATCACACGCGGTTGATCAGGGAAGCTGTAGAAATCCAAAAACACGCGAACAGTTTCAACAAGAAAGAGGAAAGCCTTAAGGTAAACGGATCCTGGCTTCCCGTACTGCAGCAAACGACCGTCGCAGGTAGCAAGAGGAGAACCGCACCGGAAATGACCGCGGAGAAGCCCTCGGACGTCGGCGCGCCAGGTACATATAGTCCGCGGCCGCGAGCTCGCCTCCAGTTCACCACCGGCAATGGAGGGTGAAGCTTTGACAATGCCAGCCACTCGTGCTGGCGAAACGTCAGAAAAATCATTAGATGAACGTCGGCCGAAGAACCCGAGACAGAAGCCAATAGGCAGTTGGCATTTTGCCAGTTGTATTCCATCCCGAAGATATTTCTGTGTTTCATCGTCAATGCTTAGGTCCACCGTTTACAGGTAGCCTCCAGCTGAGCATCGGAAACTACTACTGGTCTCCCACCAATGGATCACAGCACAGACAGTTTGAAGTATTACTCCCCTGGAAATTAGTCGGCATGGTGCCAGTTGTATTCAATACCGAAGCAATTTCTGTGTTTCTTCGTCAATGTGAATGTACACAGTTTACAGGCAGCCTCCAGCTGTGCATCGGAAGCTAATAGAGGTCTCCCAGGAATGGATCACAGCACAGACAGTTTGAAGCATTACTCCCCTGGAAATTAATCGGCATGGTGCCAGTTATATTGAATCCCGATGCATTTTCTGTGTTTCATCGTCAATGTGAAGGTACACAGTTTACAGTAAGCCTCCAGCTATGCATCTGAAACTACTACTGGTCTCCCTAGAATTGATCACAGCACAGACGGTTTAAAGCATTACTCCCCTGGAAAATAATCGGCATTGTGCCAGTTGTATTCAATCCCGGTGCAATTTCTGTGTTTCATCGTCAATGCGAAGGTCCACGGATTATAGGAAGCCTCCAGCTGTGCATCGGAAACTACTACTGGTCTCCAAGGAATTGGATCAAAGCACAGACAGCTTGAAGCATTACTGCCCTGGACAGCAGTCGGCATTGTGCCACTTGTATTCAGTCCCGGTGCAATTTCTGTGTTTCATCGTCAATGCGAAGGTCCACGGTTTATAGGAAGCCTCCAGCTGTGCATCGGAAACCACTACTGGTCTCCCAGGAATGGATCACAGCACAGACAGTTTGAAGCATTACTTCCCTGGAAATTAGTCAGCCTGGTGCCAGTTGTATTCAATCCCGATGCCATTCCTGTGTTTCATCGTCAATGTGAAGGTACACAGATTACAGGAAGCCTTCAGCTGTGCATCGGAAACTACTACTGGTGTCCCAGGAATGAATCAAAGCATTGACAGTTTGAAGCATTACTCCCCTGGAAATTAGTCGGCATGGTGCCAGTTGTATTCATACCGATGCAATTTCTGTGTTTCATGGTCAATGTGAAGGTACACAGTTTACAGGAAGCCTCCAGCTGTGCAGCGGAAACAACGACTGGTCTCCCAGGAATGGACCAAGCACAGAAAGTTTGATGCATTACGTCCCTGGAATATAGTCGGCATTGTGCCAGTTGTATACAATCCCGATGCAATTTCTGTGTTTCATCGTCAATGTGAAGGTATAGAGATTACAGGAAGCCTCCAGCTGTGCATCGGAAACTACTACTGGTCTCCCAGGATAGGATCAAAGCAAAGACTTTTTGAAGCATTACTCCCCTGGAAATTAGTCGGCATGGTTCCAGTTGTATTCAATCCCGATGCAATCTCTGTGTTTCATCCACAATGTGAAGGTACACAGTTTATAAGAAGCTTCCAGCTGTGCATCGGAAACTACTACTGGTCTCCCAGGAAAGGATCAAATCACAGACAGTTTGAAGCATTACTCCCCTGGAAAATAGTCGGTATGGTGCCAGTTGTACTCAATCCCGATGCAATTTCTGTGTTTCATCGTCAATGTGAAGGTACATAGTTTACAGGATGCCTGCAATTTCTGTGTTTCATCGTCAATGTGAAGGTACATAGTTTACAGGATGCCTCCAGCTGTACATCGCAAACTACTACAGGTCTCCCAGGAATGGATCTAAGCACAGACAGTTTGAAGCATTACTGCCCTGGACAGCAGTCGGCATTGTGCCAGTTGTATTCAATCCCGAAGATATTTCTGTGTTTCATCGTCAATGCTAAGGTCCACCGTTTATAGGAAGCCTCCAGCTGTGCATCGTAAACTACTACTGGTCTCCCAGGAATGGAACAAAGCACAGACAGTTTGAAGCATTACTTCACTGGAGATTAGTCGGCATGGTCCCAGTTGTATTCAATCCCGACGCAATTTCTGTGTTTCATCGTGAAGGTGTAGGTACACAGTTTACAGGAAGCCTCCAGCAGTGAATCGGAAACTACTACTGGTCTCCCAGGAATGGATCACAGCACAGACAGTTTGAAGTATTACTCTCCTGGAAATTAGTCGGCATGGTGCCAGTTGTATTCTATCCCGAAGCAATTTCTGTGTTTCATCGTCAATGTTAAGGTACACAGTTTATAGGAAGCCTCCAGCTGTGCATCGAAAACCACTACTGGTCTCCCAGGAATGGATCAAAGCACAGACAGTTTGAAGATTTACTCCCCTGGAAATAAATCGGCCTGGTGCCAGTTGTGTTCAATCCCGAAGCAATTTCTGTGTTTCATCGTCAATGTGAACGTACACAGTTTACAGGAAGCCTCCAGCTGTGCGTCGGAAACTACCACTGGTCTCTCAGGAATGGTACAAAGCCCACACAGTTTGAAGCATTACTTCCCTGGAGATTAGTCGGCATGGTGCCAGTTGTATTCAATCCCGATGCAATTTCTGTGTCTCATCGTCAATGTGAAGGTACACAGTTTACAGGAAGCCTCCAGCTGTGCATCGGAAACTACTACTGGTGTCCCAGGAATGAATCAAAGCATTGACAGTTTGAAGCATTACTCCCCTGGAAATTAGTCGGCATGGTGCCAGTTGTATTCATACCGATGCAATTTCTGTGTTTCATGGTCAATGTGCAGGTACACAGTTCACAGGAAGCCTCCAGCTGTGCAGCGGAAACAACGACTGGTCTCCCAGGAATGGACCAAGCACAGAAAGTTTGATGCATTACGTCCCTGGAATATAGTCGGCATTGTGCCAGTTGTATACAATCCCGATGCAATTTCTGTGTTTCATCGTCAATGTGAAGGTATAGAGATTACAGGAAGCCTCCAGCTGTGCATCGGAAACTACTACTGGTCTCCCAGGATAGGATAAAGCAAAGACTTTTTGAAGCATTACTCCCCTGGAAATTAGTCGGCATGGTTCCAGTTGTATTCAATCCCGATGCAATCTCTGTGTTTCATCCACAATGTGAAGGTACACAGTTTATAGGAAGCTTCCAGCTGTGCATCGGAAACTACTACTGGTCTCCCAGGAAAGGATCAAATCACAGACAGTTTGAAGCATTACTCCCCTGGAAAATAGTCGGTATGGTGCCAGTTGTACTCAATCCCGATGCAATTTCTGTGTTTCATCGTCAATGTGAAGGTACACAGTTTATAGGAAGCTTCCAGCTGTGCATCGGAAACTACTACTGGTCTCCCAGGAATGGATCTAAGCACAGACAGTTTGAAGCATTACTGCCCTGGACAGCAGTCGGCATTGTGCCAGTTGTATACAATCCCGATGCAATTTCTGTGTTTCATCGTCAATGTGAAGGTATAGAGATTACAGGAAGCATCCAGCTGTGCATCGAAAACCACTACTGGTCTCCCAGGAATGGATCAAAGCACAGACAGTTTGAAGATTTACTCCCCTGGAAATAAATCGGCCTGGTGCCAGTTGTGTTCAATCCCGAAGCAATTTCTGTGTTTCATCGTCAATGTGAAGGTACACAGTTTACAGGAAGCCTCCAGCTGTGCGTCGGAAACTACCACTGGTCTCTCAGGAATGGTACAAAGCCCACACAGTTTGAAGCATTACTTCCCTGGAGATTAGTCGGCATGGTGCCAGTTGTATTCAATCCCGATGCAATTTCTGTGTCTCATCGTCAATGTGAAGGTACACAGTTTACAGGAAGCCTCCAGCTGTGCATCGGAAACTACTATTGGTCTCCCAGGAATGGATGAAAGCACAGACAGTAAGAAGCATTACTGCCCTGGACGGGAGTCGGCATTGTGCCAGTTGTATTCAATCCCGATGCAATTTCTGTGTTTCATCGTCAATGTTAAGGTACACAGTTTACAGGAAGCCTCCAGCTGTGCATCGGAAACTACTACTGGTCTCCCAGGAATGGATCACAGCACAGACAGATTGAAGCATTACACCCCTGATAACTAATCGGCATGGTGCCACTTGTATCAATCCCGATGCAATTTCTGTATTTCATCGTCAATGGGAAGGTACACAGTGTACAGGAATCCTCCAGCTGTGCACCGGAAGCTACTACACGTCTCCCAGCATGGATCAAAGCACAGAAAGTTTGCACCATAATTCCCCTGGAAATTAGTTGGCATTTTGCCACTTGTATTCAATCCCGAAGATATTTCTGTGTTTCATCGTCAATGCTAAGGTCCACCGTTTATAGGAAACCTCCAGCTGCGCATCGGAAACTACTACTGGTCTCCCACCAATGGATCACAGCACAGACAGTGTGAAGTATTACTCCCCTGGAAATTAGTCGGCATGGTGCCAGTTATATTCAATCCCGAAGCAATTTCTGTGTTTCTTCGTCAATGTGAGTGTACACAGTTTACAGGCAGCCTCCAGCTGTGCATCGGAAGCTAATAGAGGTCTCCCAGGAATGGATTACAGCACAGACAGTTTGAAGCATTACTCCCCTGGAAATTAATCGGCATGGTGCCAGTTATATTGAATCCCGATGCATTTTCTGTGTTTCATCGTCAATGTGAAGGTACACAGTTTACAGTAAGCCTCCAGCTGTGCATCTGATACTACTACTGGTCTCCCTAGAATTGATCACAGCACAGACGGTTTAAAGCATTACTCCCCTGGAAATTAATCGGCGTTGTGCCAGTTGTATTCAATCCCGGTGCATTTTCTGTGTTTCATCGTCAATGCGAAGGTCCACGGTTTATAGGAAGCCTCCAGCTGTGCATCGGAAACTACTACTGGTCTCCAAGGAATTGGATCAAAGCACAGACAGTTTGAAGCATTACTGCCCTGGACAACAGTCGGCATGGTGCCAGTTGTATTCAATCCCTAATTAATTTCTGTGTTTCATCGTCAATGTGAAGGTCCACGGTTTATAGGAAGCTTCCAGCTGTGCATCGGAAACTACTACTGGTCTCCCAGGAATGGATCACAGCACAGACAGTTTTAAGCATTACTCCTCTGGAAATTAGTCGGTATGGTGCCAGTTGTATTCAATCTCGATGCAATTTCTTTGTTTCATCGTCAATGTGAAGGTACAAAGCTCACAGGAAGCCTACAGCTGAGCATCGCAAACTACTACTAGTCTCCCAGGACTGTGTCAAAGCACAGACAGTTTGAAGCATTACTCCCCAGGAAATTAGTCGGCGTGGTGCCACTTGTATTCATCCCGTTGCAATTTCTGTGTTTCATCGTCAATGTGAAGGTTCGCAGCTTACAGGAAGCCTCGAGCTGGGCATCGGAAGCTACTACTGGTCTCCCAGGAATGGATGAAAGCACAGACAGTTTGAAGCATTACTCCACTGGAAATTAGAAGGCATGGTTCCAGTTGTATTCAATCCCGATGCAATTTCTGTGTTTCATCCACAATGTGAAGGTACACAGTTTATAGGAAGCCTCCAGATGTGCATCGGAAACTACTACTGCTCTCCCAGGAATGGATCACAGCACAGACAGTTTGAAGCATTACTCCCCTGGAAGTTAGTCGGTATGGTGCCAGTTGTATTCAATCTCGATGCAATTTCTTTGTTTCATCGTCAATGTGAAGGTACAAAGCTCACAGGAAGCCTACAGCTGAGCATCGCAAACTACTACTAGTCTCCCAGGACTGTGTCAAAGCACAGACAGTTTGAAGCATTACTCCCCAGGAAATTAGTCGGCGTGGTGCCACTTGTATTCATCCCGTTGCAATTTCTGTGTTTCATCGTCAATGTGAAGGTTCGCAGCTTACAGGAAGCCTCGAGCTGGGCATCGGAAGCTACTACTGGTCTCCCAGGAATGGATGAAAGCACAGACAGTTTGAAGCATTACTCCCCTGGAAGTTAGTCGGTATGGTGCCAGTTGTATTCAATCTCGATGCAATTTCTGTGTTTCATCGTCAATGTGAAGGTACACAGTTTACAGGAAGCCTCCAGCTGTGCATCGCAAACTACTACAGATCTCCCGGGAATGGATCTAAGCACAGACAGTTTGAAGCATTACTGGCCTGGACAGCAGTCGGCATTGTGCCAGTTGTATTCAATCCCAGGGCAATTTCTGTGTTTTATCGTCAATGCGAAGGTCCAAGGTTTATAGGAAGCTTCCAGCTGTGCATCGGAAACTACTACTGGTCCCCCAGGAATGGATCACAGCACAGACAGTTTTAAGCATTACTCCTCTGGAAATTAGTCGGCATGGTGCCAGTTGTATTCAATCCCAATGCAATTTCTGTGTTTCATCGTCAATGTGAAGGTACACAGCTCACAGGAAGCCTCCAGCTGAGCATCGCAAACTACTACTAGTCTCCCAGGACTGGATCAAAGCACAGACAGTTCGAAGCATTACTCCCATGGAAGTTAGTCGGTATGGTGCCAGTTGTATTCAATCTCGATGCAATTTCTGTGTTTCATCGTCAATGTGAAGGTACACAGTTTACAGGAAGCCTCCAGCTTTGCATCGCAAACTACTACAGGTCTCACAGGAATGGATCTAAGCACAGACAGTTTGAAGCATTACTGCCCTGGACAGCAGTCGGCATTGTGCCAGTTGTATTCAATCCCGGTGCAATTTCTGTGTTTTATCGTCAATGCGAAGGTCCACGGTTTATAGGAAGCTTCCAGCTGTGCATCGGAAACTACTACTGGTCTCCCAGGAATGGATCACAGCACAGACAGTTTTAAGCATTACTCCTCTGGAAATTAGTCGGCATGGTGCCAGTTGTATTCAATCCCAATGCAATTTCTGTGTTTCATCGTCAATGTGAAGGTACACAGCTCACAGGAAGCCTCCAGCTGAGCATCGCAAACTACTACTAGTCTCCCAGGACTGGATCAAAGCACAGACAGTTTGAAGCATTACTCCCATGGAAGTTAGTCGGTATGGTGCCACTTGTATTCAATCTCGATGCAATTTCTGTGTTTCATCGTCAATGTGAAGATACACAGTTTACAGGAAGCCTCCAGCTGTGCATCGCAAACTACTACAGGTCTCCCAGGAATGGATCTAAGCACAGACAGTTTGAAGCATTACTGCCCTGGACAGCAGTCGGCATTGTGCCAGTTGTATTCAATCCCGGTGCAATTTCTGTGTTTTATCGTCAATGCGAAGGTCCACGGTTTATAGGAAGCTTCCAGCTGTGCATCGGAAACTACTACTGGTCTCCCAGGAATGGATCACAGCACAGACAGTTTTAAGCATTACTCCTCTGGAAGTTAGTCGGTATGGTGCCAGTTGTATTCAATCTCGATGCAATTTCTGTGTTTCATCGTCAATGTGAAGGTACACAGTTTACAGGAAGCCTCCAGCTGTGCATCGCAAACTACTACAGATCTCCCGGGAATGGATCTAAGCACAGACAGTTTGAAGCATTACTGCCCTGGACAGCAGTCGGCATTGTGCCAGTTGTATTCAATCCCGGTGCAATTTCTGTGTTTTATCGTCAATGCGAAGGTCCAAGGTTTATAGGAAGCTTCCAGCTGTGCATCGGAAACTACTACTGGTCCCCCAGGAATGGATCACAGCACAGACAGTTTTAAGCATTACTCCTCTGGAAATTAGTCGGCATGGTGCCAGTTGTATTCAATCCCAATGCAATTTCTGTGTTTCATCGTCAATGTGAAGGTACACAGCTCACAGGAAGCCTCCAGCTGAGCATCGCAAACTACTACTAGTCTCCCAGGACTGGATCAAAGCACAGACAGTTTGAAGCATTACTCCCATGGAAGTTAGTCGGTATGGTGCCAGTTGTATTCAATCTCGATGCAATTTCTGTGTTTCATCGTCAATGTGAAGGTACACAGTTTACAGGAAGCCTCCAGCTTTGCATCGCAAACTACTACAGGTCTCCCAGGAATGGATCTAAGCACAGACAGTTTGAAGCATTACTGCCCTGGACAGCAGTCGGCATTGTGCCAGTTGTATTCAATCCCGGTGCAATTTCTGTGTTTTATCGTCAATGCGAAGGTCCACGGTTTATAGGAAGCTTCCAGCTGTGCATCGGAAACTACTACTGGTCTCCCAGGAATGGATCACAGCACAGACAGTTTTAAGCATTACTCCTCTGGAAATTAGTCGGCATGGTGCCAGTTGTATTCAATCCCAATGCAATTTCTGTGTTTCATCGTCAATGTGAAGGTACACAGCTCACAGGAAGCCTCCAGCTGAGCATCGCAAACTACTACTAGTCTCCCAGGACTGGATCAAAGCACAGACTGTTTGAAGCATTACTCCCCAGGAAATTAGTCGGCATGGTGCCACTTGTATTCATCCCGTTGCAATTTCTGTGTTTCATCGTCAATGTGAAGGTTCACAGCTTACAGGAAGCCTCTAGCTGGGCATCGGAAGCTACTACTGGTCTCCCAGGAATGGATGAAAGCACAGACAGTTTGAAGCATTACTCCACTGGAAATTAGAAGGCATGGTTCCAGTTGTATTCAATCCCGATGCAATTTCTGTGTTTCATCCACAATGTGAAGGTACACAGTTTACAGGAAGCCTCCAGCTGTGCATCGCAAACTACTACAGGTCTCCCAGGAATGGATCTAAGCACAGACAGTTTGAAGCATTACTGCCCTGGACAGCAGTCGGCATTGTGCCAGTTGTATTCAATCCCGGTGCAATTTCTGTGTTTTATCGTCAATGCGAAGGTCCACGGTTTATAGGAAGCTTCCAGCTGTGCATCGGAAACTACTACTGGTCTCCCAGGAATGGATCACAGCACAGACAGTTTTAAGCATTACTCCCCTGGAAGTTAGTCGGTATGGTACCAGTTGTATTCAATCTCGATGCAATTTCTGTGTTTCATCGTCAATGTGAAGGTACACAGTTTACAGGAAGCCTCCAGCTGTGCATCGCAAATTACTACAGGTCTCCCAGGAATGGATCTAAGCACAGACAGTTTGAAGCATTACTGCCCTGGACAGCAGTCGGCATTGTGCCAGTTGTATTCAATCCCGGTGCAATTTCTGTGTTTTATCGTCAATGCGAAGGTCCACGGTTTATAGGAAGCTTCCAGCTGTGCATCGGAAACTACTACTGGTCTCCCAGGAATGGATCACAGCACAGACAGTTTTAAGCATTACTCCTCTGGAAATTAGTCGGCATGGTGCCAGTTGTATTCAATCCCAATGCAATTTCTGTGTTTCATCGTCAATGTGAAGGTACACAGCTCACAGGAAGCCTCCAGCTGAGCATCGCAAACTACTACTAGTCTCCCAGGACTGGATCAAAGCACAGACAGTTTGAAGCATTACTCCCCAGGAAATTAGTCGGCGTGGTGCCACTTGTATTCATCCCGTTGCAATTTCTGTGTTTCATCGTCAATGTGAAGGTTCGCAGCTTACAGGAAGCCTCGAGCTGGGCATCGGAAACTACTACTGGTCTCCCAGGAATGGATGAAAGCACAGACAGTTTGAAGCATTACTCCACTGGAAATTAGAAGGCATGGTTCCAGTTGTATTCAATCCCGATGCAATTTCTGTGTTTCATCCACAATGTGAAGGTACACAGTTTATAGGAAGCCTCCAGATGTGCATCGGAAACTACTACTGCTCTCCCAGGAATGGATCACAGCACAGACAGTTTGAAGCATTACTCCCCTGGAAGTTAGTCGGTATGGTGCCAGTTGTATTCAATCTCGATGCAATTTCTGTGTTTCATCGTCAATGTGAAGGTACACAGTTTACAGGAAGCCTCCAGCTGTGCTTCGGAAACTACTACAGGTCTCCCAGGAATGGATCTAAGCACAGACAGTTTGAAGCATTACTGCCCTGGACAGCAGTCGGCATTGTGCCAGTTGTATTCAATCCCGGTGCAATTTCTGTGTTTTATCGTCAATGCGAAGGACCACGGTTTATAGGAAGCTTCCAGCTGTGCATCGGAAACTACTACTGGTCTCCCAGGAATGGATCACAGCACAGACAGTTTTAAGCATTACTCCTCTGGAAATTAGTCGGTATGGTGCCAGTTGTATTCAATCTCGATGCAATTTCTGTGTTTCATCGTCAATGTGAAGGTACAAAGCTCACAGGAAGCCTCCAGCTGAGCATCGCAAACTATTACTAGTCTCCCAGGACTGGATCAAAGCACAGACAGTTTGAAGCATTACTCCCCAGGAAATTAGTCGGCGTGGTGCCACTTGTATTCATCCCGTTGCAATTTCTGTGTTTCATCGTCAATGTGAAGGTTCGCAGCTTACAGGAAGCCTCGAGCTGGGCATCGGAAGCTACTACTGGTCTCCCAGGAATGGATGAAAGCACAGACAGTTTGAAGCATTACTCCACTGGAAATTAGAAGGCATGGTTCCAGTTGTATTCAATCCCGATGCAATTTCTGTGTTTCATCCACAATGTGAAGGTACACAGTTTATAGGAAGCCTCCAGATGTGCATCGGAAACTACTACTGCTCTCCCAGGAATGGATCACAGCACAGACAGTTTGAAGCATTACTCCCCTGGAAGTTAGTCGGTATGGTGCCAGTTGTATTCAATCTCGATGCAATTTCTGTGTTTCATCGTCAATGTGAAGGTACACAGTTTACAGGAAGCCTCCAGCTGTGCATCGCAAACTACTACAGGTCTCCCAGGAATGGAACTAAGCACAGACAGTTAGAAGCATTACTGCCCTGGACAGCAGTCGGCATTGTGCCAGTTGTATTCAATCCCGGTGCAATTTCTGTGTTTTGTCGTCAATGCGAAGGTCCACGGTTTATAGGAAGCTTCCAGCTGTGCATCGGAAACTACTACTGGTCTCCCAGGAATGGATCACAGCACAGACAGTTTTAAGCATTACTCCTCTGGAAATTAGTCGGTATGGTGCCAGTTGTATTCAATCTCGATGCAATTTCTGTGTTTCATCGTCAATGTGAAGGTACAAAGCTCACAGGAAGCCTCCAGCTGAGCATCGGAAACTACTTATAGTCTCCCAGGACTGGATCAAAGCACAGACAGTTTGAAGCATTACTCCCCAGGAAATTAATCGGCATTTTGGCAGTTGTATTCAATCCCGATGCAATTTCTGTGTTTCATCGTCAATGTGAAGGTTCACAGTTTACAGGAAGCCTCCAGCTGTGCATCGGAAACAACAACTGGTCTCCCAGGAATGGATCAAAGCACAGAAAGTTTGAAGCATTACACCCCTGGAAATTTGTCGGCATTTTGGCAGTTGTATTCAATCCCGATGCAATTTCTGTGTTTCATCGGCAATGCGAATGTCCACGGTTTATAGGAAGCCTCCAGCTGTGCATCGGAAACTACTACCGGTCTGCCAGAAATGGATCAACGTATCGACAGCTTGAAGCATTACTCCCCTGGAAATTAGTCGGCATGGTTCCAGTTGTATTCAATCCCAATGCAATTTCTGTGTTTCATCGTCAATGTGAAGGTACACAGTTTACAGAAAGCCTCCAGCTGTGCATCGCAAACTACTACAGGTCTCCCAGGAATGGATCTAAGCACAGACAGTTTGAAGCATTACTGCTCTGGACAGCAGTCGGCATTGGGCCAGTTGTATTCAATCCCGGTGTAATTTCTGTGTTTCATCGTCAATGTGAAGGTACACAGTTTACAGGAAGCCTCCAGCTGGGAATCGGAAACTACTACTGCTAACCCAGGAATGGATCTAAGCACAGACAGTTTGAAGCATTACTGCCCTGGACAGCAGTCGGCATTGCGCCAGTTGTATTCAATCCCGATGCAATTTCTGTGTTTCATCGTCAATGTGAATGTACACAGTTTACAGGAAGCCTCCAGCTGGGCATCGGAAACTACTACTGCTCTCCCAGGAATGGATCACAGCACAGACAGTTTGAAGCATTACTCCCCTGGAAATTAGTCGGCATGGTGCCAGTTGTATTCAAACCCGGTGCAATTGTTATGATTCATCGGCAATGTGAAGGTACACAGTTTACAGGAAGGCCCCAGCTGTGCATCGGAAACTACTACTTGTCTCCCAGGAATGGATCAAAGCACAGACAGTTTGAAGCATTACTCCCCCGGACAGCAGTCGGCATGGTGCAAGTTGTATTCAATTCCGATGCAATTTCTGTGTTTTATCGTCAATGTGAAGGTCCACGGTTTATAGGAAGCCTCCAGCTGTGCATCGGAAACTACTACCGGTCTGCCAGAAATGGATCACCGTATCGACAGTTTGAAGCATTACTCCCCTGGAAATTAGTCGGCATGGTGCCAGTTGTATTCAATCCCAGTGAAATTTCAGTGTTTCATCGTCAATGCGAAGGTCCACGACTTATAGGAAGCCTCCAGCTGTGCATCGGAAACTACTACTGGTCTCCCAAGAATGGATCAAAGCACAGACAGTTTGAAGCACTACTGCCCCTGGAAGAAGTCGGCATTGTGCCAGTTCTATTCAATCTCGATGCAATTTCTGTGTTTCGTCGTCCATGCGAAGGTCCACGGTTTATAGGAAGCCTCCAGCTGTGCATCGGAAACTACTACTGGTCTCCCAGGAATGGATCACAGAACAGACAGTTTGAAGCATTACTCCCCTGGAGAATAGTCGGCATGGGGCCAGTTGTATTCAATCCCGATGCAATTTTTGTGTTTCATCGTCAATGTGAAAGTACACACTTTACAGGAAGATTCCAGCTGTGCATCGGAAACTACGACTGGTCTCCCAGGAATGGATCACAGCACAGACAGTTTGAAGCATTACTCCCCTGGAAATTAGTCTGCATGGTGCGAGTTGTATTCAATCCCGAGGGAATTTCTGTGTTTCATCGTCAATGCGAAGGTCCACGACTTATAGGAAGCCTCCAGCTGTGCATCGGAAACTACTACTGGTCTCCCAAGAATGGATCAAAGCACAGACAGTTTGAAGCACTACTGCCCCTGGAAGAAGTCGGCATTGTGCCAGTTCTATTCAATCTCGATGCAATTTCTGTGTTTCGTCGTCCATGCGAAGGTCCACGGTTAATAGGAAGCCTCCAGCTGTGCATCGGTAACTACTACTGGTCTCCCAGGAATGGATCACAGCACAGACAGTTTGAAGCATTACTCCCCTGGAGAATAGTCGGCATGGGGCCAGTTGTATTCAATCCCGATGCAATTTTTGTGTTTCATCGTCAATGTGAAAGTACACACTTTACAGGAAGATTCCAGCTGTGCATCGGAAACTACGACTGGTCTCCCAGGAATGGATCACAGCACAGACAGTTTGAAGCATTACTCCCCTGGAAATTAGTCGGCATGGTGCGAGTTGTATTCAATCCCGAGGGAATTTCTGTGTTTCATCGTCAGAGTCAAGGTAAACAGTTGACAGGAAGCCTCCAGCTGTGCATCGGAAACTACTACTGTTCTATTTTGGTAAACATTTTTGGAATACAGTGATCAATTAATTGTTATATTTAGATTAAAGTTCAGTCTTGATCACGTTATGTCTGTTTTAATGAGTAAACCGGTTTCGTTTTTTTCTATAAAACCATCATCAGACCCATTGGCTCCCTTGGGTTGGTAGGTGGAGCTCTCCTTGCTGCTGATCAGTTGACTGCACAGCAGCAAGGAGAGCTCCACCTACCAACCCAAGGGAGCCAATGGGTCTGAAAATGGTTTTATAGAAAAAACCGCAACCGGTTACTCATTAAAACAGACAGAACGTGATCAAGACTGAACTTTAATCTAAATACTACTGTTCTCCCAAGAATGGATCAAAGGATAGACAGTTTGAAGCATTACTCCCCTGGAAATTTGTCGGCATGGAGCCAGTTGTACTCAATCCCGATGCAATTTCTGTGTTTTATCGTCAATGCGAAGGTCCACGGTTTATAGGAAGCTTCCAGCTGTGCATCGGAAACTACTACTGGTCTCCCAGGAATGGATCACAGCACAGACAGTTTTAAGCATTACTCCTCTGGAAATTAGTCGGTATGGTGCCAGTTGTATTCAATCTCGATGCAATTTCTGTGTTTCATCGTCAATGTGAAGGTACAGAGTTTCCAGGAAGCCTCCAGCTGTGCATCGGAAACTAATACTGCACTCCCAGGAATGGATCAAAGCACAGACAGTTTAAAGCATGACTCCACTGGAAATCAGTCGGCATGGTCCCAGTTGTATTCAATCCCAGTGAAATTTCAGTGTTTCATCGTCAATGCGAAGGTCCACGACTTATAGGAAGCCTCCAGCTGTGCATCGGAAACTACTACCGGTCTGCCAGAAATGGATCAACGTATCGACAGTTTGAAGCATTACTCCCCTGGAGAATAGTCGGCATGGGGCCAGTTGTATTCAATCCCGATGCAATTTTTGTGTTTCATCGTCAATGTGAAAGTACACACTTTACAGGAAGATTCCAGCTGTGCATCGGAAACTACTACTGGTCTCCCAGAAATGGATCACAGCACAGACAGTTTGAAGCATTACTCCCCTGGAAATTAGTCGGCATGGTGCGAGTTGTATTCAATCCCGAGGGAATTTCTGTGTTTCATCGTCAGAGTGAAGGTAAACAGTTGACAGGAAGCCTCCAGCTGTGCATCGGAAACTACTACTGTTCTATTTTGGTAAACATTTTTGGAATACAGTGATCAATTAATTGTTATATTTAGATTAAAGTTCAGTCTTGATCACGTTATGTCTGTTTTAATGAGTAAACCGGTTTCGTTTTTTTCTATAAAACCATCATCAGACCCATTGGCTCCCTTGGGTTGGTAGGTGGAGCTCTCCTTGCTGCTGATCAGTTGACTGCACAGCAGCAAGGAGAGCTCCACCTACCAACCCAAGGGAGCCAATGGGTCTGAAAATGGTTTTATACAAAAAACCGAAACCGGTTACTCATTAAAACAGACAGAACGTGATCAAGACTGAACTTTAATCTAAATACTACTGTTCTCCCAAGAATGGATCAAAGGATAGACAGTTTGAAGCATTACTCCCCTGGAAATTTGTCGGCATGGAGCCAGTTGTATTCAATCCCGATGCAATTTCTGTGTTTTATCGTCAATGCGAAGGTCCACGGTTTATAGGAAGCTTCCAGCTGTGCATCGGAAACTACTACTGGCATCCCAGGAATGGATCACAGCACAGACAGTTTTAAGCATTACTCCTCAGAAATTAGTCGGCATGGTGCCAGTAGTATTCAATCCCGATGCAATTTCTGTGTTTCATCGTCAATGTGAAGGTACACAAATAACAGGAATCCTCCAGCTGCGCATCAGAAACTAATACTGGTCTCCCGGGAATGGATCACAGCACAGGCAGTTTGAAGCATTACTCTCAGGGAGAGTAGTCGGCATGGTGCCAGTTGTATTCAATCCCGATGCAATTCCTGTGTTTCATCGTCAATGTGCGGGTACACTGTTGTGCATCGGAAACTACTACTGGTCTCCTGCTGAGCATCGGAAACTACTACTGGTCTCCCAGGAATGGATCAAAGCACAGACAGTTTCAAGCATTATTCGCCTGGAAATAAGTACACATGGTGCCAGTTGTATTCAATCCCGGTGCAATTTCTGTGTTTTATCGTCAATGCGAAGGTCCACGGTTTATAGGAAGCCTCTAGCGGTGCATCGGAAACTACTACTGGTCTCCCAGGAATGGATCACAGCACAGACAGTTTCAAGCATTACTCCTCTGGAAATTAGTCGGCATGGTGCCAGTTGTATTCAGTCCCAATGCAATTTCTGTTTCATCGTCAATGTGAAGGTACACAGCTCACAGGAAGCCTCCAGCTGAGCATCGCAAACTACTACTAGTCTCCCAGGACTGGATCAAAGCACAGCCAGTTTGAAGCATTACTCCCCAGGAGATTAGTCGGCATGGTGCCACTTGTATTCATCCCGTTGCAATTTCTGTGTTTCATCGTCAATGTGAAGGTTCACAGCTTAGAGGAAGCCTCTAGCTGGGCATCGGAAGCTACTACTGGTCTCCCAGGAATGGATGAAAGCACAGACAGTTTGAAGCATTACTCCACTGGAAATTAGAAGGCATGGTTCCAGTTGTATTCAATCCCGATGCAATTTCTGTGTTTCATCCACAATGTGAAGGTACACAGTTTATAGGAAGCCTCCAGATGTGCATCGGAAACTACTACTGGTCTCCCAGGAATGGATCACAGCACAGACAGTTTTAAGCATTACTCCCCTGGAAGTTAGTCGGTATGGTGCCAGTTGTATTCAATCTCGATGCAATTTCTGTGTTTCATCGTCAATGTGAAGGTACACAGTTTACAGGAAGCCTCCAGCTATGCATCGCAAACTACTAAAGGCCTCCCAGGAATGGATCTAAGCACAGACAGTTTGAAGCATTACTGCCCTGGACAGCAGTCGGCATTGTGCCAGTTGTATTCAATCCCGGTGCAATTTCTGTGTTTTATCGTCAATGCGAAGGTCCACGGTTTATAGGAAGCTTCCAGCTGTGCATCGGAAACTACTACTGGTCTCCCAGGAATGGATCACAGCACAGACAGTTTTAAGCATTACTCCTCTGGAAATTAGTCGGCATGGTGCCAGTTGTATTCAATCCCAATGCAATTTCTGTGTTTCATCGTCAATGTGAAGGTACAAAGCTCACAGGAAGCCTCCAGCTGAGCATCGCAAACTACTACTAGTCTCCCAGGACTGGATCAAAGCACAGACAGTTTGAAGCATTACTCCCCAGGAAATTAGTCGGCATTTTGGCAGTTGTATTCAATCCCGATGCAATTTCTGTGTTTCATCGTCAATGTGAAGGTTCACAGTTTACAGGAAGCCTCCAGCTGTGCATCGGAAACAACAACTGGTCTCCCAGGAATGGATCAAAGCACAGAAAGTTTGAAGCATTACTCCCCTGGAAATTAGTCGGCATTTTGGCAGTTGTATTCAATCCCGATGCAATTTCTGTGTTTCATCGTCAATGTGAAGGTTCACAGTTTACAGGAAGCCTCCAGCTGTGCATCGGAAACAACAACTGGTCTCCCAGGAATGGATCAAAGCACAGAAAGTTTGAAGCATTACTCCCCTGGAAATTAGTCGGCATTTTGCCAGTTGTATTCAATCCCGATGCAATTTCTGTGTTTCATCGGCAATGCGAATGTCCACGGTTTATAGGAAGCCTCCAGCTGTGCATCGGAAACTACTACCGGTCTGCCAGAAATGGATCAACGTATCGACAGCTTGAAGCATTACTCCCCTGGAAATTAGTCGGCATGGTTCCAGTTGTATTCAATCCCGATGCAATTTCTGTGTTTCATCGTCAATGTGAAGGTACACAGTTTACAGAAAGCCTCCAGCTGTGCATCGCAAACTACTACAGGTCTCCCAGGAATGGATCTAAGCACAGACAGTTTGAAGCATTACTGCTCTGGACAGCAGTCGGCATTGGGCCAGTTGTATTCAATCCCGGTGTAATTTCTGTGTTTCATCGTCAATGTGAAGGTACACAGTTTACAGGAAGCCTCCAGCTGGGAATCGGAAACTACTACTGCTAACCCAGGAATGGATCTAAGCACAGACAGTTTGAAGCATTACTGCCCTGGACAGCAGTCGGCATTGCGCCAGTTGTATTCAATCCCGATGCAATTTCTGTGTTTCATCGTCAATGTGAAGGTACACAGTTTACAGGAAGCCTCCAGCTGGGCATCGGAAACTACTACTGCTTTCCCATCAATGGATCAAAGCACAGACAGTTTGAAGCATTACTCCCCTGGAAATTAGTCGGCATGGTGCCAGTTGTATTCAAACCCGGTGCAATTGTTATGATTCATCGGCAATGTGAATGTACACAGTTTACAGGAAGCCTCCAGCTGTGCATCGCAAACTACTACTTGTCTCCCAGTAATGGATCAAAGCACAGACAGTTTGAAGCATTACTCCCCCGGACAGCAGTCGGCATGGTGCAAGTTGTATTCAATCCCGATGCAATTTCTGTGTTTTATCGTCAATGTGAAGGTCCACGGTTTATAGGAAGCCTCCAGCTGTGCATCGGAAACTACTACCGGTCTGCCAGAAATGGATCAACGTATCGACAGTTTGAAGCATTACTCCCCTGGAAATTAGTCGGCATGGTGCCAGTTGTATTCAATCCCGATGCAATTTCTGTGTTTCATCGTCAATGTGAAGGTACACAGTTTACAGGAAGCCTCCAGCTGGGCATCGGAAACTACTACTGCTTTCCCATCAATGGATCAAAGCACAGACAGTTTGAAGCATTACTGCCTTGGACAGCAGTCGGCATGGTGCCAGTTGTATTCAATCCCGATGCAATTCCTGTGTTTCATCGTCAATGTGAAGGTACAGAGTTTCCAGGAAGCCTCCAGCTGTGTATCGGAAACTACTACTGGTCTCCCAAGAATGGATCAAAGCACAGACAGTTTGAAGCACTACTGCCCCTGGAAGAAGTCGGCATTGTGCCAGTTCTATTCAATCTCGATGCAATTTCTGTGTTTCGTCGTCCATGCGAAGGTCCACGGTTTATAGGAAGCCTCCAGCTGTGCATCGGAAACTACTACTGGTCTCCCAGGAATGGATCACAGCACAGACAGTTTGAAGCATTACTCCCCTGGAGAATAGTCGGCATGGGGCCAGTTGTATTCAATCCCGATGCAATTTTTGTGTTTCATCGTCAATGTGAAAGTACACACTTTACAGGAAGAGTCCAGCTGTGCATCGGAAACTACTACTGGTCTCCCAGAAATGGATCACAGCACAGACAGTTTGAAGCATTACTCCCCTGGAAATTAGTCGGCATGGTGCGAGTTGTATTCAATCCCGAGGGAATTTCTGTGTTTCATCGTCAATGCGAAGGTCCACGGTTTATAGGAAGCCTCCAGCCGTGCTTTGGAAACTACTACTGGTCTCCCAAGAATGGATCAAAGCACAGACACTTTGAAGCTTTACTCCCCTGGACAGAGGTCCGCATGGTGCCTGTTTTATTCGACCCCGGTGCAATTTCTATGTTTCATTGTCAATGGGAATGTCCAAGTGTTGTTGTAAACCTGCAGTGGTTCTTTGGATCTAACAACTTGACTCCCAATAACGGTTGCAAGCACAGACCGTTTGTAGCGTTAGTCCCATCAACTAAAGTGTTCATGGTGTCTGCTGTACACAATCCCTATTCAATTTCTGTGGTTCATCGTCTATTTCAATGTGCAAGGGTTACAGTAAACCTCCACAAGTGCATCGGAACTAACTACACGAGTCCCAATAAAGGTTCCAAGCCTAGACTGATGCCTTTTCCATTGGGACCGAAAATGCCACGTTGTCTGTTGTATTCAATTGCGATGCAATTTCTGTTTTTCATCGTCAATGTGAAGGTCCAAGGGTTACAGTAAAAGTGCAGTGGTGCATCGGAAACAACTACTGGACTTTCTGGAATGTTTATGAACATAAAGTGGTTACTGCACCGCTGATTTGTCCCGTAAATAGAAGTATTAAAAAGGGTAGGAATTTTTTTCTTTTTAGCAAAAGTGAAAAAAAGCAGATTTCACGGCTCACACATAAGTTTTGTCTCAAGGACAGTTAGTGTTGATAATCAGTGGACAAATTCCAAAACCATGGTACAATATGCATTAGCTGAGTATGTGCCAAGCAAGATCGTAAGAGATGGAAAGCAGCCACCGTGTATGATATTTCTGCGGAAGCAGAAGAAACTAATGATAAAAGTCCGAAAGCAATTTATTGGACTGTTCAATTAACCAAAAGAGATTCTGTAAGTATAACACCAATAGAAAATAGTGATCTGTCTTCGAACCACAACTACATGCAAGATTAATATCGTAAAAGTCTCTGGCGGAGACTAGTAGGAAAGTATTACTATACTTTCCTACTAGTCTCCGCCAGAGACTTTTACGATATACCGAGCCTAATCCACAGATCAACGAGAAGATCCAAGCCGGGCAGCCAGGGCGGCAGCTGTCCAAGTGTGCTGGCGGTCGATGAACTGCCGATGTGCGGCCGAGCGCCGGCCTTTATACCGCTTCGACGGATGTGTACCTCGGAACTACATTCCTGGAAATTGAAATAAGAACACGGTGAATTCATTGTCCCAGGAAGGGGAAACTTTATTGACACATTCCTGGGGTCAGATACATCACATGATCACACTGACAGAACCACAGGCACATAGACACAGGCAACAGAGCATGCACAATGTCGGCACTAGTACAGTGTATATCCATCTTTCGCAGCAATGCAGGCTGCTATTCTCCCATGGAGACGATCGTAGAGATGCTGGATGTAGTCCTGTGGAACGGCTTGCCATGCCATTTCCACCTGGCGCCTCAGTTGGACCAGCGTTCGTGCTGGACGTGCAGACCGCGTGAGACGACGCTTCATCCAGTCCCAAACATGCTCAATGGGGGACAGATCCGGAGATCTTGCTGGCCAGGGTAGTTGACTTACACCTTCTAGAGCACGTTGGGTGGCACGGGATACATGCGGACATGCATTGTCCTGTTGGAACAGCAAGTTCCCTTGCCGGTCTAGGAATGGTAGAACGATGGGTTCGATGACGGTTTGGATGTACCGTGCACTATTCAGTGCCCCTCGACGATCACCAGTGGTGTATGGCCAGTGTAGGAGATCGCTCCCCACACCATGATGCCGGGTGTTGGCCCTGTGTGCCTCGGTCGTATGCAGTCCTGATTGTGGCGCTCACCTGCACGGCGCCAAACACGCATACGACCATCATTGGCACCAAGGCAGAAGCGACTCTCATCGCTGAAGACGACACGTCTCCATTCGTCCCTCCATTCACGCCTGTCGCGACACCACTGGAGGCGGGCTGCACGATGTTGGGGCGTGAGCGGAAGACGGCCTAACGGTGTGCGGGACCGTAACCCAGCTTCATGGAGACGGTTGCGAATGGTCCTCGCCGATACCCCAGGAGCAACAGTGTCCCTAATTTGCTGGGAAGTGGCGGTGCGGTCCCCTACGGCACTGCGTAGGATCCTACGGTCTTGGCGTGCATCCGTGCGTCACTGCGGTCCGGTCCCAGGTCGACGGGCACGTGCACCTTCCGCCGACCACTGGCGACAACATCGATGTACTGTGGAGACCTCACGCCCCACGTGTTGAGCAATTCGGCGGTACGTCCACCCGGCCTCCCGCATGCCCACTATACGCCCTCGCTCAAAGTCCATCAACTGCACATCGGTTCACGTCCACGCTGTCGCGGCATGCTACCAGTGTTAAATACTGCGATGGAGCTCCGTATGCCACGGCAAACTGGCTGACACTGACGGCGGCGGTGCACAAATGCTGCGCAGCTAGCGCCATTCGACGGCCAACACCGCGGTTCCTGGTGTGTCCGCTGTTCCGTGCGCGTGATCATTGCTTGTACGGCCCTCTCGCAGTGTCCGAAGCAAGTATGGTGGGTCTGACGCACCGGTGTCAATGTGTTCTTTTTTGCATTTCCAGGAGTGTATTTTCCATCACGTGGTTTGACGTCTGAAAATAGTTCCGGGATCTGCAGCGACCTCTTCCTTATGTTTATGTGGGCCGGTAGTGGCCTCTAGTGGCCGCTGGTGTCTTTGCAGTTGTTGCTGTTGTGGCCGTTCATCAGTATTGCCTGTTGGTTGTGTAGTGCTTGAGTGTGAATGTGAGCGGGCAACCCGCGGGTGCAGGCTGTCTGTCTGGTTGCTGACACTCTAGGCGCCGTAATGTCTGGTGGAGAAGGCCACAGCAGTGTACAACAACCGAGTTGGAAAACTGCTGCGGAAGCAAAGGGAACTTCACAGCAAACATAAACATAGCTAACTCTAAGCAGACAAACAAAAATTACGCGAAGCGAAATGTAGTGTGCGGAGGGCTATGCGAGAGGCGTTCAATGAATTCGAAAGTAAAGTTCTATGTACTGACTTGGAAGAAAATCCTAAGAAATTTTGGTCTTATGTCAAAGCTGTAGGTGGATCAAAACAAAATGTTCAGACCAAAATGGTACTGAAACAGAGGATGACAGACTAAGGGCCGAAATACTAAATGTCTTTCTTAAAAGCTGTTTCACGGAGGAAGACTGCACTGTAGTTCCCTCTCTACATTGTCGCACAGATGACAAAATGATAGATATCGAAATAGACGACAGATGGATTGAGAAACAATTAAAATCGCTCCAAAGAGGAAAGGCCGCTGGACCTGATGGAATACCTATTCGATTTTACACAGAGTACGCGAAGGAACTTGCCCCCCTTCTTGCAGCGGTGTACCGTAGGTCTCTAGAAGAGCGTAGCGTTCCAAAGAATTGGAAAAGGGCACAGGCCATCCTCGTTTTTAAGAAGGGACGTCGAACAGATGTGCAGAAGTATAGGCCTATATCTCTAACGTCGATCAGTTGTAGAATTTTGGAACACGTATTATGTTCTAGTATAATGACTTTTCTGGAGACTAGAAATCTACTCTGTAGGAATCAACATGGGTTTCGAAAAAGACGATCGTGTGAAACCCAGGTCGCGCTGTTCGTCCACGAGACTCAGAGAGCCAAAGACAAGGGTAGATGCCGTGTTTCTTGACTTCCGCAAGGCGCTCGATACAGTTCCCCACAGTCGTTTAATGAACAAAGTAAGAGCATATGGACTATCAGACCAACTGTGTGATTGGATTGAAGAGTTCCTGGATAGCAGAACCCAGCATGTCATTCTCAATGGAGAGAAGTCTTCCGAAGTAAGAGTGATTTCAGGTGTGCCGCAGTGGAGTGTCGTAGGACCGTTGCTATTCGCAATATACATAAATGACCTTGTGGATAACATCGAAAGTTCGCTGAGGCTTTTTGCGCGTGATGCTGTGGTATATCGAGAGGTTGTAACAATGGAAAATTGTACTCAAATGCAGGACGATCTGCAGCGAATTGACGCATGGTGCAGGGAAAGGCAATTGAATCTCAATGTAGACAAGTGTAATGTGCTGCGAATACATAGAAAGAAAG
The DNA here is from genome assembly GCF_023898315.1 of Schistocerca nitens. NCBI lineage: Eukaryota > Metazoa > Arthropoda > Insecta > Orthoptera > Acrididae > Schistocerca > Schistocerca nitens. Next base: position 26,501,263 of record NC_064618.1, read on the forward strand.
ATCCTTTATCATTTAGCTACAATATAGCAGGTCAGCAACTGGAAGCAGTTAATTCCATAAATTATCTGGGAGTAGGCATTAGGAATGATTTAAAATTGAATGATCGTATAAAGTTGATCGTCGATAAAGCAGATGCCAGACTGAGATTCATTGGAAGAATCCTTAGGAAATGCAGTTCGATAACAAAGGAAGTAGGTTACAGTACACATGTTCGCCCACTGCTTGAATATTGCTCACCAGTGTGGGATTCGTACCGGATAGAAGAGATAGAGAAGATCCAACGGAGAGCAGCGCGCTTCGTTACAGGAACATTTAGGAATCGCGAAAGCGTTACGGAGATGATAGATAAACTCCACTGGAAGACTTTGCAGGAAGGAAACTCAGTAGCTCGGTACGGACTTTTATTGAAGTTTCGAGAACATACCTTCACCGAGGAGTCAAGCAGTATATTGCTCCCTCCTACGTACATCTTGCGAAGAGACCATGACGATAAAATATGAGAGATAAGAGCCCACACAGAGGCATACCGACATCTTTCTTTCCACGAACAATACGAGACTGGAATAGAAGAGAGAACCGATAGAGGTACTCAAAGTACCCTCCGCCACACATCAGGTGGCTTGCGCAGTATGGATGTAGATGTAGATGTAGACCGTTTGCAGAAGTCGGCAGGGTCCTTGTTGTATTCAATCAAAATGCAATTTATGGGTTTTATATTCAAGCTCCAAGGGTTACAGCAAACCCTCAGTGCTGCATCGGATACAACTACTGGACTTTTTAAAGGCACATTTTTAGCCATAGCGTGTAAATCTATTTTTTTAACCAGAGAACCCTGTTTAATAAAGCATGAAAGCCAATGCAAGTCGCGGTCGCATGTGATCGCTGGTGAGACACATAGAGTAAATATCTCTGGAGTGAGCACTCACATGCGCAGAACAGATTTTGTGTTGTCAGCATACATTGCCGGCCTGGTCACGTGATCTCTGGACGTCGTGTGTTTGTTCGTATAGCGCCCTGTATATTTAGAATGTCACTACATCCCTAGTACAGACGGATTCTTTTCGTACGTGTCCTGGATTATTTATATATGTTGCGAAGACATTTTAACAGTATCCATTTGATACCGGGAATAATCCAGCGACGTAACTTTTAAGGGCAAGTGATATTACATTCAGCTTCTTTGCGACAGGTGTCATAGTTCAGATGCACTCGATTTTTAGTAGTTTTTGGTATGATACCGCACTTTATAGTATTACAGAGCCTGAAGTACCCCTTCTTGCAGTGATAGTCTTGCAAAACGACTTGACAGTACGTTAGTACTTTCGCAAGTGTCCGAAAAACACCGAATTTACCAAGCATTAGCGATTATATCCCTGCTAATTCGTCCTTTTTTCTTGTATTTCTGCGTATTTATTTTCTCGTTTTTGCGACCTAAAGCACAATTTTTCTTACTGGTGGCACTTTGAGGTATTTATTTAACGCATTTTAAGTACTTGCTCCCAGTCCATTAAATAAATAGTAGACGGAGTAATCTATATACATAATTGACAAGTCACTGATAAATGCATGAAGGATAGTATTTACTGAAACAACTAACCTTTCCCTTTCCTGTTCTACTAGAAAATTTACGAGAGGAAGCGATTGTTTGTAAGCTTTTGTACGAGCCGTAATATCTATTATATAGTCATAAAATCGTAAAAAAATAGGTCTACAGAATCAAGTCTCTTACTAAAATGAAAACTATAATTAGAGCTATATGGAATGTACCCATGAAAAGTTACTATCCCTCCTTTCACATATTTTTCTTTCCATCCGTAGCAACAACGTAATTCACCATCGCTATTACACTATCAACAAACGGTGCAACACAACAAAAACTCTTGGTATTATAAACTTCAAACGCTGCAGAAAGCACAGAGGCACAGCGAAGTCCCGAGATCACGTGACAATCCTGGTTTAATGTTGACAACATGCGCAGAACGCAATGCTCACTCCAGAGATACTTACTCTATGGTGATACACAGAAAGTCTTTTGTTAATTACTTCTTCTGTTATCTGTTCTGGAATGGGCTCGAAGGCGAGCCTCGCGCGTTACACTGGCCGCTCTAATTTAAACTCTTTAATTTTATGAAAAGTCACTGCGTACTGCAGGGCGCATACTCGCGCGTACTAGTAACTATATAAGGAAATTTCCACTGCACACGGACGAGATACCGACGTGCGGATAATCAACATGTCACTAGTGATTAATATTGTATTCCCAATGTAAGTAGCACAGTGCACTTGAGTAATTACACTTATGATTAATTGTAATTTCATTATTTGTTTAATCCGTGATCCTAAAATTTCAAGATTATATGTAAACTGTATTTTCAGTATTTATCTCATTTTAGCTCAGAAATAACGTGGCCCACGAACCTCCTTCTTCCGGCGACGAAATTCGCACAGTATATGTCCGATGCCACCTTATCATGGTTTATTCACAGATTTTTTAAATATTTCCATCTATCTCAATTCAGTTCAACAAAAATTAAAATAATTATATATATATATATATATTATTTACATTGGCGACACGTTTGCCAGGACGTTATTTGTGAGCTAATAATTTTTTTTCATGTTTTATCGCAAACATTACTCTGAGAAATCACCAAGAAGGAATGGAAAGAATATTAAATCCAGAAAGCATAATGGAAAATCTGGTCAGACTGTGACAACAATCACCGCAACAGAAGAGGTAGGACAGACAAACCATATCTATCGCATTTGACTCTGGCGCAATCTTTCATTAACTCGCGACATACAATAAAGTTTTGCAAAGGGTTTTTTTTAAAAAAAAAAGTGATTTTTACTAATGAGTGTGATTTTTTTAAATTTTTTTCAGATTTTCTAAGTACGACAATAATTATTGCAATATGGCCGATACACAGCTTAGTAGAGACAACATGGCGTGTAGATTCGTCAATAATAGATCAATTCTATGAATTGTTTGAATAACAGTTACATACAAGCTAAACATTGTAGATACTCATTTGCTGTAGAGACGAGTTTAAAAATATTTCACGTATTTACTTTACTGAATTTTCAAACAAAAAATTTTTATTACATTTTTGCTATTGATATTGTCACCACTCGTAGTATGGCAAATAAAATGGATAACATAAACAGCCCCCCCCCCCCCCATGAACCAGGGAGCTTGCCGTTGGTGGGGAGGCTTGCGTGCCTCAGCGATACAGATAGCCGTACCGTAGGTGCAACCACAACGGAGGGGTATCTGTTAAGAGGCCAGTGGTTCCTGAAGAGGGGCAGCAGCCTTTTCAGTAGTTGCAGGGGCAACAGTCTGGATGATAGACTGACCTGGCCTTGTAACACTAACCAAAATGGCCTTGCTCTTCTGGTACTGCGAACGGCTGAAAGCAAGGGGAAACTACAGCCATAATTTTTCTCAAGGGCATGCAGCTTTACTGTATGATTAAATGATGATGGCGTCCTCTTGGGTAAAATATTCCGGAGGTAAAATAGTCCCCCATTCGGATCTCCGGGCGGGGACTACTCAAGAGGACCGCGCCATCAGGAGAAAGAAAACTGGCGTTCTAATGATCGGAGCGTGGAATGTCAGATCCCTTAACCGGGCAGGTAGATTAGAAAATTTAAAAAGGGAAATGGATAGGTTAAAGTTAGATATAGTGGGAATTAGTGAAGTTCGGTGGCAGGAGGAACAAGACTTCTGGTCAGGTGACTACAGGGTTATAAACACAAAGTCAAATAGGGGTAATGCAGGAGTAGGTTTAATAATGAATAGGAAAATAGGAAGGCGGGTAAGCTACTACAAACAGCTTAGTGAACGCATTATTGTGGCCAAGATAGATACGAAGCCCACACCTACTACAGTAGTACAAGTTTATATGCCAACTAGCTCTGCAGATGAAGAAGAAATTGATGAAATGTATGATAAGATAAAAGAAATTAGTCAGGTAGTGAATGGAGACGAAAATTTAAGTCATGGAATTCGATAGTAGGAAAAGGGAGAGAAGGAAACATAGTAGGTGAATATGGATTGGGGCTACGAAATGAAAGAGGTAGAATTTTGCGCAGAGCTAACACTTGGTTCAAGAATCATGAAAGAAGGTTGTATACATGGAGAAACCCTGGAGATACTAAAAGGTATCAGATAGATTATATAACTGTAAGACAGAGATTTAGGAACCAGGTTTTAAATTGTAAGACATTTCCAGGGGCAGATGTGGACTCTGATCACAATCTGTTGGTTATGAACTGTAGATTAAAACTGAAGAAACTGCAAAAAGGTGGGAATTTAATGATATGGGACCTACATAAACTGACTAAACCAGAGGTTGTACAGAGTTTCAGGGTGAGCATAAGGGAACAATTGACAGGAATGGGGGAAAGAAATACAGTAGAAGAAGAATGGGTAGCTCTGAGGGATGAAGTAGTGAAGGCAGCAGACGATCAAGTAGGCAAAAAGACGAGGGCTAATAGAAATCCTTGGGTAACAGAAGAAATATTGAATTTAATTGACGAAAGGAGAAAATATAAAAATGCAGTAAATGAAGCAGGCAAAGGGGAATACAAACGTCTCAAAAATGAGATCGACAGAAAGTGCAAAATGGCTAAGCAGGGATGGCTAGAGGACAAATGTCAGGATGTAGAGGCTTGTCTCACTAGGGGTAAGATAGATACTGCCTACAGGAAAATTAAACAGACCTTTGGACAGAAGAGAACCACTTGTATGAATATCAAGAGCTCAGATGGCAACCCAGTTCTAAGCAAAGAAGGGAAGGCAGAAAGGTGGAAGGAGTATATAGAGGGTTTATACAAGGGCGATGTACTTGAGGACAATATTATGGAAATGGAAGAGTATGTAGATGAAGATGAAATGGGAGATATGATACTGCGTGAAGAGTATGACAAATCACTGAAAGACCTGAGTCGAAACAAGGCCCCTGGAGTAGACAACATTCCATTAGAACTACTGACAGCCTTGGGAGAGCCAGTTCTGACAAAACTCTACCATCTGGTGAGCAAGATGTATGAGACAGGCGAAATACCCTCAGACTTCAAGAAGAATATAATAATTCCAATCAAAAAGAAAGCAGGTGTTGACAGATGTGACAATTACCGACTTATCAGTTTAATAAGTCACAGCTGCAAAGTACTAACGCGAATTCTTTACAGACGAATGTAAAAACTGATAGAAGTGGACCCTGGGGAAGATCAGTTTGGATTCCGTAGAAATGTTGGAACACGTGAGGCAATACTGACCCTACGACTTATCTTAGAAGAAAGATTAAGAAAAGGCAAACCTACGTTTCTAGCATTTGTAGACTTAGAGAAACCTTTTGACAACGTTGATTGGAATACTCTCTTTCAAATTCTGAAGGTGGCAGCGGTAAAATACAGGGAGCGAAAAACTATTTACAGTTTGTACGAAAGCCAGATGGCAGTTATAAGAGTTGAGGGGTATGAAAGGGAAGCAGTGGTTGGGAAGGGAGTGAGACAGGGTTGTAGCCTCTCCCCGACGTTATTCAATCTGTATATTGAGCAAGCAATAAAGGAAACAAAAGAAAAGTTCGACGTAGGTATTAAAATCCAAGGAGAAGAAATAAAAACTTTGAGGTTCGCCGATCACATTGTAATTCTGTCAGAGACAGCAAAGGACTTGGAAGAGCAGTTGAACGGAATGGACAGTGTCTTGAAAGGAGGATATAAGATGAACATCAAGAAAAGCAAAACGAGGATAATGGAATGTAGTCGAATTAAGTCGGGTGATGCTGAGGGAATTAGATTAGGAAATGAGACACTTAAAGTAGTAAAGGAGTTTTGCTATTTGGGGAGCAAAATAACTGATGATGGTCGAATTAGAAAGGATATAAAATGTAGACTGGCAATGGCAAGGTAAGCGTTTCTGAAGAGGAGAAATTTGTTAACATCGAGTATAGATTTAAATGTCAGGAAGTCGTTTTTGAAAGTCTTTGTATGGAGTGTAGCCATGTATGGAAGTGAAACGTGGACAATAAATAGTTTAGACAAGAAGAAGTAGAAGCTTTCGAAATGTGGTGCTACAGAAGAATGCTGAAGATTAGATGGGTATGTCACATAACTAATGAGGAGGTATTGAATAGAATCGAGGAGAAGAGGAGCTTGTGGCACAACTTGACTAGAAGAAGGGATCGGTTGGTAGGACATGTTCTGAGACATCGAGGGATCACCAGTTTAGTATTGGAGGGCAGCGTGGAGGGTATAAATCGTAGAGGGAGACCAAGAGATGAATACACTAAGCAGATTCAGAAGGATGTAGGCTGCAGTAGGTACTGGGAGATGAAGAAGCTTGCACAGGATAGAGTAGCATGGAGAGCTGCATCAAACCAGTCTCAGGACTGAAGACCACAACAACAACAACATAAACAGCTCGCCTACTGCAAGTTCCGTATCCAATCAAGAAGCACAGAATCAAATTACGCTTGCTCAAAACACTAATGCTCAAACAAGCGAAACAGTAAATCAAATACAGAACCTAAACAATCTAGCCGTATCAACAGACAGTAACATAGAGTCGCGAGATATGAAAACTGAATCACAAGCAGTAAATTCTCATGATTTACCGGGGGCAGATAATGTTCAAACAGTAAATTTCTCACAATTTATCAATGCAGTCATGCAACAATTTCAGCAGATGTTTACAGATACAAGTTTACAGAACAATGACAAACAGTTTACGAAAAAATTTCGGGAAATAAACAAAAAACTTGACGATAATGACGCTAAATTAACCAAAATTGTTACTGACTTCAACAAAGGGATCGATGAAATGGACACGAAGTTTTCAAAACTAACAGTTTTAGCAAAAGATAATAAAATCAATGTTCTTGAAACCAATGTCAAACAGTTAAGTGGCACGTGTGACACCGTGAAGACAAAAGTAGAAAAGTACGTAACTGCTCATGATGACATCACGAAGCGTGCTACACAAGTAGAGACAGATTTAGAAACCATGACAAAGACAATTGACCAGACAATCAAATTAGAGACAGACAGACGTTTTTCTAAAATTAATGAAGAGTATCATGTGTGAATTGACAGAAAAGACAAACATCTTGACGAATGCATTAGGACAAACCTACCGGCAGTAGTCAAACAGACTGTATATGAATAACGATAGCGAGCAAAGTACCTGATGCCGCACACACAAGAATATGTATAAACAAACGTGTACACGATATTGACAGTACAGACAATTCAGATCACAGTGATAGTTACATTCAAACACACAACCGACATAAATTGTCGAGACGTAACAGACATAAAGAGAGAAACTTATTCAGACAACTCAGACAGATGTAAATACAGAAAAGTAGAACAAAACCGAAATTTCGGAAATGATTGTGACTCACAGTCTTCTTGTCCTGTAATGTATCAGAGACGAAGGACGAGAAGAGGAAACATAGATCAATCTCACAGACAGCAAGAAAGTTTTCTAAAACACCGAACCTTTCAAACTTTTACTTCAGACAAGAAAACCATTCACCATGTAATTTTCATGAAAGCTTTCAAAGACGCATTTCTTCGCACGTGGAGTGAGCGGAGGAAATTTAATTTTGCAGTATCTTATATACAAGAAAACGCAGTTATTTGGGCCTATAATGAGGTAGACAGATGTCAAACTTTTCAGCAATTCGAAAATGCTTTCCTGTCAAAATTCTGCTCACATACCGTGCAGGAAAGAACAAGGATACAGATCGTAGAACCCGAACCATTTAATCCAAAGAATAGAAATCTTAGACGTTACTTTGAGAAGTATATAAATATGACGCATTTCTTGTCAGAACCTGTCGCGTCTATAGATCTGCTCCGTGCGTTGAAAGCACGTTTACCGTTCTCTATCAAAGAGAAATTGTTACATATCCCGGATTACGACATAGAATATTTTCTCCAGGCTCTAGATACTGTTGATCTAGCAGCCGACATGACAACAAACAATATGACAGTCCTAATTCCAACCAAAACAAGTAGTATAGCCAACCTCATGAATACACACCACCTACCGTAGCATTTGTTGCTCCGCAATTTGGAGTTAATACAACAGGCACCATGCCAACTCCTGTCCAGGGGAGTAACTCTCTAAACGGTCGGTGCTTGGAATCTTTCCTGGGAGTCCAGTAGTTGTGTCCGATGCACCACTTCAGATTTAATGTAGCCCTTTGACCTTCACATTGACAATGAAGCACAGAAATTGTATCGGGATGGAATACAACAGGCACCATATCGACTTCTGTCTAGGAGAAAATCGCTTTAAACCGCCTGTGCTTGGAATCCTTCTTGGGAGTCTAATAGTAGCTTCCCATGGACAGCTGCAGGTTTACTGTAACCCGTGGACCTTCACATTGACAATGATACACAGAACGTCCATCAGGATTGAATACAACAGGCACCATGACAACTTCTGCCCGTGCGAATAACGATTCAAACTGTCTGTGCTTGTAACCTTTCCTAAGAGTCCAGTTGCAGGTTGCGATGTACCACTGCAGATTTACTGTAACCCTTGGCATTTCACGTAGACGATGTAACAGAGAAGTTGGATCGGTATTGAATACAACAGGCACTATGCCGACTTCTGTAAAGGTGAGTAACGCTTCTACCGGCCTTTACTTTGAACCTTTCCTGGAGTTTCCGATGAACCATTGTAGGTTTACTGTAACCCTTGGACCTTCACATTGACGATGAAACATAGAAATTGCATCGGGATTGGATACAACAGGCAACATGCTGATTTTTGTCCAGGCGAGTAACGCATCAAATGGTCTGTGCTTGGAAACATTTTCTGGGAGTCCAGTAGTAGTATCCGATGCACCGCTGCAGGTTTACTGTGACCCTTGGAGCTTCACATTAAAAATGAAACCCATACATTACATTTTGATTGAATACAACAGGCACCATGCCGACTTCTGACCAGGGGAGTAACGCATCGAACGGTCACTGATTGGGAACTTTACTGGGAGTCCAGTAGTTGTTTACGATGCACCACTGCACGTTTACTGTAACTCTTGGACCTTCACATTGACGATGGATCACAGGAATTACATCGAGGTTGAATGCAACTGGCTCCATGCCGTCTTCTGTTCAGGTGAGTAACGCCGCAAACGGTCTGTAGTTGGAACATTTTCTGGGAGACTAGTAGTAGTTTCTGATGCACCATGGCAATATGCCGACTTCTGCCCAGGAGAGTAACGCTTGAAACGTTCTGTGCCTGGTACCACTCCGGGGACTCCAGTAGTAGTTTCCGATGGACCACTGCTGGTTTACTGTAACATTTTGACCCTCGCAATGAAAATAAGACACTCAAATTGCATCGTGATTCAATACATCAGGCACCATGCCGACTTCTGTCCAGGCGGGTAACGCTTCAAACTGTCTGTGCTTGGAACCTTTCCTGGCAGTCCAGTAGATCTAGCCGATGCACCACTGCAGGATTACTGTAACCCTTGTACCTTCACATTGACGATGAAATACAGAAATTGCATTGGGATGGAAGACAACATACACCAGCCGATTGCTGTCCAGGCGAGTAACGCATCAAACGGTCTGTGCTTGGAAACCTTTTCTGCGAGTCCAGTAGTACTATCCAATGCACCACTGCAGGTTCTCTGTAACCCTTCTACCTTCACATTGATGATGAAACACAGAAAACGCATCGGGATTGAATACAACAGTCACCAACCAAAACAAGCAGTATAGCCAACCTCATCAATACACACCACCTACCGTAGCATATGTTGCGCCGCAATTTGGCCCTGCAGCGAATGCAAATTATGCTGGCAACAGCGTACCTAATATGCAACCACCCATCTTGAACACTAACCCCACATGTTCGCCTAGCGACAATGGCTACAAGCGCAGGTGGAAAATAAACAAAACCGCAATTATGAAAATGGCCAAAACTGGCAAAATAACCGACAAAATTTTAATTACAACGGTAACCAAAACCAACAGGGGCAGCTTTGGTACAGTAATAACCCAAACTATGGAATGCAATATCCAGCATATCCTCAGAATGTAAACAACGGCGCATGGCAACATCAAACTCAATCACAGCCACCGCCGCAAAGGAATTACAGCAATGCAGTACAGAACACAACACAACAGACACCTAATGCAACTTTTACACAGCAACAAGGAAGGAATGCGGGTGACTGGAATAGACAGTTCCCGAATGTAAATATAATAGAGGTAGACAATAACCCACCTACACCGAGACAGACTGACGGAACACAAGACAGACATTTAAACTAATGACAGCCATTACTAGACCCCAAGTTGTGGCTGAGGAATACTATGGGGGCGACTTTGATTTACAAGAATTATTTAAGACTGACACAGTAAGTACTGAACAAGAAAAAGTAAGAAGTATTTACACACATAAACTTGTGTTATTCTTACGTTATAATTAAGGTCAAAATTTATCAGATGAACTCACTGAAAGGGTGACAATATTTGCCGTTCATCACACAAAATAGTAGTACCTGCTTCCACTAAAGCAAAAGTAGGAGGTATAACTACAATTCTCACATTAGATACTGGTGCAGCTGTAAGCGTATTATCTGAGAATTTTTACTATTTAATGCAAGAACATGGACAAGTGGATGTGTTTCCAGTGGAAGGATGCAACATACTGACTGCTGTAGTAATAAGCCTATTAGTATTAAGAAGCAAGTTTATATACCAGTTCAAGTAGAGAATGGATCGATCAATTGGGCATTCTTAGTTGTACCTAATTTAATATGTGATGCTAGACTGGGACTGGATTTCTTGTGTGAAAAGGACGCTATAATTGACTTTTCTGCACAAACAGGTAGTTTTAAGGATTTTGGCAATCAGTACACCACGCACTTAGAAACTAGAGAAGAAACCCATGATAAACACCGTTCAGGATACAAGTTACAGAAGACATGTTTGAGACAGATACAGAGTAAGGTACAGCAATCATCGGCCTTATCTGGGGATGAACGAAGTGAACTAGCACAACTGTTGCATAGATATGCCAGTGTTTTCTCAAATAGACCAGGAGTAATTAACACATATTCTTATAACATTGAAGTGAAGCCTCATACAGTATTCTACCACAAATCATATAGTGCACCACACTCACAGAAAGCAGCACTTTGGGAAGAGTTAAAACAGATGCTGGAGTGGAATATTACTGAGCCCAGCACATCTTCATATTGCAGCCCACTATTAGTTATAAGGAAAGCTAACGGTATCATTAGACTTGTGCAGGCGCGGCTCGTGGTTTCTATACTGGGGAAGGCTGCGGCATTTATCGGAGCCAACATAGACCTCGGGTTACGCTACAGATTAGTCTGAAACAACTAAGAATTCAGGGGGAGGGGAGTGGGCAGATCACTCTCTACCCATAATTTTACGTACTCTATCTTATATAATTAGGTATTAAATATCATTAGAAGCTAACTTCGAGTTAAAATCTTTGGTTAGTGTTTTTATACGTCATCATTACATTTTCTGACACTTTGCAGCAAATCTATCAGATTACCCAGAAAATACCGATTTTTTGATACATTTACATTATATATCTTTATATTACGGCGGTAAGCACTGTGTAATTGGCACATAATGTCCACTTTCCCTAGCATTGAAAACTCAATGCAACCATTTAAATGTTTTTCGCTGGAATTATGTTTTTTCACCTTTGCGTGAAAATTCTTTAAGTCAGTGATACCAGTTTCAGTCCACGCACAGTCAGTACTTTTTGTAAGAAGACAGGTGAAACAGAAAAATGCATTTTTCACTTCACAACCACACAACCACTCAACTGCATCGTACATTGATTGCTCTATTAAAACTACGTTGGTATCCTTGCCTAGATTTGCACTGTTTCTGTTCTTGATTGATTATTAGATCGGGTCTGGGTGCACCTAGTTCTTTCATTAAAATCTTGCAAAATACACTCCGAAAAAGAAACTTGCTAATATCACACGGTATCAACAAAAGCAGTCAGCATCAGCAAGCAAGAAAAGGAAAGTAAAGTAACGGGACAAATTTCGCGCGCTTTGTCCTCTAATCACTTATAAAACTCTCGCTAGATGGCAGTACCGTTATGTTACTGTAGTCTAGTGCACTCTGGCGGGATATTTGCAAACTTATTCTAAATGTGGATATAATAGCCAATGGTAGAAACAAAACAACTGTGTAAAACATTATCAAAACAATAATACTAAACGTCGATTAATGACGCATAGAAGCGTTGTAGAGATGTGCAGAGACAGAGATTGGATATCGAAGTTTCGGCCTCTCTACATTCCTTTATTACATAGATAGTGGAACGTGAAAAACGTGTGGTGGTTGGTATGACACCCTTAGGCTGCAAGCTCTGAGCCTTCGGGTCGCCCATAAAGAGCAGTACTATGTAGAAGACACGCCCCCAAACCGCTACTACATGCAGCTTACGGACGTTCCAAGGCGCAGCCTAAACACTACTAACCGTTCGGAAAACATCTATCGATACAAACAGTTCCAAAAACGGTGACCGTCGTTATTTTAATCGGAATGGGAAACATGCGAAATTCGTCCTGATAATTTAAATTATGAAATGCGTTCTTGCGAAATTTACTTTAACATATATTTTGGGGCGGCTCCGCCTCAGAGCCTTTAACCACGAGCCGCGCCTGGTTGTGTTAGATGCTATGGCAATAAACCACATTATACTACCTGTTAGAACTAAGCCTGAGAACCTTGAAGAGCAACTGCAAAAATTTCTAGATGCAAGATATTTTAGTTCCTTAGATTTGGTCAATTCATTCTGGCAAACGAGACTGGAACCTCAGTGTAGAAAATAAACAGCTTTTTCGTTTAATGGGAAGAGTTATCAATTTTGTGTACTGCCTTTTGACTTGAATATCAGGTCTGGTGTTTTCATCTCAGCCTTATAGACGGTACTGAATGAAGACTTAAAACATTCTGTCACACACTACGTGGATGATCTGATAGCCACCCACACATGGGAAGAACATTAATACATTCTTAACAAGCTATTAAACAGATTTACGGAATGTGGTGTTACAGTGAATATCTAAGTTTGCTTGTGAACAAATTAAATTTCTAGGACATACAATAAATGCACAAGGCATAAGGCCAGATCCCATGAAGCTGGATGCACTGAAGAATCTCCCAGCACCCAGAACAAAGAAACAACTAAGGTCACTAATTGGGTTTTTCTCATTTTTAAGAAAATTTTACCTCACCCACTTCTAAACAACCCACATCTACTCAAAACTGCTTAAGAAAAACCAGACTTGGCATTGGAGTAAGAAGTGTCAGGAAGGCTTTGAGAAAATTAAACATGCACTAATGAATGCAGACATATTATGGCACCCAGATTTTAGCTCAGAATTCTGTTTAGCTTGTGATGCTTCCAACTGTGGTTTAGGAGCATGTCTTTTCCAAGTTGTAAATGAAGATGGCAAGGAAGAAGTTAGAATTATAGGATTTGCTAGCAGAACTTTGACCGAATGTGAAAGATCTTACACAACTACGGAACTAGAAACATTAACCGTAGTCTGGGGTTTCAAGAAATTTAACTATTATATTTTTGGCAAGCACACAAGGGTATACACAGATCATCATGCATTGACATTTCTTCTATCATGTAAATTATTACACCCCAGATTAGCCAGGTGGGCGATTTCCCTTCAAGGATACTCATTTGAAATAATTCACATTAAAGGTACAGATAAAGTCATAGCAGACACACAATCACGACTTTCACAAGGATTAAGTAAGGATACAACAGAACCAGAGAACCTCCATGATTACAGAATTTTGCTAATGCAGAATAGCAATTATACTCAGTATTAGAAAGACTTGTGTACAAACATGGAAACACTACAGATGGCAGAACCTCACTGGTCAAAAAATAGGAAAGTTATCACAGATCAGCCTCAGGACACACTGTGTAGTAGATATAACCTAGATAGAGGAGTATTATTTTACAGAATACACATTTTGAGTAAAAACTGGCGCGTTTGTATTCCCCAGGAATATGAAGGATGTCTTATTTGGCATACACATTTTCTCTTTGGTCATTATGGATCTAAGAAATGTTTTTCTAAATTAAGCTCATACTGTTACTTCACAAACATGAGGAGAAAGGTACATAACACACTCAAAACTTGTACCATATGTCAGAAAGCAAAAGCAACTAACCAGTCACACAGAACAGAACTACATTCAATACTGCCTACCAAACCATTGGAAATAATTAGTACTGGCATATCTGGACCTCATCCTACAACCTCTGGAGGAGCAAAATATATGCTTTTATTTTATGATGCTTTTAGCAAACATGTAAAATTATTTGCGCTGAAATCTGCAACAGCAAATGCCATTATCAGGAGATTTAAGAATGATTACATACCAAATGTAGGAATCCTATCAGACAATGTCACATACTATACAGGATTTCGTTGGAGGAAATTTTTATCGACAACAATATACAGCCCATATTCATTAGTAAATTTGCACCACAAGGTAACCCAGTAGAAAGAGTATTTAGGGAACTCAATCGGTTTATCAGGACTTACATACAGAATAAGCAAACCAAATGGATAAGCCTATTGAACTCATTTAAGGAGACGCACAATAATCTAAACATATATGACACTGGCCGGCCGCGGTGGCCTAGCGGTTCTGGCGCTGCAGTCCGGAACCGGTCGCAGGTTCGAATCCTGCCTCGGGCATGGGTGTGTGTGATGTCCTTAGGTTAGTTAGGTTTAAGTAGTTCTAAGTTCTAGGGGACTTATGACCTAAGATGTTGAGTCCCATAGTGCTCAGAGCCATTTGAACCATTTTTGAACCATATATGACACTACCTATACACCTATGGAAATCATGTTTAACACAGCAGAAAGAAATGAATGGAGTAATCCTATATCGAAGTTGAAACACGAAGAAATCCCACTAGAAGACAAGCTAAGAGTAGTCTACATTACATTGGAAAGGGAAAGTAAGATAAGAAAAGGACACTACAGTAAACAAACTAAGAAAATACTTAACTACAATCAAGTTGAACTTGTACTTTTGCGTACTGAACACAAATCCTCAGCTCTGATGCATAGGAATGCTAAGTGGAAAATTGTCTACGACGGTCCATACATAATCCACGGGATACCGCATCCAGGAGCGTACTTACTGAAGAACAGGAGAAATGACAAGATTATAGGTTTATATCCGCATAAAGACATTAAAAAGTACAACACAGAATAACTACATGTGAACAGTAGTTTTAAGGGAATGCACTGAATAATGACAGGCAGAGGATACTAATATTAATTAAGTAATATTTATGTACCTGACTGAAGAAAGCAGACATGATTGCAGAACGCTGATACTGAATGTTATAGTCATTAAGATAGAAGGTAAGTGATATTATTTGTTATGAAATATATATGATTGTGCAAGACACATCTATTAAAGAAGTTTGCAGTACGATGTGTAGATTGTGACACCGATACACACGCACGCCTGCGGAACAAATAGAAATTCCTGAGCACAGCGATTAGAGACAGAAACACACGACACTGAGTGACGCGAACACAGTGGCCAATTAACTGCATGCTTACCTTACGTTATGATCTACTGAATAAATTTCCTTTTCGTTACGCGGTAACATTTGTGTTTAATAAGCGCCTCAGAGTCCAGTGCTCTAGTTATGATGAATTTTGTCTTATATTCTCTATTTTCACGTGAATTTAAACTTGTATATATTTGTTGAGCTTTTGATTTCCAAACAATTCTTTCCATACCTTGTTGACAAAGGATACTTATTTCATTATGATATTTAGTTGTAAAAACTAGTTCACAACAGAAGGAGAAATGTGAATAATATTGTACATGTCTAACATGAAACACTCACATGAATCAGTGAGCAATATAGTTGTAATTGTATTCATGATTTTATTTCCATGTCAATGTATTGATCTATACCTGTAAATAAGGACAAGAGAGTAGGAAAGGACCAGAATATATAAATGTCCACAAATTGAAACTTTTGGCAAACACAATGTGATCAGTGTGTTTACGTGTGAAGATATTCGCGTCTATGAACAAATGCGTTGTTAGGTCTTGTGTGTGAATGCGAACAATGACAACGACGTGATACGGTGAAATTTGCAGTCCAAACGACTCTGAACAAAGACATTATGCCAATTATGTTTGACGACGAGCGCAAGCTGTCGCGAACAATTATCGTCGGAGTGCGCCTGCACTCACTAACAACATGAGAAACTAACTACGTAATGCCATGCAAGCGACCGGAGGAGCAACTTATGGAACACTTCGAAATGCTAATAATTCAACGTATGACGAACACTAACCTTAGAACATTGGATAACCAAATCAGTAAACTGTGACGTCGGAAGTGATTTCCATCCATTCTCCGGGACTAAACACTTGTGGAACACCTGAAGTTACGTACATCAATTCTTACGTACGACCAGATCTGAGAACAACGACAAAATAGTCAATCAAACGACAAAAATGAACTCTTTCCTTCGTTAAAAGCGAGGAAAAGGTGCACTGTAATGAACTTTAATGGACAATACAAACCTGTATCACATCTGCATTAACACCGACAAATGGACATTGACCGCTGACGCCCAATTGACGCCACGAGAACCTAACGGATGCAAGAAATGAATAAATTATTAACTATACCAGTACAATGAAGTACTTACCTGCAAGGAACTTTGGTATGCAGTCATACGAACGTTATCACGACGAGATACATCCGAGAATGTACGCGTGGCAGCAAGCCTGAAACCGGCAACTATGCAAGACGTACTATCTAGCAACGATCGCGGCGCGGCAGCAACCTACAGTGAAGCGCATGCGCGCGGACTACAATAACAGACTATGGTCAACAAAGGGACATAATCCGGCAACTTAAAGACCGGCTAAGAACTTGATCTATCAAAATGTAAATAAATGCAATCCTATTGTATCAGTACATGTTGTTAAGTTTAAGGAATTGTATGAGTATTTATTATTTATTATTATTTTTATTTTTGCCATCCCACTTGGGAAAGTCGCTTGTCTAAAGATGTGATCTTTTTGCCTCGCGACTTTGGGGGCGGTTATAAGGCACATTTTTAGCCATAGCATGTAAATCTATTTTTTAAATCAGAGAACCCTGTTTAACAAAGCATGAAAGCCAATACAAGTGCGCGGTCGCATGTGATCGCTGATGAGACACAGAAAGGATGTCTACTCTTTTCTTAATTACTTCTTCTGTTATCTGTTCTGGAATGGGCTCGAAGGCGAGCCTCGCGCGTTACACTGGCCGCTCTAATTTAAACTCTTTAATTTTATGAAAAGTCACTGCGTACTGCAGGGCGCATACTCGCGCATACTAGTAACTATATAAGGAAATTTCCACTGCATACGGACGAGATACCGACGTGCGGACAATCAACATGTCACTAGTGATTAATATTGTATTCCCAATGTAAGTAGCACAGAGCACTTCAGTAATAACACATATGATTAATTGTGATTTCATTATTTGTTTAATCCATGTCCTAAACTTTCAATATTATATTTAAACTGTATTTTTAGTATTTATCTCATTTTAGCTCATAAATAACGTGATCCACGAACCTCCTTCTTACAGAGACGAAATTCTCAAAGTATATGTCCGATGCCACCTTATCATGGTTTATTCACTGATTTTTTTTTAAATATTTCCATCTATCTCAATTCAGTTCAACAAAAATTAAAATAATCATATATATATATATATATATATATATATATATATATATATATATATATATATATATACATAACCATATATATATTATTTACAACTCCCAGGAAAAGTTTCCAAGCGTTTGATACGTTACTCGCCTGGAGAGAAATCTGCTGGTGAATGTTGTCTTCCATCCCAATGCAATTTCTTTATTCCATCGCCAATATGAAGGCACAAGGGTTACAGTAATACTACAGTGGTGCATCGGATAGATCTACTGGACTCCCAGGAAAGGTTTCAAGCATAGACCGTTTGAAGCACTACTCGCCAGGACAGAAGTCGGCATGGAGCCTGTTGTATTCAATCCCGATGCATTTTGTATGTTTCATCGTCAATGTGAAGGTACAAGATTTACAGTAAACCTGCAACAGAGTTTCGGAACTAACTACTGGATGCCCAGAGAAGGCTCCAAGCACAGACCGTTTGAAGCGTTAGCCCTTTGGACAGAAGTCGGCATGGTGCCTGTTGTATTCAATCCCGATGCAGTTTCTGTGATTCATCATCAATACGTAAGTCCAAGGGTTACAGTAAACGTGCAGTGGTGCATCGGAAACAACTACTGGACTCCCAATAAAGTTTTCAACCGCAGACCGTTTGAAGCGTTATTCGCCTGGACAGAAGTCGGAATGGTACCTGTTGTATTGAACTCCGATGCAATTTCAATGTTTCATAATCATCGCGAAGGTCAAACTGTTACAGTAAAAATGCAGTGGTACACCGGAAACTACTACTGGACCCCCAGGAATGGTTCCAAACACAGACCGTTTGAGGCGTTACTCCCCTGGTCGGAAGTCGGCATAGTGCCAGTTGTATTCAATCCCGATGCAATGTCTGTGTTTCATCTTCAATGTGTAGTACAAAGGGTCACAGTAAATATGCAATGGTGCATATGAAACTACTACTGAAATCCCAGGAAAGTTTTAAAGTACAGAAGTTAGAAGCGTTCCTCACCTGGACAGCTATCGGCTGGTGTATGTTGTTTTCCATCCCAATGCAATTTCTGTATTTCATCGTCAATGTGAAGGTACAAGGGTTACAGTAATCGTGCAGTGGTGCATCGGCTAGATCTACTGGACTGCCAGGAAAGGTTCCAAGCACAGACCGTTTGAAGCGTTACCCGCCTGGACAGAAGTCGGCATGGTGCCTGATGTATTGAATCACGATGCAATTTGAGTGTCTTATTTTCATTGCGAGGGTCAAAATGTTACAGTAAACCAGCAGTGGTCCATCGGAAACTACTACTGGAGTCCCCGGAGTGGTACCAGGCACAGAACGTTTCAAGCGTTACTCTCCTGGGCAGAAGTCGGCATATTGCCAGTTGTATTCTATCCCAAGGCAATGTAGGTGTTTCATCGTGAATGTGAAGTTCCAAGGGTTAGAGTAAAGCTGCCATGGTGCATCAGAAACTACTACTAGTCTCCCAGAAAATGTTCCAAGCACAGACCGTTTGAGGCGTTACTCACCTGAACGGAAGACGGAATGGAGCCAGTTGCATTCAATCTCGATCCAACTTCTCTGTTACATCGTCTATGTGAAATGCCAAGGGTTACAGTAAATCTGCAGTGGTACATCGGAACCTGCAACTGGACTCTTCGGAAAGGTTACAAGCACAGACCGTTTGAATGGTTATTCGCACGGGCAGAAGACGTTATGGTGCCTGTTGTATTCAATCGTGATACACTTTATGTGCATCATTGTCAATGTGAAGGTCCACGGGTTACAGTGGACCTGCAGTGGTGCATCGAAAGCTACTACTGCACTCCCCGGAAAGGTTCCAAGAACAACCGTTTAAAGCGTTACTCCCCTATTCAGAAGTCGGCATGGTGCATGTTGTATTCAATCCCAATGCAATTTCTGTCCTTCAACTTTAATTTGAAGGTCCAAGCGTTAAAGTAAACCTGAAATGGAGCATCGGAAACTATCACTGGACTTCCAGGAAAGGTTCCATGCAAAGACGTTTGAAGCGTTACACCAGTGGACCTAAGTCGTCATGGTGGCTGTCGTACTGAGTCCCGAAGTAATTTCTCTGTTTCATCGTCAATGTGAAGATAGAATGGTTACAGTAAACCAGAAGTGGTGCATCGTCAACTAACACTGGACATCCAGAAAAGGTTCACAGCACTGAAATTTTGGAGCGTTACTCGAGTGGGCAGAAATCGGCATGGTGCGTGTTGTATTCAGTAATGAAGCAATTTCTGTGTTTCATCGTCAATGTCAAGGTCCAGGGGTAACAGTAAACAACACGTAGTGCATCGGAAACTACTACTGCCATCCCAGGAAAGTTTCCGAGCACAGACCAGTTGATGCGTTACTCGTTTGGACAGAATTCGGCGTGGTGCCTGTTGTATTCAGTCCCGATGCAATTTCTGTGTTTCATCTTAGGTCTGAAAGTCCCAGGTTACAGTAAACGCGCAGTGGTGCATCGAAAACTACTGCTGGACTGCCAGGAATGGCTCCAACCACAGACCGTTTGACGCATTACTCGCCTCGATAAAAGTCTGGATGGTGCCTGTTGTACTCAATCAAGATGCAATTTCTGTAATTTATCGTCAAAGTAAAGGTCCATGGGTTACATTAAACCAGCAGTTGTGCATCGGTAACCACTATTGGACTCCTAGGAAAGGTCCCAAGGAAGAGCTTTTGATGCGTTACTAGCCAGGCCAAAAGTCGGCATGGTGCCTTTATATTCAGTTGGAAAGTAAATTCTGTGTTTCATCGTCAATGTGAAGGTCCGAGGATTACAGTAAACCTGCAGGTGTCCATCGGAAACTACTACTGGACTCTCAGGAATGGTTCCAAGCACAGACCTTTTGAAGCGTACTCGCCAGCACACAAGTAGGCAAGGTGCCTGTAGTATTGAATCCCGGTGCAATTACAGTGTTTCATAGTGAATGTGAAAGTCCAAGGGTTATAGTAAACTTGCGGTGGTGCATCGGAAACAACTACTGGACTCCCAATCATGTTCCATGGACAAAAAGTTTTACTCCCCTGGACAGATGTCGGCATGCTGCATGTTGTTTTCAATCTCGATCCGATTTGTGTGATTCATCGCCAATGTGAAGGTCCAAGGGTTACAGTAAATCTGCAGTGGTGCATTGGAAGTTACTTTTTTACTTCCAGGAATTGTTCCCAGCAGAGACCATTTTAAGTTGTAATATCTCTTTAAATTCTACTCCTTATCCCTGCATAATTCTATGAGTGAATTACGTTTGCTACTTGACCATCGATGTGCTCATAATATCGATGCGCAATGTTGTACAGTACTATTAGTATTCCATGAGAGCATAATTAGTCTTTGTAATATTCTCTCTGGTTTGTTGAGAGGACTTCTAGCATCTTTTCCGTGTCGACTAGCCGCATTGAATAAGTGTAATTTTGCTATCGAGATTACTGGAAGAAAGCTTGTATGCTCCTCAAGGAAATATATACTGAGAATTTACATTAAAGGTGTGTAATTAATTTCATTTTATATATATGTATTCTCTAATTGGAAATTTGCACGGAGGTATCGTTTCGTTGGTAATCAGTAGCGAACTTCCGATAAATTGGAAACGAACCTGCAATTATTAGATCCAAGAGCTCCATTATTTCATCGGATAATTAAACTCTATCAAAGACAACTTTCCCCTTGATCTGGGGTTTCCCGACTGACTACGAAACGCAAGAAAACCAAGACATTTTATTAACGCGGGATTGCAGATCGCTTCGAATCATCGGAACTGCGGACAAGGAGAGTCATCGACAGATACTGATTAAACAAGTAAAGCTTTAACTTCCTTGAGCGACTGTGATGACTGTGATACGGCTGCTTATGAATGAGATCATTAAGAAAATACTAATAACTAACTTTCCTCCTCACCAGCCACCAGTATAAACACAATATCAACTAAAATTATACAGTGTTACTACCATGGACAGAAGTCGGCATGGTGCCTGTTGTATTCAATCCCGACGCAATTTCTGTCTTTCATCGTCAATGTGAAAGTCCAAGGGTTACAGAGAACCTGAAGTGGTGCATCGGAAACTACCACTGGACCCCCAGAAAAGGGCCCAAACACGGACCGTTTGAAGAGTTACTCGCCTGGACAGAAGTCGCCATGTGCCTGTTGTATTCAATCGCGATGCAATTTCTGTCTTTCATCGTCAATGTACATTTACAAGGATTACAGTATACCTGCAGTGGTGCTTCGGAAACTACTACTGGACTCCCAGCAAAGGTTCCAAGCACAGACAGCCTAAGGCGTTACTCGCCTGGACAGAAGTACGAATCGGGCCCGTTGTAATGAGACCCGATGAAATTTTTGTGTTTCATCGTCAATGTGAAGGCCCAAGGGTTACAGAAAACCTGCAGTGATCCATAGGAAACTACTATTGGGCTCCCAGGAAAGCTTCTAAACACGGGCAGTTTGAAGCGCTACCCCCCTGGACAGAAGTTGGCATGGTACATGTTATACTCAGTCCCGATGCAATTTCTGTGTTTCATCCCCAATGTGAAGGTCCAAGGCTTACACTAAACCTGCAGTGGTGCATCGGATACTGCTACTGGACTCCCAGTAAAGGTTCCATGCACAGACCGTTTGAAGCGTTATTTGCTCGGGCAGAAGCCGTCATGGTGCCTGTTGAATTCACTCCCGATGCAAATTCTGTGTTTCATCGTGAATGTGAAGGTCCAAGTGGTACAGTAAACCTGAAGTCGTGGATCGGAAACTACTACTGGATTCCCGGGAAACGTTCCAAGCAGAGACCATTTGAAGCGTTACTCGCCTAGACAGAAGTGGGCGTGGTGCCTGTTGTATTCAATCCCGATGCAATTCTGTTTTTCATCGTCATTCTGAAAGTCCAAGGGTTACAGTAAACACGCAGTGGTGCATCTGATACTACTACTGGACTCCCAAGAAAGGTTCTAAGAACAGACCGTTAGAAGCGAAACTCGACTGGACAGAAGTAGGCATGGTGACTGTTGTATACAATCCCGATGAATTTTCTGTGTTACAACTCCAATCTAATGGTATAAGGCTTACAGTAAACCTGCACTGGTGCATCGGAAACTACTACTAGACTCACAGAAAATGTTCCAAGCACATACCGTTTAAAGCGGTACACGCATGGATACAAGTCGACATGGTGATTGTTGCATTCGATCCCGATGCAAATTCTGTCTTTCTTCATCAATGTGATGGTCTAAGGGGTACCATAAACCTGCCGTGGTGCATCTGAAAATACTACTGGACACCCAGGAAAACTACGAAGCACAGACGGTTTGAAGCGTTACTCGCCTGGACACAAGTCGGCATGGTGCCTGTTGTATTCAATCCCGACGCCAATTAAGTGTTTCATTGTCAATGTGAAGGCCCAAGGGTTGCAGTAGTCCTGCAGTGGTCCATCGGAAACTCTTACTGGACTCCCAGGAAAGGATCCAAGCATAGACAACTTAATGGGATAGTCCCCTGGACAGAAGTCGGCATGTTGCGTGTTGTATTCAGTCCCGATGCAATTCCTGTCTTTCAACGTCAATGTGAAGGTCGAAAGGTTACAATAAACATGCCGTGGTGCATCGGAAACTACTACTGGACTCCCAGAAACGGTTCCCAGCACAGACCGTTTGAAGCGTTATTCGCTCAGGCAGAAGTCGGCTTGGTGCCTGTTGTATTCAATCCCCTTGCGTTTTCTGTGTTTCATCGTCAATGTGATACTAAAACTGCTGCAGTAAGCCTGCAGTGATGCATCGGAAACAACTACTGGACTTCCAGGAAAGGTTCCAAGCACAGTCCGTTTAAAGCATTACTTGCTGGATAGGAGTCGTCATAATGAACGCTATATTCAGTTCCGATGCAATATCTGTGTTTCATCGTCTATGTGAAGGTCCAAGGGCTACATTAAGCCTGCAGTTGTCCGTCGGAAACAACTAACAGACACCAACGCAAGATTCCTAGCACAGACAGTTTGAAGCGATACTCGATTGGACAGAAGTCGGCATGGTGCCTGTAGTGTTCAGTCCTATTCAATTTCTGAGTTACATCGTCAGAGTGAAGTTAAAACGGTTGTAGTAGACATTTCGTGGTGCATCGGAAACTAATACTAGGGTCCCAGGAAAGATTCGAAACACAGACCGCTTGAAGCGTTACTCGTTTGGACATAAGTCGGCATTGTGCCGGCTGTATTCAATCCCGATGCAAATTCTGTGTTTTATCGACAATGTGACGGTCAAAAGGTTACAGTGAGACTTCAGTGGTTCATCAGAAACCACTAGTGCGTCTCAGGAAAGGTTCCAAGCACAGACCATTTGAAGCGTTACTCGACTGGACAGATGTCGGCATTGTGCCTGTTGTATTCAGTTGGGATGCAATTTCTGTGTTACATCGTCAATGTGAAGGCCCAATGGTTACAGTACTAATGCAGTGGTCCATAGGAAACAAGTACTGGGCACCCAGGAAACGTTCAAAGCACTGACCGTTTCAAGCGATACTCCCATGAAGTCGGCATGTTGCGTCATGTATTCAGTCCCGATGCAATTTCTGTGTTTTATCGTAATCGGGAAGGTCCAAAGGCTACAATAAATCTGCAACGGTGCATCGGAAACTATTACTGGAATCCCAGAATATGTTCCTAGCACAGACCGTTTCAAGCGTTATTCGCTCGGTCAGAGGTCGGTATGGTGCCTTTTGTATTAAATCCCGATGCCATATCTGTGTTTCATCGTCAATGCGAAGATCCAAGGGTTACAGTAAACCTGCAATGTTGCATCGGAAACAAGCACTGAACTCCCAGGAATGTTTCCAAGCACAGACCGTTTGAAGCGTTTCTCGTCTTGACATAAATCGGCATGGTGCTTGTTGCATTCAATCCTGTGGCAATTTCTGTGTTTTATCGTCAATTAAGGTCTATGGGTGACAGTAATCCTGCTGTGGTGCGTCGGAAACAACTACTGGTTTACCAATAAATGTTCCAAGCACAAACCGTTTGAAGCGATAGTCCCCTGGACAGAAGTTGACATGGTGCCTGTTGTATTCAATACCGTTGCAATTTCCTTGTTTCATCCTGAATGTGAAGGTGCGAGGGCTGTAGAAACCTACAGTTTTCCATCGGAAACAAGTACTGGACTCCCAGGAAAGTTTCCAAGCCAGATCGTTTGAAGCGTTACTCGCCTGGACAGACGTCGGCATGGGGCCTGTTGTATTGAATCCTAATGCAATTTCTGTGTTTCACCGTCAATGTGAGTGTGCGAGGGTTACATTAAGCTGGCTGTGGTGCATCGGAATCAACCAACTTGAATTCCAGGAGAAGTTCCATTCGGTGACCGTAGCCGCGGTAGTCACTTGGATCGAGTTCGGCTGGAGCCTGTAGTACTGAATCGCGAAGCAATTTGTTTGTTGTAACTTCAATGTGATGGTGCGAGGGTTACAGTAAGCTGGCAGTGATGCGTCGGAAGTAAGCAACTTGTCTCCTGGGAGATATTATTTACGGTGACCGTATCCGCGACACTCACTTCGAGAGAGGACAGGTGGAGGCTGTAGTATTGAATCGCGACGCAATTTACGTGTTGCATCGTCAATCTGAGGGTGCGAGTGTTACATTATGCTGGCTGTGTTGCATCGGAAAGACGGACCTTGACTCCCTGGAGACGGTCGATACGGTGTTCGTAGCCACAATAGTCACCGGGAGATAGGACGGCTGGAGCCTGTAGTATTGAATCGCGAGGCAAGTTATGTGTTGCATCGTCAAAGTGACGGTGCGAGTATTACAGGAAACTATCTGTGGTTAATCGGAATTAAGCAACTTGACTCCCAGGAGAAATTTTTTACTGTGACCTTAGCTGCACTAGCCATTTGGAAGGAGTTAGGCTGGAGCCTGAAGTATTGTTCACGACTTAATTTGTGCGTTGCATCGTTAATGTGAGTGTTCGAAGGTTACAGTAAGATGGCAGTGTTGCTTGGGAAATAAGCAACTTGACTAACAGGGGAAGTTCCATACGGTGACCGCAGCCGTCTTAGTCGCTTGGAGGTAAGGCGGCTGCGGCCTGTATTATTATTTCGCGACGCAATTTGTGGGTTGCATCATGAATGTGAGGGTAAATTGGCACTGATGCATCGTAAACAAGAAACGTAACTCCCATGAGAAATTTCTTACGGTGACCTTAGAAGCGATGGTCACTTTGAGAGAGGTCGGATTCAGCCTATAGATCTGAACTGCGACGCTATTTGTGTGCTGCAGCGTGAATGCAAGGGAGCGAGTGTTAGAGTAAATTACCAATGCTGCATCGGAAACAAGCAACTTGTCTCCCAGGAGATTTCCCTTACGGTGTCTGTAGCTGCGATAGTCACTTGGAGAAAGATCGGCTGGAGCCTATAGTACTGAATCACGACGAATTTTTGCGTGTTGCATCGTCAATGTGATGGAGCGAAGGTTACTTCCTTATGGTGACCATAGCCGCGATAGTCACCTGTAGAGACGTCGGTTGGAGCCTGTAGTATTGAATCGCGAAGCAGTTTGTGTGTTGCATCGTCAATGTGAGGCCTCTAGTACTGAATCGCGACGTAATCTGTGCGTTGCATCATCAAAGTGAGGGTGCGAGTGTTACAGTAAACTGGCAGTGGTGCAAATGAAATACGCTACTTGACTCCCAGGAGATCTTCCATTCAGTGTTCGTAGCCGCGTTTGACACTTGGAGAAATCGTATATAGCCTTATAAAGGCACATTTGCATGGCGTGCATGAGTTTCCTCAGAAACGCGAAATCTTAATTAAATAATTAATCTCTGACAAATAAATAAAGCCCATTGGACAGAACTGCAGCGCTATGCCGCTCAGAAAACAAAATACAATTACGACACTTTTATGTTTGATTAAGAAGAAGTAGGTCTTGTACAATAGCTAGTGCGGGAAGCACGTATATTTTATTAACTGGGACACCGCCATATTTGATGTTACACTCCTGGAAATGGAAAAAAGAACACATTGACACCGGTCTGTCAGACCCACCATACTTGCTCCGGACACTGCGAGAGGGCTGTACAAGCAATGATCACACGCACGGCACAGCGGACACATCAGGAACCGCGGTGTTGGCCGTCGAATGGCGCTAGCTGCGCAGCATTTGTGCACCGCCGCCGTCAGTGTCAGCCAGTTTGCCGTGGCATACGGAGCTCCATCGCAGTCTTTAACACTGGTAGCATGTCGCGACAGTGTGGACGTGAACCGTATGTGCAGTTGACGGACTTTGAGCGAGGGCGTATAGTGGGCATGCGGGAGGCCGGGTGGACGTACCGCCGAATTGCTCAACACGTGGGGCGTGAGGTCTCCACAGTACATCGATGATGTCGCCAGTGGTCGGCGGAAGGTGCACGTGCCCGTCGACCTGGGACCGGACCGCAGCGACGCACGGATGCACGCCAAGACCGTAGGATCCTACGCAGTGCCGTAGGGGACCGCACCGCCACTTCCCAGCAAATTAGGGACACTGTTGCTCCTGGGGTATCGGCGAGGACCATTCGCAACCGTCTCCATGAAGCTGGGCTACGGTCCCGCACACCGTTAGGCCGTCTTCCGCTCACGCCCCAACATCGTGCAGCCCGCCTCCAGTGGTGTCGCGACAGGCGTGAATGGAGGGACGAATGGAGACGTGTCGTCTTCAGCGATGAGAGTCGCTTCTGCCTTGGTGCCAATGATGGTCGTATGCGTGTTTGGCGCCGTGCAGGTGAGCGCCACAATCAGGACTGCATACGACCGAGGCACACAGGGCCAACACCCGGCATCATGGTGTGGGGAGCGATCTCCTACACTGGCCGTACACCACTGGTGATCGTCGAGGGGACACTGAATAGTTC
Source organism: Schistocerca nitens (assembly GCF_023898315.1). Taxonomy (NCBI): domain Eukaryota; kingdom Metazoa; phylum Arthropoda; class Insecta; order Orthoptera; family Acrididae; genus Schistocerca; species Schistocerca nitens. The sequence goes on from NC_064618.1 coordinate 26,528,922, forward strand.
ACGGTACATCCAAACCGTCATCGAACCCATCGTTCTACCATTCCTAGACCGGCAAGGGAATTTGCTGTTCCAACAGAACAATGCACGTCCGCATGTATCCCGTGCCACCCAATGTGCTCTAGAAGGTGTAAGTCAACTACCCTGGCCAGCAAGATCTCCGGATCTGTCCCCCATCGAGCATGTTTGGGACTGGATGAAGCGTCGTCTCACGCGGTCTGCACGTCCAGCACGAACGCTGGTCCAACTGAGGCGCCAGGTGGAAATGGCATGGCAAGCCGTTCCACAGGACTACATCCAGCATCTCTACGATCGTCTCCATGGGAGAATAGCTGCCTGCATTGCTGCGAAAGGTGGATATACACTGTACTAGTGCCGACATTGTGCATGCTCTGTTGCCTGTGTCTATGTGCCTGTGGTTCTGTCAGTGTGATCATGTGATGTATCTGACCCCAGGAATGTGTCAATAAAGTTTCCCCTTCCTGGGACAATGAATTCACGGTGTTCTTATTTCAATTTCCAGGAGTGTACATAAGAACACTGCGAGTTGCAATCTCACTAGGCACTCGACTCTGTAAAGATTCTATATTTATGAATGTAGGTTGAATTATTTAACTGTAGGCTTATTCGTTGAATATATCTGATTTAACTAACTGTGTAAACGTTTTTATGTTTAGTAGACAGTCACCTCTGTACGACGTATTGAAATGGCTGGCAAATTATTCTAATATTGAGATTTTGAGTCCGCACCTACCGCAGCAGTCTTTGGAAACGATTTAAATACGAAGTCCAATTATTGGAGTTACATTTCACGGTCAACTACGAATAACATTACATTTATGAAAAAGCCATTGTCAAGCGTCTGATACCAAATAATTAAACGTTCACGTTCTAGATAAGCAAATATTAATTACTATCACTATCATCCATATACAATCACTATCACTATCATACATATACAACAATTCATAAATTATATTTTTTTTATTTTATATTGGCGACTGCGTGTCGGACTTGTTATTTTGTCATTTGTTACATTTTTCTCTTTGTTTCATGTGAAAAATCAACTTTCTGGACCTGGACATGAATATATGAGAAATAGCAAAAATCTGAAGATACTTTCCAATTCTAAAATTTTGCGGGAAGACGCAACGAAGCTTCCAGTAAAATAATTGGCAGGCTTGACCAGACGCATAATTCAGTGTATTAGCTTTTCAGTAGATTCTGTAGTATTTCTTTCGCGCATAGCAGTTTTCAGTGATAAATTTCATTCTCAGTGCTTTTCCTTAAACAATAACTCCTGCAACAATACCAACACACGAGTGTACAATATGGCCGACTTCTGTACGATACGTTGTAACATGGCCAGCACCCATTAAGAATAATCCGATATTCAGTTCACATTTTTAAATTAACAAACAGCCATTGTTGCTACGAGCGATTCATGTTCAACTGCATTTTATTTTAAAACCAGTGTCAAACTTCATTTTCTTGAAGCATATCTTACGTGTGGCATGGTCATAACTAGAAAACAATACGCAAAGATGGAACAGCAAAGGCATACTATTCAGACGCTATCCGACTCGGACGCGAGTCAAATGTTAGAAAATGACTTTACGACAGCAACCGGTAGTGACGATTCATCACATATTGACGCAAGTGTTAACGGAAATTTTGACAATAGGTCGTCCACCACAAAAATTTCAAAGTCTCAGTCAGAGCCCACGTTAATACATGAGGTCACGTCTAATGACGCAGCGGGGGCAGAGACCTTGCAGACAGTAAACATTGCCAACATGTTACAAATGCAAATGAAACAAAACGCAGAAAATATGGCAACCTTGAAGACACAAAATGAACAAAGACACAAAATGACGAAATTAAATCTGATCTCATAGCAATCAAGACATGTAATGACACTTTATGTAAACGTGTGGAACTTACAGGGGCCACACTGACCAAACAGATGACTGAACTCAGTACGAAATTTTCCAAGCTTAATACGATACAAGAAAAGACTACAAATGACGTAGCACTTTTACAGACACAAGTAAACAACCTGAATGTCACGTGTGAAGCTCTTACTGAACAAATTCAAACACATCCTTCAGTACATGACAACCTTGAAAAACGAATTACTGACGTGCAGAATAAATTTGGCGATGTAGAACAACACCTGACTGACAGATTACAATCTGATGCCACAGCTCATTTTCAAAATATTAATAAAGAATTTCATGATTGGGTAGAGAACAAAGACAAACATTTTGAGAGATGCATGCGTGAAAATTTACCAACAATTGTGCACGACTCCGTAGCGGAATACATCACTAATAATAAACAGCTGATTAGTGACACAGTACTATCACTGCACCAATGAAACAATTCACGGATCAATCACAGTCTGAATGTAACGAAAATATCAGTCAAAATGTACAGTTCAGAAACCAATATACATGCGAGTATGACGCACACATACCGCACACGACAAACACACAAGAACAAAACACACCACGACAACAACACATACCACGTCGTGCAAACACAAACACAAGCTATTATCATGCTAAACCACAGCAACATTATCGTAATTACTCGCCATCTGAACATTACAGTAATTACAGTGGAACAAATCCATATTATAATGCAAAGGAAGAAGAAAGCTTAATAAAACACAGGCAATTTCAGGCTTTTATCCCAGAAAAACGAACCATTCATCCGGTGATTTTTCTTAAATCTTTTAGTAACGCGTTTCCATGCACTTGGAGTGACCGGAAAAAGATTTCATATATTGTCGGTTACATCCAAGGCGATGCAGCTGTCTGGGCATACAGTCAAGCTGACGTATGTACCACGTACAGTGAGTTTGAGCGTGCATATAACAACAAAAACACAAACAGAAATAGAAACAAACACTGCTATACCACAGCAGCCACCAGGACAAAATTGGAGCATACCTTACGACCGACAGGTAAGTCATAATGCGCAACTGCAACAACAACCGAAAAAGTTTGGAGATCACAACAGGCAATATCCGAATGTGAATATAATAGAACTGACACCTGATACACAACCTCAATCTGTGTCAGTACCTAATACAAATGCTAATCCAACAAACTAGAACTATGCCCCCGGTCGTGGCTGAAGAATTCTTGGGGGGCGACTTCAATGTTAATCAGTTATTTGACACCACCATTGAACAACAAAATATTGATATGCTTAATAATAGTAAACAAAAACTACCTGTTTTATTTATAAGATACAACCACAATGAGAATATATCAGATGAACTTTTGCAAGACAGTACACAATGTCGTTCAAACACAAATTGTTTTAGCCTCTACTACTGGTGTAGTAGGTGGGATTCCAACTACTATTATCTTAGATACAGGTGCAGCTGTGAGCGTTTTGTCTTTTAATTTCTATAAAAAGATGTGTGAGTTGGAACCTGTGCCTGAGTATCCTGCCCAACACTGTAAGATAACTACTACTCTAGGTAATAAGTCATGAAGGGTTAAGAAGCAAGTTTTTGTATACATTAAAATAGGTAATGGAACCGTACAATGGTCATTCCTGGTTGTACAAAACCTGGTGACAAATTGCATATTAGGATTAGATATTATGAGCGAGAAGGACTGCATTATAGACTTCTCCAAAGGTAAATGTATTTTAAATGATAAAGGCAGTGTAATTATTGTTGATTTGGACAGGAGAACTCTAAAGCATGACAAACACTGTAAAGGGTACAAGGTTCAGTTAGTACCTGACAATGACATTCAAGACACGCACACACTCATCTGACACAGAGCCAATGGACTTGAAAACATTGCTTGATCATAAGATAAATGAAGCTACAGCTCTCAGTGTACATGAACGCATGAAACTACAGGAAGTGCTATCCAAATATTTACAAGTTTTTACCAAACGATTAGGTGTTATCAACACGTATGTCTACAAGATTGAAGTTAAGCCTCACAAGGTCTTCTACCACAAGACATATAACGTACCGTTATCTCAACGACCTGCTGTGTGGCAAGAACTAAAACAAATGTTAGACTGGAAAATCATTGAACCATCCACCTCACCTTACTGTAGTCCTCTACCTGTTGTCAAAAAACCAAATGGTAGCATTAGGCTAGTGTTAGACGCACGAGCAATTAATGAAATAATTTTACCGGTTCACACAAAACCCGAAAATTTAGAAGAGCAATTACAGAAATTTCTAGATGCAAAATATTTTTCCACAATAGATCTCGCAAAACTCTATTTGCTACAACATGGATAATAAGTAGTATAGAAATTTTCATTTCAGTTGTACCAGTGACGCAGTTGAAGACAGAAGAACTTTTCTTTCAACGCCGCGGCACTACGAAGAAGACTGAATATTAAGGTAAAATTTATGATTACGTAGCAGTGAATGATATATTAATTTTTGACGGAACATATGTGACTGTAGGTACCACTGACTTGGTATGACACCTGACGAACCGACAGACGTCATCTGTGAAGTGATCTTTTACTTCGAGAAATAGATTAGACGCACATCTCTCAGCAAGAAAAGCATCTACCAGTTGCCAAGGCCACACAGACACTATACACACACGCACAAAACGCGAGGAATCTAACAGTTTTCCTTCTCTTATTATTTTGAATATTTATTGAGTAGTGAAAACGCCTGGTCTTGCCTACTGATGTAATAAATGTTGTGTCTAACCTGTCTTATTTTCAGATGTCATCACAAAAAACATCGATAAAAACCCAGTAAAACCGTAAAAGAGAATGTAAATATCTGCAATTCATGTAATCAAATGTGACATAATGTAATAATTTATAGCTACGTAATGATGATGTAAACATATTTATGTGTAACTGTATTATGTTTATGCTAAGAAAATATGTGACGTGTATATGTATGATTACTTATGTTTTTTGCAAAATGATGTATAATGTAACTGTTACTATGCGAAAATTTGAACGATAACGAGTGCCAAAATGTGAAAAACTTTTTTAAAAAAATACATTGCATAGTGAACCACTGTTCACGGACATTAACGTGCATTTTTCAAGAAGATAGATCTAACTATTCGTGATTAATTTTATCGATTTTTTTAAGACAACACACATAAATACGGATTTCGCTGCTGTTCTAACGATTTTTGGCAGACGCACACAGGTTTAAATGTTTGCTGACACCACCAACAAATAACGGTATTTTCGCTCTTTACGGAATTCGTTATAGTTTTGTCGATGTTCCCTGAGTGGGGCTGGTCCCGGCGGAGGTTCGAGTCCTCCCTCGGGCATGGGTGTGTGTGTTTGTCCTTAGGATAATTTAGGTTAAGTAGTGTGTGAGCTTAGAGACTGATGACCTTAGCATTTAATTCCCATAAGATTTCACACACATTTGAACATTTGTTCCCTGAGTCTTCCACAAAATACCTACTTTTACACACTTAAATACGGAACTTTAAATGTGTAGCAACTAAATCTATAGTACATTCCTTGCGAGCTCTCCAACATATGATACTATTAACATTACTTAAAAATGCTGTCTATTTTCTCCACAAATAGCCTGCCTTTGTTTCTTTCTTTTTTTTCCGAGCAAGATGTATCACAACAATAATAGTCAGCAGGCCTACGTTTCGCTTAAAAGGATCTTATCGCCGTGCACCTTCAGTGTGTGACGTAACTACCACCTTCCATAACGCTATACGATTGTACCGGACTTGAAAAAACTAACGGCTGGAACGCGACTAAAGGGGAAGGTGTAAGCTCTGCTCGCGAAGATCACGCTAGACTGGCGAGGTCTTAGGTTTCTGTGGCCACCTGGCGTATCCAACCGTTGCTCGCAGTTCGCATTTTCTTACTGCCGCGAAATAACTGCCGGGATAGTATTAGAATAATTGCAACCTCTGTAGTTAAACGTATACCACACGGTGGAGTGTCGCCTTAAGAAAGCATGTAAAAACAGTAAATTTGCGGACTCTGCGCAGTGATCCCACGCCGCGTCTCCTCCGCAGCGCGCGCGCCGGAGCACTCGCCTGTAGCGAGAGGGCGCCGGCTGTGGCCGGCCGCCCGGCGCTCCCCTACCTCTACACCCCTCGACCGCGAGAGGGCGCGCACCGCTGTCCAGCTCTGCGGTCAAGCCCTGTCACATACTACCAGCGACTGTCACGATTAAAGAAACTTGCTGTAACCACTTGCTCCTCCCCCTCTCGTCCCCCACCCCCTCCCCCTCCCCCGCCCCACGTATTCGAGCAGACCGTACGCGTGATTTTGCATCCATCCTGAAACCTTGTACATGTTTCCAAAGGTATGTGACTTCACTTGTGTCACAAAAATTCACGTTCAATTACGGTTTGATAGTTCTAGTATCATCTTCCATCGATCCGATCAAATGATGCCTCTTCCCTCGTTTTAAGTTTTACTGTCGTAGCGATAAGATACACACTTTGTCACTCCTGGGAGCCGTGAAGCAGGTCTGCTTTTCGTCTGTAGCTAGAAACATTCGTTAATTACACGCAGAAAGACTCTCTGTCACTCAGAATGTTTGTGCTGCAGAGTAGTGCCACGTGAGAGACGGGCTGAGCAGTGCTTGTTTTGGCTGACTGAAGCTACACGGAAATACCAAATGTCTGCCGGAACGCCAGAGAAAACGCGCCTGACGACACTTCCTAGAGACGCCCAGTATAGCTACTTATGTACATCTCTTGAGGAATCCGTTCATGCTCGTTAACATGATAATCACACTTTATAAATATAGGTTATATATTGTATACATCACTATCATTTTTAGCGACAAGAAAAGAGTTTAACGCAAGTGTATGTAAATTTTGCGTTAGTATTTTTACAGTATCTGTATGTGTTATGGACTATTTGCGGAGAAAGAGCTGTATAACACGTTAGAGAGAGTGTCTGCTTCGAAAATATAAATAATCGGTCACACTGCCCATCAGAATTAGCTATCCTCTTGTTATGTTTTCCGCTTCATCCATTTGTGTCGCTTTCGAGATTTTGTTGTCCACTGTCCACTCGTAGTGCACTAACAAAGAACACAGTGCTTATTGTACATATCGCTGTGCATTGAATGAAAGCTGTTTTAGTTTTCGTCGCCTGTCTTCTCATTATCTTAAACTGTAGTTCATGATGTCCGTTAAAACATTTTTGATTGCGGAAATACGAAAAATTATCACCTAGTATCCTTCTATCATCGGTACATAATGCTGAGTTCTGTCTTTCTCAATAACTTTTTTTTCATTTATGAACCCACAGTTACCATCCTAACAAAAGTCGTTTTTGTTCTTAGTTCACCTTTTTATATTATCAAACAAACATTTATTTTATTTCGCCCCCTTGGGAGTCGTCAAACGACTTATCACCGAACGTTCTGTTATGCTCTAAATATGTCATGAGCTGTACAGGAATGTAGGAAGAAGCGAGTTCGGTACAACAACGGTGGGTACAGCGCATCTACCATATACCTGCAGGTGAAGTCGAAATGTGAAATGAAAAAACGTTTAACACATATGCCAATTTTCTCACTGTGCGACCGCACATAACACATTAAAATACGTAACTACTTGGGGACGGAGTGTTTAAGGACAATGGATCCACTGTTGTCCTTAAGCCAACAAAGCAGCCATTTGCGCTAGCCTAATTTAATGGCCCTTACACAAACAAATTGTTCACTCGGGCGCATATTTAGCGGTCAGTAACTGTCATAATTATTACCATAACTTACAAGCAAGATGGTGACCTAGTGGTTTCGTGTTTACTCAGGTTTTCAATGCTTTAACCTTAAAGTCATAACTGTCATTTTTTAATGATGGTGTTTCATGACTCAAAGAAACGACGGCCTCACAGTGCTGCTATTGATCATTCCCTCGCCCCCACCACCGCCCCCACTTTTCCTTAGCCTCCCTGAGATTGTCATTCTTAACGTGGATCTCACTGGAGCAGCAGCAGCAGCAGCAGCTGTAAACTCAGGTGATGCTGCAAATTTCCAGCGTAGTATAGCACCCAGCGGTGCTGGCCTAGTTTTCACAAACATTCAGCCCCCACGTTATTTTCTGCGGCATACGACGCTATTTACGATTTTGCACCAGATTTTTAGCTGTCCTTCAAGGAAATTACATTTCATTGCTATTTTCTGATTCCCCTCCACTTTTTACGAAGATAGATGTAAAAAAGGGTTTCGCTGTTATTTTCCCCCACTTTCAAGAAAATACATGTAAACATGGTTCTCGACACTAATTTTATAGATTTTTTTTAAGGCGACACACTTAAATATTGGTTTTGCTGCTATTTTAACGATTTTTAAGAAACACCTGTTAAGAAAACGGCTCTAAATATTTCATGACATGTCCAACAAATGACTCTAATTAAGGTTTTTAGGCTGTTCGTTTTGATTTTGTCGATCTTCCCTCAATCTCTGGCAGAATACCTACACTAAGGTGACAAAAGTCATGGCATGCCTGCTAATACCGTGTCGGATCCCCTTTTGTCCGGCGTAGTGCTGGGACTCGACATGGCACGGAGTCCACAAGTCGTTGGAGGTCCCCTGCAGAAACACTGAGCGATGCTGCCTCATAACTGCGAAAGTGTTGCGGGTGCAGGATTTTCTGCACCAACTGACCTCTCGCATATGCCCTACAAATGTTCGATGGAATGCATGTCGGTCGATCTGGGCGGCCAGACCATTCGCTCCAGTTGTCCAGAATGTTCTTTGAACCAATCGAGAGAAAAGGTAGCCCGGCGACATGGCGCATTGTTATCCATAAAATTGACGTCGTTGATTTGGAATGTGAAGTCCACGAATGGCTGCAAATGCAATCCAAATCACCGAACATAACCATTTCCAGCAATGCTCGGTTTAGTTGGACCAGAGGATCCAGCAGATTCCATGTAAACACAGCCCACACCATTATGGAACCATAGTGCCATGTTGGCAACTTGGGACCACGGCTTCGTGAGTTCTGCGTCACACTCGAATCCTGCCATCAGCTCTTACTAACTGAAATCGGGGCTCGTCGGGCCAGGAGAGGGTTTCCCAGTAGTCTAGGGTCCAACCGATATGGTCACAAGCGCAGGGTAGGTGGGCGCTGTCGTGCTGTTGGCAAAGGCATACCTGGGTGTGACCTCCGCCAATGCGCTGCCCGTTCACACGTCTACGTATACTATCATCATCTGTGTATGTGCGTATCCATGACTTTGGTCACTTCGTAGCACTTTTTCAAGAAGACGCAATTAAATACGGAACTCTAAATTTGTAGGAAGAAACACCATAGTGCATACCTTCCGAACATAAAAACATACGATACCATTTATAGTTCTTGTAAGTTTTGACCATTTTCTCATTGCACTTTTATGTGTGACGTTATTATCAGCTCCTATAACACCGGACTTGTAAAAGATAACGGCTAGAACGCTTCTACAGAGGAAGGGGCGCGTTCCACCCGCGAAGCCCGCACCGGACCGGCGGAGTCCTGCGTCGTATAACCGCCACTCACACTCGGCACTTTAGTCCTGCCACGAGATAACTGACGGGACAGTATTCGAATAATCACGACAAATGCTGCATAGTGCTTCCGTACTCTACGCAGTAATCCCTTTAGTACCGCAGAACGCACTGTGTCTTCACCGCACAGCACGTGTCTGAGCGCTTGCACTCACTGTACAGCACTTTGTATTTGTCTTGTATGTAGGATGTTTGCAGTTGATGGCATTGTCTGCAAGCGAACAGGGAGGCCTGTTGTGGGGCTGGTAGTTGACCCAGACGTAACTAAATCTGTTGCACACTGACAGCATTAGAAATCCAGTACACTGCCATCCGCGGGCTGTTCAATTATTATCAATCATACGCCTAGTTGGAGTACAGTAAATAAAGTACTAGAGACTCTGTGAGTGACTTACAAGATTGTATGCATAGTGCACGTTCTTTCGTGAGTTTTGTCCATCTTTAAATGGATAGACTCACATCTTAACATGTAGACTAAATTTAAAAATCCAGGGATCGACAGAAAGCGTCGGTTTCTTTTCCGAACAATTAAAACGATTTCAATTTTGAGTTCTGTTCGATAGGGCGGTCCAGAGTCAGTCGCGCAGGCTATTTGTTTTGTCGAGACGTAGTAACCGGGCAACAAAACACGGTGCTGTCCCTGTTAACATACTAAACTATTACGGGGCTGCTCTACCCAAAGGACTCGTCAAGTTCCGCTTTCCAAATAATTTTGTTTGTAACGGGAAACAGACCGGCTTTTTACGTCGACGCTGTGCGTCGCATGGAAGAGGTAATGAGCGTTATTTGTCTGAACTGATTCCAGCTACACAGTCCAAAAAAGAAAATTGCAAGTTTCTGCCGAAACACCAGAGGAAATGCGCCTGACGATTCTCTGGAGGGACAGCCTGCGCGTACAGCTAACACGGCGGCCCGCCTACACGCAGTAGTGGGCCACGGCGACACGGCGCCTGGGTGCGCAACGGCGAGCGGGGAGGAGCGGGAAAATACAGGCCGCAGCCCGAAGCCGCTACAGGTGGACAGTCGCTAAGCAGTCTGCAGGCCCTACTGCAGATTTACGTTCTGCTTTAGTTGTAGTAAGGCGTCTAAGCGTCTGTCTAAAAGAAGAAAAAGTGCAGTCGTTTAAAGGTCAAGCAAAGAGCATAACATGCCATCGCACTATAATGAGCTGCACAAATATTTAATGGAACGCCACCACAACACCAGCCACAAAGACGGTAGGATGAACTAGTTTTCTGCTGAATGCTGATTTAACTGAAGGCGGCCATTAGACAATATAAACGAATTCGGCATAAGTATAATGATGAAAGAATCTTTATTATTGGCATGACAAATTATTTGAAGTCATAAAGTGTCTTAATGCAAGGTGAGATCATTTAGTTACACATGTGGCGAACAGGATCGATGCTATCAAACAAAAAATAATGCTGTGGAAAAATCAGCTTCAAGTTCATGACACGAAACATTTCCCGTAACTCGAGGCAGTCATTTGTGAAACAGACGTGGTTGAATACGTTTCTCATTAATTGAAGACATAAAGTCTGTAAATGAGTACGCTGTCATTTTTGGCACTTTATTTTCACAAGTCCGTCTTGATCACACAGACTTCTTACACTTTATTGCCGGTTTCGGCATACTGTCATCCTCAGATCTGTTACAAAGATAAATATTGTGTAAGCGACAGGTTCAATAAATTAACGGTAAATCTAACAAGTCTTAGTGATACATAAAATATAAAATTGTAAAATATTTATAGCCACGTATAGCAGCCATACATACGATTAAAATATTCTGATGTAAATCATCGTCAAGTTTAACATCTGAGTACATGGTACGTGCTGGTAATACTCAGATTGCGTCTGGTATTTATACGAGAGACTAATGCCAGCAGAGGGCAGTTCAGCTACTGTGCGTATTAAACCATTTTCGCCAATGTGATGATTAAAGTGCGACATGCACAGTCGTTAGTTTAATTTTTTTAATTACTTCCCATAGCAAAACGAGGATCTGACAATAAAACGTAATTGATGTGAAATTGGATTCATACTTAAAATACCATAAAAAGTACAAATACTAATATAATACAGCAACTAGTCAGACTAGGTAAAACATACAACCTATAGAAGCTAGTAAAAAAAATTGTAACAATAAAATAAAATATCTAAAAAAATCTCTCAGCCTGACAGATCAGTTACCATAAACGTAATTATAGGACAATTAACAAAATAGTAACTATACGTTAGAAGTCAAAAAAATCGATAGTCGATATTAACTGCAGCGTGTGCTCTCGATGGCGACGAGTCTTAGTATTCTCGTTTTCCTGTGGTGGAGCTTACGGAGGGCGGCCCAGTTCCCTCGTCACCGGCGGCCGGCGGCCGGCGCACGTCAATCCGCTGGGGTGCTCTACGCTACTCAAACTAGTAGTTCTCTGAATACGTCAAAATAAACATCTAGACTCAACTCATTCTGTTCATTCAGCAGTAATTCCGGTTGTCGTTTTCTGTACACATAAATCTCCATTCCTTCGAGTAGGTTCAGTAACTGTCCCTTTGGCGCCCAATGCAACACTTTCATATTATTGTCTATGCTTCCAGTTAGCAATACAGCAGTAATAAATTGACACATCATGCACGATGCGGGAGATTTACAGCATGAACAGCGAAGATGTAGTAAGTGAGAAACTTTTTTCCTTTCTCGTTTTGTGGGCATTACCAGCGAGAAAAACTTTGGTAAGGATTTGAAATTACTTGTTGCAAGTGACTGAGCGCTCTCATTCTCAGATACTGGATAAATACGGTATGAGTTTCCGCGCTTCGTGGGCTACACCCTTTTTTTACTTCCACCCACATCTCTTTGACAGGTAGTTCGCTCTTACCCCCATAGCGATTCTTCCCAGACAGTAAGTAAAATGTGTACCAAGTTTAGTTGAAATCGGTCCTCTGGTTTAGAAGGAGATGGTCATACGTTAGTGAAAACATATCAAAATGCCTACAGTAATTCCTCAAAATACCGGCAGACGGGGGACCTTACATTATATATGTGTATATGTGTAAACATAGGGAGCAAATGTGGTTTTTGAGGGAGCTAGGCGCTGCTCATTCGGTTGCCTATCTGCAGGCGCGAACTGTTAGCTTGGTGTCTTAAGTTCGTAGCGTTTTGTTTTGCATGTTGGTACTGCGGTAACTATGAGTTTATTTATCGGTTGTCATTTTTATTTGTACACGTTGTTGCTATTTGAGGTTACATATTATGACTTTGTCGTTTGTAGATAGTGAGTGGAGCTTCGAATGTTAGAAAATGGAGTTCAAATGGAGAAATCGGAACGTTTTCGACATCTCCTTCAATTTTGAGTTCAGTAGAGGTGTGACAGCAGCGGAGGCGTCCAGGAACATTTTCGCCGTGTGTGGGAGTGACGCCACTGGACAGAGCGCGGCAGAAAAATGGTTTTCTCGCTTTATGGAGGATCATTTTGAGATTAGTGACACTCTACGTTCTGGAAGACCTTCGGGATTTGATAAAGATTCTTTAAACTCAATAACCCACAATGATTCACATCAGTGAACTCGATAACCGACAAATCTGATGAACTGCGACCATTCCACAAACGGTCAGTAATCGCATGCAATAGGGAAGGTTCAAAAATCAGGTGTGTACAACATGCTCTAAGCCAAAATCACAAAAACCAGCTGGAGCATCTCTGCTCGCTCGTCATCAACTGGCTCGTCAACAACACCGACCATTCGTATCCTCTATCGTTACTGCTGACGAGAAATGGTGTCTTTACGATTACATAAGGAAAAGAAAGGAATAGCTGAGGCCATACAAAGCAGCAACCCCCCACACAAAGGCTTTTGCGCTGCACGAAAGATAATGTTATAGTGTAAGCATCACTGCAGACATTTATTATGAAGAACTGAGACGTCTTGCAGACACAGTCCAAGAACAGCGATAAGGAAGAGAGTATGAAGTGGTGTTGCTTCACCAAAACGCCCGCGCGCATTTTGGTAGACTGAATAGAAGCACTGCAAAGGAGCTGGGTTGGGAAGACATTCCGCACCAGCCTTATTACGTGATCCTGCACTCTCAGATTTTCACCTTTTCCGTCCTCTATCGAACAACCTTCAAGGAACTACCTTTTCGGATGAAAATGCGCTACGAACATGACGAATTTTTCACCTCAAAACCACGTCATTTCTACAGTCGCGAAATCGAAAAGTTACCCCAGAGTTGGCAGAGGGTTGTAAATAGAGGAGGATAATATTTCATTGATGACTTAAGTTTGTGTTATGTATATAGGTCATGTTTATTAAACATTGGGGAAACGATGCACAAACCCAAAAATCTTAGAATCGGCCTAGGGTTAGAATCTTGTGGTCGTCCACATGGAACTCGTTTACAGAGAGTTTTAAGAAGCAGTGTGTGAAAAGCCTTCACACCCAGTAAGCGTTGATCCTCTCCATTCGTGCAGAAATCGCGTTCTTCAGTTGGAAAGCAACCACCCGTTTGCCTTTGAGATAGGCAGCCCACACTACTCTCGTGACTGGCGTGTGGACAAAAATCCCGGCTAACGTCCTTACCTCAAACCAACCTGCTTTGCAAACAGAGGAATTACTACGTGCAAAAGCCTTACTTTTCTTTGTTTCTGTCGTATGAAGTGAAGAGGTGGTTGTCTGCCTGTTAGGAGGGTTTCTTGCAGCGCAAACCACTGCAGTATTTGTAATACTGCATGTTCATGTTTAATTTTTGTACGGGATACGCTGGTTGGTTGATTTGGGGGGAGGGGACCAAACAGCGAGCTCATCAGTCCCATCGGATCGGGGAAGGATGGAGAAGGAAGTCGGCCCTTTTGAACGAACCATTCCGGCATTTGTCTGAAGCGATGTAGGTAAATCACGGAAAACCTAAATCCGGATGGCTAGACGCGGATTTGAACCGTCGTCCTCCAGAACGCGTGTCCAGTGTGCTAACCACTGCGCTACCTTGCTCGGTACGGGGTACGTGCTCAACAAAACTAAATATAACTTTTCAGTATGCTTTATAATCTTTGAAAATAATGTTTCATAATAATATACAAAAACGAACAGTGTTTTCGTTATTATTATTTCGGCAAGTAATATAAACATTTATATTTTCAGAATTTTTATTACGTTACAAAATTTGTGAAAGTTGTTCAGGTATAGTTTTACCAAAAATAGTGCGAAAAATTGACCAGCTACCTCACTTTTGTGTTACACTCTTCCTTGGCGTGTCTCTGGTTGTTAAATTCACCACACATGCGTAACTGGTGGCCGGTCGGAAGAAGCAATAGTATCTTCTGACTTTGGATTTCACCACAAAACACTGTCAGCTTTTCAACATGCTCCTGAAAGCATCCTTGTCGTTTATTTCATCTTCAGCAATGGCATTCTTCCATAAATATCTCTCACGTTCTCGAGTCCGTCTTAGCTTGGATGAGTTTTGTTTTTTCCTTCGTGACGGTCGTTATCCATACGGAAGCTTCGTTGGTAGAAAAATGGTTCAAATGGTTCTAAGCACTATGGGAATTAACATCTGAGGTCATCAGTTCCCTAGACTTAAAACTCCTTAAACCTAACTAACCTAAGGACATCATACACATCCATGCCCGAGGCAGGATTCGAACTTGAGACCGTAGCGGCAGCGCGGTTCCGGACTGAAGCGCCTAGAACCGCCCGGCTACAGCGGCCGGCGTTTGTTGGTAGAACCGTTATCTTTTCTGGTAGTTGCTTCTCGGGTGATCTGCAACTTCCCGGTGAATTTCGTAACCCTTGTCGTCGGCTGAAGATGGCGGCTACGACAGTCTCTGAAACGTTGCGACAGGACGTCGCCACATTAATCTTCTCTCTTTAATTGTTGCTGGTGGTGATTCCATCTAACTGAATAAGTTTTTATTAGATCTCAATCGAGTCTGTCCGTCAACTCATCTGTTGCCTACGGTCTTTTGTTATCATTTAAGTAAATGAACGACTTGTCCTTTTCGAAACGTGACACAGGTGTCCGATGTGTACAAATCTTGTGGCCCAAAGACCAGTGCTGTAATGCGTTAGTTTTGCTCTCGTACTCAGAATATTTTTACAAACTGTTTTTACTAACGGCAACGGCCGGTCTAATTGCGAGATGGAGACAGCGGTTGTTTTCCTGTGCTAGCCCCTGCTGTCGCACCGCTTCGCCGCAGCACGCCCACTTCCTCAGCCTGGCTCTCTCTTCTCGTCCACTCCACTCGTCATCCACTCCGGCGCACAGCGGACACTCGTCCCGCATTTCGTTTTCTCAGAGGGGATCCGTAGTCCAGTTTTGACCGCTGTTCATTTGAAACGGTTTGTCTTCATTATTGCTGAACTTGTGCTGCTGGCAAAAATGGCCACGTCATCTGCGAATCCTGAATACTCACTTTTGAAGTATTATTAGAGACGTACAGGACTCTATAGGTGCGTGTTAAGCGTGTACTCGAAACGAGACATTTCTCGGGCGCCGCGTTTCTTTCTTTTCTCACTGTGCGATGTGTTCCTCTCTTCCGACGAAGTTGTTACTGTCTTGAGTTTCCTGACCTTTCTGCTCACTTCCCACTTGATGTTCTTAATGTTTTCTGCGTTTCTGCTGCACCTTTCCGATCCCTGGCCCAATGTTACTGATGCGGTTTGCGGATAGTGCTGTAAAGTATCAATTTAATATTACATGTAAGGCACGGCTTGTTGTAGATGTTTACAGTCCTACAGAATGCTCTGTTTCTGTTTTGATTTCCCTGCTGGTGAGCTTCTTTCCCAACATAGTCGAATCTGTCAACTCTACTAACATCACCATTACTGTCTTCCATTATATTATTATCAGGCAACGGCCTTGCCGCAGTGGATACACCGGTTCCCGTAAGATCACCGAAGTTAAGCGCTGTCGGGCGTGGTCGGCACTTGGATGGGTGACCATCCAGGCGCCATGTGCCGTTGCCATTTTTCGTGGTGCACTCAGCGTCGTGATGCCAACTGAGGAGCTACTCGACCGAATAGTAGCGGCTTCGGTCAAGAATCCCATCTTACGACCGGGAGTGGGGTGTGCTGACTCTACGCCCTTCCTACGCATTCTCTACCGAGGATGACACGGCGGTCGGATGGAGCCGGTAGGCCACTCGTGGCCTGAAGACGGAGTGCATTATATTATTATTATGAACAGCTCCTGTACCGAGCACATGGCAATGTTAACTGAATAAAGGGTCTGCTTGGATTTAAGAGGGGGGCCTCAGGTACCTAAACTTGCCTGGTCAAGTAGATACAAGAAATAAACCAACTGTTCCTCCTATTACTCGAGAAGATCACCAAAATTTGGGTGGAAGAAATACCCGGAGTAAGTACGGGAGCGAAAGGTAAGCAGGTCAAGTGTAAGTACTTGGCGGCTGATCCCAGACGAGGTTCGAGTCCTCCCTCGCGCATGGGTCTGTGTGTTTGTCCTGAGGATATTAAAGTTAAGTAGTGTGTAAGCTTAGGGACTGATGACCTTAGCAGTTAAGTCCCTAAGATTTCACACACTTTTTTTTGTAAGTACTTGGCTCCTTCTGACGTCATGCCAGTGGCTCCCCGCCGCCGAGAATGTTCGCGAGCCCGCCGTCAGCAGTGGATTCCAAATGTCTCGCTGAAAAACACGATGCGCACACTCCGAGAGCCAAAAGCTGGCCTCGCTTGCAACCGAGTACGGCAACATTACAGAAGTGAAGCGCTTCAAGTATCTGGGTGAATTTACTGGAAACACTGGCAACGAAAGCGCAGTTAAGGAAACACGTAAAGGAAAATGGCGTAAAGCCTACACAATTACCTGGAATATGTAGAACAAAACGAGTCATGTCCATGAAACCCAAAATTTGTCACTATCAGACAGTCGTTCTTGCGGGAGCACTCCACGTAACGGAGACTTCATCATTAACTACCAAAGTCAAAGATATCGAGAAAACAGAACGACAGATACTGAGAAAAATAATTTCACCCGAAATGGAAGACGGTGTCTGGATACGCAACAGCTCAGAAGAACTGTATTCGCTGAATGAGGGGTTCACCTCACTTGGACAGAAATGAGGGATGAAATTATACGGTCGTATAGCACGAATGGAGGACTCTCGATTGAGCAGCAAAATCTTCCACATCATCGGCGGGATCCGACAATCCAAAACACCTCAGCTGGTAGATAAGCAAAGTGACGTCACAGAAATCGGTATTGACCGACTGGCAGCTACACGCAGTACATACAGGCAGGCAGGAAAAACACGTAACTTCATACCTAAGAACCCGAATGGAAGGAATTTGGTACTTAGAAACGCAAGGACGTAAAAAAGAAGGCACGCGGAAAGTGAAAGAATGAGGAAGTTTTCGGAAACTATGAAGAACAAGAAAGGCAGTGCTAAGGAATGGTTTCACGTGTACCTCAGAGGACGAAACTTGGGAAAGAATACAAATAAAGTAGTTTTCTGCGTCAGTCACTTATTTATTTTGCCATTATGCGTTTCGACTGTTTAGTTATGTACCTGGTGTTAGTGAGGAGCACACAAGCCTTTTCACAGCAACAGACAAAGGGCAACAAACGTTACGTCGCGTCTTTCGAGGGGCGGTATAGCATGCATAACTGCTACTTGCTGTACGTGCTCTCCACTGTGCGTTATGTTTACACTGTCACTTTGTCTGCTGTTGTAGAAAGGGGTCTGTGCGCTCTCTACTAACACCAGCTACGCAACTAAACAATTCTCCACCTGAAGATGACGGTGTGAAGCATCGAAACGCGCACTGGCAAAATAAATGAGTGACGCGTAAAACTTTTACTTTTTTTTTATTTTTGTATTTATCAACAGTCGCAGCCCGCAAGATACCGTCCTTCATGGACGTAATATTCATTACAAGAAGATGTTTCGAGAGCCGGCCACAATCTAAGGTCTGAAAGTGGAACACTCGGGTGAGAGATTAAGTGAGGCCTAACGTAACGCGCGTGAGAGAAGTTCCCGCCGTCGCCGGTATACGGCAGGATAGCTTTTTGCGGGAAGACGCTGCCTGGAGAGCAAGTGGCCAGCGCGCCGGGAATGCGGTAGGTGGAGGGGGTCTGTGGCGGGGGAGGGGAGGGTTGGGGGGGGGGGGGGGCAGGCAGGCAGCGCCCGCCAGACTGCAGCCAGTCGCCCCCGCGCCACCGCCGCAGGCAGAGCCGCGCCGCGCCGCCTCGTGACGCAGACTTGGAAGCCCAGCGAGCAGCCGCGCCCCGTCCAGTCCGCCAGTGTCGCCTCGTCATGGCCCCGTGCCCCGCCGACGCGCGTTTCCACTAGCCAGAACAGCAAGTGTGTGACAGTTCCGCCGCCAGTGAAGTGTCCGGCGCTCCCATCGCCCCAGCAGACACGGGCTCGCGTCCGCCGTTCTTCTCCCCCGACACCGCCAGCGACAGTCGCAGAGCGTCGAGATGATGGCCGGAGGCATCGCCGTCGGCGACGGCTCGTGGAACCTGCGCGTCTGCGTCACCGACCTCAGCGTGGAGCGCACGCTGCGCGTCAAGGGCGACCTGCACGTCGGCGGCGTCATGCTGCGCCTCGTCGAGGACCTAGGTGAGCCGCGCCGCGCCACCCCCTGCCACCTCTGCGCCTCTCTTCCCGCGGTCGTCCTGCGGCTAGAGCGCGATATTCGACCCCTGGAACCTCGGCTGTGGCAGCCTAGCCCGAGGTCTAGTTTAAGCTGAAACGTGATAGTTTTGATTGCGAGTTGGCGAAGCCCAGTGAACGTCAGTGTCAAATAAACGTTGTGCTAATTTTGCGTTCGCACCATCTTTAAACGCACTTTGCCACATTTACCACACACATCGTAATAAAAACTGAAATTCGAGATAAATTCAGAGAAGCGGACAACTGTCTGACCACTATTCTGATGCAAGTCATGCGCGTACATCGTACACAAATCACGTCGTAACTTTTAACCATCTCGCGATACGTGTATGCTGTGGAAATAGTACGCTGTACGACTTCGTGGAAGGTATGTTCTCAGAATTTCGACACTAAATCTCTGCGTGACGCCACTGAACCCCGCTGAGTATCTCGGGAACGCTCTCGTCCTTACTGTAAACAATCCCCTGAGCAAACGCGCCGCTCTCCATTGGATATCACCCCCCCCCCCTCTCTCTCTCTCTCTCTCTTTTTAATCGGACCTGATAACAGTTCCGAACTGATAAGCACTACTCAAGAATGCGTCCAACGATTGTTTTGCAAGTCACTCCTGTCGGAAATCGATTAGATTTACTTAAGGTTCTTCCAACGATTCTCAGCGCGGCACCTGGTTTTCGCGCAATTAGTTCCAAGGGTTCATTTCACGTTGCGTCGCTCCGGGCGGTTATTCGTAGCCGTTTTTCTCTCCGGTGATTTGCCTCCAACAGTGTAGTGGAACACCTGTGGAGCTCACCGCACACTGGTGCACGTGGCAAGAGCGCAGTTGCCTGTACTCTCTTGCTTCGCTACGCAAAACGTTACCGGGACTTACACTAGAACAACAGCAATGGAATGTAATCGAATCAAGTTAGGTAGTGCTGAAGGAATTACATTAAGAAATGAGATACTGAGAGTGGTCAAAGGCGGGTTTCACTATTTGAGCGGCGGAGTAACTCGCGACGGCGGAAGGGAGCAGGATATAAAATGCAGATGACGATACGAATACACCGAGAAAAACATTTCCGAAATACAGAAAGTTTTTGACATGTGATATACAGTGAAGTGTTTGGATATACTTTCTGATAATGTTTGTCAGGATTGCAGTCTTCGGTGGAACTGAGACGTGGACGATGAGCAGTATAGACAAGAACCGGTCAGAAGCTTCTCAATGGTGGCGATACAGAAGAATGCTGAACATGAGACACATGATCGAATAAGGGAAAAAAAGAAATTTGCCACCCAACTACACGAAAAGAAACACATCGATGAGCATATACTGAGCCATCAAGGAACAGTCCATTTGGAAACGGAGGGGGAAGTGTGTGTGGGAGGAGGGGATTGGGAGGAGGAACTGCAGACGGACACGAGTGCTGGAATAGAGTGAGCGCGGTGAATTAGGCGTGGGTCGCCGAAGCGGCCAAGACTTCCTCACGAGGTACACGGGCTTCAAGAGTGGTGCACGGAATCAGCCTGCGCACTAGGAGGCATTTAGAAAACCGTACAACGGATAAGAGTTAACGCATGTGTTCAGATTTACTACCTTCAGCAAACACTAACAACTTGGACCAACCTCTCCGAAGCTCCCGTTCCGTCTTCAGTATGTTGTCGGTTTCTTTTTCGGTTGATACTCGAGACAGCACTTGAGGTCCAAACGTTTAGTCACGGGGAGACTGAGTGACAAAAAACACGATTGGAGGTGATTACGTCACTATTACCTTGTGGCGACTTTATGAGAAAATATAATTTTGTACTCACGTTACACTAGAAGGCTACAAAGCAAGAGTGCAAGAAACGCGACAATTATAAATCAGTCCCCGCCGTTCCGAGAAGCATCTGTGTGGAAATAAAACTCACTTGCCGACTCACTGTTTGTGCCTCTCTACCTGTAACGAGACCTCCCTTTTTGCTCGATGACGCCAGGGGCTACCACCGACAGTCTCGTACCGGGCAGATCCGCCGCAGAAACTACCTCCGACATAAAAGGCTCCCGAGTGTTCACTAACGTTGCGAAATACTGCGATTCTCCGCGTATGGTTCAAATGGTTCAAATGGTTCTGAGCACTATGAGACTTAACATCTGTGGTCATCAGTCCCCTAGAACTTAGAACTACTTAAACCTAACTAACCTAAGGACATCACACACATCCATGCCCGAGGCAGGATTCGAACCTGCTACCGTAGCAGTCGCGCGGTTCCGGACTGCGCGCCTGGAACCGCTAGACCACCGCGGCCGGCTCTCCGCGTATGGTCGGCCATCGGGCACAGGACTGGAGCTTGCGTAACGCAGTGCAAAGTAGGCCACATTTAAACAGCTGCGATTCGCGTCCGGTAAAGCAGAACAGTGAATAATTTTTTCGAAGTCCGTGGCTGTTGTAATATTGTGAATCTGTCGCCTTGTCAGATGGGTTATGCCACCTGAAGACAGTGGCGTGCAGATTCAACGACGCGGGCTGTGACTTGGAACGCGTCGGTTAAACCGTTTCTCTTCTACTGTAGCACTTCCTATACCCTCCTACAGTCACTAAACGGCGACACTTCTGTGCACACTGCTCCGTCATCAGCAAACAGTCGCAGGTTGCAGCACTGCCTATCTGCCAGACTGTTCGCGTGTGGTTGTATAGAAAACGAGAGTGGTCATTCGACGCTGCCCTGGGGCACTCCTGACCGCACCTCAGTCTCCGCCAAATACTCGCCGTCGAGGACAGCGTACTGTGTTCTGCTACTTAAAAAGTCTTCGAGCCACGACATACCTGCGACCAGTTTCGTATGTTCGGACCTTCGTTAACAGTCTGGAGTGTGGCGGAAATAATAATTTCGCGTGGCACAGTGGCCAGGTGAGAGTCTTTCTACCGCACGCCATTTAGGCGAGTTGCGTGTCCTTAATCTGGCCCAGTTGTCCGACAGGGGAAGGGGGGAAGGGGCCCTGCAGCCTGACGTGGAACCAGAACCACGTGTCGTTTGTTGCGGATCCTCACACAGTACAGAGGCGAAGGCTAGACGCTATAGGCAGACTGAAAAAAGTGACCGGTCCGACCGGCATTCGATCCCGCGAGCTTTCGGCTGCCGACGACGCGCTGCGCAGCCCCGCCAGAGAAGCAGTCTGGAGCTGGACGCAGTCTGAAGTGTTGGGCTGCAGCTGCCGGCTGCCGATCAGACGCGTCCACACTCCAGCTCCCAGGGTCCCTCCACCACCTCTCCCTGCCCCTCCCTGTCGCCGCCCCTCTGCGTTCAAGGTCGTAATGTGGCCAAGGTCACCTGCCCCAGCGTGGGGCGTCCGTCCGTGTGTCGCCATCCGTCTTGCGCTTATACCGTGCCCGGCAGCTGGTTGTTTCGTGCGCACGGCTGTACCGCAGCAGTCGGCAGTGGCCTACCCCCGAACGACCTTGGCTGCACCTTGTGACGTCACGGCGCTCTGCTGATAGTCCCGACGGCAGCTTCGCAACGTGACAGTCGCCTTTCCTGGCGCTGACACAAAGTTCAGTTGAATATTCCAACAACTTAAGTGTCCGGTTCTGAATTATGCGATATACGCATTCCTCCTTTTTTTTCGCACTGGGTAACGCATCAACTTCAGTGCCCCCTCATTTGTTTCTTGTTGCTTTTCATTTTTCTAGTATTTCTCCACCTTCTCCCCATTTGCCGTTTTCTTTCTTCTGTCCATGTTCGTTCAGATTTCTTACTTTTTCTGCCTCAGTATCCTTCCAAATTTAGTATCTTAGTCTTTCTGTTATTTCCTATTCCTTGCAGTATTTCGTATTTTATTTCTGTGATCCATCCTATTGTCGATTTCTTTTTCCAGAAATAAAGGAAATTAATCACGTTTTATCCATTCCATAGAGGCGTTCAAAGAAGGTTAATCTCCGCTTTTACATTAATTCCAATATTTACTCGGTGTTTTCCTACATCTCCTCTTACTTCTCATTTCCCAACCATCTGTAGTTCGCATGGCACTCGTTATTTTTCTAATCATCCGTCTTTCAGGCACCACTATTCTGTCCATCTTGTAGGCCTACTTCATTGATAAACATTCACGTGCATATAAACACTCAGGTCTTATCACTCTGCTAGACTATTTCAGATTTGTTTTATAGATATTTTTTGTCAAACGAGATGCTCTTTCCATTTTGTTAACTCTTACATCTATTGCAAGTTCTTTTTAGTCTATTCTGCGCTAAATTTTCTCCATTTCACTTTAGCAACTTGCTCTCTTTAATCTCTTGATACTGCTATGTATTTTGGTCATTTTGTATATTAGTCACGAATTTTATTTTTCAGATAAAATATTGAGAGCAGTTTCATAAGCTGTTTTTTCGAAAATAGTTATCTGATTTTTTAAGAGAACTGCAAAATCGTCTGCAAAAGCCGTGCAATTTGCCAGAATTCCATTTGTTTCCCTTCCCAGAATTTTTGTATCAGTTTTCTAATTTTTTGGCTACGAATCCCACGTCCTTACAATTTTTGCCTAAAACAGATAAACAGAAAAGGTCATCAGCCGTCCCCTTGTCTAACACCAGTTTATATTTCAAATGGCTGAGGCATTTGTGCTATAAATTTAACTTTATATATCGCATTTGTTAAAGTTTTACGAATTATGTTTACTAATTTTGATTTAACATCAAATTTTCTAATGATTTGATCCATTGTTCCTGTGTCAACCGAATCGAATGCTTTCTTGAAATCAATAAATTTGCTAGTTCAACATTTTGTGGTGAATTAATTTTAAGTTAAAAACCTGTTCTGTACAAAATCTTCCCAATCGAAAATTAACCTGATATTCTCCCATTTGTGTGCCTAAACTATCTTCACCCCCGTGCAGGAGAATTTTTATAATGCTTTGTATGCCACTGGCAGAAGTGACACTTCTCTCCAGCTGTGGAAATTTGTCTCCCTTTTTATGCAGTTGGTGGAGAAATGCTATTTTCCACCCTTCTGGGATCTTTACTGTTTCTCAGGTCCTCTCAAAATAGTTCACTAGTTCTGCTGTAATGGAGTCTTCTTCATTTGCTTTGTTGTTTTTTAGTGTTATCTGCATAAATGTAGCTCTTTTGGTGGGAAACCTTGCTCACCGTGTTTTGGTATTACTATCAATCTGATTCCTACACCTATACAATAATTTGTTGTTAATCTGCATTACGTATTTTTTGTATGTGTTCCACACGATAAATAAAACGAATACATCCGCGACTTCTGGTGTCACTCCACTCAGTTAGTTGCAGCCGCTTCCGGACGATAACTTAATCTACTACATCCTTTTTGGCGTTTCTTCGCGCAGCATGTGTTAATTTACGTAGCAGAATGTCTGTATGCTCACACGGTAAGGCTACTATCATCTTGCAAAGTAAATGACAATGTGTGCTTTGACAAGTTATCAGCTACTCGTTTCATCTCGAACTGTTCCATTGTACCGTGTTTGTATAAACACGCCAATATGGAGGGACTGCGGCTACGCCTTGAAGCAAAACACTTTTTTTTAAACTGTTTTCTTCACTAAACTAATTTCAGCGACAAAATCGCCGCATAAAGATGTTCATTTATTTACTGGTGACGGATTTCGACCACTGTTCTGATCATTATCGTGGTTGTATGCCTCCTGCAGTGGCGCCTGCACCTCGCCAGTTTCAGCAGACTCCCGTGGAGTAAGCGGTCAGATGACGACCAGAACAGGGGTCGAAGCCGGTCATCGGTAAATAACTAAACATCTTTATGCGGATGGGGCTGTTTTATTAAGCAAAAAATTAACAGTTTTATAATATATTATCTACTTTAAGTCGCAGCATGGTTTCTACGTTTGTTGCCGTTATTTACGGCATATTATCTATGTTCCTGTTGCCGTTTCTTCGGCGTACAGCATGTCATCAGCAATTGCATGAGTGGCTATCATAAACAAATATAAAAAAAAGTGAATTTGTATACGACAGCGTTATATTATTCGGAATTGCGGTAGTGTTGTGGATACACTTTTCGTGAGCACTAGGTTGGTTCGTAATTTGTCATGTACTCACGTTCGTCGATCGGCTTGCAGTTGCTTTTAAACAAAGAGAAACATAACTTCTGCGCCTTGGTTGTAGTTCAAAACATTACGCCATGTTGTAGTTGCGTGTGTCGTGAGAATGTTCGCATGTTGCGAGAAGGTTTTGAAAATTGTACCGGGAGTTCTGACGACATCTGCTCCTTATTTACATCCCAGTGA
Organism: Schistocerca nitens; assembly: GCF_023898315.1. NCBI lineage: Eukaryota > Metazoa > Arthropoda > Insecta > Orthoptera > Acrididae > Schistocerca > Schistocerca nitens. Next base: position 26,554,290 of record NC_064618.1, read on the forward strand.
GTGATTGGAGAGTGATTATACAGGAGTGCGTGCTTGTTTTGCTCCTGTTCTGTGCCCTGTTCTGTTAAGGGCCTCGTAAACGATCTAACGTTTTGTCACACTAAACTATATTTGCCAAATATTTGATCATGTACGGTGCTGTTTGACGTGTTTGTCAAACATAAATCGTGTCTGATGTGTTTGCAAGAAATTTTGATTGACGGTAAATTTACAAGATGACGGACGTTGTTCGTGTCGATGTTTCGCCGCCTATGTATAGTGAAAAACTGTTTTATTACAATTTATCTCATTTAATAGTGTGTTTCTACATCTGTGGATGCCACGAACAAGCAAGAAAACAACAGCGCTGACAATTACCAAAATGGTAGATGTATCACATTTTTTCCAGCAGGAACAGGTCATGAACAAAATATTTTACGCATGACATGAAATAAAAGAAATCGAAGTTCTCAAGTTCTTTCACAAACGATGCGAGCTATATATTCCCACGCTGGAGTATTTCAATGAACTGTCATTGTATGACCAAGAAGAAGAGAATAAAATTACCCAAAGCTGTTTCTCTTTTTTTTTTTTTCTTTTTTTTAACGAACAAATGTTTCACTGTCCATCTGCAGGAAGTTGATGTCATGACTAGATTCTGAGTGTAACATCATTAACAGATTTTCGTGTGCATTTTTCTTCTATTTCAAACAATTCCCTCGCCAGGCCTCCTCTTTTCTTATTCTTGTTCTTCTTTAAACGCAGTGCCAGAGTCAAGGTTAGAAATGGTTTATGTGCTTTTGTAGCTATTCGTGCCAAAGAACATCATACACGAAAAGTGTCTGCTTCAAAAGTAAGGTTAAACTGATAAGCTTTCTCGGTGGCCTACGTCTCTGGCTTGTTTGACCCACCCGCAGCCAATTTGACACAGAAGTTTCCTTTTTTACGAGAGCCTTAAAAAGTTTTTAAAGATTTCATTGCCCATTCGAAGAAAGTTGATGTAATCAAAGGGTTCCTTTAGCAGGTTTGCGTGACTACATCTCTCTCTCGTTTTAAGCCATTCCCTGGATCATTGTCTCGTTTTCATGTTCTTCGTCCGTAAACACAGTGCCAAAGAGAATACCAAGACTGGTGTATCTGCATTTGTGGCCATTTCACTACTGTCAAAATACTCACGAACACGAGTAGCGTCTTCTCCAAAGTGAGGTTAAACTGACAAACTTCGTTTGTACTTCAGAATGCGATTTTCACTCTGCAGCGGAGTGTGCGCTGATATGAAACTTCCTGGCAGATTAAAACTGTGTGCCCGACCGAGACTCGAACTCGGGACCTTTGCCTTTCGCGGGCAAGTGCTCTACCATCCGAGCTACCGAAGCACGACTCACGCCCGCTACTCACAGATTTACTTCTGCCAGTATCTCGTCTCCTACCTTCCAAACTTTACAGAAGCTCTCCTTTTCATATCAGCGCACACTCCGCTGCAGAGTGAAAATCTCATTCTGGAAACATCCCCCAGGCTGTGGCAAAGCCACGTCTCCGCTATATCCTTTCTTTCAGGAGTGCTAGTTCTGCATGTTTCGCAGGAGAGCTTCTGTCAAGTTTGGAAGGTAGGAGACGAGATACTGGCAGAAGTAAATCTTTGAGTACCGGGGGTGAGTCGTGCTTCGGTAGCTCGGATGGTAGAGCACTTGGCCGCGAAAGGCAAAGGTCCCGAGTTCGAGTCTCGGTCGGGCACACAGTTTTAATCTGCCAGGAAGTTTCGTTTGTACTTGTACGGCTAGACAAGGGTGCGTTTGACATACGAGTTTGCTCGTTTACGGGGGCGTTTCGAGTTGTAAAGAGTGTGCTGATGCAAAGTGCTGTGTTTTCATTTCTTATGTTTGTGGCTTCCGCTATAGCCTTTTGTATGTAATAATTTCCCTCTATTTTTAGTTTTCGGTATAAATTGCTGTTGTGTTTCAGGATGTCTAGACCAGTTTCAATATTAGTGGTGTGGGGGTTTCTATTTAGTAAGTCATCTGCGAAAGTTGAATGTGTGCTGCAAGTGTTCAGAGCTCTCACGTGTTCTGTGTGCCTTGTTCGGAAGTTTCTGCTTGTTTTTTCTGTGTGTTGGGCTTGATAGGAGTTACACGTGAGGTGGTATATTCTAGCGTTGCTGAACTTGCCCGAGGTTCTTTTGTCTCATCGTGGCCTTTGTCGAACTGTGTCTTTTGTTGTAAATGTTACTGGGATTCTTTACTTTTTCAATATGTATCCAATTCTATGTGCTATTTCATTATTGTTTTTTCTGTGTGTTGGGCTTGATAGGAGTTACACGTGAGGTGGTATATTCTTGCGTTGCTGAACTTGCCCGAGGTTCTTTTGTCTCATCGTGGCCTTTGTTGAACTGTGTCTTTTGTTGTAAATGTTACTGGGATTCTTTACTTTTTCAATATGTATCCAATTCTATGTGCTATTTCATTATTGTATGTTAGTGTGTACAGACTGTTTGTTTTTTTAGATGAGGTGTGATTTGCTGTGTTGCCTGTGTTCTGCCTCTGTGTTTTTAGACCTTTTGGTTGTGCTCTCGAGCAGGTGGCCCTCTAACATTAACTTTCACTTTTTCCTTGTTGTTGAGCTCGTTTATCGTCTTTGTTTCGTGTTCATTATTTTCAACAGCACTTTGTTTGAGTATATTTAGTTCGTGTGCGTAGTTTTCTAGTTTAAGAGATATTCTGTTTATCCTGTGAAGCATGTTTCTGAAACTGGAATGTTTATGAGCTCTCGAGTGGTTGGAAGAGGTATGGATAACAATCTTTGTGGATGTGGGTTTTCTGTAGAAGGAAAATTCATTTTGGTTGTTGTGTCTTTTAATTGTAACATCCAGAAGTTTTGTTTCTTTTCTTCTTCAGTTTCCATTGCGAAGCAGGTTTGTGGGTGTACAGTGTTGATGTTACTGTATATCTCTTCTATGCTATTTTGTGTTTCATCCATGAGACGGATTACGTCATCCAGGTATCGGTATGAGTGTGTTATTTTTGTACCCTTCTCGTTTTACAGTGTTGTTGAATATTTACGTTCTCTGTATGGTCCAAGAAAATGTAGGCTTATGGGTGACTCTCTATTGCTGCAAGTAGAAGCTGTTGTTCAAAATTAAGTAATTATGTTCTGTGATTAGCTTAAGGATGAATGAGATTTCATTTATTTATAGGTCGAGGAATTTCTTGCTTTTCAGCTGCAGTTCTGTACTGTTCATAGTTTGTTCTGTGGACGTAGATCTGAACATGGGTGTAATGTCAAAAGATATCAGTTTTGCTGTTAGGGGAATGTTGATGTTCTTAATTTTCGTTATTATGTCTCCTGTGTTTTGCATTTCACAATGGAAATTCTAAATCTATTACATGCGACAGGCTAGAGCTGAGGGCAAAACTGTAATAAATAAAAACACAACGTGTTGCAACAACACACTCTTAACGGCTCTAAGAGAACTGACACTAAGGCACAGAACAGGAACGAAACACACACACGTGTAATCATACCACCATCACTCGAATAGATATAAATAGCAACAGAAGTCGTGAGAGCTCCAGCTACAATTTTCAAAACGATATGCGATCATTCTCGCGACACACGCAACAACAAGATGTAACGTTTCGAACTGCGACCGAGGTGCAAAAGCTATGTTTCTCTTCGTTGGAAAGCAACTGCAAGCCGACCAACGAACGTGAGTGCGTGATAGATTACGTAACAACCTAGTACACGCCAAAAATGTATCCACAAAACTAGCGTAGTTCCCAATAGTACACCCGCTGACGTATAAGAGTTCTCTTTCTCATATTTGTTAATAACAGCCATTGATACAGTTGCAGGTGACATGCTTTATACCAAAGACAAGTCAACAAAATAAGGAAATTGCCGGAAATAACGGCAACGAATGTAGAAACCGTGCAGTGACTTAAAGTAAATAAGGGATTATGAAACTATTCCCAGAATACAACATTTGGAACCAAAAAGAGTACTGACTTTGCACCTCGTGGTCTAGGGGTAGCGTCTTTGATTCATAATCAAAACGTCTTCGGTCCCGGGTTCGATCCCCGCCACTGCCTAAATTTTGATAAAGAATCAGCATTGGCGGCCGAAGACTTCCGGCATAAGAAGTCAGCCTCATTCTGCCAACGGTCTTGTCAAAGAGGGCGGAGGAGCGGATAGAGGTTCAGGGTACTCTCTTGTCCTAGGGGTGGGAAATTGCCCCTAAAGGCGGAAGAATCAGCAATGATCAACGACATGAGGATGCAGAAGGCAATGGAAACCACTGCATTAAAGACACGTAACGTGTATCCACAGGACATGTGGCCTGTAATTGAAGAAGTGTCATGATGATCTCTCCATTGGCAAAAGATTCCTGAATAGTCCCCCATTCGGATCTCCGGGAGGGGACTGCCAAGGGGGAGGTTACCATGAGAAAAAGATTGAATAATCAACGAAAGGATAACGTTCTACGAGTCGGGGCGTGGAATGTCAGAAGCTTGAACGTGGTAGGGAAACTAGAAAATCTGAAAAGGGAAATGCAAAGGCTCAATCTAGATATAGTAGGGGTCAGTGAAGTGAAGTGGAAGGAAGATTTTCCGATTTCTGGATTTCTGGTCAGATGAGTATCGGGTAATATCAACAGCAGCAGAAAATGGTATAACAGGTGTAGGATTCGTTATGAATAGGAAGGTAGGGCAGAGGGTGTGTTACTGTGGACAGTTCAGTGACCGGGTTGTTCTAATCAGAATCGACAGCAGACCAACACCGACAACGATAGTTCAGGTATACATGCCGACGTCGCAAGCTGAAGATGAACAGATAGATAAAGTGTATGAGGATATTGAAAGGATAATGCAGTATGTAAAGGGGGACGAAAATCTAATAGTCATGGGCGACTGGAATGCAGTTGTAGGGGAAGGAGTAGAAGAAAAGGTTACAGGAGAATATGGGCTTGGGACGAGGAATGAAAGAGGAGAAAGACTAATTGAGTTCTGTAACAAGTTTCAGCTAGTAATAGCGAATACCCTGTTCAAGAATCACAAGAGGAGGAGGTATACTTGGAAAAGGCCGGGAGATACGGGAAGATTTCAATTAGATTACATCATGGTCAGACAGAGATTCCGAAATCAGATACTGGATTGTAAGGCGTACCCAGGAGCAGATATAGACTCAGATCACAATATAGTAGTGATGAAGAGTAGGCTGAAGTTCAAGACATTAGTCAGGAAGAATCAATACGCAAAGAAGTGGGATACGGAAGTACTAAGGAATGACGAGATACGTTTGAAGTTCTCTAACGCTATAGATACAGCAATAAGGAATAGCGCAGTAGGCAGTACAGTTGAAGAGGAATGGACATTTTTAAAAAGGGCCATCACAGAAATTGGGAAGGAAAACATAGGTACAAAGAAGGTAGCTGCGAAGAAACCATGGGTAACAGAAGAAATACTTCAGTTGATTGATGAAAGGAGGAAGTACAAACATGTTCCGGGAAAATCAGGAATACAGAAATACAAGTCGCTGAGGAATGAAATAAATAGGAAGTGCAGGGAAGCTAAGACGAAATGGCTGCAGGAAAAATGTGAAGACATCGAAAAAGATATGATTGTCGGAAGGACAGACTCAGCATACAGGAAAGTCAAAACAACCTTTGGTGACATTAAAAGCAACGGTGGTAACATTAAGAGTGCAACGGGAATTCCACTGTTAAATGTAGGGGAGAGAGAGCAGATCGGTGGAAAGAATACATTGAAAGCCTCTATGAGGGTGAAGGTTTGTCTGATGTGATAGAAGAAGAAACAGGAGTCGATTTAGAAGAGATAGGGGATCCAGTATTAGAATCGGAATTTAAAAGAGCTTTGGAGGACTTATGGTCAAATAAGGCAGAAGGGATAGATAACATTCCATCATAATTTCTAAAATCATTGGGAGAAGTGGCAACATAACGACTATTCACGTTTGTGTGTAGAATATATGAGTCTGGCGACATACCATCTGACTTTCGGAAAAGCATCATCCACACAATTCCGAAGACGGCAAGAGCTTAACAGCTCATGCATCGAAGCTGCTTACAAGAATAATATACAGAAGAATGGAAAAGAAAATTGAGAATGTGCTAGGTGACGATCAGTTTGCCTTTAGGAAAAGTAAAGGGACGAGAGAGGCAATTCTGACGTTACGGCTAATAATGGAAGCAAGGCTAAAGAAAAATCAAGACACTTTCATAGGATTTGTCGACCTGGAAAAAGCGTTCGACAATATAAAATGGTGCAAGCTGTTCGAGATTCTGAAAAAAGTAGGGGTAAGCTATAGGGAGAGACGGGTCATATACAATATGTACAACAACGAAGAGGGAATAATAAGAGTGGACGATCAAGAACGAAGTGCTCGTATTAAGAAGGGTGTAAGACAAGGCTGTAGCCTTTCGCCCCTACTCTTCAATCTGTACATCGAGGAAGCAATGATGGAAATAAAAGAAAGGTTCAGGAGTGGAATTAAAATACAAGGTGAAAGGATATCAATGATACGATTCGCTGATGACATTGCTATCCTGAGTGAAAGTGAAGAAGAATTAAATGATCTGCTGAACGGAATGAACAGTCTAATGAGTACACAGTATGGTTTGAGAGTAAATCGGAGGAAGACGAAGGTAATGAGAAGTAGTAGAAATGAGAACAGCGAGAAACTTAACATCAGGATTGATGGTCACGAAGTCAATGAAGTTAAGGAATTCTGCTACCTAGGCAGTAAAATAACCAATGACGGACGGAGCAAGGAGGACATCAAAAGCAGACTCGCTATGGCAAAAAAGTCATTTCTGGCCAAGAGAAGTCTTCTAAAATCAAATACCGGCCTTAATTTGAGGAAGAAATTTCTGAGGATGTACGTCTGGAGTACAGCATTGTATGGTAGTGAAACATGGACTGTGGGAAAACCGGAACAGAAGAGAATCGAAGCATTTGAGATGTGGTGCTATAGACGAATGTTGAAAATTAGGTGGACTGATAAGGTAAGGAATGAGGAGGTTCTACGCAGAATCGGAGAGGAAAGGAATATGTGGAAAACACTGACAAGGAGAAGGAACAGGATGATAGGACATCTGCTAAGACATGAGGGAATGACTTCCATGGTACTAGAGGGAGCTGCAGAGGGCAAAAACTGTAGAGGAAGACAGAGATTGGAATACGTCAAGCAAAAAATTGAGGACGTAGGTTGCAAGTGCTACTCTGAGATGAAGAGGTTGGCACAGGAGAGGAATTAGTGGCGGGCCGCATCAAACCAGTCAGTAGACTGACGACAAAAAAAAAAAAAAAAACTTTGCACGTTTCAGAGTACCGAAAACCAGCTGATGGTGGCGCTTTTGTCGCTGAAACTATTTTGGGAAATAAAATAATGAAAACGAGAGTTTTGCATCAAGGCGAACCCAACGACAAGCGACACGAATCCTTCCACTGCTCGGGCCCCAGCCGCTCTGCTATTGTGAACCACGAACCAGGTGTACAGTACTGTAATGTGCTCCAGTCTGTTACGGAGTATCCGCTGTTGGTCTGTATCATTCAGTCGGCGGTCGGTTGGCTGGTTGTTTAGTTACTTACACGTGTGGTGGATCGCCTAGCACGACACGCCATAATGGCGTAGGAAGAGTCAATTTACGGAATATCAACTCGGTTTCTACCTAAACATGGATGTAAGCTGGTCAGTTACATATCAGTTCACATGAGAGAAAGCGATACATGTAAGCGCCTAACACTGTTGCTGACACCGATACGCTGGTTATCTTTCTGGATAACAGAGGCGGGGGATATCGGAAGCTAATGCAACTTGATGTATAGGGTTTCGGGATGATATTGCTGGAAGATTTTTTTTTTTCTGATCGCTGTGAGAGGTATAAGATTCCATTGTGCTACTAAATATTTCTAACTACTGGAGCATACACAGCGGAACGCTGCAGAACGTTACGAATATAAGCAGTCATCTAATTACTGTGCAGAAGCTTAAACTGTTAATCATCGGTATGTTTACAAACGGGTATTCCACTCTTGTCTAATAATTGTTGGTGTTTTGACTGAGCAGTTCTAATGAAGGGTGCTCTAGTTACATACCTCGTTTACAGTTTATAACGATATGTTTACGTAATTTGTATACATAAACATACAGTTATAAATGTACCCGTTCGTAGTCGCTAATTATAACAATATGTTTACTTTTTTGCTGTAACATCTAGCTATAATCAGCGGTGGAAATATATTTGCGAACGCCGACCGTGTGCAGCTGTTTCTTGTTGATCGTCTGATCAGTCGGAAGTTGCATTGCAGAGGATAGTAAATGCCTATTCAAAATATAATTATTTTCGGATAGCTCAACATAAATTTCCTAAGGGACCGTAGTTTATCATGCATTTACCAGTAGAATATGGCGCGGAGAAAACATTTCGCCGCATGCAACTTCCGACCGATTTCGACGAAAGAACTCGTGACTGTGAACACTCTATTTGGCAAAAACATAAAGAAAATTAAATAACTTCATGAAGGAGTGACACATAGATTTTATACCAAATAAATAGTCCATACACCAGTTCCATTTAACTCTGAATTTATGGCAATTTATAGATGAACTTACACTGCAATGAAGGATTTAACATGGATGCCGTTTAAACTGGCACTTCTCTTCTCGTAATGAAAATAATTCCTTTGACGTTTTCACATACACGTCGCACAATAAATCTACTGCTATGCAGTGTTGAACTTTATTTTACACTAAAATAATATTATTTTTAACAATAATGATACGGCGGCAAGACATGCGCGTCCGACACAAGTTACAAGAGAAAAGAGAAAAAATGTGTAACTGTTCATCGAGAATATCTCATACACCAAAAGAATGTGTAAAAGTGTTCTTCTTCTGTCCGTTTTTCGCGCCGCGGTTTTCAAAGTCAGCAACTCACAGCATCTCTGACGGCGCTTCGACAATAAACAAGTTACGTCACAGGTCGTTCACCTTTTACATTCTCTCAACATTATTTGCTAACTGTAGCTGTTGCCGAGCGACTGCTCGATTAGTGAATGATTTAAAATGATAAGGCAATCACATAATGTTACAAGTTGGGTTGGGTTCTTTGGGGGAAGAGACTAAACAGCGAGGCCATCGGTCTCATCGGCCGTGCCCTTTCAAAGGAACCATGCCGGCATTTGCCTGGAGCGATTTAAGGAAACCACGGAAAACCTAAATCAGGATGGTCGGACGTGGGATTTTTTTTATTTACTGTTTTTAATATTGTTGTGACTTGGCAAGACAGCCAAGCCACTAGGAGAGGAAGCCGAAAGGCACGCGTTTAAGCTCACGCAGGTAATTATACTAGCAAAAGAAGGTACGTAGCTTCTGAAATACTTAACTTTAATCCATAATTGGTGAACATCGGTCTGACGGTACATGCATCACAAGATAAATAGCAAATGATAATGGCGCCTTGCTACGTCGTAGCAAATGACGTAGCTGAAGGCTATGCTAACTATCGTCTCGGCAAATGAGAGCGTAATTTGTCAGTGAACCATCGCTAGCAAAGTCGGCTGTACAACTGGGGCGAGTGCTAGGAAGTCTCTCTAGACCTGCCGTGTGGCGGCGCTCGGTCTGCAATCACTGACAGTGGCGACACGCGGGTCCGACGTATACTAACGGACCGCGGCCGATTTAAAGGCTACCACCTAGCAAGTGTGGTGTCTGGCGGTGACACCACAAATATATTCTTAATTTGGTTTTACTTTATACCACAACAAAAATAAATGTATCTAGCACCGCATCGTGCTCTGAGTAAAGAAAACAATATCTCGGCACGTTCCTACACCGAGGTAATGTATATGGGGAACGCGAAAAAAAAAAAAAGTGCTGCGTACATGATGCAGAAGGGTGTGTCGCTACTCTCCTTACGTTTCATCATCCAGGTACGTCTTCACGTATGTCATGTTATTCCACCGAGAATCGAACTTGGTCTTGTCAGCTCACTCAATGGGTGTCTTCTCCTACCTGTTGATGATCCAGCTGCGTGGAGGGTCGCGTAGGGCACTCCCTAAGTAATTAGGAAAATACTGTCTGTATTTTGGGTGCCGTACGATCTTACAATGACGTTCTTGTAGGTAGTTCCAAAAGTCGAATACATCTTTAGGTCCATCGTGAAATAAGTAGTGTACCGCATGCGCACGGATCCACGTGACAGCGTTCGTCTTGGCGCGCATGAAATACTGTCGATCCGGAAATAGTAGAAACCGAGGTGTAATGTGTTCCGGAGTCACTCGTAGAAAATACGACAAAATTTGTCGCACCAAGCGCCATACGTCTGCTGCCGCGCCACATGTGAGACGGTGTTCGTCCGTGTCTGGCATCCCGCAGTCTACGCATAGAGGCGATTCCGCCATGTTTATCTTGTGTCGCGTCCGCCATGTTTATCTTGTGGAGGCGTGATCGGGTGATCTGTTTACCATTGACTGTGATGTACTATGTCGATCGGACGTCTGTGTCCAGTGTAACCGTGTGAATCGTCTTCCGCACCGCCTTCCAATTAACCTGAGGGCTTTTGGTCTCCACGATGTTTGGTGAGCGCCTCTGCTGTAGGACATGATATGTATCCCGCGCTGACGCCTGTTTCGTCGGTGGTACTGCGATACGGACATAGCTGCGTTCAATGTAAAAGTTCCCGAAGTAGTAGAAGGGTGGGGGTATGTCTTGTGTCGTCAGTGGGGGCATAAGGGAGAGCGGGGCTAAGGACACCAACAGCAAACCTGTCAAACTTTCCGGTTGGTGGCGCCACAGCTTGATGTGTGAGCTGACATACAGGGCCACAGCTCTGTCGTGGACATGGACTAGACCGAGACCTCCCCTTTCTGGGGAAAGGGTCAGACACTCATAACTGACTTTGAAGAGCATGCCTGTGCTGACGTAGGCTCCGAATGCCGCTAATCGACGTAGAGCAATCAGTAACGGTATTGGAAGAACACGCGCTATGTGTGGAAGGCGCGATGCGAGGTAAACATTGACAAAGTGTGTCCTTTGGAGAATGTCGAGGGTCCGCAGACGAAGGTTCAAGATCTGGACCCGAATTTGTTGTAATAAGCGGCGGTAGTTAAGAACCGCAGTGCGCCGTATGTCGTCGTGAAACTCTATTCCGAGACATTTGATAGTGCCTCGAAGCTGTAGGGGTTCGACACACGCTGGGGTCAACCCGTCTCCTATGGCCATGGCGACCGATTTGGTGACGTTGAGACAGCTGCCGGAAGCCACACCGTACGTGGTAATCCATTCTAGTGCTCAAAAAACATCGGCAGAAGTTGGAATCGAAACCAGGATTGAACCGTCGTCCTCCCGAATGCGAGTCCAGTGTGCTAACCACTGCGCCACCTCGCTCGGTTCGTTCAGACTATTTCGAGAGGAAGTTAAGCAATCGCAACTTGCTTTAAGCCGTATTTGCGAGCCAGATGTTTTGTTTTCCTTGATGTTGTTTCCAGCACTATCTCTGTTTACGAGCAGTTGACCCTTCACACAGGTCAGTCAGCATGAAACACTTGCCAGCTTCCACAGCTCAGTACAGTCACATGGAGGTTGAGTTATTAAATGATTAAATCGTGTTTCCGAAAACATACTTTTCAGCGACACGGCATCATAAGACGGGAACAAGCTAACTGATGTTGGTGGACACGCGTATACACCTCAGCAGATTTATTGTTTCCGTTTGCATAATGTTAATGATATAAGGCTGCAGTTTCTGAGCAATTTGTTCATGAAGTTTCTCTGATGACGTGTTAGCAGCAGTCATCATACAAGAAGCCAGTATTTGTGCGTGTTTCTTTTTTTTATCGTTTCGTTTTACGACATTTCCGCCAAGTTCTCCTGTCACTGCTTATTAATGTATAAGCAGTATAAGAAACAGCAAATCTCACGCTCGCGGGTGACGCATGATTCTTTTGAAACCGTGCATACGTCTGTGAACCTCGGTCCTGGTTGTCAGACATCTGAGCGCACTTTTACTGTGCGTTAATGTTTATGCTGCCCTCCTGAATTTCATGGGCATGTTGGACAACACACATAATGCACGATAAGCACCCAGGACGTGACTATATATTTAACAAAAAAAATGGAATAGTGCTTTTATGTCGTGTTTAGGAAAAGTTCGTGCTAATTAGATTTCCAGCTCGTAACAGTAAAGAACCATGCACAAAAACGTTTCCTTCCCGCTTTCCTGCGATTCTCTGCTTCAGGAAGTCCGCATCGTAAGGGTCAGAAGTAGCTGGATAACAGTCTCGTAATCCGGTTCCCTCGATAACACATTCCCACCTGAGAAATGTCCTTGTGGGACCGCTCTCCATGTTCGTCTCTAACTGTGACGACGTTTACCCCGGAAGAAGTTCTCTGCTCTCTAGTTGCCTATAACGTTCGTGCAGACACTTGCGAAAGAGAGCCGTGCCATTTTTTCGGCACCAGTTAACAAATCGAGGAAATGTTCCTCAGATATCAATTCCCTCATTTGCAGTCCTGCAAATGTTCCTTCCATTATTTTTGTTTCGCTGACCGTCGGAAACTTCTCTCGTAAATACATGAATGCACGTGAATTTTGCTCCATGGCATTAACAAAATTTTTCGTGACACTCAGTTTAATATGCAGCGGAAGAAGATACACATTTTTGGGGTCAACAAGAGGAGGGTTGACCACACTCTCCACATTCATCTCGACGTGTTCGCAAACGCCATTTGTATTTCTCATATTGGATAAATGTTAGTAGCAGTTTAGAATTCTCATATCTGGCCTTCAGATTAACTTCGTGAGCACACGAAACAGAAGGAAATTCCCTTTGTGGAAAAGTACTGCTTTGAGATTAACTTTGATGCAAGCTTTAAAGACGCACCACTCCTTTACATTGAAATCATCGCCGAAAGTCTCCATGACGGACCGATAAAATTAGAAACGGCCATATCAGCTTCGTACGAGAAATATTCAGAAAGAACAGAATGGCGGTCGCGACAGACACCCACTTTCGTATCGCGCTGCCGCATAGTGACGTCACGTCCACGTCACCGCTGCTGCAGTTCGCACCTGGCTGCGATGACAAGTTAGCGCAGCTCAGCTGTTTGCTTCCGCTAAACTTTTGCGTCACTATGAAGTCGGATGTATCCTGGGCCCCTCGCACGAGTGGAAATGTATGTATGTGCACGGACATACAATGCGCGTAGTTTTACCTCATTTCTATTCTCTGTTTTTGTTCAAATGGCTCTGAGCCCTGTGGGACTTAACATCTGAGGTCATCAGTCCCCTAGAACTTAGAACTACTTAAACCTAACCAAACTAAGGACATCACACACATCCATTCCCGAGGCAGGATTCGAACCTGTGACCGTAGCGATCGCGCGTTTCCAGACTGAAGCGCCTAGGACCGCTCGGCCACAGCGGCCGGCTCTGTTTTAGTCGTTCATGTACATTATACAAATTAGTCTATGTTTCGAAATGATTAACCTATAAAAGATTAGAACGACAACTTATTCCGTCTTTATCATCAGCAGAACATTTGACATCGTACTGTTGCATTATACAAATCAAATCAGTTTTTTATCCTCTGCTGTTTATAGTAATACGAGTATATAGGCTGATTCTAAAAGGACCTTACAACTTCACTTACACACAGAATTTTACTGAGACAGACATGTGGTTAAGGTGCCATCTTGTAGCAAAACACTTCAAGTTGCAGTACCGAATTCCGCCATTAGGAACGATAGAAATATCAAATTGATGTGGTTAAGGTGTTACGTTGTAGCAAAATTGGTATGAGAATTTCGTTCAAAATGGTTGTAGCATTAATCATAATAAATCTTCAGGCCGTCGACGAGTTTATGAGGCAGTCGCCGACCAGCTGGGAGAGAGTTTTTCCGCAATCCCAGGAGATCAAGGCATCGTGCTCCGAGAGAGCTCGCAGATCCTCACTCAGTTCTCGGGAAAGAGAAAAAGATTTCACCTGGAGGCATGCAGACTGGCGTTGTTACACGCCCTCACAGACGCAGATAAGGAGGGACTAATGCATTTTGAGCAAAAATGTTACCTCGCATTGAGAAAGATGAGACAATGCTTACTCACGTGGTTTTTATCGACGAATCAACATTTCATAGGAGTTAGAGTGAAAGTCAGTGTATGGGATGTAACTTGTAGTACTTCGCTACGCGACTCACGTGTGCCATCTACACAAGCCTTCTCATAAAATTCTGTATGAAAGTAAAGTTGTAAGGCCTTTTCGTGCTGTTAAGAAAGAAAAATTCGATACGTCGCATGTTTCCGAATTAAGTACCACTGAAGTTAGCCACGCAGCACGTTGCACGCGCAAACTCAACTATTAGTGGCAGTTGTTGTCATAGCGTAGACGACAGCGCACCAGACTGCCCAGCCTTTGGCTTGGGTTCGATCCTTACTACCGTCCCGTGTCCAGTTTTTGTACAACTCTCTTGTTGGTTTTAAGAAACCAAACGATGAATACGTTTCGCGACACTGTATCTGGAGGGACGCTAGAAGTTGCGCGCACAACGTCCTGATTCGCTAATTCAGTACCAATTAACTCGGAAGCGGCGCAAAGTATCGATTTTTTCCCTTAACAGTTATTTCACAGGACAAACTGCCCTGCAACACTTGCTCTTCCTGGCGGCCCTGCAATGGGGGAGGCCAGTTTCAACGTACTATTATTTAGTTATGAGACAGGAAAGGCGGAATACTTGTCACTTGTTTCACATCTGGAATGTTTGTCGATGTGAAAAATGCCGATACAATAGGGAGACAGAGCGGATTACAATACTTGTGAACGGAGTTATCTTCTCCTTGTCTCACACAAAGTTCTCTCTCAGTGTCTGCTGGACCGAGCTCAGCAACAATTTGAATGCAAAATTTGCGAGTGTCAGGCAGGTTCCGCATGAAATCTTAGTTCTGAAAGCAATTCTCAGGCATCAAAATTGTGGTGTCACCGCCAGACACCACACTTGCTAGGTGGTAGCCTTTAAATCGGCCGCGGTCCGTTGGTATATGTCGGACCCGCGTGTCGCCACTATCAGTGATTGCAGACGGAGCGCCGCCACACGGCAGGTCTAGAGAGACGTCCTAGCACTCGCCCCAGTTGTACAGCCGACGTTGCTAGCGAGGTTTCACTGACAAATTACGGTCTCATTTGCCGATACGATAGTTAGCATAGCCTTCAGCTACGTCATTTGCTACGACCTAGCAAGGCGCCATTATCATTTGCTATTTATCTTGTGATGCATGTACCGTCAGACCGATGTTCACCAATTATGAATTAAAGTTAAGTATTCCAGTAGTTACTTACGTTCTTTGCTACTATAAATTCCCTTACCTGTTGCAGACCTCACGCCAGCCTGCGTGAGCTTAAACGCGTGCCTTTCGACTTCCTCTCCTAGTGGCTTGGCTGTCTTGCCAAGTCACAACAAAAATATTTACACTAAGAAAGTAATTTGTACGTTTGTAGATTTAAAGAAGGCTGGTGACTGTGGTCAGAAAGTTTCTCCTCCAAATTGTGAAAGAACTATGTCTGCAACCCCAAAACCATTGCAAAGTTTAGTCGAAGACAAAATGATATAAAATGTAAGGTGAGACACAAGGGAGAAATATTTCAACATTTTGAAATTAAAACAGGGCTGAGACAGTGTGACTCACTGTCTGCATTACATTTTAACTGTGCTTTAGAACAGGGCATCCAAACATGGCGGGAAGTAAAATCAGAACTAAAAACTGACGAACAAGTAAAATTAGGAGCACCGTGTGTTAGCATAGACTGCTTACCTGTTGTAGGCGATCTACGTCCAGTAACAGAACGGCTCCCAAAATTGTAAAAAAGTAAAAACGGGAAAAATCGGCAGTCTCTCAGTACAAGTATTTAGACGAAACCACCGACGAAACTGACATGGAAAAGACTGGTTACAAAATTTGCTGTCAGAAAATTGAAACGGCTTTCCGGTTTGCAAGAGACATCTGAAATATATATATATATTCTGGGCATCGGCAGCTTTTGAAGGGGATGATTCCTCTAACAGCTGTTAAAATTGTTGTTTGTTAACACTTAACCGCTTTAGCGGTCTAAAGCCTCGTCATCAGGTACAAAAATGTAAAAAGGCCATATGCGTACACAGAGATATTATTCGGTAAATATTGTCTAATTACATTGGCGAATAAAGGGTGGCGCTAACATGATTCATTAATTTTGTTAAAATTTTCTGATAGGTGGATCACGTAGTTATAAACCCTTGTTTTAAGATTTGCCTGCATCGGTGCAGCTTTGGGCTGCAGAACCGGCCGTGTCTTAATAAAACAACAATTGTAAGAGCTGTCAGTGGAATTCTTCTTAACGTCATACGAGGTAGTAAGTAATGGAACAAATGGTTTTTGTGCATGCTCTTTATGCTTTCCTGTCAGGCGTCGAGGAACCGAGCGGACAGACGCCTTTGAGAACGCCAACTGGTGGCCGAGTGTTCGGCACTAGCAGCAGAGCGTCCACCTGAGCAGCGAGGTGTTCCACTGTGATCCGTCCATCACCTCCAGTGAGACAGTCCGCACGTTCCAGTGTTGCAGGAGTCAGCTGTGTGCGGCCGGCCAGCACGCTGGAGGTTGCGATGATGACAGACGCCAACACTCAAAGACTCGCCGTGCTTTTGTTGACTCCGAGGTCTCGATATACACTCTGCAAGTGTCTATCGATAACTGCGATGCTCTGGTTTTCCGCCAAAAAAGAAACTCAGTGACAACTGTCTGCTTGGAACGCAACTTTAGAGACGCCGTTTTGAAGACTACGTATAGCGCAGCCATTATCGGAGCTTCATGAAACTATGGGTGCTGAAGCGGGAATATTACGTGATGTCCCTCAAGAGATTCCACCTTTTTTTTTCAACCGAAATTGGCCAAGAAAAAAGAGCGTTGCGTTACTTACAGAACGTCCCTCGTATAACAAAAAATACATTTGGAAGTACGCCAGGGAATAGAACACAATCACCAAACCAGAGTGCCTTTGTACGGGTGAACACTCATTTTAAAAAGAAAGAGAGATACTGAAGAAATCCAAAACGGCACAACGAAAAGTAGTCATTAAAATTAAAGTCGAAATTATACTGAAAAAGGGACGCATAGTCTACGGGTAAATACAGAAATTGAAAAGTATACAAGCAAGTATTCGGATAAATAAATGCAGGTTAAATTTCTATGAGCGCATTAAAAAAATTGAACCAACAAAAAGCTTAACTAGATAGGTTGTGAAATTCTACGAATCTAGCGGTTAACTAAAAATTTAAAAAGTAGAATGGATCGGTGTAGTTTCAGAAGACCTGAAAGAAGCAGGAATAACACAGCCTGATAGACGAGAGTAGAAGACAGCCAGAAAATTCGCGACTCGACAGAAAAACGCAGGAAGGCCGGAACAGCTTGGTCTGACGAGTGGAAAAGAGGCCAGCCTGTGGGAAGGAAAGTAATGCGGCTACAGAGAAAAGGTAGAACAAAGCGCTGAAAATTGTCCACACTGTACATCGCAGGGCCCAGCATGCCCAGGCGTGAGTAGTAACAACGGAAGTAAACAGCAACAGGAGAAAGAGTATAGCGACAGAATGGGGTACGCGAAGCCACTAAGGTGTGGCGGCTGTTGCAGAAACAGCGCTGTCAGTTGAGTTTCCGGTCGCTACTCGTCACCGCAGGCGGGTGCGGCCGTGGCAGTGGCATGAGGAGGGGGAGGGGCGCACCTGCGATGCTCAGGGGCACAGCACAGTGCAGTACAGCACAGCGCAGACCGCCGCCGCGGCAGCCAGCGCAGGCCACAGGGAACGCCACTACACTGGCTGCCCTGGTGGCTGGGCGGCGGACTGCGCTGTTGCCACGACACGCCACACCAGCGCCGCCACTACCACAGGTGTGAGGCTTGCAGGCGCAGCACACTCGTCTCTCCACAAACCATCTATCCACGCGAAACTAGCACGGTTTGGCAGGTCCCGCACCTCAGGGAGAACCGAGACGACGAGGCTCCGTGCTGCTAAGCTTTCGCGGACACCCCGCAAAGGAAAGCCAACTGTATAACCTGCTGCTTCAGTTTGTCGTAGAAGAAACGGCAAATTTTCGGATGCGGTTGTGCTATGATTTTAGGCCAGTATTACACTATCAAATTTCTTTGTCAATTATCTTTGTCCAATATCTTTGTCAAAGATATTTGATGGTGTAATAGGGAACTTTGTCAAATGTCGTCTAATATTTGATCAAATCTAGGGCCTCGCTGTAGATTTGATCAAACAAGTCGCTTGTCTTCTGTTCACTGCAATGTGACATGTTACCACATGGAGCGCTAGCATCGCTGCAGCATTCTGTCGTCTGTAGTGTTTTTATAAACATTGCCGGGTGTGTGCCGACAACCACAAAATTAATAGAGATGTATGAAGCTGACGAGGCGCTTTACAACGTGAGGCACGTTGAATACAAAAATAGATTAAGAAGATTGGAGACCTGACCTGACCTGACCTAACCTAACCTAACATAACATAACCTAACCCTCTCCTGTAGCAAGGAATCGGAGTGTTACAGTGAGCCTGTCTTCTGCAGATGTAGCAGTTCTAAAGTGAATATTGTGCTTTGTGATATGAGGATACACTTCATTGAGCAAAATTGGTTCAAATGGCTCTGAGCACTATGGGACTCAACTGCTGAGGTCATTAGTCCCCTAGAACTTAGAACTAGTTAAACCTACCTAACCTAAGGACATCACAAACATCCATGCCCGAGGCAGGATTCGAACCTGCGACCGTAGCGGTCTTGCGGTTCCAGACTGCAGCGCCTTTAACCGCACGGCCACTTCGGCCGGCCTTCATTGAGCACATACAGAAATGTATGCCCACCATTCTTAAGTAACTGATGTACGACTTAACGTCCTCCATTATAAGCTCACGTAACAAGTTTTGTTGAATGCTTTTATCGTGTCGTCGTAAAACCCACGGCTTCACCCAGGTATGTTTCCTTTTTATTCTCCCGCTTCTCTTCCACATGTGCACAAAGTGCAATTGTGGTACATGCAACTGCTGCGGTTAATAACAAGTTGTTGTTGTCAGTCATCTTGAACTTTGACGAAAAATATGATGAAGTGTAATACCCCTAGAAGCGCTACGTCAAAGATTTTTGTCCAAATATTTGATGGAATATTTGATCACATCTTTGATCAAATCTTTGACAAAGAAATTTGATAGTGTAATACCGGCCTTTTAAGCACAGTCGTGGCACACGTGCATACTTTTGTTTGCGACAGCAGCGCTCCAAGCGCCCAGCAAACAACTCTCCTCAATGCCATATCGGATGAGCGCCACTAGTATCGTTTACATTGACCTGAAACATAGTTCTTACAATGGAGAGCGTATGTTGTACCATAAAAGTCGACAATAACGTCAAATGACATCACATTTGGGTTTCTTTATCCTGGGAGCCGGGACGTATGTAAGTGTATACTACAGAACAGTTTTTAACAAGTTTGTTTGTGTGGCCATCCTCCGCAGCAAACATATAAATACTTGTTTTGTAAGTAAAACTGCCTTTTCCTGGTGCTAGTTACTTTATTTATCCCACACGCGTTTCGCCTTCTCCTGCTCTAAGACATTGTTAGTTATAGGTAAACATACCAAAGAAGATGAAACACGTTATGGAGTCGCAATATTTACGCTGTGAAAAGAAGTGTACGACGAAATAGTTGCATCGAGTCGCAAAAGAACAATAGTCCACCACAAAAAAGTGAGAAACATGGTGAACAGTGGGTGGAAGGCGACAACACAAAGATGTGATTATATGGCAGTGATAAAAGTGGTAGTACGACCTCCAGACCAGATGTGAGGAAACGCATATCAGCAAATCGTAAGTAATTACTTTTTTTACAAAAAGTCGCGAAGTGAACTGTTTGATAATCTATAACTAACAAAACTGTAACGTTATAGATCCCACTGATGATGCCTTCGAACAGGAAAAGGCGAAACGCGTATGGGATAAATAAAGTAACTAGCAGCAGGAAAAGGCAGTTTTATTTACAAAACAAGAACACTTTTTGTTTGCGATTCACTTGTGTCCTACAGATATTTATTGAAGAATGTTGTTTTATTTTAACAACAAAAAATAGTAAATAGCATTAAATCTGATCTTTTGCACATAGATTTTGTATCTCTGCTGAGCAACGCCAAGTTTCGTTCACTACACTCCCACTGAATTTGGCACGCCCGGGTTCCCGGGTTCGATTCCGGGCGGGGTCAGGGATTTTCTCTGCCTCGTGATGGCTGGGTGTTGTGTGCTGTCCTTAGGTTAGTTAGGTTTAAGTAGTTCTAAGTTCTAGGGGACTTATGACCACAGCAGTTGAGTCCCATAGTGCTCAGAGCCATTTGAACCACTGAATTTGGAACGCATAAAATATGCATGGAATGCAGTGCACACGTTTTGTAACGTACGAACTAAGCCACCACAATCGTAAATGAAGGGAAAACCGCAACGGCGTGATAATAAAACACCAAAAGTACTAAAACTGTTATCCAACAAAGAAGAAACCGATTTCTTTATTGTAGCTACATCTAAGTCATAAACGGCAAGAATCTTCAAACCTTTGGTTTTGAATTTACAAAAATATTCGTGCATTGGGTAGTTGAGTAAAGTGTAATAATGTGCAAATCATCAGCATACCTGTCAGGTTTTCCATTTTTTCCGGAAGATTTCCGGATTTTAGAGTAGCCTTCCGGTTTTCCGTATGAACATTGCTTTTTTCCAGATTTTCAACTCCCGGGCTTGTTAGCTCTCTGCATGCATATCACATTTCCGATTTGACTTTCGATAATAACTGCTATTCTGAAATGCGAGTGTCTGAAGTTCGACTGAAAGTCGACCGATAATATTATCGATAATCCCTTCTCGCAGAATATAGCTGCGCTTTTGTTATTGACTCTGTCTGAATCACCGCCGGCAAAAGTCCATCGAACGTTCTATCGATAGTCACACCACACAGATTATCGTGGCATACGCTTTGTGTATCGATTGTGTGTTAGCGCGAAAGCTTTGTTTATGCTTGCTTTTATGCGGTGTTTGCTGTATTTTCTGGTATTCGTGCAATTGTATGACGAATTAATGTCCGATTTAGTGTCGCGTGTTGTGCTTCGACTGCGTGTTAGCGGGAAACCTTTGTTTATGGTTGGTTTTATGCGGTATTTGCTGTGGTTCTGGTATTCGCTCAATAGTGTGATGAATTTTTGCGCGATTTAGAGATGAGTTAAACTGAGAGACTATATCATCAGACTTTCAGGGATGCATATTCTGCTGAATTTCCCTCTATTATGCGATCGCGAAAAGGTGAAACATTCGCATTCTGTTCCATGTGTTCGTGTGATATAAATATTGCTTACGGAGGAAGAACTAAATTAATAAACATGATTAAATCCGTTAAACACGTCTCCAATACGAAAATGAAGAATAGCAGTAGGAAAAGTGACTCACTTTTTACCTCTCCTGGAGCTGACCTTGATGTAATAAGAACAGAATGATCGTTCACTTCATTTTTAACTAAACGTAATACTCCATTAGCTGCTGCTGATCATGCTGGTGGCCTTTTTAAGAAAATGTTCTCTGGTTCGGAAATCGCAAATAGATACGGTTATGGTCGTACAAAGAATTCACATATTTTGAAAGAAATGACTACCTATTAAAGAAATAAACTTGTTAGTTGCGTACAATATGAACGTTTTACTTTGGCTACAGATGAGAGCAATGACGGTGATGCTAAACTTCATCCCTTAGTCGTCACCTGTTTTGAGGAAAAGCAGGAAAAGATAGTTACTTCGGTGCTGTCTGTCCCAGCCTTGGTGGGTGATTCAACGGGAGATAATATTCGTAATTTGTTAATTTTACAGTTGGAGTATTACGAAATACCAATTGAAAATCGTGTATCATCTTGTTCACACAATGCTCCAGTCATGATTGGAAAGAAAAATGGGGTTTGCTGCTGTTTTAAGGGAAGCACAACGGTATTTGTTTGTGCTGGGTTCCTCATGTCATTTGATCAACTTGGCTGCTGAGAAAGGTGCAAGCAGTTTGCCTGTTAAAATTGGTGAACTTTTAGTCGACGTTTTCTATTATTTAGAAAAGAGTTGCAAGATGAAGGAACGCCTTAAGAAATTCCAAAGCTGAGCATTGTGGTTCTAAAGACCATGGAAAGAGGAAGGCTATCGAGTCATCAGAATTGGTTGTGTCTGCCACAAAATCTGACACTACTGTGCTGAAGAACAATAACGTTCTTCAGACCCGTGAAGAGAAACTGTTAACGTTTCTCTCGTCAGGCTGAAAGAAGGCATACTATGCTTTCCTGTGTGCTGTGATTCCTATATCTGAGTATGTCAGTTCTGCACTTCAGAGTGCGTCCTCTCAAATTCATAAACTGTTAGAACTAATGACGAACCTGTTACAGCAGCTTCTTCCAGGTTCGTTAAATGTAACGTTATAGAGAGTTCCCCGCTACTGAAAGTTCAGTACCATCTTGTTGAGAATCAGAGAGACAATGATGATCTGCCTGTCAGGGCTTACTTATGCTCTGCATGTGATTATATCACAAACAAGTTTCCCCTCAGTGATAAAGTACTGAAACATGCAAAGGTTGCGGTAGTTTCCAAAATTGATGATGCCAAATTTTCGTCTATAGAATTTCTTGTAGAAAGGTATCCATCATTGCTGCCGAGGAAGGGAAGTAAGGCAGCTGAGGAAGCAATGAATGTGCTTCAGAGCCAATTTGTGGCTCTGCTTTGCTACTGTTGAGAGCGAGAACTTGACAGATGATACCAAATGGGCTCGCTTGATGAGCACTGTTGGAGCTGATGATGTTCCTGTGTGCGACAGGTTACCCAGGCTAATGCTTGCTACCGCACAGCAGTGCTGAGTGTGGGCGTGTGGTCAGCTTGGTGAAGAAGAGTTGCAATCAGTTTAGGTCTCCCATGTCGAATGAAACTCTGGGATTCATTTCTGTTTTGAAAACGAGAGGCAGAGGTCCATGTTACATGAATAGTTTTCCTTCAGAATTTCTGAAGAAAGCGAAGAAAGCTACTCATCTTCATCTCTCCCCTGCAACCTGTGATGCAATGTAGCCAGTGTTCTGTGAACTTGAGAAAATTTTGTAAATAAGTGTAAATAAATGTTCAGTTGAGTAGTTTTGACAGTGTCGTTCACATTGTGGCTTGCAAGATGAAGTGCATAAAAGCTCATTTTTGTGCAGTGTGTCAACTGCTCCCAATGTTAAGTGACAACAAATGAACACTCATCAGCAAATAACTTGTGTAAGTACCTAACTTAGCGTACATTACATGTGTTAATATTATTTGTAATCTTTTTCTCTATAGTCTTTTCTCGCTATGTTTGAACACCTTGCGACGCATGCACGCGTGTAATTTTTGCGATTTGTGATCTTCTGGATTTTTGTTTTTGAAAGTTGGCATTTGTGCATTAGATTCCACACAAAATTGTTAGGTGTCCAAGCGAGGTGGCTATCATAATGCGAGTAGATAACTACAAAAATATATGTTTCTCATTCGTGATATACGAGTTAATATTGTCTTGATTTCAGCGATATAAGCTCCAATTATTCACATACTCGAAAGTATTTTTTCATGAATAAACTGTAACTTATGACACTAAGTCAGTGAGGTGCGGCTGTTTCTACATGTATTTCACGATAATTCATGTCTCTCGATAGTTTACTAATGCTCTGAAAACAAAAATAAATTAAGTATTTCATTAATCAAGAAGGAAAATAGCAAAAAACAAACGTTAAACTTAACCTGATTATCGCCGCTGGCAGCGCTAATGTTGTTCTAACTGTCAGTATGGTGGCTGTATATCTTAGATTGTGCTCTGTGATCAATCGTGTCAGTAATAGCTGTGCTGGCGATGTTGTTGTTGTGGTGGTGGTGCTCTTCAGTCAGAAGACTGGTTTGACACAGCTCTCGAAGTTTGTATCCTGTGCAAGCCCTTTCATTCATGGACAACTACTACAGACTACATACATTTTAATCCCTTAACTGCTCCTTACCACATTCATCCCGTCGCCTCTGTCTACAATTTTTGTACCTACACTTCCCCCCATTATTAAGTTGACGACTGCTTGATGCTGCAGTAGATGTCCTATCCACCCTCCTTTCTTTTTCCCCTTTACTGCCACAAATTTCTTTTCTCCTCAGTACATTGATATAGCTACCTACTCCTCGACAATCTTCGGTAGCACCATGTTTCAACAGCTTCTGTTGTTTTCTGGTCTGAAATGATTAACGTTCACATACCACTTCCATACAAGTCTATACCCAGACAAATATCTTCAGAAAAGGCTTCCTAATCCTCTTTTTCAGAAAGGCTTTTCTTGCTATCAGTAGCTTGTATTTTGTACCCTCTCTGCTTCAGAAATCATCACTTATTTTGCTGACTGATTACCAAAACTGATATACCCCTCGTACTGTATCATTTCCTAATCTAATTCTCTTAATATCGCTGTGCGACTGCTACGGTCGCAGGTTCGAATCCTGCCTCGGGCATGGCTGTGTGTGATGTCCTTAGGTTGGTTAGGTTTAAGTGGTTCTAAGTTCTAGGGGACTGATGACCACAGCAGTTGAGTCCCATAGTGCTCAGAGCCATTTGAATCTTAATATCGCCTGATTTACTTCCACTGCATTCCATTACTCATTTTTTACCATTGTTAATGTTAATCATATAATTTATTTTCGACATACAAGCCATTCCAGTCAACTTCTCTTACAAGTCCTTTGCAGAATTATAATTTCATCGGCTAGTCACAAAGATTTTATTTTCTCTCCCTGGACTTAAATTACCTTTCCAAATTGCTCCTTGATTTTGGTCACTGCCCCGCAATTGACATAACCAATAGCGTCGGGACTAGGCTACAACCCTGTCACAATCCCTTCTCAACCACTGCTTGCTTTTCATGTCCTTCGTCTGTAGTAGTAAAAAACGTTTTTACTCGCTGTATTTTACTCCTTGTACCTTCAGAACTTCAAAGACTTTATTCCAGACAGCATTTTAAAAATCTTTCTCTAATTCTACAAATACTTTCAACGTTAGTTTGCCGTTTTCTTTTTTTTTCATTCTCCTGTAAACAATTTTTATTAGTACTTTGTAGATGAATGCTGAGTAATATTCAGACCTATCAGCAACTGCCTTCATTCCAATTGAAATTATTACATTCTCTTTGAAATCTAAGGGTATTTCGCCTGTGGCACACCAGGTGAAATACTTTTCTCATTGCTGTCTCTCCTAAGGATATGAGTAGTTCTGAGGGAATGCCGTCCACGCCAGTGGCCTCGTTTCGACTTGAGTCTGTTAGTGTCGACGAAATTTGTTACGCGAAACTCTGTTATTTTCGGCATACCTGACTTTCGACGTATCAATAAGAGTGAGTGTTGTCAAGAATGAAAATATGTGACGTCCGGAATCTTAAGCTATCATTACTTTTATTATTTTATATGAAATCTCTGTCACTGAAATCTGCGCCTAAGTTTTGTCAAGAAATATGTTAAATTTTTATGAAGGAAGTGTCAGAAGTTTAATCCAGTTTAAAGTAAAAGCAAATTTTTAAGTTAATTACGCCAAGTCTACACTGAGGTGACGAAAGGCATGGCATAGCGAAACGCACATAGTCTTCCCCTACAGGTCTCACCTGTAGAGCTCCCTCACTATGGGCGAAAATCTCTCTTGCAGGAGGTCCATTATTCCTTTGTCTGTAATGTGCAGGATATAGAAACTAGTTTTGATGTTTGTAACTGAATGACTGTTGTGCTCGGTGGGTTGTAAACCTGATTTACCTAAAAAAAATTTAAACACAGTGTATCGAATTTCAAAGTTTCGTCCTGTTTGCCCTGTGTATTAGCAGGGGCAGTTGTCGCAGGTTATATGTACCAGATTTTTGAAAAGGCGGCTTGGCTCTTTTAGTGTTATGAAGTATGTCGGTCTCATTCCGTGGTGCAGCCCCTGTAGTGACACAGAGAGCACTTGGGTTGGGAGACGGAGAGTGGAGTGTGTGTACGTCGTGCCTTGGGGCTGGGAAGAGTGCCGCGGTAAACAGGAAGACTGAGTGTGTGTGAGAGTGTGCTGTGGTTAGCTGCAGCCGTGCTCTGCCCGCCCGGCGGCCTTTGTTCAGCTCGGCTCTGCCCCGCTGCCCCGCTGGACCCCCTCACGTAAACACGGCCGCTCCTAAAAATAACGACGCATTTCGCGCCTCGTGCGCAGTGCTGGGCCGGCGCCGATTCCTCGAGTGCCGAAGCCCGCCTGCTGGGCGGAAAGCGCAGTCGTCGTCAAAAGACCGGCTCTGGGCAGCGAGCGGTTCACACAGCCAGTGCTAAGTGTTTCCCTCGACGCTGTATCGTCCGAGTTACATTTCGGAGTTTAACCGTCCGCCACTCAGGCATTGCGCGATGCGGCAGTCGCTTTCCGCGGGAGACACGCTCGCCGCCCCCCTCCCCCTCTCGGCAACGAACTTGTGACGTCACACTAGTCGTCTTGTCCGACACACATTCCGAATGCTCGGCTACGTCCGGGAATGGGCGGTAGATCAGCATGTCAATGCAAAAGCACCCAATAAGGACCTCAACTTTGTCATATCTTATAGAGGGTGTGAGTGTGTTTTGCAGCTACTTTATCTTTTTAAAAAAGTGGTCTCAAATAGTAACTCGCTTTCTTGTCTGTTGGCCCTCGTATGACGTCCAGTGTGACGTGCTGTGAAGTACGCCGGTGTCACGCGTGGGCCTGGTGCGGCATGTTTGGATTCATCCCGTACGCCGACAGCCTCACCGGAAACAGTCGTATAAGGGTACTGGAAATCAGCGGTGAGTTCCTCCTTCGGATTGTTCCGTGAACCTCTCGGAGAGCAGTTGCGCCACACCTTTGCTCCGCGTTTATTACGTGACAGCCCCGGTTCTTTAAGGAATCAAACTCTCGTGTGTAAAACGGTTTCAGACCGATCACTCTTCAAACGAGTTATTGTGGTAAATGTTTGACGTCAAGCATGTAAGTGGGAAAAAGTTTCCAAAAGGTTTTAAATTATGCGTAAAGTGTGTTGGAAGTCGCTAAGTGCTCTCATTATGAAACGCCGAATAAATAGAGTCTACGTAATTTGCGCTCCCTTTTTAACAAATGTTCAAATGTGTGTGAAATCTTATGGGACTGAACTGCTAAGGTCATCAGTCCCTAAGCTTACACACTACTTAACCTAAATTATCCTAAGGACAAACACACACACCCATGCCCGAGGGAGGACTCGAACCTCCACCGGGACCTCCATTTTAACGAAAAGGAAGTTTTTCACGCATCTCAATGTCTACGACTTCATATCTCCTAAGCAGTGTGTAGTACAATGATATAATTTTGCAGGTGTGTCCAGCGGTATATGTACACACCGTCTGTAAAATATGTATCGAATAGAGTTTGCAGCAAAAAAGTAATAAATTAAAACATGGTACGTGATGTTGAAGTTTCACTGTCCTCCATTTGAAGCCTGGCTCTTCAGGCATCTAAATCTCTATGACGTGATATCTCATGAACTATGTCACACAATGATGTAATTTTGCAGCTACATTCAGTGGCCTCTGTTCGCAAACTCTGTTGCGAATGCAGTCGCTAGTGAAGAAGTAATTCCTTGAAACGTGGTGTCTGGTGCTGAAGTTTTACTGCAGGGAGGGCGCGTGGGCGGTGTCAGCGACAAAGTGTTTCATAAAGATGTCGAAATATATGCGTGCGCTCTCATTCTGAAATACCGGATGACTACAGTCTGGGGTATTTGTGAGCCGTCACTTAATATACCTAAAGACTGGGACATATGACCACACTATTCCCTTTACCAGTTTTTAATGCTACAGCATCGTACAATACCACTTTATGGTTTATATTATTCAGAATTTTCTGTTCACTCTTGTGCCGGTATTTGTATGCACTCTCTGTATTTAATCCCTCGTCTATAATGTTTGTTACATTAACTGTAATTTCATTCTGTTTTCTGTACGCGAGATTCGCTAAATGTATCACGATCATAGCAGTGGCTGTCAAGTGCTTGGCAGAATTTTTCTGTACTGTTGGGGCTGTGTTGTATTTCAGATCTTTTTTCTAAACGTGGATAAAACCGAAAATCAGATTCATATTTATGTGTAGGTTTTCGTATGTGATGCTGGATGTGTAAAAGTTTACTGGATTTCTTGTTTTGGGTACTTCGAATATGTCTGCTTGTGTTCCATATATAGCTAATGTACAAAACGTGCAGCATAATCAAAAGTTGAAGGTGTTGCACTGTTACTTAACCTTAGATGTTGTACATAGAGTTCTTGATTCACTTTTTCTCTTCGATGTGATTTAATAAAACGCGAAACTTTTTTTGATTCAAGGTTATGTTACTGCTGCTTGTTTTCTCTTAAATGCATTAACGTCCACAAGTGCAAAATATGGATAACGCCAGGTAGGACATTACAGTTCAGCGTTAAGTGAAGTGTACAATGTTACATTTAAGAACATTTATAACAAGTTTCCAACCTCCTCGCCACTTTGAAATGGTGCTAGGGAGTGAAGCGCTCATTTGTTTCAAGACGTCGGCCGGGACGGCGGCTACTCGGTGTTGATAGAATGAAAGCCGTACGTCGGCAGAGTCGTGTTGACGCGCCACTGCACACGTAATCCTGAGTGTGGAGGAGCGAGAAGGACAAATGGTTCAAATGGCTCTGAGCATCATGGCACTTAACATCTGAGGTCATCAGTCCCCTAGAACTTAGAACTACTTAAACCTAACCAAACCTAAGGACGTCACACACATCCATGCCCGAGACAGGATTGCAACCTGCGACCGTAGCAGCCGCGTGGCTCCGGACTGAATGGCCTAGAAGCGCTCGACCACCACGGCCGGCGAGAAGGATACAGCCGTGTGTCTGGTGTGTGTGTGTGTGTGTGTAAGGGGTCGGATTTTTTTATTGCCCGCTAAAATATTAATTTCAAATGTAGATTAGGAAACACTGATATGAAATTTGTGCTGAGTAATGAAGGAAGTGGGCCGACAAGTAGGAAAGAAATTCCCTTTATTAATAATTTGCGGTAAAATTTGTGTCACGAAGTCGAATAAGAATTTGAAAGCCACCACCCAGCTTCACGTTCCGCAGATTAACGTGAAGGAGGTGCAGGCGTGGGGACGCTGGCCTAAGCGCCGGCATCGGTAAGCCCCCACTGTCACGAAGAAAAGACAGAAACAAAACAAGGACAATTAAACTTTGTTCCAGTCGGTCTTTGCTTTATATTCGTTCCTCACTGACGTCTGTATATTTGCGCCAGTTAGGAGCTATTAGATTTAATGGTAATTTATTCCTCGTTTCTTCCTTTGGTATTCTCTGGAGCAGCGGAACAGCATTAATACAGCATGACGTATCGACAGCACCCAATCGGCGTATCAAGTCAGCAGTGCAACAGCCAGTTTCCGCCTAGTGGCGGCGCGGGATGAGGCGGAGCCAGCGGTGCGCGCCCGCTGAGCCACGTACCGCCAGTGCCCTCCCGCGCCACTTTGCGGGACGGCCTGCCGGCAGCCCACTTTCACCCGGAGCCTCGTCGATGCGACAGTGTCGTGCGTGTGAAATTTAAAATTTTCCCGGCGAAGTAAATATTCAAAAAGATTTCGGGCTTGCAGCCGGTCGTCGCTTGAATTTTGCACCTACACTTAGAGCACCTCCTTTGATAAGTTTTGTGAGTGGTGTTGAAGAAGCCATACAACGCCTTTCTATGGAAACTGCAGAAGTAGTAAGGAGGGAAACTTGCCGTGCTCTTCTGAAAGCTCCTCCTCAACACAGTAACACAACCTCCGCAGAAAGGGCTGCACTGCGAAATCTCCGAGAAGATCCGGACGTTGTGGTACTGAAGGCCGATAAAGGCAATTTAACTGTACTGTTACCTCGCAGTTTGTATGTGGATAAGATGTATGGTCTACTAAATGATTCTGCCTACAGGAAGATTGATAACGATCCTACAGGACGTGTGCAACGGAAGACATCTACACTCCTGAATTCTTCCTCGTTGCCTCCAGAGACGATCAAGCGCTTAAGACCTCATGGCAGCGTACCTCCAAGACTGTATGGCCTTCCGAAGGTACATAAAGAAGGACTACCCTTACGGCCAATAGTGAGTAATATTGGGGCCCCTACTTACGATTTAACCAAACATCTTGCATCCTTGCTGAGCTCATTTGTGGGCAGATGTCCACATCACATACGTAACTCGGCCGATTTTATCAACAGACTGGGGGCTCTTCGCCTAAGTACTTCTGATCTTTTAGTTAGTTTTGACGTGGTGTCTCTTTTTACAAAGGTACCTCTTGCAGACTCCTTGGCACTTATTGGCAATAAGTTTCAGGTGGGAATCACTGCTTTGTTTCGCCACGCTCTCTCCTCAACATATTTTATGTTCAACCAAGAATATTTTGAACAGATTGACGGCGTCGCCATGGGTAGACCCTTGTCTCCCTTGGTGGCTAACCTTTTTATGGAGGATTTTGAGGAGAGAGCACTCGAATCAGTAGCCCTCAAACCAACTGTTTTTTGGAGGTACGTGGATGACACTTTCGTAGTGTGGCCTCATGGACAAGAAAAATTAATCGAGTTTTAGATCACCTCAACTCCATTCATGAGAACATTCGGTTCACCATGGATGTGCTCGTTAGACGGAAGAGTGATGGCTCTCTGGGGCATTCGGTTTATCGAAAGCCCACACATACTGATTTGTATTTAAATTCGCCCAGCTGCCATCACCCATCGCAAACAATGTGTACTTAAAACACTTGTACGCAGGGCTCATGTAATGTCAGATGCAGATAGTTTGCCTGAAGAGATTGCCCATCTGAAGAGGGTTTTCAAGAGAATGGATATTCTACCCGGCAAATTAGCAAGGAACTTGCAATTAAGCCAAAGAAACAGGGAGTGGAGAAAGAAGAGAGCACGCCTACTAAAGCTTTAGCCATTCTTCCCTTTGTTGGCAACATTTCCTTCAAAATTGCAAGAATCCTCCACGGTTTCGAAGTGAAAGTAATTTTCCGTCCACCATCGAAGATTTCCGACCTGCTGGGATCAGTGAAAGACGATCTGGTATTGCGGAAGGCGGGAATTTATAAAATACCTTGTCAGTGTGGCATGTTATATATAGGACAAACATTGCGAACAGTAGAAGAACGTTGCACTGAACACCAACGCTGTACTCGCCTTTTGCAACCTAGCAAGTCTGGAATTGCTGAGCATTGCATTTCCACTGGACAATCAATGGAGTATGACAAGATAACAATTTTGGCGACAGCAACATCCTTTTGGGACTCAGTCATAAAAGAATCAGTGGAAATTCGCATGACAATCTTATCAACCGTGAGATTGGCTACCAGCTAGATAGTGCGTGGAACCCCGTCATCTCTAAGATCTGCTCCAGACGAAGACGTCAGAGTACTCGGATAGCCGCGGCAGTTGAGAAAACCGAAGACAGCTGAGTTCTGCAGTTCCACCAGCGAGGGCGCTGCTGGCGGGCGGTGTGGTTCGTCTGTCCATATGATTTTGACGCATGCGCGGAATACTGGCTGCACGCTACATATTACGAAACGGAGGGCGTCTTCGTCAGTCTTCGATAACTCACCTGAGGATGGCTGGCAGTTGTCCAGTCGAAATATCGTGGATGGAAGCTAACGACGACCGGCTGCAAGCACGAAATCTTTTGAATAATGTAGTTCGTGTTTACTTCAGGCAGTCTCATCCTGATTGAAATTGTGATAGCTGGACCTGTTTCTTGCTGTGTTATTTGTAATGAGTATTTCGTTGTTTGGAGAACTGCAAATTACGTAAATCTTCTGCTTGTCGTATTAGGGGGGGGGGGGAGGGGGGGGTAGGACGTCAAACGGCCCGACTTGAAGCAGGAGAGGCATCACAGGACATTTTAATTTCCACTGTACATACTTTCACAAATAAATTCATAAAACTTTGTCAGCATGACCAGGAAGGATTCAGAATTTACACTCACAGTAGTGGAAGTTGGAAGACATAACAAAATAATTTTTGTTTACATGTGAAATTTCATCATTTTTTTCACTTACTAATGGTAGTATTTGTTGCTATAGGTACACTTTTCTTCATAAGTAAGAGAGATTCCTCGATGAATTTTGCACAGCATACAAACCATACTCAAAGGTGTATGAAACTCTAGAATTTTACAAATCTATTAAGAACTGTGGTGAAAATTGAGGTAATTAACTAGAAAATTTGTGTTTTTTCTAAACATGAAGTTTAAAATATAACAGCTCATTGGTTTTTTCATAAATTAAATAAATTCTAGAGTTTCATACACCTGTAAGAATGGTTTGTATGCTGTGCAAAATTCATCGAAGAATCTCTCTAACTTATGAAGAAAAGTGTACCTATAGCAACAAATGCAGCCATTAGTAAGTGAAAAAATAATGAAATTTCGCACGTAAAAAAAAATTTATTTTGTTATGTTTTCGAACTTCCACTGCAATGGGTGTGAATCCTGAATCCCTCCTGGTGATGCTGACAATGTTTTATGAATTTACTTGTAAAAGTATAGACACTGGAAATTAAAATGTCGTGAGATGCCTCTCCTGCTGCAAGTCGGCCCATTTGACGGCCTACCCCCCTTAACTTGTGAGCTGATGGTCTCTGATCCCATCGACATTTCCCACGACAGTTGCCGCACAACTCTGTAGTCCGCCACTCGTTGATGTCGAGTACAGAGTTGTGGATAACAATTAAAAAGAAGTCAGATGTGTATTCCAGAGCACCAGGCATGAGTTTTGTGCTGTTAATATTACTATGGGATTTTTACTTTCAGCTTTTTTTTAGCAGTGGCTCACCATAGTCAAATAGTAAAAACTTGAAATCAGAGATCAGATTGTTTCTGCTGTTGTGGTCTTCAGTCCTGAGACTGGTTTGATGCAGCTCTCCATGCTACCCTATCCTGTGCAAGCTTCTTCATCTCCCAGTACTTACTGCAACCCACATCCTTCTGAATCTGCTTAGTGTATTCATCTCTTGGTCTCCCTCTACGATTTTTACCCTCCACGCTGCCCTCCAATGCTAAATTTGTGATCCCTTAATGCCTCAGAACATGTCCTACTAACCGCTCCCTTCTTTTTGTCAAGTTGTGCCACAAGCTCCTCTCCAATTATATTCAATACTTCATCATTAGTTATGTGATCTACCCATCTAATCTTCAGCATTCTTCTGTAGCACCACATTTCGAAAGCTTCTGTTCTCTTCTTGTCCAAACTATTTATCGTCCATGTTTGACTTCCATACATGGCTACACTCCATACAAATACTTTCAGAAACGATTTCCTGACATTTAAATCTATACTCGACGTTAACAAATTTCTCTTCTTCAGAAACGCTTTCCTTGCCATCGCCAGTCTACATTTTATATCTTCTCTACTTCGACTATCTTCAGTTATTTTGCTCCCCAAATAGCAAAACTCCTTTACTACTTTAAGTGTCTCATTTGCTAATCTAATTCCCGCAGCATCACCCGACGTAATTCGACTACATTCCATTATCCTCGTTTTGCTTTTGTTGATGTTCATCTTATATCCTCCTTTCAAGACACTGTCCATTCCGCTCAACTGCTCTTCCAAGTCCTTTGCTGTCTCTGACAGAATTACAATGTTATCGGCGAACCTGTAAGTTTGTATTTCTTCTCCTTGGATTTTAATACCTACGTCGAACTTTTCTTTTGTTTCCTTTACTGCTTGCTCAATATACAGATTGAATAACATCGGGGAGAGGCTGCAACCCTGTGTCACTCTTTTCCCAACCACTGCTTCCCTTTCATGCCCCTCGACTCTTATAGCTCAGATAATATAAAACAAGGCAGCCACACTGGCGGCATTATGTATCAGAGTTCCAACTGTTGTTAAATGGGGGATATTCTCAGTTTAAAAAAACTGATTTTTTAGTCGGAGAAGTTTCTCGACATTGAGATTAGGCTGTGAGTACGAGACGCACAAGGAATGCAAGGTTGCTGCCTCACCTCTCACTGCGTCTGCTCCCATGCTCGACGATTATGGTGAACCCTCCGGGCGGGCAGAGGTCCTGTGATGGACTACACGCACAATACTTGGAGGTGGTCGCTGGTAACGAGTAGGACAGTGACGTGTTGGGAGTTGCCTGTGAGGCGGGCGGCGGGCGGGCTGCGCCCGTGACTCGGCGGGCCTGCGCGCACGGCACGCCTCACTCGCTGCGGCCATCTGTTGCGCGGACTCGCCTGCAGGGCGTAATTCGAAGTACCTGTCAGCTAATGCCGGCTAGCAAGTATACAGCCGTGTCTGAGGGAACTGGCAAGCTGTGTGCGCACTGGCAGAGGACTCGTCGTAAAGCGAGCGAGGGAGGTGCGTGGTCCTGGGCTGGCAGGAGCCCAGCGTTCGTCAGGGTTGCAACTCGAGCCCAGGTAGCTCAGCCGGCAGGAAGCAAGCTTTCTGGTTCGAGTGCCAAGTCCAGTAGACGTTTTTGAGGTGCCACGGCAGAAAGAAATGATGACAGTTCTGTTATCACTCGGCGGGGCGTAGTATTTGTGTAACGACGTGTTTTGTGGCGTGCATGCTAGCCCCGTTGTTGGAACTGTACCCCGAGTGGAATAGGAGGTTCGTCTCGTAAGCCCGTGGAGTTAGACGTGCCACTGATGTGGGACGTGACGGCAGGGTACGGCGGTGCGCGAGACAAGCTGCAGGGGCTCTGCGGTGGGGGGCGAGGCGCCTCTGCGTTCAGAGCTGAGACGAGGCAGACTGGTGTGCTCTGCGCGTGTGTTTGTTCGTGCTTGCCACGTTACTGGATGGCACCAGCACGGAGCACATTTTTTCCTTACAAATGAACTTCGTCGGAGTCAAACATCCACAGGAAACATTTCTGCACTCATACTCGTTTTGACTTATCAGTCGCTTGCAATAATCCGCACAATGGTTGGTGACTCTAACAACCCTAACACAACAAAGGTCAAAAATTAATTATGATTGTAGTGTTGCCCACGCTGCTAAATATTGCATTTTCGGGCAACAACGAAGTTATATTATGTGGCAGGTATGAATAGAGCACAGTTAATAAACTCATTTCCTGAAATAATGGATAAGCTAGGCACTCATCTTTTCGTGTTTCCCACGCTGGTCTCGTTGTGAACTCATGGCTCAATCGTCGAAAATCTAGGTAGTGATGATTCCAAGCTCGGATGCAAAGAGGCCTAGGTGTTACTCTGCGATATCAAAAGTTTTAAAGAGGTGCTTCATAAACGAATCTTGAAGATTAAACTTTTCCAAGTTAGGACAATGGTGATGTAAAAAAGTAATCAGCACTCCGAATTTAAGTTACACTTCTTTTTTATTACTTTTGTTGCAACATCACTTCACGATATAAAACATACTTGAAAATATCTTCCTGTTAAAGTTCACATTTCATAAACTGACTACAATTTGCGTCTTTTCAACATGACGACCTAGACCTGACTCTCTAATAACCGCTTACGCGCCCAAAAATCAGAGTTACAAGTACGTCAAGGATCGTAGTGACAAAAGAAAGAATACATATAAGAATATCATTGCAATATAAACATATCGATGTATCAAAGTATCTCTACATTAATGAAATCAAATCTGAATGTTGTCAGAGAAATATGTTAAATATTTTACAGAAACACAGTAGAATATTGCTGTTATCGAGAGGTTGATGTGAGGTGCCGTAATGGTTACGTAAGTACCATTACATGACGAATCTACCGGTACGAGGATCACAGATTCTGACACGGCCTCATCAAAGTGAACGACAAGTGAATACCGGTAAAAGCCGCAATAAACTTTATTGCCGTACGTAGTCCATATCCTGTTTTCTCTGGCAATTCACAACACTGCGCTGTGCTTCATGTGAGGTCACTAGCCGCGCGGAGTGGCCGCCGGGTTAGAGGCGCCCCTCCCGCCGGAGGTTCGAGCCCTCCCTCGGTGTCTATTGTTCTTAGCATAGTTTAAGTAGTGTGTAAGCTTACGGACCGATGAGCTCAGCAGTTTGCTCCCTTAGGAATTCACACAAATTTTTAGCATTTTCGAGGTCACCGTTTCTGCCACAAAGACTCCCCAGGAATATCTGTAACCGCGCATCACTAGCTCTGTCACTTCAGTAACGTAATATTTGTTGCACTTCCTTTGTTCTACCCACAATGAAAACTATGGTGTGAGAATTATGTGCGTAAGCCCACGGGCTGACATCTGACAGACTCACCGCTCTTTCGACAATGCTCACACAGCGCAAGAGTTGGATCTGTTCCTCAGTATCGAAACTGCCTCCCCTGTTGATTGGTGACTGTCAGCTGTTTCTGCAGGGTCATATCTTATCCGTCACGGCAGGCACGGACGTGATTCTGTCGTACGGCAGCTTTATCATTGATTTTATTTTTGCGGAAAACCATCGGAAATATTCGTAGGCGCTTTCAGAATGTCTGCAGAGTCCCGGTAGTGAAGAAAAGCAACCTCTTTCGGTCGGCGAGGCGTGTGCCGTCATCGCAACAAGGTCGCGCAAACCTCTCCAGTCGCCTGCGTGGCCGTCGGCTGCACACAGCTGTGACTCTTGCAGATGAATCACACACCTCGCTACCAAAGTGGGCGAGGCCTCACACACAAGTCTGCACACCCGAGAGGAGCTCACGGAAGTTGTTTCGACCGTTCTTCCTCAACCGCCCTACAGCGCGGATCCAGCACCTTGCGACTTCCACCTCTTTGGCCCCACTGCAGGGTGCATTCCGCGAGAAGCACTACGTGGATGACGGGGAGGTTATTGATGGAGCAAGACGTCGACCTGTAGAGTGCTGCCATACGGGCTCTAGCCGGCCGTGGTGGCCGAGCGCTTCTAGGCGCTTCAGTCCGGAACCGCGTGACTGCTACGGTCGCAGGCTCGAATCCTGCTTCGGGCATGGATGTGTGTGATGTCCTTACGTTAGTTAGGTTTAAGTAGTTCTAAGTTCTAGGGGACTGATGACCTCAGTAGTTGAGTCCGATAGTGCTCAGAGCCATTTGAACCATTTTTTGAGGCCATCCCACTGAACGGAGATTATGTCGAAAAATAGAGTTTTGCAGCAAATTGAGTGAAGAAAAAATGTGTTGTGTTATGTATTCAACACGTCTCGTGTTTTTTTTTTTTATTTCATGACACAGAGGTTTCTAGCGAGATACATTCATGATCATAATGGTACAAGTGCATTTGTTTTTGCCGCTTGAGTGACTTTTTACATTTATTGGGACGACGCGTTTCGTCGGCACATTACGATCATCCGGTCCATTACAGCTGCATGTACATGTTGTCAGTCGCTTTCGCAACTCCTAGTGGCGCGTTTTAGTGC
The DNA here is from genome assembly GCF_023898315.1 of Schistocerca nitens. NCBI lineage: Eukaryota > Metazoa > Arthropoda > Insecta > Orthoptera > Acrididae > Schistocerca > Schistocerca nitens. The sequence continues at coordinate 26,591,710 of NC_064618.1, forward strand.
TGAACAGGCGAACCTGTCCAGTACAGTCTGTTCCTTGTCGGAAAATGTCGCACCTGCGTGGGGTGCGGCCGGCCGCTCACCTGGATCTGCAACTCCATTTGTTTTGTCCGGAGGGAGCACTCTGCACTGTTCTGTCTTAACAGTTGAGTGGAAAATACGGATAGGGCAGTGCGTCGTCTAGCACTGTACGCGCAGAATTTAAATGTACGAACGCTGGAGCCAGAGTCCTGTTCACTGCACACGTACCGGTATCCTCAGTGAAAGAGGGGAAGGGTATCAGGAGACACAGTGGGTGGAATGCTCTTATGAGTACACGCTGCGGATTGAGAGTAAACGGAGGAAAAGTGTGGGCTATCATCTGCTGCAGAGATTAGCGATAAACGTAGAATCCAAATTCGGACGTCGAACGAGACGAAGTGAACACACGAGTCAGGAGGGAAGGCAAGGAGGAGAGCGTAACACTTCAAAAGAGGGCAATACTGCCCTGAAGAAGTCTACCGTTATGAAAAATAGGTTTTAATTTTAGTAAGAAACGTCCGAGAATCTACGTCTGCAGAGCAGCTTTGCACCGAAGTGGATCGGGACTGCGGAAAAAGCAGAGAGTTGAAGGGTTTGAGATGTGGCACTGTACTAGGATGTTGAAAACTGTGCGCACTAATAATGTTGTAACTGCGACCAGGACGGTGGCGGGGTGGCACTGGCGGAAGGCGCGGCGGGACCCGCGGACAGACCCGCGAACAACAACACAACGGAAGAGGACGGACACGTCCGACGGAGGACATAACGAATACGAGAAGACCGAACAACAGAGACACAACGAAACAAACTCGTACACGAACCAGGAAGAAAGCAGTCTAGCGCAAGCGAGGTGTAAACCGACGTAACCGAGATCAGACTGACTGGCTGAGCAACAAACAAAGGATGGGGCCCCTCCACGCCCACACCAACGTGGTGACCAAACCAAAAGTTCTACTGTCACCTCCGTAAACATTTTAGTTTTTGAATCAGGCGTCACAGGATGCGGGCTGTGATGGTGTCCATGCGTCTGGGTAAGATTACTCATTAACATGGTCCATCAGGAGATAGAAGTGGTCGAAAACGATTGAAGGGTAGCGGTTGTAAGGGCAGAGAAAAAAAAAGTGCCAAGGCAAGAGCCAAGGGAAAAAAAACCTCTGCGACAGTAGGACGGGTAGTAAGGGCAGTAGCGGCTTGCTATCTGCGACAGTGCATGCAAGGTGTGGTTCTGTTAGTTCGAGGTATCGTGCATTGTTACCTTTGTCGTTGTTGGAGCTTGTTGCGGCGCTTGCTGCAGTTGCTGCGTCCCTGCAACAGTTCAAGGTCGTTGTAGATTAGTGGGCGATCGGTCATAGATCGGCTCACAGACGGTGTAGGGGGTGTTTGTGGCTGGTTTGCGTGCTGTGTACAGTACGGTTTCCCTGCGGTTGCCCGTTTTTCGGCTAGTCGCACATCTGGGTTTCCAGTAATAAACTGGCTGAGCGAGAGGCCGGCGCTTAAGTACGCTCTCGGGGGCGCCGCTATTGGCCGCTGGGACCACGTGTTCCGCTGTGGCGCCCTCACACTAAAAGCGGGCCAGGAGGCGCGCGCCGCCACAGCTTACGGTGCAGCGACCTCTACGGGTCTTCGACGTCCATGACGTCTGACGCGGATTCAAATTCCGCGGCGCGCGGTACCAGTAATAAGATAAGAAATGAGGAGGTTCTTCGCAGAACAGACGAAGAAAGGAACATACGGAACACAGTGACGAGAAGAAGAAACGGAATGGTACGACACATGTTAAGACATCGTGGAGTAAGTTCCGCGGTACAAGGCGGAGTGTAGAAGGTAACAACTGTGGGGGAAGACAGACATTTCGATACGTTCAACAAATAATTGAGAACGCTGCGTGCAAGTCGTACTCTGAGACGAAGAGGTTGCCATATGCGGGCAGTGAGAGGACCAGTGACCCAGCAAAAAGAAAGTCTCAGGACTGTTTGCAGCTCTGTATGGTACTCGCTGGCAGTCCAACTTGCTTCACGCACGGGTCACGAGAGACCCGACGTGTGTGCGACGACACACCTGTATAATTGACGGGCCACAACACGGCGGTGTGGATCGGGCCCACGTCAGTGTGTGTGTGTGTGTGTGTGCGGGCGTGGCAGCGCCTCGCGAAGACCGCACACTGTCGGAGCGGCGGCCGCGCCGAGGCGGTCGCTGGCGCGCGCAGGCTGTGTGGAACCCGGTGAAGCGTGGGAAGCGGAGAGAGCGCGCGCCGCGCGCCTCCAGCCGCCTGCCCGGCTGGTGCCAGCAGGCGCCTGCTGTAGAGCCGCCACCGCCCGTCAGCCACGACAGTAGCACGCGACCAGGCGGCCGCCTATGTCGGTCCACAACTTGGGCCTTGTCAAATTTCAAGCGAGAGTTTCGTATCTTCTTTTTTTAAAAAAGTAAAGGCTAACAACCGCAAATATAGCGCACGGGCAATAGAGCCACGAAGCGGCTGTTGATATACTTTCCGGGATGTGAGGTCGTGGTCCAAGAACTTTTCTGCTCCTTACGTTTCGTCCAGGAGTGCGCTGGACTTCCTCAGAGGCGCTGCTCCGCTCAGTCTTGCCGACTGACCGGTCGGGTGTCTGAGAGCGACTTATATATTGTGAGAAAGGGGGGGCGTCGTTCAGGTGACACGTGATGAGCAGTGATAATCCATAGCAAAGATAAGGTTGACTATCGATTACCACCTTGTCAAAGATAAAAACTGTTAGCAATTTTGTAGAGCCACTGTCCATATATCGCTAAGTTTCATAGCCTCCTCTTTCCTATTAAAATTATCGTGATGTTTATAAATTTCAATAGCTTCTCTATATAGCCGTGGATAGTAATCTAACGTTGTAGATAAAACTTCGGTATCCGAAAACTTCACTTGGTGGTTGCCAGGTTGAAGAGCATGTTCCGCTACAGCTGATTTTTCTATTTTTCCAAGTCGACAAAGACTTTTATGCTCTTTCAGTCGCGTGTTTACGCTTCTTTTGGTAGTACCAATATAAACTTTACCACAGGTACATGGAATTTTTTACACACCACATGTCGATAGGGGAGGGCGTTTATCCTTCACAGATCGTAGTACTTGACTTATTTTCTTTGTTGGTTTAAAGACAGGTTTTATGCCATATTTTCGTAAAATCTTACCGATCCGATCTGTTACTTTTTTAATAAAAGGGGAGAACTACTGTATTTTTCTGTCGTTGTGGTTCATTCTTATCTTTTGGTCTTCTATTCCTTGGACGCAAAATTCTATTTATCTCTTTTCTTGAGTAGCCGTTTTTTTCAAAAGCCTGCTTCAGATGTTTCACTTCAGCATCCAAATGTTCAGGTGTACATATCCGTTCCGCTCGATCGACAAGACTTTTTATGACACCCCTTTCTTGTTGTGGATGATGATTAGAATTTTTATGTAAATATCTGTCCGTATGTGTTGCCTTCCGAAAAACTTTATATTCCAAGCTTCTGTCGGACCGTCTCATAACTAAGACATCCAAGAAAGATATTCTGTTATCCTTTTCTATTTCCATGGTAAACTGTATTTTTGGGTGAATTTTATTTAGATAATCAAAGAAATCGTCCAAGGCCTTTCTGCCATGGGACCAAACCACAAATGTGTCATCTACATATCGATACCAACGAGATGGTTTGTTATTAGCTTTGTCTAGGGCTGATTGTTCAAATTTCTCCATGTAAAGATTGGCAATCGCAGGGCCTAATGGATTACCCATTGCTACCCCATCAAGTTGTTCATAAAATTCATTATCCCACTTGAACTGACTTGATGTAAGACAATGTCTGAAAAGAACAGTCAAATCTTCTGGAAAAATATCCGCTATGAAAATCATAACTTCGTTAACAGGAATCATTGTGAATAAGGATACAATGTCAAAACTTACAAGAATATCTTCAGGGGCCAGAGTTAGTCCCTCTAGTTTTTCAATAAAATGACGCGAGTCTTTTATATACGACTCAGTTTTTCCTAAAATGGTTGTAAACAAGTTGTTAATTATCTTGCTATTTCATAAGTGGGAGAATTGATGGCACTGACTATGGGTCTTAAAGGAAAATCTATTTTATGAATTTTAGGTACACCATACAATCGAGGACACATAGCTTCACTTTTCAACAAAGTTCTTTTATCTTCTTTTCGGATAGAGGTAGATGACTTAATCAAATTATTTGTTTTCCTAAATACACTGGCTGTAGGATCCCTCGCAAGTTTTTTATACTGTCCTGACGTTAGAAGGTTCAAAATTTTCCTTCGGTAATCTTGTGTATTCATAACAACAGTAGCGTTCCCTTTATCTGCAGGAAGAACCACTATTTCTTCATCTGCATTCAAATCCATAAGAGCCTTCCTCTCACCTTTTGTTAAATTACTTTCTAGAGGTCTGCTGTGGCTTAAGACTCTAGTGGTTTCAATTCGCATTGCATTTGCGGTTGCCTTAGGGATATTTCGTATACCTGCTTCTATATTCGCGATAATATCTTCAAGTGGTACTTTCACAGGTGTTATAGCGTAATTTCCTCCTTTTGCAAGGACGGAAATCTCGTCTTGAGATAACACTTTCTTTGACTTGTTTATAACAGTATCAGTGATCATCGTATTACTTGTAGTTGTTACATTAGCTTGTAACTTTCCGAACTTTTTCTTATGTCTACTATTAGTGATTTCTATCGTAGCTTCCATAGTTGTAAACGTAAGATAATCAATTTTATTCCACAGGTCTATCTGTATCTTACAAGCTAAGAATAAATGAAGCTTCAGTAACTCACAGTCAACAGAATGCGTGATGTATCCTTTCTCGAAGTAATGCTCTTTCTGTATAATCATAAATCCGATGTACACGAGCTGTCCGGAACATCCTCTTCAGCTTTAAAAAGTTCGGTATGGAAGACGAGTCTCTACAACGTAACAAAAAAGTTAAAGTACAAATTAAATGTGCTCTCTTCTTACGTAAAAATTCCAGGCGCCTAACTGATTTTGAGAAATCCTCCCCTTAGAGAGGCAACCACCAAGTGAAGTTTTCGGATACCGAAGTTTTATCTACAACGTTAAATTACCATCCACGGCTATATAGAGAAGCTATTAAAATTTATAAACATCACGATAATGTTAATAGCAAAGAGGAGGCTATGAAACTTAGCGATATATGGACAGTGACTCTACAAAATTGCTAACAATTTTTATCTTTGACAAGATGGTAATCGATAGTCAACCTTATCTTTGCTATGGATTATCACTGCTCATCACGTGTCACCTGAACGACGCCCCCCTTTCTCACAATATATAAGTCGCTCTCAGACACCCGACCGGTCAGTCGGCAAGACTGAGCGGAGCAGCGCCTCTGAGGAAGTCCAGCGCAGTCCTGGACGAAACGTAAGGAGCAGAAAAGTTCTTGGACCACGACCTCACATCCCGGAAAGTATATCAACAGCCATGTCACCCGGTCGTGAAAGCCTTCATTCTAGAGCCACGAAGTAACAATCATGTTAGGGCCACACAAGTCTCGACTTTTGCCAGCAGAGGCCCCAGTCCTGTACGGCCAACCTGTGACTCTATACGCTGTTGCCACAAAGAGCATACGCTTTGAATGAGTGGAGCAGACACACACTAATACTCTTGGAGGACTGTCAAGATGGAACAGTGCAAACTATGAAACTTCCTGGCAGATTAAAACTCTGTACCGGACCGATACTCGACTCTACCAACTGAGCTACCCAAGCACGACTCACGCCCCGTCCTCACAGCTTTACTTCTGCCAGTATCTCGTCTCCTACCTTCCAAACTTCACAGAAGCTCTCCTGCGAACCTTGCAGAACTAGCACTCGTGGAAGAAAGGATAAAGCTGTGAGGACGGGGCGTGAGTTGTGCTTGGGTAGCTCAGTTGGTAGAGCACTTGCCCGCAAAAGGCAAAGGCCCCGAGTTCGAGTCTCGGTCCGGCACACAATCTGCCAGGAAGTTTCATAACAGCGCACACTCCGCTGTAGAGTGAAAATTTCATTCTAGTGCAAACTTTCTTTCTTTCTTTCTTTCTTTCTTTCTTTCACTGGGGCCATGTCCCGCGCTTACGCAGGATCGGCATTGTTAGAAACGGATTTGGCGAGGTTAGTGGAGAGGGGTGGCCGGATGCCCTTCCTGCTGCTGCCCTCATACCCTCCCGGGACGGAATTAGTGTACCCCTGCTGTCTCCGTCTAGTGTAATTAGTGGAAAAGTGCGAGGGTGTTCAGATGGTTCAAAATGGTTCAAATGGCTCTGAGCACTATGGGACTCAACTGCTGAGGTCATTAGTCCCCTAGAACTTAGAACTAGTTAAACCTAACTAACCTAAGGACATCACAAACATCCATGCCCGTGGCAGGATTCGAACCTGCGACCGTAGCGGTCTTGCGGTTCCAGACTGCAGCGCCTTTAACCTCACGGCCACTTCGGCCGGCGGTGTTCAGATGTCTGCGAGTCGTGGAACTGAGGTGGAACGTGGGGACCAGCCCGGTATTCACCTAGCGGGATGTGGAAAACTGCCTAAAAACCACATCCAGGCGGGCCGGCGCACCGACCGACGACGGTAATCCACCGGGCGGATTCGATCCGGGGCCGGTGCGCCTACCCGAGTCCAGGAAGCAGCGCATTAGCACCGTTGGCTAACCTTGCGTGTATTCTAGTGCAAACTACCTTAAACAAAATCTGTCTAAGACAGAAGTATGTGCTTTCCATGTGAGAAACCGGGAAGCCATTTGGAAATTAAATTTGGTCCGGCCACGGGTTGATTGGAACAAAATGATACTTCGAAGTACCTTTCTGTGATACTCGAGAGAGTTCGCAAACATACAAAAAGCTTTGCACGAACACCAAGTTCAAAGTTACCGGCAGTAACAACCTCCGTAGAAAACTGTGCAACGGGCAGTGTTTTATTCCGCTGCAGAGTAAGCCCGCCCTCTTTTGGTATAACTCAACACCAGGCACACAGGTGGACGCAGCCTTCAACGATATGTGCAGAGTTGTAACAGGCCGTCTACAAATCTAATCCATCCGCGTAGCTGCATCACCTGACACGAATAGCCGCAGAAGACTTGCCTTCCACGCGCAGTGTTCCTGCCGGCTGAGCTACCTGCAACACTGACGTTCCCAGAAAGAGGAATTTCTGTAGGTAAAGAATAAAAGAAAATGGAATCAGAGGTGACTCACGCTTTCCATGGACATGAAATGCACGTGCAAAGACAAAATCCAGAAAGGGCTTTCTCGGACACAGTCACAACCACACACAGTCAGGTTACAGTTGTGGGAAAGTAAGGATCCTCTTGCCCCTGGCAGGCAGAGACGATGGGAAACTTTACCACCCGGTTACGACGAGCGATAGCGCGCAAGTCGCTGAACAGATTGGCACCATAAGTGGGCAGATCTACAATTAATACGCCAAGGTGGGGTTGCGACTAAGAAGACAATGTCCAGTGTGACTGTGCAGACGATCAGACAGTTAAAAAATATGCTCCAGTGTCGGCTGTGTCAAACCAAACTCATTCATACAAGATGCGCTGTATCAGGCCCCGGATAGAGCACTACAAGTTGCCGATGTAATGTGTAAAAGTGGCACGTGAATTACAATAAGTGGCTGAAAATGACGGGCGGTATTCCTTCTGTCTCCGACCGTGAGGTTCGGTCTGTTTCTTTGTCCACGAAACATACCGCCGGTATCGAAGTACGTCGTCTGGCGTGTACGGTCAGGAGGTCGCTAGCAAACGAATGGCGCGTCGCTGGTGTGGGCCAGTGTGCCTCTAGTGGACAGGGCTGTGGGCGAGCCTACGCCCCCGTGTAGCTGAGCTGGTGCGGCAGCGCGGTGCGCAGAACCGACGCCGCGCCGGTACGGATCTCGGCTGCCATTGTACGCAGGCATCGCGATCCCTGTTGCACGAAATGTTCACTTAGCAGATGCCGTTCGAGTAATTGTGTGTCAAGTCGGAACCGAAAAACAAAAAACCAGTGGCTCAGGTGCAGCAGTGACGTTTCTGCAGCGGTGCCGTGCTGACGGAGACGAACTCCTCTACTGGATGATTACCGGCGGTGACACGCGAGTAGCTCACTTTACGCCGCAAACCGAGCGTTGGCGGCACAGTACACCTCCGGTCGAGGCAAAGTTCAAACAGACTGCGACGGCGCGGAAAGCGATGTGGGACAGGAAGGGCGTTTTACTCGCTGGCTTCCTGTCGGGAGGTGAATCACTGAACGCTGTCCGTTACTGTGAAAGAGTGCGGAAACCGAGACGCGCCACTCGGAACGAGAGGTGCGCAGCGGCCAGTGCAGCTGTCATGTGCTCGGCGCACAACAAGTGTGTCATCATCCAGCCAACAGTCCCGGTCTGGCTAGCTCCCAGGGATCTCCGTCATTCCGTGTCCCTCGAGAAACTCCTGTCCGCTGGTCAGCATTTTAGCAGTGGTGAAGCTCTGGGGGCGACTGGCACTCGCTAGTTCCAATCGCAGGCGGCAGACAAAGAGAAACAAAACTTGATCGCACGAAATGTGTTACCATTTTGTTTTTGAATATAAACTTTATTGTCAATACAATCTCAAAGGAATATTTACTACAATGAAGAGCCGTCCATGGAGATTTTGTTCTAACTCAGCACATGCTCGATATGTCCACCATTTCGTTTCCTAACTTCCTTCAAACGAGCACTCAAGTTAGTGATTACCCTACGGCACATGTCTTCAGCAATTTCACTGCAAGCTTGAAGAATAAGTCTTCTGAGCTCCATTAAATCACATGGACGTTTCGGGGAAACTTTTTCCTTTAGGTACCCCCAAAGAAAAAAAGTCACATGGATTGAGGTCTGGACTATTGGGGGATCAATTTTGTCCGTCATTGAAGCAACCTGGAAACCTGAGTGAAATGATCCGCACGTCGAAATGCTCGTGTAAAAACTCCAACACAGTGTTTCCAGTATGTGGCCTTGCTCCATCTTGCATGAACCACTGGGCGTTGAAGGGCAAGGCAGTAGCAAGAAGCTGTGCAATGAAGCTATTGCGAAGCATGCTGAAATAACGCTCGCTGTTCACAGTTTCTTCGAAGAAAAAGGGACCAATAAATTCGTGACTGGAAATTGCTACCCACGCTGTAATCCTCGGAGCATAATGTTGTCGTTCATGAAGCACTTGTGGATTTTCAGTGGCCCAAAAGCGTACATTTTGTTTGCTAACCACACCGTCTAAATGAAATTGCGCCTCGTCTGAAAACCAAACATTGTTGACAGTTTCTTCCCTATCCTCCGCCCATTGAGCAAACAGTAGTCTCTGCTGCTCGTGTTCTTCAGTGAGCTTCTGTGCACAGGTCATCTTGTGTGGGTACATATGGAGGTCACTTTTAAGAATGCGTTGAACGGAGCGTATGTATATTCCCAGTTGCACTGTTGCCTTTCTTCACAATTTCCTGGGACTTCTCTGTACAGTTACTCGTACCGCTTGAATATTCTCCGGCGAACAAACAGGCTTAGGCCGAGGTCGCTTCGCTTGCAATACTGTTCCTTCCTGTACAAATTTGTCGTACAACCTGTGGATGGTCTTCTTGTAAGGGACCCATAAAAAAAAGTTCGAATGTGTGTTAAACCTTATGGGACTTGGGACTTAACTGCTAAGGTCATCAGTGCCTAAGCTTACCCAATACTTAACCCAAATTATCCTAAGGACAAACACACACACACCCATGCCCGATGGAGGACTCGAACCTCCGCCGGGAACAGCCGCACAGTCCATGACTGCAGCGCCTAAGACCGCTCGGCTAATCCCGCGCGGCAAAGGGGACCCATCGTGTGTTAAACTGTTGTCGAAAACGCCTCTGAGTCACAACAAGGCTTTTCGTTTCATGAAAAAGTAATAGAATTGCCGATAGTTGCTGTGTCGTCAGTCTTCCATTGTCAGCCATTGCTGCTTACTAGTCTCCTAGCGGCAGTATCGTGAATTACACGTCATTTCGTAACTCATTTTTTTTTTCCAAGCTCTGCTGATACTGCTGTAGAGATCCCAGCGGACCTATCTACTGTGCGTCTTAAATTGTGAAAGAAACAATTGGTAACACATTTCGTGCGCCACCCTGTACATGAGAAATCTCTCGACTGTCACGGTCACTGTGTCGGAAAACAGCTCCAACATTCCTGTATCTCTTTCCAATAAAATGTGTTCGACTTTTATTTTTTTGTAAATAAGAAAAGGAAATTTCTGGATGGTGTCCAATTATACGCTGATGAACCGAAACGTTGTGAACACAGCGAGACTTAACGGCGGGCACCTACTGGCGTTGCGAGGGCGTGGGGCGGTGACCAGAGAGAGTAAGAGGAACAGGCGTGAGTGGAGAATCGTTCCAGCGACGGTAAAGGCCGCAAACGGGGAAATCTACTGCCGCAGGCGGCTTTGGCGAACTGGTGACGTACGTGGGCCGGCGCCTGCCACCACCACCTCGGCAACGGCGTGGCTGGTCGGTTGGTAGCGCGGAGTGAGGGCGGATGGAGGACGGCGCGCGGCCGTCTGCGGCAGATCTGGCGGGTGGGTGGGGTGGGGGGGGGGGGGAGGGACCAGCTGAAATCTCGTCCTCGGTGCTGCTACGGACACTCGTATCATCATCTACTTCTACAAGATTAACAATAATGTCTTTCACATTCGTCTCCACAATTCCTTCTCTCTCCCAAGCGTCTTCAGCGATTTTTTTCGTACGTAGAAATGCGAATCGCCACGTATCTGGTGTAACTTCATTCAAAGCGTGATGAAGCACTTTAACTCCTTGCTTTGTGAGAAAGGTGGGCGCGTGTTACTTCTTGGTACGTTTCCTTTCCCTTGAGTCCAAATAAGCACAACCGCATTGTACGTGAATTGTCTGGTGGCAAACGAATAACTTTGTGACCAGCAGCTGTAGCGATTTCGTGGACCGTGTATACAAGAGCTTGTGGCTTGTTAAGCTCAACAAGCTGAAGGAGCTCTGCCTTTTTCGTTTCAGCAGTGCAAGAAACATTATGTCGCTTCAACCAACTTAACAATTCGTCTTTTCTATTTGACGTAGTCGACGCTTTGTTCAAATGTTCAAATGTGTGTGAAATCTTATGGAACTTAACTGCTAAGGTCATCAGTCGCTAAGCTTACACACTACTTAACCTAAATTATCCTAAGGACCAAACACACGCACCCATGCCCGAGGGAGGACTCTAACCTCCGCCGGGACCAGCCGCACAGTCCGTGACTGCAGCGCCCTAGACCGCTCGGCGAATCCCGCGTGGCCGATGCTTTGTTCACCCGAGTAGAATGATAAGCTGCATTAGCTATTATTATCATAGACTTGTGGGGGAGGGGGGGGGGGAATATTCGGAAGAAGTTTATCCTGAAACCATGAGAGGTAACTCGCGGTATTCATTTCTTCGTGGAAATCTCCCGACTTCTTCGAAGCGACACGCCACAGTTGCAGCGCGGCAAACAGTTGGCCTGCCTGTCACCTTTCCCCTTTGGGTGTCGCGGAACTGAAGAAGTCTGTGTCGAGACTCCAGATGTGTGAAACGCTGTCGTCTGTATCGATCCAAGTCTCATCCGTAAACGTCACTTTGTCAAAGTCAGTAGTGCACATTTTTCTGAGGAAACTGCAACGCAGAATTGCGATGTCCGTCCTCTCCAGTACAAATTGACCATCGTTGTATGTTTTATACTTAAAGTCTAAAGAATTCAGAGACGTCTTACCGCCGGAAAGCAGCCCTGCTTCACGAAGGGAAACAATGTTTTTTCCTAATTGGTAATTCACCTCTACAGTAATAACTGTAAATGTGGTCCCGAATACCACATGTGTATAGCTGTCACTCGCTTCGTGCCCTTTCTGCGCTTACCTGGCGTGCTAAGATTAAACTCTCTCACCACTGTCAAGGCCTATATGTTTTTCCTTAGTCACGCGTTTAACTGTAGCAGTTCCAATACTAAGCCCGTCGGCTGGTCGTTGCACTACATTTGACGCACGGAGAATACGTCCTTCATTACGCCTCTCACTTTCAAAGTAATCCCGCACGCGAACAAAAATTTCCCTCGCTTGAGAATGCATGACCTGCCGTCCACCGCTAGCCATCGCGACCGTCAGTTTTACTGTCCGGCAGCAAACTAACTATTTGGCAACAGCGTTGCTTTCCGTTTCTGCGACCGCTGCAGTCTCCCGGCCCATCGTGTTTCGGCCCGACTTTGGCAACCGGGCTCTACGTGCTCCCACGTTGGCGCGGCGCGGCACGGTCGCGATTGCGAGAACGCTCTAAACCGGTGGAAACGTGACACCTATCCGGTCGGATGAATCACGTTTCTCGTCGGTGGCCGCGTGTGGATGCGCCGTCGCCCAGGGGAAAGGCCGCTCGAAACGTGCACCGTGCCGCGGACGTGGGACGCCGGGTGCGGGCAGCAGCCTATCGTGCTGTGGGGGCCGTCCACGCGGCCTTCCGCGGTCGGGCACTGCGTCCACGTCGCTGCCGACCTCCCGCCCCGCCTGATAGTGGGCGTCTTCGCCGGCGGCGGCAGGAACTTCCAATAGGATAACGACGCGTGTCGCAAGTTCAGAATCCTGTTACAGTGATGTGAGGGGCTCGATAGTGAATTCACGTTGACGCCTCAACCCGAACCTGGCCCGTTCTGAAGTCTACGGAACACGTGTGGGGCGCCAGTTCTGCGCCGACCAACCACTGACCGCAGCCACGTGGCCTCTGCGCAGACAGCTGCTGCCCACGTGCCAACCGAGCGCCGCGCAGAGCCGCTGCTGGACTGCGATACGAAGGCGGGCCGAGGCGGGAAACTACACATCGCACCCCCCTCAGATTTACTGGTGAAATGACCCAGTGGTGGGTAGCCCGTCAAAAACTGAACACAGATCGAGCACGAAAACAGGAAGGACGTCTACTGAACTGTGAAAAAGGAACCTGAGGCGAAACAGTGGACGGTCCAAGCTTCAGATGTGCAACATCCAGGAACCTGCAAGTTCCGCGCTGTCCTGATTGGACTGTCAAGCTGGAGATCCGTGTTCAAATCTCCCTTTTATGTCCTTTTCTTTTCCACGAGTTTATGAACTGTCGGTTGTGTCACTGACGTGTCTGTTCTCCTTCCGTAGTCTTGGCAACTCACATACCATACATTGGTTATAAACATGAATCGTGGCCAGTAAGAACATATTACTGTCGCTAGTAAATGTGACGAATAGTGAGAGCAGGCAAGATGCCTCATACACCTCTCGCAGAAATGAAAACAACAAATAAACCGGTGTCAGGTGTGTTTCAACAAAGAAATTCAAGAGTCAGAATTTCCCAAACGGAACGCAACAGTAAAACATGAGGTAATTTTGTAGAACAAATACGACGTACTTACGTCTGGAGGTCCCTTCGTTACACTTCGCTGTTGTAAACGGACGTTACACCGCGACAAACACACATATCTCAACACAGCGAATGGACCCGTCAATGGCCCGACGGACAGGTCATAATTGTTGTTGTTGTTGTTGTTGTGGTCTTCAGTCCTGAGACTGGTTTGATGAAGCTCTCCATGCTATCCTGTGCAAGCTTCTTCATCTCCCAGTACCTACTGCAGCCTACATCCTCCTGAATCTGCTTAGTGTATTCATCTCTTGGTCTCCCTCTAAGATTTTTACCCTCCACGCTGCCCTCCAGTACTGAATTGGTGCTCCCTTGATGTCTCAGAACATGTCCTCCCAACCGATCCCTTCTTCTAGTCAAGTTGTGCCACAAACTCCTCTTCTCCACAATTCTATTCAATACCTCCTCATTAGTTATGTGATCTACCCATCTAATCTTCAGCATTCTTCTGTAGCACCACATTGCGTAAGCTTCTATTCTCTTCTTGTCCAAACTATTATCGTCCATGTTTCACTTCCACTCATGGCTACATTCCATACAAATACTTTCAGAAACGACTTCCTGACACTTAAATCTATATTCGATGTTATAAATTTCTCTTCTTCGGAAACTCTTTCCTTGCCATTCCCAGTCTACATTTTATATCTTCTCTACTTCAACCATCATCAGTTATTTTGCTCCCCAAATAGCAAAACTCCTTTACTACTTAAGTGTCTCATTTCCTAATATAATTCCCTCAGCATCACCCGACTTAATTCGACTACATTTCATTATCCTCGTTTTGCTTTTCTTGATGTTCATCTTATACCCTCCTTTCAAAACACTGTCAATTCCGTTCAACTGCTCTTCCAAGTCCTTTGCTGTCTCTGACAGAATTACAATGTCATCGGCGAAGCTCAAAGTTTTTATTTCTTCTCCATGGATTTTAATGCCTACACCGAACTTTTCTTTTGTTTCCTTTACCGCTTGCTCAATATACAGATTGAATAGCATCGGGGAGAGGCTACAAACCTGTCTCACTCCCTTCCCAACCACTGCTTCCCTTTCATATCCCTCCACTCTTATAACTGCCATCTGGTTTCTGTACAAATTGTAAATAGCCTTTCACTCCCTGTATTTTACCCCTGCCGCCTTCAGGATTTGAAAGAGAGTATTCCAGTCAGCATTGTCAAAAGCTTTCTCTAAGTCTACAAATGCTAGAAACGTAGGTTTGCCTTTTCTTAATCTTTCTTCTAAGATAAGTCGTAGGGTCAGTATTGCCTCACGTATTCCAACATTTCTACGGAATCCAAACTGATCTTGCCCGAGGTCAGCTTCTACCAGTTTTTCCAGTGATTTATTAAACTGATAGTTCGGTAATTTTCACATCTGTCAACACCTGCTTTCTTTGGGATTGAAATTATTATATACTTCTTGAAGTCTGAGGTTATTTCGCCTGTCTCATACATCTTGCTCACCAGATGGTAAAGTTTTGTTAGGACTGGCTCTCCCAAGGCTGTCAATAGTTCTAATGGAACGTTGTCTACTCCCGGGGCCTTGTTTCGACTCAGGTCTTTCAGTGCTCTATCAAACTCTTCATGCAGTATCATATCTCCCATTTCATCTTCATCTACGTCCTCTTCCATTTCTATAACATTGCCCTCAAGTAAATCGCCCTTGTGTAGACCCTCTATATACTCCTTCCACCTTTCTGCTTTCCCTTCTTTGCTTAGAACTGGGTTTCCATCTGAGCTCTTGATATTCATACAAGTGGTTCTCTTTTCTCCAAAGGTCTCATTAATTTTCCTGTAGGCAGTATCTATCTTACTCCTCGTGAGATAAGCCTCTACATCCTTACATTTGTCCTCTAGCCAGCCCTGCTTAGCCATTTTGCATTTCCTGTCGATCTCATTTTTGAGACGTTTGTATTCCTTTTTGCCTGCTTCATTTACTGCATTTTTATATTTTCTCCTGTCATCAATTAAATTCAATATATCTTCTGTTACCCAAGGATTTCTACTAGCCCTCGTCTTTTTACCTACTTGATCCTCTACTGCCTTCACTACTTCATCCCTCAGAGCTACCCATTCTTCTTCTACTGTATTTCTTTACCCCATTCCTGTCAATTCTTCCCTTCTGCTCTCCCTGGAACTCTGTACAACCTCTAGTTCTTTCAGTTAATCCTGGTCCCACCTCCTTAAATTCTTACCTTTTTGCAGTTTCTTCAGTTTTAATCTACAGTTCATAACCAATAGATTGTGGTCAGAGTCCACATCTGCCCCTGGAAATGTCTTATAATTTAAAACCTGGTTCCTGAATCTCTGTCTTACCATTTTATAATCTATCTGAAACTTTTTAGTATCTCCAGGGTTCTTCCATGTATACAACCTTCTTTCATGATTCTTGAACCAAGTGTTAGCTATGATTAAGTTATGCTCTGTGCAAATAGTTATGTGTAAGAAAAAAAAGGGTGCGAAGAGGATCTGAACACAGATCTCCCCTTTCGCAGTCCAACACCGTAACCACGTAACAACGACGCCGTGCCAATCGAAAATGTTCGATCTTCCACTTCTTGATGTTCGACCGTTCACTGTTTCTATTTTTCTTCCTTTTCGTAGTTCAGTACTCATTCTTCCTCTTCTCGTGTTTGATCTGTTTTCAGTTTTTGATGGGCCTTCTACTGGGCCACCTTACCACTAAATATGAGGGAGGGCCGCGACGGGGAGTTTCCCTTGTAAGGAGGTGCGTCATGTTCCACCATATGAAACATTCTCTTATCTGAATGATGTGGAACTAGTCAGTGTACAGGATATGTGCACATGATTAGTGTTAACATTAATAAATACTATTATTTTTAGTCCTACTTGTGCAACTCTTTTTTAGTGGCTATCATTTTTTAAGTAGGAATTCGTCGATTGGAACAGAAGGAGTTCTCCAGATGAAATAATTTCAAATTAGATTTAAAATTTGCTTCGGTACCTATCAGGCATTTTATGTTATTGGACAAACGATCAAAAAGTTTTGTTGCTGCGTACGGAACATGTTTCTGAACCACTGACAACTTTAACAATGGGCAAGAAGGGCCATTTTTCCCTTTAGCGTTGTAGGTATGGAGATCACTCTTGTTTTCAAATTGTGCTGTGTTATTTATGACGAATTTCACTAGCGAATATCTGTATTGTGACGGCGCAGTTGAAATGCATTGCTCCACTACATGACGTCCGTCGGTCAACACCTCGTATTATTTTTACTGCTCAGTTTTGTGCAGTTAATGTGTTCTTTGTAAGCGATGAGTTACCACAGAAAATTATTCCGTAAGACATAATTGCGTGCAAATATGCAAAGTAGTTAGGAGGTATGTTTCCAGGATCAGTAGTTATACAAAGAGCGAAAGTAGCTGAACTTTGTTGTTTCAGAAGCTCAGTAATATGCCTCTTCCAGTTTAGAGCATTCTACTCTACTTACCGACTCCCGCTCATGTGCTTCATCAGCTGCTGGTATGACTGTACTTCTTGTACTGAACTGGATGTAGCGAGTTTTTTCAAGGTTTAGGGAGAGTCCGTTTCCAGAGAACCACTGTTCTGTTTCTTTCTCCGTAATGGAATTTATCATAAAACACTAGTATCGTCTACAGAAAGCACCGATTGTGCTTGTTTAATGTGAAGTGGAACGTCATTCACATATATAAGGAATAGGAGTGGACCCAAAATTGAATCCTATGGGACTCCCTTTGTAATATCCTCCAATCACTACAATTTTCTACCTTTCTGCGACTGTCAGCATAACCTTTTGCCTTCTTTTTGCTAAGTATGATTCAAAGCAGCTGTGCGTGAAACCATTAGTCCATAAAGCTTATTATAAGAAAGAAACATGATTTAGATAATTAAACGCCTTAGAAGGATCACAAAAAGCACACATTGCCGATAAAATATTATTTAAGGCTTGTGGTATTTAATGAGTGAATGTATAATAGCATTCTCAGGCGAGCAACCCTTCTGGAATCCAAATTGTGATACGCTAAATAACTTCTTTCCATTTAAGTGAGCGACTACTCTTCAGTATATCTCCCTCTCGAATATTTTCGAAAAATATGTCAGGAAGGAAATTGGAATGATAGTTGTTTAAGTCTGTCTTGTCACATTCCTTATGAAGTGCTTTGTATAGCATATTTTAACCTTTCTGGAAAGATTCCCTATGCCATTGGTGCGTTGGATATATCACTAAGGGCATTACTCATTAAGTTGAAACGTTTCAGAATTCTGCTTGAAATTCGATCAACCCCACATGAGCTTTTATTCTTTAGGATTTTTATAACTGTATTAATTTCAGTGAAGGATGTTGGTGTTACTTCTAGTGCTCAAAGTTTTGTGGAATGACTTCTTCAACTGAATCATTTAATCCTATATTGGTTGTTACGTTTAGAAAGTGACTGTTAAAAGTACTTGCAACTTGTTAATGATCTACGATGATGTTAGAAGCTCAAGGAATGAATTAAAACTTGTTCCACAGCCGAGACTTGAATCCTGGTCTCCTTGCTTACTAGGCAGGTCTGAATATCAGTCACAACATCGTCATTTATATTTATTCATTCGAATAACCATTTTGGAGGGTACGACTTCCTCCATCATTCAAAAGCGTCGTTCCTTCTCTTCCTGGGTCCACTTTCTACCGTTTGGAGACGAGTTTCCTTCGCGAAGTCCTACCTTTTGTGTTGCTTCTCTTCTGTTATGTATTCTGTCCATTCTGCTTCTTGTCTTTCTCATATATTTGTCAATTTCGGTGAGCCTTGTGTGTTTGAATGTGTAGCTTTTTAGTAAGTTGAAGATCTGCTTGGTTAGTCTGTGACTATCCATTCACTATATATGTGCAGTCTCCTTTCTCTCATTACATAACTTTCCCATTTGCAAATAGAGCTCTCCGTTTGATCTTACTTTGTATCCAACATTACTATTACTTCTAGTTCCTGTAACTCCCCCTCAACTTTTCCAGTTTTTCATTATCTTGTTCGTTTATGTGTGTGGACTACGTACAGTGTTTCAGGCCTGACTGCTGTTTGATGGTGCCTTAGTTTTATGTTCAAGGAGAAAGTTTTTTTGTATACATGTTTTCTGTCATTTGGAAGGCCTTTTCCATTTTACGTATGTTTTTTATGGCTATCTTTTTCTTAGTGTGACTTGATATCCATTCTTCTAGGCATTTAAAACCGTTTCTTTAGGTAATATGAATTATAAGATTTGGAAGGGCATTATTGATATTTATCATGAAATGTGTTTTCTCAAATGATGTTTCTAGTCCTTTTTTTTGTCTTCTTGTTTCTCTAATTCTGTGATTTGTTCTTTGGCACTATCCAGCGAGTCAGTAATTAATACTATGTCATCTACAAAAGTTAGACATCCTTGCTGATTTTATTCAGGTTTCTTCCTAGTTGAACACCTTTAGTATTGATGAAATTTCTCCATTTCCTCACTACCTTCTCTAACATGCAGTTAAAAATTAGAGGCAATAAGCCATCTCCCTATCTTCCTTCTGATTTTATTTCAAGAGGTCTTGACAGCTCGCCCATAAATTTTACTTTTGATATTGTGTTTATTAATTTTGATTTAATTAATTCTTTTGTTTTATTGTCGACTCCAAAATCCTTTATAATTTTGATAAGTGCATTTCTATCAATTGAGTCATATCCCTTTCTAAAATCTATAGAAGTTATCGCGTATTTCAAGTCTGATTTTCCTGATTTGTATCATGTTCTTTAGATTTAGTATTTGCTCTGCACAAGACTTTCCCTTCCTAAATCCTGCTTGACACTCTGCTAGTTGTGGTTCGAGTATTCCTTCAACTCTCTTTAAAAGTGCAATGGGCAATATCTTATGTTATACTGGTAACCGGGCGATCCCTCTGTAATTGTTAGGATGAGTTTCCCTTCCTTTTTTTATGAAGCGGATGTCCTAAGGACGATATCAATTCTGCTGGTGAGCTGCTTGTTGTCCGAATTTCAGTAACGATTTCTATTAGACGTTAACTAGAGTATTTCCACAATTGAGCGACTATGTTGTCTTATCCTGATGCTGTGTTGTTTGTAAATTGTTTTATGATTTCTGTGATTTCCTCCATTTTTATGGCTTTGAGTCTTGATGAATCTAGATATCATTATCAAAATGAAATTCTTCTTTTGGTGGATTATAGTTCTCTGAAGTAGTTTGCAAATACGAGGGTTGGAACTTAAATAGTGGCAACTATTTATTCACAACCGGTAGAAAAGAGTTACATGTTTGCACCTGTCCTTCAGAGTAGTGACAAGCGCTGTGTAGAGCCCGTTGCCAGCGATGTGGAAGGCGTAGTATACCGTTAGCAGAGCCTGTTCTGTTGATGGTGCGAATGGAGCGGTCTGAAGTTATGGTGGTTCTCGCGTACGAGTGTGCAGGTGTTCCCCTAACGCTTTACGTTTCTCCACGACGGACCGTCAATGCACAGTATTACTGTTCGTTTCTGAAGCATCACCTGCGACCAGCTTTGCGAAAGAAGCGGCGACACTTTATGCGCAACCCACCATCATTTTGGACGACAAAGCGCGGGCGCATACAGCGCAAGCTGTGGCTGCTCTGTTCGGTCGATGGGACTGGGAAGTACTGTACCATCCACCGTACTTTAGTCCTTGTGACTTTGATTTGATTCCGAAGACGAAGGAAGCATCCGCTTCAGAACTGTTCCAGAGATTCGACAGGCAAGTAGACCGCTCCATTCGCACCATCAACAGAACAGGCTGTACTAACGGTATACTACGCCTTCCGCATCGCTGGCAACGGGTTCTACACAACGCTGGTGACTACTTTGAAGGACAGTAAAAGGTGCAAACATGTAACTCCTTTGTATCGGTTGTGAATAAGTAGTTGCCACTATTTAAGTTGCAACCCTCGTATTTTGCTGTTGTCAGTGTTATTATATGCAGTCTTCTCTGCTTTTCGATTCATTAACTGTAACCTTGGTGGTGTGCAGCTCTTTAAACTGTTTTTGAATGTTACATAAAAGTTCCTTAGGTTGCTCTGCTAAAAGTGTGACTCATTTGACGTTAGATGACCTTTTGTATGTTGTACTTCGATCTTTTTGAGACTCTTTTATGGATATTTCCTCGCTTCTATAATTTTTTCCTGTTCTTATCACTTTTATTTGAGTTCCAGATATTTCAGGTTTGTTGTCTCTTTATCGTTAACTCATCACAATGATCATTCAACCATGCATCTTTCCATTTCTTTTTAAGAGGCATAATTTCTCGTGCAGTCTCAATAATGACTTCTTGAAGGTATTTCGACCATTTAGGTATTCTAATGACGAGGTACTGAATACAATTGGTGAGGACTTCGTGGCACAACCTGACTAAAAGAAGGGATCGGTTGGTAGGACATGTTCTGAGCCATCAAAGGATCACAAATTTAGTATTGGAGGAAAGCGTGGAGGGTAAAAATCGTAGAGGGAGGCCATGAGATGAATACACTAAGCAGATTCAGAAGGATGTAGGTGGCAGTAAAGATGAAAGGCTTGCACGGGATAGGGTAGCATGGAGAGATGCACCAAACCAATCTGTGGACTGAAGACCACAACAACAACAGGTATTCTTTTTTCCAATTGCATTTTGTAACCATTTTCTCTAGATAACTTCTTCATGTCAAACTTTCTGGGTCGGTGTTGGTTCTTTTTTTTTTTTTTAATATTGGTCTAATCTTGAGTTTAATGATGGATGGAGGTATGAATTTAAACAGGCGCTTTTGCACTGGGTATCTCCATTGCAAAAGGCCTACTTGTAGCGACGTGATAGTTATTTAATTTAATTTTATGGAATGTTGTACACTTACTGGCTGCCGTGTCTCACGTATGAAAACACGGCATACAATTTTAATCTTACTGTCTGCATTATTTGTAACTGCCGGGACATGCTTACTCCTGGGAATTTTAATGACTCTCCTTAAAAGCGGAACAGTATTTTTAGGTATGCAAGTGATGTCGGATCTTGACTTACGCTCACCTTCCTGTAAACTTCTCTCTTCCACTTAACTGAGGTTTTAAAGCCCTTAGTTATTCACGGCTCTCCTAAAAACAACTTTCAAATATTGGCACTAATTTACTATCGAATTTGACGTTAGCATCTCTTCCTACACGTACCTAACCCTGTACGAGCCCTTTTAACATACTCTTAAGCGGTCATAATTCTTGGTCTCATTAGTGTGTACAGATATTTTTAATGATATTTCTCTTTTCAACGTGTTAAATAAATATCGGCGTCTTTTGTGTACACGGTGTTGATACTTGAAAGGTGAGAGACACTTATTTTCTTGAAGTGATGTATAATTTCGTCTAGTTGAAAGGAGAATTTCGTGCATTCCAGAATTATTATTTGACTTGGATTTGCTTCATCGTCGAGACAAAACTGAGAGGTAGGAGAATAAGCAGCCGGTGAGCTCTGCAGCTTGCCTCGTCTAATCGCACGTTTCTGCTATACATCCGTGCTTTCGTCCTTTTCCTTCGTTCATTACCCACGTCAGTACGTGACTGAGCGCCGAACCAGTTAACAGCGGCCGTCCCTCGCGACCGCTTGCTGCCTGGACAGACCTCAACAGCGTGTGGCAGCTGGCCGCCGCTGCCCGACCCGAGGCTGGAGCCGTCGCGTCGCAGCGCGCGTGCCGCGTGCGAGTCGTGCCCTGCGGCTGGAGGACACGCTCGCGTTATCGGCGGCGCAACAACGGCGGCGGCAGCAGCAGCAGCTGCTGCTGGGCCGGAAGTGTCTGCAGAAGCGAAGGGAGGAAGCGAGGGCGGGGCAGGAGGCAGAGGGCGCGGCGGCGGGAGAGGGCCGGGGGCCCGGGGCCGAGGGCGTGGCCGTCCACGTGGCCACTGCAGCCGGCGTCTCCGTCCACGTGGCCAAGACGGCGGCTCGTCCGGGGCCGGGCCGACACCAGCTGGGAATCGCGGGTGTGGGGTCGCCGTTCTGCAGTTACAAGCCTGCCTGCGGTGGCGGGAAGCTCGGGGAATCACCACAGTGACTCACTTTTGTACGGCATAGGACGACGTGAAAATTAGCGCAGAGTAAAGAGAGGGAGAATACCGCAGAAGCTGCAAATAGCTGGGAACAAAAACAGATAGCTCCGGTATAAGCTACAGAGTAGCAATGGTGAAGAGAGCGAGTAAAGCTTTGCTTGGGGTAATATGGAATAATAACATTCGCCACGACTGTAAGAAGAGATTATTTCACACCCTGGCGAACCAGATATTTCTGTACAGAGCTGACATGTGGCCTTAAACTACCAAAGTCAGGTACGAAATTACGACACGACTATGTAAAAAGATGTCCGTAGTTAACGAGACAAGACAAATGAGGAGGTATGGAGGGGAATGGAGACAAACGTGCTCCATCACAAAAACTTTGAGAAATAGAGCACTTTAGTGGTTCAAATGGTTCTGAGCACTATGGCACTTAACTTCGGAGGTCATGAGTCCCCTAGAACTTAGAACTACTTAAGCCTAACTAACCTAAGGACATCACACACATCCATGCCCGAGGCAGGATTCGAACCAGGAACCGTAGCGGTCGCGCGGTTCCAGACTGAAGCGCCTAGAACCGCTTTGCCACACCGGCCGGCAGCACTTTAGTGGTACGAGCACGTACAGAGAATGACCAGCCACAGGTGGCCGAGGAAAATTTTAGACCGTGAGCCATCCGGAAGGTGGCAGAGCACAGAGCCAGAGTTAAAACGGAAGAAATACATACACGGAGCAACGGAAGATAGACGCCTAGGACGGATGACTGGAACGCAAGAGAACTCTATAGTTCGGAAACGGCTAACTTCTATAGCGAAACGCCGAAGGAAGGAATGAAGTGAGTTCGCGATTATTATGGAATTATTCGTGTAATGCAGAGTAAATGTAATTTCGATGAAACATTTTAAAAATCAGATAGGTATATGTGTAAACATAAAGTAACAAATGATACAGTATGTGGAAGACACCTTCTCAGAACGTTATTTTGACAAGTTTGTTTGAAATACCGCCGACAGGGCGCCGACGACCGCAGCCGCTGAAAATGATGGCAGTCCAAGCAGAGAAACCATATTGTGTGGTCCACCTCGTCCGTTGCATATCGGTAGCGAGTGTGCAAAGTTTTTGGTATCAAGTTTTACAAGACACCACCAGTTTCCAACGACATTGTGAAGTGGTACAAGAAATTCAGGCAGGATGGTTGGTTCTGCGTTGCAAGACGTTGGGGAAGACTGGGCGTGTCGGAGCGGACAGCAGGTGGTGTGAGGGACGTGATGATGTCGATGTTGCCGTTTCCCACACAGCCCACGAATCAAACTAGTGCGCAATTGCACGTCACTCGTCCAGCAGCGTGGAAAATCCTTAATAAGTAAAACTTTGAACATAGCTGCTAAGGTTCAGTGACCGTGTCAGCATTATATTAGAACAAATAAGCCCTCGGTCACAAATATTAAGTCAAAATTGACCAGGTTTCAACGCTACTATGAGCGTCGTCTTCAGAATTAAACTAACTGTTCTAAAACATATTAGGTATATAATACATTAATAAAATTAAAGTTTGTAGTGACTGGAAAGAGGTGCGGTACTTACAAGTCGCATTTTAAAAAATCTAAGCCGGAAAGGCGACGTCATGGATAGTTGTAAATAAGATGGCGAGCCGCTAAGAGCTGCTCGTACTTGAGTGAGCAAGAGTTGCAACAACACAATAAGTGATCGAGAGTCAAGCCGTACAAATTGCGGATCCTGCAACTTGTAAGCCATAACGACAAATTGCGCCACCTGCAATTTTGCATTGATGTACGGAAGCATCTTGTAACTCACAATTTCGCCAGAAAACTAGTCTCGAGTGATGAAGCCATTTTTCATGTTTCGGGAAAGGTCAACTGAAACAACATACACGAATGGGAGAGAGAGAGAGGGAGAGATTCCATGTGCAACTGTTGGACACGTCCGGAAGCCAGTCGTGCTGTCCGAGCGGTTCTAGGCGCTACAGTCTGGAACCACGGGACCGCTACGGTCGCAGGTTCGAATCCTGCCTCGGGCATGGATGTGTGTGATGTCCTTAGGTTAGTTAGGTTTAAGTAGTTCTAGGGGACTGCTGACCTCAGAAGTTAAGTCCCATAGTGCTCAGAGCCATTTGAACCATTTTTGAACGTCCGGGATTCCGTCCTGCGCAGTCTCCGGCAAGACAGTCTGTGGGTCCTTCTTCTGCGCCGAGAGGACTGTCAGTGGCATCCCCCACCTCGACGTGGTGCGTCAGCCGGCGGTGCCACAACTGGAAACAGCGCGGCGCCCCTGCCCTGTACGCCTGCACGGCCGCGTGTGCGACGCTCTGGCGCTAGTCGCGCGGCAAACGGCGGCCGCCGCGGCCGGCGCCCTGCCGTGTTTCTCTCCCGGGAGCAGCGCCCGTGTTCCGAATCTGTCGCAAAACCTGCCGCACTGTGCTGTCGCACCGCCTCTCCTGATACGCTGCGTCGGGTATGGGCAGAACAGCAGCACCGGTCAGACGTGTGGCGTGTAAAGAACGATGGACATGCAGAACGTTCATTAACAATGTTAAAAAAAAAATAACTTGGGGAGTTTGTCTTTCACTTACTGTATCATGTGTTACTTTGTTCTCGGCCGTTTATTTGTACGCATCTTTGAACTGTTTCACAGACTTTATAATTTTTATATAGCGTAGAATGGGAAAACAAATATTTGGAAAGAAAAACTAAAAAACAAAAGACACGCCACTACACATAAATCCGCATTTGTTTGAAAAATTCCTGCTGTCGTTTACGAGTTTGGTTGTTTGTTATTTCAGAATAATTATTTGTGAAGTTAGCCAACGGCCTTGCCGCAGTGGTAACACCAGTTCCCGTCAGATCACCGAATTTAAGCGCTGTCGGGCTGAGCTAGCACTCGGATCGGTGACCGTACGGTCTGCCGAGCGCTGTTGGCAAGCGGGGTGCACTCAGCCCTTGTGACGCAAACAGAGGAGCTGCTCGACTGAGAAGCAGCGGCTCCGCTCTCGTAAACTGACACATGCCCCTCCATATCCGCATCCAGCGACGCCTGGGCGTTAGGATGACACGGCGGCCGTTCGGTACCTTTGGGACTTCATGGCCTGTTCCGGCGGAGTTAAGTTTTTTTTTGCAATTCTTCACATTATTTCCCGGAATATGACACTTTTGTGAAGTTATTTCTTTCACAGCCTTGCCACAAGTGCACTCATGGAAATGGGCACTCGTTTCAACACATCACTTAAATGACCATTCTGCCACCGGAACGCCCGTCTAAACAACACAGCCAGTTACGTACAGCTTGCAACACCCGCCCCTAAAACTTCGAACGTTTCTGGCTCCCTAACTGAAATTTAATTTAAATTGATTTGTACACAGAGAGTTTAAATGTATCTGCTACATTACGGGAATAATAATATTCTACTTAAACAATGGAAAATCAAGGGTCCGATAATGACAATATTATGAAAGGGATCGATACCATACAGCGCAGATGTTGAACCTTCTTGATCGAAAACTTAGTAGTTTGACAGTCTTTCTGTTGGGCCATACGTTCAGTAGCACTCTATATCCTTTTCATAATATTCTGCTATATCTCTGTGGAAAATAATTAAATAAACGATGTTCATCATTTCTTAGCAATCGTAACGTTTCATACATTTACATATGTGAATAAATATTGCTTTTACTTATTTGCTGCCCGCATCTCGTGGTCGTGCGGTAGCGTTCTCGCTTCCCACGCCCGGGTTCCCGGGTTCGATTCCCGGCGGGGTCAGGGATTTTCTCTGCCTCGTGATGGCTGGGTGTTGTGTGATGTCCTTAGGTTAGTTAGGTTTAAGTAGTTCTAAGTTCTAGGGGACTAATGACCATAGATGTTAAGTCCCATAGTGCTCAGAGCCATTTGAACCATTTGAACTTATTTGTAGAGGAAAACACCTCATGTGAAAGACTTTATAGCGGCCAGACTACGCGCAGGACGTATGACCAGTTGATGTAGCAAGGAGAAATACTGCCACGTACCGACTATAACAGGAGATGGATTGAAGAAATGGCATCAAATGGTTCAAATGGCTCTGAGCACTATGGGACTTAACATCTATGGTCATCAGTCCCCTAGAACTTAGAACTACTTAAACCTAACTAACCTAAGGACATCACACACATCCATGCCCGAGGCAGATCCGAACCTCCGACCGTAGCAGTCGCGCGGCTCCGGACTGAGCGCCTAGAACCGCTAGATCACCGCGGCCGGCGAAGAAATGGCATCAAAACAACGCTAGTAATGTGTAATTTGGTGACAGCCATTCCTTTATGGCTTTATATTTAAATGTGGGAGATTAAGGAAACGCTTGGCTATTGCCGAGCATTGCTTGGATACTGGTCACCCCATGTTATATAATAACACCGAGATATTGGCATGCACGTCCAGCAATTGGGATAGTGTCATTAGGGAGGCAGTTGAGATGAAATTAGCGAGCAACCTCGTTAACAGGGATGGAGGTTTCTGTTTAAACTCTGTTTGGAATCCGGCTCTCTCCCTTGTCAAAAAACAGAGGAACAGAGTCAATGCTGCCTCACCTGCGAATTCATAGTCCCACTATCGATAGCTCTGACTTTGGTCATCTTTGGTGGCACTAGTGTTCAGTGTGTGTGTGTGTGTGTGTGTGTTATCTTTCCTGCTTCTGTCCAAGAACCGAGGTATTAAATTTGCATGTACGCCGCCTGTCCGTTGCAGTTTGCCTTGAAAATGGCGGGGTGTTCTCCCGCCGAAATATCGGCGGTCGCTGAAAGTGTTACCTGGCTGAATTCCCGGAAGTTATTTGAAAGTTGTATACGCCAGGAGAAACTTAGGTCTCACAGCTACATAGATAGTTATATTTTTAGATTGATTCGATTTAGTGTTGGAAAATCTTAGCTTACGTTTAGCATGTTTGTATTTGTATCTTGTCTTCACTTACTGTGTGTGATACAGCATCTGATTCAGTGTGTGTGGTTATACCTGTGTCGTTTACCATGTACTTCTGATCTATCAGATGAGGAGGCTGTTTTATTCTAGTGTATGGTTTCTCCTGTTTGTATGCCGCCTGTAGTGCTCGCGATACTTGGTCTGTTCAAAATGGTTCAAATGGCTCTGAGCACTATGGGACTTAACTTCTGAGGTCATCAGTCCCCTAGAACTCAGAACTACTTAACTACTTAAACCTAACTAACCTAAGGACATCACACACATCCATGCCCGATGCAGGATTCGAACCTGCGACCGTAGCGGTCGCGCGGTTCCAGACTGTAGCGCCTAGAACCGCTCGGCCACCCTGACCAGCACTTGGTCTGTAATGTTGTTTATGTATTAACTGCGCTATTCGAAATCGGTATACATTTCAGAATTATGCTGCAAACTGATCTGATAATGAAACTATACTTTGCAAACCGCCGTGAAGTGCACGGCAGGGGTACGTCCTATTGTACCAGTTATTAGGGTTTCTTCCCGTTCCATTCACGCATGGAGCGCAGAAGCAATTATTGGTTCAAATGGCTCTGAGCACTATGGGACTTAACTTCTAAGGTTATCAGTCCTCTAGAACTTAGAACTGCTTAAACCTAACTAACCTAAGGACATCACACACATCCCTGCCGGAGGCAGGATTAGAACCTGCAACCGTAGCGGTCGCGCGGTTCCAGACTGTAGCGCCTACAACCGCTCGGCCACCCCGGACGGCAACTAATTATTATTTGAACGCGTTTGTACGTACTCTGATCATTTTAATCTTGTCTTCTGGACCTCTAGTCAGTTATATGTAGGGGATTGTAGTATATTTCTACATAATCATTCAAAGCGGGTTCTTGAAACTTTGTTAGAACGCTTTCTCGGGATAGTTTACGTCTATGTTCAAGACTCTACCAGTTCAGTTTCTCTAGTATCTTTGTGACACTCTCCCACGGATCAAACAAATCTGTGGCTATCTGACGCGACCGCTGTGGCCGAACGGTTCTAGGCGCTTCAGTCCGGAGCCGCGAAGCTGCTGCGATCGCAGGTTCGAATCCTGCCTCGGACATGGATGTGTGTGATGTCCTTAGGTTAGTTAGGTTTAAGTAGTTCTAAGTCTAGGAAACTGATGACCTCAGATGTTAAGTCCCATAGTGCTCAGAGCCGTTTGAACCATGTGACTATCTGAAAAAATAATCTATAATATGCTATACCCTCCTACATCTATATTTCTTGTGTCAGGGCAGATTACTTTTCTTACATACGTGTCATTAGTCATGCCCTAAGCTTGTAGCATTGTAATAAGTAATGCTAACAAAATTTGCATTTTACTGATATGATGTGTGTAAGTGGTCGACAATATGAAACATATGGTTTGGCGTTAGACATTTCAGTCTTTAATTTTAACAACTAAATTTTTTATGAAGTTGCATTGAGTTAAATGTGGACTCCGTAACACATTGCTGCTTGCTGGCAATTTTGGCATAAAAAAAAAGTTAACCCTCAGTAGTTTCGAACATGAGACTTCTGTCACCATATAACTGCGTTTCATTCACTGAGCCACTGTGACCTTGATTCTTTGACTTCCAAATTTAATATTTGCAGTCGTACTGTGAGCTCTTTTTTTCCAAAAGTTGGCAGCTTCACACTTTTAAAGAAAATAAAGACATCAATAGCTTCCAAAAAAGCAGTGAATATACCAATTGAAGCTGCTCCTTAGATTCGTCTTTAAAACTAGCTACCACAGTTTATTAAGTACAAGTTCTTCCAAATTTTGCCACTAACTACGTATAGAAATCGATAACTACCAAAAAATTGCACGTTTATATATATTGCAGTGATGTCAACAAAACAAAGCAGAACTTCATATATCGAAAACATTACGAAAAAAATGGAATAATACAAAAGAAATACACACTTGTAAATGGGAATCATTTCGCGAAAAGCGTCATGTGGAACATAACAGAAAATCGTGAACTGGTAGCCGAAGTTATTTATAAACAAACCCATTGTTTCCACAGTCTCAGGCTCTCAAAAAAGAACCATTTATTATGGACAAAATCAGACACAATTTAGGGTTTAGAACGTTCAAGAAGTCGGTAGGCGACCTCTGTCGTCTTCGATACAGGGTGTATACGTCATAATGACGTCACGCGTGACTTGACAGCGTGCGGTAGGACTCAACCGTGTTAGCCTCGCGGCAGGCCCACTCGCCAATCGGCGCGCACGGCCGCGTGTTGCGTGGGCCTCGGTGTGTTGGCGCGTGACGCGGCTCCCGATGCGTGACTCCGCGTGCGCGTGCGTGCGAAGCGCGTGGTGGATAGCCACACGGATGCAGGGCTGTGCTGGGTGCTGCTGATAGAGGGCCGTATCTGTAGTATCGGAAATAAACTTTGACTCGTGTGCTGCTGTTACACTTTACGTTATGCTAATTACTCGACCCGAAATGGCGATTACGTGCATAAATCCGGTGAGATTGCAAGCGCATTGTGTTGTTTTTCTGAAAAACGAGCAGAAATGCAATTTAAAATTTTTTGGAACGTTGTTCCAGGGAAAACAGGGATATGTTAATATTATAACTTATTTCAATACACACAGTGCAGGTCACATTGTAGTTGTTTATTTTTATTTTTAGATGACTGGTTTGGATTTTCCAAGAGATCATCTTCAGATCTACATCTGCGCCTACAACTACACAGATAGTGCGCAAGCCACCGTAAGGTGCATGGCGGAGAGTACCTTGTACTACTACTTGTCATTTCGTGTTCCTGTTCCACTGGGAAATAGAGCTAGGGAAAAACGACTGTCTGTACGCGTCCGTATGAGCCCCAATTTCTCGTATCTTATCTTCGTTGTCCTTACTCGCGATGTATGTTGGCGGCAGCAGAATGGTTCGGCAGTCAGCTTCAAATGGTGGTTGTCTAAATATCCTCGACAGAGAATATTTAGACAACCTTCCCTCCAGGGATCCCCACTTGAGTTCGCGAAGCATCTCCGTAACACTTACGTTTTGTTCGAACCTACCGGTAACAAATCTAGCAGTCCTTCTCTGAATTACTTCTTTGTCGTCCTTCAGTCTGACCTGGTACGGATCCCAAACAGACGAGCAGTAGTTAAAAATAGGTCGCACCAGCTTCCTATATGCGGTCTGCTTTACAGGTGAACCACTCTTTCCTGAAATTCTCCGAAAACAGCGAAGTCGACCATTTGGCTCCCCTAGAACGGTTTTCACATGTTCTTTCTACCTCATATCGCTTTGCAACGTTACGTTCAGATATTTAAAACGACTGGACACTAGTGTCCAGCTGAACACTAGTAATGCGTATCTGAACATTGTAGGTTTATTCTTCCCACTCATCCGCATTAACTTGCATTTTTACACATTTAGAGGTGGCTGCCATTCATCACACCAACTGGAAATTTTGTGTAAGTTGTCTTGTATCTTCCTCAACTTAGACACCTCACCGTACACCCGGCTGGTCCCGGCGGAGGTTCGAGTCCTCCCTCGGGCACGGGCGTGTGTGTGTTTGTCCTCAGGATAATTTAGGTTAAGTAGTGTGTAAGCTTAGGGACTGATGACCTGAGCAGTTAAGTCCCATAAGATTTCACACACATTTTTTTCGACCGTACACCACGGCATCATGAGTAAACAAGTGCAGGTTGCCAGCCACATTGTCCACGAAATCATTTATGTATATAGAGATCAACAGCGGTCCTCTCACACTTCCCTGGGGTCACGCCTGACGATACCCCTGTCTCCGATGAACACTCGCCGTCGAGTATATTATTTAAGAAGTCTTCGAGCCACTCACACACCTGTGAACTTATTGCACCTTCGTTAACAGCCCGCAATGGGACACCGTGTCAGATGTTACATTCCCTGACGACAGTAGTAACCGTTGGGGTGGAGAACACTGGATAAGTGTTCTCCACGCGTGCACAGATGGACCTGCTCCACGCCAACGGGCATCAAAGAATGTAAGATCTGAAGATGACGTCTTGGAAGATCGGAGCCGGTCATCTGAAAATAAAAGGAAGCAACTGAAGTGCTAGCACGGTTGTGGTATTGAAATAAGTTATGACAGAATTGTGCCACATTAGTTTGTGACGAATCCCAGTCGATTTTCGAGACTCTGTACACGGCAGATGTCAAACTCGTCGAACTCGTATGGGATACCGTGCAGCACACCAGACTAGAACCAACGTACGACTCATGTGAAGTTAGCCAGCGAGACACGTCCTGACGTCGGCTACCGACTCTTGGTATAGTTAGTTATGCGACGACCAGCTACCGGATCTTCCTGCGTGAGACTTGAACCGGGGTTGGGTTGTTTGGGGGAGGAGACCAGACAGCGACGTCATCGGTCTCATTGGATTAGGGAAGGACGGGAAGGAAGTCGGCCGTGCCCTTTCAAAGGAACCATCCCGGCATTTGCCTGGAGCGATTTAGGGAAATCGCGGAAAACCTAAATCAGGATGGCCGGACGCGGGATTGAACCGTCGTCCTCCCGAATGCGAGTCCAGTGTCTTGAACCGGGACCTCATTAGCTGGCTTCTCGTCATTTTGTGGCCCACCACTGTACGGCTCTGCCGTCGAGCAGCAGCTGCCGTCCGCAGTTCGCGACCTGCTTGTCCCGCGTTTCCCGATCGGCATTCGCCACTCTCTTTTGCGTTATCTCAGTTCCGTTAGAACTGCGATAAGACCGCAGAGCAAAGAGCAGCTTTCTGAGTAAAGTGCGAGGCTGTATTCAGGCAGAACGCGGGTGTTTCCAGAAGAAAATACGCACACACACACACACACACACACAGACACACACACACACAATGCAAGCTGCTGGATGTTTAGGCCAGAGGAGCCGTGATAAGAGACCGTTTACTTGAAGGTGTGCGTTCGACTCCAAGAATTTGTATTGTTATAATTTTTCTTCCCCTTTCGTGTAAATACCATCTCCACTATTTGTAACAAGATTATTATTATTCAAACTTCCTGTAAGTAAGAACAATCCAAATGTTTCGTTGGTTAGTTTTACTTTATTTCCCGAAAGTTCTGTCGTAGAGTATTTCTTTTTATTAGTCGTAAACATTTTACTTTTAACTTCGACTTACAGAGGAAAACGTTTATTAGGTTTGTGAAAAAGTAGTTAGAATTGGAGATGCAGAATTATTAGTAAAATACGTAAAATGTAATTGTTTTCAAAAAGTAGTTGAAACGGGTTAGTTGAAAGTAAAGTGAAGTGATTTTCGTACGTATATGACTCGTAGAAAGAATATTGCATCTTCACAGCAAACGACTATGAAACTTTGTGGAACTTTTAATCAAAAAATTCCTATAGATTCTTTAGCATACGTAACGATGTATGGTAATAAAGATTTAACTTACGATGTACATCACAGAAAACTAACTGAAAATTTTTAAGTATAAATGAATAAAAAATTAGAAAAAGTTGAAGAAATCTTTACAGCTTGTTTGCTTTTCATTTTGAAATATTTTCAGAAAGAAAGAGACAATAATAACTGAAAAATTTTCTCTTTTTGAGAATGAAATTTCATTCTTCCTATTACATTTTATAATCTTTAAATGGACAATATCAAACAGTGACTATCTAGACAAAAAGAATATTAATGAATTTCATAGAGATAAATGCCGAAAAGATGGATTTTGTTGGGTCTGTAAAGAATGTGTATCGAGACATCAGAAAATTAAAGTTACATGTGAATGTGGTAAAATCGTAAATAAGTCTGTCTCAAAAATAAATTTACGAACAACAGATCATACAAATCTTATGGCTGGGAAATTACATTCACCATAATTCATTTTATTTGTTTTCTTACGTTCACTTTTATAAAACAATATTAAATTCTATTTTCTTACGTTCACCTTTTGTATGAAAAAAATAATGATTTTTGAAAATTGGTGAACGTGATACGAAAAAATATTCATTGTTATTAATTTTTCTAAGTAATTCACATCAAATTAAGTGAGTTAGACCTGAGGAGTGGATTATAGTAGATCCATTTAGTAGGTTGTAGGTAAGTTTTCATTTTCTAGCGAAAAGAACGAGTCAAACGAGTGATTTCCAGCAGAACATGAAAAGTGAGCTAGAACCTACTGAATGGATCTACTTTCAAGTAGCGAATAAGGCTCGCAAGTGCAGCTCCAACTGATAAAATCGAAAAAATACGGGAAAGGTTTTACAATACGGACGCGTGTCTCTTCTGCCATCCATCAAGGTCATTTATTTTTTGAGCTCTAAATTTGTGTAGAGTCGGGGTTTAAAGGTTAACGAGCATGTGGACCAGAGAAGCGCGAGTCGCTGAAGAAGGAGCACCGCGTGGGCCTGGGGTAGCGGGGGAGGCGCCCGCCAGAGGCCGCCCATCCGAGGGTCAGGGCCGGGCGACAGAAATACCTGCAGCACGTCGAGTACCACCGATGCTCTTAGTGGCCTTGATGATTATCCACGTTAATAAAAAAGATTATTCAAGGATGTTCACGAAATATTTGCAAGCTGTGCATAACATTTACCATATAAAGTGGACATCTGAAGGTTTTTGCCGCTCTGTGACAGGACCTGAAAGTGCGACTAATTCCCTATGTAGTCAACGCTCATAATTAATTAATCTACCACAATTTTTTTAAAAAAATGTTCTTCTTAAGGAGTTATATATTTTAAACGGAACTCGATGAACACTGAACAAATTAGTGATTATAAAAGTTCACGGTAAAACTTTTCGAAAAAAAGGCTAATCAGCTAAATATGACAGGACAGCATATTTCACTCCCTATTATCTGATCTTCACTTGTCAGTGGTTTCAGCACGATGTTTTCACTTCGTCGGCTTCTCATTTGTATACACTTGTTCCAAATTGCACGGGAACTAAAGAATGTGACTTTTTACACCACTATAATTCACTTGAAAATGGTCAACTTTCATAATTAATTGTAATTACAGATGTCTCGCATATGCAGGTGACATGGCGCTGCTAAGTCAGTCAGACCGTGACTCGAAAGAAACGTAGCAGAAAATGAACAACTACGCGAGAATGTTGGGCTACAGATGATTCGAGACAAACCGGAATTGACACAACTAGGAACAAGATAAGATCAACACCGTAGATAGGTTCAGGAGAGTTCACCACTTCAAATACTTGGGATCTTGGTTTACCAGCAGCATAAGCATAGAAATGGAGATCGAGAAAAGAATAGCAGTGCGAATGAAACGCATGTATTCCTTCGGGGAGGTGCTCTGCTTAAAAACAATATCAGCGATTATTAGGACAAGCATACATAACACAGTGGTATGCCCACCAGTCATGTACTATTCAGAAACCTGGAGGAGGACTAAACGAGAAAAGGAAAAACTATTAATATTTCAAAGAAGACTAATGAGGAAGATTTGGCGGTCTGTCTTATAGATAAATGAGAATGAAGGAGGAGGAAGAATGAGTAAATCTAGCTCTTGATGCAACTACCAACAATCCTACAGAAGCTGAAGTCCAAAAGGATCTAGTGAGCAGTGATGCCGCATGCAGGAAGAGAGACAGGTGAATAAAGAACCTCAGGGGGAAACGAAACACCAGACGCCCCATAGGTCGACCAAGGCAGCGCTGGATGTACGACGTGGACGTCAGTATTGGGGCAATCATTTTCATGCAAGTGTGTTCGCCATGAGGTAAAAAG
Organism: Schistocerca nitens; assembly: GCF_023898315.1. Classification (NCBI taxonomy): domain Eukaryota; kingdom Metazoa; phylum Arthropoda; class Insecta; order Orthoptera; family Acrididae; genus Schistocerca; species Schistocerca nitens. The sequence continues at coordinate 26,626,775 of NC_064618.1, forward strand.
CCCAACTGACTTAGTACCACCAGAGGGCACTCTCATCTGTGACGTAATCCAAGATGGCGGCGTACAATGTGTTCACCAAGAGCTCCAGACTCCAACTGACTTTGTACACAGTACCAGCACCAGAGGGCACTCTCATCTGTGACGTAATCCAAGATAGCGGCATACATTGTGTTCACCAAGAGCTCCAGACTCCAACTGACTTTGTACACAGTACCAGCACCAGAGGACACTGTCGTGCATGATGTCATCTGATGATGCGACTACCGTTATTCAAGATGGCGGCATACATTGTGTTCACCACGAGGCCTAGTACATTTTGACACCACCATAGAGTGCTACTCAGCCTCGTGATGCCAATTGAGCAGCTACTCGACCGAATAGTAGCGGCTCCGGTCAAAGAAAACCATCATAACGACGGGAGAGCGGTGTGCTGACCACACGCCCCTCCTATCCGCATCCTCAGCTGAGGATGACACGGCGGTCGGATGGTCCCGATGGGCCACTTGTGGCCTGCAGACGGAGTGCTGAGTGCTTATAGAGTGCTACTGTGGACTTGGAATGAATTTTCATCAGTGCCATGCCCACCTGGACTTGGAAGAAAACAGTTAAAGTCTCCACCACGATCCTCAACCGACCGCCATGTCCCCTTACCAACCAATGTTGTGGGGCTAATGAGTAGTAAAGTGTACTAACATGCACCAATGTGTACTAACATGCACAGTGCATGACATCATCCAACATGGTGGGGGGAAATGGTTCAGAAACGTCTCTGCCTATGATGGATGTAAGTTTTTATTTTGCAATCAGTGACTCCACCATGAGATCTAGACTCCAACTGACCTTGTACACATGACTGCCATCAGAGGGTACTGTCATCCCTCCTGTGACCTAATCCCAGATGGTGGTATGTAGGCGGAAAATGGCGCCAAAATGACTCAGGCTGTGCTGGGCTGTGGGGAAGAATAAGAAATGAGTGCACTCTGTTTATTTTGGAACATTTTATTTAGGGATGGGCACAAAACACTCGCCCTCATGTGCTTGGGGTCACAATACACAGTCTGCAGACATGCAAAAGGCTAATTTTCCGAAATAATTTCAGTACAGACCTGCAAGCCGCTATCTTGGACAATGGTACTTGCATCATCAGTTGACATGAATGGCCGCCATCTTGGATGATGTTGTGTGCAGTTGCCAAGTCTACACGCTGCCATCTTGGATGACGGCATCGCCGCCATCTTCATACATCTGGCAACAATGCAGAGTGGCCTCGTACAGGCTTTGCCCCAATACTGACGTTCTCCAGGAACTGGGTACAAAACAGAAAGGAATGGAGGCAGTTAGTGGAAGCAGTGCATGGCCTGCAGGTCCTGTGATTGGTGGAGACGTACATGTGGTCAACTTTGATCAAAAACATGCTGTCTCAGGTCAAGAGACTGTCAGGGCAGTTTAGAGAAGTAAATGAAATCAAACGCTAGCTGTCTACATATTCGATTGCACAGGCATGCATGTCCAGAATGATATCGCTTCCTTTACTTAAGAATTTAGGTTTTGACATTGCCTCAAAACAATATGAATCACATGTGCTGAATACGGAAATCAGGAGATCAGATGACATATTCATTAGCATTCTCTGATGCGTCCATGCCACACGACGACTATTGGGAACTTGTGCCGGACTTGAATTCGAAATCGGATTTGCTGCCTGCCTAGTCTCACTGCGCGCGAACATCCGTCCTCCACTAAAAACAAGTGACAGCAGCTGTGATGGCGGGCAGGAGAGGGTCGGGCATCGAATTCCCGTGTGACGCAAACTGCCATTCCACACCTGTTTTTCATTACATTGCTGATTATGTGTCTCCGAACGAATTTCACTGTCAACAGATCGTGTCATTCCATTTCACTGATTTTAACCTCATTTGGTATCATCATTTCATTTCATTTCGGTGAGTTTACTGCAATTGTAACAACATTTTTTTAAATTTCTTTTTACATTTTTATTTATTTTTTTAGATAGATAATATTCTGTATGAAGTTCCAGTAAATTCATCGCGAGTGTGTCCTTCAACATTTCTGCCCTTTAGTTGCTGGAAAAAGTACACTTGTAACAGCAATTTCTTATTCAGAAGACTGGCGCCGAACGGTTGTTCCCAGACAGTGCAGCAATGGAATATAAGCTATTTGCTGGGAAAAGAATTCCGTATAACAGTGGTCGTGGGGCGGGCAGTGGGACGGGGATTTGAGCCGCGCTGCCGCCATGAGGTTTTGCAGTGGGCTGAATCAAAAGTAGGTCTGTTGTAGCAGATCGCTGCATGTAGCCAGTTACATTCTTCTGGGATGGATCGATGATATTTTACCGTAAATTCGTGCTACCCATGCTAGTCTTGGGTCTATGGGTGAGGATGAACGAGAAGACGCTTAGAGATAGGCTCTACAACTGTCCCTGATCGGCCCAGGTGCATCTTGACTCATAAATACTTGGTACAAACGCAAGCTTACCACGTTCCAGTTTGCCCGTCAGTTGTGTGCCACTCCGTGTCCTCCTGTAATTTCTCACTATACTCCTGGCTGCCTGCGCTGCACTCTTTCCTGCTCCGACGGACAGCTGTCTGCTCAACAGCCCATACTTCTGCAGCACACTCCAGCTGGTCTCTTGCGAGAAACGAGTGAGCTTTTCTCTTAGTAATTTTTCGTCCAGCCTTCAGTGTCCTCATAGCATGGGCACAGACTTAAGTGACTTGTTTCCTGTCTGACCTACACACAGATTGCTATACAGGTTGTTACAAAAAGGTACGACCAAACTTTCAGGCAACATTCCTCACACACAAAGAAAGAAAATATGTTATGTGGACATGTGTCCGGAAACGCTTACTTTCCATGTTAGAGCTCATTTTATTACTTCTCTTTAAATCACATTAATCATGGAATGGAAACCCACAGCAACAGAACGTACTAGCGTGACTTCAAACACTTTGCTACAGGAAATGTTCAAAATGTCCTCCGTTAGCGAGGATACATGCCTCCACCCTCCGTCGCATGGAATCCCTGATGCGCTGATGCAGCCCTGGGGAATGGCGTATTGTATCACAGCCGTCCACAATACGAGCACGAAGAGTCTCTACATTTAGTACCCGGGTTGCGTAGACAAGAGCTTTCAAGTGCCCCCATAAATGAAAGTCAAGAGGGTTGAGGTCAGGAGAGCGTGGAGGCCATGGAATTGGTCCGCCTCTACCAATCCATCGATCACCGAATCTGTTGTTGAGAAGCGTACGAATGCTTCGACTGAAATGTGCTGGAGCTCCATCGTGCATGAACCACATGTTGTGTCGTACTTGTAAAGGAACATGTTCTAGCAGCACAGGTAGAGTATCCCGTATGAAATCATGATAACGTGCTCCATTGAGCGTAGGTGGAAGAACAAGACATCACCAACAATGCCTGCAAGAACAAGACATCACCAACAATGCCTGCCCAAACGTTCACAGAAAATATGTGTTGACGACGTGATTGCACAATTGCGTGCGGATTCTCGTCAACCCACACATGTTGATTGTGAAAATTTACAATTTGATCACATCGGAATGAAGCCTCATCCGCAAGGAGAACATTTGCACTCAAATGAGGATTGACACATTGTTGGATGAACCATTCGCAGAAGTGTACCCGGGGAGGCCAATCAGCTGCTGATAGTGCCTGCACACACTGTACATGGTACGGAAAGAACTGGTTCTCCCGTAGCACTCTCCATACAGTGATGTGGTCAACGTTACCTTATACAGGAGCAACTTCTCTGACGCTGACATTAGGGTTATCGTCAACTGCACGAAGAATTGCCTCGTCCATTGTAGGTGTCCTCGTCGTTCTAGGTCTTCCCCAGTCGCGAGTCATAGGCTGCAACTGCAATGTTCCGTGCTCCCTAAGACGCCGATCAATTTCTTCGAACGTCTTCCTGTCGGGACACCTTCGTTCTGGAAATCTGTCTCGATACAAACGTACGGCGCCACGGCTATTGCCCCGTGCTAATCCATACATCAAATGGGCATCTGCCAACTCCGCATTTGTAAACATTGGACTGACTGCAAAACCACGTTCGTGATGAACACTAACCTGTTGATGCTACGTACTGATGTGCTTAATGCTAGTACTGTAGAGCAATGAGTCGCATGTCAACACAAGCACCGAAGTCAACATTACCTTCCTTCAATTGGGCCAACTGGCGGTGAATCGAGGAAGTACAGTACATACTGACGAAACTAAAATGAGCTCTAACATGGAAATTAAGCGTTTCCGGACACATGTCCACATAACATCTTTTCTTTATTTGTGTGTGAGGAATGTTTTCTGAAAGTTTGGCCGTACCTTTTTGTAACACCCTGTAGTCTCAAAGCACTCAATAGCGAGTTACCACAAGTTGCGACCGCAATTGCAACAAAATTTTGGTTTTTCGTATGAGACGTTTACATGTACATTTCAAGTGTGTGCACAATATTTGCCATCAGCAGTTACACTGCACTTGACAATCGTGCACATGTTCAGTCACTGAGTTCAAAAAATGCGTTCTTGGCAAAAGATTACGAGGACAAACTTGACCGCAGAGTATAAAGTTCCGGATTCAGAGTTTCTTATCACAGTAGGAACACTTCATGGACGGCCGCGTGAATCAGTCTTCCGAGACATACTGCGTTTGAACATCAAATACACGTGCGGGTGACATTTGAAACCTCTGTTTCCCTGAAGTTAGCATATCCAGCTACAGTCCGGGAACACCAAACAAAGAATATCAAGACGTTGAACAAAATTGATTGTGTAAAAATACAGTCACTCATTGTGTAAGAAACATGAATGAAACTAAATTCCTCGACGATGGTGTGAACTGATAGCCGTTAACTATTGTTAAGGATACTGTGATCTTCAGTCCGCTCCAGCACCGCCTTTAGCTGTCTAAGAATAACACATCAAGTGGCCGAATGTCAGGTGTGCATCCAGGGCGGATGGTCTTGCCTTGCATGCACCGCATTTTGCGATCGGATACCATCGGTATGATTCCTGTCACGATGTGTCCCGAGCGAATCAACCAGTAGAAGAGACTCCTTCGCTGCATATGGGAAGCAGACATCGTGAAAAAATTGCGGCCGGATTTGTTTGGTAATTAGGTCGGATTTCGAGGCAACCTGAATGAGAATTTGCGGTTCCAGCACGTGTTGCGCTACTCGCGCTCCACATTGACCTCTAGGCTACTGATAAACTACCAGCGTCTTTGGAAACACGTATCCACTTGCCGACGTAACGGGTTGGATGGTGTAAGAATGAGTTATTGCATGATCACTCCTCACCGAACTTAACGACTTCAATCCTCTGAAATGCAGAGTTCACGATGAGTCAAGTTCTTTCCATATACCATTTTGATCGGTATCATAAATCCGTGTACTTTCCATGGTGTTTCTCATTTTTACCTCCTTGCGAAACTTGTCACATCTTCCATTCGTGTCATCATCAGTATTCCGGGCTTTAGTGGTTACACCTCTTGGTATTGCCTGTGGATCTAGATAGTGTCTCCATTTCAACCTTGCAACCCACCGATGGATAGACCAGTGAATTGCGTCAGTCCTATTCGTCGGTACTTTTCCAAACCTCAAGAACGAATATCCCTGTCATGAACATTAGCGCCTAGAACAGTTCCCTCGTGCTGACTGGGTGTTGTGTGCTGTCCTTAGGTTAGTTTTAAGTAGTTCTAAGTTCTAGGGGACTGATGACCATAGATGTTAAGTCCCATAGTGCTCAGAGCCATTTGAACCATTTTTTTCTTTTTTTTTTTTTTTGAACAGTTCCCGCCAGCTACGTAACCGCCCAGCACCTAAGTTCTGAGCGCTGGCCTTCCTCCCATTTCTCTAGCACTTGACGTAAATGTCTTCCGCCATGCGATTCCGTTTCTGTACTGTATTGAAGCTTAATCTTTTAGTTTTCCCAGAATCCTGGAAAGCAGGTATGTCTTTGCCTTTTCAGAGATCCCACTTCTTCCTCTTCGGTGGGCTTGGCAGATTAGTAGGCGACTCGCTTCCGTCATTTCGTAACGGCTCTTCGTCACTATCAGGTTCTCGATCATCTATAAGTTTCTTACAGTCAGATAAGTGTTCATCTACACATCATTTTCTTCAGTATAGACTATTGTATTTTCGTGATTTATGTTATTGGCATTGCTTGCTACTGTTTCATGGCTAACACTCGTGCTCACTATGTTTTTTTTTTTTTTTTTTTTTTTTTTAAAAAAAAAAAAATCTTTATTATCAAAACCATTTATAATGATACATAAAACAACCCACTACCTTACTACATTAGTGGGTCCTAACATTAATACATTTGTATTAAAATGTTGCAGCTATATTAGTGTTAGTTGGTGAGCTACAGTTATACTTTATTAATAACAATGGGCATCTAATATCTACATGTACTATGTATTTCCTATTCTTATGACTAGTCTAATTTGTATATATATACTGCAGCATCACATGTGTGCCAGCAAAGATATAAACCTACTTGCTTTTGCCTTGCTCTTCGAGCTAAACCCGAAGAGCATGCCCCTGGCACTGGGCTGGCCTCGATGTTATTTTGCTGCAGTCCCTATCTTAATTTCCTATAACTAAATCCTACAAACTAACTAATCCTACGTCAAATCCGGTGTGTGTCACGTTCGGTGTTTATTCCCCACCCCCCCTGATCCTGCACGTGGCGGATTCCAACTTAGATGTAGTCGGCCGATCCACGCACAGGCGGTATGGGAGTAGGGCTCCTAGACGCAATTGGTAGTTATTGTATCTCGCCTAAATAGTCAATGAGAACTTTTCGAGATACCTCGTTAGCCAAGCTGTTTAAGGTCTGAAATGTTCCCTCTTGTCTGAGTATTTGGTATGTGTCGCGGTTGGGTAGTCTGTCTCGTAGTGTGTTGGCAACATCATTGAAGAGTGGACATTCGTGAACTACATGCTCAGGTGTACCCTCCGGATCGCCACAGTCACACGCTGGTGTCGCCCTCTTCCCAAATCGACATAAATAAGTCGGGTAGGGTCCATGGCCAGTGAGAAAGTGGATCAACCCTCGCGTAGGCTCGAAGTACTTTAGTTCAAGACGTTCCCTGACATCAGGTAGGAACTGAAAGGTTCTTCGTCCCGTCTCTTCTGCCTCCCAAGTCTCCTGCCAGAGCTCCTCCCCTCTTTTCCTTATCTCTCGCTTATCCCCCACTCTAATACCCATTATGTCCGCAATCTTTTCATAGTTTCCTTTCTTGGCCCAATACCACGCCGCCTGCTCCCTTATCTTTATGTCCAGGGGGCAGAGCCCCATTATGGCTAATAGGGCCCCCCCCGGAGATGTTCTATAGGCACCTACTGCTCTTAGTACCATGTTTCTCTGGACCCTTCTCACGGCCATGGCAGGCACAACCCTCGTGAGCCTGTGCGCCCAGACTCCCGAGCCATATCCCACAACCGAGGTTAAAATACTATTGTGATAAAGTTTAATTAAGTGTGGAGGAAGATGAAATCTTTTGTGACCTATTGAAATGAGATTATTTAATATCTGAAGGGCTCTTTGGGAGACAGTATCAATGTGTTTTCCGAAGTTCCACTTCTCATCAATGATGATTCCCAGGTAACGTGTCTCTCGTCGTCGGAGAACTGGTGAACCGTCTATTCTTACTGTCGGGTTTCTGATGAGTTGTCCTTTTAGTAATAAGTAGGTTGATTTACTAGGTGAAATCATCATTTTAGTCGTGCGGCACCACTGTTGGAGTTTCTCTAAAGCTGTCTCTATTTTTGGTTCAATGTCCTCGCGGCTACGGCCACCGACCAACAGAAGGAGGTCATCCGCATAGGCTATCACATCTAGCACCTCATTACTTTGCTGTAATCTATCTAATAAAGGCTCCATGTGGATGTCCCAAAAAAGGGGTCCTAAGACAGAACCTTGGGGACATCCTTTCGTAATTACCTTCCCAACTCTTTCGCTAGATGATGATAACCAGACCTCTCGATCCTTACAATAGCTCCTCAGGCAACCATATAGCGGCCCTGGACACTCTTTCTCCCGCAAGCAGGAGAAGAGCGAAGGCCACCACAGGTTGTCAAAGGCGCCACTGATATCCACCATGATGCCGACCACGTATTTGTGAGGGGTCGAGCCACAGACCTCGGCCGCCAGAGCAATTGCATCAGATGCCGATCGCCCCGGCCTGAACCCGAACTGCCTGTCACTCATCCCACACAAAACCCGGTGTGCTGTCAGTCTGTCAGCTAGTAATTTCTCTAATACTTTGCCAAATACGTCCAACAGGCAAATCGGCCTGTATGATTTTACTTCTGCAGGGTCCTTTTCTGGTCCTTTCTTTATAATTACTACGTTCGCCATTTTCCATTTCTTCGGAAATCTTTTCTGTCTGACGCATTCGTTATATAGATGTGTTAGTGGCGCAATTAGCTGAGGCGCCAGAAACTGCACTACCTCCGCCACAATGCCGTCTGGCCCAGGTGCTTTCCCTTTTTTTAGTGATCTTATGTGGGTTGCCACCTCCTCCTCTGAGAAGGGGTAGACAGCCGTTTCATTAATATATTCCTCTTGATCTTCTTCTCTAAGTTGCTTCTGCCCCTCTGTCTCCCCATCCGCATTATCGTCAGGCAACAGGGACCGGAGAAGGACCCCCGCAGTCTCCTGCCAGGACTCCGTCATCCCATCCCCGTGCCTGACTGTTGATAGTTCCAGAGGAGAGCGGATTTTTTCCCTTACCAATTTGTACGGAAGCCCCCATGGGTCAGTGACTAGCTGGTTAAGCACGAAGTTTTCCCAGCTTCTCATCCTGACTTCGCGCAGTTCCTTTTGGAACTTCCGCTTTTCCTCTCTGTATAGTATCTGCCACCTTTGTCGTTCCTGCCAGACGACACTGCGCTGGTAGTGCTTCCTCAGCCTTCTGACAGACTGACGCAGTTCCCCCAGTTCAGCAGTCCATGGTGACGGAGAGGCCGCCATGGCCCTCCTCCTTGTCGGTACGGCTGCTTTCACCGCTCTTGTCACTGCATTCACCAGTTCCTCAGCTCTCTGGTCCACGTCTATGTCCAGTTGTACGTCACCTTCTGGTAATGGAGGAATGTCACACTCCCTCGCTAGACGTTCCCAATTTGCTCTCTTGTAGTTCAGTTGCACCTCCCACCCCATGGCCCAGCGGCACTCTCTTTCTCCCAGGGTGAAACATATTAGATTGTGATCACTTGTGGTAGCGTTTTCTATGACTTTCCAGTTTTGGATAATGTTTGCCATGTTTGGAGTTGCAAGGGTAACATCAATATTTGTGCCCTGTCCTCCCCCTGCAGCGTAGGTAGGAGGATTGCCGGCCTTATTTGCAACCACAAGTTGCGATGCCATTATGAATTCTTCGACTTTTTCACCGTTAGCGTCCCTTGTGCCGCTGTACCACAGGGGAGATTTGGCATTGATATCAGCTGTTATCACGAGCTTTCTCCCCTGTAACGCCGTGGTGACTCTCGCTAGATGGTCTAGGTGATGTTCTATGCTATCCCCATACTGGAAGTACATGTTTATGAGAGTCATGGTCCCCATAGGGGTTTGTAGCTCCACGACATTACAGTGGCTTGTTGTGAATTGCGAGAGCGTAGTGACTCTTAGGAGTCTATTTGCAATTATAATTGCTGCCTTCGGGTCGTCCCCTCTGCTGACTATTTGCCAGCCCGTGGCAGCGAAAGCTATTTTTCCGGCCAGGGAGTATGGCTCCTGCAGACAGAGTACATCTAGTCTCCTCTCCTCCACCTCCCTTCGGAGCTCTTGCATGACGAGTCTGCTGTTATGAGTATTAAGCTGTCCAATAGTTATTTTCGTCATGGGAAGTAAGTGTGTATTCGGTCATGTGGCCAAGTCTTGCTCCAGTCGAATGCAATCCGTCCGTGTGCTAAAACTGATTGTTCGTAAATGTCTTTTAGATTAAATGTCTCACCTCGTCTTTCAAAAACTTTCATGAGCAGATCTCGCAAGGCTCCGAAGTCGGTGGGAAGATTCACTGATTTTAGCTGGATCCTGTCAACAGCCTCCATAACCGAGAAGGTTATCTTTCTGCCTTCTTTATGCCCTACGCGGACCACATGTCGTAAGGCAGTGGTCAGGGTAGCCGGCTGCTCCAACCTGGATAGTTGCATGGTGTACTCCAAATTGGGGTACACCCTGACTGGATCAACTGGTGGCAGTCTGACTATTGGTGAACTTTGTGTTGTTGGGCTCGTACTCGAGCTTGTTACTGTATTTTCTTGTATGGGTTGTTGATTATGATTGTCTTTAAGCGTTGCCACAGCCACAGGATGCCCTTGCCGTTGCTGGTGTAATTCCGGCTTTTTTCCCCGGCTTTCAGAGGAGAGAGTTTCAACCATGAGGGGGAGATCAGTTTGTATGCCAATGTCCATAGTTGTAAATTCGGTTTGTATAGCCTTGTCTATTGTTTCAGTTTTAGTGGTGCCCGAGAGCGACCTCAAGAAATCCTTGAATCTGTTTGCCCTCATGGCGTCCCTCCTCCTTTTGCTCGGGGACTTTCGCTTTGGCATCCTGTTCGGTATGCCGGGCTCAGCCATAGTCGGTTCTAGCAATTAACCTTTGCTCCAACATTTTGTATGTCGGGCAATTCCTGCCTGTGGCTCCGCAAGACTTCTTCCCACGATTTTTGCACGGTATGCAGACTGCAGCCGCCTTGCAATCTTTGCGGCCGTGACCGTGTTCCCCACACCTGGTGCATGCCGGCTCCCTGGTGCACAGCCTCAAGACGTGGTCCAAGTCCCCACAGTTGTGGCAACGAGGTACCACGACATAATCCCTAGTATTTATGGCGTGAAAGCCAACATATATTCTGCCCATTGTTATTATTTTTCTCCACATCTGTGCTGATACCTCGGCGACGTGATGTACAACATCACGACCCCTTGGCCCAGTTTTAAATTTTAATTTGAAACTGTTTTTGAATTCCTCTTCATCTATATCATCAAAGTTTTGCATTCTGATTGTATCTGACAGTTCGTCATTGGACATGATTGTTGGAACGTCATATAGTATGACGAGAGGATTTCTTTTCCTCGGTGGTTCGCATTTGACCACCGAGTTCAGTTTTTGGTTGTTTAGCAATTTATCTTTATCCTCCTCAGAGGCTACTTCTACAATAACAGAGTTTCTACTCGGTTTAACTTTTTTGATTTTGATTTTGTCTTTCACCGGGTCTATGCTTTTTGTGAATAATTCTTGAATCTTTTTCACACTTGTGTCTTGCCCAGGTAGTGTCCTGAGGAAGACTGCTGTGTCTGTTCTCTTTGTCATTCTTTCAATGGTGTCTTTTGTCGTGTTTTGTGGGCGCTTAGTGGGCGCTTGCGCGGCCACGGCCGCCCACGTCTTTGTCGGTTGGCTCCTTAATCTACTGTTCTCCTTTTCTAATTCCTCTACCCTACCTTCTAGTTTGGCGTGGGCAATAGCCCAAACTGAAAGCTCATTTTTGATAATGGCAAGTCCTGCTTGGCTTATTTTTCCATTTTTAATCTGCTGCTCCATGAGCGACATAATTCTCGTATATCGTCCCATGACTGTTTCATTCTCTGCCTGTCCCTGCTCGTCCTGAGGAGAGGGATCAGGCGCAAAGGAAGCTCGCTGAGGCGCACACGAATCACTCGTTTCGTTCGTAGCCATATTTAACGAGTGATGAAAAGAAGTGGGAGCCCGTCTCTTGCCCCGGACCGGCTCCACTGGCATGGGGGGGGACTTCTGCAGCTCGCCCACCGACCTCGCCCCTAGGTCAAGGGCACTCCAGAGCTGCCGGGTTCAGCGCGCCGTCACCAGCGCACTGGTCCCCATCGATGGCCCCGTCGTCGACGATTTCACACGACGCTCCTCGGCAACTGCACCCCGCACTCCGGAGAGGCGGATGCACCCCTCGCCCTTCGCCGCCTACTTGCCCGAGTTTCCACCAGAGGGCCAGGGACCCACTCCTACTCAGGTGGTGGGTCGGTCCCCCAGTCGTTCAGCGGTCTGGGCCCATCTAACCTAGCCCAGGCGATGTCACCACCTCCTGGGTTTGGCAGAACACGCCCCGGTTACCCAGGGGCGCGGCGAAGCACCCTTGCCGACTCGCGCCGTGATCCCACGCCGACAAACGAGGTCGCCGGCATGCAGAGCACCTGCTGGTCTGTGCCCTGCGAACAGAAAGGGACTGGTGTTCGGTCCCTCGACACAGCTCCCCCTGTGCCACGCACCCTTCGCTTTCGCATCGGGTTGGGTCGCAGCTCTCCCTTTTGTCGCGAGGCAGAATGCCAAGCTTAACATCTGGCACCACGGGAAGGCGGAAAGAGCCACTTGGGAAGGAGAGGCTATGAGAGACGCATCACTTCCCCTGTGAGGACTGCCACGGCACACCCGACTGGAAAGCGATACGCCCCAGTGCGAGCTTCCGTGCCTTACGGCGCGCTGGTAACGGGCGGGCCCGCACCAAGACGCGCCGTCAAGTGACTGACCTCACGCCAGACTGCTCACTATGTTTGCAGGATTCATTATCACAGGTTTATGCTGACAGTGACAGTAGCGTGACGCGCTAGGAAATCGATAAAACCACATTCGATAAGGCGCGGTGTATATCGACGATAGCATACACTGCAAATACTTGCGTTAGCTAAGGGAATACTGTTTACTGTGACTACTGTCACATATCACATTAGATGTGGTCCACTGTGAGCGGAATATCGCACTTCATAGCTTACTGTGTAAGTCGCGATGGCAGTTAGTTTCTACAGTTTTGTAATCAGCACCTCAAACATATTAATTAAAACCTCAAGTCAACTGCAATTGCGATTGCAACTTGCTGTAACGTCCTTGTCTGTGTTACGTCCAAATTTCGGCATTCTTGTCCCGCTCTGACGTCATTTTCTTCCCCTATTTTGTAAAGAATCGCACTCCGATGCACAAAATAGATTAAAACAGCATAATTGATGCTTATAGTCTGGGTAATCTGCGCTCCATTTTAAGAAAAGTAATTTTTTCACGCGTATCAATACTTATGACGTCACATGTCCTGAACTGCGTGTCGTACAATGATATAAGTTTGCTGGTACATTCGGTGATATAAGTGGATATTGTCTACCAAATGTATTGTCAATAGTGTTAATAGTAAAGCTGTTATAAATTAAAACATTATGCCTGATGCTCAAGCTGGACTACATGCATAAACAGCGAAAATGTCGTAAGCAATAAACTTTTTTCCTGTCATTGTTTTCTGGGAGACGTCATCGAGAAAAAATTAGTAGAGATTTGAAATTATATCCGAAGCTCGTTGCAAGTCAGTGGTATTTTAATCCGTCGATTCTAGAGGGATTTAAATTTTTAAATTTTGTCAGTGATTATATGAAGTACTGTAATTGAAATTATTGTTCCCCCTGAAGACCATTAGATGGGCGACGAATTTAGGAGTTTAGTTTTTTTCGGGACGACAGCCGATTTCTTTCGACCCTCACGAATTTCGGTCAGTCATAACAGTCTTCTCCGCTGGTGATTGACTACGGAAAGTGGAAAAGAGCGATTGGAAGGACTGCTGTTGAATTAGGACTTTGTAAATATCCTTAAAAATGATCCAATGAAAAGCCTCACGTGGAATTTCTGCTTTTCTCATTGTTTGAACGCTCGCTGTAAACAAATCATCCGTCCACTTTCAGAGCTAGATTTCTTTTAACAATAAGAAAGGTTTTGTAAGGTCGTAGCATCTCAGTAGCGCCGTTAGTCCATGTTTGTAAAAAGTTAAGAGACACCCGTAGTTCGACATCGGCGTCTTGGGGGACCTTTCTTGTGAGTGAATGGCGCAGTGTGTTCAGCTCGCCGCGGCTTTCCCGGTCGCTGTACGCAGCACAGCGGGGCAGCTGTTGTTCCAGTCGCTACAGCTGTGTGTGGTATCTGCAGCCGTGCAGCCAGCCAGCCGGCCAGCCCGCAGCTCAGATTAGATAGCCTGGGCTGCCGCCGCCAAGGCAGAGGCAAAGCTGCAGAGCACACGCAGCCGCACCGATGTTATTACGTTTCTCTGCAGGAAACGCCGCTTAGTTCTAAGTCCAAAGTAGACTTCCGAGGAGAAATTTCGGGCCATTTTGAAAATTTTTATGGTTAATACAGGCATCAAACAAGGTGACGGGACACTCTCCGTTAGTTTTCAACCTTAAAACTAATCCACTAGTTGCGACAACTAAAATCGGAGCTTAACATTTAACTTTTACCTGTTTTTGTGGGCTTTTAACCCGTCTCGTATTCGGGCTCCGCGATTTCGTTTTATTTAACTTCGCGGCCGAATGCCCTCTCTATCACTTCAGGTACCCGTGGGGTGGCCGCGACATGTTAACCTCGTCGACTATCGAAGGGGGCGGGCTGGCAGCAGCTTAGTACGCTGCTCTGCAGCCTACAGACTTTTTAAAACGTAAGAAGAAGATAAGAAACAATAAAAGCAGGCGATAAACGGTGACTTAAATTGAAAAACGGCGAAAAATTGTGGAGAGTTAAAACATAAAACAAAGGGTTGGCAATGCTAATAAAATACACAGAAAGCAGACAGGTAAAATAGTAGACAGACAATTGGAAAAACATGGCGACCGTCTGGTTTCTGTTCGCAAGAGATATGAAAATCACACCCAGCGACAGTATGATTTCCGTTCGCAACACTTCGGGAAAGACACACGACACTGAAGAGAATCTTATGTCGTATCGGGACGGTTGACTCGCCACTATGTATCTAAGGGAGGGAAATCGTGCGTGTTTAAACTTTGTTCCGCGTGTGACCGTGTTTTAGCTGTTTGCGTGACTCAGTGTCTGAGGCGGGAAGCGGGGACGAGGCCGGCCCCGGCGGCGGGTCGCCCACAGGCCAGAGCGGCGAGCGTTGAGCCACACGGCACGGCCGGGCGCAGCTCGACACGGGGCAGTCGCTCACAGCGAGAACTAACATTGGCATACAGGGCTCGGTTCTGCCAGGCGACCTGCCGATTCCGTGTCGGCGCTTTCAAACAGTGTACACGCGAATAGAAATCCGTAAAGAAAACGTACAAACAACAAAAGAAGGTACATGTCGAGCGACAGTGTGGCATCCAAAATTCTAGAAAATCAATAACGAAAAACCGAGAGAGCTGTTCATTTCAGATACTTCTGAAGAGAACTCGGAAAGAGCGTCTGGGCCTTCAAAAGACATTCATAACAAAAATTCGTATAAAAATAAAGAAAACTGACGGATTTAAATACGTTCGTCAAAACAGATTGTCTTTACGGAGTTGGAATGACTCTATAGGACGTAGACTTCATGGAACGAAGCTCCAAACATGTCTTCGGAAATTTACATCAAGTGTGTATAACGTTTGCCATGATTTGTCGACAAACATGTATGTATGTATACATATTACATAAAAGTATCCCTACAACGATATTTTGTTTACATATTTGAATTTTCTGTGCCAAACTGGTTTAGAAGCGCACACTTTAATATCAGAAATAGAACCCTCGTCGAACAGTGTAATCGAGCAATACTCCAGAATGGGTCGCACAAGTGTTGTGGCTGCAGTTTTACAAAAACTGTGCAAATTGGGACTGAAAGTATAGGTTCCTGCGTGTTTCGCAACTGGTAAGTTCACACGGTATTTCCGTGTATATTTTAACTTTTCCTATCGTTTATGGGGTTGGGTTGTTTGGGGAAGACCAGACAGCGAGGTCATCGGTCTCATCAGATTAGGGAAGGACTGGGAAGGAAGTCGGCCGTGCCCTTTCAAAGGAACCATCCCGGCATTTGCCTGAAGCGATTTAGGGAAATCACGGAAAACCTACATCAGGATGGCCGGACGCGGGATTGAACCGTCGTCCTCCCGAATGCGAGTCCAGTGTGCTAGCCACTGCGCCACCTCGCTCGGTGCTCCTATCGTTTATCTGCCTTTCATTTATCGACAGAATACGCTGTACCCATTTGCTCTGTAGACTGCTGCAGCGTCTCCGTCCATTGTCCACGCTATCGGCAGATACAGCTAATTAAACACGTACCTACCATTCGCGGCGTAAATTTGCACAGCAAACACCACGTGCCCACGTCCAGCACATCAGCGGCCGGCGTTGCCGCTAATTAGGGCGAGAGTGGCTGTTCCGAGAGACAACAGGTCCGGCACGTTCAGGCACTGTCACAAAGCACAAGCTGGCCGGCAACAGCTGACGAGGCGGCGGTGGCCAAAGCCCGCACGGCGTGCGGTCCGCGTCTGGCGCTCATCCTGTCGCCTGTCAGACACACTCCCCCCCCTCCTCCCCCCACCTCCCGCACTTACGTAAGCACCAAGAACAGCACAGTACATTTGACGGGCTGTTGGAGACCGGTTGTTCTATTTGGCGCAGTTCCAAGACTTGTAATTGCACGTCCGCAGCTGGTGTTACTTGGCATCAACTTTTGCTAGGCGGGCTGCAGGGTGTAATTTCCACGCGGAAGATGGCGTAAGCACCGTAGGCGCGGCGCAGAAGAGTTGGCCGCTGTGCGATCTGAGGTGCAGACAGTCGCTCGGCCAGCAGGGTCGGTCCCCCCCACCCTAACCTACTCCATCCCACCCTACCGTACCCTGCCCTACCCTCGCTGACGCCATCGCGCTGTTTGCTGTGTCCGCAGCGTCTTGTCTTTCCCGCTCCCTGTCGCTTCCCTCGAGCCCAACGCTGGTGACTGTCAGCTCTCTAGGAGTTACGGATGGACAACGGAATGAGGGTTCTTTACTCTTGGGGCCATTTCTTTATCTTATAGCGAGAATGGAACTGATTGTCGTGTGTGCTGAGTCGAGATTTGGCAACAACAACGGCCGACTTTTCAACCGTGTAAGTTCCCCCTGTACTTCACTCGTAACTCGCGTCTAAGAGTAACTTGATTTTACAATCGTGGCTCTGTTTGTCCTTGACAGCCAGGGTCTTCCTCGACTTTCGGAAAGCTTTCGAACAGTTGTGTCCGGATTTAGGACTGCCTTGCGGGAACAGCATTTCGTTCTGAACGGGATGCACTCCGCAGAAGTAAAGCTCAAGAGTTACACAAGAGAGTGTTATGGGAGTGTTGTTGTTTACTGTTTATTACACGATATCGCAGGAGGAAGGTCAGTATTGAAGGATATGACACGAACGACCGTTCGAAGCAAGAAAAGTCTGGACAACAAGGGCTCTAAAATATGTATATATAGAGCTACGGGCACTTCTTCATCTTCCATTCTACGAAACTGATCTCTTCCACTGGAAGCGTTGTGCTTTGCATATTTTGAGAAGAGTGAGTATGGACCAAAACGTGAAGTAATTGTCTGCTAAATAGAGGCTCTAAAATGCACACTTTAGGAGCAATGAGCACTTGTTCGGCAGAAGGCATTTGTTTCACAGCAGCGAAGATGAACAATTGATCGTAGCTGTTACGATATGCACTTTAAAGCTCATCTTTATTGGACTTTTTTTTCTTATGTTGTTCCATACTCCGCCCAACAAATGGAAAGCAAAGAGGTTACAGCACAAGATATTCGTGTCACAGTATCGAAGATGAAATGCTTATAGCTCTTATAGTATTCACTTTACATCCCATTTTTACCAGGCTTTTTTGCTTCAGGTGACCTTCCAGAAATCTGATTTATTGCACATAAGTATGCGAAGAAATTAGTTATGCTCGACTGCGCTACCGGCGGTTGCTCGGTGGAAATAGTAACAACCGTGAGATGCCCAGCGGCGACGGAAAGTGGATTCAGCTGCGAATTGATTTCAGGGACAACCCTGTACCTGTTACCATTCACATTACATATCGCGTGGTTTACAGCGACAGTTGAGTCATCTAGAAGTAGAAACAAATTAAGTAATTTTTGATATTTTGTCGCAGTAAAATGATACGTTCACCGAACAAAAAGTTCGTCGCCCGTAGAGAAATCATTACATGCATCATGTGACAATGAGTACTTCCGCTCCTAGACTCGGTAACCGAATGGACTCTGTTAGGAAGTGAGTCCACAAGTTACGTCGCGTCCAGGTTAAACCACTCGCTGTGGATTTGCTCGCGTAATTCCCAGAAACTGTAGGGATGCTGATGGCCTCGTTTTGCGTTCAAGCCACCTGATTTTGTTCGCCAGCCGAGATGGGTTGGGGGAGTGTTCAGAAAACCAGTCACAGATTCTTGCAGCCCAATGAGCTCAGCCGTCGTCGTCTTTCACGCGCCAGTGCGAGCAGTGGCCTCTTGCGATCACTTTGCGTTCAGTGTTACCTCGCAGTAACAGATCGGGGTGCGCCTTCGTTCATTGCCTGCAGCAGCTGCTGTCGGATTCGCAAGCGATTTTGACTCACGTCCCGTGGAACGCGTCTTCGGTCCCTCTCAGACCACAATCATGACGTCGTGTTTCGTGGCCACTTGTGTTACACCACGGCTTGCCGATACGTCGAGCAGCCTGCCGCGAAACAACAACAGATCCAGCAACTTCACACACCGTATGGCCGTGGGCATGGCCAGACGCGATCGCCGCATTTTGCCAACCCGTCACGTCCTTACATTTACCAATGTTTACACGCAATGTGCGCTTGAAACATGAATGTCTCACTGATCGCTACTGCCTTATGCTC
Source organism: Schistocerca nitens (assembly GCF_023898315.1). Classification (NCBI taxonomy): domain Eukaryota; kingdom Metazoa; phylum Arthropoda; class Insecta; order Orthoptera; family Acrididae; genus Schistocerca; species Schistocerca nitens. The sequence goes on from NC_064618.1 coordinate 26,645,408, forward strand.
ACGTAGTTAAACTTCTCAGTCTAGTTACGTCGATTGAAAGAGGGATATTCGAGTCGTTGCTTTTGGTACGTTTCCTTCAATTACCTATCTATCGAATAGTGAAAGACTGTCGCTGGTAGACACCTGGCTGGGATAATTGATCAAGTGATAATTGATCAGTTATCGACTGGGGTTCAAAATTATTAAATTACTAAAATTGCTATTAAAAATAGGGGTTATTGGTAGAAGAGTGAAAATTAAGGTGTGTGTATTTTTTAATGCCACATCATAAAAAAATAATTAAAAGATCTGTCCATAAAATAAAACAAAAAAATTGTGGGGTGGACCACCTGCATCACTTAGGGGTATGAAAAATAGATTACGACCGATTCTCAAATCTACCGAATATACGTATTAAATTTCATCAGAATCGATCGAGCTGCTTTGGAGGAGTATGACAACTAACACTGTGACATGAGAATTTTATATATAAGGATCTGGCTGGAGCGGCGTGAGGGAGTCGCAGGTACTGCTTACATACCACGTTGCTTAGGCGAATCACCTTCAAAATTCAGCGATTTTATCACGTGGTTGCATTGTGGGCTATGTGTATCCAGACTGCTGGGCTGATAATACACACTGCTACCATCACTGTCTCAGTATTTGTCCGGAAAAACCAATTCATTCAGAGGTAATGCCATACCTCGATTTATAAAGACAGTATAGCTTTTAACGTGGATACTTGTATGCATCTGTAGAACCAATACCGCTTGTGACAGTAGTTGTTGCGATCGGTTTTCTTAACATCAGGCAGTTTGTAAGACGATTACGCCTCTCTTTCTACGACAGAGCGGTATCACTCGCAAGAAAACATTAGACGTGTCCACCCATCATTGATTTTCTCTCAGTATTATTTAGTATCGTCTGCAGTCATTTATTTGCGAAGTATTATACTTAGTAGTAGTAGGGGATGTGTGATAGGATCACCTTGAGCTTTAGACTTATAAAGTATGTGTTTGTGTTCCAAAATATGCAAAGGAAAGAGTATCTAAAGTGATAACGATGGTACAGATATTTCTATTTACAGAGCCACTGCGCTCAGCAGGGGGTATTTCCGATACTTCGTTCATTGTCGAATGTCATTCGATTGAGACCGCAATCCTAACTTTTCGTTGTTAAGTACAGGTATAAAATATATGTGAGGGTGGTTTCTTAGGATGATGATTCTGTCTATGCGTGCAGTGTAGGTGACTCTTGCCCGAATGATTCACGTTTCCTGTTAACGGTAGGAGCCGGGCGAATGTAGATGACTTAACGATCGAATAGCGAACTAAGTAGGTGTTGGATAGCTTTAGTGATGGCATAGAAATTTGAGAAGTTTGAATAAGGGGGGGGGGGGGGTGTTTGCGCTGGACCGTTACTCCTTCCCATGTAAATTGTTCGGTTGACTACTTCTGCACATGTCGCACAATTATTTAGTTGAGAGAAGATCGATTGTGTGCATCTAGCAGGTGGAAGACACGTTTGCTGGTTCTCTAGACATGAGAAACACCTTAGTTGGGTTTGTAAATTATAGGGATGATATGGAATATGTTAATCACCGACATCGGTATTCTCGAGTGGAAATATCATTTTCCTCTGTTTGTTTCGAGTCCTCACGTGAAGGGCCTCGCACGCGGGATGTGTGTCTAGTTACTCAGTGGTCTAGAGCACGCTCCACGTAGCTAAAGTTTCGGGTTTGTAGAGAAATAATTCCCAGTCTATATCTTCAGAATTATGTTGCACGAGCAATCGGTAGGATACTGCTGTCTGAAAACCATGAGAAAATATATTTGATCTTATGATCCCAGAGTCTGGAGATGGGTTTAGAAATAAGCAAGCAGGGAAGCAGAAACAGTAACGCGTTTGTGCCGAGGGGGGAATGAGCCCGAATTTGTAGAACAGTTGAGAGAGCGACTTGGGTCTGCGGAGGGCGGTCTGGTCAGCCGCTGGAGTGGATGACGCCGACCTGGTGCTGCGAGGAGTGTGTGCGATGCTGCCTGTCTTTGTGGTGTATGCGTGGATGATGTAAAAGGTGGCATTGTGTACGTTTAGTACTTCGAGTCGGTATGTGACGATATCTCTGGGACTTTGCAGGGTTTAATTGCCAGTGCAGTATGGAGATCTGTACAAAATACCGGGTGATCAAAAAGTCAGTATAAATTTGAAAACTGAATAAATCACGGAATAATGTAGATAGAGAGGTACAAATTGACACACATGCTTGCAATGACGTGGGGTTTTACTAGAACCAAATACTACAAAAGTTCAAAAATGTCCCGACAGATGGCGCTTCATCTGATCAGGATAGCAATAATTAGCATAACAAAGTAAGACAAAGCAAAGATGATGCTCTTTACAGGAAATGCTCAATATGTCCACCATCATTCCTCAACAATAGCTGTTAGTCGAGGAATAATGTTCTGAACAGCACTGTAAAGCATGTCCGGAGCTATGGTGAGGCATTGGCGTCGGATGTTGTCTTTCAGCATCCCTAGAGATGTCGGTCGATCACGATACACTTGCGGCTTCAGGTAATCCCAAAGCCAATAATCGCACGGATGAGGTCTGGGGGCCTGGGAAGACAAGCATGACGAAAGTGGCGGCTGAGCATACGATCATCACCAAACGACGCGCGCAAGAGATCTTTCACGCGTCTAGCAATATGGATTGGAGCGCCTCCTGCCTAAACATCGTACGTTCCAGCAGGTGTTTATCAGCCAGGCTGGCGATGATGCGATTCTGTAACATATCGGCGTACCTCTCACCCGTCACGGTAGCAGTTACAAAACCAGAATCACGCATTTCCTCGAAGAAAAAAGGCGCGATAACGGTGGATGTGGTAAATCCAACCCATACCGTCGTGCAATGGAGTTTCCACGACAGTTCTAGGATTTTCGGTAGCCCAAATTCTGCAGCTGTGGGCGTTGACAGACCCTCGGAGCGTGAAATGAGCTTCGTCGTACCACAACACGTTACTCAACCAATCGTCATCTTCCGTCATCATTTGAAACGCCCACACCGCAAATGCCCTCCGCTTCACTAAATCGCCAGGTAACAGTCCATGATGCCGATGAATTTTGTACGGATAGCATCGGAGGGTACGCCTGAGTGCCAACCAAACAGTAGTGTATAGAATGCCGGTGCGACGTACAACTGCACGAGCGCTGACTTCGCCGTGCATAGACGAACCCGCTACAGTCTCCAATTCATCCTGAACTGTCTCAGCAGCATTCCTTGTGCTTGGTCGGCCACTACGGGGTCTATCGTCTAAACAACCCGTGGCTTCGAACTTCAAAATCATTCTCTCCACAGCTGCATTTGTCAACGGACCTTTACCCACTCGAATCCCCTTCCTACGGCGATAGGATGGCAACGCTGATCACCCGGTACAATCATAATGCTCTATTCATTCACAAGACATCCTTTCTGCCACGACGCAGGACCATGTACAGACTGATTCGAACAAGATGGATGCAATGTATTTACGGAATGTTCTGAGAAAGCAATTGTTCAAAGACAGGATGAAGCAGACCATCCATCTCTGGCGGAGATGCTGTCACTCACCTGCCACTGTACTGTTAGGACATCTCCAGACCTGTAGCTGTAGGATACTGAAAATTCAGCACATTTTTCTCTTCTGTATGACAGTGCTTCGTATTCTGCTTGCGTAATTGTTCTGAATCGCCCCCGTCTGTGCTCAGACTGTGATCTATTTCCAAAAAAGGAGAATTCTTTGATGATTAAGGTTTTCGCAAGCTGTGTGAACGTTCAATCTGAGAGGTATATTGACAGCAGGACGAACATTTTGCTGCGAAGTGTGAGTCACTCTGGGTACCCAAGCACGGCTAGACACAGCTCGTATGTTCTGTGAGGAACGCGAGGAACAATGGACCCTGTGATATTCTGGAAACGATTTCTGCAGTGTCGCTCGGCAATTAGGCCTTCGCCGAACCGCAGATAGAGAGAGGGTTCATACCAGCAGCGGCGAACACACGCCCAGAGGATGACTTGGCGCTTATTTACATAGACAGACATGTGACGTCAGTATAACACTCAAAGAAGTTTCACATGCTGTCGGCATTGCTCCTGCACTGGCTTGCTCTGATAGCTGCAGTTGATGGTAGTTCGGAAGAGTTTTTTACATCTCTGAGTGTTTGTGCATTGGATTTTTTCCCTGTTGTTTAAGCACTGTAAGCATTAGACATGCAATATGATTTGAGGATTTAGTAGTTGTTTTGGTGTTTGTTGCAATATTTTGTGAACGGGTGAGGTCTTCACTCATGTGAGGTCGCGTCAGCAACGGTGTCTAGGTGATCATGTATTTCGAGAGGAATTTCTGAGGTGTCAAGTACGCAAGGGGTGGCACCACCTCACGCTTGCAGCAGCTGTGCGTCACATCACGGAGGCTGCTGGTGCAACTAATCTTCTGGGAGCGTGTACTGTCCAGTGGAAAGGCTGCGCTATGCGTTATGTGGACAGTTTATGAGTACTGAGTGTGTGTACACATCAGTGTACTGCATTATTTAGGAGCAGTTTGCAGGTCTGTGAGCTGTGTACTGAAATTATTTCGGTAATTTAGAAGTTGTTTGTAGTGTGTAGTGCATGTCGGAGCAGGTGTTTTGTATCAGTGTGATAAATGTACTAGATCGGCAAATAAATTGTTCCAAAATAAATACAGTACATCCTTCCTCTCTCCAACAGCCCAGTATGTACTTACAATCTGAGACGTCACACATGTCATAAGTGGTGGAACAGTTTCTTCTATTAAATGATCTATGACGTCAGCATGTGCGTCACACACACGTTGCGATTGGTGGAACAGTTTTTCTAGAGCAGCATCTGTGACAACAGTATGCACATCTGTCGACCAAAGCACCCTCTGGTGGCTGTACTGTGTACTAGGTCAGTTGGTCTCCGGACCCCATGACGAGATGACTACACTTGATGATGGTACTGCCTCTAATTGTTTAAATAAATAGTGCATGCAAAATAGAGACTTATGTCCAACATAGGTCGAGTCCTCTTCCTGCCAACCCCTAGGAAGAGATGGCGGTTGGATGACTTAGGTTAGTGGAGGTAGTCCGAGTGTCCTTCCTTTCCCGCCATTTTCTTTGTAGAGATAGCCCAAGTGACCTTCCTGTTTCCCACCATTTTCCCCACCAGCTTGGATTACATCACGGAACAGACGACAGGAGCTCTGGTGGTGGTACTGTGTACTAGCTCCAGACCTCGTGGTGAACACACTGCTTCCCACCATCTCGGATAATGGTACTTGCAGTATCAGCTGACATGGCAGCCATCTTGGATTACGTCATGGGTGAGAGCGCCCTCTGGTTGCAGTACTAGGTCATTTGGAGTCCATACCTCATGGTGAACACAGTGGATGGCTGTACTGCATCAAATTGTTTAAATAAAGACTTACGTCCAGCCCAGGTTGAGTCCTCCCCTGCCAATCCCTAAGATGAGGTGGCAGTCGGGTGACTTAGGTTAGTGGAGGTATCGCCTTTCTTTCCCGCCATTTTCTTTACATTAGTAGAGACAGCTCAAGTGACCTTTCTCTACCACCAAAATTCAAACTTTGTGCCAATCCCTAGGAAGAGGTGGCGGTCAGATGACTTGGCTTTAGTGGAGATAGCCCAACTGCTCTTTCTTTCCAGCCATTTTTCTTGCGTTAGTAGAGGCTGCATTATCCTGATGGAACTTCCCACGATTTTCTGGGGGAAGGAGGTTAGGTTAGAGGAGGTAGCCCAAATAACCTATCTTCCTGCCAAAATTCAAACTTCCCGAAAAAAAAAACACCTTTTATGACGTCACGACCGCCATATTGGACGACATCATCGCCGCCATCTTGGATGGCGATACTTTGGGGTAGCACCACTCTCGTTCCAATACTATCGGGTTCTGCCGGTGTCTCCAGATTTAAACAAAGGCGGGCATTGACAAGCCCGATTTTATATGAATGCGTGGTGTCTGTTCTTTCGAACATGTCTGAAAGAACAGACACTACGCATTCATATAACTGATTCGCGTGGATGGGCAATGAATCCACGTTCTTCAGTGGAGATGCAGAAGTACGTCCGACCTCCTGCGGGAATCTCAGAGTAGCGAGCATGAAGGGTAGGGACAGGGACTGCGGACAGGTGGCGCCGCTCGGTGCGTGTGTGATCGGCCGTGAGGCGTGCCGAGGTAGTGCGGGAAGTTGTGATAATGCTGTGTTCTGGATGACGCAATAGTTAACGCACCTGTCTTGTAAGCAGTAGATCCCAGACTCAAATCCAGGTCCTGTACAGATTTTCGCTCCTCGCCGCTGATTCCGTGTAATTTTCCGATGCAGCTGACATCAGTAATCGCTTTCCTTTCGTTTCTCTCGTCCCCCCCCCCTCCTTACCCCTCCCTCCTACATTCGAGTTACGTATAAAGGCTGGTTTTAACTCGCTGGACACCTCTCAGTGTTCAGACCACCTTTGGAAATGGCGGACGAGTTAATTTTGGTTGCCGGAAGGAGCGCTTCAGCCCGTGTGTCGGCCGCTACGTCGCAGTAGACGCAGGCGGCTGCCCCCTCGCGCCGCTGTCGCAGGTCGGGGCTGCGTCGTGCCGCGACCGTCTGCAGAGTGCGCCGGCCGCTTCGCACCGCCACCGCCACTGGCACGTGTCTGTCCCAGGTTTTGAGTCGAGATCGAAACATTGATCGAACACGTATTAGCGCTGTTCTTACTCGTTTTCTGTCAGTAACGGCAATGCTGAATACTTGCTGCAGCGGACGCAAATCGAAATACCTCAAAGGAAGAAATGTTACTTTTCAAGGGAAACTACCACCAAAGTCATAGTTATGATCCTAGCAACAGGCATTTTATGTTATGACAAATGTGGAAAAAATGAAATGATGCTGTGGCGTTGTCCGCCGGTACTCCCGTGTGGGGCAGCAGCGAGTCTCTCCTTTGGACGCCAAATCGCCGCCTTGGGCGTAAATAGTGATGAGGCGAAACAATAAAGACAACACTTCCCGATCGGAGAATGTATCCGACGCGGCTGGGAATCGAATGTGGCACCCCATGATCTAGAGGCACTAGACTACAAGCTGCGCACGGCAAATATGGAGACACTTTGTAATAAAGAATTAATACCGTGGATATAATGTAAGTGCATGTATGGCCATGTATTTACGAAAAAAAACCAGCAGGTAAATTCAGTTGCAGCGCGAGATTAGCCGAGCGGTCTAAGGCGCTGCAGTTATGGACTGTGCGGCTGGTCCCGGCGGAGGTTCGAGTCCTCCCTCGGGCATGGGTGTGTGTGTTTGTCCTTAGGATAATTTAGGTTAAGTAGTGTGTAAGCTTAGGGACTGATGAGCTTAGCAGTTAAGTCCCATAAGATTTCACGCACATTTGAACATTTTTTTTTATTCAGTTGTGTGGGAGGGTGCTTGCAGTCTGTAGTGGACTGTTAAGGTAGCCAGTCCACAGTGAAGTAGCCGAAAGGGCACGCGTCAACTCACGCCGTCTGGCGTTAAGTCCGAAACAGGATTCGTAATGAATGTGATAAAGAAAAGAACGTAGCTACTAGAACACTTAACTTTTATATTGTCCTTTGGTATAGAGCATTCTGGATGATACAAGTGAGACTCTTATCTTGAGGTACATGCAACGTTCCAAATGGTTAATGGCGCCTTGCTAGGTCGTAGCCATTAGCTGAAGGCTATTCTAACTGTCTCTCGGCAAATGAGAGAAAGGCTTCGTCAGTGTAGTCGCTAGCAACGTCGTCGTACAACTGGGGCGAGTGCTAGTACGTCTCTCGAGACCTGCCTTGTGGTGGCGCTCGGTCTGCGATCCTGACAGTGGCGACACGCGGGTCCGACATGTACTAATGGACCGCGGCCGATTTAAGCTACCACCTAGCAAGTGTGGTGTCTGGCGGTGACACCACATTCCTCCCCCGCAAATCGGCGAACGGTCGTGTGATAAGGCTTCCGCCCGCCGTGGGGAGGACCCCATGTTGACGTATGCGGTGAGGTGGGGAGCCTAACAACAGGCAAGGCTGTGCCACCCGCACCCGGCCATTCGGTCCGAGGGGAGCTAGGAAACGCCTGAAAACCTAGTCCAGGGTGCACGTCAACATGCGGTGTATGCGCCCGTAAGGAGACAGGAGGGGCCGAAGGGTCGACCTCCATTGCGTCGGGGGATCCGACGCGCGATGACGACATCTGGGCCGGAGCGGGCAAGAGTTCCATGGCGGACGACAGCTGGTCACGGGAAGCGATCGGCAGCGCGGGACCCAGGGAGGCGCTGGGCGGCTGCAGCGAAGCGTCCACTGCGGGCGGCGCCGGCGGGAGAACAGGCGGCGGCGGCGGCGGCATGTCGCCACTAGGCAATAGGGAAGGCATCGTCGGTAACACCTGGGGATGAGGCGAGCCAGTAGATGGGTCCCCAGGGCGCTGATCGGACGGCACCGTCGCTGAAAGCAGACGGGGAGCGGCAGAACCCAGGCGACGGCAGAGGCGCAGCTGATTGAGATGCCGACGCACCTCACCAGAGGCCCCCAAAACCAAATACATCGCGCGGCCGAGGCAGCGAAGAATGCGCCCTGCGAGCCAACGTCGTGAACCTCGATAGTTGCGATAGAAGACAACGTCGCCAGGAGCAAAAGCAGGAGTCTGCCGCTGCACAGGAACCTGATGCGGCGGATGCAGCAAAGACATCAAGGTTCGATGAGGACGACCATGGAGCAACTCAGCCGGCGAGCGACCATCTCGGGGCTGAGAGCGATACGAGGACAAAAAGAGCAACAATGCGGCCTCCCGAGAATGCGACTCTTTCAACTTCAACATCTGTGACTTGAAAGTCCGGACCAAACGTTCAGCGGCACCGTTTGACTGAGGCGAAAACGGCGCGGATGTCAGATGTTGAATACCATTGGCCTTGCAGAATGACTGAAATTCTGCGGACATGAATTGTGGGCCATTGTCGGAAACAATAGTCTGCGGAAGACCTTCAATGCAAAAGATAGCAGACAACGCTTGGATGGTGGCAGAAGACATCGTGGAAGACATCCAGACAACAAAAGGAAAATTACTGAAAGCATCGACCACAACCAACCATCGAGCATTCCAGAATGGACCAGCAAAATCTATGTGCAAGCGTTGCCAAGGGGAAGTGGCTTGTGGCCATGCAAAGAATTTCCGCGGCGGTGCGGATTGGTGTTCGGCACACGCCATGCAAGAAGAGCACATATTCGTAATCGCAGCATCGATTCCGAACCAAGTACAGTGCTGACGAGCAAGTTGTTTCGTTCGCACTATACCCCAATGTCCTTGGTGAAGAAGCCGTAAGACAGAGGACTGTAACGAACGTGGGACCACGACTCTGGACTGATCATTATCAGAACGCAACAACAAAACACCACGTCGTACAAAAAGTCTCTCCTTGTGAGCAAAAAATCGGCGAACCAACGGATCCTCGATCCACGACTTTGACAAGGGCCATTGCGTAGCAACAAAACGCAAAACAGTAGCAAGGACAGGGTCAGCAGCTGTGGCTGTAGCTACACGACGAAAATCAATCGGAAACGATTCGACCACGTCATCGGTTTCCGAATCAATGAACATGCAAGCAAGTTTGGAAGAATCGAATGCTTTATCCTCAGCAACAGGCAAACGGGACAACGCATCAGCGCTGCCGTGCTGAGCAGTGGACCGATACAAGATATCGGAGTGGTTGGCGACCTCATAACGCAATGCATGGGGAACATTGCACGCCCTGAAAAATGTCGGTTGTGTGTTTACTTTCAGTTCCAAATATGCTTCATAGTTCTTAGCGCAACCAAGGCCCGGTGCAAAAATGTCTGCAAATTCTTCACACAGACGAGAAACACTGGCGGAAGGCACAGTCTCGTTCACGGATAGGACCTGAATTACGATAGACAAGTTAAACAATTGAAATAAATCTAAACCAAACAAGTTCACTGCCGAAGAAGAATGAAGAACGTAAAAAGACACAAGTTGTGTTTGTCCTTTGTATGTGGCAAGAAGAGTGCACTGTCCTAACACAGGGATCTTTTGTCCTGAGTAACTCGGGAGCTGAACATTTGCGGCACGCAACGGAGGTGCGCCCAGTTGTTTGTACGTGGCGTGATTGAGCAATGAAACTGCAGCTCCGGTATCGAGCTGGAACGGTATCACTTGTCCGGCAAAGTCCAAATCTACAAAAAGTTTATTGCCCTGCCGACAAGAGCGACTGTTTTGTGCAACGTGAACAGACACTGGTAGAGAATCACGCGCGACGTGACGGGACTTCCGTCGACGTCGACGCACACTTTTTGTGGGACGAACACAGTCACTGTTAGCGAGAGGAACACTGGGCGGAGAGGCAGTAACTACATGAATGTCCATGGGCGAAGGTTCACGAGCCTGAGTGTCCTTGGTTCGATTCCGGCGCGAAGCAAAGGGCCTGGAATGGTTGTGATTGTCTGATCTGAGGTTTTTCTGGCAAACACTTTGAACATGGCCTTTCTTATTACAGAAAAAGCAAATAGCCTGGCGTGACGGGCAATTCTCACGCGAATGTCTAGTTGCACACCGCGGGCATGATTTCACTGCATGTGCTTGCTTGCGCGGGACACGTGGCTGCGCGGACGTGCGCGAGGGCAGGTTAGCGTTCCGTGCAGCGGGCCCGGCGGGCCGGTTAATGTGACACACGGCTGGCGAAGGTGCAAATGAGTCCTGAGCAAAGTCAAGTGTGTCTTGCCTATCTAAAATGTCTATCACTTGTTGAAGGGAGGGATTGACGAGTTTCAAAATCTGTTCCCGTATGCGAACATGAGAAACGTTCTGTGCTATTGCATCACGCACCATAGTATCTGAATAAGGGAGTCCACAGTCACATTCAAATGCACACTCCCTAGTAAGTCCTTGCAAAGTTGCAACCCACTCCCTATTAGTCTGACCGGCCGTACGTTTTGTACGAAAGAACGTATACCTTTTTGCAACTACATTAAGTGTTTCTTTGAAATAGGCATCTAAAGCAGACAAAATTTCTTCGTATGACAGAGTTGCTACGTCGCGCCGGGGAAACAATTTCACTATCACACGGTAGGTGGACACACCTACACACGAAAGCAAAAACGGCTGCCGCTCATTACCTTGAATTCTGTAGGCGGCGAGATGAAATCCAAATTGTCGGGACCATTCCGGCCATGTCTTGTTGGCCGCCTCGTAGGGCCTAAATTGAGGTGCAACAGCATGGTGTGGCTGCGGCAGCGATGAAGCGGCTGCGGCCGCATCGTTGTGCAGCGCACGTTGACCCTGGACGAGCTGTCCAAGGGCATCCAATAAGGCCTGCGTCTGCTGATTCTGCAAGCGATAAAATTCGGACAGTACATCTGGAGAATGTGACGAAGCCATGACACAAGCAAATTAGTGCAATACGAACGCTAAAGTCCCTTTTTAGACTCGTCGCCAATGTAGTGGACTGTTAAGGCAGCCAGTCCACAGTGAAGTAGCCGAAAGGGCACGCGTCAACTCACGCCGTCTGGCGTTAAGTCTGGAACAGGATTCGTAATGAATGTGACAAAGAAAAGAACGTAGCTACTAGAACACTTAACTTTTATATTGTCCTTTGGTATAGAGCATTCTGGATGATACAAGTGAGACTCTATCTTGAGGTACATGCAACGTTACAAATGGTTAATGGCGCCTTGCTAGGTCGTAGCCATTAACTTAGCTGAAGGCTATTCTAACTGTCTCTCGGCAAATGAGAGGAAGGCTTCGTCAGTGTAGTCGCTAGCAACGTCGTCGTACAACTGGGGCGAGTGCTCGTACGTCTCTCGAGACCTGCCTTGTGGTGGCGCTCGGTCTGCGATCCTGACAGTGGCGACACGCGGGTCCGACATGTACTAATGGACCGCGGCCGATTTAAGCTACCACCTAGCAAGTGTGGTGTCTGGCGGTGACACCACACAGCCAGTGCATTGGACGTAGGTCTGTCTGCACGCACTTCATGCCGTAGTCACCAGCAGGTAAGATTTGTGTGCGGCACTCTGAACCATTTCGAGCATATCATTCCAACTCCCAACCCATTGCACTTATTTTGAAGTAGGTACCGGCTGGTTATAATTAAGGTACAGCTACTCGCAGAGGTCCGAAAGGCGGATGTAATTACCGAAAGCCAGCGAAACGTGGTACACCTTCTAATGCGTTAATGTGGAACCGATTTGCGCTCGGAAAGAAATTGCAAGTTTGGCCATCAGACGTAAATCAGATGCAGTGAAAGAATAGAAATGTTTCCATATCTAATGGATTAGGAATAGGACGTGGGCAGAAAAGTTCAAATCAGTGACAAAGGCATAATGCTGAAGCTATTATTAACCGCTGCTTGCACAACCTGTTCAGTATGAGCACCGGAGACGGCAACGAGATGCTGTACAGCACCACATTTGCACATGTTCACCACAATTGGAACTATTTTTTTTTCAACCGTAAATCGGTTCTGCATTAGATTACTTTCGCTGCCATAGAATAATTATAGACCACACTGCACCTCTGAGAGCAGCTGCATTTTGCGTTATAATCACCTGGACAAGAGGAATCTATAAGACCTCGAGAATGATTAAGTACAATTAGTAATTACGTTATCTGAGCATGAATGAAGATGAGAGATTCAGTTTAGTAAAATAAAAACGACAGAATCTATTCCTTAAAAATACTCCAATATGTTATGAAAACACTTCACAGAAGAACATTTATTCTGTTCTTTGAATCTCTTGCATAGCATTTATTCTGTACTGCAGTAGGCAGAAACTACGGCAAATAAAGTCAGTAAAATCCAAAATAATATTGCCGATCAGTCTATTACAGAAAGAAAAATAGATAACAACAGAGACAGACCGTTAATTTGGCACGTGTGATACACTCAAATTCCATTTTTTCGGCCCATTTCACTTCGGCACACTAGGAAGCCATTTCGCAATGCCGACGCAGCGTAACGCACTGGAACAGAGGCTCGGCAGTACGGGCAGGTGTGCGACGTCCATTCTTGTGCTCCAGAGACGTGACACCTGCGGCTAACAAGCGCAGCGCCGCCTCTGCCGTCTCTTCGAGGCCTCCCCCGGCGTGCTGCTGACGCAGGTCTTCAGCCGAGGCGCTGCAGGCAACGCCTTCCTCCACCTGAGTCCACCCGGCGGCCAAGCAGCGGCCTTTCGGTAACTGCCAAGTCCAGAGAACCTAAGAAAACGTTCCAACAACAGACACACGATTAACCAAGCTACAAAAATGACCTAAAAATAGTACTATCGTTTCAATAACATTCGTACGGAAGCATAAAGTAAGAACTGCTACTCAGATTAACGTGTTCACCGTCTCTACCCATTTTATTAATTTTTTGTATTGTAGCATTTTAAAGGCATGTTTAAATTTCCGAAACTGCGGAACAAAAATTCAGTTTAATTTTTCAGAGAAACCGGTGATCTCTTTCTGCTTCGGTGACCGACGTGGTGAACCTCATTTTCTGTCGTGACCCAAGTCCACGGCACGTTACCGCCTACTGCCGTTCTGAAGCTGCAGACGCGTAACGTTGTCAACGGAAGCTTCGCTTCTTCTCCAGTTACAGACAGACGCGGCTCTCCTTGTTCTTTTTCTTCTTCTTGTTTTGCTTCGTCTACAGCTTCGTTCTTGTCGCTCGGAACAGCCAAACTTTCGGTTTCAGTCAGGAGCCTCAAATTTCCACCTGGCCGTCTAAATGCACCAAATCGTCGAAACATTGCGTGTTCTCCTGAATCAGGTGTCATGGAAACCTGAGTCTGTTCTGTCGTTCTCCTAGAGATCCAGCTGAATCTGTCACTCCATCATAAATTCGCATTTTTGGAAACAGTTCCCCGTCGCTGCCAGAATTTTTATGTTGAACCCCTTATCTCTTCGACAGTACCCACAGCGTCGCCACAACCCACTTGCCGCAAGTTTTGGATCACTGAATTATTTCCCAGCTAGGTGGTTGCAATTCCGATGTACTGTAGCAGAGAAAACACACTTTCTAAAGGTGATGTATTACTGTTAGGTGCGCTATAGTTTTAAAAAAAAATTAGAATTTTTCACTACTCTTTTTTCGTGTGCTTGTCTAGTCTCAAGAGCCACTCATCGCAAAGGTTGTGTTGTAACAGACGCTTTGTCGCACAGATAAAACACAGGAAACGAAATGATGCACCTCAAACATTCCGGAATACAGCTTTCAGTCTCTTAGAGCTAGCAATAAAAAATGGTTCTGAGCACTATGGGACTTAACTGCTGAGGTCATCAGTCCCCTAGAACTTAGAACTACTTAAACCTAACTAACCTAAAGACATCACACACATCCATGCCCGAAGCAGGATTCGAACCTGCGACTGTAGCGGTCGCGCCTAGAACCGCTCGGCCACTCCGGCCGGCAGCTAGCAACAACGTTACTCTTTCTTTGCTGCCCCCTCCCCCTGACATTTTCCGTCTCTAAAAGTCAGTGTCCGGTCGGTAAGATACAGAAAAAAAGTCCCCTATTTCATCAGTACTGAAGATGTTACGTTTCTGGTAATTTGCCAGCAGCATTTCTAACTCATTTATCCATGCTGAAAGAACTGTGTTATCAATGTTGGCTCTTTCACCACAAATATTCGCGAAAATGGTTGTGTCTTTTTTTAATGATAGTCAACCACTGGCAGTAGCGGTGAACCCTGCGAGTGATCTAGCCTCTTGTCTGAGCGCGTAACCTCAGACTGGAACGTTCTGCCCCTATATTCACTCACCGTGACCCGTTTAAGTGAGCACTCCTCAGGGCGAGGGACCTCACCCTTCCCTCCACGTGGCAGCTTCCCAGCAGGGCGATCTTTCTGATACGGTATTATCGGTAGCGTGGACGGCGCACTGCCCACAATTTTCGCCACGTCCTCTCTTTTCCATTCCAAATTCCACGACGTCAGTATCCTGCTCCTTTACTGCAAGAGTCAAACACTGATTTTTAAAATTGATTTATGTACTGCGGTACATTACTCATTGTTCAGTAAAAAAAGAAGTGACCCAAAGAGTTGAAATGACGAAAGTATTGACGTAATAGAATTGCCGAGAGAATCGCTTTGATTTAGCAACCTGTCAGGGTATTGCAAACGGACTGGACAGCTAGTTCGACGATCGAATTAGCAAGAGTTGCTGGTGTACGTCGAAAAGGGAGGGGGTGTACGCTTCTCCTCTCTTACCCTGAAGTTGCTCAGTCTCTCGGAACGTCTGGGGATGCGGTACCGATCAGGCGGCAATGTTTTCCACTGAGTGAAAGCCCACCGAATCGTCTGCTGGTTCCGGTAAGACTAATCGCCCAACATAGGTGAACTCAAATGGACCTCGCGGGCGTATACGCTACACTGCAGAGGAAACTGAGTAGGAAGGATGGGGTTTGGGCGGTTGCAAGCCCTGTTGGGGATGAGTGTTCTCAGGATGATGTCTGGGTTCAGATCTTCTGTCCAGTGAACACAGTATTTTTGTGTGTATTTACGTTAGACGAAAGGCTCGCAAATATGAGTACGTAAGACTAAAGCAGTACTCCAGTTACCCACCTTTCTGCACCACATCAAGGTTGCCACTGACTTCTTCAATTAGAAGAAGAAATGCACACGCCTCGGCCTTCCTAGGTCTCGTGATATCGTTTTAAACCAGTTGTCAGTTTCGACGTGCCGCTTTCCGCTGTCTTCGTCTTCCTCCTTGGATGACAAATGCAGGCGAGCTCCTACTCGATCCCGAAGTAAGCTAGTCACAAAATTTGAAGTTATTGTTCAGTTTCTCCTGGTGTATACGTTTGCTCGAAGAGCCCACGGATATACTTCCAATTCATGGTGTCCAACGGACAGAGATTTATATTTCTTTAGGGCTCCGCCAGAGCAGATGCAACACGTCGAAAAGCCCAGTTACGACGAAAAGAAGTCTCTTCAGCAATCAGTCGCTGCCTGGCGTTGTCCTCTTCGCCTCACGTTATTTCAAAACTGTGTAGTTCTTTGCGTTGTATTTTCTTTGCGAAAAAGTTAATTCACTGTCCTTACGTGTTGCTAGACAATGAAAAAGGCTTTTTTCGCTTTCCATTATGCAGTAAATAAGAATTCGTTGGACAAAATTTGTAACAAATACTTGGAACCGTTTACACTAAGCAACGTTTTGAACGGAAGTAACATCATGGCATCATCATAAATGGAAATAGCTTATTATTGAGGCATGTCGAAAATGTAATTACCTGGGCGTTATAATCTCGGATCAGGGTTCCGTGAACAAGAAATAAGACAGAGTACAACACAAGTCAAACGAGTAATCACTAAGCTGAATTCCATCCCTCTGTCAGATAAAACTAACAAAACGATGAAAAGTCGAAAATAGTTGTGCGAACTAATACAACAAAGCATTTCTTTGTATGGAGCAGAATCCTAGGAAATGACAAAACAAGCCGTGCAAATGGATTTTCTGAGAAGAAGTTGTAAAGTTTCATGGCGAGAGAAGATCCCAAATAAGAAAATGAGGAAACTAATGAAAACTCCCAAGTATATCACCGAAAAGGTGGAAAAATGGCGTTTAAAATGGAATGGGCGCGTGATGAGGTCGGGGGATCAACGGAGGTAGAAAAAAAGTACTTTGTTGACAGCCTCCATCCAAGAAAAACGAGAAAGACCCTGACCAGAATGGGAAAAATCAAGTAAATGAGGATTTGCAAGGAAGAAATTTGAAAGAAGATTTGTTCAAGGATCGAGAGGCTTTGTTACGAGGTTTCGAGAAACGTCCTCAAGAGACGTAAACAACTCCGAAATATATAGCGTCTTGATATATGGCCGTCGGCGTTTTACGAGCGCCTTACGGCGCACAAGCGCACGATTCTTTGGCGCTGGCTATCCGCGAACGCCGCTAAGATAGCTTTCGCTTCCTTGAACGGGTATTTATACCTGTTCAAAATGGACAAATCGATTGATTTTTCTCAAATACGGCTATTACTCCTTTTTTAAATGTAAGAGTATGAAGTGTGCCGAAATCCATCAGCAGGTTAGTACAGAAAGCTGTACGACTGCCGTAGTGATTAGAAAATAGTGTAAAGAATATAAAGATGGCCGCACAGTTGTGCACGATGAGAAAGGAAGTGGGCGGCCACCCGTTATTATTGAGAAGACAAACATTACACGAATTCTTCATTATCGCATGCCTTTCCCGCCGTTTCAATAAGTGTTGTGTGTGAAATTGAGACAAAATGTTTAGAGTAACGGAACATGTGCGCAAGCTGATTACCAAAAACTCTGACTGAGCTGACAAGAGCATTCGTTGTAACGAGTTTCCTCCAGAGGTGCTGTGTCTATGAGGATGAGTTTCGCTTGTCGACTTTTTGCCTCGGAGCAGCAGCACAGTGGGGGTGGCTGTCGTGAGATTTTACAGCAGGAGAGGGGCGGCTGGCACTGCGCACCAGAGGGACCGTTTTGCCGCCCCGCCGCCCCCACGCGGTTCACTGCTCTCCAGAGACCATCGCGGCGTACGGTTGAGGACACTTTGGTTCCGCTCCGTATAGCCCTGACGTGGCACTTAGAGACTGTCGTTTGTCCTTGCACGTAATGAAGCACCTTGCCGGTCGCACTGCGAAGAAGATGGCGATGTCAAAAACGTCAGCACAGGACTGGCTAAACATCCGGGCGGCAGACTTGTACGAGGATGGATTTGAGAAGCTAGTCACGCAGTGCGTTAAGCCGTCTTGTCACGGGAAGCGAAAACGCACTTGCAGGATGAGCTGGTGACGTCATAGCTACATCCCACTTCACTACGATGCGTGAAATGAAGAATCTGGCGTGGCAAGTTTTAGCCTTGTGGACAGGAACGTTGCCAATGAGATGAAACATCGTTTTTGTGTCACAATCAGAATTTAAGAGCCATCATATTGTATGAAGTTGAAGTTTATATTTAGTAGCTTTTCTTGATTATTATGTATGTGGTATGAATATAACCTGTTTGAAATTATCAGGAATCTAAGGACCTCTGGAGAACGCGTCATTTGATATACGATTCGTTATAATAAAATGACAAGAAACTACATGTCAGTAGTTAAGGCTTCCGTATGTTTGGTGTTTTTAGTGTTGTAACTTGTGTGCGAAGGAAGTATGCCGTTTTAATGCTAATGGTGATGTATCAAATGTGCGTCGTCTGGGTACAATGTGTCATAGTCAAATGTCAAATAATGACGCCTGTGGACTTTAGACAATGTACGAGTACACCCCCCACGGAGGGTTGGCTTCGATGTAGATGCTGTACTGTAGACGAGAGCGTCGTTGGGTGTGAAGAGGAAAAAGAAGCAGGAGGCGCGCGTCCACATCCGAAACGTTCACCGAGCGAGGTGGCGCAGTGGCTAGCACACTGGACTCGCCTTCGGGAGGACGACGGTTCAATCCTGCGTCCGGCCATCGCGATTTAGGTTTTCTGTGATTTCGCTAAATCGCTCCAGGCAAATGCCGGGATGGTTCCTTTGAAAGGGGACGGCCGACTTCCTTCCCTAATCCGATGAGACCGATGACCTCGCTGTCTGGTCTCCTTCCCCAAACAACCCCACGCAACCGCGCAACCCGCACTGTTTTTCAGTTTTTGCTTTCTAAAAGATTCTGAATCTTTCCTATTGAATTAATACAAGTATTGTCTGGAATCGTCGATTTATTTGTTAAAAATAATGTATTTGTTGCAATTCTTGTTGCATAAGGCAAGGACTGGAATGCTTCCACAGGGTCCACAAATCGTAACGTGACTACAACTCTGTAGCAAAAAGTAAACACAAGTTTCACACGGGAAGGTTCTACTATTATATATCTTTGTGTAAAATATGTGTATACCTCTCTCTTGGTTTCGCGGACTGTATCATGTTCGTATCTTGCCAGGAAATATCATTTTCGCTTATGGTGAACACCGTCGAAAGAATCTCTGCTTCCTTTCAAATGAAATTTCGGGTCTCTGTGTTGAAATGTAACGTGGTGAAGTAGGCTACTGCGGCTGGTCCCGACGGAGGTTCGAGTCCTCCCTCGGGCATGGGTGTGTGTGTGTTTGTCCTTAGGATAATTTAGGTTAAGTAGTGTGTAAGCTTAGAGACTGATGACCTAAGCAGTTAAGTCCCATAAGATTTAACACACATTTGAACATTTGAAGTAGGTTACTTCAGAGCGTTGGTAGTTTATGCAAAATGGAAAACATAGATATGATGGATGCGGAAACTGACGTTAGATGGTACAGCTTAACTAAATATAAACCTGACAATGGGATGAAAATTCAGTTGAATTAACGAATAACTTCTACTGGTATGTATCTCAGATCGTTGTACAGTATTATGCACTGCTCTTCTACCAGTAATTCGCTGTTAAGCCCCTCGACGAGTCCATAATCTTCTTCTCGATTTTTCCGACAGTCACTAACAGAGTGTAGGTATTTTATGCGCTTCGAATTCTGTGCCGGCCGCGGTGGTCTAGCGGTTCTAGGCGCTCAGTCAGGAACCGTGCGACTGCTACGGTCGCAGGTTCGAATCCTGCCTCGGGCATGGATGTGTGTGATGTCCTTAGGTTAGTTAGGTTTAAGTAGTTCTAAGTTCTAGGGGACTTATGACCACAGATGTTGAGTCCCATAGTGCTCAGAGCCATTTGAACCATTTTTTTTCGAATTCTGTAAAGCACCTGTGATTTACGCGCCAGATGCAGCCGGAAAGTACCTTTGCAGAGAGCAAAGGTCGCAAATCGCGATGAGGAGCACAGGTTACGTTCTGTCAGATGTAGGCAGCTCGCTTCAGAGCGAGCAGCAGCCGGGGCGGGCGCGGACAAACACGTCCCCTGTGGTGGCGGCGGCGGCTTTGATACGGGCGGAAGTTACGCCGAATAGCAGAGTAACATCTGGGTTTTCATGTTGTGGTAACACTGTCTATATTTTTTTTATTTTATTCAGAAACGGTACTTACTTTAAAAACGCGGCTCGTATAGTAGGCAAATTAATCTTAATACTTACAACGAGCCACCGTAAACTCACTGTATGAGTTACTAATAAACAAGAAATAAGTTTAATATAGCGCCACTCCAAACCACTGGGCCTGCCGGGGTGGCCGAACGGTTCTAAGCGCTATAGTCAGGAAGCGCGCGACGGCTACAGTTCCAGGTTCGAATCCTGCCTGGGGCATGGATGTGTGTGATGTCCATAGGTTAGTTAGGTTTAAGTAGTTCTAAGTTCTCGGGGACTGATGACCTCAGAAGTTAAGTCCCATAGTGCTCAGAGCCATTTGAACCAAACCACTAGTGTAGGCCGTTGTAATACTAAGATTTTTCTGCCCTATACCCTTGATTCACTGATCTCCTGTGGTTTGAGCGGGGATCTGCTGCTTCCTTTGTTCATCTGAAATCGATCCACTCCAACATACGGTTTATTGTGTTGTGATGAGACGAAAATGCGATGGCGTTTAGGAACACGGCGCACGAAAAGCTAGTCTAGACATAAAGAAATGGAAGGACGTTTCTTCGCGTGAGGCGGCATATCTCCGCAATTCTACGAGGACGCTAGCAAACTTCATCCCGAAGATGAAACACTGGTGAAGACATAATGCGGCAGATGAAAGTATCTGCTCTCGGTACTTACGGCACTGTGAGGGTTGAATTTGGAAAGTGTCGTGTCAACTATTGATTCTAATTGAGCGTATACAGATGACGTCAGTGTGGCAGCGACGAGAGGGCAGGGCGCTGTCTGCTGCTGCTGACGAGGAGGAGGAGGGGGAGGAGAGGAAGAAGAAGAAGAGAAAAGAGGGCACGAGCAGCAGGCCGCGCCTTTTTTGTCCGCCGTTGCGTAAGAGAGGGGAGGGAGCGAGCTCGTGGCGTGGCGTGGCGAGGACTCGGCCTGCTGCCACACGCTGTCCTCGCAGCAGACATTGCGTCCTCAGTTGGAGCAGGCGGCTGCTGTGTCACCTGTCCATGTACGCCGACACTGTCACTCTGATAGGCGGATTTTATTTTACTTTATTTATTATTTTATACGTATGGCACAGATGCAACCAGACCACATGTGGTGCTGGAGGGAACGGCTAGGGAACGAGGAAGGTACTACGCGAGTTTTGGACAGCAGAACAACTGATGATATCGGAAGTAAAGAGGATACAAAATGCGGACTCGCAATAGGAAAACATAAACTCGTCAAAATGTGATATAAATTTAAATGTTAGGAATTCTCCTCTGAAACATACACGAACTCCTTGATTCAAACAGTATAAACTAAAAACAGTACATATCCAAAATT
This sequence comes from Schistocerca nitens, assembly GCF_023898315.1. Lineage (NCBI taxonomy): Eukaryota > Metazoa > Arthropoda > Insecta > Orthoptera > Acrididae > Schistocerca > Schistocerca nitens. Next base: position 26,666,691 of record NC_064618.1, read on the forward strand.
ATAAATACCTAGGAAACATCAGGAACGGAAGTTTATACACAACGCGGTACTGTCTACAAAACCTGTCCAGGCACAGTGGAATTTCTTTGGCGGCGTGTATGTTTTTCCAAATTTAAAAATCAAGAAATCAAATGCACTTTTGAAAAATCGGCACTTAAAAGACGAAAAGAGTAATACGTTCTCGACCACAGCTTCTGATAATAACCCTAATAAGATAACAAAAGGAAAAATCAGTTGGCATTGCACTCCATAGAATTCGGAGCTGCGAAGGAATCCTAGGCGGAAGTGAGCAGGCAGCTGGCAATGTGGGAGTGCCGAAGTGATTGCCTGCGTGTAAGCATCTAGGACTACTTCGCAGATTTTTGTGTAAACGCACATTTCTAAAGTTCTCAATAAATATGGATGGGTGCCAGCCAGATTATTGCTGAACTGGCGGGTCTTAGAGGGACCATCTGCCATTGCATTCATGAATGTGTCAATGTGGCACCCCTCCGTCATCAAGTCGAGGTCGCGAAATGGGAAGGCTAAAAAAAGGATAAGCAATATTTGCTGCTTCGGACAACATTCAGAATTCCTCGAATGGTTTTGAATTCTCTCTATCAGCTCCAGTCTGTACACGAGAGCAAAAACTGTGGTCGCACTGCACTTCAAAGGGGTGCGACACCGTTCGATAGGGATGCAGCCCCATAGCGTCGTTTTTGAAACGTCGGGGGTGTCAGCAGCCTGAAAGGCTGTCATGCACGCCCTGTTGCCCGTCAAACTGAGAACTGTCGGTCTCGCCCGCGAAATGTGCGGGAATCCACGCCCCAAGGTAAGATGTTATTTCGTTGACGCCCCTTATGCTATTCCCTTGAGTCGTTTCGTGTCGATTTTGAGCGTTGGTGTGTCTGAAACCCTTTCCTCGGCCACCGTAAGGAAACCACGCGATTTCAGCGATGAGTGTCACCGTCCTGACCTCCATCGCAGAGGTGTCAAAAAGAAGGGGCGAAATCTGGTTAAGAGGGAAGTGTGACGACTTTCCCAGCGTGTAAACGTCCACGGTGCCGTTACGCAGAACAGGGCGAAATTTGGTGCGAGTGTGGCATCATTAAGCCACCTTGCATGTCACATGACCGTCTGAGATGTGGCGTTTCTTTCGTGTACGTCGACGCCCCGCCGTTTGAAGCGTACCCGAGCCAGAGGGTGGCGCCGCAGGGTGACACGCTGTTCGTCCATTGCAGGGGAAGGCTGCAGGCACCTTTGAGCAAAATTTCAAACGTATCCGTCGCAGTGCGAGTCAGTCACGGGGTTTCGACAAAGTGGTCGTTTAATTGCGTGTTTATACATACTCCGGAAACCAGGGCACTATGAAAGAGGGTTGCCGATAAACGACAAATAGTACAGGAGTTTTTGAAGACAAAAAGAACGAAATTAAAAGACAATGTTTATTGAAACGTACCTTAGAAGGGTTGATGAAACGAAAGAGAAGAAGAGGAAGGCAAAGATAGGGTGAAAGTGAAAAAGTGTAATGTAATGACATGAAAGATCCGCAGAAAGCAGAGGAAGAAGGAGATCCAATATTTGATAGAGACCTGCCTAACTGGCAGGGACCGCAGCCTGAGGCATGCAGAGAGCAACGGCCGCTGTGGCAAAGCGGTTCTAGGCGCTTCAGTCCGGAATCCCGCGACTGCTACGGTCGTAGGTTCGAATCCTGCCCCGCGCATGGATGTGTGTGGTTTGCTTAGGTTAGGTAGGTTTAAGTAGTTCTAAGTTCTAGGGGACTGATGACCTCAGATGTTAACTCCCGCAGTGCTCAGAGCCATTTGAACCATACAGAGCACCCAACGGCGGACAGGTAGCTCGCCTGACGTCACGAAGCCAGTGAGTGCTGCGGGAGGTCGAGTCCCACGCGTAACCTTGGAAAGCCCGTGGGTTGAGACCGTGGTCCGTTGCAAGAACCGGTACGCGGTGTTGCTCATTTTAGTATTCATGGCTTGACAACATTTGTCAAGTTCCTGGTGCACTAGAAAAGTTGACCACTACCTGTACAGTCCTCTAAATCTACGCAAAACTTAAACTTCATACTTTTTTTCTCTGGTACGTAGGTCAGCATGAATATTTCGTCCCTAAGGGACACCATCATCTTCAAATGCAAATGCAGAATTGTTTACGTGCATCGCTGGTTCAAAATGGTTCAAATGGCTCTGAGCACTATGGGACTCAACTGCTGAGGTCATTAGTCCCCTAGAACTTAGAACTAGTTAAACCTAACTAACCTAAGGACATCACAAACATCCATGCCCGAGGCAGGATTCGAACCTGCGACCGTAGCGGTCTTGCGGTTCCAGACTGCAGCGCCTTTAACCGCACGGCCACTTCGGCCGACTGCATCGCTGGTGTCGGTGAAGAGTGCGGAAGATAACGAATACGTCTCCCAGATTTACGGGAAATCAACCACTACAGACATAAACGTAAAGGTTTCCTCCTGCCACCCCAACATGCACAAGCTAGCAGCTTAACGCTCAGTGATCCAGAGAGCTCTAAAAATCCCACTGAGTTGTCAGAGCGTCCAGAATGAAATAAAAATCATAAAACAAATAACTGTAGCTAATGGGTATAAACCCACACTAATAGACAACTTAGATAAAAAATAAAATGAACAAAATAACCACCAAGAACTAAGAAAGTACACTAACAACAAACATCCTCTTCCTGGGTAACATCTCTCAAAAATTGTCAATATCTTCAAGCGACACAAAATAAGATCTACATCCAAACAAACAATAAGATATGCCAACGACTTTCTCATAAATTAAAAGGCAGTCAAGATAAATTTTCATCCTCAGACATATATAAAATCATTTGTAGTAAATGCCCGGCTCAGTACATAGGTGAAACAGGCCGTAACTTCCACGCCAGATGCCTTCGTTACAACTCACCATACAAATCCGCAATAATGTCCCATATAAGAGATATCCATTTGATGTTGTAGAGAGCAACCGTGAAATACTACACACACACAAATCAAACGAGAGAGTATCCCTATATAAAGAACGAGAGATCTATGTACACAGAATAAATCTTGGGGAACACTTACTCAATGAGAATACTGAAACAGGCTCAACCAACCTTTTCAAAACTTTGACAAAGTACTTCAACCATTCTCGTAATTTACAGTTTCAATGCACAGCAATTAATGTAATCACTCCCATTCGTCCCTCAATAAGTTCAACCTACAATACATACAATACAATACATCAAGAGCAGCCCATTAACATTTTTAAAACAAAATGAAAACAAATTTATGTACATAACTATTTACTCATTATTTTTGTGTCCAATCCTGCAGCATATTCACGTAAAAATGTATGTGTATATACCTAACTTAATCACTGAGTTGTGTACTTGTCAGTAGTGTGGTGCAGCCCATTCTTCATCGACACCAGCCATGTAAATAAAAAATTCTCCACTTTAAGATGATGGTGTCATCCATAGAAACGCGTAGTGGCAAAATAAACAAGTGAATGACGTAGAAACTGTTTTATTTGAACATATGGCAGCCACAGTCGCTCGTCTAGAGGATCAATCGTCTAAAGAATAGGTTTGGCCGCTATAGACAGATGTTACCATCTGTGAGTTTCGGCGGTCTACCCTCTGGAAACAAATAATAATTAGTCTGTTAAAAATGAGAACTACGGCGTTTGGGAACTTGGGTGTAAAAAGACTTGACACTGAACGCTCTCGAAGCGCTGCTGTTAGACATTTAGAGCACGTCCATCAACATGCAAGCGAAATAGAAAGCTTCCAGAGAGACGCAAGTACACTGTTCTACGTAGCAAATTACGTATTGCTTTGCTTATTAAAAATAATAAGAGTGTGATAAATGTACAGTATGTGTTACAAGTGCTGATGAGTTACCTACAAGCGGATAAACAGCGACATTAAATCAAATTTACTGAGTCTGCACGTAGGTACCTTGAAGCAAGCATTCGATTCTATATTTGAAATGATTGTTGGATAGTTGTTAGTATTGGGGAAAGGGGCCGTGCGCCAAAGTATCGTTATCCAAGATGTCTGCGATGACGTCATCCAAGATGGCTTATTTTGGCGGGAAGTTGGCGGGAAAATAGGTCAATTGGGCTACCTCCACTAACTCCGCTTCCCACCCCTCCCCCAGAAAATGGCGGGAAGCTCAAATTCCAACAGGATAATGCGTCACACCACGGTTATCTATACTAACCTAAGAAAATCGCGGGAAGATAGGTCACTTGGACTACCCACACTAACCTAAGTCACCCGACTGGTATTGGTGGGAAAAGGACTCAGCCTGCACTGGGCTGCTGGAGAGAGGGGCTGGAGTATATTTATCACACTGATACCAAACACTGGCTTCGGGTCACGCCATACACCCCACAGACCTGTCAACTACTCCTACATAACGCTCTGCAGACACGCAAACAGCTCCTAATTTACCGAAATAATTTCAGTACAGACATGCAGACTCCTCCTAAATAATGCAGTACACAGATGTGCAAACACGAAATCAACTTGTAAACTGCCCAAATAACGCATAGTGCAGACCTGCTCGCAAAATAATGCAACAGACTCGAAGTCTACGTATGCAGACACTTTTCGCCACCCCCTGTCCAGTAGACCACACTTCTGTAAAACTTTGCCAATCTTGGAGATTTCGTGTTCTTTTAAATTTGGCATGCTTTTTTCGCTGCTTCTGCAACAGCGATCTGACCCTTTTTGTTTACCATGGGGGATCAGTACCATCACTTATTAATTTTTGTAGTATATATCTCTCAACTGCTGTCGATATTATCTCTTTGAAAACATTCCACAACTTTTCTACACTTTGAAACGTCCCCTTAGAAAAATTATACATGACTGTGCTTAAACTGACACACATTATTTTTAGCGCAACGCAGTCTGACTTTCAATAATCCCTACAAAAGAATGGCCCTGACTAACATTAACCTATACCTTCCACAAATCACTTACAAAAATCTTCGTTACTCAAGCTACTGCAATACAGCGAGCGCCACTACTGCCAGCTAAATAAAAGATTCAAACTACGGAAGGCACTAACTACTGATAGGCATAGTTAGCAAATGAAAGATTTTAATAGAGAACAAACAATGTATTTACCTTAATAGTGTTCAAAAGTCATAATATATATAGCAGTTCATGACATCCAGTCTTACAAATTTCAAAACTCCGCCATTTCTCTCCCCACATCCACCACTGCTTGCGGCTCACCTCCAACTGCGCAACGCTACGCGCTGTTCACATCCATCTGCCGCTGCCCAACACTACAATGGCAGACAACAATGCAAACTAGCCACAGACTGCACACAGCACAGCCAGTGATTTTCATACAGAGCGCTACGTAACGTTGCCAATAAGAAAACATAAACAGCCTACTTACAACTTAAATGATCAGATCGGAAGGAGTGAAGACTGTCTCTTAAAAAGGCGTTAAGAGCACTTTTATCAGCTTTTTTAAATAGACACACTTTGCGTTTCTTTTTGATGGTTGTAGATGTTACGGTATGCAGCCTAGCAGCAACTGCCTTGTGGATATTATAAGTTTATTTATACGACAACAAAAAATTTAATTTCCCGTGTTGGTCTATAATCAGAAAAGGTGGAGTTTCATGTCTCTGTACTCCAGTACAGGGATTTTCTCTGCCTCGAGCATGGATGTGTGTGATGTCCTTAGGTTAGTTCGGTTTAAGTAGTTCTAAGTTCTAGGGGACTGATGACCATAGATGTTAAGTCCCGTAGTGCTCAGAGCCATTTGAACCATTTGAACTCCAGTACAGGGTAAGGGAGTTAGCTGTGCAACGTCTTCTATTGTTGTGAGTGCCGACTTGAGTTCCACTGTTAAGGGAATGTCATGTCTCAGGCGGAAAAGTGAGAAAGAGTGCCTCTCGTTAGTGCGGACAGTGACAGCCGAATCTCGGAAGTGTCAGCGTATCCCGCTGCCTTGGATACAGCGAGTGACGCCAGAACGACTCGATGTTTGCCTGAGGTGTGTTTGACCGCGTGTGACGCCAGTGGCCAGTGGGTGCGGTGCGTCGAGTTCCCGGTAGGCGCCAGCGTTGCGGGCCGCTCGCTGGCCACTGCCCACTGGCTACTGGCTACTGGCCAGCGGGGCCAAACAGCCAGCACGTGCCGGCGGCCGCGACCCCTGTCCTCCAGCCGGCCACAGCTGGAGCAGTCTGGAGGCGGCCGCGTGGGCTACGCGAGGAATGCAGCGCCGCTCCAGCCCACTGCCGGCGGCTGCTAGCCTCCTGTCCTCGACGCGGCCTCAGCTTCCGAAAGAGCCCGACCCACGCACGATTCGCGCAACGGCGTGTCGTAATGTGGCGGCTGGTTTACTCCACACCCGATACCCGGCGAATACGCCGCGTTGCCCAATACTGAACGCTCAATGCGAGGTTTTGTACTAAAAGCTGGCATTCCGTCTAAGCAGGAGGTAAATAGCTACATTTATTAACAGCTGAAATATGATTTTGTCCATTGTAAATGTTTTTCTTGGAAGCCCGAGACTGTGAAAACAATGGTTTTGTTTATAAATATCTTCCTGCTACCAGTAACGATTTTATTTTTGTTTTACACGACGCGTTTCGGGAAATGATTCCCATTTTCAAGTCTGAATTTTTTATTCTATTCCATTTTTTCGTAATGTTTTCGATGTGTGAGGTTCTGCTTTCTTTTGCTGACTTTACTGCAATATACAGGGTGTGTCACTTCCTATTCCCACCAAGAATAACTGCGAAAGTATCATAGGAGCTGAAACGTTTGTGCAACAAAAGTTGCGTGGGACAACGGGTTCCATAATATGACGTTGGTTTTTTGTTGCTGGGTGGGGTCGCTTCAGAGATATGAAGGACAACTTTTTTTTCTTTTTCTTTAATGGGATGCTGTAGTTTGGTACTTATTTTCTGATAGCGAGACGAATCCAATGATGTGTAACAGTAAGGTCTTTGATGGTCAACGAAGGTCAAAAAGGTGGCATGAACGTCCGTTTACAGAAGGTGTCCGAAGTGATGACCATTGGTATCAATGCAGTGCTGCAATCTTCTTATCATGGATTGAGTGGTATTCCTCATCACTTTGGCACTTATCGAAGCACATGCTCTGGCAAATCTCTCTCTTATATCGTACAAATAGTAAATATTCGCCGAATACGGCGTATCCATCTAACGCGCCATTGACATGTAAACACCATTCGACGTTTTACCCAATACAACACTAATAGGAACGGTAAGACTAGTATCGCCGAATCAAGCGAATGTGAATGATGTATTACTTCGAAGAGCAAGTCCAAACACTTCTCATTTACGGAGAATGCCAACGAAAGTCAGTGAGAGCTAGAGACTTACACGCTGATAGATATCCTCAACGTACTCACCTTACACGTCGTACATTTAAATATGTGTGTGATAAATTGAGAACAACTGGATCGTTAATGCATCGGAAACATGTCCGAAAAAGGGATGGTACTAACGGAAACTGGTACTCTTGCCACTGTGATTCGAGATCCTTGTGTTAGTTCGCGTCAAATCGTAAGAGGATGTGGCATGAGCATGGTTCGTGTTCTGCATCGCCATAAATATCATCCTTGCCATACCATCCTTACCACCAAGAACTAACTGGTGCGGTTTGTATGCGTCGCATTGAATTCTGGCCATGGGCTCAACTTCACATTCAGAAGGGTGACACATTTATTAATTTTATTTTATTTACTAACGAGGCTACATTCACGAACCATGGAAATGTTAATTTGCATAACATGCATTACTGGGCAACTTAAAATCCATCTTGGCTGCGGCAAGTTGCTCACCAGAAACCGTGGTCGGTGAATGTATGGTGTCGGATTCTGGAGGACCGAATTATAGGCAGGCCCCTGTTTCATCGTAGGAAATCTTAATGGTAGGAAGTACATCACATTCTTGCAGAAATATTAGGTCTGTTCTTAGCAGAAATACCTTTAGGAACAAGGAACAGAATATGGTATCAACACGATAGGTGTCCAGCACATTTTTCGCTGATGCCTAGAAATGAGTTGCAGAGACAGTTCCGAAACCGTTGAATTGGACGCGGAGGAGATGTGTCGTGGCCGGCTCGTTCACCAGACTTGACGCCTCTGGATTTTATCTTAGGGCAAATCGTGAAAGAATTGTTTATAAAGACGTTCCAACTACACCTGAAGTTAAGCGAGAGAGAATTGTCAGAGCACGTGCTTCGATAACTGCCGAAGAGATAAGGAATACCACTCAAACCATGAGAAGAAGATTGAAGCAGTGCGTTGATAGCAGTGGTCATCACTTCGGACGCCTTCTGTAAACGGACGTTCATGCCACCTTTTTGACCTTCGTTGACCATCGAAGACCTTACTGTTACACATCATTGGATTCGTCTCGCTATCAGAAAATAAGTACCAAACTAAAGCATCCCATTAAAAAAAAAAGAAAAAAAGTTGTCCTTCATATCTCTGAAGCGACCCCACCCAGCAACAAAAAATTAACGTCATATTGTGGCCCCCGTTGTCCCACGCAACTTTTGTTGCACAAACGTTTCAGCTCCTATGATACTTTCGCAGTTATTCTTGGTGGGAATAGGAAGTGACACACCCTGTATATTGCAGTAAAGTCAGCAAAAGAAAGCAGAACCTCACACATCGAAAACATTTCGAAAAAATGGAATAGAACTAAGAAATGCACACTTGAAAATGGGAATAATTTCCCGAAACGCGTCGTGTAAAACAAAAATAAATGAAAAGCGTTACTGGTAGCAGGAAGATATTTATAAACAAATCGAACAGGCGAAATAAACTAATGACGCCACACACTTGAGTGGTTACGATGTGATAGTAATACGTAGCATTAAGTACGAAAAGTAATTAATACAAACAAATTATGATAAGTAATCAAGCACAAAAGGGGTACACCCACCTTATGTATGCCCTGAAGGTGACAGTTACGTAATTATGTTCCATGTGTAGGCCCATAGACGAATTTCTCTGATTCTTACCAATAATAATGAATAAGTTGTAAAGTTTGTACATGACCTTGGCAATCTCTTTCTGATTCGCTATAAACGGCTATAGAACAAATCAGTGAACTGAAGACACAATGATCAAAGACAACACTCCCCACATGTCCTTCCGGAAAGCTGAATTTTCTACAAACATTAGCTCACCACCCAGAGTAGTGCAGGTAGAGAGAGGGGAAATCAAACTGAGCGAGAAATTTAAGTCTCTAGGAGGAGAGTGCATAGAGCCAAACACCTCTGAGAACAGAGGCTTTCGCATCACAGATCGCGGAAAGGGAAACAGCATACCAATTAACGATAAGTGTTTTACAAGAAGAAATGGATATCAGTTAATGCCAAGATACGACATTGCGGCACAGTAAAACGACCGGTGGTACTACATGTTGCAGAATGTCTTGCTATGAATGGTAAAAAACTCATAGAGAAATTAAAAGAAAGAGAGATTCTGAGGAAATATTAGGCCCAGTGAAAACACAGTCGATTCAAGAGACGAGACAACTGTCAATCACAAACCACACACAATTCCTAGGAGGACTGTTTCTGTGGCCACATTGCCCGTATGAGTCCTACGAAGTTGAGCGCTAGGATCCTCCACTACTTTCCCCACAAGAAAACCAAGGTGGTTCACCAAGGTAGAAAAATAGCTGCAATAACTGGGGACCACACAGGACGATGTCCATAACCGCATTCCCATCAGCAAGAAACTCCAAAAGCCGCTTGATTTCCAGAAAAGCCAGTTCTGGAATCTAGCAAAACGTGGACTAAAGCAAGAAAGGAAGATCATAGGACACGTGTGCGGGAAAACTTAAGTCCCAGATACAAGGAAAAGGAGAAGTGGAGCTGAAATATCGTGCTTCATAGATGGCCTTAAGGCCTACGGAAAGAAGAAACCTAGAACTCCCCTGAGCCTGTCAACCTTACATCCCATAGTGATTCTCCCATAACTTGCTGAGAAACACCTATTTCTGTTGGTCATAAAAACTAGTGCCACACCGGACAGTCAACTGTTTCTCTGTGGGCAGGAGGTTTTACTTGAAACTCACGAGGAACTGAGCACATGGTCCATCTATTCAGGCGCCATGTTGGTAGATGGTTACCCGAGTAACAAAGCGTCAGAAGCGTAAGGAAGGCTTTCGTTCTGACGTGCAATTATTTCAGTACTACTATTACTGGTCGAGTAGCGACAGCCGGCCGGGGTGGCCGAGCGGTTCTAGGCGCTACAGTCTCGAAACGCGCGACCGGTACGGTCGCAGGTTCGAATCCTGCCTCGGGCATGGATGTGTGTGATGTACTTAGGCTAGTTAGGTTTAAGTACTTCTAAGTTCCAGGGGGCTGAGGACCTTAGAAGTTAAGTCCCATAGTGCCATTTTGTGACTAGCGACAACTCGCTGGATACGTGAACGATGGTAGCACGAACGTGATACCGCCACGAGACGGTCTTTCCTCGCTCAGGTGGCAACTAAGTGAGCCACTGCCGTTGTGTCATTTCTTGGCGATATCACCTCCTCCCCCGCCTCATTATGCGCCCGCGGTTTCCCTTATCCAATTGATGTACATTATCCAGTTATCCGAGCAGCATTAACCGGATTTATTCGTGTACTCAAGTTTTGTGATGGAGGAACTCTTTGCTACAGATTTCAGTGCAATTACTTGTTTCACCGATGTGATTTATTTGTGTGTGCTGTAGAGATCGCAGGATATCTGTTTTGTTCACTTATAAGTACGGCTCTTGACGCCAGTAGTGTTCTGAGCTCCTATCCTGTCTTACAATTCCAAGTGTGGCATTAATCAAGTCACTTGAGATTAAGCACGATGTCTAGGCATAAATTCACACTTTGGATAGGAAACTGAAATTCAGTGCTTGGTATTGCGGACGGGACAGGAAGCACATTCCCATTTTTAGCAGAACTTGAAGTTATCGAAGCTCAGTGAAGAGAAATCGCGTGTACCCCGACCAAGCGCAGACTTCTGTTTTACATTATACTCTCTAGTTATTTGTAGTGTCAACGGTGAACCGTTTAATATTACACACTGACGGAAAAAAATCGCAACAGTAAAAAATAATTAATGTAGAGTAATGAAGTATCGGGAATATATTTGTCTAGATAACATATTTAAGTAACTAACATTGCAAGATCACAGATTAATGTGAAATGCTGATACGTTAATAACCGATGTAATCCCAAGCATGATGAATGGAAACCTGCAAACGTGCCTGCATTGTTTTGTACACGTGCCGGATGCCACTTTACGGGACGGAGTTGCACGCCTGTTGCATTTGGTTGATCAGTGCAGGGACGGTCAGTGGTATTTGCGGATGACGCTGGAGTTGTCGCCCGATGATGTCCTCCTATATGTGACAGACTGTAGACAGTTTGTGATCGAGCAGGCCAAGGTAACATGTCCAGTCTCTGTACAGCATATTCGGTCACAACAGCAGTATGTGGGCGTGCGTTGTCCTGTTGGAAAACACCTCTTCCCTGGAATGCTCTTCATGAATGGCAACACCACAGCTCGAATCACGTGACTGACGTATGATTTTGCAGTCAGGGTGCGTGGGATAGCCACGAGAGCGCTCCTGCTGTCGTGCGACATCGCACTCCAGACGATAGCTCCAGGTGCAGGTCCAGTGTGTCCAGCAAGCAGACAGGTTGGCTGCAGGGACTCAGCTGCCCTGCTCCTACCCGGCACACGGCCATCACTGGCTCCGAGACTGCCCTCCAGTGAGGCCTCGCGTGACAGAACTGAAGTCGCAAATGGCGACGGTTTGTGTCAGTGGAACGCGCGCTACATGGCGTCTGGCTCGGAGTTGTCCTCGAAGTAACACTTGGGTAACTGTTCATTGTGCCACTGTGGCGCCAACAACTGCTGCTCAAATTGCCGCTGCAGATGCGTTACTATGAGCCAGCGCCATACGCCGAACACGATGGCCTTCCCTCTCGCTAGTGCCACGTGGCCGTCCGGAGTCCGATCTTCTTGCGGGCGTACGTTCTCGTGACCTCCGCTGCCGGCAATCACGTACAGTGGCTGTATTCCTGCTAGTCTTTCTGCAGTACCTCAGTATCGCACGAGGGACGTGCAGCTTCTCGTAGCCCTATTGCACTACCCCGATCAAACTTAGTGAGGTGTTGATAATGGCGTGTTTGTCGCCTTATAGCCATTCTTGACTAACGCAACTCACCAAGCCTAGTCTCACAGGTAACAAAGCTAACGACCGTTACAGTGTGTATTTAAAGCTCACCTGACTTGCCTCCTCATAGTGGCACTACCAGCGCCTCTCTTACGCGACTGGTGCGAAATCTGAACAGACGTCATCTTTCAGATGTCGGAACACGCCTACCAACTTTCGTTTTTGTCGCACAGTTACTTCTTGGTGTTCCGACTTTTTTTCCATTAGTATATAAAAAAAAAGACTGATCATTGTGGGCAAGAAATGCTCTGAAGAGGGAGTGTGTATCTGTCAGCGATCATTTACTTTGCCCACGCAATTTTACAGAATGTTTGTACATCATTTTCCAGAGAGAGTTGGAGCTACTGCTAGCAGGGTTAGTGGAACTGGCCACAGCTGAGATCGTTGAGACAGGGGGAGAAAAGGGAATTAGGCGGGAGGGTGGGAGCCCGAATAGTCAAGTGCCGACCACGGCGCTGGAGCATGTTAACGGCCAGAGTTAAATGTCCCTGAACACTGGAATATATTCTGACTAAACATCCTTGTATTGTTTTGTGGATGCAGTCAAAATAATAACTGTAACACTGTAGAGAGAGCGAGCACGCAAAGCAGCCTGTCTTAACGAATCGTATGGGTGTTTACGCTATCTATATCGTCTACTTGAGTGTGTTACGTTTTCAAGTGATAAATCAATTAGAAGCGCGTCAGTACATATTGTTTAATGTGAAGAAGACATTGCCCTTGTTTCTGATTATATTCATGTTCCACTTCATCTGCATGTAAATTCTACAATTATGGCTGCTCAAAGTACGGAAACTGCCTCGCGACCATAATACGCCACGACAGCGCACGGCCTCGCATCTCTTGTGTCGGCGTATGACGGATGATGTATGACGCTGACTTATATACCGCGCGCCTTTCATGAGGCTTGCATCATTATCAAAAGGCGAAATAACCACTCCTTAATTTATGATGCAATAGTAGTTGTGTGATATGAATATTTGCGTGATAGTGAAAAAGTTGTCTTTCTTTTCACGAAAGTTTATTTCTTTCTTTAACCAGGTAAGACTCGTGGCAGTGATGGGTGTACCTGCTTCCTTGCTGATAACGAAAGAAACTGTTGACACCAAATGAGTAAGTAAATCCACACTTTGTCTTAAAATTGCCTACATATAACTTACTGACAAGAAGGTACCCCTTATTTCACAACAGATTTTTTTTTTTTACTGTTGTGGTATTTTTGACGTACTCATTATTTCACAACTTGTTTTTTTACTGTTGTGGTATTTTTTGACTGTTCCATTATTACTATTTCATTAGAAGAAACTCGTCTCGAGACGCTGAGCTCTCCACAGACGTGTCTGCGGGCTCTGTCGCGCCTGCGCCACTCTGTGGACTCGGGGGCCTGGCGCGGCGGCCCGCCTGCCACACGCAGGGCGCCGGTTCGTAGAGATGCGTTTAATCCACAGGCTTTGGAGAAGCCATAGTTGAGAGAGAAACGTACTAGCACTAGTTTACTTTAGTACGTAGCATTCATTTCAATTTGGAATAAACTTTGTGTCACATGGGTCAGGTTCGAAAATTCCGGCGCTTGGATCAGAGCCTTGCGGAGTACGAAAATAAATGGTTCAAATGGCTGTGAGCACTATGGGACAACATCTGACGTCGTCAGTCCCCTAGAACTTAGAACTACTTAAACCTATCTAACTAAGGACGTCACCCACATCCATGCCCGAGGCAGGATTCGAAACTGCGACCGTAGCGGTCGCGCGGTTCGAGACTGAAGCGCCTAGAACCGCTCGGCCACAGCGGCTGGCTGCGGAGTACCCCTCGCAGCCAGTCGAATAAGCGACGAAGTTGTTACCTGATAGCACATTAAAGAAATTAATGCTTATGAAACTACCTAGTTAATTAAACTTTCTACTGAATCAGTCTGTCATCTTCGCATTATCTAAACCCAAATTTTGCACAGTTACTATGTGCATAGAAAAGAGTAACAATATTGTTTAAGAGAGTGATTTACACTTTGCGCCCTTTTTTTTATGCATAAACAGCTCACATTTAATTGAAGCTGTAATTTGAAAATACTAACCATCTGCTCACAGGAAATGTCTGTAATCCAGTTTTCCTAATATCAAAGCAATTTTGATTTAAACTTTAGCAGAAAGCTGTAAAAACAACTATTGCAGTAATGACTATTGAAACTGTCAAAAACTTCGTCATTCACTTTATAACACGCGAACAATAAATACGTAATTCGCCATATCTTTGATCCAGCAAAGGAGACTTCAGTCACAACAAAAGCTTACAATGTTACACTCGTGACATCTTGGAAATGTTGCAGACTATACTGGAGCACTTTTCAAGATTCTCCATTGCCACAATATTCTGGGAATATTATTCGGTTTAATATAAGTGGTAAAGAATATTTGAACGAAACAACCTTCAATACAAAAAAACAACTTCGTCAACGAACACAAAAAGCAACGTAGTTGCAGAACACATTTAAAAATATACTCACCTATCTTGAATCTTTCTTTTTTTTTCAGATACGCGCTTGCATTTATATCTCAAAGTACTAGGCAGGCGCGATTCTGAAAAGAAATTCAGCACTTTTGTAGCTTACGAAGCCAAGCAAACACTATCTGTGTCGACAAACTGCCTATTGGCTTGTGTCTGGGGTTCTTCGGCCGACGTTCATCTAATGATTTTACTGACGTGTCGGCAGCACGTGTGGCTGGAATTGTTAAAGCTTGGCTTGATGAGAAAAAGCACTTCAATTGTCGCATTCACATTATCAGCATTAATAAACTAATTATACAACAGAGTATGCAAATGAAGAAAATGGTCGATATTATTACGAAAGTAGGAATATCCTAAAACAGTGACATGATTAGATATATTTAATTTGTTGAAATGTACTGCTGACAAAGGCAGATCTACTTTCATGACAATGTTTTTCGAACTCCAACTCACAAGGCACACATGGCTAGCTTGTGCATTCCTGTCGCGCGCATTATCCTCCGCTGCTGACAATACAGTGACCATTGTGCTGCGACAGATCAATTGTTTATTTTTTTCAGTAACAACTATTTTATTTGCGATCACGCAGTTTGGCAAGCCTTAGGTGAATAACCAGTATCTGTCATGTGCCTATCATTCCGCCTGAAGGAACGCTCGTCATTACTTTAATACTGCTCAGATCAAGAGAAGGAATAAAATCCTTTGGTAAGTTTCCATTCCAGTCGCTCAGTGTTAAAGATACGATGGGTTACCAGGATTCCACCAAAATGCCAACAGAATTGGCAATCTATTTTTGTGTGAGTTGTTAACCTTTTCTCATTGCAAGAAGCATCACCGTTTGTGAGTAACGGCCACATTTCTCTTTGTGACTCGTTTAATTGTACTTCCTTTGGAACAGTGTAATTTGCCAAACTCATCTCACAGCAGCTATTGCGACAGAATTCCGAACGTAGTGCCTCATTAAATAAGTAAATGGGAGTCACAGAGCTCAATAGCTTACGGAAAACCTCATAGAGTCGGTTTGTAGTAACGTAAAACAAGAAATTTCATGTTTATTTTCATACTACGAAACTCTTGTTTCGCTAGCTGTCGATAACTTTTGAACAATTACAGTGACTGGTGTGAAATAAATAAAAAGGGAAGTATAACTACTGATATATCGCCATAGAGAAGAAAGATCCGTGTGTTTAAAAATTGGCAAAACACTCTCCTCCTTGTGTGCTATCATTCGCCGAACTTTCGTTTCGATGTCTCGAGCGGTTTAGGAGATATGAGAGATGTTGCGAATATTTCATTCTCGCGGGCGTGAGATCGGAAGTGGGCGCGCTACATAGGATCCATTTTCTCGAGATCGGAGGCAAATAGAGACCTCCTCCCAAGTCTAAAGCCGGCCACGGTGGCCGTGCGGTTCTAGGCGCTCCAGTTCGGAACCGCCCTGCTGCCACGGTCGCAGGTTCGAATCCTGCCTCGGGCATGGATGTGTGTGATGTCCTTAGGTTTAAGTAGTTCTAAGTCTAGGGGACTAATGACCTCAGATGTTAAGTCCCATACTGCTCAGAGCCATTTTGAACCCAAGTCTAAACAAAAATTCGACATGTTGGCTAAATTTCATACGCAGCAAGATACGGTGTAATACGCACCAAACGCAAAATCATAGCGACCTCTAATTTCCTTTGCAAACTTTTTGAGTTTTGCGCAGTGTTTTACTAAAATGTGTACATCACATTAAGAAAGGCCATTAGCAAGATGACGGGCACTTCGCCACGAAGCTGGCATATAACGCTACAAGCAAGGTAAAAATCATATATTTCCAGTGAACAGTTTCTGTAAAATCGCTTGAGAAAGATAACAGTTTGCGCGCGCTACGGTTCTGTCAGCGCAGAGCGTCGCCAGTCGGCGCGTGCGAAGTATGGACTACGCGTCGCAATAGGCGCTGCACCCGCGCGAGTCGTGCGGGACGTGCGTGTCGCGCTGTGGTGTCGTGTCACGTCACGCGTGCTATACGCGTCTCAATTTGCGCCTAGCCTAACAGGGGCTCCAGACAGACACAGCAGCTTCCGTGAGCGGTGAGGGTGGCACGCAGCGCTTGTCGGGGGCGGAGTGCGGCGCGGGGGGGCGTCGCGGGGGGCGGCAAGGTCGCGGGCGGTGCGCGACCCGCCACCGCCAGCCGCCACCTGCCAAACAACGCCGCGGCCACAGGCGTTGGCAAGTGTTACTTCCGCTGCGCCGCCTGCGGCTAGGCGCTCGTGGCCGACCTTACTGCACCGATACCGGAACCTGGCAGCGTGTTGCGGCACCTGCCGGCGCCCTCGCCGGAACTGGTCGAACGGCTGCTAGTCTCTTAAATGTGGTGTTCGAGATGCGACTGGCCGATAGGGTCACTTCGCGAGCGAAATATCCGATACCGCATTCGCGTGGAAACAGTCAGTCACATGGACTAGTGACGTAAGTGATACTTTTCGATTCTTATAATGGTGATGTACATTGACAATCATGTTTTTGTCATGTTTATTAGCCGTTATTAACATGATTTGAAGTGGTTTAATGACGTGCAAAAGATAGAACCCATCGTCTTTGCCGGCCGGAGTGACCGAGCGGTTCTAGGCGCTACAGTCTGGAACCGTGCGACCGCTACGGTCGCAGATTCCAATCCTGCCTCCGGCATGGATGTGTATGATGTCCTTAGGTTTGTTAGGTTTAAGTAGTTCTAAGTTCTAGGGGACTGATGACCTCAGCAGTTAAGTTCAAATGGTTCAAATGGCTCTGAGCACTATGGGACTCAACTGCTGAGGTCATTAGTCCCCTAGAACTTAGAACTAGGTAAACCTAACTAACCTAAGGACATCACAAACATCCATGCCCGAGGCAGGATTCGAACCTGCGACCGTAGCGGTCTTGCGGTTCCAGACTGCAGCGCCTTTAACCGCACGGCCACTTCGGCCGGCCCAGCAGTTAAGTCCCATAGTCCTCAGAGCCATTTGAACTATCGTCTTATTTCTTATGCTAAATTACGATTCACAACAAAATTCCTTCTAAACTTCATTCTCTTCAGTCAGCTCAATAGTTTCAAATCCAGGAGGGGAGAAATTCATTCACATAATGCAATTAGTTGTATAAAATGCGTAGAATCTTCAAATACAACGTTGTGGAAAAGTTTTAACTGTCGTAGTCAATCGTCCTAAATGTAAATACTTGAAATTTTTCTTAACCTTGAACACAGCTTTAAAGACAATTTAACGTATAAACCAATAGTATTTTGCCGGCCGAAGTGGCCGTGCGGTTAAAGGCGCTGTAGCCTGGAACCGCAAGACCGCTACGGTCGCAGGTTCGAATCCTGCCTCGGGCATGGATGTTTGTGATGTCCTTAGGTTAGTTAGGTTTAACTAGTTCTAAGTTCTAGGGGACTAATGACCTCAGAAGTTGAGTCCCATAGTGCTCAGAACCATTTGAACCATTTTGAACCAATAGTATTTTGAAAATGAAACATCTGTACATTTAATAACAAAATTTATTAATATAATTGCGTAGGCTTCCGCGGCCAGTCAGTCGACATAAAAGTTTTCTGGGTTTGGTACCGCGTCATAATGTAAAAACTACTGCTGCTGTAGAAAAACCAACGTTTCGGCTACGATTGCAGCTGCCTTCTTCTTTCACCATTAGACCCAGTCCGAAACGTTGGTTTTTCTGCAGCAGGAGTAGTTTTTACATTATGACGCGGTACCAAACCCAGAAAACTTTTATGTCGACTGACTGGCCGCGGAAGCCTACGCAATTATATTAATAAATTTTGTTATTAAATGTACAGATGTTTCATTTTCAAAATACTATTGGTTCAAAATGGTTCAAATGGTTCTGAGCACTATGGGACTCAACTTCTGAGGTCATTAGTCATTAGTCAAATATTTTATGTCGAAAATTTATTAATTTCTTCACAACTTGTATATTCTTGTATCATGGTTAAATATTAAATCTTACTAAATGTTGTGTAGGACAGTTTTCTGATAGCAAAATCTTTTAACGTAGATGTGTCATTCCTTTAAACAGAAATTGTTGTCATTCTTACAACTTTGTGAACGTTCAGTTTCTCGTTCTAAATAAAAGTAAATTGAAATTGTAATAAAATGAAACTCATTGATAATTGTTACCTATATGTAAATTGAACGTGGAGAGGCGAGAAACGAAGGAGACAGAAGGGATTATTGATGTCATCTGCATCCGGACGTTACGAGGAATTAGGGACGAAGAGTCAAAATGCGCTGTGTGGGAATGTGCATCTGCATTGAAGAAGGTGGTTTGGTTTCCCATCGAGGCAAATCAATTGTATGAATCCGTTCTTTCGGTCACTATTACGTCTGACGTCCTGTGGCAATCCCACAGTAGCGAGCGTGGAGAACATGGCTGTGTGTACCGGTACTCTGTTCTGTGGGCCCCTTTCATTTGCCCCACCATGTATCTTCGTGATATACATTTTACCTATTTATTGTACCAAGATACATTCAAAGTCTATAATAAGCAATAGTAAACTTTGCATAAACTAAAATTTAGCAATAACACGTTGTTTAGAATTCGGTACGATCTCTGGAATATGTTTGCAGCAGCAAAACTGAGAGAGTCTCTCTAGGTTTCCGTAGCTATAAAAAATTCAGAACGTCGAAAAGAATATTTTCAACGACAAGAAATCTTCTCCTCCATGAAACCCCTACAAGGTCCTACGATAACAGCTGAAGGAAGTGGATTGCAAATATGGTAATGCAGAAAAGCGGCACAGACTACCGGGAAGGGTCTCTGATAGGGTAAGGCGCATACAGGGTGCCGTGGCCGTCCCGAGGGGCAGCACCGAGCTGACAGTGAAGGCGGAAAAGCTCTTCGGTAATCACCGGCCAGGTGGCCCGGCCCGCCACCGTGGACTGAGCCACACGACCGCGTCGATCATTCCGCACCACGGCTGGCACCATCCGGTCTGTCGGTAAACTGAAGAGCGAGCGAGTGAGTCCCCACTCTGCCAACCGAGCTACGTCACAAGGCGCTTCTACAGGCTGTTTCACAACACAGTACCGGCCCTGCCGCGGCGCGACCTTTAAATCTGTGGCGACGCCGTGTACCGGTAAGTCCGGGCTGCCTTTACTTTTAGACAAATGCATTAAGAGCATAAGGAATACAAAAAACGATAGCTTCTTCCGAAACACAACATTATAGAGTAAATATTATTAACATAAGAACGGAAGTCAGAATTCTACTAAAACGTAGAACCAAATGCCTGTTCATTTGAATGTATGTTCCTCTATTGCTATTCGTAAAACGAACCCCATATAATGCAATCAGTCTGTAGAATTTAAGGCTTGTTCTCATTTTGTGTTTCTACTAAAAGGTAGAAGTTTTCTTTGAAGGACTGCATTGAAACTTAACAATTCTTGCAACACGAAGAGTGTTTAAAAAGTAAGCAGAAATTTATAATTTTGTGTGTTGTATTAGTCCGATTTGCACCACTTTTTTGTCACTGTATTTGTAAACATGCCTCAAAAGTATGTGTACCATGTTATGCATATTGGGTATTTACTCTGTTGTCAGTTGTCAGGTTACATGTCTTTTTGGTAGAATCAACGATTATTTGTTTTGTATAAAAAGAAATTAGAGAATCTGTATTAATTTTTGTTATAACAATGGAATAAAGTGTATGAAATATTTAGAAATGGTAAATATTGCTTTTGGTGAGACTCTTATGAGTAAACCAAGGGCAGACAAGTGGTATAAACATTTCAAAGCAGGCCTTAAAGGACAGCGGTTTTACAAGCATAGGTGAGATTAAAAATGCACAGTTAACAGACCTATAAACTATCCCGAAGAAAGTCTGGAGCCGCGAGACCGCTGCGGTCGCAGGTTCGAATCCTGCCTCGGGCATGGATGTGTGTGATGTCCTTAGGTTAGTTAGGTTTAACTAGTTCTAAGTTCTAGGGGACTAATGACCTCAGCAGTTGAGTCCCATAGTGCTCAGAGCCATATCCCGAAGAAACAGCTCCTAAAGTGTTTCGGGAATTGGATAAAGCACTAGCATAAGTGTATAGTATGTATTCTGGAATATTTTTAAGAGGATAACGTTACTGTAGATTAACAAATAAAGTTCTTACCAAAAAATAAAAATGAATATGTGAACGCACCTCGAATGTCAAGCTTTTTGCTTAGAAGTCCAGAATCGGTGTACATGTTTCGAAGGAAATTTCAGCAGTGTTTAGAATAGTTTCTGCGCACATGTTTTAAGCAATATGAGTTAGAATCAGGTGAATAGTGACCGAGATACAGATTTAGTGTTCCATAAGCATCAAAGGTTTTACGTGATTTTGAAACTGTCTATGCCGATGGGTTTCCTCGTAAAATCATTAGTTTTCCTTCGTGGCGTTTCCAGTAAACCATGCGGCTTATTTTTCCATTCCTTACTCATGTGTCCTATTGGGTGCGGCTGACGATTGCAGCCCTTTGATTGGGACTGGTAATATTAGCCAACAGTTCTTTTTGGGTCGCCTCTTTAATACACGCTGAAATAACATTAGAGACGATCGAACGCTCGTTACTCCGCAAATACCTCCGCTTCTTCGTATTCTGCACATTTTCTTGCAGTGTTAGACGATTATCCATCACTTCCGGATATCGAAGTACATCCGATATATATCACTGCACGCCGATCTACACCGCTAGGCCGATAATAGGCAACAGATTCTGGGTGCCCCTGAAGGCCGGTGGCAGCGTTCTTCCGGGAAAGGCCACTTCCCCCACCAAAAGCGCTGCTCGCTCTTGAGTTTACAGACAGACTGTATCACTTACGACGCCCCTAGGCCTTATTACGTACGTACTTGCCCTCGCAGCGACGGTTTCGTCTGCGGTTCGTTTCGTCGCACTAGTCACCACGTACTACGACGTATTTGACCGTAGACTATCGCGAGTATGTGAGACCGAGAGAGAGACAGATGGTCAGGGGGAGAGGGGGGGGGGGGCGGCGCGGCCTCCCTGCTGAGCCTGCTGTGGTGCCCTGGGAGCGCAGCCCGGCCAGCCCAGCGCTGAGAAGCTGCGCGGCCGGCCTTCCCAGCCACTTGTCGGCTGGCCGGCTCATTAGGCGCGCTCCACACACGCGGTCGCAGAGACCCCACCGCGCCATCTCGCCCTGTCTGTCGGACAAGTCTCCTCTGACTTCTCCTTGCAGCCTCTGCCGGGTGACCTGCCGCCTGTTAAAGGGAGAAGGAAAATTGAACAACGTGATGTTAAGACGATCGTGTGAAACCCAGCTCGCGGTATTCGTTCACGAGACTCAGATAGCCATAGACTCGGGTTCCCAGGTACATGCCGTATTTCTTGACTTCCTCAAGGCGTTCGATACAGTTCCCCACAGTCGTTTAATGAAATAAACAAAGTAAGAGCATATAGACTATCAGACCAATTGTGTGATTGGATTGAAGAGTTCCTACATAACAGAATGCAGCATGTCATTCTCAATGGAGAGAAGTCTTCCGAAGTAAGAGTGATTTCAGGTGTGCCGCAGGGGAGTGTCGTAGGACCGTTGCTATTCACAATATACATAGATAACCTTGTGGATAACATCGGAAGTTCACTGAGGCTTTTTGCGGATGATGCTGTGGTATATCGAGAGGTTGTAACAATGGAAAATTGTACTGAAATGCAGGAGGATCTGCAGCGAATTGACGCATGGTGCAGGGAATGGCAATTGAATCTCAATGTAGACAAGTGTAATGTGCTGCGAATACATAGAAAGAAAGATCCTTCATCATTTAGCTACAATATAGCAGGTCAGCAACTGGAAGCAGTTAATTCCATAAATTATGTGGGACTACGCATTAGGAGTGATTTAAAATGGAATGATCGTATAAAGTTGATCGTCGGTAAAGCAGATACCAGACTGAGATTCATTGGAAGAATCCTAAGGAAATTCAATCCGAAAACAAAGGAAGCAGGTTACAGTACACTTGTTCCCCCACTGCTTGAATACTCCTCACCAGTGTGGGATCCGTACCAGATAGGGTTGATAGAACAGATAGAGAAGATCCAACGGAGACCTTCGTTACAGGATCATTTACTAATCGCGAAACCGTTACGGAGATGATAGATAAACTCCAGTGGAAGACTCTGCAGGACAGACGCTCATTAGCTCGGTACGGGCTTTTGTTGAAGTTTCTAGAACACACCTTCACCGAGGAGTCAAGCAGTATATTCCTCCCTCCTGCGTATATCTCGCGAAGAGACCATGAGGATAAAATCAGAGAGATTAGAGCCCACACAGAGGCATACCGACAATCCTTCACACCGTCAGGTGGCTTGCGGACTATGGATGTAGATGTAGATGTAGATGTAGAAGGAGGGAAAACAAAGAAGATACAAGAAAACACCGGATGGCCAACCACCGAGCCCTACTGGAGATGAGAATCTCAAAAGAAGTTCGAGCCTCACATCCGTGGAACCCATGTCACTTATACTACAATATACAGTATACCTAAAAACTTTCCCTGTGAAGGCGATACTCTACAACCTGTATGCTAATTTAAACTAATTGTGAGGGAGACTGTTCTTACACTGTTACAGTCAGTATTCTACTCTGTAATCATAGGCTACCGCTTATTTTAATAGCAGATTTTCTATGCCTTTCTGGTATTGATTATCGGACCTGACTAATTCTGTTTTACATAAAAAAGTGATGTACAGATATTTTGTGCTACTTTTAAGCTCTATCGCCAGATTACACCTGCTCCACTCTCGGCATCTCACGTCGGTCACTCGCTCTGCGACAGCCGATCGCGCCCGTTTCGGCGCCTGTGTCGTTCGTTGCCCGTTCCGGTCTGTGCTCGTGTCTGCGTCAGAGGCCTTGTGTTCCAAAGTGTTTTGTGTGGACCCTGTGTCCGATACATATTTCGTGTAGTGTATGCGAAACGCCATCATCAACTCTGTTTAGTCTGTCCCATTTACTTTGTTTCTTATTGTCTGCCTCACGTCGTCTAGTGCAGACAGGTCTCGTCTCTTCTCTGTGTAATGTCTGCAGGGTTGACAAAAAAAAAAAAAACTGGTTTAGCAAATACTTCAGGCACTTAATTTTTAATCATCTAGGTTTTTGTTAAGTTCAAGTGGCTCTGAGCACTATGGGACTTAACATCTGAGGTCATCAGTCCCCTGGAACTTAGAACTGCTTAAAGCTAACTAACCAAAGGACATCACACACATCCATGCCCGACGCAGGATTCGAACCTCCGACCGTACCAGTCGCACGATTCCGGACTAAAGCGCCTAGAACCGCTCGCCACCGCAGCCAGCTTAAGATATCATTATTATTTTTGTAATAATGATGAAATTAGTAGTATTTTGAGTTTGTCTTCACCTTTTTTTTCTTTATTCGCTTAAAGATTTTATTGATTTCCATTATTTATTGAAAGTTTCTATCAATTAAAAAGTTAATACCCGGTATAAACTTCCAGTTTTGTGTTTTCATAACACAGGCAACCGAAGCACATCGCCGGCGCGCGGGACAGATGATGTAAGTTGGGTTGCCTACCGTGAGGTGCATAAGTTGTTTTCCGGAGCAGTTGTATTTTGCGCACCTGGTGTAACAAGAACAACAGTTACCTGATATTGATCCCTGCGGTACACCTGTGGTGTTGGGGCGGATGAGGGAGTACCCACTGTCGTCGTGGGCAATGGAGGTAGTTTGTTGCTGCCTTCCGTTCTCGTCCGAGGCCGGAAATGTAAAGGTTTCTGTTACCGGAAGAGCAAGAATTAACGTCGTGAGCTGCACACTGACTCGGGTGCCATCAGAGTGTACAGCTGTTTGACCGTGGTGGCGCTACGACGGGCGACCGACAGCGCCAGCCTCCACTCTCCCTTCAGCCCTTCCCTGGGCGCTGGCCGAGTGTGCCGTTATAGCTGGAGGCTACCTGCTGCCCATTGTCCGTCGCCGACACATCACCCCGGACAGGGCAGCGCCCACCACTGACGCACCAGCTTGCTTGACGAGGTGTGAAGTGTGTACCTGTGTCGTGTGGGTGGGGCGTACAGTATGCTGCCACGTCAGTATCACTGCGGATATAGGGAAAAAGAGCCTACCTCTCTCCCATAACACCAAGGCGACCGTTGGGCTTAACGTTCCCATTAGTTTAGTCAACGAACGAAACTTAGGGGGAAAAATTCGTGTAGTCGCAAATTTTTGTACTGTGCTGGGGGGAAGTGTTGTAAACAACATACTAAAAATCCTGACCGGTGGAGCGTGAGCGTTGGAATGGGGGCGGGGGGAGCACATTTATAGGTCACATTTTTGTGTTTTTCTTGAAGAATTCGAAAACCGCAGTTTCTAGCGAAAATGATCCCCAGTACTAACTTTAAGTACATTAAATTTCCTAGAAAAAAGTTCCTATTCATTTTTTGTCTAGGACTAATAGTTCCTACTTTGCTTGGGACGGAAAAACGGCAGATAATTAAAAACAATGCTCTGATGGTATAAAATTAATGTTTACTTTTAAATGAAGTAGAATGTAAATGCAAGATCGAACAGGTGATTCCCCACTCCATCTAGCCCAATATGTCACAAGAACCAAGTACACTGTGTTTCACTGTTATTCCAACCCCCGGAATGAGTGGAAACTGATTTTTAGTTGTCCTGTACGGCAGTTGTAGCGTTGTTCCGCGAAAAGGCGACTTCCTCAACAGGAGGCGCTGCGGGCTTTTCTGTTTCCAGACAGACTCTACCTCCCTAGAACTTCACTGAGCACGTGTTTACGTAATGGAGTTATTTTCAGTTTCTGAAGTCAGCGTTTATGTGCAGCTGTTTAAGTGAGCTATTATGTAAAATGCTCAACAGCTGCGGTTACCAATTGTCTACCACACAGAGGAGCGTGCCACAAGTGTAATACGCTGCCAGTATGTGTTGGACAATGCCATTGTGTGCACTCAGACTGACTGGCCTCCCAACACCTGAACACGCCAGCGGCTTAAACTGGCTCGCTCTGCAGCATAACTAGTTTACCCAGCTGCTATGGAACTTGAGATATTTCGACATATTTCAAACAATGTATTACGGCAGATTACTGTCGTAGATTGAAACGTGATAAGTCCTAGTCCGTCAGACATATTGATACTCACATTGCAAGCTACACTGTGGAAGTGTGGTAAGTGGCCGGCCGGGTTGGCCAAGCGGTTCTAGGCGCTACTGTCTCGAACCGCGCGACCGCTACGGTCGCAGGTTCGAATCCTGCCTCGGGCATGGATGTGTGTGCTGTCCTTAGATTAGTTAGGTTTAAGTAGTTCTAAGCCTAGGGGACTGATGGCCTCAGAAGTTAAGTCCCATAGTGCTCAGTGCCATTTGAACAATTTTTTGTGGTAAGTGGCTCGAGACAGTGCAGCCAACTTCACAAGAGCCAGCCGTTCTCGAATTCAAGAGATCTATTCAGTTAATTCAGTTAATGGTTTCAAAACTGCAGTAGCTTTCTGATCATTGACTGATTCACCACAATTTTACTGCAGCACATTACAGTCCTTTGCAATATGCTTTCGGTAATAGATAGCAGCAAAGTACCCCATTTTCCAATCCTGTCCGTTCCTCATCAACACTTCTAAAGTCAGCGACAGGATCACTCAGAGTAAGAACGTCTCAGCCATTGCTTACAGGAATGTATTTTACATAAAAGCTCACTTAACAGCCTACAAAAACTGAAAATAACTCCACTATATATATACGATGTCAGTGGAGCTATTTTGTCTGCTGAGAGAAGTGAAAGGCGAGCAGCGGCCGCGGTGGGGCAAGAACACTACAGCTGCCGTACAGGATCAGTAAGAATCCCACCTGGCCGTACAGAAATTTACGTAGCAGAAGTTTACGTAGCTTCTGCCTACATAGGTTTCTTGCTTTAGAATCATTAGTAACTCATTTCTGCACTCGATGTAGTGTAGTGGCATTTTGCGGAATGCACACAGCAGCGCTGGGGAATGTGTGTGTGTGTGTGTGTGTGTGTGTGCGCCGTGTCGCCAGTGATTGACGAGGCGCGCTGCTGAGGGCCGGACTAACTCTGGGCCTGTTGTCACGCAGTGCGGTGCGCAGACTGCGAACTCACCTGTTCGCTTTTCAGTTTACCTTTAACATTTGTTCTTAAGCCACTTCATTCAGTAATAGATACTGATTTTTATACCATTAAAACACTATTTTTAATAATCTGGGATCTTTTCATCCCCTGCGACGCGGAAAATAGTAGTGCCAGAGGAAAAATGTATGAGCGTTTTTTTAGGAAATTTAACGTAGTTTGATTTTGTACCGGGAAACATTTTCGCTAGACGTTAAAAGATGACCTTAACACACCGACCACGCCCCCCCCCCTCCCCCGCCCATCTTCCCTTCCCAACCTGACACCATAACGGTCAGAGTTTGAGTACGTTGTGTTGTTGAAAAATGCGTCTGAAATCTTATGGGACTTAACTGGTAAGGTCATCAGTCCCTAAGCTTACACAGTATTTAACCTAAATTATCCTAAGGACAAACACACACCCATGCCCGAGGGAGGACTCGAACCTCCGCCGGGGTTAGCCGCACAGTCCATGACTGCAGCGTCCCAGACCTCACGGCTGATCCCGCGCGGCTATGTTGTGTTGTTCATGGCACTTTCTATTACCACTGTAAAAAAAAAATTGCGACTACACTAATTCATTTCCCTGATCGACCTCGTTTGGTTTCCGTTGAGTAAGCTGCATCCGATGGACGGATTACCGTCAGTTGGACGAGACACTGTCGAAATGTTTGGTGTTTAATGGAGGACATTGGCAGAAAGGCCAGTGAGTAGAGAGTGTGCCCGCATCTCGTGGTCGTGCGGTAGCGTTCTCGCTTCCCACGCCCGGGTTTCCGGGTTCGATTCCCGGCGGGGTCAGGGATTTTCTCTGCCTCGTGATGTCTGGGTGTTGTGTGCTGTCCTTAGGTTAGTTAGGTTTAAGTAGTTCTAAGTTCTAGGGGACTTATGACCACAGCAGTTGAGTCCCATAGTGCTCAGAGCCATTTGAACCATTTTAGTAGAGAGTGTAGGCCATTATATCGCCTTCTCTACCAGGAAAATACTAGTCTTGAAAATTTATTTCACCTCCCCGGTTCGACCTAGCTACTTCCCAGTGGGTGAAACCATTTTTCTGAGTAATGGTCAGTACAACAAAGTTAGTTCGTCGTCGTAGGTGGAATGGGGCTGTTTTTCTTTTTCTTTACGCAATAGTTTAGCTTTATTTGTAGGTTGTATTTTATTTGCAACAGACTTTGGCGTTACAGTACGGCATCTCGAGGCCACTTATGAGGCGCACTGGTTGTCGGATCTGCACAAGCAGTGCGTTTAAGAAGGGGAGTGAAGATGCCGTAGCGTGACGCCAGAGTCTGTTGCAAATACGAATAATCGTAAAACAGCCGTTGGTGTGGTCAGTACTACAAAAAGATACAGCCGCAGCTCTCCGTGCCACGACGGATGTACGGAGTTTGTTTTGATGTCGGGTGATGCCCCTTACGGCTGACGGAGAGATAGTGGACGCCGGGTTTGTCACGGGCGATGCAGCAGGGCGGAGCGCGTGTGTCGGTGCTGCGCAGAACCTTAACAGCGGACGGGCAGCGGCCGCGAGCAGGACACGTCCGCGATTAGACGCCGTGGAGGACTCGGCAGGTCTGGCCGATAGCGCAGGTGGCGGCCTCCACAGCAGAGCAGGGCAGGGCACGCCCAGGCGTGAGCTGCTGGCAGGCGGCCCGGCCGCGGCGCGTGCGCGGGAATGCGGCAGCGGCACGGGAAGGGACGGGACGGGGCGTGTAGTGTGCTGCCGTGCAGCGCGGCCCGGCGACACCGCGGCGCCAGAAGACACCTGGCAGGCGGCGGCCGCCGCCTCTGTGACGCCGAGGGGCGGCTGTCTCGTCTGCTTCCACGTGCAGCAGTCGGCGTCACACTCCCTACCTGGCTACCTGGCTACCTGGCTGCATCGTCAGGGTTAATCGGTAGACCTGCTGGCGGTAGCTTTCATAACCACTGTGCACTCGTCTCTATGCGTGGAAAAGGAAATACAGATCGAACAGATTTTTGTTTTTTTTAAATTTTTATCCTGCATCTTACACGCTCGTTTGAAGCACTCCGTCTTCAGGCCAGGAGTGGCCTAGCGGGACCATCCGACCGCCGTGTCATCCTCAGAGGAGGATGCGGATAGGAGGGGCGTGCGGTCAGCACACCGCTCTCCCGGTCGTTATGATGGTATTCTTGACCGAAGCCGCTACTATTCGGCCGAGTAGCTCCTCAGTTGGCATCACGCGGCTGAGTGCACCCCGAAAAAGACGATATTTATTTTTTTTAGCTAAAAGTTATGAGCGAACAGTTTACAGTAGTACGACAGTCATCGATCAGTACAAAAACTAGATACCTAATCTGTAGGTCAGTGTACTGTGGTAAACGTAGATTATAATTTTAGTTAATACTTATGTTATTTGAATTAACTCAGTAGTGAACACATAACATTCTTCTTGAGTATTTACAGTCTAGTCGGAATATTTAACTTCTGACCCGTTTCCGAAAGATAAGAAGTAGACACAAAGAGGAAAAAAATTTAGACTCTACAGAAGATGTTGATGTTCCACTGGATTGACACCAAGAGAACAATAGTGTCACTGACGATGACATAGCTTCAGATGAAAATGAAAATCAGACGTAACAGAAAGGTGTGGCCAAACTTTCAGGAAACATTCCTCGTACTTACAGGAATAAAATGTACCTCACCGATTTGCTTCAGATTTTTACACAATAATGTACTGAACATTCGGACGGACGTAGGCTATATATATTTTAATACATATAATACACAAACATACACATAATATAGAAATGGGAAACGTTATTACCAAAAATCTCGAAAAGTTCTTGACCGATTTAGTTATAATTTTTACATGACACACTAAAGAACATTCGGACGGACAAAGGATATATGTTTTACCGTATACAATATGTAAATAAATACATAACATATAAAGGGGAAATATTGTTTCCAAAAATCTCGAAAGATACTTCATTTTCTACACCAAAATGTAACTAAACAGTAACTAACATTGAGTCACACACGAACAATGTTTTTATTACACCGTAATAAGTAGAGTTGCTGTTAAAAACCGACTGCATCAAAGCTCAAAATGGTTCAAATGGCTCTGAACACTATGGGACTGAACGTCTATGGTCATCAGTCCCCTAGAACTTAGAACTACTTAAACCTAACTAACCTAAGGACATCACACAACACCCAGTCATCACGAGGCAGAGAAAATCCCTGACCCCGCCGGGAATCGAACCCGGGAACCCGGGATGCATGAAAGTAAAAGTGTTGTGGTATACTGTGAAAATGTGCGATTTCGTTTTCTTTCTCTTAGACAGCTTTAACAACCACAGCAGAGCATTTAAACCATTACACGAATTGTTTCTCCTGTATTTCTTTCTCTTTACACATAATTTTAAGCGAAAATTGTGTACACAGCTGTATGTTGTCTTGTTTTCTTCCTCACCGTCGTTTTTGTATAAAGCAGGAAAGTCGTATTTATGGCTTGCTGGTTTATGATTAGAAAAGTACTATGCAAACCGTAGCTTCAATGACACGCTCATTTAAGTAAACAAATTATTCCGCGCCTGCAACGATTAACGCCTGTCAGCGTCCGCAGACGAAAGTGTCAGCCGTAAACGTTACCGGATGACCGTGGATGTGGGAGGAGTGTGTAATGGTTCGGATCCATTCGGAGTCTAATGAGTGAGCTCACCTGCTAGAGAAACACCAGTTATTAAGAGAATATCCAAAAATCTAAATAGAGAAAGTTGCCGTTTAGCGTACGTGGCGCCCAGTCACGGGCCCAGGGCGGCCGCCCTTCGGGTGGCAAAATTTAGCGACGAAAGTAATACCTGAAGGCACAACATCGGCTAGGTACAAAGCGGTAACCAGGCAACAGGGGCCAACTGCAGCGTTCACCCCGTCCAGTTAAAAACCCTCAGCCGCACGTGGAAGTTGTGGTTCGGAGAACACAATTGAACATCGTTTTGAGTGCCCGCCGGAATTTCTCGAGATATGGCACACAGCAAGGGACGTGATTAGGCTGATCAATAGAACGGACATACACGATGTACAGGTCCCTAACACCATGGTACCCGAATGGAAACCGTTTCCCAAAGCAAAGCGACACACAAAAACGTGGATCATGGCACACATAATTCGTATTATTTTTTAAAGTAACTGATAACTTACAGTACGTGGCATACTCGTGGGATGAATGCGGGAAAGTAACTCGCCATCCTGAATACACGCTTACATGCGCGAATTTTCTCAACATTCCAATATGTAAAGCTTATGATAGTATATTGACATCACGTCTCAAGGGAAAAAAAGAGAGAGAATGTAATGTGAATTCTACAAAACTGTCATCTAAGAAATAACTCGCTGAACAATTTCCTGCAGACTTCCGTACAAAAGACTGAAATGTGAAAGTATTGTAATTTATATAATTATTTTTCGGATGAGTTTGTTTTTTATATATTTACTTAGAATTTAATAGTTTGACATAGTAACAGAACACTGACAAGACGAAGGGGCAGGGTGATAGAACATAATTTAAGACATCAGGGAATAACTTCCATGGTGCCATGGAGCCGTAGAGTTTGGAAACTATAAAAGAAGACAGAGACTGGAATACATCCAGCTAATAACTGAGGACGTATGTCGGAACTGCTACTTTGATATGGAAAGGTTGGCGGAGGAGAGGGGGTCATGGGCGGGCCGCATCAAAACACTCAGAAGACTGGTGCCACGGGGAAAAAAAAATAAAATAAAATAAATAAATAGCTGCCCTCTCAATCCTAGATTTCAGTTCAGTTCCCTTCTGGCTGGCCGATCGGACAGTAATAAACCGTCTTTGGATTTGGACTTGATTCTGGTTTCGACGACATACTGTTATCGAACTATCAGTTTAATAACTCATTGTCGCCAAATACTGACACGAATTATATGCAGAAGAATAAAAATTCTGGTACAAGATAACCTCGAGGAAGAATAGTTTGGATTCGGGAGAAAAGTAGTAACATGCGAGGCAATACTGACCTTCGACTTATCTTAGGAGATAGGTAGTCATCCTGTTCATATACCAAGCAGCAAAGGAAACCAAAGAAAATTTTGGAGAAGCAATTATAGCTTAGGAAGAAGAAATAAAAGCTTCGCTGTTTGCGGATGATGCTGAAATTCTGTCAGAGACAGCAGAGGATTTGAAAGTGGAATTGAACGGAACGGGCAGTGTCTTCAAAGGAGGATATAAGATGCTGTGGGAATTGTGTTAGGAAATCAGACACTGAAAGTGCTAGACGAGTATTGCTGTTTTGGCAGTAGAATAAATGATCATGGTCGACCTAGAGAGGATATAAAATGTAGACAGGCAATGTTAAGAGAAGCGTTGTTGAAGACGAGGCATTTTTTAAGAGCGAAAACAAAATTAATTGTTAGAAAGCTTTTACTGGAAGCATTTGCCTGGAGTGTGGCCCTGTACGAAAGTGGCCGCGGGCACGATAACCATTTCAGACGAGAATAGAGTGGAAGCTTTTGAGATGTGACGCAAAAGAATGATAGACGTTAGACGGATAGATTGCGCTGCTAATGAGGAGGTACTGAGTAGAAATGGAGTGGAAAGAAATTTGTGGCATAATTTCAGTAAAAGAAGAGCTAGGCTGACAAGTCACATTCTGAGAAACCAAGGAATCATCAGTTTGGCATTCCCAAAAGCCATTAATAATTTTTAAAACATTTGGTGTTGGACGGAAGTGCAAGAAATAAAAATCTGCAGAGAGAGATGAATAGAGGAAGCAGATTCAGGTTGTAGTGGTTTCTCGGAGATGAAGAGACTAGTACAGAATAGAAGTAGCATGGAGAGCTGCATCAGACTACGGCCTCTCGCCAACAACGAATGATCTCGTGGTAGCTGTTAACGATTAATATTTACCATAGCCTATAAAATAGTGTGCGTGTGCTGTAACTTAATGTGTAAAAGAGGTGGTAACAGTTTTTTATGAAACGTTGTCGTACTTCGGTAGTCATATTTATGAAAAGAAGTACAAAAATGCGAGTGTTAAGAATAAGTATTGGGCTTCCTACTTGTTTTCTGTGATGACGTTAAGTGGTAGCCTTCCGTAAATGGGTGTGAAAATATCCGAACCCTAAAAAGACAATAAAATAAACTTGATAATAGAAATAGCGACTGTTTGCTGCTGTATTCTTCCACAGTAATGTACGACAAAGTCGCAGCATTGCGTCATCCACAGTGGAAAAAATCATCTAATTTCATTAATTTCCATTGTCTTGTACTCATTCTGAAGTTCTCCTAGACTCTGTAAATATGAGTTGTCTTCCTTGTAAGGTTTCAGTGATGTTTATGCTTCTTTCCATGCGAAGTCAGCGTCGGAATTAATTATTGTGAAGTTGATGTCTGTTACGACAGCCAAGGGAAAGCTTGTCATTTATATGGGTAAGCAAATCTGAAGTGGTGACGTGTTCCACAACAGACTGCGCCTTTCTCTGTCCGCCATCGTGTTTCAAAGCGACACTGATTCCCGGCGCGACGCTGGGCGCAGAGAGGTTTTTCAGGGGTGGCAGCCGCTGTTAATTAAGACGTAGGCCCGGCAGGGCGGTGTGAGTAATGATGGCTGGACGGAGGCGGACACGCAGCTGGTGGCCAGCTAGCGGGCACCCGTCCTTCTTTCGGTCGCACCGGCTTGTAGGCGGCTCTAGAGCAGAAGCCGAATTGGGACACGCTTGTTCCAGGCCTTCTAATGGCACCTGTAGCACGGCTGCACTTCCACTTGCAGGTTCCGTCCGTACTGCGTAGTTACTGGCCACATTTGTTGTGGCACACGGGCACTGAAGTTCATGTTGATACTCACTCTCAAAGCAGTATGCAGGAATCACGAGATCCGACAAGCTGACTAGTAGATGTGTTTTGGATGTATTGGGCACATAACAAAAATGAAAGAAAAAAAAAGTAGACGTCCACCTGACACAGATGAAACGACATCATAGAATTTTCCATAACGAAATAGTTACTGAAGGAGAATTCCACCTGACGCCAAACCCTCGTGCTGATCTCCAACCTGCGAGCAGTGAAGCCGCTCACCACGACTGGGACGGTGCATGGCGCGTATCCCGGCCGGGCAGGGCGGCCACACAGCCGAACATCCCGCCTCGACCGTGGTTCGACTGTGTGAACCTCAGTACATGCAATGCGACATCCGTCACTCGAATGAGGCCGGGAAGCGCATGTTACACCGACTAAAATTCTGATTTCTGGGCACTGCATTGAGGATCAAATTCCCGAGGCGGATTTGAATCACTTAAAACTGGCGTGCAGTAAATAGAGAGGCGCACACCAAATACTGGTCGCAAGCTGTTTTCCCACAACCACAAGGGTTTCCCCCTTACTCTACCGATTCAGTGCAAGTAATGACAGTCTGATAGTGAAATGCCGGGTGATCAAAAAGTGAGTATACATTTGAAAACTGAATAAATCACGGAATAATGTAGATAGCGAGGTACAAATTGACACACATGCTTGGAATGACACGGGGTTTTATTAGAACCAAAAACATACAAAAGTTCAAAAAATGTCCGACAGATGCCGCTTCATCTGATGAGAATAGCAATAATTAGCGTAACAAAGTAAGACAAAGCAAAGATGATGTTCTTTACAGGAAATGCTCAATATGTCCACCATCATTCCTCAACAATAGCTGTAGTCAAGGAATACTGTTGTGAACAGCACTGTGAAGCATGTACGGAGAGGCATTGGCGTCGGATGTTGTCTTTCAGCATCCATAGAGATGTCGGTCGATCACGATACACTTGCGACTCAGGTAACCCCAAAGCCAATAATTGTACGGATTGAGGTCTGGGGACCTGGGAGGCCAAGCATGACGAAAGTGGCGGCTGAGCAGACGATCAACACCAAACGACGTGCGCAAGAGATCTTTCACTCGCCATCTGTCGGACATTTTGTGAACATTTTTCTTCTTTTTTTTGTTCTTATAAAACCCCACGTCATTCCAAGCGTGTGTGTCAATTTTTACCTCTCCATCTACATTATTCCGTGGTTTTCAAATTTATACTGACTTTTTGATCAGCCTGTATTTAAAACTACCTGATATATACATCTGGACTATATAGCTTTTTGTGACCCAAGTACTCTTATGAAACCAGCCCACGGAGGAAAAAAGGGTTGTAACTTTCTGTACTTACTTTAAATTAAGAACTTACATTTGTACGTAAAAATTCAATTTGGTGTTCCACTGTTCAATCTGAATTTACGTAGGCTTTGTACTGTTGTAACTATTTGGTCAATGGGCTGCAACGCCAAATAGAATATTTTTCGTAATCTCTTTACATTATTTCCCACGGTTATCGTTGAGGCGTCAGAAAAAAGCAGCCATTCTACACGCTTTCATGTGTGTCGCACTTCCTCTTACGGAGTGTGGCGGAGGCTACTTCTGGTACCATAGCATTTTTTGGACGAATTACGGTTCCTTAACATTCTCCCAGTGAGTCTATCAGCCTGGCATCGGCTTTTCCTACAGTTTGTTTTATGTTGTTCGGTCCGGACGGGTCCTCCTGTGTATTTTACGGTGCTTGATGTTGCCAGTGAATTATGGCCAACAATCTAATCGAACGGTGATTTATGCACAGTAGATACAAAATAATTTACGTTCAGGGCCAGCTGCCAGACTCTGCAGCAGTCATCGATGCAATGTACCTCCTTCCCGTAGCGTCGCAACTTTCCTGTAGACAGCACCATCTGTCAACAGACTGACTGGATATTTTATTAATACTGTAAACAATAGTGGCCCTAGAACTCTCCCTGTGGGGTACTGCGAGTTCCCTGTACGAGGAAGCCGTGAACCCACTGACTAACCGTGAGCTCGTATTTTTTACTCTCTAAAGGAGAGGGCGGAACTTTTGTCGAATGCCTGCAGTCAAAGAACACGGGAGCATCTCGCCTGCGCCGGTATCTCATGCGCGAACAGAGCGACGTATGTTTCGCGGCATCTCCGAATCCATGCTGACTTTTATGTGGCATCATTTCGTTCTTTAGAAACGACATAATAGGTGAGCATAAAACATGTTCGACAATTCTCTCTCTTTTTTTTCATGTTAGCATCTTTCGTTGGTGTCATCCTTATCGACTGTGAGACGACGGTGGCTGGCGATAGCTGGGAAAAAAAAAGCTGAGCTATTTAGTCCTTAATAAATATGTCTGACCCTAGGCATCACTATTTTCAATTTGTAGGTATCTTGTGCTTGCATTTTCGATGGCGCGAAGCATGTAGAGGCACGCCCCTGTCAGACATCTGCTTATTGTTAGCCACGCCTGTAACAAGTTTCCAAGAGTGTAGCATTTAACAAGTTTGTTTGCGTGGCCATCCTCCACAGCGAGCATACAAATACTTGTGTCGTAAATAAAACCGCCTTTCCCTGCTGCCACTTAATTTCTTTATACCAGACGCGTTTCGCGTTTTTCTTGTTCTAAGGCATCCAGCGGGATCTACACTCCTGGAAATGGAAAAAAGAACACATTGACACCGGTGTGTCAGACCCACCATACTTGCTCCGGACACTGCGAGAGGGCTGTACAAGCAATGATCACACGCACGGCACAGCGGACACACCAGGAACCGCGGTGTTGGCCGTCGAATGGCGCTAGCTGCGCAGCATTTGTGCACCGCCGCCGTCAGTGTCAGCCAGTTTGCCGTGGCATACGGAGCTCCATCGCAGTCTTTAACACTGGTAGCATGCCGCGACAGCGTGGACGTGAACCGTATGTGCAGTTGACGGACTTTGAGCGAGGGCGTATAGTGGGCATGCGGGAGGCCGGGTGGACGTACCGCCGAATTGCTCCACACGTGGGGCGTGAGGTCTCCACAGTACATCGATGTTGTCGCCAGTGGTCGGCGGAAGGTGCACGTGCCCGTCGACCTGGGACCGGACCGCAGCGACGCACGGATGCACGCCAAGACCGTAGGATCCTACGCAGTGCCGTAGGGGACCGCACCGCCACTTCCCAGCAAATTAGGGACACTGTTGCTCCTGGGGTATCGGCGAGGACCATTCGCAACCGTCTCCATGAAGCTGGGCTACGGTCCCGCACACCGTTAGGCCGTCTTCCGCTCACGCCCCAACATCGTGCAGCCCGCCTCCAGTGGTGTCGCGACAGGCGTGAATGGAGGGACGAATGGAGACGTGTCGTCTTCAGCGATGAGAGTCGCTTCTGCCTTGGTGCCAATGATGGTCGCATGCGTGTTTGGCGCCGTGCAGGTGAGCGCCACAATCAGGACTGCATACGACCGAGGCACACAGGGCCAACACCCGGCATCATGGTGTGGGGAGCGATCTCCTACACTGGCCGTACACCACTGGTGATCGTCGAGGGGACACTGAATAGTGCACGGTACATCCAAACCGTCATCGAACCCATCGTTCTACCATTCCTAGACCGGCAAGGGAACTTGCTGTTCCAACAGGACAATGCACGTCCGCATGTATCCCGTGCCACCCAACGTGCTCTAGAAGGTGTAAGTCAACTACCCTGGCCAGCAAGATCTCCGGATCTGTCCCCCATTGAGCATGTTTGGGACTGGATGAAGCGTCGTCTCACGCGGTCTGCACGTCCATCACGAACGCTGGTCCAACTGAGGCGCCAGGTGGAAATGGCATGGCAAGCCGTTCCACAGGACTACATCCAGCATCTCTACGATCGTCTCCATGGGAGAATAGCAGCCTGCGTTGCTGCGAAAGGTGGATATACACTGTACTAGTGCCGACATTGTGCGTGCTCTGTTGCCTGTGTCTATGTGCCTGTGGTTCTGTCAGTGTGATCATGTGATGTATCTGACCCCAGGAATGTGTCAATAAAGTTTCCCCTTCCTGGGACAATGAATTCACGGTGTTCTTATTTCAATTTCCAGGAGTGTATAACGATACAGTTTGGTTAGTTTTAGCTTATTTAACAGTTCACGTCGCGATGTTTTATGTAAAAAAGTAATTATTTACTATTTGCTGATCTTTGTTTCCTCTCATCTGGTCTGGAGGTCGCTCGATATAACTATTTCATCGCACACTGCTTTTCACAATGTAAAGATCGAGAAAGATTGAGACAGCAGAGGATTTTTCCAAGATCACCTACAAGATATTCTCCACAAACGCAGAAATTAAACATTATTCCAGTGTAATCCATTGATTTATAATAATTACTACGATATATTTGAATTTTTGAACTTCATTGATCTTTCCAACGTCTCTTTCTAATGTTTCTGGAGCGCTCAGGATTTTAGTCACATCGCTGGAGCAATTATGTTATGTTTATGTGTTTTCATAATTATTGCCTGATAATGACGTTCCTCATCTCGTAACGTTCTTCATTAACGAATAAAGAAGCAAGATACCTACAAATCATTCTTTCGGTAAAACCTATGTTTAATTTCGAACAAAGTTGCCAGGGTGCAAAAGTTGCCAATGCGCCTCTTTCCGTAGGAGGGAGACAGCATAGAAGTGCTAAGAGTGTGGGCGGTTTGTGAATCGTGACCTGTCTGGGTAGCTCCATCGGTAAGAGCATTGCGTCCAAAAGGGAAGGTCTTGGGTTCGAGCCCCGGTCCGGCAAACACTTTTTAACCCGCCAGGACTTTCACTGCGCGTGATCCAAATCCGTTCCCATTTCTGCAATGCTTCCTTGGCTGGCACCGTTTGATTTTACTTGAGAATACTATCTCGACAGAAAAAAACCTGCTCGCTTCAGTAAGGAATTATTTGACGTGCACTATTAACGTGCTACTGTTTTTCGTCCGCAGAGTAGCTTTACATTCGACGTAAGTGTGATTCATTACGAAAGAATGCCTTATGCTCTTGACCCTCGATACACTTTCGTTTTTGAGCTGAAAACCGATACGGTGCTCTAAAGAAGATCACAGCTAATTTCCTTGCGCAGTTTTGTGCGCCAGCTGCGTGGCTGTACGTTGTATGGAAGGCCCGAGAAGACGAGAGGGGACGTCTCTGCCTCGTCACTTAGCTTTCTTACTTCCGATCGTGTTTCCGCTTCACTTGGGTTCGTATCGACCGTCATCATGTGGGACTCAACCCGCGTACTGCCCGGCAGAGTCAACTCGAGACCTGACCAGGGTGGCAGCACCCTGCGTGTTTACGCCGCAGCAGCAGGGAGGCCGAGGCGGAGCGCTAACTCCGGTGCTTGTGAGAGTGGAGCCTCGTCATAGGCCGGTGCCCTGACAGTATTGCTCCCACTATTTGACGACATATATTTGCAGTGTGAAGTACATGAATCCACGTTTCGTATGCGTAGATCACCAATCGATTTAATTCGTATGCCTCACTTTTTAGTAAAAATTTAATGTACAGAGACTTCGGAAAGTGAGTTACGTATTAAACGCTGCGCCAAGCAACTTTTACTGGATGCTGCAGGGTGAGATATTTTCCGACAGAGACACAAAGTCGACGTTCGGGACGTTCTAGCAGTCGTTCAGTTCCCCGACCATAGAAACCCGCTCATTGTTCGTGGAGCCTGTGCGAACGACCCGGTAACCTCTTCCATCCCCCCCCCCCTTCCGCTCCCCCCACACACATATATTCTTTCGGCTTACTGAGAAGGTGAACACTGCACGGTGCAAGAACTCGACTCGCCCGTCAGCGACGTCGGTGAAACTGCTGGCAGCCTTTCGCTACGGCTGGACGCGACACCGCATCATGTCCTCAATGATGCCAGAACTTCACGGTGAATGTGCGCCCAAAACAATCGTACTGCCCGTCGTACTTCATCTCTGGAGTACTCTACGTTTCCAGCTGCCGCGCTGTCCAGTCCCACGCTGTGGTGCACCTGACACCCGCTCCGCAGCAGAACTCTGTCAGCCACGAACGTCTACCACGTTCTGACAATGTGCCGCTCTAATTGGTCTCAGCGTGGGACGACATGTCTAAGAAACACTTTCAATTCCCTACATACGATCTCTTTTGTAAACAATGTCGCCTCGTCCACATAGACGAAGGTTCGCTTATTCCGGCATCTAAAATGTAGCCCCACAGATAGAAAATTTTTTGTCTTGGCCTCCTTACTGTCCTTGCAGACCAGTTCCCTGCAAAAAAAGGAGAAGTGTTTCCGCAAGGTCTGTATGTCCTTGTATCCTCCACGATGTCACAGATATTGCTGCCTGTTTCTCGCAGCACATTTGCGCGTGTCGCCAGTGTGCAATATTTATCGCGTGCTCTGCACTTTGGTGCTGAGTGCTTGGATCGCTTCTCGCTGAGCCTCGGTTCCCCCGTACCTGATCCCCCGCCGCTGTTATCTGCACACACACACACACACACACACACACACACACACACACACACACACACAAACACGCAGCCGCTGCCACTGCTCCTGTGCGTCTCTTCTCTGTCTCTGAAGTTGGGTGCCGTTGTCGAACCATTGCGGCTCCCTGCTGCTGGCGCATTCCGGCAAGACTCACGGGGAGGTCGCTGGTCCCGGCAGTTGGATCCGCTCAGGTGCAAATACGCTGAATGTTGTGGAACTTCTGGTAGCTGCGAACCGTAGTTAAAAGACGACACAGTGTTTAGTACGTCCGGAACATCAGCAAACTTCAGGGAAGTATTTTAAAACATTCCCGCAGTGT
Organism: Schistocerca nitens; assembly: GCF_023898315.1. Lineage (NCBI taxonomy): Eukaryota > Metazoa > Arthropoda > Insecta > Orthoptera > Acrididae > Schistocerca > Schistocerca nitens. Next base: position 26,707,143 of record NC_064618.1, read on the forward strand.
CCCGTTTAGAGCGAGAGAGAGACGCAGAAGGAGAGAAATGAGCTTGTCGGATATTGTAACATATCTGCGACTGGATTCAGGACTTCCTTGCAGACTGAAGTCCACATATCGGTCTTAACGCCACAAAATCCACGAATGTGAAGCTAATTTCCGAAGTACCCCAAAGAAGTGTGATTAGATCGTTATCGTTTACAGTATGTAGAAATGTTCTAGTAGAAAGCGTCGGACGCTCTTTAGCGACTGTTCGCAGGTGCTGTGGATAAAGTAGGGAGGCCACAAGACAGCATTGATGAATGGTGCAGGCTCTGACAGTTGACCCTGAAATTAAATAAATGTAACATCTTGAGCACATATAGGAAAACAAAGCCACTCTAGTGCAACTACTGAGTTGACGACAAGTTGTTGACAACCGTAAAATATCTAGCAGTAACTTCTCAGAGCGATCTTAAATGGAATGATCAGCGAAAGCCGACCTGGGTGGCTGAGCGATTCTAGGCGGTACAGTCTGCAAGCGCGCGACCGCTACTGTCGCAGGTTCGAATGCTACCTCGGGCATGGATGTGTGTATTATCCTTAGGTTGGTTAGGTTTAAGTAGTTCAAAGTTCTAGGGGACTGATGACCTCAGAAGTCGCATAGTGCTCAGAGCCCCATTTGATCAGGGAAAACAAGTAGTAGGAAAAGCAGATGGCAGACTGAGATTCATAGGAAGAATTGTAAGGAAATGTAACTCATCGACAAAGGAGGTGTCTTATAAGTCGCATGTTCGACCGATTCGTGACTACTGTTCATCAGGATGGGATTCTTACCACGCAGAGCTGAGAGAAGAGAGAGAGAGAGAGAGAGAGAGAGAGAGACAGAGAGAAGTTACAACGAAGAGCGGCGCGTTTCGTGACCGGTTCGTTCGTTTGGTCGGCGCGAGAGCGTTACAGAGGTGTTCCACAAACTCCGATGGCAGACGCTACAGGAGGGGCGTTGTGCATCGCGGAGAGATTTACTACTGAATTTCAAGAGTGCCTTTTGCGGGAAGAGTCGGACAGCATAATATTCCTTCCTACCACCTACATCTCCCATAATGACGACGGAGAGAAAATTCGAGAAATTAGAGCTAATAAATTACTTTGCGGCAATCATTCTTCCCACGAGCCATTCGCGAATGGAGCAGGTTATGCAGGGATGAGTTAGTTGTACCGATGTGCCCTGCACCACGAACCATTAGGTGGTTTGCGGAGTGTGATGTAGATGGAGACGAATGAATGCAAATGCAATCACACGCCGGCCGAAGTGGCCGTGCGGTTAAAGGCGCTGCAGTCTGGAACCGCAAGACCGCTACGGTCGCAGGTTCGAATCCTGCCTCGGGCATGGATGTTTGTGATGTCCTTAGGTTAGTTAGGTTTAACTAGTTCTAAGTTCTAGGGGACTAATGACCTCAGCAGTTGAGTCCCATAGTGCTCAGAGCCATTTGAATTTTGCAATCACACACAACATCCAGCGCTCGTTAGATGCACGTGTGAGTTGGCGGTCTCATTGTTGCAGACGTCATAATCTGAAGTACAGCGAGTCAAGTGACCGAGTAAGTTTCCGCTACGCAACGTTTTATCGAGTATACGCGGGAAAAAAGACCGGAAGTGCATTTGGCCGAGGTGCGGTAAAAGCCCTGAGCGATACGCAGCTAAGTGGCTAAAAACCAAAGCAGTGGTGCTGCACACTGTTCCATTTCCCCCCCGGGAACCGAGGCGACAGGAGGCCGCTGCGGGCCATGCACAACGCACCGTTTGTGCGTGCGGCCGCGCACGCAGCCACGGACGCACGCCACGCGGGCCGCCGCCGTGTTTGGCTGCTATCTGGCGGATGTTTGTGGCTCCAGCAGCAGCGCCCCCTAGCGCCGATAACGCCCTGCCCTGCCTGCGGCCGCCCATTTGCTGCCTCCAGCCTCTGTGTGTGTTGCCTGTGTGTTTGTTAACACTCTGAGTGGGTTGCGAGCGTCTGCGTCCGAGTCCGGCGTTGCCGTAAATATTTCCTTCCGAGGAGGGCGGATATCCAGGCTTCTTGTTTGGACCAGGTCGTTAACGGCGGCCATTCACGCCAGCAGCAGACGGGCGAGACCATCTGCAACCTGCTGTCTACTCTTTACTCGTACAGTTCGTACAGTGGAGAGTGAAAACTCGTTCTGGTATTGTAATATGCACGGAAAGGGTGTCTGGCTGTTTAAAATGACAGAGCTGTCCTCGGTGAAATTGTGCGTTTATTGCAGGCAAACTTATTAGTTCCGTCGATCTCCTATAGGAAAGGCATCGCAGCACATCTCCTACGAGTAGGAATGACTATTTCAAATAAACAGTAAAGGCCAGCAGCATTACAGATAAGCACAGGGGAGCGACGAAGAGTTGTTTGTAAAAAGAAAAAAATATATACTTAGTTATACTTGTTTTGTAAATCAAACTGTCTTTTCCTGCTGCTAGTTACTTTATTTATCCCATACGCGTTTCGCCTTCTCCTGTTCTAAGACAATATCAGTGGGATCTATAACGATACAGTTTTGTTAGTTATAGATTATCAAACAGTTCACTTCGCGATTTTTTGTAAAAAAAAAAAAAGTAATTACTTACGATTTGCCGATCTGCGTTTCCTCTCATCTGGTCTGGAGGTCGCACTACCAGTTTTATCACCGCCATATATTCACATCTTTGTGTTCTCGCCATCCACACACTGTTCACCATGTTTCTCACTCTTTTTTGTGGTGCACTATCGTTGTTTTGTCACTCGATACAGCTATTTCGTCGTACACTTCTTTTCACAGCGTAAATATTGCGACTCCATTACGTGTTTCATCGTCTTTGGTACGTTTACCTATTTGTTGCAACCTAGCGAAGTATGTGTTCGTTACTAACTTCTATTTATGATGTTTATACCGTGTCTGTGTGTATGACTGAGAGAGGGGGGGATAGAGCCGATTTTTTTTGGGGGGGGGGGGTGGTTGGGGGGTGGTTGTACTAGCTGTTAGCGAGTGGCTGAAAACTTTGGTGACAGCTGTTTTGAAGTATGTGTTCGTTACTAACTTCTATTTATGATGTTTATACCGTGTCTGTGTGTATGAGTGAGAGATAGGGGGATAGAGCCGATTTTTTTTGGAGGGGGGGGTGGTTGGGGGGTGGTTGTACTAGCTGTTAGCGAGTGGCTGAAAACTTTGGTGACGGCTGTTTTGACTTTTCGTTTCAATATTCTGGAGAGGGGTCATGGATGAGTGAGAGTAAAGATGTTGGATTCTATTATTATTATATTGGACGGTATTTTTATATTAATCCTTTTTTGCGAACATTATTCTATTATTTTATCTATTAGTGTAAGTAATGAATTGCTTGGCATGTGTACTTGGTCATTCAACAGAATTTTCCCCTCTGCTTTGGTTTTATGTATGCTTGCTGCGGAGGATGGCCACACAAACAAACTTGATATACTCAGTGTCTTGTATTAACACTCCGATGCTGGCACCCTTAAACTCACACGGATGCTGGCGCCGGATCTGTGAGATCCATTCACTCAAATTAACAGTACTTTAAAAATATCACGTATGGATGAGCTCCAGGATCGTGTGAAGTACTATATTTAGTTTCAATAATTTCATTTGACAATTATTTCATTAACATACAACATAGAAATAAGGAACTACGGTTGGAAAAATATAATATTGAGTTAAAGTTTTACATGGTATACAAAGTCGTGAAACGTAACTTACAACTAAAAATATAACAAATAAGAGACGTTTTCAAGTTTCTTCTGGAGGAGCACCTTCACGGCAAACAAAATCACAGTGTTGAACACACAGTTATTGTCCGCACGATTTACACGAGTGTTTCGTCGTTCGTCTTGTACTAGTTGTGAGGCAGGGTTTGCAACACTTCCTTCTTCCTCGATTGGTGTCGGCACTGTCGGCTCTCTCACCGACAAGACCTGAAGGTCGGCGACCTCGCGGCAGAATCTCAGCAACGCGCGCAGTCAGGGCCCGAGGTAGACTGGAAAGCGTGTTTCGTTTTATCAGTTGTTCTTCCAAGAGTTCCCATCCGAGCTGACAAAGAAACAGCCGTCGGCGGAGACTTTCGTTGCCATTTCCCTTGTAAATTATCTGGGAATTTTTGCCAGCAGCATTCAGTATCGAATAAAATACGACCATGGGCCATCGTCGTGTACCCCTCTGAAAACGTTGTAGCCATAGCACAATTTGTCAACCATATCAACTCCAATTTTGTGTGTTATCATGTTATCATAATGGGTTTTCTTTTATCTCCTGTGTTTTCGTCAATTTCACCTTCATGATGCATACTTGAGATCAATAAAACATTTTTTTGTTATTTTTATCTTTTGGGACGTAAGAAACGATCGTACCGTCTTTTCTGTTAGCAAATATGCTAGAACTTGCAGCCCTGGTTTTCACGTCCTTCATTTCTTTCGGGATTTTTTTTCCCAACATATGACAGCCGGTGCTTCTCTGACAAATCATGGAGCTGGTTTACATCGCTGAACCAGTTGTCAGCACAGCCACTGCGTCGTGAATTAGTGAGAGGGCCACCAAACGTTCAACCACGTCACTGCTTTTATTGCTGAGCTTAAAAGGACCATCTGGCTGTCTGCCAGCATACTTCTCCATGTTGGACGTGTAAAACAGTTTGGAATCCACCGTAGCAAATATTTTTATTCCATATTTTACCGGCTTCGGCGGTATGTATTGGCTAAAAGAGCAACGTCCTCTGAAGGCCTCGAGTTTCTCGTCAATGGTGACGTTTTGGCCCACAACGTAACAAGATTGGCAGTTCTTCATAAACTTTTGAAATAAATCTCGAACTGGCGCCAGGCTGTCCACTACTCTGCGCTTACTACCGGATTGTCTATCATCTAATCGCAGAGCTTGTAACAGAAAACGAAACCTGTACTCACTCACGGTCGACTGAAATAAAGAGTAGCGCACGTAGAACTGACCCGAACCGGACTGCGAACGCAGGTGAGCAGCATTACTAGCCTGTCAGTTTCTTTGCCACCTTCCAACAGCAACAGCGTGTGAGTAGTTCATTCGGAAAGTAGTCGTTATAAACCGTGTACTTCATTGTCATGCCTTACTCCACTGAAGAACGTGTGTTCATTGTTGAAGAATATGTGCGGTCTGAATCCATTGAAGTTGTTCGTGACATTCTTCATGAAAAGTTTCCTGGCAGTTATATTCCTGCAAAATTAACGAAGAAAGTGGCGTTCGACAGGCAGTGTTCTTAATTCAAAGAGAATTAAGGCACCGACTGTACGTATATCTGAAGTTGTGGCAACTTGACGGCACACATTGAAAGAAGTCTCTACAAGTCAACACGACGATTATCACAGCAATGTGGAATATCTCGCAGGTCGTGTCATGGCTTAAAAATGAAACCTTACCGTGTGAGTGTTGTTCAGCAAGTAAAAGAAGCGAACATGGGTAAGCGTACACATTACTGCAGTTGGTTGCTGGAAAATGTCGCTGGGAGACATCTTGATCCGTTTCTCCTTTTTTCGACGGATAAAGCTTGGTTTCATCTATCGGATTACGTTAATTCACAAAACATAAGACACTGGGCTACAGAGAATCCCCATGGCATACTGCAAAAGCGGTTAAACGATTTAAAAATTGGTATATGATGTGCTGTATCTGGTAACAGAGTTATCGGGCCGTTGTTCTTCAACGAAACTGTCAACACACATGTTTACTTGTAACTCTACAATGAATTTTGGACTCTGTTAACTCCAAACGAAAAATGTTGTGCATATTTCCAGCAAGATGGAACAAATTCTCATATGACTGATTTTACAGAAGAGAGGACCATTAGTAAGGGCTTGTTGCCACCCCGCTCTCCTGACTTGTCACCATGTGACTTTAACCTCTGGGGATTTCTAAAGGCTAGAGTCAACCGCAACAATCCCAGAACACTTGACACATTAAAAAACCACATATGTGAAGAAGTTTCGAACATTCCTCAAAGAGTACTGAAAAGTGTTTTCCTTAACAAGCTTCGGCGTGCAAAATTTTGCTTAGATGTTGGTGGAGAACATTTTGAACACAGACTTCAAATTCCTTTCTAAAATATGTTTATTAAACTAATAAAAGTAAATCTGTTACACAAACTGTTAATTACGTAGTTAATAATGAAACTGTACAATAAAAATGTAAGAAAGCGATAATGTACGTTGATTTTCTTCATTCATGTTCCTTTCAGCGCAGGGGCCGGTTTTGTTTGCGCCACTCTGTACCTCGATTACGAACACCTTGGAATCCCACAAATCTTGAACTTCCCTTCCCGTCTCGTGCATTCAGTCTGTGTACAGAAGTCCAGTGAAGGCTTTTATCTCGACTATGTCCATAGGGTGAGCGTTTCGTTGTCACTGATAATTGCTTCGGATAATTTCAGTGTATTGGTTCTTCTACTGTACAGTCATTTCCAGCATTTCCTGGTCAAATGAGCATTCCCATTTTTTGAAATTCGTTTAGTATTTTTTGCTTCCCCAGAGACACCAGGAAGCCCTATGCGGAGAATGTTGTGTTTTTAGGTTTCCCTGCAGTTTGAGTATGGTGTCTTTTTTCCAATCGAATGATTCGATTATTTTCTTTCCTCTCTTCATATAACAACGATACACGTCGCCTCTTCCTCCAGACTGAAGCGCCTAGAACCGCTCGGCCACCGCTAGGTCTCTGAGTTGTCTCTTTCTTCTATGCTTTCTGAGGCATCAGTGCCAGTCTCTTCGTCTCCCAGATGGAGAAGAGGAGCCCTGAGATGCAGCATGTTCGCCTTAGTCATCGCTGTCATCAAACAAAACTGGTTGAAAATCTGTAACTTCTGGATTGTGTGTATCCCGAATTTCATAAGAGCCTATGTCCAGACAAACAACAGACCTGCAAACAATGTTAACATTCTATAGTTACAAAACAAAATAAAAATAAAAAGAGTTGTTGAGACTATTGTAAAGGAACGAGGAAAACTAGAACGTAAATGCTGGTGCAGGTTCGAAGATATCCAGTACCAGTTTCTATTATATAAGTGCACAATGGTTCAAATGGCTCTGAGCACTATGGGACTCAACATCTGTGGTCATAAGTCCCCTAGAACTTAGAACTACTTAAACCTAACTAACCTAAGGACATCACAAACATCCATGCCCGAGGCAGGATTCGAACCTGCGACCGTAGCGGTCTTGCGGTTCCAGACTGCAGCGCCTTTAACCGCACGGATACTGGTCAAGAGGGAACCTGCTTCCAATGTAATGAAAGTGGACACGTTCGATCTAATAGTCCGCGGAGCATTTTTGTATTAAAACCGTCGTCAGAGCAGCGTGCAAATTGACGGTTGCTGATCTTCTTCCTTCCACTCCCGCCGTCGGACCTGCTTCTGCTTCGGATTATAACGAACAAACAGTCAGTTCTGATAATCGTGTCAATGAATTTCCGCCTTTACCTCCGCGACACGTTCAGAATCCTATTGGCCCCAGGATAGAACTTGTAAGGGTGACAGTCTGAGACAGTGCAATGTCCTCCTGTTCATTCGTCTTCAGCCGCCGACTTTTTCCTGTATTTGCCGACTATAGCAACTCCCGAGGAGCATAAAATTAGCGACCAAGTATTGGTAGTTCCACAGCATGCTTCCGCTTTAGTGCCTGGAACTGCACTACATGACCCAAATTCTGGGGGGGGGGGGGGGGGGGCAGGACGTTGTGCCTATGACCCCTCCCACGCCTCCGTCTGCAGAGGCCGCCATCCCACGTAGCCGACAGAAACAGCGTATACAACCTGACCGTGCGGTGGCACGTAAGACATCTGAGAAAAAAGGTTGCGATGACGGGGCACCCCCAGGCGACTTGATAACTCTCTGGATTCCGCAATGGACTTTGACTCTCAGCTGTCCAGCTAATTCTAAAAGTTCCGCACATCCCTGTCCAGGTGTGATCAATGATTCAAGCCTACACGTTCCTTTCCTTAAACGTCAATCGTTTGGAATCGGAATTGCGATTGGCTCCGCTGCGTCAGATTATTTATGATTCACGTGCGGACATAGTTTTCTTGCAGGACGTGTTGTTAGTAATTTCTTCTTGCCTGGTTTTCGTATCATCTTCAATGTCGCACCCGAATATTCTACGGGGACCGCCTTATTCTTTCGCGAAGGCATTCCTATTGCTGAGGTGGAAATGTTGGATTCTGGCAGGAGCGTAGGATGTCAGCTTTTCAGTCTTACCTTGGTTCTTTTATATGCTCCTTCAGGCACTGGTCGCGCAGTGGATAGTTCGCGTTTTTGTAAGGAGGATATTGTTTATCTGTTGCGTAAGAGTCCTCCGGGGATTTTGTTGGGTGGTGATTTTAACTGTGTATTGCGTCCTGCGGATCAATCTCCAAATTTTAATTTCTGTCGCCAATTACATAAATTGGTGCGCTCCTTACGCCTAAAAGATGTCTGGATCTGTAAATACCCGACGTTAGTTAAATTTACCCAGTTCGACTTCTAGTAGCAGGTTAGACTTTACTTATCGGACTGCCTAAGCAATAATATTCTTAATGTTGAAGGCATCCCAGCTTTCTTTACGATCACTGTGCTGTGGCCACAACTGTCAATTTTGAACGGCAACCAGTCAAATTGTTTCGCCCTCCGTGGATGCTAAACGTCGCTCACCTAGCGAGTGGTCACCAGTCTCTCGATGACGTGCTGCGAGTCGTGTGGGAGCGTACTCTACGGTCCACTGGGAAATAATCTTCCACCCTTGACTGGTGGACACAGCTAGCAAACCCGAGGCTCAGGCAAACTTTGATACGTTTCTGTACTGCCAAAGCGCGAGACTTTCGGAGAACTTACGAATATTACTATTCCATCCTGCGTGAACTTTATGCTACTTCGGATCACGCCCTTCTGCGAATTGCGGATGTTAGGTGTGTAAAGGCAAAATTGTTAATCCTGACGAGCCTACAAATGGAAGGTTCGAAAATCCGATCGAAGCTGCGTTCATAGGTGACGGAAGAACTGACTTCCTTACATCATTTGCTTCGGCATCACACCCTTCGCTGACGCGCTTGTATTCATTCTCTCACGACATATGATGGACGTATCGTAATGGAGCTAGCTGATATAGTGCGTATCTTACACCAGTACTATGTAGACATCTACGATATCGAGGAGTTCAGTGAAACCTTTTATGACCCACTTGTCAGCATCTTGGATAAGACAATTACACCTGAACATAATGAAACGCTCTTAGCTGCCTTTCAGCCTAAGGAAGTTTACAAAATTATTTTCGGATCGCCTTCTCAAAAGTCCCCGGGCCTACATCGCCTTCCAAAGGAATTTTACGTGCACATTTGGCCGTTGTTGGGTGCTACCTTTACCTCCCTCGTTCAAAGTGGGAAAAATTGTTTTAATCCCGAAACGCTCTGGACCGGCTGCCCCAGATCACTTTCGCCCACTTACTTTGTTAAACTTTGATTATAAGACTGTGGAGAGGGCAGTTAATAGTAGGATGTCGGCTCTGGTGGAGACGATTGTTGCAAAGCATCAAAGCTGCGTACCTGGTCGTGCCAGTCTTACTCGTGTAGTCGAGTGTCGTGTTGTGCTTTCGGTTGCTTTTCTAGACTTCGATAAGGCGTTTGATCGTCTTAATCACGACTTTCTGCTTCGGATTCTGGAGACAGTTGGTTTCACTGTTGACACACGGCGAGTGCTCTCAAATCTACTTACGGGTATTTCGGCTTCGGTGGTTGTAAATGGCCAACTGACGCCCCCAAAGCCGGCCGGAGTGGCCGAGCGGTTCTAGGCGCTACGGTCTGGAACCGCGCGACCGATATGGTCGCAGGTTCGAATCCTGCCTCGGGCATGGATGTGTGTGATGTCCTCAGAAATTAAGTCCCATAGTGCTCAGAGTCATTTTTGACGCCCCCAATAAAATATCGGTAGGGGAGTGCCTCAAGAAAGCCCGCTGTCAATAACTTTCCCAGCTGACATGTTGGACGCTTTCCGGCAGGACTATAGCTGTTCGTGCGTACGCGGATGACGTGATGGTTCTACTTCGCAATCCTGCTGAGGTACCTCGACTGAGGGCTGTAATCGATTATTTTTAACGGAGTTCAAGTGTCTAAAATTGCGAAACGTGGGTGTCTGAATATGTCACTGTCGTGGAACTCCGGACAAAACTAATGATGGGCTTAAAACACCATGTCTTTCTTTGTTAATGAACACAGACACTGAATAGCCTCACAGCAGACATTCAATTTCACAGCATCTCAGAGCAAAGATTATAATTTTCTTAATGCAAAGACGTATGGGCAAGTTATCTTTGCCCACATACCCTTGCATTAATTGGACGTACACATTTAACTTTGTGATTAAAACCTTCCGATTATGTATACGTGTGCAAAAAATCTTAAATGCTTGTAAAACTGCAGGTGACAGTCACAACCTGTGGCTGTACAGGTGTGAGCAGCCCTTAGAGGCTCGCCTTTACACATTCCTTGTAAATATTTTGTGACTAAAGCCCATCTGGTCAGTTATTTATTTTATACATCACATGTACGTACTTGTATTGTCAGTCAGTACTTACACTTTTTTATATAAAAATTTTTTTCTTCCCATAAAAACCGTAATTATGTTATAGACCACTTTAAATGTCTTAATTCTGATGAAGGCGCTCCTAGAAATGTTGAAAGATGGTAAATAAGACTAAAAAATTGTGACACAGGGCTCATTTGTTTCAATTTTAAGTCGCACAAAATACATTACTGGCCATTAAAATTGCTACACGAAGAAGAAATCCAGTTATAAACGGGTATTCATTGGACAAATATATTATACTAGAACTGACATGTGCATAGATCCTGAGAAATCAGTACCCAGGAGAACCACCACTGGCCGTAATAACGGCCTTGATACGCCTGGTCATTGAGTCACAAAGAGCTTGGATGGCGTGTACAGGTACAGCTGACCATGCTGAGTTCATCAACAGTAGTGACTGGAGTATTGTGTACTGTGACGATCCAGTTGCTCGGCCATCGTTGACCAGACGTTTTCAGTTGGTGAGAAATGTGGAGAATATGCTGGCCAGGGCAGCAGTCGAACATTTTCGGTATCCAGAAAAGCCCGTACAGGACCTGCAACATGCGGTCTTGCATTATCCTGCTGAAATGTAGGGTTTCGTAGGGATCGACTGAAGGGTAGAGCCACGGGTCGTAACACATCTGAAATGTAACGTCGACTGTTCAAAGTGCCGTCAATGCGAACAAGAGGTGACCGAGACGTGTAACCAGTGGCACCCCATACCATCACGCCGGGTGATACGCTAGTATGGCGATGACGAATACACGCTTCCAATGTGCGTTCACCGCGATGTCGCCAGACACGGATGCGACCATCATGATGCTGTAAACAGAACCTGGATTCATCCGAGCACCCAGGTTCGTCGTTGAGTACACCATCGCAGGCGCTCCTGCCTGTGATGCAGCGTCTAGGATAACCGCAGCCATCGTCTCCGAGCCGATAGTCCATGCTGCTGCAAACGTCGTCCAACTGTTCGTGCAGATGGTTGTTGTCTTGCAAACGTCCCCATCTGCTGACTCAGGGATCGAGAGGTGGCTGCACGATCCGTTACAGCCATGCGGATAAGATGCCTGTCATCTCGACTGCTAGTGATACGAGGCCGTTGGGATCCAGCACGGCGTTCCGTATTACCCTCCTGAACCCACCGATCCCATATTCTGCTAACAGTCATTGGATCTCGACCAACGCGAGCAGCAGTGTCGCGATACGATAAACCGCAATCGCGATAGGCTACAATCCGACCTTTATCAAAGTAGGAAACGTGATGGTACGCGTTTCTCCTCCTTACACGAGGCATCACAACAACGTTTCACCAACCAACGCCGGTCAACTGCTGTTTGTGTATGAGAAGTCGGTTGGAAACTTTCCTCATGTCAACACGTTGTACGTGTCGCCACCGGCGCTAACCTTGTGTGAATGCTCTGAAAAGCTATTTATTTTCACGTTTTTCAGTTTGCTCTCTTCTCACATAATCTGCGTTGTCTTCACTCTTCGATGGCTTTTTGGCAAGAAGTAATCCGTGTCACGCGTAATTTCTGTCGAATTGAAACTGGGATCTACTCAGCATTGCCCGAGATGGAGACACAAAGGCAGTGCCAACTTGAACGAGACACTCGACCGCGGTATCTCGCCAAGCAACCGAAACCTGCCTCGAAGCACACCTGTCGTCCGCCCAGACGGGCCAGTGGTCAGTGCTGGGTAGGGGGAGGGGGAGGGGGCCCACAAAGGCGGCGCCGCGGTGGTCTTGTGCAGGCCCTGACCTCGGCGGAAGTCCGTCCGCGATCGACCGCCCGCTGCATGGTGGGAGGGACGGGGCAGCCGATGAGTCACGCCCCGATTGCAGGCGGCTGCTGACGGTGCACTGTTGTCGCGAAGGCGATCGGCTCACAGGCACTCGGGCGGAATTTTCTATTTACTTATGTCTTCTTTAATAACGTTCACTAAGTTCTCTGAAACTTAGTTCAGAAGTTCAATCGTAGAGAGTATCACCACATGGCGCTCTGAAATAAATTGATGTTCCTTGAGATTAATTTTCCACGAATAAGTTGTCGTGCGTCCGGACTGGAAAACATCAGAAATGAAAGAATACTACGGTAAATTATAGGAGAGAACCCTATTGTCGATGCCACAGGTGCTATAATATTAGCGTCGTATGGCCACCTCCAACGAATGGATGAGAACCAATGTCCAAAAGAATCAAAAAAGTGTTTAAATGTGTGTGAAATCTTATGGGACTTAAATGCTAATGGACGTAAAAATGTTCAAATGTGTGTGAGTTCTTATGGGACTTAGCTGCTAAGGTCATCACTCCCTAAGCCTACACACTACTTAACCTAAATTATCCTACGTACAAACACACACACACACCAATGCCCGAGGGAGGACCCGAACCTCCGCCGGGTCCAGCCGCACAGTCCATGACCGCAGCGCCCCAGACCGCTCGGCTAATCCCCCGCGGCCAAAAGGAACCTATCCAAGAAAATGTGCAAGACCGCCTAGGACAGGGATGGAAGGTGTTAAAAGATGCGACGAATTCCAGGGTCCTTTTTTTTTTAGTAAGAGGATTGGACAGCCGGGAAAGGTATACAAACGGAAGACGACGCCCGTCGTAGGACGTTACGGGTACAAGAGCAGACGCTGTGGTCAATGGAACCTTAATATGTAACCACTACAGTGTGTTAACTGCGTTTTCTCAGCGTTGTAACACTCTTCCCGCCAACACGCCACACGATGTACCACCTAATGTTTTCTGGACGTCCGGAACTGCACCGCCAAGTAAGAGTACGGTTGTCGGTATAGACTCACCGTTTTGCGTCCACGCGTCCACTTCACCGCCTGGCCCGCTTGCTCTTGCCACATTTACTTGGAGGCACTAATCGACCAGACAACGTATTACTCCTAACAGCTGTAATTATTATTCTGCAGATGAAGTAAATATTCATGTAAAGTTGTTCAGTACGCAGTTCTTCGTCCGGTGTGCTACGCTTAAAACAACGAACAACGTTATTTAAGAGGGCGTTTATACTAGCAACGTTGTGACGAGAAACAGATTTGCGGGGAGCTGAAGTGTAAAGATCATATCACGTCGAATTTAGCGTGACTGCGGTCATCAAACGATTACCCCTCTGTTCAAACATAAACCAAATCGGCGATCAGCGATTTATACGAGGGCTGTCCAGAAAGTAAGTTACGATCGGTCGCGAAATGGAAACGACTATGAAAATCCGATAAAACTTTGCAAAGATGTGTTGGGCAGTGTCTCTAGTATGACTCTAGGTAGAATTATGTCGCTCTTTTCATTCCTGAGCTCTTAGTGAGCGCGTAAAGATGTTATAGAAAATAGTGTCTCCCGCCAATGACGAGGGCCTGGTGAGAATTTTCCCCTGAAGCTCTGCAACCAACATTACATAACTGTCGTGCGGTTTCTTCTTCAAGACAATTCTCAGCCTCATTCTGCAGGGGCAATGAAGATGTTCCTGCATTTGTTTCAATTGGAAATGTTTGGTTACCCACAATACAGCCCGTAATTGTCTCCCACTGAGTTTCATCTCTGGTGAAACGAACCGCTGGCTACGAACACAACATTTTGGCACAGACAACGAGCTTTAGGCCAGCGTAGAGAATTGGCGGAAAGCACTGGCGGCTGCCTTCTATGATGAGGGCATTGGAAAGTTGGCACAACGCGACGACGAATGTCTGAGTCAGAACGGCGACTACGTAGAGAAGTAGCTGGAAGGTGTAGCCAACTGTTACAAACGAAACATTTCTGATTTTCACTGTGATTTTCATTTCGCGATCAATCGTAACTTACTTTCTGGACAGCCCTCGTACAAATGAAACCGATCTCTCTCTCTCTCTCTCTCTTTCTGTGTGTGTGTGTGTGTCTGGATGTGCCTATATTACTGTGCCTGCGAGGCTTTTAAAAGTATTGGTGATAACACAGACAATATGAATAGCTGTAATAAGCAGATAGGACTTGCTTCAGTTGCTCCAGGGACCGAGAAATGTCGTTGGAAAACTGACAGTTAAAGAGTACACCCTCGAATAATAATTTATGAATTGTGCAAACAGCGAGAATTAGGCTCAAATTATCACATTTTCCTCCTTCAAATTTCGTTGTAAGCTTTATCCAGCCGCTCTCGTATGAAGCTGTCCCTGGACTGCAGTAAAGTGGACCTGCACACAGCAAGCGACGTTAGGGGGCGACGCGGCGGTGTTCCACCGTACCCTGCCACCGCCCCGCCTTCACTGTTCCATTAGCGGGTGATGCGTGCGAAGGTGGGCTTCCGTGTCGGTCGTGCGACCTGCTCTGACTTCTGCCAGCTTGTCGCCGTGGCCATTTCGCGAGACTGACGTGGGAGGGACTGATCTGCTGCCTGCTCTTCCTGGAACCTACGCTCGCGGAGTTAACCGACAGTAAACTCCAGCGTCATATACGAGGCTCTGTTGTAGCGTCTGCTGCGCAGATTGCTCTGCGTCCCTGCAACGCTCTCTCGGCTACTGAACCATCTCGCGAAGCAACACACCGCTCATCCTGCGATCTGGTCTTTCACTAATCTAACCCGGTAGTGGTCGCAGAGTGGTGAGCAATATGCAGAAATCGATCGAACGAGTGTTTTGTGCGGAACTCCACGTCCTCCTACGGAATGTGTTGGGCCGTTTCATCACCAGCCTGTGTGCTGCCTAGTGATCTGCTTCGCGTTTCTGCGTCGGTGTGTAGCGACGGTGATAGAGCGTGCAGAGCTCTTAAAGGAATGCGGGCCTTTTATCGGAGTCAGGATCTCCCAATTAAGAAACGTATAAAGGCAGAGATTGTAATCGCCCACAAAATAGGGGCTTTAAAGTACAGAGCGGAGACGGCTGGAGTACATTGATAGTTTAAATAAAATGTGTTACGTCGAAATACGTGACCGAAGAAAGACATTTTGTGGTCAGTTTAACTGCGGTCAGTTGTACACGAAATGACAGAATGTTTACAATTTCAGAGCAGGCTGCAGTAGGATACAAATTAACAAGTTATGTTGTTCTGTTGCTGGTATAGTCTAAAAATTATGTCACGAAGCCACTTCATTGATATAGGGAAAAAAATCTTATATCTATACTCTGCAAACCATTGCGAAGTGCTTGAGAGAGGGTACATCCCACTGTACCAGTTATTAGGGCTTCTCGCCATTCCGTTCACGTGTGTGGTCCGCAGACAATCATTATCTGAATGCCTCTGCACCAGCTGTGGTTAATGCCGTCTTATCCTCACGGTCCCAGTGGGAGGCATACGTAGGGGGCTTTGCTATTCCGCAGTTACAGTTCGTGCTAGGAAGTTTCTCAGTAGACTTTCAGGAGATATTTTGCATTGGCTTCGGTAGTCTGCCAGTCCAACTCTTTCAGCGTCTCTCGTGGGTCAAACAAACGTTTTACTCTTCGTACATGCTTTTCGCCGTTTACGTTCAGTATCCCCCGTTAGTCCCTTACACGTTAGGAATATTGTAGGACGGCTCGTACGAGTGGTTTCTAAGCGATCTCCCTTCAAACTGATTGCATTTCCTTCATCTTGTACCAAAGAACCGCAGTATGCCAACAACTGAGTCTATGTCATCGTTCCTCTTGTATGGGTTGACCAATTTTCACTTTGGCTTATTTATAGTTCGTTTACTCGTTTCGTGAAGTGCTAAATTTTACTTTTCGGAACATTTAAAACAAGCTCTCAATCTGAGAGGTGATAGAGAAATGTAATCATGTTCCACAAGTGCAAGGGTTGTTGTTGTTGTTGTTGTTGTTGTTGTGGTCTTCAGTCCTGAGGCTGGTTTGATGCAGCTCTCCAAGCTACTCTATCCTGTGCAAGCTGCTTCATCTCCCAGTACGTACTGCAGCCTACATCCTTCTGAATCTGCTTAGTGTATTCATCTCTTGGTCTCCCTCTACCATTTTTACCCTCCACGCTGCCCTCCAATACTAAATTGGTGATCCCTTGATGCCTCAGAACATGCCCACCAAGCGATCCCTTCCTCTAGTCAACTTGTGCCACAAACTCCTCTTCTCCCCAATTCTATTCAATACCTCCTCATTAGTTATGTGGTCTACCCATCTAATCTTCAGCATCCTTCTGTAGCACCACATTTTGAAAGCTTCTATTCTCTTCTTGTCCAAACTATTTATCGTCCATGTTTCACTTCCATACATGGCTACACTCCATACAAATACTTTCAGAATCGACCTCCTGACACTTAAAAATCTATACTCGATGTTAACAAATTTCTCTTCTTCAGAAACGCTTTCCTTGCCATTGCCAGTCTACATTTTATATCATCTCTATTTCGACCATCATCAGTTATTTTGCTGCCCAAATAGCAAAGCTCCTTTACTAGTTTAAATGTCTCATTTCCTAATCTAATTTTCTCAGCATCACCCGACTTAACTCGACTACATTCCATTATTCTCGTTTTGCTTTTGTTGATATTCATCTTATATCCTCCTTTCAAGTCACTGTCCATTCCGTTCTGTCTCTGACAGAATTACAATGTCATCGGCGAACTTTAAAGTTTCTATTTCTTCTCCATGGGTTTTAATACCTACTCCGAAGGTTATATTGCACAGTTTGCGGGAGTGGATACAGAACGACATTAGTAAGTTGCAAATTATGGTGAAGATGGCAGCTTCTGTTGTAACCGAGTCACGAGCAAGAATACACCTACAAGGTGAAACGTCGCCATAGAAGCACGACAACATTTTTATGTTGCAGTCATTCTAAATGTGAATTCTCTAACGTCCCCCATTACAGTAAATAATATATAATGCCACAACGATGCATCAAAAGTTCAACCAGGTACCGACTTCGATCGTGAGCACCAAATGGTTCAAATGACTCTGAGCACTATGGGACTTAACTTCTGAGATCAGTCCCCTAGAACTTAGAACTACTTAAACCTAAGGACATCACACAAACCCATGCCCGAGGCAGGATTCGAACCTGCGACCGTAGCGGTCGCGCGGTGCCAGACTGTAGCGCGTAGAACCGCTCGGCCACCCCAGTATCGTGCAATCCTTTCTTAAATGGCAGAAATGATACTTAGTTTTTTTTCTGCACGGTTCTCGGTATTTATAAAATAATGGAATGCTGTGAGTATGTTTGTGTAACTGTGGCGTCAGTGGGGGGCGGCGAACGCCGCGCTGGCTGCCGCGGCCCCGGCTTTCAGCCTTATTACGTGAGGCCGCCGATCGCCGCCCCCAGGCCGCTATCAGCCGCCCACCGACCTGCTGTACTCACCGCTCTCGCACGGAGCCGACGCCCCCAGGCAGCTGTCAGCCGCCCGCCGGCCGTCTGTAGACACCGCTCTCGCACGGAGCTGCCGCCCCCAGCATCCTCGCGCTGGCGCGCCTCCACCACTGCCTCCTGCGACGAAGCCGGCAGTGTCGCGGAGGGAAACACTTCGTTCCTGTCGGTGCTACTCGTCTTCAGTCTGGTCAGTGTGCCGGGAATTTCAGCAAAGCAGGCTGACGGACAGTTATTGCATCCACTTTCTGAACACAGCACACCGCGAGGCAAGGCGTGCTACCGCCCCCGAAGATGAGGCGTCCTCGGGGGGTCGATCCGTACCCAAACCGGTCAGCAGCCGATTCCACTTGGCTTGTCGCTCGCACAGCACGCCACCACGCGTGCTAACATTCCCAAACTGCACGCTGCTGCCTGCGACTCTCGCGTTATTGGTCGAGATGACAAGCCGCAGGGAGTTCGTTCCGAGGCCCTTCTCGCCTGACCCAGCCCTGTCCGTCTGCCCTCTGACACTGAGACTGCGAGTCACGCGTTCTGGCAGCCCAGGTGTCGCTTCTGTAATCTCACTAGAATTCCTTTGGACGTACTGCTAGGTCATCATATGCTTAAAACTAACAAAATTACCCAAATTTCGGCCGTAGTGGTGCTATTACAACGTCTCTCTCTCTCTCTCTCTCTCTCTCTGTGTGTGTGAGTGTAAACAGGACCTGTTGTACTAGTGTACTTTCCTGATGGTTTAACAGCAAATCGTGTGAACGAGTGTAATGTTTACTTTTAGGTCATCGACTAGATGCAACGCAAATGAAAGTGGAAAGGAGTGTTTAGTCAAAAAGACGTTGCAGTTCCGCGACAGAACAGCAGCGGCAGTGAGTGAGGTAGCGCCCAGCTCAAGGCGCCAGTCGGTGGGTGTCTGTCTGTCAGCAGTACGAAGTGACGTCAGCAGCCAGCCACCCGGAAGGCCGCAGCCAGGGCTGGACACAGGGTCCGGGTACGGCTCCGAGTGTTTCTGTGTAAGGCACCCACCGTCGCCGGCGCCTCGTTACACAGTAATGACGTCGTTATGATTTATTCGGTTTGTTTCCCCAAATATCCTTGTTTCTACAGAAGTGTATTCACAGCAGTGAAGAAGGTTGCAGTATGCAATGACCAAAGCGTACTACTTAACACACTACTTAACCTAAATTATCGTAAGGACAAACACACACAACCATGCCCGAGGGAGGACTCGAATCTCCGGCGGGACCAGCCGCACCGTCCATGACTGCAGCGCCTACGACCGCTCGGCTAATCCCGAGCTGCACGGGAAGAAGAGCCCGTCCATACAACATATGACTCATACACTACTGGCCATTAAAATTGCTATACCAAGAAGAAATGCAGATGATTCATTGGACAAATATATTATACTCGAACTGACATGTGATCACATTTTCACGCAATTTGGGTGAATAGGTCCTGAGAAATCAGTACCCTTGACAAACACCTCTGGCCGTAATAACACCCTTGATACGCCTGGGCATTGAGTCAAACAGAACTTGGATGGCGTGTACAGGTACAGCTGTCCATGAAGCTTCAACACGATACCACAGTTCAAGACTAGTGCCTGACGTATCGTGACGAGCCAATTGCTCGAACACCATTGAGGAGACGTTTTCAATTGGTGAGAGATCTCGAGAACGTGCTAGCCAGGGCAGCACGCCAACATTTTCTGTACCCAGAAAGGCCCGTACAGGACCTCCAACATGCGGTCGTGCATTATCCTGCTGAAATGTAGGTCTTAGCAGATATCGAATGAAGGGTAGAGTCACTGTTCTAACACATCTGAAATGTAACGTCCACTGTTGAAAGTGCCGTCAATGCGAACAAGAGGTGACCCAAGACGTGTAACCAATGGCACCCCATAACATCACTCCGGGTGATACACCAGTATGGCGATGACGAATACACGCTTCCAATGTGCGTTCACCGCGATGTCGCCAAACACGGATGCGACCTTCATGATGCTCTAAACAGAACCTGGATTCATCCGAAAAAATGACGTTTTACCATTCGTGCACCCAGGTTCGTCGTTGAAGTACACCATTGCAGGCGCTCCTGTCTATGATGCAGCGTCAAGGGTAACCGCAGCCATGGTCTCCGAGCTGATAGTCAATGCTGCTGCAAACGTCGTCGAACTGTTCGTGCAGATGGTTGTTGTCTTGCAAACGTCCCCATCTGTTGACTCAGGGATCGAGACGAGGCTGCACGATCCGTTACTGCCATGCGGATAAGATGCCTGTTATCTCGACTGCTAGTGATACGAGGCCGTTGGGATCCAGCACGGCGTTCCGTATTACTCTCCTGAACCCACCGATTCCAAATTCTGCTAACAGTCATTGGATCTCGAGCAACGCGAGCAGCAATGTCGCGATACGACAAACGGCAATCGCGATAGGCTACAATCCGACCTTTATCAAAGTCGGAAACGTGATGGTACGCATTTCTCCTCCTTACACGAGGCATCACAACGACGTTTCACCAGGCAACGCCAGTCAACTGCTCATTGTGTATGAGAAATCGCTTGGAAACTTTGCTCGTGTCACCGCGTTGTAAGTGTCGCCAGCGGCGCCAACTTTGTGTGAATGCCCTGAAAAGCTAATCATTTGCATATCACAGCATCTGCAGCACGTCATCTTCGTGGTAGTGCGATTTTAATGGCCAGTAGGGCATTTAATAACCGTTGTATAGTATGAGAACTGACAAGACTACAGAAAGGGAACGAACATTTCAATGACGAGATGGGAAAAAAATGGCAGGAGGATGTTTGAACACGGCAGTCCAACGCCGGTACTGATTACCTACGACGACGCTGCAGTTGCTCTTCAGTCAACACTGCACTTCCTAAGCTTGCGCCGTTCACTGCCTCTACCTTCTTGAACATACAGACAAAGATCAGATTTATATAAGAGACGATGGATACAGTAGCAGATAAGCAGCATCAAACCACCTGTAAGACTGCCGATAAGCCTTTAATGGCTTTCGTCTGTCAATTCTCAGTTGCTGTTAATACAATATTAACGGTCTGTAGGTTAGAACACCCTGTATGCAACTGACAAAAGCGACATTTGTTTTTTCAGCGTGTGGAAGAACTAAAAATTCTGTATATAGCATGGTACTTGTTATTCCAGTCCCTGCCAATATGAGTATCAAGCTGTAATGGTGGTGAGATACGAGTCAACCCTAAGTTTTTTTGACGTACTTAAATTATTTAATGAAATAATATCTTTGGAGGTACTAAATTCATCTTCAGGCTACGAGGGGAATGAAAAAGAAATATAAAAAAGACATTCGACAAAAGTACAGATAGACCTAAAGGTCTTCTTTACAGTCTTGAGATAAAAAAAAAATCAGCAAAAGTACAGATAGTCTTGATATACGTGGTGTTCATCCTGCGGAGGAAGGGGATTACTCAGTGTGACGGAACCTTCAGTTCGTTTGTCAGCGTGCCGTTCGCACAGATCATTGGCCGCGCGGCCCTGGCCAGCCTGACTCATCGGAAGCGGGGGAGGGGATCCAAGGCAGCGGAGCCGCCCGCCCCCACCTGTTGCGCGCCTGCTGAGTGCGTCTCGCTGGTGGCTCCGGCCGTGACGTCGCCGCCCACCCCTCCCAGGCGTACAGACCACAGACCTCGTAGCGGCACCGTCGCCCGCGCACACAAAAGTCCGTGGTGCTCCTGTCGTTCCGCCGTCGGAAGTAGCTCCTGTGCATCGCGCGGTACGCTGGTCTGCAACGGGAGAGTTGGACGGTGTGGCAGTCGCGCGCCGCCTTCCAAGACGAGCCTTGCCCTCAGGCAAGAGGCAGAGCAAAGACGCAGTGGCCAGAGAAGGCCCAAGTAACTAATTTACAGAGGTACAAAAAGTAGGCATGAAGTACGAGGTGCATTCAAGTTCTAAGGCCTCCGATTTTTTTCTAATTAACTACTCACCCGAAATCGATGAAACTGGCGTTACTTCTCGACGTAATCGCCCTGCAGACGTACACATTTTTCACAACGCTGACGCCATGATTCCATGGCAGCGGCGAAGGCTTCTTTAGGAGTCTGTTTTGACCACTGGAAAATCGCTGAGGCAATAGCAGCACGGCTGGTGAATGTGCGGCCACGGAGAGTGTCTTTCATTGTTGAAAAAAGCCAAAGTCACTAGGAGCCAGGTCAGGTGAGTAGGGATCATGAGGAATCACTTCAAAGTTGTTATCACGAAGAAACTGTTGCGTAGCGTTAGCTCGATGTGCGGGTGCGTTGTGTTGGTGAAACAGCACACGCGCAGCCCTTCCCGGACGTTTTTGTTGCAGTGCAGGAAGGAATTTGTTCTTCAAAACATTTTCGTAGGATGCACCTGTTACCGTAGTGCCCTTTGCAACGCAATGGGTAAGGATTACGCCCTCGCTGTCCCAGAACATGGACACCATCATTTTTTCAGCACTGGCGGTTACCCGAAATTTTTTGGTGGCGGTGAATCTGTGTGCTTCCATCGAGCTGACTTGCGCCTTGTTTCTGGATTGAAAAATGGCATCCACGTCTGATCCATTGTCACAACCGATGAAAAGAAAGTCCCATTCATGCTGTCGTTGCGCGTCAACATTGCTTGGCAACATGCCACACGGGCAGCCATGTGGTCGTCCGTCAGCATTCGTGGCACCCACCTGGATGACACTTTTCGCACTTTCAGGTCGTCATGCAGGATTGTGTGCATAGAACCCACAGAAATGCCAACTCTGGAGGCGATCTGTTCAACAGTCATTCGGCGATCCCCCAAAACAATTCTCTCCACTTTCTCCATCAAAACGTCACCATTTTAAGTATTTAAAACAGTTCTCATTCTCGCCGCTGGCGGTAAAATTCCATCTGCCGTACGGTGCTTGCATCTCTGGGACGTATTGACAATGAACGCGACCTCATTTTAAAACAATGCGCATGTTTCTATCTCTTTCCAGTCAGGAGAAAAAAAATCGGAGGCCTTAGAACTTGAATGCACCTCGTATTTGTGTTGTATGAAAACTTCACGGGAAGTATCTTTATATAGCCCGGTTCAAGTACACCCGTGCTCATAAATTAGGGATAATGCTGATACATGGTGAAACAACGCTCTGGTAGGCGGTTTGACGGTTTAAATCACCTCGGGCTATGACGATGCGGTGCATTTGACCTGCGGTCGTCGCACGGTGGCGCTGGCAGCAGTCCACATACGCAGAGGTGTGTTGGTGCATGTCAGAGTGCGGTGCAGCGAGTAAGTGTGCAGATTTTTTCAGACTAATGGTGACTGTGTGTTGAAAATGGCTCAAAGAACAGATATTAATGACATTACAAGGGGTAGAATACTAGGGCGACTGGAGGCTGGTCAAACACAGCATGTCGTAGCACGCGCCCTCCGCGTGGCACAAAGTGTGATCTCACGATTATCGCAACGATTCCAGCAGACAGAAAACGTGTCCAGGCACTACAGTACGGGACGTTGACAGTGTACAACACCACAAGAAGACCGATATATCACCATCAGTACCCACAGACGGCCACGGAATACTGCAGGTAGCCTTGCTCGGGACCTTACTGCAGCCACTGGAACAGTTGCCTCCAGGCACACAGTCTACAGACGATTGAACAGACATGGTTTATTCGTCCGGAGACCTGCAAAGTGCATTCCAATGACCCCTGGCCACAGGATAGCCCGTAAAGTCTGGTGTCACGAACACAGTACATGGTCATTGGAACAGTGGTCCCAGCTTATTTTCACGGACGAGTCCAGGCATAGTCTGAACAGTGATTCTCGTCGGGTTTTCATCTGGCGTGAACCAGGAAACAGATACCAACCCCTTAATGTTCTTGAAAGGGACTTGTACGGAGGTGGTGGTTTGATGGTGTGGGGTGGGATTATGATTGGTGCTCGTAAACCTCTGCATGTCGTTGACAGAGGAACTTTAACAGGTCAGGTGTATGGGGACGTCATTTTGCACCAGTATGTCCGCATTTTCAGGGGTGCAGTGGGTCCCACCTTCCTCCTGATGGATGATAACGCTCTGTCCCACCGAACAGAAGATACCAGGGGAATGAAGTGGCCTGCCTGTTCTCCGGACCTAAATACCATCGGGCACGTCTGGAGTGCTCTCGGTCGACGTATCGCAGCACGTCTTCAAACCCCTACCACATTTTAGGAGCTACGACAGGCACTGGTGCAAGAATGGGAGGCCATACCCCAGCAGCTGCTCGACCACCTGATCCAGAGTATGCCAATCCGTTGCGCGGCCTGTGTACGTGTGCATGGTGATCATATCCCATATTGATGTCGGGTTACATGCGCAGGAAACAGTGGCGTTTTGTAGCACATGTGTTTCGGGACGGTTTTCTCAACTTATCGCCAATACCGTGGACTTAGAGAACTGTGTGTCGTGTGTGTGCCCTATGTGCCTATGTTATTAGAGCAAGTTTTGTGTAGTGCCACATTCTGCAATTGTCCTTAATTTATGAGCATGATTGTATAATCACGAAGCAAGTTTTTCTTTTTTCTTCTTTACAAACAGTACACTCTTAAGGTGTGTGTATGCAGCACAACGCCATATTTCTATACAGTATTGTCCCATAGCATATAGTTTTCAGCGGAAAATGGCTAAGAAGGTGCAGGCCATTACTGACTTCACTAAATACGGCATTAATACGGTTTATCCACCAAAGGTTTGAGTCCAGATTTGCACCTAGCAATGTAAAGCTGTTTGAATTTGCCGCCATTATACGATATACGTGTTTGTATGTGAGTGCTGCTAACTTACCGTTGGAAATACTAACATCTGGGATTTACTTGTATTTACCTGCAGACCTCGAGGAAGGAGTGGTGACGGTGGTAGTAACCGGGGGGCGGGGGGGGGGGGGGGCGAACCATGTCAAGGCGCTCGACCGCGCAGCTACCCCAAGTGGCTACTTTGAGGAAGGAAAAATCTTCTTAATTCTAATACCCAATTACTCGCTGAAAATTGCAGTTCCTCACAGTCTCTGCTGAATGAAATTGAGGTGGCGATCACCATAACTTACAGTTTGTCAGTTTATAGGATGCACTGTGTCATTAACATATGCAGGAAAAGAAAAGGCCCAAGAATTGACCGTTGAGGGACTCGTTGTATCATTATTTCGCGCGTGGATTTTAAAGGTAAAGCTTCATAAGCAAATTGATATATAAGTCTGGTACACTATTTACGATAAATCACGCACGTAGCTAAAAATTTCACAGACACATCATTATTAATTTCGTGTGTCTGCAGTTTTTTTTTTTTTTTTTTTTTTTTTTTTTTTTTTTTTTTTTTTTTTTGGTAGGAGAGGCCTATTTGAGGGAGACGTTTTGCTCAGGGCAGGAAATATGCCAGCAATGTGTACACCCAGCTCAGTTTTTCTGTTAACTTCATGAAAGAAGCTGATAACAACAGTGGCGGTTCTTGAATCTTTTCTAAATGCTGTTAGTATTTCTTGAGAAGAAAGCTGTGTGTTGGGCTAGCCTAACTCTTTCTTATATATCACTGATGAGAGGCTTACTGATATTTGTTTGCAAAGTATTACTCGTATTTGTGGTATACGAGAAGGGTACACTGTGTGCCGGGGCTGGGTTTCGGTGTCTCCTTTTTCTCATCATCAGGCAAATTAAAAGTGACACCACATCACATACGCACCTGAACTCAATACATACATTTGAGGCACAGCTCGTACACCGCTTGGGATGGGGCCATTGTGTGTGGAGGGGGAAAACCCTATCGGAGCATGTCTCTCGGTCAGCAATTGCATACCAGACTTCCTTTCAATGTCTAGTAATCGAACACTCTATGGATGAGGTTTAGCTGTATTTTCGACTCCCTGGTGCCAAACACTGGGAATACCTGCCATTGTGCCAGTAAAACCCACGCGAGATGAATGTTAAGGAAACGATGAATACATAAGAGCAGAAAAGCGCGTTTAACTTAACGTATAGTGCGTAATGTTGTCATTAGAGAGGGAGAAAAAGGTTACTGGCAGGGACAGTAAATCTGCAGGGTACTGTTAGGTGGTCAGGCGTCGCCCAACATATTTCAGGATATTTTATGCTCGTGTCCCTCGATCAAGTAGTCGATTTCTGATGCTGCAATAGAGATTCAGTAGAGCGACTGTTCCTTTTTATTGCTTTATGTTCCGTTCCTTTTATCTTTTCTTTTAGATTGGTGAAGACACTGCGCAGTTTGAAGCCTACGAGCTGGTTATCAGAAGATAAGGATCCTTTTAAGGGGAGTTGGTTACAGTTAATATGTTCAGAAACCGAAGCGAGGCCGCATCCTCAGACAGGCAGGCAGACAGTGCCTCAATCCACGCTCTCCAGGCAAAGGCATGGGACGGCCGCCCTCTGTCGAAAACACAGCTTTGTTGGTAGAAGACTTTTAGAAAGATGAGACATCTCTAGCCAGGTATCGCTTCCCTGACTTTAGCGAGTCAAGCTTCGTTTCCTCGCGGGCGACGCCACGAAATAACGTTCGGTTTGATTTTTAGTTTCCTGCATTCAGGTTGGTTCTTACTGTTATTTTTCGCAGTGCACACAGCTACTTAGCGGTGCTTACGCTTCAGCTTTCTAATAGGCCCCTTTCAAAACTGTACCGTGTAGTGGGAGATTTTCTGCCTCCCTCTCGACCTCGGAACACTATTGTTTGGAAACATCAAAAATCCGCAAGAGTAGGAGATGGTTTAGCGTATTTGCTATAGTTTTACTGGATGGAATTCGCACCAGCGGCCAGCGTGTTCCTGCCCTGGCGAGAAACAGCCAGAGAGAGAACACGTGCCACTGTGCGACGGGAGAGTGACGACGTCACGGGACAGTACTGGCAGAGGCTGCTGGCCGACTGACGAAGCGAGCCCCGAGGTAGCAGAGCGGGATGGCGAGGGCAGGAGCCGCTGCCGCATTAGGCTCAGAGCGTGCTGACTGACGTCTGTCTCTACTGCGACCGGCGGTTCAGCAGGGGCACGGTGTCAGTCTGTCCACTCCCTTGAGGAGCCAGTTGTTCAACTAACACTTCGCAGCTAGTCTGCTTTCAGTACGTGCTTTGGCGATCTCAGTGGTGTTCGATGCTATTTTTCAATCTCCTTCCTGTAATTTACTAGCCACGCTTACAGTAACTGCTTGTATTTGTGTATTATCCGGTTAACTTTGCATTTATTTTGCTCACCGACCTTTGCCAAGGTCACAGTTCCCGATTAGAACCCCTCGTGTGAGTATTTAATGTTCAGTTGTGTTCATTTTTCAGTGGGAAACTCCTGTGTTTTACTTTGCGACAGTAAATCTCCTTGTTATAGCAACCACTTGTTTCTGTTGTACACTGGTGTCCAAAATTAACGCAACAAACCAGTATTTCCCCATCCTATGGATAATGCACTATATAGTTACTCAAACTTTCAACAGATGTCCGTACGACGTTTTTCTGCACGCAGGGTCGTATTCCGGTCAACGGACAACCACGCCACCGGTGGCGTCAGGGCACCTATCAAACGGGTTATTGTTTGCCGGGTAGCCCCACATCCCCAGTCGCTGTGCACCTAGTCACAGACGGTGCAGCATGCTACAGAGAAGATACCTGTTGTGGAGGGCCATAGGAGGAATGGAAGCAGCCAGTCGCTAACTGATGTGACCCGCTCATCGCTTAATGTGAATCGTTCTGTTGCTTCTCGATGTGGTGACAGTTTATAGAGACGGAAACTGTATCCCGGAGACCAGGGCAGGGCCGACCGCGTGTTGCA
The DNA here is from genome assembly GCF_023898315.1 of Schistocerca nitens. Taxonomy (NCBI): domain Eukaryota; kingdom Metazoa; phylum Arthropoda; class Insecta; order Orthoptera; family Acrididae; genus Schistocerca; species Schistocerca nitens. The sequence goes on from NC_064618.1 coordinate 26,734,757, forward strand.
TCAGAAGGGGACAGCCGTTATTCGGCTGTAAGGGCACGACAGCACCGCCTTAGTACTGCACGGCAACTGGCGTCTGACGTCGCAGCGTCGCACTGGACGTGTTGTAACCTCCGGCAGGGCGGCCTCTATTGTCGGAGACCTGCTGTATGTGTGCCTCTGACACGTCTTCACTGAAGGCAACGTGTAGAGCGGAATCGTTAACATGTCACCTGGGCGGTCAAACGGTGGGCCAACATTCGTTTCACAGATAAGTCCCGATTTGGTCTGGAGACTGGTTCTCGACGGATTCGCACTTGAAGGGAACGCGGAACACGATTTCGGGACCCAAACACTGTGGGAAGAGACTGATATCGAGGAGGATGCATAATACTGTTGGCAGGGATTTTGTTGACCACATGAACTAGTACGGGTGAATCGGTAAGGTTTAACTGCTGTCAATTATCGTCACGAGGTTTGGAATCTCGTGTACGGTTGCTCGGTTACTGCGATGTGCCGTGGACCCATACTTCGTGTTGTATTCATGGTCGATAATGCTGTATCTCATAGACCACGAGTCGTTAAAAAAAAAAAAAAAAGGCAGATATTGCAAGCATGGCGTAGCCTCCTCGCTCTCCCGATTTGAATCCCGTAGAGCATGTCTTACAAGAATAATATACAGAAGAATGGAAGAGAAAATTGAGAATGCTCTAGGTGACGATAAGTTTGGCTTTAGGAAAAGTAAAGGGACGAGAGAGGCAATTCTGACGTTACGGATAATAATGGAGGCAAGGCTAAAGAAACATCAAGACACGTTCATAGGTTTTGTCGACCTGAAAAAAGCGTTCGACAATATAAAATGGTGCAAGCTGTTCGAGATTCTGAAAAAAGTAGGGGTAAGCTATAGGGAGAGACGGGTCATATACAACATATATTCCTATCCACGCGCCGCCTCCCAGGCCGGATACATATACAATATGTACAAAAACCAATAGGGAATAATAAGAGTGGACGATCAAGAACGAAGTGCTCGTATTAAGAAGGGTGTAAGACAAGCCTGTAGCCTTTCGCCCCTGCTCTTCAATCTGTGTGTCGAGGAAGCAATGATGGAAATAAAAGAAAGGTTCAGGAGTGGAATTAAAATACAAGGTGAAAGGATATCAATGATACGATTCGCTGATGACATTGCTATCCTGAGTGAAAGTGAAGAAGAATTAAATGATCTTCTGAACGGAATGAACAGTCTAATGAGTATACAGTATGGTTTGAGAGAAAATCGGAGAAAAACGAAGGTATTGAGAAGTAGTAGAAATGAGAACAGCGAGAAACTTAACATCAGGATTGATGGTCACGAAGTCAATTAAGTTAAGGAATTCTGCTACCTAGGCTACCATCGCGTATGCGGCCAAAGATACACAATTTCTGCAGTTACATCACAAAGACGTCGCGACGGTGCAGTTCTCCGTGACATATCGATATCACCGTGTGGAACGACTGCGCAGCCATAGATATAATTTCCATGTATATGTTACGCCTCGTTGCCGCCTATCAACATCTCTGGCGCCTTGTGTATCTTTGGTCTCGTACGCAGTGGTTCGGTCCTCGGGTTTAAAAGGACGGACCGAGTGCTGGAGCGTTAGTGACCTCGGCTTACTCTGAAGATGGCTGGACGGTATTCAGCCGAAATATTAGAAGAAGAGGCCGGCCGGAGTAGCCTAGCGGTTCTAGGCGCTACAGTCTGGAACCGCGCGACCGCTACTGTCGCAGGTTCGAATGCTGCCTCAGACATGGACGTGTGTGATGTCGTTAGGTTAGTTGGGTTTAAGTAGTTCTAAGTTCTAGGCGACTGATGACCTCAGAAGTTAAGTCCCATAGTGCTCAGAGCCATTTTAACCAACCATTAGAAGAAGAAGCTGAATTTATGCGGCTACACGCCCGAAACTTTATGGAAAAAGGACATATTTGTCTGCCATTATGGATGTTACAGTTGTTTACGTTCTGTACTCTTTACGTTGTTTCTACTTTACTAATACCTGTTTTGTGGCAAAATAAACGCAACCTTGCAAAATTTCCGTTTGTTGCTTTAATTTTGGACATCAGTGTAGATGAGGTGGGATCGATCTTCTCTCATTAATATGTGGTGTGCTACCCATATTGTCATGTTTGGTTGGGCCACCCCTATTAATTGTCATTCATATACTTAGAAGGAGAGACAGCGTTGGTCGTATTTTTTTGTTTTATTAACCGCAAAATCGATTTTCGGTCACTTAGTGACCATCCTCAGTGCTGTAATATACAATTTAAATTGGTAGGCACTGGTGTCAACAAGCTTAGAGCGATCGCTCTTCCAACGTCGTCAAACGCGTGTCCAGTAAAACTTTTCTTTGTCGATATTGCATTAAACAGCTGATCGCTGTCCATATTCGCAACTGAGAATACATTTCATGTATTTCGTTGTGCTATAGTTGCCAGAGTGCCGTTCCGGAACATTGCATCGTAATTCGGAGTCACACAGCCACTGTAATATCGTACCTAGTATTTACTCTCTGCCACGTGAGTATAACCTTTAATGCGAATACGTGTACTTGGCACACACAGACTCGACAAAGCTAATGTAGTTCTCCCATCTCACGGTCGGCGGTTTTCACTTCTTTTGTGAACAGTGCTGCACAATACAAATGCCGCATTTACTATTAACACAGCGAGCATTGTCACCGACAGAGAAAAGCGACAGACTGGCGTGGGCGGCGTCGGTGCGGCCTTCTCGTACAGCAGTCGCGGCAGGGAGGGTTGCCGCGTAGAGATGCCCGCCGGTGACTGCGCGCCTCGCAGGAGAAAACGACGAGGGCGAGAGCGGGAGAGCGGCACTCGGCGGCCAGTTTTTGTGTCGCAGAGGAGCAGCGACACACACACACACACACACACGGCTGTCGCTTTCTCTCCACAGCTCCCACCACGACGCCTTCTTTACACTGGCAGCGGGGGGAAAAACGTGTCAGGCCGAGCTGCAATTTGAAATGATGTCGTAATCTTAGAGGCCATCTCTTCTGTCGCTGCCTGAAGGAGGGAAGTCGTTGTAAACATTAAGTGCCCAGCAGCGAAAGCTGACGTCATCGGAGCGAACGCTAGTTTCGCTGACGGCCGAAGTGAATGGCTGTTGGACGGCAGCCGCGGCTGACGTCTGAACGACTCTCTAGTCACTCTAGTGTTTCGTCCAAACACACCCACCTCCATCGGCGCAAGGCCATCGTCCTTTGTTACTTATTCACTGTACATGAGCAAGTTAGATTATGCAACGCAACAAACAAACATCCTTCTTTTATCAGTTAAATTTCGACCTTCAATGTCGGTTGTTTCCTTTATTTGTACTTTCACAAAACTTAGAAAGAAAAGAAGCCGAGCGTGTTAGGGACTAATGCTGAAAATGAAGTGAAGTGGTACGATAAGAAGTGAAGAGGTTCTCAGCAGAATCGCGAGGAAATGAACGTATCGAAAATACTGAAAAGAAGAAGTGTCAGGTTGATGGGAAGCGTGTTAGCGCACCAGTGGGAAACTTCCATACTGCGAGAGGGAGCTGTGGAGGGCACGAGCGGTGGGGGAAGACGGAGACTGGAACACGTCCAACAAATGATTGAGGAGATCGGGACAGTGTGTCAGTATGGGAAGAGACGAAGTTGTAGCGGGTCACATCGAACCAGTCACAAGAATGATGAAAGTTTAGTTTTTCCATCAGTCTTCTGCGTGGTTTGATGTGACCCGCTACAACTTCGTCCCATGCGTTAATCTCGTCCCACACTTCCCGCACTGCCCCAGTGTCCTCTGTCATTTGCTGGACGCGTTGCAATGTCGTCTCCCCCTGCACTTGTTACCGCACACGCCTCCCCCACTATCGCGGACGTTATTCCCAGATGTTTCAACACATACCCTATCATCCTCCCTGTGGTATGGATAGCAGCGATGCCACAACGTAGGTCCGCTCTGCTAGGTTGGCACTAGAACAGACGCCGACGACAGCGCCCTCTAGCCGGTGCTGTCGAGGTCTACGAGCTCCGCGACTGCTTCAGCCCATTTGATCAGCTGCAGACAGCCAGGACACTTCGCTTCAACATCGCACCCACGTACAAAGTTATGTATTCTTCTTGCTAGAGTAAAGATAACTTGACAAGCAGTACCGACGTAATTTTCCTTTTTCCCGTTCCTACCCACGCGCCGCCTCCCAGGCCGGACACAAAACTCCCCCTGCTTCTTGTCAGCGGTTTCCACATGTTTCTCTCCTCTGCGGTGAACGTCCTCATTCCTTAGCAGTCCACCTAATTTTCAACATCCTTCTACACCACCACATCTGAAACACTACGATTTTCCTCCTGTTTTCCCACAGTCCATCATTCATCTCCATGCAACGCTGTGCTCCAAATATACATTGTGGGAAATGTTGTCCTCAAATTAAGGCTGATGTTTGATATTAGTGGACTTATTTTTCGAGTAACGTTCTCTTTCCCTGTGACAGCCTGCTTGTTATATCCTCCTTACTTCGTACGTCTACTTCCGATGTGGCATATTCGTTTACTGGGCCTACTTCGCGATCCCCAATTGTGATGGTAAGTCTGTTGCTAATCTCATGTCTGCTACTCTTCATTACTTTAGTCTTTCTTCGGACTACCCTGTCAGTATTTTGTTCTGATTAGAGTATTAGTGCGTACCTTACATAGAGAGGTCTTACTGTGTTGTGAACCTTACAGTTCTTTTCGGACAGACTGCACAGCACGTGTCAAATGAAATTCCAGTTGACCGAATGAGGGTGTCTTTCAATTCAGCGAATGTCCTTCCACGAGAGTATTTGATCTGGAGACAAATCCTTAGTTCCTTCATATGCAAAATATCATTCAGGATGTTACGTACCTATTAATATAAAGTGTTTTCAATGTTACCAACTTCACTACTAGTAATGCGACAACCATAAACCCGAATTCCATGTGCAGTGATCGTTTTCAATTTGTTTATCCAGTTATACGTCGTGGTAACATCCAATTGAGTAAATATATACACTGCAAACTGCTATTAAATTCTTGGCGGACAGTACTTTAAACTTATTCCATTGTTCACGATGTTCCTTATTGCATTCGTGTGTAGAGCGAAAGAAAATTGATTGTAATCCCCGTACGTGCGGCAGTCTCCTTAATCGTATTCTTACGGTCCACACGACAGACACTCCCGTCGGTCCGAAATGTTTAGAGACTGTATTAATAAAAATAGTAGAGAAAACTTGAGACTCTGATTTCGACGTTTCAGGTGTGGTACATAGTCTCCCCTCCCCACTCGCATGTCAGTCCAAGTGTTCACCCTTCAGGTGATTTTCTGCACTTTTTCGTTCTGTGGTAGGTTCCTTAAGGCCAAGTCTTGTCACTCGTGATGATTTTTTCCGGAGAACCACTGTCCGCGTTTTGAATTTCAGTCAAGTTGCGGCATGGCGCCCATGCTTTGTTGTTTTTGTTCGGCAGTCGTCTGGGACACTTGATTCAGGATGTTGCTCCACTGTGGTTTGTGACGAAACGTTGACACACTACTTCACAGCGGCTGCTCACGGCTAACTGGCCGCCGGCACATCTGTTGCTTGCAGCTGTCACATCTACATCTACATCTGCATCATTACTCTGTTATTCACAATAAAGTGCCTGGTAGTGGGTTTAGTGAACCACCTTCATGCTGTCTCTCTACCGTTCCACTCTCGAACGGCACGCGGGTAAAAGGAGCACTTAAATTTTTCCGTGCGAGCCCTGATTTCTCTTATTTTATCGTCATGATCTTTTCTCCCTATGTAGGTGTGTGCCAACAGAATGTTTTCGCAATCGGAGGAGAAAATTTCATGAGAAGAACCCGTCGCAACGAAAAACTCCTTTGTTTTAATGATTGACACTCCAATTCACGTATCATGTCTGTGACACTACCTCCCCTATTTCGCGATAATACAAAACGAGCTGCCCTTCTTTGTAGTTTTTCGATGTCATCCGTCAGTCCCACCTGATGCGGATCCCACACCGCACAGCAGTACTCCAGAATAGGGCGGACAAGCGTAGTATAAGCAGTCTCCTTGGTAGACCTGTTGCACCTTCTAAGTGTTCTGCCAATGAATCGCAGTCTTTGGTTTCCTCTACCCACAATATTATCTATGTGATCGTTCCAATTTAGGTTATTTGTAATTGTAATACCTAAGTATTTAATTGAATTTACAGTCCTCAGATTTGTGTGACTTATCGCGTAATCGAAATTTAGCTGATTTATTTTAGTACTCATGTGAATAACTTCTCACTTTTCCTTATTCAGGGTCAATTGCCACTTTTCGCACCATACAGGTATCTTATCTAAATGATTTTTCAAGTCGTTTTGATCATCTGATGACTTTACAGGACGGTAATTGACAGCATCGTCTGCAAACAATCTATGACGGCTACTCAGATTGTCTACTATGTCGTCAAAAAAAAAAAAAAAAAAAAATGGTTCAAATGGCTCTGAGTACTATGGGACTCAACTGCTGTGGTCATAAGCCCCCTAGAACTTAGAACTACTTAAACCTAACTAACCTAAGGACATCACACACATCCATGCCCGAGGCAGGATTCGAACCTGCGACCGTAGCGGTCGTGCGGTTCCAGACTGTAGCGCCTTTAACCGCGTGGCCACTATGTCGTCAATATAGATCAGAAACAATAGAGGGTCTATAACACTTCCTTGGGGAACGCTGGATATTACTTCTGTTTTACTCGATGACTTTCTGTCCATTACTACGAACTGTCACCTTTCTGACAGGAAATCACGAATCCAGTCGCACAAGTGAGGCGATACTCCGCAGGCACACAGTTTGATTAGAAGACGCTTGTGAGGAACGGTGTCGAAAGCCTTGTGGAAGTCCAAAAATATGGAATCGATTTGACGTCCCCTGTCGATAGCACTTATTACTTCATGAGTATAAGGGGCTAGTTGTGTTTCATAAGAACGATATTTTCTGAATCCGTGCTGACTATATGTCAATAAATCGTTTTCTTCGAGGTAATGTTCGAATACAGTACATGTTCTGAAACCCTACTGCAAATCGACGTTAGTGATATAGGCCAGTAATTCAGCGGATTACTCCTACTTCCCTTTTTGGTGTGACTTGAGCAATTTTCCAGTCTTTAGGTACGTATCTTTCTGTGAGCGAGTGGTTGTATGTAATTGCTAAATATGGAGCTATTGTATCAACATACTCTGAAAGGAACCTGTTTGGTATACAATCTGGACCGGAGGCTTTGCCTTTATTGATTCAAGCTGCTTTGTTACACCGAGGATATCTACTTCTATGTTTCTCATCTTGGCAGTTGTTCTTGATTGGAATTCAGGAATACTTACTTGGTCTTCTTTGGTGAAGGAGTTTCGGAAAACCGTGTTTAATGACTCTGCTTTAGTGGCACTGTCATCAGTGACTTCACCGTTGTTATCGCGCAGTGAAGGTATTGATTGATTGCTTCGAGCTCATACCGTAGTTACTGCGCTGGCGTCGGTTTTAGGGCGGTAGTAAAACCAGTCTCTGAACTTTTTGGACCACGGTATATACGACTGTGACAACGGGATTGTCGATGTTTCCTCGAGTACCGATTTTCGAAATCTATCCAACAGAGTTCCACGAGCAAATGTCGCCTTCCTGCCGAAGGTTCCCGGAGACTGTCCTCTATCCTCCGCACTCTGTTGCTGCCTCTGCCCGGAGCACCGCCAGCCACTCTGAACGCCGCAGCCACAAAACAGGCGGACCCGCCGCACCTGAGTGCTGCCACTAGAACCCCCCCCCCCCCCCCCCCGGCACCTCCACAGCGTCAGCACCAGAAATGCTCCAACATCAGGAGGTGGTTTGTATCTCACGGCCTTTTCACGTGAGTGCTGTCGCAGTCGGTAAGGCACGGAGTTCACATACGGAGTTCTCATTAGCTTCGCCACTATTCGCGCTTAAGGAAATGCGACAACTTGCAGAATGTTCGCGGACTTTTTAAGAGACTGCAACGGGAACACGTAACTGACGATAACAGTACGAAGAAATGGAGCAGAACATCTAGAAAAACGAGATACAAAAATACGAAGAAAAATACTGGGCCCTGAAAGAGATGGTGACAGACGGTTTGAAAGACCAAGGACAGAAGTTTAGCGGAGCATGGACCTTGCCGTTGGTGGGGAGGCTTGCGTGCCTCAGCGATACAGATGGCCGTACCGTAGGTGCAACCACAACGGAGGGTTATCTGTTGAGAGGCCAGACAAACATGTGGTTCCTGAAGAGGGGCAGCAGCCTTTTCAGTAGTTGCAGGGGCAACAGTCTGAATGATTGACTGATCTGGCCTTGTAACATTAACCAAAACGGCCTTGCTGTGCTGGTACTGCGAACGGCTGAAAGCAAGGGGAAACTACAGCCGTGATTTTTCCCGAGGGCATGCAGCTTTACTGTATGATTAAATGATGATGGCGTCCTCTTGGGTAAAATATTCTGGAGGTAAAATAGTCCCCCATTCGGATCTCCGGGCGGGGACTACTCAAGAGGACGTCGTTATCAGGAGAAAGAAAACTGGCATTCTACGGATCGGAGCGTGGAATGTCAGATCCCTTAATCGGGCAGGTAGGTTAGAAAATTTAAAAAGGGAAATGGATAGGTTTAAGTTAGATATAGTGGGAATTAGTGAAGTTCGGTGGCAGGAGGAACAAGACTTTTGGTCAGGTGATTACAGGGTTATAAATACAAAATCAAATAGGGGTAATGCAGGAGTAGGTTTAATAATGAATAAAAAAATAGGAGTGCGGGTTAGCTACTACAAACAGCATAGTGAACGCATTATTGTGGCCAAGATAGACACAAAGCCCATGCCTACTACAGTAGTACAAGTTTATATGCCAACTAGCTCTGCAGATGATGAAGAAATTGATGAAATGTATGACGAGATAAAAGAAATTATTCAGGTAGTGAAGGGAGACGAAAATTTAATAGTCATGGGTGACTGGAATTCGTCAGTAGGAAAAGGGAGAGAAGGAAACATAGTAGGTGAATATGGATTGGGGGGAAGAAATGAAAGAGGAAGCCGCCTTGTAGAATTCTGCACAGAGCATAACTTAATCATAGCTAACACTTGGTTCAAGAATCATAAAAGAAGGTTGTATACCTGGAAGAATCCTGGAGATACTAAAAGGTATCAGATAGATTATATAATGGTAAGAGAGAGATTTAGGAACCAGGTTTTAAATTGTAACACATTTCCAGGGGCAGATGTGGATTCTGACCACAATCTATTGGTTATGAACTGCAGATTGAAACTGAAGAAACTGCAAAAAGGTGGGAATTTAAGGAGATGGGACCTGGATAAACTGAAAGAACCAGAGGTTGTAGAGAGTTTCAGGGAGAGCATAAGGGAACAATTGACAGGAATGGGGGAAAGAAATACAGTAGAAGAAGAATGGGTAGCTCTGAGGGATGAAGTAGTGAAGGCAGCAGAGGATCAAGTAGGTAAAAAGACGAGGGCTAATAGAAATCCTTGGGTAACAGAAGAAATATTGAATTTAATTGATGAAAGGAGAAAATATAAAAATGCAGTAAATGAAGCAGGCAAAAAGGAATACATACGTCTCAAAAATGAGATCGACAGGAAGTGCAAAATGGCTAAGCAGGGATGGCTAGAGGACAAATGTAAGGATGTAGAGGCTTATCTCACTAGGGGTAAGATAGATACTGCCTACAGGAAAATTAGAGAGACCTTTGGAGAGAAGAGAACCACTTGTATGAATATCAAGAGCTCAGATGGCAACCCAGTTCTAAGCAAAGAAGGGACGGCAGAAAGGTGGAAGGAGTATATAGAGGGTTTATACAAGGGCGATGTACTTGAGGACAATATTATGGAAATGGAAGAGGATGTAGATGAAGATGAAATGGGAGATAAGATACTGCGTGAAGAGTTTGACAGAGCACTGAAAGACCTGAGTCGAAACAAGGCCCCGGGAGTAGACAACATTCCATTAGAACTACTGATGGCCTTGGGAGAGCCAGTCATGACAAAACTCTACCATCTGGTGAGCAAGATGTATGAGACAGGCGAAATACCCACAGACTTCAAGAAGAATATAATAATTCCAATCCCAAAGAAAGCAGGTGTTGACAGATGTGAAAATTACCGAACTATCAGTTTAATAAGTCACAGCTGCAAAATACTAACGCGAATTCTTTACAGACGAATGGAAAAACTGGTAGAAGCGGACCTCGGGGAAGATCAGTTTGGATTCCGTAGAAATGTTGGAACACGTGAGGCAATACTAACCTTACGACTTATCTTGGAAGAAAGATTAAGAAAAGGCAAACCTACGTTTCTACCATTTGTAGACTTAGAGAAAGCTTTTGACAACGTTAACTGGAATACCCTCTTTCAAATTCTGAAGGTGGCAGGGGTAAAATACAAGGAGCGAAAGGCTATTTACAATTTGTACAGAAACCAGATGGCAGTTATAAGAGTCGAGGGGCATGAAAGGGAAGCAGTGGTTGGGAAAGGAGTGAGACAGGGTTGTAGCCTCTCCCCGATGTTATTCAATCTGTATATTGAGCAAGCAGTAAAGGAAACAAAAGAAAAATTCGGAGTAGGTATTAAAATTCATGGAGAAGAAGTAAAAACTTTGAGGTTCGCCGATGACATTGTAATTCTGTCAGAGACAGCAAAGGACTTGGAAGAGCAGTTGAACGGAATGGACAGTGTCTTGAAAGGAGGATATAAGATGAACATCAACAAAAGCAAAACGAGGATAATGGATTGTAGTCAAATTAAATCGGGTGATGCTGAGGGGATTAGATTAGGAAATGAGACACTTAAAGTAGTAAAGGAATTTTGCTATTTAGGGAGTAAAATAGCTGATGAGGGTCGAAGTAGAGAGGATATAAAATGTAGACTGGCAATGGCAAGGAAATCGTTTCTGAAGAAGAGAAATTTGTTAACATCGAGTATAGATTTAAGTGTCAGGAAGTCGTTTCTGAAAGTATTTGTATGGAGTGTAGCCATGTATGGAAGTGAAACATGGACTATAACCAGTTTGGACAGAAGAATGCTGAAGATAAGGTGGGTAGATCACGTAACTAATGAGGAGGTATTGAATAGGATTGGGGAGAAGAGAAGTTTGTGGCACAATTTGACGAGAAGAAGGGATCGGTTGATAGGACATGTTTTCAAGCATCAAGGGATCACAAATTTAGCATTGGAGGGCAGCGTGGAGGGTAAAAATCTTAGAGGGAGACCAAGAGATCAATACACTAAGCAGATTCAGAAGGATGTAAGTTGCAGTAGGTACTGGGAGATGAAGAAGCTTGCACAGGATGGAGTAGCATGGAGAGCTGCATCAAACCAGTCTCAGGACTGAAGACCACTACAACAACAGATTTTAAAAGCGTAAAATCGATCAGGATGGATACGAATAGAATGGCGAAAAGGGTATGGGAAGCAACAGAGAGGACAGGAACCAAGTGGGGTTTCCAACTCGGGAATAATTGGTCGGGTCATAGTGGAAGGGAAGGAAAATTAGGGAAGCAAGTACACATAGACCATTACGCCGGAGATGCACGATAGGGAAGGAAACAGGAAAGGGATAGTGACCCGTGGAGCAGGCCGCTAAGGCAGTAACGGAAGAAGAAGAACTCGTTGCTTTCCCCACGGACATGTGCGGTCCTCATAAGATGAGTTGTACGTACCACTGAACGTAACTTGTTGCTGCTGGCCTGGGGTGTACCACGAGCGGCAATAATAATGTAGTAAAACAAAGAAGTGATATAAATAGAAAGGAGCTTGAAGAAAGCCTTTAAATCAGTTACATTTACCAATGTAATTACTTAGAATAAATTACGGTGTTTTACGATCAGATAAACTGTGCGACAGCGACTTCACGACTGCCAGTATTCGCAGTGAGAGTGTGTTTCACCGTCTCCGTTCTTGTTTCAGGGAGGAGGGCTTTCTTTGTCGAGATCCGAAAATCGCGTTCAAGTTTTCCTGGAAATTCAGCTTCCGGTCCATTCATCCCAACACTCCCTTGCTTTCTCAGCAATGCATAATTTGCTACAATACGTAAATCTTTTGAAAATGTGACTTTTCGCAGAAAAGAGGCTTCTTATCGAGGCAGCTATCGGCTGTACCCGTTTCTTCCTCCGAGTAGCTATTCGGTGGAAAAACCAATCGCTCACTGTCCCGGAAGAGACAGCCGTTAAAGTTTAAAATGTAGATCTAGCTGAGGTTTAATTGCTGCTTCTCGTGTTCATACTTTTTTTCTAAGTGTTAAATGAGGATCAAGTGGCAGATCCGGTGTCAGGTTCTCCATCATTTCCCAAAATCGCTTAAGGCGAACGGTTTTGTTCGAGAGGGTGGTTTCATTGAGATGACTCGGAATGTGGAAGGAAATCGGCCAAGCTTGTGCTACGTCTCTGATGACGTCGTGATCGACGGGTCGCTAAACACCAATGTTTCTTCATTTACCTTTAAAGACACGGTTTCCAGTGAGTGCTGTAGATTTGTGCAAGTCGGCGCCACGTGTCTGAAAGCTTCACGACCGTTACAACTGAACTGCCGGCTGGGTACTACGCATGCGCAAAGAGGTGTACAGCTCTACTACATTCGCCTGCCTTCAGTTTGCCACGTGTGTTCGTTGTGAGTACAGTACGAGTTCCATCACCCTACGCGTTTTTATGTGTTCGAATTACTACTAGTGCTCAATGATTTCAGATTAAAATTGTGGCACCTATTAGTACTTCAAAACTAAAAGGCAGAGAACTGAACGGCCAGTATCGGGAGGCGGTGCATAACGTTTTAATCTTTATAGAGGATGAGTCGTGGCAGGGAAGGAACTTACCGGTGCAGAAAGTTCGGCTGAGAGTCGAAGCAGCCACAGGCGTTTCGCGTTGCAGTATCCAGGAGATTGAAAGCGAACGCAGGCTGTCGGAATCTGGCGGAGGGAGGAAACTTGTAAATCGAGATAAAAATCGTGAACCCGAAACAATTAGAGACATTTATAGTCTTGATGAAGCCGTTGTCAGAATTGTTTACGATTTTTATCCGACCGAAAAACTAGTGCCTACAGCGGAAGGAGTTAAACAGAAGTTGAAAGAAACTATAGACTAGAGAAGAAAAAAAGAATTGCATATTTGGAGCAATTTTTTTAAAAATAGGCAGGAAACAGAGACATAGTTTACGTTGATGAAACTTTCATTTTATCATCACAAGTGAGTGGGAAATGGTGGAGTGATAATGCAACTCACGATGTACTCAGACCGGTATCAAAGGGACAACGCCTAATAGTAACACATGCAGGCAGTGAAAACTTACCACGCCTAATAGTAACACATGCAGGCAGTGAAAACTTACCACGTACTAGTCATACCAATGAAGGAGAATCACCACAACCAGATGAACCAAGAAATTTATGAAAAGTGGTTGACAGGAAAGGTGATACCGAATTTAAAACCTAACTCTGCACTAATTCTCGGCTGTACTCCACATCATAGCCTTAAAATAAACAAAGCTCCAAAGTCTAATTCCACTGAAGACGATATCAGAAAGTGGTGCAAATGGCTCTGACCACTGTGGGACTTAAAGTCCCCTAGAACTACTTAAACCTAACTAACCTAAGGACATCACACACATCCATGCCCGAGACAAGATTCGAACCTGCGACTGTAGCGGTCGCGCGGTTCCAGACTCAGAAAGTGGCTAACACAGGATCGTGTCGTATTCTCGGATGACATGCTGAAACCTATTGTGTACGAGCTTGTTCGAAGAAACGAGCCAACGTCCGTCGAGTATTCTGTCGATAAGATTCTACAAACAACTGCAGATCACGTTGCTTTGCTCCTTCCTCCTTACAACCCGGAATTAAATGGAATAGAGAATATTTGGTATATTATGAAACGTTGTGTAGCTTCGAGGGACGTTCTCTACAACGTAATAACTGTGAAACATTTGTGCTAGGAGAAATGTAATTCAGTGACTGAAGAAGATTGGATTCCGTTGTGTGAACACGCTAAAAAAATTGAGCGTGAGTACGTGGAGCAAGGAATCTCTGCTGACGATGAAACAGATGAAATAGTTTTTCGTTTAGGTAGCGTAGAGAGAGACAGCAAAAGTGATAGAGGCGCATCTCGCTGCGAACGTGGCGGAGACCTGGGAGGTGTGTCTGGTGTTCAGCGCGCACCTGCCACTCTGCCGAGACTCGCGGCGGTCCTCTCCTCCAGGCTTTCACGTACCTCGCGCGGAGTGCACAGCTGTTTGCGCTTCGCAGTCGAAATCTGTCAAAAGCGGTGGCTGGTGTCAGAGATCTCCTTACTGTGTGCTAGAAGTAAAGAATAAATGAATCAAAAATTCACGCACGATGCGGCAATTTTTCGCGCATCTCAGTTTTTACGACATCCCATCTCTTGAAGTATGTGTCGTGCAATGACGTTTTCGTGAAAGTACATTGAGCGGAATATGTGAATACTGTGTGAAATGTCTGTTGCGAATAGTGTTAGTAGCAAAGGAGTAACAAATTTAAACGTCAAGCATGATGCGGCATCTCAATGTCTCCTGAACTATGTTATACGGATGGTCCTTACTCCCACAGTGATTGTTGCCTGGCCGTAGAGGATATGAGAAGCAAGTTTTATTGAAATCGCTCCAGTGGTTTAGGAGAAGATGTGGCACTCACTCACACACACACACACGCACACGCACGCGCGCGCACGCGCGCGCACACACATATACATCCACTTTTATAAAATGTATAGACATCTTTTTGCAGGTCGGAGTGAGATGCAGTGACCGGGAAACCTGGTGTGCTGGCAAACAGTGTCACCAGCTCTAATTTGGTTCAAGGAGTTGCTGGTTTGCGGTGTCTGGGTCGTGTTCCCAGTAAGAGCGTCTGGACTGGAACGCAGGACAGACACAGGCCTTACACGTATGGGCTCCTTGGTGACTCAGTACGGTCAAATCTTCGAGGTCCTTCCTGGGCCAGTTTTGATTGTTGGCGTCAAGTTGGTAGTACTCCCTCAACTGGCTTGACGTCACTAGCTGGCTAACCTACCTTTCGCAGTTCCCAAAGACCGCGGTGTTTCCTCGCCAGCCTGCCAGTAAACAAAAGACGTTATGTCGTGTCAACTAAAGGTTCGAGAGCGTTCCTGTATGCGCACCTTATGTCACGGGTCGTGGAGCCAGTAGCGACCTGGGTGTAGCGTTCACGGAACGAAACGGCCACGGCGAGCAAATAAATTCAGTTTGTTTGCGTGAAAGATTGGAATATCGTGTTTTGCCAGTCCTCGGACCTGCTGACGTCGAACCGTGTCGCTGTTTTGCTGTGTGGAGACTGTGGGGCAGGTTGTCGGGAGCCAGCCACGCAGGTGCTTCGCGCCTGCTGCAGTGCCGCGGTCACATCCCGGAAGCCGTCAGACGCCTGCAGGCCGTCACTTACTGCCTCGGCAGTGGTGGGAGGTTTGAGCCCGAGTCGCGGGTCACAGCGAGGCTGGCGACTCTCCTCTGGACTGATTGACTGGTCGTACCGGCAGTGCGGTGCGGCGGTGCAGGGAATTGATCCGGTTGCGCCAATAAAGCTCTCCGATTGGATGCGGGGAGCAGCGCGTCCCGCGATTCGCCTGGTCACAACTAGGGGCCGCGGACGCGACCAGCGTTCCAGGCAGGCGGTACACGTAGAGTTCAGCCCGAGGTCGCCAAACCCTCGTCAAATTTACGATTGCAGTGGGATATAAAACAGGACAGTTTGTACTTAAATTGGTACGTAACATACCATTGCAGATTTGATAATGGTAATCAACTAATGCATAACCTGTAAACTACGGCTTCCTATGAATACGGCCCATAGCACTGCTTAGCATGGTGTACAAACTTCTGGAACGAGTACTACTTAACAGAATCGGCCATCCCAGTAGTACAAGCAGGCTTTCGTCCCAACCGAAGCTGTGCCGACCAAGTCCTGGCCCTTACAACACATACTGAAGCGGGATTCCAAAAGAAATTAAAAACATCTGTGGCCTTCATTGACTTGTCAGCAGCGTATGATACCGTCTGGACACAAGACCTACTCTATAAACTGATGAAAATAATTCCCTGTCAAAAAATGCCAAAGCTTATTGGTAACATGATTGCTAAGAGAGAATTCCAGGTCGTCGTGGGAAACAAAGTCAGTAGCCAGAAATTCCTTCAAAATGGCTTACCTCAAGGCTCGGTATTAGCCCCCCTGCTTTTCAGCCTGACATGCCAGAAACAGCTCGTATGAAATTTGGCTACGCTGATGACAGGGCTATTGCAACAAGGCACACCGATTTTGATACAATGGAAGAAACCCTGTCATCTGGTCTCTCTGCCCTGGCAGCATACTTCCGTAAATGGAGGCTTAGGCCTAACGCCACGTAGATAGAAGTAACTTGTTTCCACCTCAATAACAGAGAAGCCGACTGAGCTCTGGAAGTATACCTTGACGACACGCGCCTCAACCACAACAAGGAGCCAAGGTACCTAGGGGTCATGTTAGACAGAACCTGTCATTTAAATCACACCCTACCAAAGCAGCTGCAGAACCACCTGGGGATCAACGGCAACATCTCTGAGAATGTCTGCGCTGAGCCTGGTATACTCTGCGGCGGACTACTGTGCACCAGTATCGCTAAACAGTAGTCATGTGAACAAAATCGATGTCGAACTTAACAACACCATGCGCATTATTTCAGGAACCGTTAGGTCTACCCCTAACATACGGCTACCTGTCCTGAGTCATATATCACTCCCAAAAATACGACGAGAGGCAGCCTTGGTCAGGGAGTACAACAAGATCGAACCACCCTGAACTACCGGTACACATCGATATACCTGATCCGAGTACCGAGAGACTTCGCTCAAGACATCCTCCTCTCGCTCCCGACAGCCTCACCGGGTCTGCCATCAACTCTTGGAGAAGAGAATGTCCCATCAACTTGCCACCTAATCCCTTGTATTACCGAGGCAGTTCCTGGGTTTGATCAGCCCCGCAAGATCAGGTCAACTCTGAACCGATTAAGAACTGGGCCTGGAAGATGTGCTGACTCACTCTTCAAATGGGGACTGCTGTCTTCGCCAGCATGTGACTGCGGCGCGCCTAAGCAGACCATCCAACATATCAGAGAAGAATGCAGTGCTAGAGCCTTGATACCTCGTGGCATCACAAAAATCCATCGAATATATACAAGGACTAGATATTTGTCTGTGGATATATGTAGAATAACGTGATCCAATACTGAAATGTACTTAAATGCCATAAGCTAAATAAAAATCCTTTGAATAAAATGTTGAGCAGTAAACTTTAGGATATAACATTTTCCCTCCTTTAGTATTCTAGGGTTAACCGTGCTGTGCTGTCAGCAGAAAGATTGACAGGGAGTTCCATCATTGCCGATACTGTCAACACTACACCGGCAAAATGAGGGCAGTCTCTTCTTTTGTCCCGCAACACAGCCCCATAAACAACTATCTAGTAAATGTAAAAGCCGCGTGACGAGGGCCTCCCGTCGGGTAGACCGTTCGCCGGGTGCAAGTCTTTCGATTTGACGCCGAACTTGTTCGTCGATGGGGATGAGATGAGGATGATTACGACAACACCCAGTTCGTGAGCGGAGAAAATGTCCGACCCAGCCGGGAATCGAACCCGGGCCCTTAGGACTGACATTCTGTCGCGCTGACCACCGGGGGCGGGCAACTCTTTAGTGATTGACAGGTTGTCTTCGTATCCAGACACACACTCATATAACCAGAGAGCTGCATTTTTTTACCGGTGCTGTCGAAACTAAGTTGGTCTTTGTACAGCTCCTGAAAGAGAAATTGAGATTTTATCTTTCCTCGTTACTTGCCCTCTTCCTTCCTGTACCCATGTTGCATGCGACCTGCTTAACACCCGAGCGTACAGCGTGTGTTTATCAGCGCAGCCACCGCAGTTGGCCAGCAGACGCCGCTATTGCTCCGTTGTCATTGTTGTGGACTGGGGCGCCCACTTTGGTGTACCTCGGTTCACAAGGCCCACGTCATCTCGGTCCCTGAGAGTCTGTCAGCCGAGTTAGCCCACCTCGTCACTTCCGTCAGGACGGTTACAGTGAGAGACGGATCAGACGCGTGTTGGGCTGTCGACCAACTGGGCGCCGGGCGAGTGGTGGTAATACCGAGGTGTGACCAAAGTGTACGGCATTTCTGCCGTACGCAGGGATTGGTCGTACTTCGTGGAAATATGATGTGAAACTGGTTTCTTCAAAATCTCATAACACTGAAAGTTCTTCAACTTTGACACAATGTTGAATTGTAATGCGGGCGTAAGAACGAAATTTATTTATTATTTTAAATCACTCGTGGTACTGTGTTCGTTCTCGACTGATCAGTATAAAATTGTATTAAAAACAGACATATGTAAACAATCAGATTCGCTGCTGCCGCATTCCGAGGAACGCGAATCTCGTTCGCCGCTCGGACGTTCTCTACGGTCTACATGAGAGAGTCTTTTTTCGAAATGATAAATAGAAGTATTTTTTCCGCTTGTCGCCATTCTCCCGTCATTTAGCAACAGTTTCATATTCATAATCCTGCCTTTACGTTTAAACAAACATTTTAGAGGAGAATAAAGAAATTAATCATATGCAGTTGATGTTCCTAAAACGGTTGCTTCAGTCTACATCATTACCGTAAATAGTGGAGATGCATGTTACTGAAGTGTTACAATGTCCGAGGCCGAGGGACCCAGGGGGGCCTAAAGGGAGAAGAACGGCGCGCCGTGCATACGTCCCCAACGCACTTCCGATTCTTCTAGTCCTTAACACATTCGAGAACTAACTTCGTAGATCGCGAAGGATCGCT
Organism: Schistocerca nitens; assembly: GCF_023898315.1. Classification (NCBI taxonomy): domain Eukaryota; kingdom Metazoa; phylum Arthropoda; class Insecta; order Orthoptera; family Acrididae; genus Schistocerca; species Schistocerca nitens. Next base: position 26,753,614 of record NC_064618.1, read on the forward strand.
AACTCGACACTGGAAAACGCCAGATCCGACACTGCCCTGGCCGCAGGCCGAGCCCTCCACTTTGCGAGCTCCAGACCTTTTTCTTTCACGACGTTATTTAACGCCTAGCCCTTTCAACCAGTCAACCCCAGGAACAAATTTCGGGCACTTCCGATGGCTGTTTTCTGCTCCCGCTACTAGAACTTCCGTAGAAGGCGTTTCTTCCTGCCACACCCTTCAGAAACTGATTTCGACTGTATATTAGAGAACGCCGCCCGTCGCGGAAAAGTCACTCGCTCTTAATCAGCATAGTACAGGGTGATTCAAAAAGAATACCACAACTTTAAAAATGTGTATTTAATGAAAGAAACATAATATAACCTTCTGTTATACATCATTACAAAGAGTATTTAAAAAGATTTTTTTTTCACTCAAAAACAAGTTCAGAGATGTTCAATATGGCCCCCTCCAGACACTCGAGCAATATCAACCCGATACTCCAACTCGTTCCACACTCTCTGTAGCATATCAGGCGTAACAGTTTGGATAGCTGCTGTTATTTCTCGTTTCAAATCATCAATGGTGGCTGGGAGAGGTGGCCGAAGCACCATATCCTTAACATACCCCCATAAGAAAAAATCGCAGGGGGTAAGATCAGGGCTTCTTGGAGGCCAGTGATGAAGTGCTCTGTCACGGGCTGCCTGGCGGCCGATCCATCGCCTCGGGTAGTTGACGTTCAGGTAGTTACGGATAAGGTTTCATAACTAACCTTTTTCGTAGGACTCTCCATACAGTTGATTGTGGAATTTGCAGCTCTCTGCTAGCTCTGCGAGTCGATTTTCCTGGGCTGCGAACAAATGCTTGCTGGATGCGTGCTACATTTTCATCACTCGTTCTCGGCCGTCCAGAACTTTTCCCTTTGCACAAACACCCATTCCCTGTAAACTGTTTATACCAACGTTTAATACACCACCTATCAGGAGGTTTAACACCATACTTCGTTCGAAATGCACGCTGAACAACTGTCGTCAATTCACTTCTGCCGTACTCAATAACACAAAAAGCTTTCTGTTGAGCGGTCGCCATCTTAGCATCAACTGAAGCTGACGCCTAGTCAACAGCGCCTCAAGCGAACAAATGTACAACTAAATGAAACTTTATAGCTCCCTTAATTCGCCGACAGATAGTGCTTAGCTCTGCCTTTTGTCGTTGCAGAGTTTTAAATTCCTAAAGTTGTGGTATTCTTTTTGAATCACCCTGTATAGTAGGCGCGGGCACGGTCCGTTAAGAGCATTGAGGAGAGACTGGACTACTACGGTCATCGTGCCGGAGTGAGCTTCCTTTCCCCCCAGCTGCCGGAATCTCGCCCTGGCGTCCACGTTGCGGAGGTGCACGCGCACTGGGGCACGCACATCACGCACTTGAGCGACAGGCGTTCGCATGTTTAAGGGGCAGGACTGTCGTTACTCTGCCCTGCGAGTAACGCAGGTACAAAGCTTCACTGTACCGAGAATCGGAGAAACAGCACCACCTCATTTGGACAAAGATACGAGAACGACGATTATTTTCAGGTGACCCACAGACAGTTTAAGCAATGAAACTTCCTGGCAGATTAAAACTGTGTGCCCGACCGAGACTCGAACTCGGGACCTTCCCCTTTCGCGGTCAAGTGCTCTACCATCTGAGCTACCGAGCTGGTTCGCAGGAGAGCTTCTGTAAAGTTTGGAAGGTAGGAGACGAGACACTGGCAGAAGTACGGCTGTGAGTACCGGGCGTGAGTCGTGCTTCGGTAGCTCAGATGGTAGAGCACTTGCCCGCGAAAGGCAAAGGTCCCGAGTTCGAGTCTCGGTCGGGCACACAGTTTTAATCTGCCAGGAAGTTTCATATCAGCGCACACTCCACTGCAGAGTGAAAATCTCATTCTGGAGTGTAAGCAATATTTGCCAGGAAGAGGTGACTGGCGCTGCTTTCACTCTTCCAGCGTCTAAGCGCAGATCTTGTCGCAACGCACGTTTTATCGTATAGTATATGAAACCTCAAGCTGCTGTTAGTTGGCAAGCAATCAAGTCAGGTAGACCTATCCAACTTCCAAAGCGGCAGAGGCTCGTAAAGCGTGGGAAATGCGGTCTGAACAGAAGCAGTGTCGTGCTCAAGCGCGCGTGGGAAGCTGAGATTCACGTGGCAGCACTGGCAATAAGCGCGGAAATTTGTTTATATTCACTATTTAAACACTTATGCACAGTTCCAACTATGCTCAAGTCCTTATCTACACTGATGACTTTCAGACTACGATTTCAATTACTCTAAATTCATGGTAAAATCCTAACTTAAGTATTTAATTTAACGTTGTAAATCATTGGCGTGCTGAACCGGCCACGCGGGAAACAGTCTGGCTGGCTCAGTCCACAGACTGGCGTTGGAATTTTTGCGGGTCGCATGTTCTAGCAACCAGTGATTGTGAAATTTTAAGGCAGCCTCGGGAAACGTTTATGTACGATCTTGTATAGAGATCAATATCGCGTGGATACATTTTCGTGAGCTTTCATCCTACAGCTACCAGAATGTTGTGAACATATTTCTCTGAAGATCCGTGGTGCTGAATATATAACGAATAGAATCCGCGAATTATGATCCTAAGATTTGATCACACCATGTTTGTCAAATAGTTTCTTGTTATACAGGTTCATATTCCTGATTTTGAAAGAAAGATAATAAAATCGGTTAGCATCCGTTCATTTCGAGACTTCCACTGTAGCGACGTTTTGGTATTTCCACTTTCCATTCTATTACTCACTGTTTAGAGCCCACATATTAGCTTCTGTGGCCGTCGGAGAAGGAAGCCAGTGCGGGCATCGAGACAGCTTTGAGGGATGCGAGATAACGAAAGCTCCCCTTCTGTCCAGCTAGGGGACAAGCAAACATGCTACACCTTCAACTTTTGTAGTCCTGTCTTCCTCAGTTGCGTGTAATATTACGGTATGTTGATAATTATCAACATACCGTAATCCTACACCTCTTCACTGTGAGTCGGCCAGCGTAGTCCTCTACCTGCAACGGTTCGCAAAAACCAGTTTGAGCTGTTAGCATGTCCGACATAGTAATGTCACAGCAGGAACTTTCCATACCTGAAGGTAATTATTTAGTCAGCGGTGTGAATGAACCGCTACGGTGTGTGTGGTATCACCGCCAGACACCACACTTGCTAGGTGGTAGCCTTTAAATCGGCCGCGGTCCGCTAGTATACGTCGGACCCGCGTGTCGCCACTATCAGTGATTGCAGACCGAGCGTCTAGAGAGACGTCCTAGCACTCGCCCCAGTTGTACAGCCGACTTTGCTAGCGATGGTTCACTGACAAATTACGCTCTCATTTGCCGAGACGATAGTTAGCATAGCCTTGAGCTACGTCATATGCTACGACCTAGCAAGGCGCCATTATCAATTGCTATTTATCTTGTGATGCATGTACCGTCAGACCGATGTTCACCAATTATGGATTAAAGTTAAGTATTCCAGAAGCTACGTACTTTATTTGCTAGTCTCAGGACATTGTCCTGTTCCAGACCTCACGCCATCCTGCGTGAGTTTTAACGCGTGCCTTTCGGTTTCACCTCAAAGTGGCTTGGCTGTCTTGCCAAGTCACAACAGTGTGTACGTTGCAGAACGACAAGCGAAGTGCAGTTAACAGTCAGCGCTGTGCCGCTAATAGACCAGGCAGCTGCCCCCCTGCCGTCTCCCGCACGTCACGTCACGTCACGTCACGTCACGTCACGCCACGCCGCGCCGCGCCAGCTGCCACCTATCTTTTCACATAGGCCCTGCTGGCGCCAGGGAAGAACGACACCTCTCTAATTTGACTAATTTTTACGTCGTGGTCATTTCGTGAGAAATATGTCACACATAGTAATAAACTGACGGAAAAATATCACAACACCGACAAGTAGTGGTGCGTCATAAATGAAACTCTGTAAACGTCCTTCTATATGTCAAAGATGTTGTCAATCAAAGTTTCGCGCCAGTCGCATGAAAATGGCGATAGTTGGATGCAAATCAGGTTTATTTTAAGTACACACTGTAATGGTGGTGAGCGTTAGTTATCCTTCAGATTGCACACGGTGAGTTGATATTAGTCACGAATCTCTTTAAGGCGACAAAGACGGCATTATCAACACCTCAGTGAGTATGAAAGAGGTCGTGCAATAGGTCTACGAGAAACTGGATATCCCTTCTGCGATATTGCAGAATGACTTGCAAGGAATGTAGCCACTGTACGTTATTGCTGGGGAATGTACGATCGTAGGAAGACCGGGCTGCGGACGACCATTGTTCGGCGTACGGTTTTGGCGCACCGCAGAGCATCTGCAGCAGAAGTTTCAGCAGCACAGTGACACAACAGTGACACAACAAACAGTTACAAACCGCTTGCTTCGAGGACAGCTCCGAGCCACACAGGCTGTAACGTGCTTTCCGCTGACCCCAAACCACCGCCATTTGTGACTTCAGTGGAGTCAAGCGAGAGCCCATTGAAGGGTAGGCTGGAGGTGTTTTGTGTTTTCGCAACAAAGCTCGTTATGCCTCGATGCCAATGACGATCGAGTATTGCTTAGGAGTAGGTCACTTGAGAGCCTCCAGCCAACCTGTCTGCATGCTAGACGCACTGATCCTTCACGTGGAGCTGTGTTCTGGGATGTAATTTCGTACGACACCAGGAACCCTCGCCCTTATGCCACGCACCCTGTTTACCGTACGTACGTCACTCTGGTGACTCGATCTATCGTGCTGCCATTCGTCGTTATCCCGCCCGTGTTGACTGAATATGTGTCCGCCACTCTTCTCATTTGACCTGTTGTATTGCCGTTCATGAGCAGCATTCCAGGGGGTGTTTTCGCACCTGATAACGGTTCCCCACACTCATCAGCTGTAACCCAACATCCCCTACAGAGTGTCAACATGTTGCCTTGACCCGCTCGATCAGCAGATCTGTCTCCAGTCTAGTACATACGACAAACTCCAGCGTCATACACAGCCAGTATTAATCTTCCCGTATTGGCATGGAACTCCGTCCCACAAACCGACATCCGGCGCCTGTACAACACAAAGCATTCACGTTTGCATGCTTGCATTCGACATTCTGCCGGTTTCACCGGTTATTAATGTGCCAGCATTTCACATTTGCAGTGGCTTATCTCGCGCTCATATTAACCTGTGATCTTCGAGCGTTAATCACGTATGTTACCTAGATAAATGTATTCCCGAAGTTTCTTTATTCTACATTAATTATTTTTTGCTCTTGTGAATTTTTCTCCGTCAGTGTATGTTGCCATACTCTTCTTCGCGTTTCAACAGTAAACTTCAATAGAGCCGACTCGCTTCTCTCGTAGCTCTGGCGTTCGGTCAGCACCTACACAACGCTTCTGCGCCGCCTAGACTATGCCCCGAGGAAACGCGCCCCTCTTGGCTGGATCTTCTGTGTCTCTGCTATTAATCCAGCCAGGTGACTGTCCCACACTGATAAACGGTACTCGAGAATCAATCTTTCGTGGATGAAGTGCGGCTACTGTGGTGCAGATTCTGCAGATGAATCTTAGCCTAGCGTCTGCTTTTGCTGCAGCTGGTTTCACGTGGGCAACCACTTTATATTTCTCTGAACAGTTTCTCCTATATATTTGACTCTAACGATTTATAGCTGTTACGGAACAGTGCAGCATCGCGCCTTCTGTTTGCCTTTAAGACGTTACTGGCAGCTCCTGCAGTTATTCCTGCATACCGCTGCAGGTCTCCCCTCGTAGAAATTTTGTTGAACGTTGCGGTCGCGTCGTGGATTAAGGTGGCGGCTGTCGCTGAAACAACCGGTTTTCCGTTATACCGGTTTGTTTGGACTCCACTTTAACCCGACTGTTAAAACCGCTCGAAATAACCAGTTTCTGAAATAACCAATTTTCAGTTTGTCATTGTTATTATTACCGTTAATGAATGTCGACCCGATCAAAGATCGAAAATCTCTAATGTTGATGAAGCAATAGGAGACCTCGATCGATAATGGCTCGAGGGTGCTGTAGGAATCGATTTGAGTGTCTCCAACAAAGGTAGCTGAGGTGGAGCAGACGGGCGCCATATCAGCGAGCACGAATGGTCACAAATTGATGACCTCTCTGCATCGTCACTTTTGGATGGTATCAATTTCTCACCGTGAAGCAACCTCAAAACTGAGCATTCAGTAATTATATCAAGTTTACAGTACGTCAATAAAATTCTAGGTAGATCAAGCAAATTTACGTCCTCTTCTAAGGGACACTGTGGATGTTTTCTCCTAATATGACGTCCCAAGGTTGTTGTACCTTCTCTCATTTTTAATATTTTAAAGCAAATGGAGCATTGTATTTCATTTCTACCACACTTCAAAAGTGGGGATGATGCCATTCGGCAATACAGTCGATGCCCTAGGACAGTGGGAAACTAACATATAAACGAGACAAGCGCAAGTCGCACAGTGCACGTACATGCCGTGCCATACCATAAGCCACGCCGCACAGAAACAGGTACGGCATTGTGTCGCCACTGCTGTACCGATTCACATTCCATGTGTTTGTTACTCGTGTCTGTAGGTGTTGTTAAAACGGCACTGATCGCTTTTCTCACTTTTTATAATGACTCAGTATTTCAATCAATGGAAATTTTACGAATAAATATTACAGTACTCGTTTTTAATAAATTTAAAAAAAAACACAAAATTTTAGCACTGCTCCTATGGCAAATTCATATCCCGTTTTTTTAACCCAATTATCAGCAAAAACCAAAAAGAACCTGTCATAACCGAGGCCAAACCAATACCGGGCTATTCACAACTAAAACACCGGTATCGGTTTTAGCCGGCGAGTTTTCCTCGTCCCTATCGTGCAGACGCGGGCAGTGGCCGGTTCTCGCCGCGCCGCTGGCCGGACCAGCAGTGCAGAGGCCCGCGCCGCTCTGCGGACGTGGGGCCTCGAGTGCCCGGCGCCGCCCACGGCTGCTTTGCTGCCGCCGCCCACGGCTGCCGCCGCCCACGGCTGCCGCCGCCCACACTTCGCTCTCCGGCCGGGCCGGCTGCCGCCGCTTTATAAGGTGGCCCTACACACCACTCCGCACCACAGAACAGCACACCTGCGAGCGAGTGGGCCGCCACTCCAGCACACCTGGCCGCGAAAGCTGCAGTCCCGCTACCTGTCACGGAGCTTTCTCATCTCACGTGGCAAACACGCTGCAGCCGAATAAACATGACTAACATTCGTGCAAGCGTCTGTTCTACCACCCAAAAATGCGTTCGTGTACAGTCGATGTCTCATGACTACGTAAGCACAAGTCCCTGGAGAAGCAACACCTTGGAGCAGACAGTTCTGGCCAGCAAAGTCACAAGAGACATAAATGAGGTGTTGGTTAGTAAAAAGGTGGATATTAGCTCGAAATCGTATACAGGGTTATTCGTAAATACAGGGATTTCACGAAAATATGGAAGCACTGAGAGAAATACGAGCTTGAACGTAAATGCAGATGCTAGCTGAGCCTGCAGATTGTGCTGTTTTTTTCCACCACGGACGGCACCTGTCCATTGTCCTCAATACACTGCGGAGTCAGTCGTGGTCAGAACGCTGTTCCGTGTAGCTGTGAGTGCATTCTGCTACCACATATCGGTACCTCCCTACGGGCACCGTACGAGGTGCATTCAAGTTCTAAGGCCTCCAATTTTTTTTCTAATTAACTACTCACCTGAAATCGATGAAACTGGCGTTACTTCTCGACGTAATCGCCCTGCAGACGTACACATTTTTCACAACGCTGACGCCATGATTCCATGGCAGCGGCGAAGGCTTCTCTAGGAGTCTGTTTTGACCACTGGAAAATCGCTGAGGCAATAGCAGCACGGCTGGTGAATGTGCGGCCACGGAGAGTGTCTTTCATTGTTGGAAAAAGCCAAAAGTCACTAGGAGCCAAGTCAGGTGAGTAGGGAGAATGAGGAATCACTTCAAAGTTGTTATCACGAAGAAACTGTTGCGTAGCGTTAGCTCGATGTGCGGGTGCGTTGTCTTGGTGAAACAGCACACGCGCAGCCCTTCCCGGACGTTTTTGTTGCAGTGCAGGAAGGAATTTGTTCTTCAAAACATTTTCGTAGGATGCACCTGTTACCGTAGTGCTCTTTGGAACGCAATGGGTAAGGATTACGCCCTCACTGTCCCAGAACATGGACACCATCATTTTTTCAGCACTGGCGGTTACCCGAAATTTTTTTGGAGGCGGTGAATCTGTGTGCTTCCATTGAGCTGACTGGCGCTTTGTTTCTGGATTGAAAAATGGCATCCACGTCTGATCCATTGTCACAACCGACGAAAAGAAAGTCCCATTCATGCTGTCGTTGCGCGTCAACATTGCTTGGCAACATGCCACACGGGCAGCCATGTGGTCGTCCGTCGGCATTCGTGGCACCCACCTGGATGACACTTTTCGCATTTTCAGGTCGTCATGCAGGATTGTGTGCACAGAAACCACAGAAATTCCAACTCTGGAGGCGATCTGTTCAACAGTCATTCGGCGATCCCCCAAAACAGTTCTCTCCACTTTCTCGATCATGTCGTCAGACCGGCTTGCGCGAGCCCGAGGTTGTTTCGCTTTGTTGTCACACGATGTTCTGCCTTCATTAAACTGTCGCACCCACGAACGCACTTTCGACACATCCATAACTCCATCACCACATGTCTCCTTCAACTGTCGATGAATGTCAGTTGGTTTCACATCACGCAAATTCAGAAAACGAATCATTGCACGCTGTTCAAGTAAGGAAAAGTCGCCATTTTAAGTATTTAAAACAGTTCTCGCCGCTGGCCGGGAGGCTGCCATCTCTGGGACGTATTGACAATGAACGCAGCCTCATTTTAAAACAATGCGCATGTTTCTATCTCTTTCCAGTCGGGAGAAAAAAAAAATCGGAGGCCTTAGAACTTGAATGCACCTCGTACAGCAACGAAATTGCATGTTTCTGTCTGATGCCGACAGCAGCCGCTTGGGGTCTGGCGGAGCCAATGGCGTGCGCCCGCTGAGCCACGCCTCCAGCAGCTCCGTACCTCTGCCGCCACGGTGGAGGACGGCCACACTGCCCACCCGCATTCGGAGCCCGATCGTTACGCCACTACCGTTCGTGCCTTCGTTCGGCGAGCCTCTTCCTAGTTGACACTGTGATAAACCAGAGGCTCAGACGATTCTGCGGAGATCTGGGGTGCAAATTTCTCGACCTCCGCTATCGGGTGGAGAAATGTAGGGTCCCCCCTGAATAGGTCAGGCGTGCACTACACGCCGGAAGCGGCTACAAGGGTAGCGGAGTACGCGTGGAGTGCACATGTGGGTTTTTTAGGTTAGAGAATTCCCTCCCTAGGCCCGACAAGACGCCTCCTGAGACGCAGCAAGGTAGGAGTAGGCAAAATGCAACAGGGAATAACAATATTAATGTGCTAATAGTAAACTGCAGGAGCGTCTATAGAAAGGTCCCAGAACTGCTCTCATTAATAAACGGTCACAACGCCCATATAGTACTAGGGACAGAAAGTTGGCTGAAGCCAGACGTAAACAGTAATGAAATCCTAAACTCAGATTGGAATGTATACCGCAGAGACAGGCTGGACAGCGAAGGGGGAGGCGTGTTTATAGCGATAAGAAGTGCAATAGTATCGAAGGAAATTGACGGAGATCCGAAATGTGAAATAATTTGGGTGAAGGTCACGGTTAAAGCAGGCCCAGACATGGTAATTGGATGTCTCTATAGGCCCCCTGGCTCAGCAGCTGTTGTGGCTGAGCACCTGAAGGATAATTTGGATAATATTTCGAGTAGATTTCCCCACCATGTTATAGTTCTGGGTGGAGATTTTAATTTGCCAGATCTGGACTGGGAGACTCAAACGTTCATAACGGGTGGCAGGGACAAAGAATCTAGTGAAATTTTTTTAAGTGCTTTATCTCAAAACTACCTTGAGCAGTTAAACAGAGAACCGACTCGTGGCGATAACATATTAGACCTTCTGGTGACAAACAGACCCGAACTATTTGAAAGTTAACGCAGAACAGGGAATCAGCGATCATAAAGCGGTTACTGCATCGATGATTTCAGCCGTAAATAGAAATATTAAAAAAGGTAGTAAGATTTTTCTGTTTAGCAAAAGTGACAAAAGGCAGATTACAGAGTACCTGACGGTTCAACACAAAAGTTTTGTCTCAAGTACAGATAGTGTTGAGGATCAGTGGACAAAGTTCAAAACCATCGTACAATATGCGTTAGTTGAGTATGTGCCAAGCAAGATCGTAAGAGATGGAAAAGAGCCACCGTGGTACAACAACCGAGTTAGGAAACTGCTGCGGAAGCAAAGAGAACTTCACAGCAAACATAAACATAGCCAAAGCCGTGCATACAAACAAAAATTACGCGAAGCGAAGTGTAGTGTGAGGAGGGCTATGCGAGAGGCGTTCAATGAATTCGAAAGTAAAGTTCTATGTACTGACTTGGCAGAAAATCCTAAGAAATTCTGGTCTTATGTCAAAGCGGTAGGTGGCTCAAAACAAAATGTCCAGACACTCTGTGACCAAAATGGTACTGAAACAGAGGATGACAGACTAAAGGCTGAAATACTAAATGTCTTTTTCCAAAGCTGTTTCACTGAGGAAGACTGCACTGTAGTTCCTTCTCTAGATTGTCGCACAGATGACAAAATGGTAGATATCGAAATAGACGACAGAGGGATAGAGAAACAATTAAAATCGCTCAAAAGAGGAAAGGCCACTGGACCTGATGGGATACCAGTTCGATTTTACACGGAGTACGTGAAGGAACTTGCCCCCCTTCTTGCAGCGGTGTACCGTACGTCTCTAGAAGAGCGTAGCGTTCCAAAGGATTGGAAAAGGGCACAGGTCATCCCCGTTTTCAAGAAGGGACGTCGAACAGATGTGGAGAACTATAGACCTATATCTCTAACGTCGATCAGTTGTAGAATTTTGGAACACGTATTATGTTCGAGTATAAAGACTTTTCTGGAGACTAGAAATCTACTCTGTAGGAATCAGCATAGGTTTCGAAAAAGACGGTCGTGTGAAACCCAGCTCGCGCTATTCGTCCACGAGACTCAGAGAGCCATAGACACGGGTTCACAGGTAGATGCCGTGTTTCTTGACTTCCGCAAGGCATTCGATACAGTTCCCCACAGTCGTTTAATGAACAAAGTAAGAGCATATGGATTATCAGACCAATTGTCATTCTGTCATTCTGAATGGAGAGAAGTCTTCCGAAGTAAGAGTGATTTCAGATGTGCCGCAGGGGAGTGTCGTAGGACCGTTGCTATTCACAGTATACATAAATGACCTTGTGGATGACATCGGAAGTTCACTGAGGCTTTTTGCGGATGATGCTGTGGTGTATCGAGAGGTTGTAACAATGGAAAATTGTACTGAGATGCAGGAGGATCTGCAGCGAATAGACTCATGGTGTAGGGAGTGGGAATTGAGTCTGAATGTAGACAAGTGTAATGTGCTGCGAATACATAGAAAGATAGATCCCTTATCATTTAACTACAAAATAGGAGGTCAGCAACTGGAAGCAGTTAATTCCATAAATTATCTGGGAGTACGCATTAGGAGTGATTTAAAATGGAATGATCATATAAAGTTGATCGTCGGTAAAGCGGATGCCAGACTGAGATTCATTGGAAGAATCCTAAGGAAATGCAATCCGAAAACAAAGGAAGTAGGTTACAGTACGCTTGTTCGCCCATTGCTTGAATACTGCTCAACAGTGTGGGATCCGTACCAGATAGGATTGATAGAAGAGATAGAGAAGATCGAACGGAGAGCAGCGCGCTTCGTTACAGGATCATTTAATAATCGCGAAAGCGTTACGTAGATAAACTCCAGTGGAAGACTCTGAAGGAGAGACGCTCGGTAGCTCGGTACGGGCTTCTGTTAAAGTTTCGAGAACATACCTTCACCGAAGAGTCAAGCAGTATATTGCTCCCTCCTAAGTATATCTCGCGAAGAGACCATGAGGATAAAATCAGAGAGATTAGAGCCCACACAGAAGCATACCGACAATCATTCTTTCCACGAACAATACGAGACTGGAATAGAAGGGAGAACCGATAGAGGTACTCAGGGTACCCTCCGCCACACACCGTCAGGTGGCTTGCGGAGTATGGATGTAGATGTAGATGTAGTTCTAAGTTCTAGGGGACTGATGACCTCAGAAGTTAAGTCCCATAGTGCTCAGAGCCATTTGAACCATTTTTTATGCAAGTCACAACACAGACGAACGTGTACGTCGAGTTATTGTGGCGGACGTTCATTGAAGGGGACTGTGACGAAAAATAAGAGGACGACAGCTGCAAAAGAACGGAATGTCAGCAGCAAAGCAACACGAAGGGAGCTCCATAAGCGGGGAACTGCAGGGTGAGCCGAAACTCCGAAACCCCTCATCAGTGATGCAAATGTACACGTGGGCTATGGAGCGATGTTTCGCAGTGTTACCAACTTCTGGCCGAGTTTACCTCCCAAAAGAGAAACTTGGCGATGACTTTGGCAGCTATATAGTGGTATTCCGTAGGCGGCACGGGTATTCTGCGGGGTTATATTACTGCCAAGGATTATGTCAGCAGTCTGGCTGATGAACTGTCGCCTCTTCCCTGGCAACAACAGAGACCAGATCTCGATATCAACGAGATTTGTGGTCTACGTTGTGTGATCGCTATCCACTTCCATCATCGTTACCTCAGCTTGGCACTGCTTTGCAGGAAGAGTGGTACAAGATTACGTCGAAAACCATACAGGACCGGCATTCGTGCATTGGGAGCTGTTCTGAATGGCAACGGTTTTCCCACATCGTATTAGGCATGGTAACGTATCGTCTTTTTTGTGTTTTCATATTTTTGTCCATTCTCACACCTCCGTTGTTTAACAAGACGAATGTGCTAGAAGCACAAAACCTACAGAAAAAATGACCCGTATCTGCGGATAGAGCACCTCTTCAGGTTTCGGTTTATTAAGAGGCGGCGTGGTGCAGATTCAAGGCTCATCACTAATGGATAGGCGTGTCACAACGCGAAGCCATATCACCCGCTGCGTACTGCCGCATCGAATTAGTTGCGTCTATTTTGTGTCTGTGACGTAGTTTTCTCCCAGGCTTTTTCTGAAACTCCAGAGGTTCCTATGAATAATCCTGTATGTTAACACATATGGTACTCACAGACACAATTCTTGCAATACAGAAGTTACCTCGTTGTACGTTCTTTCCTTATTCGTCATCAGAATATAAATTTGGAGGTGCAACGGAGTCAATATAAAGCAGCGGAATGGTGCAGCTTGTGACATAAGACGTGGGTAGTATGATCCCTGTAGCTTTTGATACTGGACTAGTACAGGCCCGATACACAGAAAATAGTGTAGAACAGCCATATTTTGCCCTCGTGAAGTGTGTATATTGCTCGACTTGCAATGACGCTCGCTCGCGTCGCCTCGACGCTCTAGCGTTGTTCATCTGTTTGCGTCGACAGCGGCCGGCCTGGTGGCAGAGCAGCCAGAGCCGACGACATGCTGTGGGCGCGGCAGGGCCGACGCCGCGCCGACTCCTGCACACATCCCGCAAGTGTCGCAGTGTGTACAGCAGCGGTCTTGGATCAACTCCAACCTCCCCGCATTATGCAGAAAGGGAAAAAATTCACCTGTTGCAGTGGCCATGGATAAATGGACAGCAGCAGAACCCAAAATATAGATAGACAAAAGAGAGAAACTCTGTAGCAGTACTTTCCACAGAAAGCTTAAGAACTTTTTGTTATGTAAACACAAAATCACGGCGATATTAATGCATGGCACAGTGCTTGCGTGAAATATAGTGGTTCAAATGGCTCTGAGCACTATGCGACTTAACATCTGAGGTCATCAGTCCCCTAGAACTTAGAACTACTTAAACCTAACCAACCTAAGGACATCACACACATCCATGCCCGAGGCAGGATTCGAATCTGCGACCGTAGCAGTCGCGCGGTTCCGGACTGAAGCGCCTAGAGCCGCTCGGTCACCACGGCCGGCCGAATAGTAACAGGCTAGTGATAGTTATCGTAAATGTAGTTCTGTGCTGTACATATATTGTTCTCTTTTTCAAGGAAGCCAGCCTTTAATCGATCGGCAAAGAGAAAAAACCCAAGACATACGCTATCAAATTTAATTATGTCAAGTATCTTTGAAATTAAACAAAAATTAGTTTGTTTGGAAACTGCAGTACCCCCAAAAAGTCTGCTAAGTGAGACGTAGACTATCTACGTACATGAAAATAGTGTAGAGGTTGTACCTCCCTACTGTATTTGTTTCTGACTGAAATTTAGCCAAACTTTACCTCCCACTCTATCAACTGTACGCGTTACCAAAAACTATGTCCTCACAAACTGTTATCCAACCGAAACTCGTATGCTAAACTTTGAATAAACAGAACCTAATATGATCGTAACTGTAACTTATCTGAAAGCAATTCCTCTTTATGTTAAATGCGCAGCTGAAGTAAAACAATAGTCTGGCCCTAATCAAAATGTCCACTTACCTCGCGTTTGGACAACATTCTTGCAGATTTCTCGAAAGCACAACAGCAAACAAAAAAATGGTTCAAATGGCTCTGAGCACTATGGGACTTAACATCTATGGTCATCAGTCCCCTAGAACTTAGAACTAGTTAAACCTAACTAACCTAAGGACATCACACAACACCCAGTCATCACGAGGCAAACAGCAAACAGGCAGCGGCTGTTTGCAAATACACATTCAAACTGTTGCATGTGGTAATGTGTAATGATAAACAGTGGGGTGGGGAGAATAACTATTCCTGTGAAATGATATTCCAAGACAACGATTTTAGAATGAAGTATGTACTCAAAGGAACACAGCAGAACTTCGCGTCATCTTCACACGTAACATTGGTCTGAACAATACTATCCAAACAGTTTAGTCAGTTGATATATTAATGCATGACTCAGGGAAGTGGGGTTGTCTTTCTCTCAGCTCTGAGCAAGTTGACTAGCTGACAATAATCATTCCGACAAACTAGGTGCGCAGCGCTACACTGTTACCAGAAACTATCCTCTCCTAAAATAACAACATTATTAAAATATATATTAACACACATCGTTGTTGTCCTTCACCACATTCTTTACCTAACAGATACAACCACAAGTCAACACAGTACCACTGAATACTTCCATCACCTACTACACTTCAAGTAACAATGAATCAGAGTGCGCAGAGACAAAGACTGTACAACGTCAAGAGCCGCGCGGGATTAGCCGAGCGGTGTAAGGCGCTGCAGTCATGGACTGTGCGGCTGGTCCCGGCGGAGGTTCGAGTCCTCCCTCTGGCATGTGTGTGTGTGTGTGTGTGTGTGTGTGTGTGTGTGTGTGTATGTGTGTGTGTGTATTTGTCCTTAGGATAATTTAGGTTAAGTAGTGTGTAAGCTTAGGGACTGATGACCTTAGCAGTTAAGTCCCATAAGATTTCACACACATTTGAATAACGTCAAGAGAAAAGATTGTTTAACAATAACGTAACTTGCTCTGATGTGCACATCCATGATATACTAAAACGAAATGACGACCACCCTACAAGTTTGCTAAGAAGTGTGTGTTGTGCTGTGGTTTGACGCCACAAGACGAAAAAATATTGCTTTTGCTCACGGCCTGTGGAGAGTTACACTTTTACTGGTGACGGTAACGGACACCGCCATAAATTACAAGTAAAGTGACGTTATATCGAATTTACTTCGTTAGTTGAAGCTTGCCTGCTGCTGTAACACAAAGGGCGGGCAACAACAATAGCTAACAGACTGATACAATACGTGACATAACATACGTTCTATTTTGTTTTGTAACGTATAAATGTACTGCGTGTTATGCGCAATAACGCACCAGAAGCGTTTTGCAGCACTTGGATACCTGCCACCGTTGAATAACTGTGCCAAAAGCCGCAGTGCTGTATAACCCTGTCGTAATCCTGTGCAGCTGCTATATTCACCTCACGCGCCCCTTTCCGCCTGCGCTGTGGTCCGCCACAATACGTATTTAAACGTAATATGTTTAAGTTAACAAACTCAGATTGGTCGTGTCGATCGTGAATTCCCTAGCTTCCATACCGCCAGCTACCGCATATATCTGGTGTCGAGTGGATTGCTGTCAAGGCTGTTGGGGAGAAACACGCTGCGTTTGTCCTAGCTGTGATTCCGCGAATGCGCTAGTCGCGAGGCGAAGGAAGGCTCGTCTGTCGGCAGAGTGGGTGCGGGGTGCGGAGTTGAGCGACGGGAGAGTGGGTGCGGGGTGCGGAGTTGAGCGACGTACGGCGGCCGTGCATCGCCTGCTGTGCGGCACCGCGCGGCGGCCTCCTGCAAACACCTGCCGGTCCGTTTACGAAGCGCTGACAACTTGTGACGTCGAAACCAGTTTGCAGCTCGCATAACCAGACACGTCGCCGACAAAGGCGCTGCTTCAGTTCTTGAACTGGCAATTCGGGAGACCCGTGTAGATTCGACTTCTCTCAAGGAAACACTACTTAGTGGTTTCAGCGCTGTCGAATGACGAGAACAAAATTACTTTGGATTATATTCCAATAATTGTAGGCTTCAGTCAGCTTCGTATATGCACTTACTTTTGCTCTAGGCGCTGTAAATACACTAACGGAAAAAAATCGCAGCATCAAAAAATAATTAATGTAATGAAATTTCCGAGAATGCATTTGTTTTCCTAACATATTTAAGTGCTTAACATTGCAAGATCACAGCTAAATGTAAGTGCGAGATAAGTAATTGGAAATGTGAAATGCTGGTACATTAATATCCAGAATGTCGAATGCAAGCATGCAGATGTGCATGTACTGAGCTGCAGAGTTTGTGGAATGAACTTCCGTGCCTGTTGTACTAGGTCGGTCGATGCAGGCGCGATTAATGATGTTTGCGGATGACGCCATAGTTGTCGTCCGATTATTTCCAGTATTGTCAGAAGTTTTTTGATCCCTGGGTCAGTCTCACTGAATTGGAAGTCTGTTGAAGAGAGACCCAAAGTAACCCGAGAAGTCTATTAAGAGCCGAGTTAAAATGACGACACTAGAAATATACTACAACCCCCTACATATCGCTCTCATAGGCATCGTGAGAATAAGGCGCACAGATGCATTCAAAAAATAATTTTTCCCGCTCTCCATACGTGAACGGAACAGGAAATAACCCGTAATAATTGATGTAATGGGACGCACACTCTGCCATGAACTTCACGTTGGTTGGCTGAGTATAGATGTAGAAGTAGATACGGTCGACTGCAGGCAGATCTGGTGATCGTACAGGCGGAGGCAACTTGTCGACGGTCAGTGGAGCACGTTGGGTCACGACAGCGGTACGTGCGCGAGCGTTACACTGTTCACCGGGGCTGCCCTCCGACCAGTTGTCGCCTGACCCCACTGAAGTCGCAGTTGGGGTCAGTGGAATGCACGCTAGAGGCCGTCTGGCTCGGAGCTGCCCTCGAAGTGACCGATTTGTAACAGCCCGATGTGTCACTGTGGTGCCAACTGCTGCTCAGGTTGCTGCTGCAGATGCATCTACATCTACATCTACATAGATACTCTGCAAATCACATTTAAATGCCTGGCAGGGGGTTCATCGAACCACCTTCACAATTCTCTATTATTCCAATATCGTATAGCGCGCGGGAAGAATGAACACCTATATCATTCCGTGCGAGCTCTGATTTCCCGTATTTTATCGTGGTGATCGTTCCTCCCAATGTAGGTCGGTGTCAACAAAATATTTTCGCATTCGGAGGAGAAAGTTGGTGATTGGAATTTCGAGAGAAGATTCCGTCGCAACGAAAAACGCCTTTCTTTTAATGATTTCTAGCCCATATCCTGTATTTCTGTGACACTCTCCGTCATATTTCGCGACAATACAACACGTGCTGCCTTTCTTTGAACTTTTTCGAAGTACTGCTTCAGTCCTATCTGATACCAGGGTGTATACGACCCGGGACAACCGGGAGATCCGGGAAAAACCCGGGAATTTTTTCATCCGGGAGAAAACCGGGAAAAACCCGGGATTTTTTAGAATTCCGGGAAGTTTTCATTGTTTTAGTTTTCAGTTAAATTTTTGTAATTTTGACTGGTAAGAACCGATACTCTAACAAAGGTTATTACTTTATCCCGCTACTGCAGAATAATACTTCAACAATAAAACATAAACGAGAGAAAAAAAAACGAAAATAACTTAAACTGCAAAGAAAATGCGCCAGTATACAACAACGGCACGCAGTGCTCATGCAAGCGTCTGCCAATTGAAAATGTGTCAAAGGCTTTAGGAAGACTATGCAGTGCTTCATAACAACAAATTGCCTTCAATGAGCGTGAAGTCGCAACCGTTTACATTCGATTTGTTTTAGTAGTTACGCGCGGGCCTATGCGCATGCGCAGTTGAGACACGTTTGAGTGGTAGTTTCCCCCGCTTCTGGCTACAGGAATGTGGCTGTTGGCTGTGCAAGCAGTCGCAGCAAGCAGCTAGATGCTACCGGGAAAAGGGGGCGCGTAATTCATATTCTCGAGGAAAAAAACTTGTTTCACAAAGCGCATAGCATCCAGCGCACGTTTGTCTATCGATTATTCATATCAGTTTGAAACGCTTCCCTGCTGGTTTTTGAACATTTTTGAACTCATTTTAAGTTGATTTCTGAATGAATCATAAGTTGACTTTTGAATGGATGCATAGTGTACGTGATGTCTCGGTCAGGAGAATCCTCGTCGCAAATAATCCCATCCGCTATTAATTGCGAGATTTTTTTAAAGAGGGGCAGGCTGTCAAACCGGCCGACTGGGAGCAGGAGAGGCACCACGGGACGTTTCAATTTCCACTCTCCTGAATATAGTCTGGACGTGCGGTAGAAAAATGCTTAAGAAGAGGCGTGGCACTGCACTTTGGCATATTTAAGGCCAAATAATATGTCTTATATTTCCTCGATACATATGTTTCAGACTTTTCAGAAAGATGTGCGCTACAAGATGAACAAATTTTGAAAATTAGATTTTTTTTTTAGTATTGACCCGGTTCGCAAGTGTCGTAGATCCGTGGCTGATGGGCAGAGCAGTCTGAGTTAAAGTGAGTAGTCTCCACGTGACCCGTGTTTACATTTAGTGATTTTGCTGTTTCCCCTTCGTTTACTTTCACGTCAAATGAAAACAAAACAGATATCTGCGGCCGGTAGCTATCGAGTGAATTAAAACACATTCACATAATTACGGAAGGCTGAAGTATGTCATTAGTTTCAGATTTTATTTTATTTCCACCTTTCTGACAGTCAAGCATTAATCGCCTTGCGGATCAATGAACTTATTTTTGTCTGTTTTCCAAAGAAATTTAACTTTTGTTAAGCTTTTCCGCAGAGGCAGTCAATGTATTTGAAACGGAATGTTTAATTCCACAGTACTGGCTAGTTTCAACTGTTCGCTGCATTTCAAGTGCACGTTTTTATTTTATAGCACGTATGGTATTATGTCATAATAGAGAACCAAACATGCTATAATACAGTACTGGTGCTCCAAGAAAATTTACATCCCAAAAACCACACTGAAAAGCTTAATATCAGGTCGAGGTCTACTTCATTGGGAATGTGGACATACGAATGTGCCCTTCCCTTTAAGTATGCACTTTAAATGTGCACATTTTAATATGGTTCACGAAATTCCGATGCTCTTGCAGTATCCTCTGATGTCTTGTTTCTTTTATAATATAATGTATGATCTTTCGATGTTTTAGACGTACGTACATACGGGCCTCCTACGTCATGATAGCTACCCAAGCGCGGTGTCTCTGGCAACTGCTGAAGCCAACCTATTTCTAACAGGTCGCGGGAAAATATTGCGAATAGTGGGTTGAAATGCGTTACTGTCACAGTAAATATCCTTTTACGTAAGTTGAACTATGTGCAAGAATGTACCATGAATTCATTAAATCACAGAGCGTTTGACTCTCATTTAAAAATCAACTCTTTGATGACGCGTCATTTACCAGAATTTCGAACCCTGAAGATCAGACATTTATGTCATTATTAAAAATTTTACTGGCACAATTGTGTGATATATCTTCAAGTGTAAGACGCGCAAAAAAGATCAACACTATATGCGAAAGCTTAGCTTCTCTTGCAGCTTGAGACCAATATTGCATGTGAAAGCTTTGCTTTTCTTGTAACACTATGTATATTAATTTAAACTATTAACTTTCCCTGTTTGTGTGTTCGTGCTACTTAACAGTGATGTTGGTGTTGGCTGACTACATCATGTGTCCTAAGCTCTGAATATCCGCTGTCATCGGCTGGCGAGATCACGTGACATGAGCTACGAACGGCTTACAAAAGCGCATCGAAATCTCGATTTCAATGATTCGGAAAGTAACATGCGGTGTTTGGTGGAATTCCAATACATACTTTCGTGATACGAAAATACGCAGCGTACATATTGCTGCACATCAAAGATATTTCCAAAACGTGTCTTTTTCCCTGAGTTTCGTTTTCTAAAGTGCCGGGAAATCGTACGCCCGTGTATCAGACCATAACCATTCAAAGGATTGATAATGGAAAATATACTGTCACCCGGGAGAAAGTATATTTTTAACCGGGAAACCCGGGAAAAATCTGGGAATTTTTTTTCCTTGTCCACGTATACACCCTGTGGTAAGGATCCCACACCGCGCAGCAGTATTCTAAAAGAGGACGGACAAGCGTAGTGTAGGCAGTCTCCTTAGTTGGTCAGTTACATTTTCTAAGTGTCCTGCCAATAAAACGCAGCCTTTGGTTAGCCTTCCCCACAACATTTTCTATGTGTTCTTTCCAATTTAAGTTGTTTGTCATTGTAATACCTAGGTATTTAGTTGAATTTACGGCTTTTAGATTAGACCGATTTATCGTGTAACCGAAGTTTGACGAGTTCCCTTTAGCACTGAAGCCACAGCACGATGCGCCAGAGTCGTTCGCAGAACGCGACGGCCTCCCCTTTCGGTAGCTGCACGTGCCTGCCTGTCCCCAGCCCGGTCTGCGGTCTTCTGGCCACCGTACATTCTCGTGACCACCGCTGCCGGCAATCCTGCGGTTTCTTTCTGCAGTATCGCACAAGGAACGTATAGCCCTGTTACGTGACCTCCTTCAAACTCAATGATGTATTGATAATGGCGTCTTTGTCGCCCTAAAAGAATTATTGTCCAGCATGATCTGATCATGTCCAATCTAAAAGGTAAATAATGCTCACAACAATTACAGCGTATACTTAAAGCAAACCTCATTATCACCGTCACAGTGGCGCTACTAGTGCGACTGTTATGCGGCTGGTATTTGAACAGGCACCATCTTCCAGGTACAGGAACACGCCTACCAACTTTCGGTTATGTCGTCAAACTCGTTCTCGGTGCTGTGATTCCCACCCCGTCAGTGCATACCATTTTTTTAAGCTATCCTCACACGAAGATTGCAGTACTTGTTCCTCATAATTCTTTTTAACTGACGTAGACCTTTTAACTGATTTACCGAGCCAGTTACAGAGACACTTACAGTTTGACGTACACTCCGAACCACGGTACAGATCTACATTTTTTAAATTAACGAATCATTTCCGAAGATCAAGTACACATTAAGTGACAAAAAATATTCCAGGACCGAAAATCGGACCTTTTCGGCTGGCACTCCAAACAGCTATCTAGCTTAGGTTTGTTTTATTTTTTACTTCTGATGTTTCTATTCAACAATAATTCTGATGTATTGATCATTCTAATTTCATGTGGAAATTTAGCATAACATCTTATGTAGCGAAAGATGAATTTATAACTTCAGTGCGTACGTTCCCCTGTGTTTGTAGTGGTACCACATATCGCTAGTTTCGGTGCCTCTATACTCAGAACGGTTTTTCTTAATTATATCTACAGGCTTCAGCACTGTTTCAGGAACGTCGAAGCTCTATTATCAGTTCTGAAAACGTTTACGAACGATTGTCGAGTGTATATCGTTGCCTACTTTTAGTTGGCGAAGACGTACACTGAAATACACTGTATCCTTTAAACGTCCCCAGAAGTAAAAATCCAGTGGACTGAGATCAGGACCCGGCCGCGGTGGCCGACCGGTTCTAGACGCTTCAGTCTGCAAACGCGCTGCTGCTACGATCGCAGGTTTGAATCCTTCCTCGGGCGTGCATGTGTGTGATGTCCTTAGGTTAGTTAGGTTTACGTAGTTCTAAGTCTAGGGGACTGATGACCTCACATGTTAAGTCCCATAGTGCTCAGAGCCTTTTGAGATCAGGAGTTCCGGAAGGGGGTCGTGTTGCTGCCCCACGCACGACCTGTCCACTCATTTGGGAAACGCTGATTTAAAACTGTTCTTGCTTGCAGAGGAAAGTGAAGTGGTGCTTGATAGTCTGTGAACCACATGGTCCGATGTCTTCCAGCAAAACATTTAAATGCTCTATTAACTGTTGACTGCCTAATGCTGCTGTCAGTGTTCCACGGAAAATGAGAGGTCCTATTAATCTGTCTTCAGTTATGCAAACCCGTACGTTAATGCTGTTCTTGATGTCTTGTTTCCAGTGCTGAGCTCGACATGGGGTCTCATCCGGTCATATATGAGTTTTATGAAGACCCAGCACGCGTTTACTGATACGCATTTCTTAATCAGTGAATAGTGTTGTAAACGAGAAGTGTTGGTTCTGAGCGCACATCCGCAGTTATCAAGTACAAAACTACTTTCTGAATTGATAACTTTGCGCTCTGTGAGGATGACATGCACAAAGGAGCTGCTCTTGTAACATTTGTCATGTGACTTACATGATCAGTTTCTGCTGTTTCTCTCGTACTGCTGTCATTATTGTCTAGTATGATGGAGTACTCGATTTTGTAAAACAGACGTTCTAACACTATTCGGTCTGCATACGAAACTTCCTTTTCTGAAAAGAACCTGTCTCCGCAAGATGTCCATGTGTTCTTTGAAAGGTCGTATTGTTCGATAAATGTCTGTTAGGAAATCTTTCAGCTTACAAACGTCCGGCTGTAGACGCCTGCAATTTGCAAGTGCATAGATTAGGTGCATGTCCGCCATCTGATGATCAGAATACGTTTTAATCAGAAAAGTATCGCGCACACTGGCGCAACAAAGATAAGTCAGAGCCGACGCGCGCTCGTTCGGCGGAGGCGGCCCTGTTGGGAACAGCCGATCCGATTCCTGAGGGGGAGGGGGGGGGGGAATGTTCCATACACACTAAACACCAATCTAAAAATTTCCGTTACTGGATTGTGTTCCCAGTACTAGAAAGATCTGTTTATTTACTTGTACCATGGCAACTAAAATAAACATAAGAAGGATTTGACTTAACTCTTCCCGAAGCAAACGACATTCTGAAAGAAAAAATATCGGTAAAACCAAGCTGGAAATTTGAAAACAAAAAGCCAGAAACGAAGGA
Organism: Schistocerca nitens; assembly: GCF_023898315.1. Lineage (NCBI taxonomy): Eukaryota > Metazoa > Arthropoda > Insecta > Orthoptera > Acrididae > Schistocerca > Schistocerca nitens. The sequence continues at coordinate 26,777,087 of NC_064618.1, forward strand.
CACACGTGACAACAACAAAAAAATATCTGTAACTAAGAAAATAAAAACTGGCCACCTGTATATATGGAGTTTTTTTCCTTCTTTTTAAATCCTCTGTCCATTCTCCAGAAGTTTCCTGCATATTAATTAACAAACTGCATAATTTTACATAAGAAAAAAGGAATTGTGCGTAGTGTGTGCATTATTGCACACAAAGACGATGTGACCTGCGTGTGTTACAGTAGCTCAGTGCGGTGTGTTTTTACTGACATGTAGTTGGCTTTCGAAGTACACTCATGCTCACAAATTAAGGATAATTGGAAAATGTGATGCCACACAACGTGGCATTACATAAAACTGGCGCTAACAGCATAGGCACATAGGGAACACACACGACATAGATATGTTAGCGCACGGTATTGGTGATGTTGAAAAAACCGTCCCGAAACACATGTGCTACAGAACGCCACTGTTTCCTGCGCATGTACCCCGACATCAATATGGCATATGATCACCGTGCACACGTACACAGTCGGCACAACGGATTGGGATACTCTGGATCAGGTGGTCGAGCAGCTGCTGTGGTATGGTCTTCCATTCTTGCACCAGTGCCTGTCGGAGCTCCTGAAGTGTCGTAGGGGTTTGAAGACGTGCAGTGATACGTCGAGCGAGAGCAGTCCAGATGTGCTCGATGGGTTTTAGGTCTGGAGAACAGGCAGGCCACTCCATTCCCCTGGTATTTCTGATTCAAGGTACTCTTCCACGATGGCAGCTCGATGGTGCCATGCGGTATCATCCATCATGAGGAAGGTGGGACCGACTGCACCTCTGAAAATGCGGACATACTGGTACAAAATGACGTCCCCATACACCTGACGTGTTACAGTTCCTCTGTCAAAGACATGCAGGGGTGTACGTGCACCAATCATAATTCCACCCCACACCATCAAACCACGACCTCCATACAGGCTCCTTTCAAGGACATTAAGGGGTTGGTATCTGGTTCCTGGTTGACGCCAGATGAAAACCCGACGAGAATCACTGTTCAGACTACACCTGGACTCGTCCGTGAACATAATCTGGGATCACTGTTGCAATGGCCATGTACTGTCTTCGTGACACCAGGCTTTACGGGGTCTCCTTGACCAGGGGTCAGTGAAATGCACCTTTTCAGGTCTCCGGGCGAATAAACCATGTCTGTTCAATCGTCTGTAGACTGTGTGCCTGGAGACAACTGTTCCAGTGACTGCAGTAAGTTCCCGAGCAAGGCTACCTGCAGTATTCCGTGGCCGTCTGCGGGCACTGATGGTGAGATATCGGTCTTCTTGTGGTGTTTGTAGACATCTCGTACTGCAGCACCTGGACAAGTTTCCTGTCTGCTGTAATCGTTGCCATAATCTTGAGACCACACTTTGTGGCACACGGAGGGCCCGTGGTACGACCTGCTGTGTTTGACCAGCCTCCAGTCGCCCTAGTATTCTACCCCTCATAACGTCATCAATATGTGTTCTTTGAGCCATTTTCAACACACAGTCACCATTAGCTCGTGTGAAAACATCTGCACACTGATTCGGGGACTGCTGTCAGCGCCACCGTGCGATGACCAGAGGTCAAACGCACCGCATGGTCATACGCCGAGGTGATTTAAACCGGCAGACCGCCTACCAGAGCGTTGTTTCACCATGTATCAGCACTATCCTTAATTTATGAGCATGAGTGTACTTGAACCGGGCTTCTCTCTCTTTCATTTCAGGGAAAAATGTCCAAACATTTTCTTTCCGTTGCCTTTTGTAATTTTCGTTGTTTCGTGTGTTCGCGTTGCATTTACCAAAACTTGTATGCATTTATGGTAATTGAGACAGAAAACCGCCGAACGATGATTGTTATCGCAGTGGAGAAATGGTCACAGGGACGGTGTACGGGATGAGAACTCGTGGTCCACAGCGTTTCCTGCTGGTGGGGACGTGGGCACGCCCAGCGCTGGCCAGTGACTGCTGTTGTTCTAACGAAGGTGTCTCTCTTTTGTTTTCAGGTAAGTCGGGTGGCGGTAGCGGTGGCACTGCTGTTCACCTAGCAGCGCAACTTTGGCGGCCTCAGGCAACTTGTAAGTCACGCGCCATCTTGCTTTTTTGGTCAAAACGTCTTACCTCAGTAATGTCCATCCAAGTTATTACATGGAAAATGATGAAGACAGATGTGTGAACAGAATTGCAGTGGAAGATATTGAGAGTTATGTGATAGCTTCGTATTCCGTCGCTTGTTTCCGTGAATAATGGATATATTTCGTGGTCGGAGAGATAAAGAAACGGAACGCGGCGAAAATGTGTGTTCTTTGTATCTCGAGATGATTCCCGGAATTTTTTATTGTGTCGTTGTGGCGAAAGGGGAGAGGGTATTTGCGGGATGAACGTTCACTAAATTAGAATATATTAAACTGACGGAACAACGAAGGTACGTACGAGGAAGGTAAAAGAATAACTGGAGTTTTGTTAGAGGCAATAGCACAAAACCTGTTCCACAGAGATGGTGGACAAAGTCCTGTACAATCCTGGCTCGATTTAATTATCTAGGTTACATTGGGGACACCAGACGCTTAAATCTTAATGGGAAAACGTTTTATGACCGTTCATGTGAGAAGTATGGGTCTGTTTGGAGGAGGGGACCAAACCGCGAGGTCGTGGTCCCGGCCCTCTCTGGGTCAAACAGTGACTGAGATGTGAAGCGGAACGATCACGCAGCCCCAGTCGGGTAGGTACTGGACGTGATACACTTGGCTTTGTTGACAGGGCGCTGCGAACACGCACTACGTGTACAGCGGAGAATGCAATGGAGAATACTCGTGAACGAATGCTAGAATACTGCCAAAGTGTGTGGGACCCTTACCAGATAGGACTGACGGCGGATATTGAACGTATACAGAGAAGAGCAGCACGAATGGCCGCAGTTTTGTTTGGCCCACGGAATTGCGTCATGGAGATACTGAAAAACACGAACAGGTGTAAGCTTGGAGATAAGATGTTAACTATTCCGCGAAAGCCTACTTACAACCGTTTCGGGAACCGCTATGAGGTGAACGACATAGCAACATAGCTACGTTCAACGCCTGACCACTCCCGCAGACGCTGTTGCGCCGTCCTCACGGATCAGGTGTCTCTCATCTCGAAGCCCGCCACGCGTGGCATCAGTCTTGGTCGCTGCTCGCTCTGAAGCGAATCAGCCTGCCTCGTAGATGGTCTGAACAAGGAATTGCTGCTAAAGGAACACTAATTTTAAACTGAATATCGTTTAAGTACAGTTTCTAATGTCAGTTTGTGCGTGCATAATATGTGTATTGTCGATGTTGTATTGACCACCGTCAGACTGAAGTAACGTGCTCAATGACAAAGGTTTCAAGATCAAGATTCGTATCGTAATGTCATCAGAATGGAGGAGGGCATATTTTCAAAGCTGTTCATCATGATCGAAAAAGATAGTTTCGAGAAAGACACAAAACATAAGGCACTCCGCAATACCAAGATTATGGATATATCTGTTACACAAAGGGTCTTAACAGCAAGAATCTGCAGTGTGTAACTTGTCTTTACTTTTTGATATAGAATGGCAGTCCCATTAGGATTTACGGCTACTGGAAACATTCCAGTCGTTGGCCTATGCAAAAAGAATTGCAGCAAATACATTATTTACAATTAATAACATAGAGTATTGCAGGTCATACTTCTGTTAAACTAATGAGAAAGTCACAGAGTCTTGCAGAAAAGACAAAATGAAAAGAAAAAAAAATGTTAGCAGGCAGACGTGTACCTGTTACCTATCAGTTTACGATGCTGTCACTTACGTTATGGCGTACCATTTAAGGAACGTGGTATACAACCTTTATAAATGTCTAAAAGCTCCAACCGCAGATGCCATTAATTGATACCTAATTATGAAGAACTGTACGACAAACGCCATTGCATTGAAACTGCGTACAACCATGGCATTCCAGCTGTGATACGGGAAGCATCAACTACGAGGAGCCTTTCACTACAGAAATGTAGTTTCTAGTCATTTTATTATAGCAAATCATCACACCTAAAACGATCCGTTTTCGAAAGATTCCAACTGTGCTGGTTCTCTGAAACAGCTGACGTTCGTACCACGTAGCTGCTCTATAATGAAGAAAACGTACCGAAGGCGGAATTCTGGTTGTGACGTAACAACCATGTCTCACCTCTTTGGCAACGTTCCAGCTGACGACGCAAAATTTTGCCGCGGCAGTTTCTTCATTTCACGCTTCGCAGTGTAGTGGAATGTGGAACCCCGCGAGAAGTGAGACGTCAGGGCTACAGAGAGCGGAACCAAACTGTTCCCAACCGTACGAAGCGACCACGTCTTGAGTGCAGTAAACCACATAGGGACGGCGGGGCGGCAAAAAGATCCCTGTGCTGAGCATGCCACGCCTTTTGTTTCCGACCGCACTGCGCAGCTTCTTTAAGATCTCACAACAACTGTCTGTGCTACCCCGAGGGCAAAAAAAGTCATCAAGCGAAAAACACAGTCCACACCATTTTTCGAGTTGTAATTCTTGGGGAGGGGGGGGGGGGGCTTGCACTCAAAGATATAAGTCCACCAAGCCATGTTTCGTGACCAGTGAGAACTCGGCTTAAAATCGTATTATCTTCGACACTGCACCTCAATAGGAACGTAGCAGCACTTTCTATACTGTCTATACGACTGGTTTCTTCACCGCTTTTGGAATTCAACGTGCGTGCAACTTCGGGTGCTCTCAATATTCTCTCACGCTTTCATACAGAACATCCTCTAAATACGGTGTCATCACATGCTTCCGCCAGCGGCAAACCAGCCGTGTCGTATTGTCGGTGGCAACGGCGGCGGCGGCGGCGGCGGCGACTAATTTGATCTCGCCTAAGGTCACAGCGACAGATGTTCACCGACGGGAAAAAAATGACAACACCAAAAAATAATTAATGTAGAGTAATGGAGTTTCGGTAGTACATTTGTCTAGGTAACATACACTCCTGGAAATGGAAAAAAGAACACATTGACACCGGTGTGTCAGTCCCACCATACTTGCTCCGGACACTGCGAGAGGGCTGTACAAGCAATGATCACACGCACGGCACAGCGGACACACCAGGAACCGCGGTGTTGGCCGTCGAATGGCGCTAGCTGAGCAGCATTTGTGCACCGCCGCCGTCAGTGTCAGCCAGTTTGCCGTGGCATACGGAGCTCCATCTCAGTCTTTAACACTGGTAGCATGCCGCGACAGCGTGGACGTGAACCGTATGTGCAGTTGACGCACTTTGAGCGAGGGCGTATAGTGGGCATGCGGGAGGCCGGGTGGACGTACCGCCGAATTGCTCAACACGTGGGGCGTGAGGTCTCCACAGTACATCGATGTTGTCGCCAGTGGTCGGCGGAAGGTGCACGTGCCCGTCGACCTGGGACCGCACCGCAGCGACGCACGGATGCACGCCAAGACCGTAGGATCCTACGCAGTGCCGTAGGGGACCGCACCGCCACTTCCCAGCAAATTAGGGACACTGTTGCTCCTGGGGTGTCGGCGAGGACCATTCGCAGCCGTCTCCATGAAGCTGGGCTACGGTCCCGCACACCGTTAGGCCGTCTTCCGCTCACGCCCCAACATCGTGCAGCCCGCCTCCAGTGGTGTCGCGACAGGCGTGAATGGAGGGACGAATGGAGACGTGTCGTCTTCAGCGATGAGAGTCGCTTCTGCCTTGGTGCCAATGATGGTCGTATGCGTGTTTGGCGCCGTGCAGGTAAGCGCCACAATCAGGACTGCATACGACCGAGGCACACAGGGCCAGCACACGGCATCATGGTGTGGGGAGCGATCTCCTACACTGGCCGTACACCACTGGTGATCGTCGAGGGGACACTGAATAGTGCACGGTACATCCAAACCGTCATCGAAGCCATCGTTCTACCATTCCTAGACCGGCAAGGGAACTTGCTGTTCCAACAGGACAATGCACGTCCGCATGTATCCCGTGCCACCCAACGTGCTCTAGAAGGTGTAAGTCAACTACCCTGGCCAGCAAGATCTCCGGATCTGTCCCCCATTGAGCATGTTTGGGACTGGATGAAGCGTCGTCTCACGCGGTCTGCACGTCCAGCACGAACGCTGGTCCAACTGAGGCGCCAGGTGGAAATGGCATGGCAAGCCGTTCCACAGGACTACATCCAGCATCTCTACGATCGTCTCCATGGGAGAATAGCAGCCTGCATTGCTGCGAAAGGTGGATATACACTGTACTAGTGCCGACATTGTGCATGCTCTGTTGCCTGTGTCTATGTGCCTGTGGTTCTGTCAGTGTGATCATGTGATGTATCTGACCCCAGGAATGTGTCAATAAAGTTTCCCCTTCCTGGGACAATGAATTGACGGTGTTCTTATTTCAATTTCCAGGAGTGTATTTAAGCGATTAACAATCCGATATCACAGGTTAACGTAAGCTCGAGATAAGCAATTGGAAATTTGAAATGTGGGTACATTTAATAGCCGGTGAAACCGCCAGAATGTTGAATGCGAGCATGCATTGCGTTATACAGGTGCCGGGTGTCAGTTTGTGGGACGGAGTTCCATGCGTGTCGCACTTGGTGGGTCATTACGCGGACGCCTAGTACTGCCTGTGGACGATACTGGAGTAGGTCGTCCGATGGTGGGCCTGCCATACGTAGGAGACTGGAGACAGATCTGCTGATCGAGCAGGCCAGGGCAACGTGTGGACGAGCGTTATCCTGTTGGAAAACATCCCCTGGAATGCTGTTCGTGAACGGCAATACAAAAGGTCAAATCACAAGACTGACGGACGCATTTTCAGTCAGCATGTTCGGGATAACGACGAGAGCGCAGCTGCTGCTGCCACACGAAATCGAACCCTAGCACATCGCTCCAGGCGTAGCTCCAGTGTGTCCAGCACGCAGACAGGTTGCTTGCAGCTCCTCAACTGGCCTCCTCCTAACCAACACGCTAACATCACTGGCACTGAGGCAGAGCGAGCTTTCATCCGAAGACGCAACACATCTCCAAGCTGCCCTCCAATGATGCGACGATACTTCACAGTTCCGTTTAGAGCGCACTCCAGGCAGGCGCATTGTTAGAACTTTTCGACGTTGCTTTTATATGCGGTTCGTATAAACTTACTACTTGTTATAACAACTTCTGCAGTGTTTGGACAAGCAATAATTATTGTAAAGGCTAAGCCTCGAGGACTCCGTTCTTGCAACGTGATGTGTGCGGTGCACTCTTTCCGTCTCAGGTGTTGAGAAATAACGGAGAAAACAGCGAGAAAATTTGTAATCCTGTAGCTCAATCCGTGATTCGCATCGAAATCCTAGCCACTGTCTTTCAGTTTCTTAGCAGATGCACTGACTGCTTTCGAACCGCTCTCAGCCTCATCTCTGGAGGATGCTTTCAAGACTTACTGCTTCGACGCCGCATTGGATATCATGTTTTCGTGTCCTTTCTGCGCGAGTACAGTTTCTTACCACTCGCTCTTATTTGAAAGATAAAACTGTATACTGTAGGATTGCGAATACACTATCAAAAGTCAATAGTGCACACAAAAATCGAGATTCGAAGCGAAAGAATTGTCTTCCTCGTACAAATACTGACACTTGCTATATTAGCGTTGTGTGGGACGCTCCTGACTGCACCCAGACAGTACAGAGCGTACCGCGTTGGCGCAGGCGGACCGTTTCGGGTCGTCCGAGGCGCAAGCGGAGGAGATTCCGTAGAACAATTTTGTTTTTTTTTCGGGGATTACACTTTTCCTTGATACCTGAGAAGTTTCAAAGCATCTTTTAAGCCAATGAAAAAATGTTTTTTTTTTTTTTTTGAAAATTCGACAGTGTTGTTACCCCATGAGGGTACCAAAAGACTTCACGCTGAATTCCGTTAGGAATTGTTTTCTTAAGAAAGGAAAATCCAAGAACAGTGCGCCAGTATAATTCTTGGAGCGCGGTGAAGGTAAGTGGCAATGTCGTTAGAATGTGTGGCGTTGAGACGCAGCTGAAATCACTGAAATTAAACAAGACGCCAGGGCTCGACGGGATCCGTGACAGATTCTGTGCAGAATTTCGAGCTGAGTTAGCTGCTCTTCTACCCGTAACATGCTCGGTGCGAACCAGAATGCATTGTAAAAGCATCGGTCACGCAAAACCAAAGTCGCCATTTCTCACATGACATCCTGAAAGTCGCACATCAAGACAGTCAGATAGATGCGGTATTGGTATCTCACTTCTAAAAACCTTTCCACTCGGTATTAATGAACAGCTATTAGCGAAAGTACGGTCGTATGTCATATCGCATAATGAACCACAATTAGAATCAATCAACTCGTATACATAGCTAGATCTAAAAATCATGATCAAGTAGGCTCCGAAGGGAATGGAAAAGAAGCAGAGTTCTTTTCATTTTTAGCACACTGGAAATTGCACTCGGCCAAGAAACGACACTGCCTACAAAACAGCTGTGCGTCCAGTCGTAAAATATTGCACCAGTGTACCGGACCCATACGAAATTGGACAAAAAGGGAGGCTTAAATGAATAAAAGAGCGTCATGGAAATACTGCAGGAACTGCACTGGCAGACGCTTAAGGAGGGACGCCACTTATCCGGAAAAGCCTACTGACAAAGTTACAAGTGTCAAGGGCAGGAGGAAAGTTAGTGAAACTTGACGGGCTGAGAAGGTATCCGGAGTCGCTACGGTGCTATAAAACTGTCAAATTTGCAGAGAAATTGGCAGTAGGAGCCGCCTGGTTCGTTTGGGCCGGCTGTCAGAGAGCCGTTGTTTGTCCTCTCCTGAGGCGAGCTGGCCCTCAGCTGCTGTCGTCCTGAACGCTGGCGCTCACACGGAGTGGGCGACCGAGCTGGTCTCACAAATCTTATGTCGGGCACAGATCTGGAGCCAGTACTAGCCACGAGCGTTCGTCAACGTGATGCGGGACTGACACACATGTCATGTGTGTGTACCAGCGCTGCGCTCTTGAGAAATGGCACCACGATACTCTCGCGTGATAGGTAACACACGAGAGCGCAAGGTGTCCATGCCGTCAGAGTTTGCTGAACCGCCGTCAGCCATCACCTGAGGTCGTACCGGAGAGCTCCTCACATCGCGACGCCAGGGATAAAAGCGCGACGCCTCACTGAAACATTGGAAGAACGGGACCTCTCTCCTCACGTTCCCCTGCACGCTCTCCGGCGATGGCTGTTTGGAGTAGCGGCGAACCGTGGTTCGCCGCTTGGACACAGTGTGACTGACGACACCGTGGATCAACAGCAGTCTATACCTCCCGGTGACTGCACCACCCCAGAGGCAGCCGTCAGTGTTGTGCTGTGGACTTAAGACGTGCCTACGCGTAGGAAGAAAATCCCGAGTCCGGGTGCCGCTACTCAGCGGCCAGTGGCGCGGGATGACGCAGAAGGTTGCAGCAAGTGGGACAGCAGGCTCAGATCTGGAGCGGTCGCACTGTGCGCGGTGCACCACACGACGGTGCTCGCTTGTGGTGGTCAGACGTGGTCCATAGGCACCTTGACGACGTTCCCAGGCTGTCCAACATCGCCCCACTCACACATCCGAATGTCCCATAAATCTGAATACTGGACGATTCGACCGGTCGGCCAAAAGGAGATAGTGAGACGGCTTTCAAACTCTGCCAGGTGTTGATAACGCTATCTCACATGTGTACGCGGCGTCTCCGTGACCTTCATCGGCGATCGCTCAACATCTGACGCTTTATTCGCGCGTTATACACCGAGGTGGCAAAAACCGTGGGAGAGAGACGTGTACCGAGCGAGGTGGCGCAGTGGTTAGCGCACTGGACTCGCATTCGGAAGGACGACGGCTCAATCCCGCGTCTGGCCATCCTGTTTTCCGTGATTTCCGTAAATCGCTCCTGGCAAATTCTGCGATGGTTTCTTTGAAAGGGCACGGCCGACTTCCTTCCCCATCCTTCCCTAATCCCATGAGACGGATAACTGTTTGGTCTCTTCCCCCAACCAACCAACCAACCAACAGAGACACCTAGACAAGCGGATGGCGGTAGTGTCGCCTACACAAGGTATGAAACGGCAGTGCAGTGTCGGACCTGTAAGGGGCACGCAGGTGGTACGTGTGAAAGGTGCCCCACGTGATTGTGGCCACACGACGACAATTAACAGACTCTGAATGTGCAGTGGTAGCTGCAGCTAGACGCATACGACGTTCCATTTCGGAAATTGTTAGGAAATCGGACATCCCGAAAGCCACAGCGTCGACAGTGTGCCGAGAATATCATATTTGCGGCATTGCCTCTCACCATGGAGAACGCAGTGGCCGACTGCTTTTAGTTAACGACCGACATCAGTGGCGTTTGCATAGCTGTCAGTGTTAAAGACAAGACAAGCAACAATCAGTGAAATAACCGCACAAATCATCGTGGGGCGTACGGGGAACGTATTAGCTAGCACAGTCGGCGAAATTTGGCGTTAATGGGCTGTGGCAGCAGACGACCGATTTGAGTGCCTTTGCTAAACAGCACGACGTCGCCTCCAGCGCCTCTCCTGGGCTCGTCACCATATCGGTTGGAAGGTGGGCGATGTGAAAACCGCGGGCTGGTCGGACGAGTCACGATTTCAGTTGCTAAGGGCTGACGGTAGGGTTCCAGAGTGGCGCAGGCCCCACGAAACCATTGACCCAAGTTGTCAACAAGGCACTGTCCGAGCTGGTGGTGGCTCCATGATGGTGTGGGCTGTGTTTACATGGAACTGACTGCGTCCTCTGGTCCAACTGAACCGATCATTGACGGGAAATGGTTGCGTTCGGTTTCTTGGAGACTGTTTTAGCCGTTCATTGACTTCGTGCTCCCAAACAACAAACAATTTTTATGCATCACAGTGAACCGTGCCACGGGCCACTATTGTTCTCGATTGGTTTGAAGAACTTTCTGGTCAGTTCGAGCGAGTGATTTGGTCACCGAGATCGCGCGACATGTATCGCGTCGAACATCATGGGACATAATGGACAGGTCAGTTAGTGCGGAGAATCCGGCACCGGCAACATTTCCGCGACTGTGTACGGCTTTACAGGCAGCATCTCTCATTATTTCTACAGAGGACTTCGGAAGACTGTTTTAGTCCGTGCCACGTCGAGCTGCTGCATTACGCCGGGCAAAGGAAGTCCGACACGATATTAGGAGGTGCCGCGCGACTTCAACCACCTCAGTGTGTTACACATTAACGCTGGCGTCTCGGGGCACTTGCCATACCCGCACAGGTTATTATCAGTGTCAACTTAGTTACATACGTGTGCGGAAAATCACTTGTGTGGGCTATAATCAGCCTGAGAGGTTTATGTAGAGCGAACGGAACACCCCTGCGCGCTATTTGAACGCTGTAGGAGGCCAGTTCCGCTGCCACAAACCGACAGCTCGCAATTTAAGGGCGCTGGGTGACCGGTGTGTAAACACGTTGAACCGCGCTCTTCCGAAAACCTGCCAGGGACTCGTCGAATCCGTGCCAGGCAGAATCGCTGCTCTATTCCTTTTCGAAGGTGGACGAACACATTACAGTTAGTTGTTCACACTCTTTTGTCTGAGGACCGTATACTGTAATGTTACCTTCCATGCGAAGCCTAGCTGGATGTAAGAGGGAGTCCGAAGACCCTATTCTTACCAGTGAAATGAATGAATAGAATAATGTACCGGAACCAGTGACGGCTACGAAATAAAACTTTTTAACCGGGTTTCTGGCCGATTAGCGGTCTCCCTGAACAATGTTCATTTCAACAAGAACTACTGTGTTGAACAAGGGCTACGGAGTTCGGTAAGGTCGAAGTAGAACTCGTTAATTGTACTCTGGATGCAGGATGGTACGCTTCACAGCTTAACTTCTCAGGTCATCAGTCCCCTAGAACTTAGAACTACTTAAACCTACCTAAGGACATCACACACATCCATGCCCGAGGCAGGATTCGAACCTGCGACCGTAGCGGTCGCGCGGTTCCACACTGTAGCGCCTAGAACCGCACGTCCACTCCGGATGGCTGTTCGACTGTCATTTCATACGTGGGCGGAGCACTGTGTTTTGGAATCGTCTGCTGAGCACCGAGGCACCGTCCTCAGCCCCGGTCGCCGGCCTGCAAATCGACAAAACTTGTAATAGACGCTGCTTGTTAGCTTCTCCGACCGAGCTGCGTAGCCTAGATCGCTGACGCACGTGTGTCGTGTCCGGCACGAATCCTGGTGGCAGGTGAAGTACGCGCCTTGCTTGATCTCTAACACCGCTAGACCTGGACCTCTGTGGACTATTTCTGAAGACGAGCTGCACAGTCGACATCGCTCCTGCGAGGACACATTCTTCGTCTGCGACCTTTTTGCAGGAAGAGTCTGTATGTACCCCTGTGACTTGTTGCTGTCATTGTCCATCCTGCGTCGTATACAAGTTATGATTGATGGAAACAGATGGCCAACAGCTTCCCAACAAACATTTTGTCTCTTTTACTAATTATTGGTATTATTTTGACAAACGATTGTACATTTTCTATAAACGATTTTCAGACCTATTTTTAAAAATTGCTTTATAAATTTTTCCATAAGTTGCTGAAGTTTATCTGCATTAGAAACAAGGAGCACAATGCCGAGAGCAATACGAAAGTCTCTTGAAACAAATTTGCGCGATTTGACTGTCGATTTGTATTCATTTATTTCAAACAATCATGATTTCGGGTTTATTGTCGTTCTGAAGTCGAATTGGAAACCTCAAAAAAAAAAGTATACAATGTACTTTCATCGTCCAGTTAAAATACGTTTGGTCTTTTAAACTAATCCTTCGTATTAAGGCATGTATCAAAGAAAAATGATGTGGTTGAAATTTGGAATCGCAAATAAACATGGAATAATTGTGATGCGTATGTGATAGCAATATATTGACTGTCACACACACATTACAGTCGGTTAATGTTACGACGAGTAGTTTATAAGGCCAAACATAAGACACTTGGGCGATGACACGCCATCTAGGCAAGTCGTACAATTTTTTGAGATTTGAAATACCACTTGCGGATGGCACTCAAACTGAAATCATGACTCTGTGAAATAAATGAAAACGAATCAACAGTCCAATGCCTGAAATTTGTTTCGAAAAGCTCTACACGACTGTTGTCGCCCGCGAAGGAAAAATCAGTACGAAGGTTATTTATACACTTTACATTATGCGTATTGCTCCTTCATTTTCCACGTTTAAGAATCTGAATAATTTGCTAGGGCAGCTGAGACGGTGATACGGAATCTGCTTGTCTCAGTCCGCTTTCAGTTTCGACTTCCCTACTATACTGATAGAGCGTCATGAAGTGTAGAAGTGATTACATATTCAGCTGTATTCTAACATACGTAGACCCGGTGATCTGTTCGTCAAGCGCTGTTTGTAGGTACTTTGTCGAAACGGAGACAAAATCAAGTACAAAAGAGGAAAGGGAAAATAAAGACTGAAAAGTGCTAACGAAGATGAAGTCATCGACAATGAATAGCAAAATGTAAGAGAAAAAGTTAAGAGTATGTGACGATTGTGATGACAAGAAAAGCATCCGGATAACAATAATAAAAAGAATCAGATACGCGGAGTGCAAAGCGATGTCCCACTTGAAGATGTGCCACTTATGAGGGCAGGTGCGACCCATCAAAGCGAGCGTACCTCGGCGTCAGCACGGCACCGCTCCACACACTGCCGACGCGACTTAGGGGGACGACTGGCGCGGGGGACACGTGTCGCAGACTGCGGAGGAGTCTGAGGTTACGCGACCAGCAGAGTCTGAGGCGGATCTCCAGGACTGCAGACACGCTGTTTCTAGGCTCGTCAACCACCGCACAGGGCGGCAACACGTGTCGGGCGACCGGACACGCCACGCTGCGGCCACAGAGCGAGGCCATCTTCGGCCCGGTGTGACTCAGAGGGCTGCCGATTTAAATGTGGCGAGTCGGGGAACCCAGTGCTAGCAGCTCCGTACGGAGACAAGGGGACCGTGCCGCAACCGGCTGCGCGCCCAGCCGCTTCCCATCGCTGCTGGATACTCACAAGGGAACCTCCCCATCGCGCCCCCCCCTCACATTTAGTTACAAGTTGGCACAGTGGATAGGCCTTGAAAAACTGAACACACATCCATCGAGAAAACAGGAAGAAGTTGTGTGGAACTATGAAAAAAAATAAGCAAAATATACAAATTGAGTAGTCCATGCGCAATATCAACGATAGTGTGAGCTGAGGAGCGCCGTGGTGCAGTGGTTAGCGTGAGCAGCTGCGGAACGAGAGGTCCTTTGTTCAAGTCTTCCCTCGAGTGTAAAGTTTAATTTTTTATTTTCAGACAATTATTATCTGTCCTGCCGGCCGGAGTGGCCATGCGGTTCTAGGCGCTACAGTGTGGAACCGTGCGATCGCTACGGTCGCAGGTTCGAATCCTGCCTCGGGCATGGATGTGTGTGATGTCCTTAGGTTAGTTAGGTTTAAGTAGTTCTAAGTTCTAGGGGTCTCATGTCCTGAGAAGTTAACTCCCATAGTGCTCAAAGCCATTATTATCTGTCCGTCCGTCCGTCCGATGCGAGGTAACTGCGCCGTAGTATGGGGACCCTACACCTAAACAAACATCGAAACACACCACACACTTCACGTAGTTATACCATACAATATGCTCTGAACAAAGCAGGATTTCTTTTACCTACATTTTATTTATGTTTGCAGGAAAAAAAATGGTGTATTTGGACCGCAAGTTCAGCAACAGGTGAATAGGGCACTTGCGCAAACGCCGAATGTCATTGTCAATTGCAGTGCGCCAGGAAAAATGGAGAAAAGACTAGTGACAGACTTTAATGAACGTGTGATTGCTCCTTACGCGGAGAAAGATTTGCCTTACTCCTTGACAGCTATACAGGACAGAAGGATCACGCATTGTACAATTTTAGTGTGGGAGTAGACGTGATTACTGCTTCAAATGGCTCTGAGCACTATGGGACCTAACATCTATGGTCATCAGTCCCCTAGAACTTAGAACTACTTGAACCTAACTAACCTAAGGACATCACACAACACCCAGTCATCACGAGGCAGAGAAAATCCCTGACGCCGCCGGGAATCGAAACCGGGAACCCGGGCGTGGGAAGACGTGATTACTGTTCCTCCAGGTTGTACACCTCTTCTGCAACGGTTAGATGTGTTTGGTTTTCGGCAAGTGAAATACTTTGTGAAAAGATTCTATCATTTTGCGAAGGTGCACAGGTATACCGAGCAGTATTGTTTACGTGATCGTGTGTCAATTATCAAAGTTCAGGCACTCAAACATAATCAACTTCGGTCTCCAAAATTCCAGGACATGTTCAGATTTGCTTGGACATATGCAGGATTTGACTGTCTACACACGGAAAAATTTGAAAACGTTAAAAACAAAAAAAAAAAAAAACAAAAAAATGGCTTTGAGCACTATGGGACTTAACATCTGAGGTCATCAGTCCCCTAGAACTTAGAACTACTTAAACCTAACTAACCTAAGGACATCACACACATCCATGCCCGAGGCAGGATTAGAACCTGCGACCGTAACGGTCGCGCGGTTCCAGACTGTAGCGCCTAGAACCGCTCGGCCACCCCGGCCGGCCGTTAAAAACATATGTTTTGACAGAGCACAGGGAAAACTGTGCGATTGTGAAACTGTTCGATTCATTTGTTGAAGTTTATGTGACAAACTCTTATGTTTTCATCACTTTTTTGGGAGTGATTATCACATCCACAAGAAAACCTAAATCAGGCAAGGTAGAAGAATCTTTTTACCCATTCGCCAAGTGTACAAGTTAGGTGGGTCGACAACATATTCCTGTCATGTGATGCACATGCCGTCACCAGTGTCGTATGGAATATATCAAACGTGTTTTCCTGTGGAGGAATCGGTTGACCTATGACCTTGCGACAATTGTTTTCGGTTCTCATTGGAGAGGGACGTCCTTCCCTCTACTAATCGCACGGTTTTGCGGTGCGGTCGCAAAACACAGACACTAAACTTATTACAGTGAACAGAGACGTCAGTGAACGAACGGACAGATCATAACTTTGCGAAAGTAAAGAAAGTAAACTTTTCACTCGAGGGAAGACTTGAACCAAGGACCTCTCGTTACACAGCTTCTCACGCTAACCACAGGACCACGGCGCTCCTGGGCTCATACTGTCCTCGATGTTGCCTATGTGGCGCATGGACTATTCAGTTTGTATATATTGCTTATTTTTTTCATAGTTCCACACAACTTCTTCCTGTCTTCTCGATTGATCTGTGTTCAGTTTTTCAAGGCCTATCCACTGTGCCAACTGATAACTAAATGTGAGGGGGGCGCGATGGGGAAGTTCCCTTGTCAGTGTGACGGGCGACTGCGCGAGACCGGCCAGTCTGGTGTAGACGACGAAGATGATGATGGGATCTGCTCAGGGGTACAGCTCTGCTCCTGTGTCCGTAGCTCTCTAGCTGCCGACAGTTGTAAGCACGAATAGCGTAAAAAGGTCTCAGTGGATGTCTGCTCGGTGTACGTTTAACAAAATACAGCTGGAAGCCCACTAGGTGCGTGTTCAAAGGTGGTGTCGCCGTGGTTGAAAGAGAAGGTGTTTCCACAAACACGTGGCGCTCAGGGAGCGCGGGATCTCGCAGCGCGTGTGTGGCGGTCTCCGCGCTGCAGGGTAATGTGAGACTAAGCGGTCCGCCCCCCGATTGTTCCGGTGCTCCTGAATAACTCGGCTTCACTGCCGACAATGAGCTCCGCCTGAGCCGGCAGCCGGCGGGAGAACAATGACGCCGCGACACAGCCGCGCGCCGCCGACGTCTCCGTGTTATTACCCGCGATCTCTGGCAGCCAAACACTCGGCCATTATTCTAGGGGCTCGGCGCCGAGCCGAGGCCTATAAATATGTAACGCAGACACACACACACACACACACGGGCCAGCTGCTGCGTGGTGGAGGGGAGAGGGCGCAGTCCTGCGGGAAGGCGAGAACACTCTGCGGACGCTCTGGCTCAACATCCCGTAGAGTGTAGACAGCCGAGTCACCAGGGGCGCCGCATACGCCAGTGGGGACCGGCCGACAGCGTGTCGGTTTCCCGTAGAGAGAGTTGCGGAAATCACATGCAGTATTAAAAATCTATAGTCGCAAGGAAGGAAGAAAAAAATGGCTCTGAGCACTATGGGACTTAACATCTATGGTCATCAGTCCCCTAGAACTTAGAACTACTTAAACCTAACTAACCTAAGGACATCATACAACACCCAGTCATCACGAGGCAGAGAAAATCCCTGACCCCACCGGGAATCGAACCCGGGAACCCGGGCGTGGGAAGCGAGAACGCTACCGCACGACCACGAGCTGCGGACAAGGAAGGAAGATAAGAAAAATATACAGAAGAACCAAAAATAAGAACGTGGAGCGGTTAGACGACGACCAGTTTGTCTTCCAGAGAGGTAAGACCACCAGAGAGACAGGTCCTTTAATAGGCTTCATAAAACAAAAATCAGGACACGTTCACCTCATTTGTCGATCTGGAAGACGCGTTCGATAATGCAGTGTCGTCAGAGACGTTCGGAGAATAATGGGCGTAAGCTACAGCAAAAGAGGGATAATACACAGTATGTTTAAGAAACAAAAGGGAGAAATACGAATGGAACACCAAGAACCAAGGGCTCGGATTAAAAAGGGTGTAACACAGGGGCTTACTTGCCTTCTGTTCAGTCTATACAGTGAACAATACGAGACTGGAATACAAGGCAGAACCGATAAAGGTACCGAAGGTAGCCTTCGCCACACACCGTCAGGTGACTTGCGGAGTATGGATGTAGATGTAGATGTAAAAGAAGCACTGTCAGAAATAAATGAAAGGTTCAAGACGGATTAAAATCCAGGGCAAAAAGGAAATCAGTGACAAGATTCGCTGGTGACATTCCTATCCTCAGTGAAATTGAAGAAGAAAGGTGAATGGAATGAACAGTGCAGTAACTACACGGTATGGATTTAGAGTAAACTGAAGGAGGACGACGGTAATGAGGGTTAGCAGAAGGGAGAATAGCGATAAATTTAACGTCAACATTGGAGACCACGAAACAAATTCTGCTCAAAATCGGCGAAGGAAACAACATATGGGAAACGCTGACAAGAAACAGAAACAGTATGATAGGAAACGTGTTACGACGTCAGTGAATAACTTCTGTGGTACTAGAAGAAAGGCGAAAGCTGTAGGCAAGGTAGCAAATAATTGACGTTGCAGGGTGCAAGCGTTACTCTGAGACGAACAGGTTGGCTGAGAGGAATTCATGGGGAACAGCGTCAAACCAGTCACACGACTTATGACTGAAAAAAACAGGTCGGGCACACGGCTCGATCCGATCAGTGTACTGAACAAGGGAATCCGGGCGCAAGGTTAAAACCTAAATAACTCTGCCAAATCGTGAGAAGCAGCGGACTCTCTCATAGCGGGATGAACGTGAGGCAAAAGAGAACATATATTGCGAGAAATCAGTTTTTATGTACACCAGAGACGGCTTTCGCAACACACTGTCCCAGCGTGTTGGAAGTCAGACGTCGATATACGTATGTCGGCATCGCGTGTCGGGTTACGGTCGGAGTTATGTTGATGACGATGATTCCCGAAGGCGCCATTCGTCGGACTGAACGCTTGTGCGAAAGTGTCGTCAGTGATAACACGTTGTCGGGTAAGCGCAAGAGCTGAACTGGCCGAGAACTTGCCGCACCCTCCAACGTACAACGGAAAGACGCCTAAACTACGCCATACGGGTCACGTTTGACACCCCGTCGAGATTAACTCCTACCGTCAAGAGTATTATAGTGTACAACCATCTTTGACCACTGTTTGTTAATAGGACATTTTTAATTCGTCTGACAGGTGACGTGCCACAGAGTATGTTATTCTCCAGCGATGACGGGCAGAATCAGGCAGTAATCGTGAGATAGCTTCTCAAAAATACGCTTCTGTGTGACAGGAGTCCACCACCCATTCTTGTGCTTCATTTTGTGTCACGGATCTTCATCGAATAGGGGTCGATGAAGCAACTGAAAAATGCTTCATATGTGCAGGAGTTGCACTTCTAAATCGACAGTACAGATAATGGTGGGGATTAAGCTACAGTGAGAAGAATACAGATGGTTGGGGTGGACAGGTCCGTCCGTAAGTTGTGTAAGATTCAAATACCGTTTTTGACTAAACCGACATTTAAGCGACAGTGCACTGGGCTTAAATGTTTGTCGTGAGGACGGGTATGTTCAAAAATGGTTCAAATGAATCTGAGCACTATGGGACTTAACATCTGAGGTCATCAGTCCCCTAGAACTTAGAACTACTTAACCCTGACTAACCTAAGGACATCACCCACATCCATGCCGGAGGCACGATTCGAACCTGCGACCGTAGCGGTCGCGCGGTTCCAGACTGACGCGCCTAGAAGCGCTCGGCCACACCGGCCGGCACGGGTATGTTCGTGAGTGCCAATAATAGCGACAGAAAAAGAATGGACGGCACGGATTCTGTGAAGTCAGGAGGATATACAGAGAAGTGAGGTGGGCCTGGTGGCAGAAGCACTGAAGCCGAACGGACACGGTAGCAGCAGATTCTCCTAAAAAGTGGACATTGCGGGTTCGACTTCCGGTCCGCGACACAGCTTTTGTCTACAGTGTGAGAAATTCGTTATAGAATAATTTAACTGATGCCTGAATTATCGACGCAGTAACTGAAAGGATAGAGCTTTTTCTCCAATTTCCACATAAAGCCAGGAAGAAAAATAGCCCGTTTCATTTCAAGAGCAGATGCCGGTCTCTGGTCGGAATGTCGGCTTACGGCTCACGCAGACGCGCAGACTGTACTATATTATCTGTCCGTACAGGGTCACTGGTCCAGCTAATGATGCGTCTCTGACGCAGCTTTTAAGTTTTCCGATGTCAGACCATTCAGTCAGAGACTAAATAAACGGCGTTCATCTTGTATCAGAGTAAGTGTGACGTTATAGCCCGCACGCTCTTTTTCTTTCTAATTCCTTTTGCACAATAAATGCTGAGGCAGAAAGTGAACAACATAGATGTTGTTTGCCGACGATAGCGGGACCTATGGCAGTAGCGGCGCGAGGAGCACTCGCACATTTCCTGCGCAGCGCGGGCGTCTCGGAATCGGATGAAGGCGGCCCTTGTGTCCAGCCAGATAAGGTAACAGTGTGCAGAACGCAGCTGCCCCGTCGTGTTGCGCACAATGGGACGGAGACTACACGGCGCTCCCCACTGAGGTTGCAGAACCGTGAAGGCGGGGTGGGGCGAAAAGTGAAACTGGTATCGAGGGTACCGGGTGCTCGGTTACGCAAACACTTGGCACTTCAGCGCAGCCGCGGTAGGAGTGACGTCATCTGCGGTCTGCGTGTTAGGAAAGATTACACGACTAGTTTGTATTGCCGCTAGTTTGTGAGAATCTCGGGTTAGGTTCCGCGCGAGAAGACGAAACGGCTGGCAGCACAGCGGCGTGGCGTCGCACAGCAGGAGGACCACGACTGCCGCTACGAGAGCGAGCAGACCGAGGCTCCGGCAGGGCCGCAGCGCACCCTGCGCCACGCGGCGCCCTCGCAACGCAGGCGGACTGTCGGCCCGTCAGCGCCCGACTCTCTTGTCAGGGAAGCGTGCGTGTGTGTGTGCGTGCGTGTGTGTGTGTGTGTGTATGTGTATGTGGGACAGCGCGACGCGGCCAGAGGCGCGGCTGGCGCACCTGGCTGCCGTATCGGCGCTGGGTGCACCGTCCTGTGGGAACAAGACGGCGAGAGCGCGTGGCCGGCGTGTCGACTCCTTCAGCACATATTTTGGGTGCCCGGTTTCACGTGCGTCACATTCTATAAATATACACTACTGGCCATTAAAATTGCTACACCAAGAAGAAATGCAGATCATAAACGGGTATTCATTGGACAAATATATTATACTAGAACTGACATGTGATTACATTTTCACGCAGTTTGGGTGCATAGATCCCGAGAAATCAGTACGCAGAACAACCACCTCTGTCCGTAATAACGGCCTTGATACGCCTGGGCATTGAGTCAGAGCTTGGATGGCGTGTACAGGTACAGCTGCCCATGCAGCTTCAACACGAAACCACAGTTCATCAAGAGTAGTGACTGGCGTATTGTGACGAGCCAGTTGCTCGGCTACCATTGACCAGACGTTTTCAATTGGTGAGAGATCTGGAGAATGTGCTGGCCAGGGCAGCAGTCGAACATTTTCTGTATCCAGAAAGGCCCGTACAGGACCTCCAACATGCGGTCGTGCTTTGTCCTGCTGAAGTGTAGGGTTTCGCAGGGATCTAATGAAGGGTAGAGCCACTGGTCGTAACACATCTGAAATATAACGTCCAGTGTTCAAAGTGCCGTCACTGCGAACAAGAGGTGACCGAGACGTGTAACCAATGTCACCCCATACCATCACGCCGAGTGATACGCCAGTATGGTGATGACGAATACGTGCTTCCAATGTGCGTTCACCGCGATGTCGCCAAACGCGGATGCCACCATCATGAAGCTGTAAACAGAACCTAGATTCATCCGAAAAAATGACGTTTTGCCATTCGTGCACCCACGTTCTCCGTTGAAGTACACCATCGCAGGCGCTCCTGTCTGTGATGCAGGTCAAGGGTAACCGCAGCCATGGGCTCCGAGCTGATAGTCCATGCTGCTGCAAACGTCGTCCAACTGTTCGTGCACATGGTTGTTGTCTTGCAAACGTTCCGATCTGCTGACTCAGTGATCGAGACGTGGCTGCTCGATCCGTTACAGCCATGCGGATAAGATGCCTGTCATCTCGACTGCTAGTGACACGACGCCGTTGGGATCCAGCACGGCGTTCCCTATTACCCTCCTGAACCCACCGATTCCATATTCTGCTAACAGTCATTGGATCTCGACCAACGCGAGCAGCAATGTCGCGATACGATAAATCGCAATCGCGATAGGCTACAATCTGACCTTTATCAAAGTCGTGACTGTACGCATTTCTCCTTCTTACACGAGGCATCACAGCAACGTTTCACCAGGCAACGCTGGTCAACTGCTGTTTGTGTATGAGAATTCGGTTGGAAACTTTCCTCATGTCAGAACATTGTTGGTGTCGCCACCGGCGCCAACATTGTCTGAATGCTCTGAAAAGCTTATCATTTGCATATCACAGCATGTGCTTCCTGTCGGTTAAAATTCGCGCATGTAGCGCGTTATCTTCGTGGTGTAGCAATTTTAATGGCCAGTAGTGTAAAAAGAGGCTTTCTTCCCTTTAAGAATCACGAACTGAATTCTCTTGACTCCAGGGTCTATAATACACTTCTAAGATACGTCCACTATTCCGTCTTGTGGTTGTTCTTCTTTATCTTCTTCATTTGCTTCTTCACTCTCAACCGTTAAAGTATTTGGTCCGTTGCGACTTTTATGGTGCATCCCTCTTCTTCCTTTAGCGATGCACTGCAGCAACACTTGATTTCGAACACGTTCGTTACCCACTCTTTCTATATTTTCTTTCCATTATTTTCTGTACTATATAAGCTTTTCGTGCGAGGAGAAAATTCCTCCATTCGGAGGGTCTCCCTTCTTGTTACTACTGGACTCTTTCGAAAAATCTCATGTCGTCTGCGTGGAGTCCACTGTGTGCTGTAAAGTTCATAGATAACTTTCCTCGTCCATGTAGTAAACAGGGAACTCCCGTAACATTATATAATTTTCGCACTGCGACCTTTCGTACTTTTGCTGTAAGCGTTCAAATGCTGGCACACACCATATTGAATCTGTCAATCTGTTCTCTTCGGTATCAACTTCGCCAGGGTATGTTATGTCACAGTCCAACAATCCCAAGCTGTTAACATGTTCAATAGTTTTGTTTTCTCATAGAAATTTACATATTAAAGGCTGTCAGCGTTGAAATGCCATGCTGTTGATTTTAGACTACGGAAAAAGAAATCGCAACACCGAGAAGCAATTGTGCGATGTAAATGAAAGTTGCCGGCCGAAGTGGTCGTGCGGTTAAAGGCGCTGCAGTCTGGAACCGCGAGACCGCTACGGTCGCAGGTTCGAATCCTGCCTCGGGCATGGATGTTTGTGATGTCCTTAGGTTAGTTAGGTTTAACTAGTTCTAAGTTCTAGGGGACTAGTGACCTCAGCAGTTGAGTCCCATAGTGCTCAGAGCCATTTGAACCATTTAAATGAAAGTTGGTAGTCATGTTTCTGGATTGCTTTAAATGCACGCTGTAAAGGTTCTGAACGTTCCAGAATGAGACTTTCACTCTGCAGCGGAGTGTGCGCTGATATGAAACTTTCCTGGCAGATTAAAACTGTGTGCCGGACCGAGACTCGAACTCGGGACCTTTGCATTTCGCGGGCAAATGCTCTAGCGTCTGAGTAGAGCACTTGCCCGCGAAAGGCAAAGGTCCCGAGTTCGAGTCTCGGTCCGGCACACAGTTTTAATCTGCCAGGGAAGGGTTCTGAACGTTACTTACTTTCTATAATGGAGACTCGGTGTTATCCAAGAAAGCCTTTTAGGCTGCGAAGAAGCCATTATCAACACCTTTCTGTCCTCGAAAGGCGTCGGGTAAAAGGGTATGAGAAGCTGGATGTTCCTTGTACGATACTGCAGAAAAGACTTGGCAGAAATGTATCCAGTTTGGGTGATTGATTGCAGCAGTGATCACGGGAATGTACGCTCAGAAGGAGGATGGGCTCCGGACGGTCACGTGTCACTTCCAGAGGGAAGGCCGTCGTTCTGCATGTGCAGCAGGTAGCATCATAGTCACACAACGAACTGTCACAAATCGGCTACTTCGAGGACAGCTACGAGCCAGACGTCCTGTAGCGTGCGTTCCACCGATCCCAACTGGGATTTCAGTGGTGTCAGGCGAGAACTCATTGGACGTTTCTTGTGTTTTCCGACGGTAGCTGGCCTTGCCTCGGTGCCAGTGATGGTCGTGTGTTGCAACCGAGCTGTCTGTGGCCGCGGATCTACATCTGGACTCTGGACTTGTGGTCTCGGCTGCGATTTCGTATGCCAGCAGGAGCGCACTCGTGATTAGCCCGCGCACGCTGACTGCAAATTTGTACGTCAGTCTGCTGATTAGATCTGACGTGCTGCCGCTCAGAGTGGTGATTTCCAACAGGATAGCGCTCGCCCACACACCACTGTTGTAACCCAACTTGCTGTACAGAGTGTCGACATGTCGCTTGGCCTGCTCGATCACCAGATCAGTCTCCAATAGAGCACATATGGCATTTTGTCGAACGACGACCTCGAGGTTGATCCACAACCAGCATTAACCGTCCCTTTATTGACCGACAAAATGCAACAGCCATAGAACTCCATCCCGCAAAGTGACATCCGGCACATGTAAAACACAATGTATGCACGTCTGCATCCTTGCATTCAACATTCTGGCGGTTTCACCGGTTATTAATGTAACAGCATTTCAAATTTGCCTTGGCTTATCTCGCACGTATTCGAACCTTGATCTTGCGATGTCAATCGCTTAAACATGTTACCTAAACAATTGTATTGGCGAAAATTTATTACTCTACATTAATTATTTTTTGAGGTTGTAATTTTTTGCGTCAGTGTATTTGTCGGTCGGCTGAAATTATGTTGATTTGGTATCTTATATGGTTCATACGGCTACCTGTGAAAATTATGTTCGTTATCCATTATTTTCTTTTACTTGTTAGTTTCGCTCTTAGCAGAAGATGATCAGACCGTTCTTCTTATCGTCCTGGAATATTTCGTAATCCCGCATGTTACTTACATTGCATTACAATGTGTTATTCCCTCGCGGAACTGCTATCGCTCTATCGAATGTAATTGGCCCACTACGTGAGTGTGTTTGTGTGTATGTAAGTTCATAAAATGGTTCAAATGGCTCTGAGCACTATGGGACTTAACATCTATGGTCATCAGTCCCCGAGAACTTAGAACTACTTAAACCTAACTAACCTAAGGACATCACACAACACCCAGCCATCACGAGGCAGAGAAAATCCCTGACCCCGCCGGGAATCGAACCCGGGAACCCGGGCGTGGGAAGCGAGAACGCTACCGCACGACCAGGAGATGCGGGCTGTATGTAAGTGTTTGTGTGTGGTTGTGTGTGTATGAATGAGACAGAGAGAGAGAAAGACACCAGCAGAGGGACGGTGTGGCGGGAGGGGGGGGGGGGGCCGCCGGCGCCGCACCTGCTGCTACCAGCCAGGAGCCCACGGCGGCGGCGGCGGCGGCGGCGGCGGCGGCTGCTTTATCACCGGAAGTGACGCCAGCGGCGGCGGCGTTTCCCGGACACACGGAGGGACCGCGAACCAGCCCAGCAGCCGAGCTGCGTCGCCGTCAGACCTACCGGTGGGAGGCAGCGACCTGATCTGCGCGACGTGGAGCTGGCATAGGTGCAAACGCGACCGTGGCTGCACACTGTCAGTCCGGACACAGTGGTTTGCGAGGAGGTACCGCCACCAACAGTCTCGTCCACTCAAAAGAAATGATGGTGACAGCAATCAGCTGCTTCCTGTCGATGTCGAAGGAGGCGAGACAGATTACAAAAAAATGGTTCAAATGGCTCTGAGCACTATGGGACTTAGCATCTGAGGTCATCAGTCCCCTAGAACTTACAACTACTTAAACCTAACGACATCACACACTCCCATGCCCGAGGCAGGATCCGAACCGTAGCGGTCGCGTGGTTACAGACTGAAGCGCCTAGAACCGCTTGGCCACACCGGCCGGCGACGGATTACAAACAGTGTTATTAGAAGATTATAGAAATGGAGTCAATTGCCACGCGAAACAAAACTTACAAAGTTTCGAGAACAGGAATTAAGTAATGGATGTAGGAATATTCCACAGCCTGCTGCTTATCGCTACCTTAAGCTGCGCACAGGCAAGATCAGACTAACTGATTACATTGCGCGCAGAGGCAAGCAAGCAAGCAGTCATCTGTCCCGCGGTGCACGCGGCAACGGACCGGCAAGAAAGCCTGATGTTTTGGTACTGTGGCAAGCATTCTCGCTGCCTCACACGGTGCCTGCAGAGCCCGGATGCAGATGCGGATGTGGTTATAACTTGACGGTCTGCAACGTAAGAGCGGCGCAAAATTATTCGCATAGATTTCTGTATTACACTACTGGCCATTAAAATTGCTACACCACGAAGATGACGTGCTACACACACGAAATTTAACCGACAGGAAGAAGATGCTGTGATATGCAAATGATTAGCTTTTCAGAGCGCCCACACAAGGTTGGCGCCGCTGGCGACACCTACAACGTGCTGACATGAGGAAAGTTTCCAACCGATTGCTCATACACAAATAGCAGTTGAACGGCGTTGCTGGGTGAAACGTTGTTGTGATGCCTCGTGTAAGGAGGAGAAATGCGTACCACCATATTTCCGACTTTGATAAAGGTCGGATTGTAGCCTATCGCGATTGCGGTTTATAGTATCGCGACATTGCAGCTCGCGTTGGTCGAGATCCAATGACTGTTCGCAGAATATGGAATAGGTGGGTTCAGGAGGGTAATACGGAATGCAGTGCTGGATCCCAACGGCGTCGTGTCACTAGCAGTCGAGATGACAGGCATCTTATCCGCATGGCTGTAACGGATCGTGCAGCCACGTCCCGATCCCTGAGTCAACAGATGGGGACGTTTGCAAGACAACAACCATCTGCACGAACAGTTGGACGACGTTTGCAGCAGCATGGACTATCAGCTCGGAGACCATGGCTCTGGTTACCCTTGACGCTGCATCACAGACAGGAGCGCCTCCGATAGTGTACTCGACGACGATCCTGGGTGCACGTCACATTTTCGGGTAAACCCAGGTTCTGTTTACAGCATCATGATGGTCACATCCGTGTTTGGTGACATCGCGGTGAACGCACATTGGAAGCGTGTATTCGTCATCGCTATACTGGCGTTTCACGCGGCGTCATGGTATGGGGTGCCATTGATTACACGTCTCGGTCACCTCTTGTTCGCAGTGACGGCACTCTGAACAGTGGACGTTACATTTCAGATGTGTTACGACCCGTAGCTCTACCCTTCATTCGATCCCTGCGAAACCCTACATTTTAGCAGGATAATGCACGACCGCATGTTGCAGGTCCTGCACGGGCCTGTCTGGGTACAGAAAATGTTCGACTGCTGCCCTGGCCAGGCCATTCTCCAGGTCTCTCAGCTACTGGAAACGTATGGTCAATGGCGGGCGAGTAACTGGCTCGTCACAATACGCCAGTCACTACTCTTGATGAACTGTGGTATCATGTTGAAGCTGCATGGGCAGCTGTACCTGTACACGCCATCCACTGTTTGACTCAATGCCCAGGCGTATCAAGGCCGTTGTTACGGGCTGAGGTGGTTATTCTGGGTACTGATTTCTCAGGATCTATGCACCCAAACTGCGTGAAAATGTAATCACATATCAGATCTAGTATAATATTTTTGTCCAATGAATACCCGTTTATGATCTGCATTTTTTCTTGGTGTAGCAATTTAAATGGCCAATAGTGTAAAATTAAAAACAAATTAGTCCGATGTTTATTTCTCTAGCGATGTTGTTAAAGTATTAACGGACGAGCAGAGAACCTCTAATACGACAGGCAACCGTATTCGCGCAGGCAACGTCCTGGAAGCTGGCCTTAGGCCTTGCTCTGGTCGTATGCGACGTTGAGCCGCTGGGTACACATCATGGCGGGGGAAGTGTGGCGTTACTGTGGCCCAGGCATCTGGAGAGCGGAGGGTTTGCGGTGACCTGCCGGCGCTGCTCGCCACAGAGGACCGTTCTCTGGAGGCGGGGGAGAAGCTGCCTAACTGCGCGTGTCCCCCCCGCCATTAATTACCGCACCGTCCCGACTGTCACCCTCTGTACCCCCGTCATCTAGGCCCACACTGTGCAGCGGTCGCAGCCGGCCGCGTCCAGCCCGCCGGCTGACGTCCGCGCTGTGCGCCAGTGGTCGGAGACTTTGCCGCTGGGGCACTGGCTGTTGTGTTGTCCTCGTCATTTTCTCACGATCGATACACAAGTCGCCCAGTGTGGCATCAACTGAAAAGACTTGCAACTCGGCGGCCGAACTGCCCCAGCTGGGTGACTCCCGGTCATCAATGCCATACCATCATTTTATGGCATCCGTATGAATCCGGCGTGTAGAAGGCGGGTATGGAAGAAATCGAATCACAGGCGTGGTCTTCCTAAGCCTTATAACAGCTTCCGATACTTTGTGTAAGCCATTTTCTTAAAAAAAAAAAAAAAAAAAAAACAAAAAAAATCATAGAAGCTAACAGTACGGCAATAACAGCCTTTCAAAACACGCCGCTAACGGCAATCAAGTAATTTATAGCAATACAACAGTTAAAAAAATTTAAAGAACATTAGTAAACAAGCTACTAAAGTAAATACAGAATTTTGTTAATAAAGTCTGGTGAGGTAGTGAAGCTACCAACACCGCCATTAAAAAAAATTAAACAGGTCTCAGCAAACACACGATTAATGGCAATAAAAGGAATTTACAAACTTGGAGGAATTTAAAAAAAATTTTAAACAAAAGTGTCCTGGAATATCATTAGAACATAACAGATACGACGGACCCGTGTAAGGCAGCCACAAATCACCCACTCAGGGATGCTCAGGCTAGACAGGATACTGACCAATTTAAATACGCCCGTAAACACAATTGCCACTCTCAGGCTGGTCACTGTACCGACTTTTAGCCAGCGAAAACTTGTTATAAGATGGCTTAACTTGCTGACAGAATTAGAGCTAACATCGTGCAAGGAAACATTACACCACACAGTCCTGAATGAGCGACCACATGATCAACCAACAAGAAGCACGAATTTACTCATAACACACGACAGAATAGCGAAACAATTAACCTGCCAAAACTACACCTCCCTTCGGGCAGTAACGAGGGGAGGAGGAAAGATCATTGTCTTCAATTATACAGGTGCCGGGGACAGGAAACCCGATCGCCGGAGGCCACAAGGCAGAAGAGAGAGACACTTGTTACGCGAACTTATTACTTAATTATTAAACCTTCCACTAACTTAACTTGCAATTATGCTCGAACAGGCAGTACACGACCTCCGATGGCCAGGATCCACACACCCGACCGCGCACGCGCCGCCAGTGTACCCAACACGCCACGGGCACGCGACGACACGCTATGTCACCGGAGTCCACGTCTCCTCTGCAACGTTGACGGGTAGTGACCGCTCCTTCATGTTAGGTGACTCCTTTTACACTCCAGTGTTGAAACGGAGGAGTTAGAGAAGCTCGTTAACGTCCCACCAAGGTGAAATGAACAGCTACTACTCGTGGGGCGAGCCTGTATACAACCAACCCGCGGGGAGCTCTTCCGTCGACTCGACCCGCTCGTTACACACAACCGACATACACCACGTGGCGACTCGGCACAACCGACCACGCCTGGTCCGCGCTGGCGAGCCACCCTGCCCTGCCACTCTCTGAGCGCACCACACCCCTACTTACGCGCCAACACACAAGGTTATAAACGCTCAAAGACCTCACTTCCTCCATAGCAGTTTCCCGGAAGCAAACGCAGATATCGATAGCAGAAGGGAAAGACAACCGAGCAGCCACTTAATGACAGACAACATATCAAACAAATATGTCAGGGGAAGAAAAGGAAAACCAATGCAATCTAAATACAAGGTGAAGCACGAGTCGATACACGGCTCAGTATGTTAGCTACGTCTTTGTTTAAGAACAATAAAACTAATCAACCTCTTCCTGGAGAGACCACAGCTTCATCCACGGCGAAGGCCGTCTCATCAACAACAACAAAAAAAAAAAAAAAAAGAGAGAGATTCGGGACAATACACCGTGTCTGCAGACGATCAATAGAACCAACTAAAACCGAACCCACTGAAAACACAAAAATGTGTTTTTCATGTGTGCAGCAAAAAAATGGTTCAAATGGCTCTGAGCACTATGGGACTTACCTTCTGAGGTCATCAGTCCCCTAACTAACCTAAGGACATCACACACATCCATGCCAGAGGCAGGATTCGAACCTGCGACCGTAGCGGTCGCGCGATGCCAGACTGAAGCGCCTAGAACAGCTCGGCCACTCCGGCTGGCTTGTGGAGCATGGAGGCAAAAAGGAGTTTAATTTGTTGTTGGGAAAGTAAAACGGCCGAAAACTGCGTGTCGTAAAAATCTGTAGGGTTGGCGCTGGACACCGATTTGTCTTTGATCGAGCACTGGCTGAACACCGGTCTGCCGGCAGCGATGCTGGGAACAGTGTGGGGAGCTCAGGCGGAATCTGAGAGCGCTTCTGCACCGCACCACCCCTGTGCCACTGTGCGTGTGATGACGCTCGTCCCGTGTCGTACACGTCGAGCCGTTCCAAAGCAGTGGATGCGGCTATAAGCGAAACGCACCGCATCCTTACCATTCCTCACATTCGACCAAGGCATCAACTGAACGGGACACGACCAAAGGAACACCACGCGCGGTCACGAATTCGGTCGAGAAAAGAGTTTCCCGAAAGCAGCCGAGGAGCCTGCAGTTCCAGCGCAGCAAAGTTCGCCACAGAAGGAAAGAAAAAAAACCTAAAGTGTGACAAATACTGAACTATCGTGTTCAAATTTTCAAATGTGTGTGAAATCTTATGGGACTTAACTGCTAAGGTCACCAGTCCCTAAGCTTACACACTACTTAACCTAAATTATCCTAGGGACAAACGCACACACCCATGCCCGAGGGAGGACTCGAACCTCCGCCGGGACCAGCCGCACAGTCCATGACTGCAGCGCCCCAGACCGCTCGGCTAATCCCCCGCGGCCAACGAAATCGTCACAACTTCTGAACGGTCTGTGTTAGGACGTTCAAACTGCACGGTTGGTCGCGGGGCATGATGGGAATTAGTATGCGCATGCATATGCTTTGGTTTAGCGACAAAGCCCACGTTCATTTGGATCGGTTCGTCAGTAAGCAAAACTGGTGCGTTTGGAGGACTGAGAATCCGCATTTCACGAGCCAGAAGTCCCTTCGCCTTGAACGGGTGACTGTGTGGTGTGGAATATCCAGTCATGGAATAATTGGCGCAATATTCCTTGGTGGCACGACGACTACCGAACGGTACGTGAAAGTTTTGGAAGATTATTTCATCCCCATTATCCGAAGTGACCCTGATTTCGGCAAGATGTTGTTAATGCGAGACGGAGCTCGACCCCATCGAATGTTTGATGTCCTGGAGGAGCACTTTGGGGACCGCATTCTGGCTCTGGGTAACCAGAGATCACCGGCATGGGCCTCGATTGGTCGCCATTTCCGTATCTGAAGACACGCGACTCCTTTTTGTGTGGCTATATTGAAGACAAGGTGTACAGCAATAACCCCAAAACCATTGCTGAGCTGAAAACAGCCTTTTAGGAGTCACTGACAGCATCGATGTTCCGACACTTCAGCGGATCATGCAGAATTTCGCCATTTGTCTGCGCCACATCATCGCCAACGATGGCAGGCATATCGGACATGTCATAAAGTAGATCTGAATATCTGTAGTGATGTTTACAGATTGTATAAAGTGTGTGTACGCCGTAGTTTGAAACTAATTTACGTTTCTTTTCATATAGTTCAATATTTGTCACCTTTTATTTTCAAGTAAATACTCATTGTACGAACGATAAATAGTTTGGAGAAAAAGAGAATAGAAGCTTTCGAAATGTGGTGCTACAGAAGAATGCTGAAGATTAGGTGGGTAGATCACATAACTAATGAGGAGGTATTGAATAGAATTGGGGAGAAGAGGAGTTTGTGGCACTACTTGACAAGAAGAAGGGATCGGTTGGTAGGACATGTTCTGAGGCATCAAGGGATCAGAAATTTAGCATTGGAGGGCAGCGTGGAGGGTAAAAATCGTAGAGGGAGACCAAGACATGAATACAGTAAGCAGATTCAGAAGGATGTAGGCTGCAGTAGGTACTGGGAGATGAAGAAGCTTGCACAGGATAGAGTAGTATGGAGAGCTGCATGAAACCAGTCTCAGGACTGAAGACCACAACAACAACAACAACAACTCATTGTACATATTTTCACTTAAACACAGAGTGTACATTATTTTCACATTCGTTTCGGCTGAAAATTTAGAAAACAATAACAGTGGGCAGCGGGTATGCTCGATGAAGTGCGGCGGGTCCCGGCGGAGGTTGGAGTCCTCTCTCTGGCATCGGTGTGTGTGTGTTTGTCCTTAGGATAAGTTAGCTTAAGCAGTGTGTAAGCTTTGGGACTCATGACCTTAGCAGTTAAGTCCCATAGGATTTCACACACTTGTTTTTTTTTTTGTCGATCAAAACAATTTTAGTGTCTTTTATTTCTAACAGTTACTCCTTCGCTAAAAATAATGGTACAAAATATATTCACTGTATAAGAATCCAAACAAATCGCGAAGTATGAGTCGTTGACAGGTGATTTTATCGAAGAAGAACTACACAACAGAATGTTTCTACCGCAAACAACAATAACAAAAGAAAACTGTATTTACGTCAACAGACTTTTGGAGTCACGTTGTCAAAACGTGATGTTTTGCCAGATTAGTGTGCAGTTACTTAATCTGAATACCCGTTTGTGTAGGGAAGTGATGAGCTCATTCAGAAAATTCTCTTTCTTGAGTTGATGATACTCTTGAGCCAGCTCCGTAAACAGAATTTTAAGGACGAGAGATCAGGCGATGCCCGCACTTCCATTCGCACGGCTGACCCTGTAATCTTCAGTAAGAGTGCTGGTGGCGTGACCCGCCTGCTGCAGTGGCTTTCCGTCCGACTTCTTCCTATTACCGCGCGGCTGCCCTGACTGTATTGGTTTTAGGGCGTACCCCTCGGCCGTCACGTCACACCGCGCCGCGCCGAGCCGCGCCTCTGGCGGCCCCAGACGTGAAACCCGCTGTCTCACTCCTGCGGTACCTGTCGGCAGCGCGAGGCCGCTATTGGATTCAATTAGGTGCCGCCCCCTCAATTTGCCTGCCCCGCTGATAAGAAGGCCCCTAATTCGCTCATAAATAATGCAGGAGCCGTCTCACTGATGGGAGACGGTCTGCGGCGACCTTTGCATTAGCATTTTAATTGCGTCTCGTCAATTGGTAATTGCTGAACATTAAGATCTGCGACTGGCCATCCGGCCGTGCGAGGCGATCGCGGTCCTGCTCCCGTAAGATGAGTTACTCCCAACTGAAATGGAAGCAGCTGCTCTTTGCGAATCACTCCGGGGATGCGCTTCCCCTTTAAGACCTCTTCCCCAGCAGTAGAGCAACTTTAATTACTGCCTCAACAGTGGACCTATTTAGGTGAAATGACGTTCTGATTGTCACGTCAGGAGCTAAACCGTGCTCAATTGAACAAGCTGCTTCTTCTCCCCTGTCGCTAACTTGGCGGTAAAGAACAGCCGCCCGCACACCACTATCATTTGGCACCGGTAATGGCCTCTTTTAGTGCCGGCCGCTGTGGCCGAGCGGGTCTAGCCGCTTCAGTCTGGAACCGCGCTGCTGCTACGGTCGCAGGTTCGAATGCTGCCTCGGGCATGGATGTGTGTGATGTCTTTAGGTTAGGTGTAAGGAGTTCTAAGTCTAGGGGACTGATGACCTCAGATGTTAATTCCCATAGTGCTCAAAGCCATTTGAACCCTTTGAACCTCTTGTAGTCTAAAATAGTGTCGTCGGTACTTTACACTCCATGATGTTTTGTTAACTGTGGGTTGTCTGAGCTAAAGCAGGGTTCCAGGTTGTTGATGTTGTGGTCTTCAGTCCTGAGATTGGTTTGATGCAGCTCTCCATGCTACTCTATCCTGTGCAAGCTTCTTCATCTCCCAGTACCTACTGCAACCTACATCCTTCTGAATCTGCTTAGTGTATTGATCTCTTGGTCTCCCTCTACGATTTTTACCCTCCACTCTGCCCTCCAATGTTAAATTTCTGATCCCTTGATGCCTCAAAACATGTCCTACCAACCGATCCCTTCTTCTAGTCAAGTTGTGCCACAAACTTCTCTTCTCCCCAATCCTATTCAATACCTCCTCATTAGTTACGTGATCTACCCACCTTATCTTCAGCATTCTTCTGTAGCACCACATTTCGAAAGCTTCTATTCTCTTCTTGTCCAAACTGGTTATCGTCCATGTTTCACTTCCATCCATGGCTACACTCCATACAAATACTTTCAGAAACGACTTCCTGACACTTAAATCTATACTCGATATTAACAAATTTCTCTTCTTCAGAAACGATTTCCTTGCCATTGCCAGTCTACATTTTATATCCTCTCTACTTCGACCATCATCAGTTATTTTTCTCCCTAAATAGCAAAACTCCTTTACTACTTTAAGTGTCTCATTTCCTAATCTAATCCCCTCAGCATCACCCGATTTAATTTGACTACATTCCATTATCCTCGTTTTGCTTTTGTTGATGTTCATCTTATATCCTCCTATCAAGACACTGTCCATTCCGTTCAACTGCTCTTCCAAGTCCTTTGCTGTCTCTGACAGAATTACAATGTCATCGGCGAACCTCAAAGTTTTTATTTCTTCTCCATTGATTTTAATACTGACTCCGAATTTTTCTTTTGTTTCCTTTACTGCTTGCTCAATATACAGATTGAATAACATCGGGGAGAGGCTGCAACTCTGTCTTACTCCCTTCCCAATCACTGCTTCCCTTTCATGCCCCTCGACTCTTATAACTGCCATCTGGTTTCTGTACAAATTGTAAATAGCCTTTCGCTCCCTGTATTTTACCCCTGCCACCTTCAGAATTTGAAAGAGAGTATTCCAGTTAACGTTGTCAAAAGCTTTCTCTAAGTCTGCAAATGCTAGAAACGTAGGTTTGCCTTTTCTTAATCTTTCTTCTAAGATAAGTCTAAGGTTAGTATTGCCTCACGTGTTCCAACATTTCCACTGAATCCAAACTGATCTTCCCCGAGGTCCACTTCTACCAGTTTTTCCATTCGTCTGTAAAGAATTCGCGTTAGTATTTTGCAGCTGTGAGTTATTAAACTGATAGTTCGGTAATTTTCACATCCGTCAACACCTGCTTTCTTAGGGGTTGGAATTATTATATTCTTCTTGAAGTCTGTGGGTATTTCGCCTGTCTCATACATCTTACTCAGCAGATGGTAGAGTTTTGTCATGACTGGCTCTTCCAAGGCCATCAGTAGTTCTAATGGAATGTTGTCTACTCCCGGGGCCTTGTTTCGACTCAGGTCTTTCAGTGCTCTGTCAAACTCTTCACGCAGTATCTTATCTCCCATTTCATCTTCATCTACATCCTCTTCCATTTCCATAATATTGTCCTCAAGTACATCGCCCTTGTATAAACCCTCTATATAGAGGGTTGCAGGTACCAAAGCATAATTTCTTATAACATAAACCCAAAACTGTTTGTTAATCAGCAGACATACAGATACTACCACTTGGTTATTATGGCCTACCACCTGCAATGTGGTTAGAGAGCGTACTTTGTGTGGGATTTGTGCTCATTATTTTGCCTGCAGTTCTCAAACTTCAGCTACAGGAGATCGACAGAAATATGGGAACACCAAAAATAGAATACCAAAACACCTTACCGTAACTAGTACGGTATAGGGAACGCTTTAGCGTTCAAAACACCTCCCAGTCGTCTCGGGCTGGATAAATACGGGGTCTGCATGGGTTACAACGCAATCTTATACAATTCTTCGTGTACAGGTAAAGGTGATGAAGATATATCTACATCTACATTCACACTGCGCAATCCACCATACGGTGCGTGGCGGAGGGTACCTCGTACCACAACTAGCATCTTCTCTCCCTGTTCCACTCCCAAACAGAACGAGGGAAAAATGACTGCCTATGTGCCTCTGTACGAGCCCTAATCTTGTCTTTGTGGTCTTTCCGCGAAATATAAGTTGGCGGCAGTAAAACAGTACTGCAGTCAGCATCATTGCTTCTATGTCCTCCCTCAATCCGACCTGATAGGGATCCCAAACGCTCGAGCAGTACTCAAGAATAGGTCGTATTAGTGTTTTATAAGCGGTCTTCTTTACAGATGAACCACATCTTCCCAAAATTCTACCAATGAACCGAAGACGACCATTCGCCTTCCCCACAACTGCCATTACATGCTTGTCCCACTTCATATCGCTCTGCAATGTTACGCCGAAATATTTAATCGACGTGACTGTGTCAAGCGCTACACTACTAATGGAGTATTCAAACATTACGGTATTCTTTTTCTTATCATCTTTAATTTACATTTATCTGTATTTACAGTTAGCTGCCATTCTTTACACCAATCACAAATCCTGTCCAAGTCTTGTATCCTCCTTCAGTCACTCAACGACGACACCTTCCCGTACACCACAGCACCATCAGAAAACAGCCGTACATTGCTATCCACCCTATCCAAAAGATCATTTATGTAGATAGAAAATAACAGCGGACCTACCACACTTCCCCGGGGCACTCCAGATGATACCCTCGACTCGGATAGCAATGAGACGGCCTTCTCTCCAAGGCAGACCACAAAGACGTAATAGGTCTGTTGGCTGTGGTAGCCAGGGCAGATGAGATAATTCATCCCCGTGCTTACGAAACCAGTCCTGGACAGTGCGACCTGCGTGGAGAGGGGTGCTGTCGTCATGAGGCGCAGCTTCAGCGCTGCGGAACAAACACTGTGTCGTGGGTAGGACCTGGCAGCCAAAATGCTCACATAGTTCTCTGCAGTAATGTGACCGTGCAGAGTAACCGCGGGGCCCTTGGAATAAGACGACATGGCTGCCAAAATCATCGCCGAACACCCGCTACGTTTACCTCTCGGGACGTAAAATCGGCCAGAAATTGGAAACAGTGTTGGTAAAAGTACTCCATAGTCGATGTTTCATTGTTTCGGCACCACGTTTTCTTGTTACGAGCGTTTCCACCAGTAATGAGTGGTTTTGAATTCCATCTGGCCCTGCAACTCCCTGCTTATGGAGCTCTCTTAGCGTTGCACTGATGTTGACAGGGTTCGCGAGTGCGGCATTCTGTTCTGCAGTGACTTTTTTGTAGCTGTTGTTGTCTTATTTGTCGTCACAATACTCTACACTGATCGTCGCTCACAGTCACTCAACACAGTACTTCGTCCGCGTTCTGACTTAGCGGATGGTGTTCTTCCGCTTTCTGTCTGTGGCACAGTGCCTTCTCAGACACCAAACGCTTCGCCTTCCTCAGTTACGGAAGAACACACACTCGGCACTCGGGCACGACTGACACTGGGCGACGTGTCGGGCCGTTTGCACAGGTGCCGCCCTGCTCACACTCAACAGCGCCACCTGCAGGCTGCGCTAGCATCTCCATTCGTGTTCGAGCATACGCTTCTCGCGGAGTTTCGACACTTTTTTCCAATGCCTGTACTTATTTACCGAACTCACATTTTGCTAGTTTTGGACAAGAGAAAAAATATCGCGAACTGTAGGCAGCTTTTAGAAACCAGAGCCCTGTCACTTTACAGTTGCTAGTTTCTGCACTGATGCTGATATGAACACTATGTGATCAAAAGTATCCGAACATCAACAAAAACATACGTTTTTCATGTTAGGTGCACTGTGCTGCCACCTACTGCCAGGTAGTCCACATCAGCGACCTCAGTAGTCATTAGACATCATCAGAGAGTAGAATGGAGCGCTCCGCGGAACTCACCGTCAAGTGATTGGTCGTCACTTGTGTCATACGTCTGAACGCGAGATTTCCACACTACTAGACATCCCTAGGTCCACTGTTACCGATGTGACAATGAAGTGGAAACGTGAAGGAACACGTACAGCACAAAATCGTACAGGCCGACCTTGTCTGTTGACTGACAGAGACCGCCGACAGTTGGTCGTAAAGTGTAATAGGCAGACATCTATCCTGCCATCACACAGGAATTCCAAACTGCATCATGAACCACTGTAAGTACTATGACAGTTAGGCGTGAGGTGAGAAAACGGATTTGATAGTCGAGCGGCTGCTCATAAGCCACGCATCACGACGCATCGCGAAAAACAGTGGAAACACGTTGTTTGGAGTGACGAATCACAGTACACAACGTGGCGATCGGATGGTTGGATGTGGATATGGCGAATGCCCGGTGACTGTCATCTGCCAGCGTCTGTACTGCCAACAATAAAATTCGGAGGCGGTGGTGTGATGGTGTGGTCGTGTTTTTCATGGAGGGGGCTTGCACTCCTTGTTGTTTTGCATGGCACTATCACAGCACAGGCCTATATTGATGTTTTAAGCACCTTCCTGCTTCCCACTGCTGAAGTGCATTTCGGGGATGGCGGTTGCATCTTTCAACACGATCGAGCACCTGTTCATAATGCACGGCCTGTGGCGTAGTGGTTATACGACAATAACATCCCTATAATGGACTGGCTTGCACAGAGTCCTGACCTGAATCCTATAGAACAACTTCCTGATGTTTTGGAACACCGACTTCGTGCCAGGCCTCACCGACCGACATCGATACCTCTCCTCAGTGCAGCACTCCATGAAGAATGGGCTGCCAATCTACAAGAAACCTTCCAGCACCTGACTGAACGTATGCCTCCGAGAGTGGAAGCTGTCACCAAGGCTAATGGTGGGCCAACACCATATTGAATTCCAGCATTACCGATGGAGGGCGCTATCAACCTGTAAGTAATTTTCAGCCAGGTGTCCGGATACTTTTGATCACATAGTGTATGTCTGAGCAGCGGGTCTCGCACCATGTGAGTTACGTTCGCGAAATTGACAGTGTTTTGTTGCTGGAGGATGGCGAGTGGAGCGAGAGATGGTGTTGCTGCCCATGGCTGTACAAACAAAAAATAAAGGTTTATATTGGCCTATATAACCTTGAATTTTTAAATGCTAACGGAATAGCTCTCCATATGGTCTAAATGTAGATGAAGCTAAGGAATTCTGCTATGTAGGCAGGAAAATAATGAATGACGGACAGATCAAGGAGGAGATCAATAGCAGACTAGCACTGGAAAAAGGAGCACTTCTGGCCGAGAAATGTCTACTAGTATCAAACATAGGATTTAATTTGATGAAGAAGTCTGTGAGAATGTATATTTGGAGTACAGCATTGTACGGCAGTGAAACATGGTCTGTGGGAAAACCAGTACAGAAGAGAATCTCTGGTGCTACAGACGAATGTTGAAATGAGGTGCACTGATAAGGTAAGGAATGAGGAGGTTCTCGGCAGAATCGGAGAGGAAAAGAATATGTTGGAAACACAGACAAGGAGAAGGGACAGGATGATAGGACATCTGTTAAGACATCACTCACTGATTTCCACGGTAGCTGTAGAGGGCAAAAACTGTAGATGAAGACAGAGATTGGAATACATCGAGCAGATAATTGAGGACGAAGGCTGCAAGTGATACTCTGAGATGAAGAGGTTGCCACAAGAGAGAAATTCGTGGCGGGCCACGCCAAACGAGTCGGAAGACTGATGACTCAAAAGAAAGAAAAGAACGGGAAGGAAGGAAGGGCGGGCGTTTTGGGTCCACTACGTACTATCGTTGCCGCACGTCGAGGCACAGGATGCATGTTGCACCCAGAGGTGGATCAGCTGATCGTTACATGAAGGCCGATGGTTGCTACTAGTAGATTTACTCTGGTGAGGAACGCCCTCTTTGTCCGTGCTAGTCCGCTTTTTATGCTCTTCTTGCTTGGACTGTCACGTGTTATTTGGCTTGCGAGGCAGCAGAGTTCCTTCACTTTTGGACCGCACGGCACGACTATATTATCCGAGATTCCCTACAGCGTACGCCTGTCTCCCTGAGTATTCGGAACATCTTGCAGCACTTTATATATTTTTCCTGCCCCACGGCAGTTTCGGGGCTGGCGCCACTTGCTGGTGGCCGGTGGGTGCCTGCGCTGAGGTGGCGGGCGCGCGCTGGCGCCGCCCTCTGGCCGCGCAGCCAGCCTTCATTTGTCTGCCGCCGGAAATAGCCGCGCTGGAGGCGGGCCAGCGGCTAAAAGCGGCGCTGGCGGGGCCGCCGCAGTCCGGCTGCCGCGCACTCTGCGAATCACATCACTCTCAGGCGTATTCGAGGTGGCGAGGGTTGTACGTACGATTTCCTGTCACTTACAAGGGGAGGTCGCCAATCGGGGCACGCCGATTTCGCCCAACTAGCAGAACTGACACGGTAGTGATACACATGGAAACTAGGTTGCACAGCTTTCATGGAACAGATTTTACAGAACTTGCAAATGGTAAAAAGTTCTCAGGTTATAATGATTCGCCGATATGTGAAGTTGAAAAAACTGAAAGGAGAACTTTGTCTATTTACAGCAGTGAGGATAAACCTCTAGAGCCTCCAGACCTTCTTAAATCCATTACAAACAATTGATTAAGAAACCTCATCTCTGAAAGTGTGACATTACTGTCGTTGGCTCTTGCAATTACAGCAAGCACCACGTCTTGCGAAAGAAGCACGAGTACATTAAAACGCGTTAAAATCTATGACAAATGACAGACTGTCTGACTTGAAGATTTTGGCTATAGAGAACGGAACTGTGAAATCTTCAACCAAACGGCAGAAGTTCGTG
This sequence comes from Schistocerca nitens, assembly GCF_023898315.1. Taxonomy (NCBI): domain Eukaryota; kingdom Metazoa; phylum Arthropoda; class Insecta; order Orthoptera; family Acrididae; genus Schistocerca; species Schistocerca nitens. The sequence continues at coordinate 26,817,690 of NC_064618.1, forward strand.
TCTCGTGTTATCGATGTTTGCGCTCAGAAAAAGGACAGGAGGACAGAACTAATTTATAACAAATATGTAACGCTGATTTACTATTTACTACATTTTTGTTAACTTGTAGCTGTTTAATAATGTTATGCATTTATTTATAACAATTTCTGTAGTAATTTCAATCTCAGTAGAACTATGTAAATAAATTACTTTTACAGTTTTTGTACTTTACAAGTTCCACGGTGGAGATGGGGGTCATGTGCGACGACAATAGCGAATAATTAACACGTGAACCAGCGGCGGCGATTCTCACACGCTGCGCTGCACTGCACAGCACGTGCCCGCCCACCGTCCAAGAGGCGGCGTCACACGGCGACACCAGCGCCACTGCCTCAGCACTGCTGTCTGCGCCAGTTCTTGTGCCGCTTGTCTGGTGCTCGTCTGTGTCGGCATTGTTATTAAATTAGCACTAACCGCTTTTACCGTTTTCTGTAATGACACAATGGAAATTTTACGAATATAAATTACTAGTTTTTTAAACAGCTTCGTTCAAAAACAAAAAAAAATTATCACTGCTGCTATGCTTAATTGATCCGACCGATTATTAGTAAAAAATAAAAATACCTTTCATAACCGAGACCAAACGAATACAAAAAAAACGATTATTCAGAACTAAAATATACGTACTGGTTTCAATCGGTCGTTTTTTCCTGTTCCTAGCAGCGAGCCTTGAGGAAAGCGGAAGGCGCATATGTGGCGTCACCGTGTGGTACAGGTCATCCCCGTGTGTGTGTGTGTGTGTGTGTGTGTGTGTGTGTGTGTGGTTGGAGCGTCCACTGCAGCCAGCCCTGCTCAAAAACTGTCGGTCGTAGACAGGGGACAGCCATTACGACGGAAATTTTATGGACAGATCGTTATGTCTCGCACTCAGCTTTCTTACGTAGTGCGAGTAACCCCCCCCCCCCTCCAATCCGATTCTTTAAACAATCCGACTCACAGCTTCAAACACTGGATAAGTGTAGTGTGGGTAATTTCTGCTCCATATTAACGTAAAGCTAGTTTTTCACGCTTCTCCGTCTTTCTGACGTCGTATCTGGTTGGTTGGTTGTTTGGGGAAGGAGACCAGACAGCGTGGTCATCGGTCTCATCGGAGTAGGGAAGGATGGGGAAGGAAGTCGGCCGTGCCCTTTCAGAGGAACCATCCCGGCATTTGCCTGGAGTGATTTAGGGAAATCACGGAAAACCTAAATCAGGATGGCCGGACGCGGGATTGAACCGTCGTCCTCCCGAATGCGAGTCCAGTGTCTAACCACTGCGCCACCTCGCTCGGTCTGACGTCCTATATCCTGAATTATGTGACGAAGAATAATATAGTCGTGCACGCAGGTTCAGTGGTATATGTGGATACTCTCTGCACAGAGTGTGCTACGAATAGCGTTAGTAATAAAGAAATAATAAATTAAAGCGTTGTTTCTGATGCTCAACTTTTACTACATGAACAGTAAAAATGTAATAAGCGATAAACTCTTTTTCCCTTATGTTATTTTGTGGAGGAGGGGGCGGGGGCGTCAGCCACAAGAAGTTTCGAAAAGTTTTGAATTACGTGCAAAGTTTTTTGCAAGTCGCTAAGTGCCCTCGTTCTGAGGCACTGAATGAATATAGTGGCAGTAATTTGCGAGCCCTAAGCTATGCTGTCAACAAAAGTATCCGGACATCCCCAAAAACATGTTTTTCATATCAGGTGCATTGTGCTGCCACCTACTGCCAGGAGGTACTCCATATCAGCGACCTCAGTAGTCATTAGACACACTGAGAGAGCAGAATGGGGCGCTCCGCGGAACTCACTGACTTCGAACGTGGTCAGGAGATTTGATATCACTTGTGTCGTACATCTGAACTCGAGATTTCCACACTCCTAAACATCCCTAGGTCCACTGCTTTCTATGTGATAGTGACATGGAAACGTGAAGGGACACGTACAGCACAAAAGCGTACAGGCTGACCTCGTCTGTTGACTGACAGAGGCCGCCGACAGTTGGAGAGGGTCGTAATGTGTAATTGGCAGATATCTGTTCAGACCATCACACAGTAATTCCAAACTGCATCAGGATCCACTGCAATTACTATGACAGTTAGATGGAAAGGAAGAAACCTTGGATTTCATTGTCGAGCGGCTGCTCATAAGCCACACATCGCGCCAGTAAATGCCAAACGACGTCTCGCTTGGTGTAAGGAGGGTAGACATTGGACGATTGAACAGTGGAAACACGTTGTGTGGCATGACGAATCAGAGCACACAACGTGGCGATCCGATGGCAGGTTGTGGGTATGGCGTATGCCCGGTGAACGTCATCTGCCAGCGTGTGTACTGCCAACAATAAAATTCGGAGACTGTGGTGTTACGGTGTGGTCGTGTTTTTCATGGAGGGGGCTTGTTATTTTGCATGGCACTATCACAGCACAGGCCTACATTGATGTTTTAAGCGCCTTCTTGCTTCCCCCTGTTGAAGAGTAATTCGGGGATGGCGATTGCATCGATCGAGCACCTGTTCATAATGGACGGCCTGTGGCGGAGTGGTTGCACGACAATAATATCTCTATAGTGGACTGGTCTGTAGAGAGTCGTGACCTGAATCCTAATGAACACATCTGGGATATTCTGGATTGACGACTTCGTGCCAGGCCTCACCGACCGACATCGATACCTCTCCTCAGTGTAGCACTCCGTGAAGAATGGGCTGCCATTCCCCAAGAAACCTTGCAGCACCTGACTGAACGTATGCTTTGCGAGAGTGGACGCTGTCATCATGGCTAAGGATGGGACAGCATCATACTGAATTCCAGCGTTACCGATGGAGGGCGCCACTAACTTGTAAGTCATTTTCAGCCAGGTGTCCGGATACTTTTGGTCACGTAGTGTGTGTACGCCTCACTTACTGTGGTAAATCTGTAACGTTAGATTGTACCTTTTAGTGAGCAGATTAGGAGAGCGTTTTACATTTTCTAAATTCGGTCAATACTTACACGAAGTACTGAAAATCAATTTCTGTTGCCCCTGATAGCCGTTAGATTGGCAACCTGCAACTGCGAAAGGACGACCACGTGACTCTTTCAGCCGTTCAGCGATACACTGTGGATAAATATACAGTACGTGTTTGGAAGTGGCTTCCTTAGGCGTATGCATCGCAAAAGCAGAGTTCCGCAACAGAAGAAGCTCCGACAGAGTAACACCATTTCCTGATTGGGAAATGGTTTAGTATCTGTGGTGTGGTTTCGAACCACAGCCGGGTCGAACGCCCCGTGCAGCTAAGCTCCGGAAGGGAACCCGCAGTGCAGAAATTTGTGGCGCGCTGCCTGGAGGGGCGGGCGGGGGGGGGGGGGGAGTACTGCCTCGCTGGCGGGATGTGAACGAACCGAATGACGCGAAACAGTTCCGGTGCACCGGCAGCTCGTCTTTCGATCCTGATGAGAGTGCCGTGCGGGTCCAGGAGGTTCCTGGAACCTGCTAGCGTGGAGAGGGAACGGGCCGGACAGACAACATGCCGGCTCTGCCCGCAGATCGACTCGCGTCCGGCGCTCAGACAAATCGGAAAAGTCGTTTGCAAATGTTAGGCGATTGTCGCAACACCTCTTTCCTCCGATCGTAGGTTCTTCTGGTTCGTGTTCTTTCTTTCCAAATTACCACAATTTTTATCAAAGATGCGGTTGAATAAAAGTGTAGCTAAACCATATGCCTAGTTTGAAACCTGTATTTATTTATTTATCATAAATTTGTATTAATTGATAAGACACTTTTTTAGAATTGTTTATTAAATACTAGTAATTGTTAAAAAAGAGTTAAAAGACATTCACTTCACGGAAAGGCATTTTTCGGACACAGACAGTTACGATAATTTTCGTGTTTTATTTTAACTTTCATTTTATTCGTTTCCTTAGAAGAGTATTTTTAAACACAGCAAGTTGCCAAAAAATTCGAGGCATTCTGCATGTTGGCTGGGCCCTCTACAGAACGCCTTGCGTATATACTGTTGTGAGATGCCACCACACATAAATCTGTACCAAAGAACAAACAGCGTCCGAACAAAGTCCAACGGTACCGACAGGCCGCCGTGTCATCGTCAGCCCGTAGGTGTCATCGGATGCAGATAGCGAAGGGCATGTTGTCAGCACACCGTTCTCCGGGCCGTTGTCAGTTTTCGTGACGAGCCGCTGCTTCTCGTTGAAGTAGCTGCTCAGTTTCCCTCAAAAGGCTGAGTGCTCCCAGCTTGCCAACAGCGCTCCGCTGACTCCGACGGTGACCCATCCAAGTGGTTGCCAAGTCCGACAGCGCTTAACTCCGGTGCTCTGACGGGAACCGTTGTTACCACTGCGGCAAGACCATTGGCATAAATAAATTTCTAGAGTAATAAAACTTAATTTAGATAGATCCGCTTTAGTTGTACTAATATTTATTGAAACCGCGACCGGTTGAGGGAATTTAAAAACCCATCTTCAGGTGTATGGGACTATTGTGTTTCGTAACACATATAATATGCAGTCGGATGAGTGAGTGTAAGGGCTGGAGTCGCTGCACGTTGCCGGATACTGCCCACCGTGCGGCTGCCCGGCGGGGCACAATTTCCACCAACGTGCAGTGAGCGGAAGCGCTTCAACTGACTGGTCCAACCGGACGTTAGGTGTTACGAAACGCAATAATTCTATACACCTGAAGACGGGATTTTAAAATGCCGAAACCGGTCGTGGTTTGAATAAATATTAGTGCAACTAAAGCGGATCTATCTAAATTAATTGCCATGCCTCTCAGCTGACGATGTGCTACGTACCAAATCTTGTGCACATTTGTCGGTAATAATAATAATAATAATAATAATAATTCCGTGTGGCTCAACGGCCAGCCGCAAGTCTTCCTATTGGACGCCACTTCGGCGACTCGCATGTGACTAACCTATCCCAGTAACCCTACCGCGGGAAGGGGACCTACAGTGTAACGTGGAATCCGAACCACGTGGCTTTCCTGACGAGTCATTAAGAGCAGTCAACTGGCAGAGCGTGGGATGTCATTAAGAGCTAGACGCAGTTAAAACGCAGACTGAAAAATCAGGTGTCCGACTGGGATTCTATCCCGCAGCCTTTTGGCCGTGTAAAGTGCGAAATGTAGAGCACGGAGTTTCTACCTCTGGCAACGACAACGCTTGTAACTGGGTGACAGAGACGGACGGCTGCCGGCCGCCTTGTGGCCAGGTGCTTTGCAGCGGCTCAGAGGCGCCACCAGCACAGCAGCAGGGCAGCGCAGCACAGTGACGTCACGCAGACAGGCCACCGTCTCCAGCCTCAGCACGCGAGGAATGTAACGGCTCCTGTCCAAACTACCGGCTGTGTCACCGTGTCGTGTCACACAACGTCGAATGCGATATGGCAACATTTAATGCTTTATCTCAATGTGAGGTATGTCAAGTGTTAGTTTTACGTGCGATACACGCACACATTGTAGTGCTCCTCCATATCGGTTTTAGAAATGCTTGACAACAGCAAGTAGTCGAAATTAGCTAATCGCACGATTAAATAAAAATCGACTTATAGCCTACTACGGACCTTGTTTACGTATATTAAGCATCTGGAGGCTGTGGATCCCCATAAATACAAAATTTCTGGCAACATTTGTTCTCGTCGGAGCCTCCACAGCAGGATACGCCTAGGCCGGTCGGCGCTGCTGCTCCACACGACGTCGCCCTCCCCTTGCAAACACTTGTCTCGCTGCGGACGCCTCATCTCCTGAACGTGGCTGTACTACCCTGCACGATCGACGGAACAGTGTCTTTCCTGCGAGGTGCTAGTCGCGCGTGTCGCCTTTGAGACCTTCCACGACGTACAGCACTTCCCGCATGAAACCACACATTTCACATTCGCGATCGAGACGTGCGACCCCGACCAACGACGATGACCTACGAATTGGACCTGCCACGATCCTGCCTCTGTCGATACGTGCTGCTAAAACTTCTTCTTCTTGCACGATCTTCTCACAAACGAGCCATACTCAAAGGCAGATTCTGAATGAATGTAGGTACTGTTACTCCTACCTGCTTTCTATTTGCATCCAGTCTTCATAGTGTTGCGTTCTTAATGCCTACGAGTGTAGGGCAGTCTTCTTGGAAAGCCCCGCGTAAGCCACCATAGGACGGCCATACAGTAGGCATAGAGCAGCCAATATCGCATCTCGTCCCTTCTTGACGTAGAACTCAGGACGTAATGTGTTCACTTGTGTTCTGTTTCGTTCGGCTGCTGTAATGCGTGCGGCACTGGTGAAAATTGTTAGAAAGCTGCAAATACCGCTTCCGTGTTATAAGTCTATGCAAATATTGTAGTACATCTCGCCTGTTATATGCCTTCTTGTCGCAAATACACACACGTGTTGTCAGTTGGTACCGTAGGCATAGTATCCCCATGAGATTTATACAGCAGTTTCTGTAGGCCATATCTTGATTTATGGTGATGATTAATATAATTTTCAAATGGAATCTGCATTAATGCCACGTTCTTCCACTGCTGGCTGTAGAAATGAAAATGACTTCACGATGCTAGTATTTCCATCAATGAAAACGGAAACAGGAGACAGTCGTTCATCGGAAGACGAAAATCGTAGGCCGCCTCGAGTCGTACGATTTGGCATCGGTAACGTCTAAACAATACTATTTAGTTATATATAAGTCGTAAACAATTTACTAGTATTGCATGTGTAATTTTTATGTTGGTAACAAAAAACAAATATATATTTTTATTGCCAAATAGTTGTTACATTGCAATGTTACTAGTACGCATTTCATTAAAATCTTTTCTCATTTACTGCATTCCGCATAGCAACTGATAGATAATTAATGCTATGTTGCAGAATGACGACTTATCAGAATACAATTCGAATTTTCTCAGTGTTCCATTGACAATTTTTTTTTTTTAAATTTGGCACTCTTATATGTACATTTTACGATATGTAGCGTTTCCAGATGCAGATATGTAATATATGAGTGCAGTAAGAGATTTTTTACATTCCTAGTGATTCGAAATGCAACTACAGGGAAACGTTTTCTAGAGTTCTTCAGTACAAAAAAACGTTCTTACAGCCGCAATGATAAATCGACTATAGGCTACTTCGTACGAGTAAAGGGCAAGATTTTCAAAGTTTAGTTGTCACTAATTTTAACGATAAAAATTCCAACAGGACACACTGAGTCTCTCTCAGGTGAAACATATGAAACTTCCTTTTTTCTCTGGTCGTTTGCCGTTACTTCCGAAACATCAAATTACGTGACGAGTGCTTCATTAATTCTGCTGTTTTCCAGGCATATACATTCATTTGCGGCATACTGTTTCACTTATTTTCGCATTTAAGTACGCAATTACATAGAAATGTCATTTGCCTTTATCCGTTGTCAAATATTGTGAGTGCTGTTTCCGTGTCACATAATCACCTCTAGTGACAGTCAGCATGCGACTGCATTTCTCCTTGGAAGGTGCCTACATAGTTAACGTACATCCCACGCTCTGCCAGTTGAAAACATGGCGGCCGCCGCACGTCCGCCCACCACCTGTATGTGGCCGCGTTTATCGATGCGATCTGAAGGACGGACCGACGTGGAAAGTGTGCTTTGCACTCGACTCTACGTGACTGCGGATAGATTCCTGAAGTAGCTGAGGCTCCAGGGACCAGTCCTCTTGGTCTGTGCTGTGGGAACCACACCGGGATACACCAGAGGCGTCGCCGCCGCTGTTTAACACTTTTTTTTTTTATTAAATCACTTCCTGTCAGTTCAGTACAAACATTGCTGTTGATTTTAAACTAGCTTCTCGATGGCCTACAAACAAGAAATTTGAATCGTAGCTCAGAAGTGGAGGACAATGCAGTTGTGTGCGAGTAAGAAGGGGAGGGGGTGGTGACGCAGACGGGGGACAGAGGAGCGCAGAGCAGATCACCGCCTCTGATCACCGTGCCCAGCAGATCGCGTCGCGGCCCCTTCTGGCGAGGTGCGCGGAGGTCACCTGCTGCAGAAAGTGTCTGCAACAAGTCAGTCGAAGCAGTTTCTATGAAGTTCTGCAACCAGGAAAAATGTTACTGTGACCGCGAAACCTCCCGTAGACCCCTACAGCTGAGGGCTGGAGTGATATGAAAGCATAGCTCAACATTAACTCGGTTTCTCATCTGATGTGTCGTGGAGGGTGTTTTACCCACCAGTGCCCTTACCCCCTTTCCTGTGCCAGTCACGAATGGTTGACGGGAGGAACGGTCACCACTAATCCTCCGCCTGAACTCGAATCTCTCTAATTTTACCTCTTTCGGTCTTTTCTCGAGATATGTCAATGGACGAAGCAATATATTATAAAATTCTTCTCGGGTATGCAGCCGGATCATGACGTCTTCAAGACACAATATTTCTGCGGTCCAACTGTCCGCCATCATCAGGTGAGAGCGCTGGTGCACAATCTCGCCGAGATTGTGCACCAGCGCTCTCACCTGATGATGGCGGACAGTTGGACCGCAGAAATATTGTGTCTTGAAGACGTCATGATCCGGCTGCATACCCGAGAAGAATTTTATAAATTATTACGCCGGGAAAGCCTTCGTAGTCACATCGAAGCAATATATTGGTTGACTTAGGTAAAAGAAAACCGGAATAAACCTGAAATTTACGACGTATCACTGTTGTATTCTCATCAGGATGTTTGAAATGGTTTGAGAAAGTTCACAAACATAAGATAAAAAATCACAAAATATTTATTTAAATAAAAATAAATTTTTAATACAATGCGTTTTTTACATCGGACTAAAAAGTATAAAATAATATCTCTTAGCTCCGTACAAATACAATTCTGGTCAAATATAAGATTAGTTACACCCATGGCAAAAGCTATGTATGAGAAATATGCTATAAGACATATATAAAAAATATTAAATTGAGATTGATTATTATACAAACTATTAGATCGATGAGTTCTAAATATTTAATCAGCGCTCTCATCAGTTATTAAGACATACATAAAGCGGAACGTACTCTTGGCTGCTACCCTACTGTTATAAAGAATGTCACTATGAAAACTACAGTTAAAGTAAGACGATTCTGCAACATCCATCAAAGATGCAATTGTGATGTAGGCGACTCCGTATAATCGATATATACGACAACTCGAAGGATTTTTACATCATTGATTTTAATGACACTGTAATCGTATTAAGGTTGCCCATAGAGGGCACAGCTATTACAGATCGTAGTTTACCGTTTTTATCTAAAATATAAATAAGTTAATCAGACATTTTAAATGAATCAATTTTATGTTATTAGTGTATTTCGTACTTTTATACTTTGACGATAGCGTCATATTATGAACGCTGATGGGCAGTTGTGAAGTAGTGTGAGAGGAAGTAGGCGGAGCCTCTGCATATTTAAGCTCATGCTCAGCACTCGTGACCATCAGTTGACTTCGTAGCAGCTGAGGAGAGCTCCGCCTACCATCCTCAGAGGAAGCCATGGGTATAATAAGTTTTATTTTATCTTGTTAAACTTTTGTCGTCATTAGACAATTTTCATTTTATTTTAAGATTAGTCTCTAGTATTTTCTAAAATTAATTCACAGGTCTGAAGATAGTTATATAAATATAACCGAAACCGGTCGCCTATGTTATTGAGACATAAGTGTTGTGATCAAGACTGAACTTTAGTTAAAATATAATTCCGTACAAATAGCTAAACCCACACAAATATTTCTGAAAATTTGTGCTTTTGAATTTTTGATACCTATGAAAGTACTTGTAACATGTATAACGAAAAACGTGGAGCACATGCAATACATAACTGATGCATGAAGAGGTCACCACCTCACTGTTATATGCCGTACGCACCCCATCTTTATGTTATGTGTTACAAGTATTTTCATAATTACCAAAGATTCACAGTCACAAATTTACAAAAATATCTGTATAAGCTAGGAACCTGTATGGCGCTACGAAAAATTATTTTTTATTTTTTAGTCCTATACGAAATCGTGTTACATTACAATTTAATGTTTCTTAAATAGTTAGTCTCATTCCATTCACGGATGGTGCGCCTCGAGAAACATACCTGGTGCACCTGCAGTGTTGTTGTTGATGTTGTGGTCTTCAGTCCGGAGACTGGTTTGATGCAGCTCTCCATATTACTCTATCCTGTGCAAGCTTCTTCATCTCCGAGTAACTGCTGCAACCTGTATCCTTCTGCATCTGCTTATTGTATTCATCTCTTGACTTCGCTCTACAACTTTTATCCTCCACGCTTCCCTCCAGTACTACATTGGTGATACCTTGATGCCTCAGGACGTGCCCTGCCAACCGATTCCTTATTTTAGTCAGGTTGTGCCACAAATTCCTCTTCCCCCCCCCCCCCCCCCAGTTCTATTCAGTACCTCCTCATTATTAACGTGATCTACCCATCTAATATTCAGCATTCTTCTGTAGCACCACATTTCGAAAGCTTCTGTTCTCTTCTTGTCTAAACTATTTATCGTCCATGTTTCACTTCCATACATGGCCACACTCTATACAAATACTTTCAGAAAAGACTTCCTGACACTTAACTCTATACTTGATATTAACAAATTTCTCTTCTTCAGAAAAGCTTTCCTTGCCAGAGGCAGACTACATTTCACATCCTCCCAAATTTTTCCTTTCCTTCCTTTAGTGCTTGCACAATGTACAGATTGAACAACATCGGGGACAGGCTACAACCCTGTCTCACTCCCTTCCCAACCGCTGCTTCCCTTTCATGCCCCTCGACTCTTATAACTGCCATCTGGTTTCTGTACAAATTGTAAATAGCCTCTTCCTCCCTGTATTTTACCCCTGTTACCTTCAGGATTTGAAAGAGTATTGCATTCAACATTGTCAAAAGCTTTTTCTAAGTCTACAAATCCTACGAACGTAGGTTTGTTTTTCCTTAATCTATCTTCTAAGATAAGTCGTAGGGTCTGTATTGCCTCGCGTGCTTCAACATTTCTACGGAATCGAAACTGATCTTCGCCAAGGTCGGCTTCTACGAATTTTTCCATTCGTCTGTAAAGAATTTGTGTCAGTATTTTGCAGCCGTGACTTATTAAACTGGTAGTTCGATAATTTTCACACCTGTCAACACCTGATTTCTTTGGGATTGGAATTATTATATTCTTCTCGAAATCTGAGGTTATTTCGCCTGCCTCATACATCTTGTTCACCAGATGGTAGAGTTTTGTCAGGGCTGGCTCTCCCAAGGCTATCTGTAGTTGTAATTGAATGTTGTCTACTCCCGAGGCCTTTTTTTGACTTACGTCTTTCAGTGCATTGTCAAACTCTTCAGCCAGTATCATATCTCCCCTTCATCTATTCCATTTCGATAATATCATAATATTGTCCTCAAGTACATCGCCCTGTATATATTCCTTCCACCTTTCTGCTTTCCCTTCTTTGCTTAGAACTGATTTTCCATCTGCGCTCTTGATATTCATACAGGTGGTTCTCTTTTCTACAAATGTCTATTTAATTTTCCTGTAAGCAGAATCTGTCTTACCCCTAGTGATATATGCCTCTACATCCCTACATTTGTCCTCTAGCCATCCTTGCTTAGCAATTTTGCACTTTCTGTCGATCTCATTTTTGAGACGTTTGTATTCCTTTTCGCATGCTTCATTAACTGCATTTTTATATTTTCTACTTTCATCAATTAAATTCAATATTTCTTCTGTTACCCAAGGATTTCTACTAGCCCTCGTCTTTTTACCTACTTGATCCTCTGCTGCCTTCACTACTTCATCCCTCAGAGTTACCCATTCTTCTTCTGCTGTACTTCTTTCTCCCATTCCTGTCAATTGTTCCCTTATGCTCTCCCTGAAACTCTGTACAACTTCTGGTTTAGTCAGTTTATCCAGGTCCCATCTCCTTAAATTCCCACCTTTTTGCAGTTTCTTCAGTTTTAATCTACAGTTCATAACCAATAGATTGTGGTCAGTGTCCACATTGCCGCTGGAAATGTCTTACAATTTAAAAGCTGGTTCCTAAATCTCTGTGTTACCATTATATAATCTGTCATAAATCTTCCAGTGTCTCCAGTCCTCTTCCATGTATACAACCTTCTTTCATGGTTCTTAAACCAAGTTATGTTCTGCGCAAAATTGTACCAGGCGGATTCCTCTTCCATTCCTTACCCCCAGTCCATATTCAGCTACTACTTTTCCTTCTCTTCCTTTCCGTACTATTCCCTGCAATGAACACGCCGTTTAAAATGAGAGTCCCATACTCTGCTGGTCAAAACCAGGAAAAAAGTGTTGTTAACGTTTGTCCGGAGACAAATACTTGTAGCCGTATGAGCCATTGTATGCTGCAACAGTAATCTGCCTGCTAACAGGACGTGGTTACTACTATTTCTTAACAGTCGTCGTCCTCGAAGAACTACAAACTGTGAGAAAACACTTGGTTGCGCTCGGGTTTGACAGACGTTCCTGTGTCGTCCGAGCCGCGCGGGTTAGCCGTACGGTCTGGGGCCCCTTGCCACGGTCCGTGCGGCTCCCACCGTCAGAGGTTCTAGTCCTCCCTCCGGCATGGGGCGTGTGTGTTTTCCATAGCGTAAGTTAGTTTAAGTTAGATTAGGTAGTGTGTAGGCTTAGGGACCGACGATGACCTCAGCAGTTTGATCCCATAAGACCTTACCAAAATAGTGACGTGTGCAGGTTCTGGATGGGCGTGGCAGACACCAAGCCTTTAAATGCCCCCACAGCTTGAACGGGTAGGCCACGCTACGCCACGGGAGCTCCTCGACGAATCGATCGACCATTAAAGGTTCGTGTTAGAAACTATCGTACAGGTCCAAGAATAGGAGGTGGTTCCCCACTGTGAGTATCTCGCATCATTTATCTGAGCCGTAACATAATGCCATGTCTGCCATTTGCTACACGGGATTACAGGACGCTGGTTGACTGTTGATTTTGTTCACACTCCACTGTGTCACTAGCCCTGCTGCCCCGACGCCCGCACAACCGCAAAGCGACACATAAGAAGCAGCTGTTCGAGGATACGTTGCAGGCGTTGCGTTTGACAACAACGTCACAGTGAGAGAACTAAGTACAGGGAGAAACGCAAGCAAGTAAAGAATCACCAACGAAGAGCAGCAAAAAAGCAGGCTACACCTCGCAGTGTTGGACGTTCTTGACGCGAATAAAATGGCCCCTATGTCAACAAGTATTTGTTTGGGGGCATTTGTATATAGCCCTTTAATTGCTAGTTTTGACCATATCCCTTTAAGATATGGGACACATTTTTTAAATACTCTTGGAAGGCCAAGTTTCTCTGTGTTCACACTTTCATTAGCTAGGAGTCAATAATACTTTCCATGGCCCGTCTGCCATCGTAGACAGCTGAAATATTTTGGGCGAGCCTTTCAAGACATACGACCTAGTCTGTGGCGACGTCCACTGGATAGGTTTCTGGGACGCCGTCCCGCCGACCAACCAAGGCCCTGTAGAAAACTACTTGCTGAGAGTCATTTGCTGTTTCTGTAGTCCTGCTTGGTAAGCGTCCTTTAGTGACGAACATTACACATAAGTGCTATGACGATAGTTCTGCTTTCGACCTGCCGAAGCAGTGAATTTCATCGTGACACGGGATTTATAGACAGTCTCCACCTAAAATTACTCACCTAGGTGGCTAAGCCACCGGTAACGTCAAAACTGCGCTCGCATTCCAAAGGACGGCACTTTATCTTCCAGTGCAGCCACCCAGTTTCTGATTTACCGTACTTACTTACTTACTTGGTAACCTTACTACTTTTTCTTCCAGGAGAGACTTTTAGTCTGTCTAGGCCACAAATTTCGCATTACCTTTTCACGGGACTACGAGCGTCTCTTCTTCCAGTGGGCTGATACTCGAGGGCAAGTTTCGGAAATGTATTGTTGCCCATTCTTAGTAATGTACCGAGGGGTACCTGTGGAGGGGCAACACTAACCCGAGGCTCCTGAACAGGGGCAGCAATCTTTCCAGCAGTTGCAGGAGCGATAGACTGGTTGATCGCGTGTTCTGGCCTTGCCATTTTAGCCAACGTGGTGTTGTTGTGCTGTAAATGCGAACGGCTGAAAATATTTCCCGAGGAAATGCCTGGCATCAAAAAATTCTTCGGTCGGAAGAGCACAACATGACTGCCAAGAAGTTAGTCTATCTCACAATAGATGGGAAGGGTAGATTATTTCACCATGTTGGAAGGAAAGGTGGTTAGCTTGAGGCGAAACGTTGAGTTTTTAAAGATGGAAGGAAGATTAGATGTGTTGGTTCAGACTCGTCAACAGGTCTTACGGATGAAAAGTTGGATGGCGGGACCCAAGTGCGGAGGCATCGCAGGTCAAGTGAGGGTCTCCTCGGTGTGTGAAGAGGTGCAGGAACTTCTTGTTCTTCTTCTTGCTGTTTCGTCAAGTATTAGCCATTTGCTTTTTGAGCGCCTCTGCTGTTTGTATTAGTTTCTGCTTAATCTATCCATCTCTGTCTCGGCCTGTGTATTGATCGTTTCAGTATTCGTTATTATCTTAGGCACTCTGTTTTCGTTCGTTCTTCTGATATGATCTCTCTCTTGATTTATATGCTCCGTCATCTGCTCATTGTCGGCCGGCGTGGCCGAGCGGTTCTAGGCGCGTTCTCGCTTCCCACGCCCGGGTTCCCGGGTTCGATTCCCGGCGGGGTCAGGGATTTTCTCTGCCTCGTGGTGACTGGGTGTTGTGTACTGTCCTTAGGTTAGTTAGATTTAAGTAGTTCTAAGTTGAAGGGTCTGATGCCCATAGATGTTAAGTCCCATAGTGCTCAGAGCCATCTGCTCATTTACGCTTTTAAATTCTACTTCTTATTATTGTTGTATTTCTTATCGTATCAGATAGTTCGAAGCCAGATGGTCGTCTTAAAAATCTCTTTTTCGCAGCTTGTGTCCTCCGTTCATTTGCAGCCATTACAGTCCATGTCTCAGTGACAAAATGTGGATTGTATTGGCATTGTTTTTGCTTTATTGTGGTAACTTTCTTTACACTTTTATTCAGTCCATGTCTCAGTGACAAAATGTGGATTGTATTGGCATTGTTTTTGCTTTATTGTGGTAACTTTCTTTACACTTTTATTCAGTGTTCTGCATAAAATCCACTAACGCAACTGAATCCTTCAATTTCTTTATCGTTTTATAAAGAAGAACGTATCTTATTGATTCACCCTGTTTTCTTATCGTCTGTTATAGTTTTGCGTGGAACCGGGTGTTTCTTTACCTTTAAAACCCATAACTTGGTTTTTGGGTCAAGATTATTAGGTTACAGCTCTTAACAGCGCTATTTAATTTATAAATGGCTTTTTGAAGAGCGTCCTCGTGTCATCTGTAAGAAATTCTTCATTAGCAAACAGTGTTGTCGTTAGCTAGTTTCGTTGGTAACGTTATGGATGTAATGCTTTATTTATTTTAGCCATTGTCTCAATATATTATCAACATACGTGTTAGGAAATATCAGAGCTGATCTATATCGTTGCCGTAACCCCAGATTTCTTGTTACTTCGACATTATCTTTTACGCCAGCGGAAATTTTGGAGTCCTGGTAGGTTGTTGGATTACTGTCCTCTCTAGTATCTCCCACAACATTATGCTGTCTATATTGCCGAAGGCTTTCGCGTAGTCAGTAAACAGCTGATGTGATTCTCTGTTAAATTGTCGTGTTTTTTCGATCACTTGTCTGATGACAGATGTATTGGCGACAGAAGCCACCAGTCGGTCCCGCTGCTGCGGTGTCAGCGCCGGATTGCAAGGGCGAGGGGAGCAGAGCCGCGACCCCGCGGGTCCTGGGTTCTCGCCAGGAGGGGAGCCGGCCAGCCGGCGGCGGCGCCCCTCCCTCCCGCCTGCACCCCGCAGCGTCGACCCGCGCCGTGACGCAAGCCTCGCTGACGTCACCGGCTCGGCTCGCCTACAGTTTTCGCCCGGCACATCCTCATCACGGCTTGTGGTCCGCGCTGCCACGCAGAATGCGCACCGCCCACGAGCCGGCCCCCGTGCACGCGTAGGAGCCGAGGTCACCGGCAGGACGTTGTGAGAAGGCACGGGACTATGTTCCCCGTCCGGCCATCTGCACTTACGTATTCCGTTGTTTTCTTAATCCATTTAAAACGCAATCGAGTTTGTGACTGTGAAAGTTCGCTAAATTGATAAAGCGCAGCCCCACCGTTCTTCTAACCGCTAATGTTTACGTTTATCGAGACTTTTGGGGTCCTAGGTCCCAACATTATGCGTTTATTTTCAATTTTTTACTCGTCACCAAAGCTAACAGGAATACAACAAAAGTTACTCCTCCACACTATCTCATCTGAGTGTTGTGCTCGTTGTGGTGAGCTCTGTGGCTGGCAGCTGAGTTACCCAATCACAAATACTCTGCTTGCAAAAAAAAAAAAAAAAAAAAAAATGAAAATCCGGAGTTAATTAGCGTTTAATTGTCCAAATACAGAAACAATCCTCACCAACTCCCCACTAGCCAAAAATCTCACAGCAGCATGTCACGCTATATAAGAAAAACTAACTAAATCGATTTCCTCGCACATTCTTCTTTAGTTTTCATGTTATTTGTTGAGTATTTAAACAAAGTAGCGGAGAGAGTGACTTCTTCTGAAGAATCCACAGGAACACTGCCACTTCCATAGTCCAGATCGCTATCGCACGCGTGTCTGCTTACGAGTAGCCGGTTCGATCCCTGGTGCTGACTAGAAAAATGTCACCGCCACTGTTTGTTCAAAATGGTTCAAATGGCTCTAAGCACTATGTGACTTAACATCTGATGTCATCAGTCGCCCTGAACTTAGAACTACTTAAACTTAACTAACATAAGGACAGCACACACATCCATGCCCGAGGCAGGATACGAACCTGCGACGTAGCAGTCGCGCGGTTCCGGACCGAAGCACCTAGAACCGCTCGGCCACCGCGGCCGGCTGTCCGGCAAGGAGAGGAGGCGTGGTGGCGGTGGCATCGATTCCCTGACCACAGCAGTTTGCGCCAGTATCCAGAATTAAGTTCCACGTGCGCCGCAGTGCGCGTCACACCGTTGAGAGTAAACCCGTCGGTCGTTTAGGGACGTTCAGCTCGGCTGCCCCTCCAGTGCAACCCGAGAGGAGAGGGCCGCGCGCTGGAGCCGGATTCCAGCCCCTCTGGAACGTCGCGCTACACCACAGATACGTTCAGTGGACTCGCCTGCGCTCAGCACACAGCCTGGAGACAGCGCCCACGGACAGGGGTCGGGGTCGTTTTCGCGGAGGGAGAAAACCCGCTGCAAATGGGTGGGCTCTGGCAGGCAATCCTCCAGTACGACAGTTCTGTCTTCCCTCGAGAGAGGCCGTGGCCAATTCTGCTCTTTCTCATCCAGCTAGTGCCCACATCAAATGACTTTGACATCTGTCGGGTGTTGCTGACAATAATACTGAATTTCACGTAATTTCAGAATCATAAAACCGTGTCGTGGTTATTGCGTGCCTCGATGTCTTTCCCGTACGCGTCAGACAGTAGCTATTTGTAAGCTAGTTGACGCGTTGTCTCCAACATTCGCTGAAATACCTTATAGGCTTCGTATCAACATACCCTGCTGTAATTAAAGTGGGACAAAGAGAAAAACCAGCGCTGTCATAACATTCGGTGTTTGTCGCCAGCGAAAACTCACCCATAGTCGCTGAATGTTTATAAGGGGTTCTGTTCCGTGTGTTTGTACAGCGAAGTAATGCCCACCTCAACTCGGAACTCTTGAAAATGACCCACGTGAGGGACCTCTCAAAGCTACAGGCAGAGATAAAATCGAGGAGAACTGCACGATATGCTACGAGAGGATCGGCGGCAGATGTTTGAAATACATGACGCCGTCAGAAGAAATAGACTGGTACATTTTACTTATGATGCAAGTATGAGAAATTTTCGTCCAAAAAGGAGCAAAAGCAAATGCGAAATTCTCAGCAATATTTGGGCAGTCTAACTGGGTTCGTGACCCAGTTTCTTAATGTGAGTGAAAGGCCACTCCAGAAATGCAACAGCTCTCAGGCCAGGGAACAAAAAGGCAGAAGGAAGTTTTGTGTTTAACGTCACGTCGAGGACTAGGTCATCAGGGTCGAAGCTGGTCTCGGGGAGTAAACCGGCTTTGCAGTTAAAGGGATCCAGTCCGATAACCGCCTGAAACGATCAAGGGAAGTCTCTGGGTGTCGTGGCCGGGACTCGACCTGACATCCCCCAAACAGCGGATCCAGCCGGCGTTGCCTGCAACCACTCGCTCGGTGGCCACCTGAGAGACAGCCGGGCCGAAGTCGAGCGGGCAGCCACTTCGCCTGATTGATCACCTGTTTAGTGACAGTAGTGATGATGGCCAGCAGGCATACCACTCCCATATGATGAACACGCCCAGAGACACTTACATTCCGACTTTCCTCGTAACAATTACGTTTGCGCCAGTTTCTTCTGCGTTGCAAGCGAGCACTCGAGTATGCGATAACCTACTCTGTACAACTAGAAAATAATTCCCAGGTTTCAAAAAGAGTCTGATGGTTTACCTATTGAAGCAAAGGTAGCTTCAACACAGAGCATTTAATCTGCGGCCACCGTATTGTTGCCCAAGTATTAGAAGCCTTTTAACTGTCTCGCTCCTTTTTAGTTCACGTCGTACCAATTTATTTGAAGATGTTGCAATGCAAGTAAGGTACCACGAATCGACCGCGGTTTATTATTGCGCAAATTATTTTATATCTAGGTTTTAATACCTAAGAAATGTTCGAAGATTTTAAATAACCAGCGCTACACTTCTGTACTGTTTCCAGTAAGGCACTGTAATGTGCCCGTGGAGTCTTCAGGCTTCGGAATCACCGCGAAGCTGTCCGCAGAAGATGTTGTCGTCTGTAGCGAGGCTGCAACGACGGAAGACCGCAGTGAAATGACACCTGCAGAGGATCGAGGATCGTTGCAGGCGATGACAGGTGCCCTCGAACGTGTATCAGTGCACATAAATAACCGAAGAAATCCGTTGGTGCTCAGTTATGCTTTCTGGGTTGGGAAGGAGCGCCTGGTCCCCTGCACCAATCCGCCCGGCGGACTTGTGTCGAGGTCCGGTGAGCCGGCCAGTCTGTGGATAGGTTCTAGGTTTTCCATCTGCCTCGGCGAATGCGGGCTGGTTGCCTCAGGTACACTATGTCGGCGATTGCTGATCACACAAGTTCTCCACGTACTCTACCACGCAAAACTAGGGGTTACACTCGTCTGGTTGGGGGGGGGGGGGGGTGTCCACCGGTGGCTGAACCGCACAGTAACCCTGGAAGAGTCGTTCGGTCTTGGGCGACGGAGGGGTGAAGTGGACTGCGGTAGTCGTCGTGGGGTTGTGGACCACTGCCGCTGCGGCGGGGACGGAGCCTCTCCGTCGTTTCTAGGCCCCCAGTTAACATACAACACGATACAATAGTGGTCAGTTATACTACTGGCGATAAGTCACCGGGAACACTGATGACCGTATAATATCTAGGAGCAGCCAGGCAGAGCGACCTAAATTGGAATGGCGACATAAAACTGTTCTAGGGAAAGCAGCTGCTAGGCTAGGATCACTTAAGGGACAGTAATTCATTTGCGAAGGAACTGGCTTACAAACCACTCTTTCGAGTGGTTCTTCAGTGTTGTTGATCAGTATTTAATAGAAGAGATCGGGACGAGCCAAAGAGCAGTGGGGCGTGACGTCACGCGACCGTTCAGTCGGCTCGGGGGCGTTAGCCGGGCGCTCGTACGACGCCGGCGGCACGCGCTGCAGCAGGTGCGTTGTGTATCGCGGACGTGTTCATCGTTCAGATTCCGAGAGCGTGCCTTGTGAGAAGACGTGGACAGCGTATTCCTTCCTCCGACGTACTCCCCGAGGAGGAGGAGGAGGAGGAGATTACTGTTTAACGTCCCGTCGACAACGAGGTCATTGGAGCACAAGCTCGGATTACGGAAGGATGGGGAAGGAAATCGGCCGTGCCCTTTTCTAAGGAACCATCCCGGCATTTGCCTGAAGCGATTTAGGGAAATGACGGAAAACCTAAATCAGGATGGCCGGACGCGGGATTGAACCGTCGTCCTTCCGAATGCGAGTCCAGTGTGCTAACCACTGCGCCACGACGTACTCCCCGAGAGGAGGAGGTTGCTGCTCTCATCAAGTCCCTAAAGAAAGGAAAAGCCCCTGGGCCAGACGGCATTGTGGCGGAGGTGGTGCCGTTCTTAGCCCCACAGCTAGTTGCGCCATTCACACATCTCTTTAACGAATGCCTCAGGCAGGGCAAATTTCCAAAAATATGGAAAACCGCAAATGTGGTAATCATTAAGAAAGGCCCCGAGAAGGACCCTGCTGAGGCCAAATCCTACAGGCCTACTGCCTGCTGGACGGCTTTGGCAAACTTCTCGAAAAGTTATTAGCTGACACACTGACTGCTGCAGGGGATGAGCGGCAGGCAATTCGGTTTTAGGCCGGGACGATCGGCATCTGATGCAATCGCCCTGGCGGCCGAGGTCTGCGGCTCATCCCCGTGTAAGTATGTTGTCGGCATCGTGGTGGATATCAGCGGCGCCTTTGACAACCTGTGGTGGCCTTCGCTCTTCTCCTGCCTTCGGGAGAAGGAGTGCCCAGGGCTGCTATATGGCTGTCTGAGGAGCTATTGTGAAGAGCGGGAGGTATGGCTATCATCCCCTAGCGGCAAAGTCCGGAAAACTATCACCAAGGGTTGCCCCCAGGGCTCCGTGTTGGGTCCCCTTTTCTGGGACATCCACATGGAGCCTCTTCTAGACAGCCTGCAACAGAGCGAAGAGGTGCTAGAGTTGATAGCCTACGCTGACGACCTCCTGCTGGTCGGCGGCCGAAGTCGCGAGGACATAGAACCGAAAATAGAGCAGTAGACAAACTACAACTATGGTGCCGCAACACCAAAATGACTATCTCACCAACCAAGTCGACTTACCTATTACTCAAAGAACAGTTAATGAGAAACCCGACCGTGAGAATTGACGGTACGCCAGTTCTTCGGAGACGAGAAACCCGCTACTTGGGAATCATCATCGATGAAAGGTCGAACTTTGCAAGGCACATTGAAACCGTAACCCAGAAAGCACTACAACTACTAAATAACCTGATTTCCATCGGACATAAGAGAGTCCACCTTCCGCCTCATCTAATCAAGCTCTATCATAATACACTCCTGGAAATGGAAAAAAGAACACATTGACACCGGTGTGTCAGACCCACCATACTTGCTCCGGACACTGCGAGAGGGCTGTACAAGCAATGATCACACACACGGCACAGCGGACACACCAGGAACCGCGGTGTTGGCCGTCGAATGGCGCTAGCTGCGCAGCATTTTTGCACCGCCGCCGTCAGTGTCAGCCAGTTTGCCGTGGCATACGGAGCTCCATCGCAGTCTTTAACACTGGTAGCATGCCGCGACAGCGTGGACGTGAACCGTATGTGCAGTTGATGGACTTTGAGCGAGGGCGTATAGTGGGCATGCGGGAGGCCGGGTGGACGTACCGCCGAATTGCTCAACACGTGGGGCGTGAGGTCTCCACAGTACATCGATGTTGTCGCCAGTGGTCGGCGGAAGGTGCACGTGCCCGTCGACCTGGGACCGGACCGCAGCGACGCACAGATGCACGCCAAGACCGTAGGATCCTACGCAGTGCCGTAGGGGACCGCACCGCCACTTCCCAGCAAATTAGGGACACTGTTGCTCCTGGGGTATCGGCGAGGACCATTCGCAACCGTCTCCATGAAGCTGGGCTACGGTCCCGCACACCGTTAGGCCGTCTTCCGCTCACGCCCCAACATCGTGCAGCCCGCCTCCAGTGGTGTCGCGAGAGGCGTGAATGGAGGGACGAATGGAGACGTGTCGTCTTCAGCGATGAGAGTCGCTTCTGCCTTGGTGCCAATGATGGTCGTATGCGTGTTTGGCGCCGTGCAGGTGAGCGCCACAATCAGGACTGCATACGACCGAGGCACACAGGGCCAACACCCGGCATCATGGTGTGGGGAGCGATCTCCTACACTGGCCGTACACCACTGGTGATCGTCGAGGGGACACTGAATAGTGCACGGTACATCCAAACCGTCATCGAACCATCGTTCTACCATTCCTAGACCGGCAAGGGAACTTGCTGTTCCAACAGGACAGTGCACGTCCGCATGTATCCCGTGCCACCCAACGTGCTCTAGAAGGTGTAAGTCAACTACCCTGGCCAGCAAGATCTCCGGATCTGTCCCCCATTGAGCATGTTTGGGACTGGATGAAGCGTCGTCTCACGCGGTCTGCACGTCCAGCACGAACGCTGGTCCAACTGAGGCGCCAGGTGGAAATGGCATGGCAAGCCGTTCCACAGGACTACATCCAGCATCTCTACGATCGTCTCCATGGGAGAATAGCAGCCTGCATTGCTGCGAAAGGTGGATATACACTGTACTAGTGCCGACATTGTGCATGCTCTGTTGCCTGTGTCTATGTGCCTGTGGTTCTGTCAGTGTGATCATGTGATGTATCTGACCCCAGGAATGTGTCAATAAAGTTTCCCCTTCCTGGGACAATGAATTCACGGTGTTCTTATTTCAATTTCCAGGAGTGTAGTATACTGACGTCAATAGTGGGTTACGGCTCGGGAGTCTGGGCTCACAGGCTCACGAGGGTGGTGCCTGCCATGACGGTGAGAAGAGTACAAAGGAACATGATACTAAGGTCCGTGGGAGCATATAGAACATCTCCGGGAGGAGCCCTCTTAATCGTAATGGGGCTCTGTCCCCTGTATATAAAGATAAGGGAACAGGCTGCATGGTACTGGGCCAAAAAAGTTAATATCGCCAAGGTAGAGGAAATTATGCGGGCACCAGTCAGGGAAAAAGGGCAGATACAGGGAAGGGGTGTAGATCTATGGCAGGAGATATGGGAGTCAGATGAAACTGGTAGAAGAACCTTTCAGCTCCTACCAGATGTTAAGGAAAGATTGAAAATGAAATACTTCGAGCCAACTCGGGGATTGTTCCACTTTCTCACTGGTCATGGCCCCTATCCGACTTATCTATGTCGGTTTGGGAAAAGGGCGACGCCTGCGTGCGACTGTGGCGCACCGGAGGGTATTCCTGACCGTGTGGTTTACGAGTGCCCCCTTTTCGATGATGTAGCCGAAACACTGAGACGAAAAGTACAAAAACTTATGACCTTCTAAGACAAGAGGAGACCTTTCAGAGACTGAATACGCTAGCCAACGAGGTATCACAAAAAGTATTGAAAACTTTTTTGAGAGACCTTCATGACTAGATAAATAGAAATCACCGATTGTGACCACTGCCCCAATCCCGTACCACCTGTTCGTGGATAGGTCGACTTTACAGTTGGAATCCGCCACGTGCAGGACCAGGGGGACTGGGGTGATCCTGAACTGAGACAACGCACCGATTATGACGTAGAATAGGAAGTAGATTTAGTTAATTAGAATAGGATAGTAAGTTAGGAACCTGCAGCGATAAATAACTTCTTGCCTGCCCTGTGCCAGGGGTATGCTCATAGGGATTAGCTCTATGAGCAAGGCACTCAAGTAGGTTTATATTAACACTAGCAGATACAGGGTGTTTCAAAAATGACCGGTGTATTTGAAACGGCAATAAAAACTAAACGAGCAGCGATAGAAATACACCGTTTGTTGCAATATGCTTGGGACAACAGTACATTTTCAGGCAGACAAACTTTCGAAATTACAGTAGTTACAATTTTCAACAACAGATGGTGCTGCGGTCTGGGAAACTCTATAGTACGATATTTTCCACATATCCACCATGCGTAGCAATAATATGGCGTAGTCTCTGAATGAAATTACCCGAACGTGTCTGGCGGAATGGCTTCACATGCAGATGAGATGGACTGCTTCAGCTGTTCAATTGTTTCTGGATTCTGGCGGTACACCTGGTCTTTCAAGTGTCCCCACAGAAAGAAGTCACAGGGGTTCATGTCTGGCGAATAGGGAGGCCAATCCACGCCGCCTCCTGTATGTTTCGGATAGCCCAAAGCAATCACACGATCATCGAAATATTCATTCAGGAAATTAAAGACGTCGGCACCATCTTGCATAAACCACGAGGTGTTCGCAGAGTCGTCTAAGGCAGTTTGTACCGCCACAAATTCACGAAGAATGTCCAGATAGCGTGATGCAGTAATCGTTTCGGATCTGAAAAATGGGCCAATGATTCCTTTGGAAGAAATGGCGGCCCAGACCAGTACTTTTTGAGGATGCAGGGACGATGGGACTGCAACATGGGGCTTTTCGGTTCCCCATATGCGCCAGTTCTGTTTATTGACGAAGCCGTCCAGGTAAAAATAAGCTTCGTCAGTAAACCAAATGCTGCCCACATGCATATCGCCGTCATCAATCCTGTGCACTATATCGTTAGCGAATGTCTCTCGTGCAGCAATGGTAGCGGCACTGAGGGGTTGCCGCGTTTGAATTTTGTATGGATAGAGGTGTAAACTCTGGCGCATGAGACGATACGTGGACGTTGGCGTCATTTGGACCGCAGCTGCAACACGGCGAACGGAAACCCGAGGCCGCTGTTGGATCACCTGCTGCACTAGCTGCGCGTTGCCCTCTGTGGTTGCCGTACGCGGTCGCCCTACCTTTCCAGCACGTTCATCCGTCACGTTCCCAGTCCGTTGAAAGTTTTCAAACAGATCCTTTATTGTACCGCTTTTCGGTCCTTTGGTTACATTAAACCTCCGTTGAAAACTTCGTGTTGTTGCAACAACACTGTGTTCTAGGCGGTGGAATTCCAACACCAGAAAAATCCTCTGTTCTAAGGAATAAACCATGTTGTCTACAGCACACTTGCACGTTGTGAACAGCACACGCTTACAGCAGAAAGACGACGTACAGAATGGCGCACCCACAGACTGCGTTGTCTTCTATATCTTTCAGATCACTTGCAGCGCCATCTGTTGTTGAAAATTGTAACTACTGTAATTTCGAAAGTTTGTCTGCCTGAAAATGTTCTGTTGTCCCAAGCATACTGCAAAAAACGGTGTATTTCTATCGCTGCTCGTTTAGTTTTTATTGCCGTTTCAAATATACCGGTCATTTTTGAAACACCCTGTAGGACCCACTAATCATTAAGGTGGTGGGTCATTTTGTATAATTATTATTATGTTATGAAATAAAGAATTTAAAAAAAAACCGGCACGCACTAATGTGAGCTTATGCGGATGCTCGCCGACTTCTTTCTTCGCACGAATCGTTAGCGAATGGAGCAGGGAAGGTGGGAAATGCGGCGGTGCAGGAAGTGCACTCCACCACATACCCTAAAATCGCTAGTGCAGGGAGGGCGCCTCATTTTGACCTGCGCTGGAGCGAACTGACCGTCTGCAGCTGTGGAAGAAGGCAGCCGGGAGCAGCGTACCTTACACAGTGGGTCGGCAGCGGCCGCGTGCGCGCTCAGAGCCAGGCAGGACGTGCGCCCGCCTGACTCAGCGGCGCTTCTGCTGACTGCGCTGAGGCACAGCTACGGCGCAGAACCGCGGCGCCCGCAGCCGGTTACCAGCGGCACGTGAGTCAGTGCAGTCTTCCGCCGTCGGTAGCACTCGTCACCACAGCTTACGTAGCCTGGTGGTCATTATCTCACGTTTCTGAGTTTAGGTGGACAAATCCGCCTCGAGGTAGCATTACGAGAAGTATCGCGAATGAAGTGTTTTATTGAAATTTGACTAGGAACAGTCTTATTAGGAAGTGAGTGTCGTTCCTCGTTTACACAAATCACGGGAGTAAACACTAAAGGCTGAATTCTACCACACTTGAAAGCAAAAGCAAGAAGAGATTGCAGACTGTGTGCGGAGCCGCAACAGGTCGAATCGTAATTTACTGTTATGCGGTAGCGCAGTGCTTCTCCAGCGAGTAGCCCCTTCCCACAACGATTGTACAGACATGCAGAATTTTACAAATTAGCGATTTGACGTGTGGTGCGACGGACGCATCGTCGTATTTTCAAATCGTTGTCGTACTTTTTCAGCCGTTAGTGATGTGGCGAATCATCGATGATGCTTTAGATCTCATCGACCGCTAAGTATCGATGGATGAAAGTAATCTATTGCAAAATATCCAAGTTAAATGACAAGTGACTGTTCGGCTGGGCCCGGCGGAGGTTCGAGTCCTCCCTCGGGCATGGGTGTGTGTGTGTTTGTCCTTAGGATAATTTAGGTTAAGTAGTGTGTAAGCTTAGCGACTGATGACCTTAGCAGTTAAGTCCCATAAGATTTCACACACATTTGAACATTTGAAACGACGAGTTTATGGAATGGCATAAAAGCCACATACAGCTACATCTAATACATTTATTAATCAATAAATACACCAATAATTAAATTTAGACATCTCACTAATTTTTGTCTACTGATTGTAAAGTTTTTTTCCCTTAACTGTTCGTATTTCAGTACACGTTGCTTCTTACTGCTCACGCCACATTAAACGTGACACGGAATTCTCCATGTCTGTAGTCCGTTCACTAACAATGCATGTGTAAAAAATAAATAAATAAATACATGAAAAGTATGAACAACCACTGACCTCACTCCTTGGCCAATACGACTGCTCTACCGTCTCATTTCGTTATCACCTTTAGCGTTAACACAGACCGCACGAAAATGAAAGACAGTTGAAAGTACACTCCTGGAAATGGAAAAAAGAACACATTGACACCGGTGTGTCAGACCCACCATACTTGCTCCGGACACTGCGAGAGGGCTGTACAACCAATGATCACACGCAAGGCACAGCGGACACACCAGGAACCGCGGTGTTGGCCGTCGAATGGCGCTAGCTGCGCAGCATTTGTGCACCGCCGCCGTCAGTGTCAGCCAGTTTGCCGTGGCATACGGAGCTCCATCGCAGTCTTTAACACTGGTAGCATGCCGCGACAGCGTGGACGTGAACCGTATGTGCAGTTGACGGACTTTGAGCGAGGGCGTATAGTGGGCATCCGGGAGGCCGGGTGGACGTACCGCCGAATTGCTCAACACGTGGGGCGTGAGGTCTCCACAGTACATCGATGTTGTCGCCAGTGGTCGGCGGAAGGTGCACGTGCCCGTCGACCTGGGACCGGACCGCACCGACGCACGGATGCACGCCAAGACCGTAGGATCCTACGCAGTGCCGTAGGGGACCGCACCGCCACTTCCCAGCAAATTAGGGACACTGTTGCTCCTGGGGTATCGGCGAGGACCATTCGCAACCGTCTCCATGAAGCTGGGCTACGGTCCCGCACACCGTTAGGCCGTCTTCCGCTCACGCCCCAACATCGTGCAGTGCCCGCCGAAGTGACCGTGCGGTTAAAGGCGCTGCAGTCTGAAACCGCAAGACCGCTACGGTCGCAGGTTCGAATCCTGCCTCGGGCATGGATGTTTGTGATGTCCTTAGGTTAGTTAGGTTTAACTAGTTCTAAGTTCTAGGGGACTAATAACCTCAGCAGTTGAGTCCCATAGTGCTCAGAGCCATTTGAAGCCATCGTGCAGCCCGCCTCCAGTGGTGTCGCGACAGGCGTGAATGGAGGGACGAATGGAGACGTGTCGTCTTCAGCGATGAGAGTCGCTTCTGCCTTGGTGCCAATGATGGTCGTATGCGTGTTTGGCGCCGTGCAGGTGAGCGCCACAATCAGGACTTCATACGACCGAGGCACACAGGGCCAACACCCGGCATCATGGTGTGGGGAGCGATCTCCTACACTGGCCGTACACCACTGGTGATCGTCGAGGGGACACTGAATAGTGCACGGTACATCCAAACCGTCATCGAACCCATCGTTCTACCATTCCTAGACCGGCAAGGGAACTTGCTGTTCCAACAGGACAATGCACGTCCGCATGTATCCCGTGCCACCCAACGTGCTCTAGAAGGTGTAAGTCAACTACCCTGGCCAGCAAGATCTCCGGATCTGTCCCCCATTGAGCATGTTTGGGACTGGATGAAGCGTCGTCTCACGCGGTCTGCACGTCCAGCACGAACGCTGGTCCAACTGAGGCGCCAGGTGGAAGTGGCATGGCAAGCCGTTCCACAGGACTACATCCAGCATCTCTACGATCGTCTCCATGGGAGAATAGCAGCCTGCATTGCTGCGAAAGGTGGATATACACTGTACTAGTGCCGACATTGTGCATGCTCTGTTGCCTGTGTCTATGTGCCTGTGGTTCTGTCAGTGTGATCATGTGATGTATCTGACCCCAGGAATGTGTCAATAAAGTTTCCCCTTCCTGGGACAATGAATTCACGGTGTTCTTATTTCAATTTCCAGGAGTGTATTTATCATTCATAAGAGGTATCTTTGAAAATAACTAACAAAAACGTAAAACCATTCGAAAAGTGCCAGAATATCCATATGTACAAAACTTTTAATACGTTGATACAGTGTATCAAACGTAATGTGAGTATAATGTACGTATCATGAACTGAAAATATACTTACGTAATTAGAAGCATCATTTTAGGAATTAAAAAAAGCAATGTCGGTACATACTATTTGACACCACGAAAGCATGAACTCAGTGACAGTAAGACCACGGTTAGCTATAAGAATAGCCAATGTTCCTACATTACTTGCTCCAAAAATTTGTTAGTCCCTTGCCTCCAGTGGCCACGTTTGACAAATCGACAATGTGTTGCAAATAGGTGTTGCACACAGCTCACTCTTATGTCCACTTTTGTTTCGCATATATGTAAACGACCTTCAAGAAAAAGAATTACTTCTTTCTCCGGATAACACTATTCTAATCAATCCAAACATAGATACAGCAACACAATGGCCAAACTCTGAATCTCCAAAAGACACAAGATATTCAGTCCTGTACATCTAGAGGTACTACACCAATGGTAAGTTTACCACACGATGAGCAGATGATAACTAGAATGGAAGGTTCAAAAATTTTAGGTGACCGTATTGATGAGAATTTAAACTCGATAAAACGCATTGTGGAACTCTTAATTCAGCCATATTTCCCTGCTAATCATTGCAGACCTGGAGAGATGATCAGTGAGGCGACATACATTTTCATTCAGTTAAGTCATATGGAGTAATGTTATGGGGTAACCCACCCAAAGAAAGACAGTCGCACTGTTGAAAACATGCTTAAAGAATAACACGTGATGCTCACTCACGATCAACCTGTAGACACCTGTTTTACGAGTTAGATGTTTCGACCGTTGCTTCACGGTATATTTACCCCTCATGTACTTTGTTGTAAATAATCCAGAGCAGTTCAGAAGGAACAATGATTTACATAATTACAATACCATAAGAAACAATTATTCCACGTTAAGATCGTCTTTACACAACAGAGGGGGGCCGGCCGCGGTGGTCTCGCGGTTCTAGGCGCGCAGTCCGGAACCGTGCGACCGCTACGGTCGCAGGTTCGAATCCTGCCTCGGGCATGGATGTGTGTGGTGTCCTTAGGTTACTTAGGTTTAAGTAGTTCTAAGTTCTAGGGGACTTATGACCACAGCAGTTGAGTCCCATAGTGCTCAGAGCCATTTGAACCATTTGAACAGAGGTGGACAGTGCTGCCATCAAAATTTTTGGTCACTTACCCAGTGGTATAAAATGTCCGACAAAAGGCAAAGTTTTATTTGAAAACAAAGTGAAAATGTGTCTATTAGGCAACACCTATTCCGTAGAATAATTTATGTTTTTGTGATGTTTAGGAGGCGGTGGGTGGGAATTACTAACTCATGTGTGTATAAAAAGACACACACTTGCGACACAGACGTTTTCTGAGTATCGTACCGCGTCATAATGCAAAAACTTAGCCCTAGAAGAACGCCTCTGTAACCGTGGACGCAACGCTGGTTTTTCCAATGGGCTACAGTTTTTCACAATACGGCGCGGTGCGATACTCAGAAAACTTTTGTGTCAACACGCTTGTAAGAGGTCAGCAAGAAGCTCTGTTTACCGAATGAAGCAACAAGTTTACTGTTACCAGTCACTGATTTATTTATATCCACAACGCGTTTCGAAGATTTAAACCTCCATCATCAGATGGATTTACACATGTTAGTATGACCTAAGTCTGTGTAGTGTTTCGATTTTGTGGTAAATAGTAGCACTTTCTAGTGGAGAAACAAAACACTATTTTAGAACATGGTTTGAGGAGGTTTCTTCACTAGAAACTGAACGAATATATGAAGGTAAAAACAGTAAAATATAATACCTGGTGGTCACAGGCTTATTTTCTCTCGTAACACATGTAAACTGTCATATTTTGTAAACAAATGTAGTGTCTGGAAAATACTAGATGCAGAGAACATATAGCAAAACAGAGACATTATCTCGAAGTACAAAGAGTATGTAACATAACAAAATAATTAGGGATAAATTTTAAAAGAATGTGTAGTTTTTTGTCTGAGTTGCTGACTATTTCAATGGCATACAGATCTTCTTCTGTCAAGTTTATATGGCTTGAATTTCATACTCGTTTATATAAACCAGGTGGCACGTTGCAAACTTTAAATACAATAATTGTGTTGCCAACAGTGGTAAAATTATACATAAATAGCAATTTTGGTTGGAATCAGAGATGGAAAATAAAGGAAGGAGGGAGGGAGAGGGGGGGGTGGGGGAGGATTCAGATCGAGGGTAAAAGGTGTGACTGGAAGGGAGAAGCATTTCTGGAGCAGGGGGTTCTTAAGATTATGTTTGTTGCATGTAATGGTATCATATATTGGTTAATGCTTCAAAAATATTCAGATAGCTGTACACTTTATGCTGTTAGTTGTTGATGCACACATAGTTCCAAGTTGACATGGGTTATAACCTGTTGGTGTGATTGTATATTTGTAAATCAAGCATGTCATTGTTAATTTTGGAATGTCACGGTTACATAATTAATCACTTGTGTGTGTGTGTGTGTGTGTGCGTGTGCATCAAAAATTTCGTTGGCTGCTGTTGAAAAGAGAGACGATACTATTGTAAATGTTCTCATTTTAGTCATTTAAGATAGATTCAGGTTGTTTTCTTTGGTGTTTGCATATTTGGAGTGTTTCAGCGATGTTCAGTTGTTGGCCTTTAGGTTGGATGTGTAAGATCGTGACACTTGACATGGTGTTTTGTTTCTTGCACGCGGATGACCATTGCTGACTGTAGTATTTTTTGTTTCTTAGTGCTGCCATGTTTTCTTTGAATCTAATCTCAAATGATCTACCTTTCTGGCATATGGAGGAACAGTGACAGTCCAAATAATCAATTTCGTACAGACCTGCATGATGAAGTGGATTGGCTCTGAGCACTATGGGACTTAACAGCTATGGTCATCAGTCCCCTAGAACTTAGAACTACTTAAACCTAACTAACCTAAGGACATCACACAACACCCAGCCATCACGAGGCAGAGAAAATCCCTGACCCAGCCGGGAATCGAACCCGGGAACCCGGGCGTGGGAAGCGAGAACGCTACCGCACGACCACGAGATGCGGGCCGATGAAGTGGATTACGTGTGTTGCTGTTGTGAGGTAACTTCTGCCCAATGTTGTTGTCAGAGGTAAAGGATGTGTTTGTGCCTTTCTGTTTGAAGGCGTTGGCAGTCTGATATGAAATATTACCCACAAACGGGACTGTATGGAAGATGTCACAGCGATAGTAGGTGCAGAGCGAGCGAGGCACGGTCGGCGCCGACGCACCCCCATGCCTCCCCTACCGAATTTTGTTTAATGAAGAACTTTTAGTTTGTTGTAACATAAGAATATTGTCTTAGGAAGAAGACTGAGCACTTAGTCGCTATCGTAAATGACAGATTACAAGGAAGTTTGCTTAACTGTTTTTCTTGTTTAAGCACGTTTCAAGCTGATCTCACAACAGACTGACTGTAATTGATAATTAATACACGACTGAAAATATTCTATTTGCAACAAGCAATCCAGCTGTTAGGGCAAAATTTCCGGCCAACTACATAGCCGAAGTCGGCTTTTCTGTTTTTGGACGTGGCAAACCCAGCCGTATTGGCTCTCCAAACCGACCTTCGATTCGAGAACAGCTTCACTTAGCGGGTCTCTCTCCCTCTCCCTTGTGGGGCGCCTTTGTCTGGGTACAGGTAGAGTCGGGTTCAGAGCATTGTCTTCGGTGTGATGCGTCAGACTGCGGCAGCGTGATTCAGATCGCATTCCGAGAAGCGAGAACTCGCTTTTTGTGTCCTCCGATGCTGTGTGGCGCCTTCTGGCCAGCTTATGCGGACCTGCTCGCTCCAAAATTTGCAACGCCTACAAGTTTAGTGCAAGCGGGACAAAGAGAAGAAAGGGAAATAGGGTACTGATTCGTGAATAAGCTCCTTTCAAAAGTAAGTTTTATACATTAGTACCTGCAAGGACAAATACGTCCACATTCATGTTGACGCCTCAAGAAACAATGGTTTTAAGTAGTTTTACAGCCAACCAAAGTTAATTATAGTCTGTCATTTGTCGGAGAAAGTTACACAGACCTCTTACGCTTTGTGTGATGGTTTAACTGACTTTTTCCGCAGAAATTAATCCATCGATTGGAATGTAGAGCAATTGAGGCTGTAAGATTAGTATTGCCTCTAATTAATGGATTCGTTCGTTGTTTAGACTGACAGCCGGCCAGAGTGGCCGAGCGGTTCTAGGCGCTACAGTCTGGAACCGCGCGACCGCTACGGTCGCAGGTTCGAATCCTGCCTCGGGCACGGATGTGTGTGATGTCCTTAGGTTAGTTAAGTTTAAGTAGTTCTGAGTTCTAGGGGACCGATGACCTTAGATGTTAAGTCCCATAGTGCTCAGAGCCATTTGAACCATTTAGTCTGACAATTAACAGAACTGTTTCATTTAACACCGGCAAAAACTCATACTGCTTGAAAAATAACGTTTCTTCGACGAGTTGTGTGCAGTATTGCGTTCTCACAAAGGGCACCTACTTGTCACTTTATCACTGTAGACCACCGACTGCATTCTGTTGATCGAATTTACAGTAAATTCGAGTCGTTTCAGGTTAAAAGAAATTCAGACATCTTCGTCAGAATCGCTGGAACTTTCTTCTCCTGAGAAATTGTGTTATAAACCGGGAAAAGCGACAGTCCAGGGCACCAGTACAGATTCATATGAAAGATCGGTTCTCGGTTTCTCGTGGCTGTCACGTAGCCCCAGGTCCATCCGCCTCTGTCCTCTGCCCTGCCAGCGTCCGTGCTGTGGGGCCTTACAATTACTGCGTTGTCTCTTCGCAGTCGTTTTTATGTCTTTCAGACAGAAGAACGAAAGTGTTTGAAATTTACTGATTTTTTGAATAAAGTAAAAGATCCTGTACAAAGTTTCAGATTTAAATTACTAGATTATTGCTTTGCTATTTTCTCGTCGTTTTTAACACTCCGAAGGCGTTGATTCACAAAGCAGAAGCCCCCAATTTATTATTTTCTTGGCGTGTTCGTGTAAAAACTTGCTAATCCTTTAGAACGGTCATGTCTGTGAGGATCTAAAATACGTAAGTTTGCTGGGCGACCTGGGTTTGCAGGGCACTAAAAATGGAATCACTGTATCCTAAAGCGGGGAAAGCAGCAGTTCAGTGAACCGCCAACCAATTGTATCATAACTGGACAACTCAGTCTTTCGTAACATTAGAAATTAATCAAACTGCAGCAATTATTGCTTTTAACCTTGTACATGATGAATATTTACGGTGTCCTTAGAGTTTTCGTGTAAGACTACAACTGAAAAATTCGGTACAATATTCAAGATCAGTGCCAAGTGGTAACCAGATGTCTTACCACTGGCAGCAACCTGAGAGCATTTCGCTGGGAGGCGACAGCTGGGTCCACTGTCACTGCCACTCCAGTGACGTGTCTGATCCACTCTGTGTCCATATTTTTATTGTACTGTTGAAGGTCAAACCGACATTATTCATTTTTTCCGAATAATCCTGGGTGCAGCAGTGAGCACACCACTTACCTGGGCACGCGTCACTCCCTCCAGCTGTCCCATGCCTCCCTCCAACGTAAATAAATTTTCTGATCCGAAGCTCCGCATTGGAACACATAAAATCCGGGCCTTCATCTTGGCCTCACTGCTCGGCGTGTCTGTCGTCCCGAATTAAAAATCTCCATTTTGAACCAACCCATTCGTCTTTTTAACACGGTACATTTCTTAGGACTGATCTCAGATGGCAAACTACCGCGCAATGCACAGGTCCTCACCTTCCAATACGAAGCGAATAACTCACTAAAACTACTGACAGGTCGACAACCCTATAATTGGTGACCATTAAATCCCTTGTTGGCCACATACTAATTTATATCGATGTTACATGCATCTGCGCTCGCCTAAATTTCACACAACCTGTGAGACACCAAAACGACCTACACTTTATCTCGTATTTCGCAATCCTCTTCCTTATCAACTCATCCCTAAACCAACTCATCTATTTCGTCTATTCATAGAGCATCTACAGTTTCAGCCCATAAACGAAACAACGCTATCCTAATACTGTATGTACTACACACTAATAGCCCATCCTGATAGTGTTTAAGACCAATATTATCATCTTATTTATTTTATATTACGCGACCGTCGTCAACTATGTAAATAGTTAACTAGCCAACACCGTCGTGGAATATTAAACACTTAACGGTAAGTGTTATCAAATACGTGAGGAGATACTCCTCGTTAGAGCCTCCAGTCATCTCCCACACCCTGTAAACGTGCTCAGCCAAATCCCATAGCGTCGCTACTCTTCCGTCAACATGAGCCACAGCTTCTCCTCCTCTTTAGCTCAACCTACCCGAGGTAAGTTCAATCAAACGCCCACGCTCTGATCCGTAAATCCGTCCTTCCTCTACCAGGGGTACTCTTGCCTCTCCACTCAGTAAATCAAGGATTTGTCAATTAAGCCCTGCATCTGCTCCACACATTGTACTACCACTCAACATTTATCATCCGCAGCACGCATACACAGCTGCCTTCGCAACCCTCACTCTAAACCTACACCAAGCCGCTACTACTAGCATTGCTTCATTTCCCGCATACTCACTTACAGAAAAACTTAAACTTAGCAGGCACTCCGTCATCAGGCCACTTGTGACCCACCGGGACCATCCGACCGCCGTGTCATCCTCACTGAGGATGCGGATAGGAGGGCATGTGGTCAGCACACTGCTCTCCCGGTCGTTATGATGGTATTCTTGACCGAAGCCGCTACTATTCGGTCGAGTAGCTCCTCAGTTGGCATCACGAGGCTGAGTGCACCCAGAAAAATGGCAACAGCGCATGGCGGCCCGGATGGTCACCCATCCAAGTGCCGGCCACACCCGACAGTGTTTAACTTCGGTGATCTGACGGGAACCGGTGTATCCACTGCGGCAAGGCTGTTGCCATAAACTTAGCAGGAGCAGCCAATTATTCACTAGCGGTGTGCAGCGGTGAAATCGTATACATTGGGAAAGTAAGATCCAATAGGTCGCGAAATTAAAACGACAGTGAAAATCCGATGAAGCTCTTTACACAGATGTGTTGGGCAGTGTCTGTAGTATGGCTATCGATCGAGTCAAGTCGCTCTTTTCAGTCACGGGCACACAGCACGTAAAGACACGGAAAGCATAGGCCGCTGCCTTCTACGACGAGGGTGTTGGTAAGTTGGCACAGCGCCACGACAAATGTGGAAGTCGGAGCGGCGAGTAGAGAAGTAACTGGAAGGTTAAGCGAACTTTTGCAAATAAAACTTTTTTTAATTTTCACTGCGCTTTCCATTTCGTGACCGAACGGACCTTACTCTCCGACCAGCCCTCATATACGAGGGTAATCCCAAAAGCAAGGTCTCCTATTTTTTTATAAGTAGATACACCTGTTTATATTTCTACAGTGATTTACATCAGTTTACAGCTTGAAAATGTTGCTATTTTTCTACATAATCACCATTTCTGTCGATGCATTTTTGTAGACGTTGTGGCAGTTTTTGTATGCCCATGTCATACCAGCTCGCCGTCATGGTGTTCAGAAAGTTATGAAGCTCTTCTTTCACCTCGTCGTCGCAGCTGAATCGCTTTCCGGCCAAATGTTCTTTTAACCTAGGGAACAGGTGATAGTGACATGCGCCAAGTCAGGACTATAGGGTGGGTGGGGGGGGGGGGGTGATTATGTTCCACTGAAACTGTTGCAGGAGAGCAATGGTTTGCCGAGCGATGTGTGGGCGAGCGTTGTCATAGTGAATGTGTACGCCCGCCCGCATCTCGTGGTCGTGCGGTAGCGTTCTCGCTTCCCACGCCCGGGTTCCCGGGTTCGATTCCCGGCGGGGTCAGGGATTTTCTCTGCCTCGTGATGGCTGGGTGTTGTGTGCTGTCCTTAGGTTAGTTAGGTTTAAGTAGTTCTAAGTTCTAGGGGACTTATGACCACAGCAGTTGAGTCCCATAGTGCTCAGAGCCATTTGAACCATTTTTTGTGTACGCCCTTGCGCAACATTCCTCTTGTCCGGTTCTGGATTGCCCGTTTGAGTTTTTTCTGAGTCTCACAGTACCTGTCAGCGTTAATTGTGGTCCCAGTGATTCAGCTCCGACGACGAGGTGAAAGAAGAGGTTCATGACTTTCTGAACAGCATGGCGGCTAGCTGGTATGACATGGGCATACAGAAACTGACACCGCGTCTACAAAAATGCATCGACAGGTATGGTGATTATGTAGAAAAATAGCTAAATGTTCATGCTGTAAACTGATGTAAACCGTTGTAGAAATTAACAGGTCTATGTAACTATTAAAAAAAAAAAAGACCTTACTCTCCGACCAGCCCTCGCATATCTTCGGCTGTCCATTTTCTAACCTCATTCAATATTTAAAGCTGTTTTGCAGGTTTTAGAAATTTGACTGAAGAGCGCCGCAGTGGCGGGGAAGGGGGTTGGGTGGACGAGGTGAGCGGTAGAAGACGCCAGCTCGGTAGCTGCACGACTTGCGAATACCCCGTTTTTCTAGCCGTGGGTCTCTTGCCATTAGGGCTGAATACCCCCTCTGTCTACCCGTGGGTCTCTTGCCATTGGGGCTCAAACTGGCCACCGCGCTTCCGTAGCCACGGCACTCTGTAACGGGGCTGTGTCACTTATTCTGGAGAGAGGCGGTCTGAGCTGGAGCTGGAGCTGGAGCCGACGCCAGGGCGAGTGACGCGCTGGCCGGCTGGCGGGCTGGCCGCCGCCTCACAGCACTGCTGCGAGCGCCCCGCGGCTGCACGCCCGCCACACTCGCTCCTTCCTTTCTCCTGTTGCTAGTGGACCGCCCCACCCCAACCCATCCTAACCTCAAGCTGCCTACATTTCCGAGGAAACCACGATAGTATCGGACGTCAAAGAAATGTCGTCTGTATATAAAAGTATAATTCTTAACACTTTATTCCACAGCGGAAGGAGGGATGAATTGTGCTGCGTGTCGTGTTGTGCAGCTGTCCTGTGTCTGCAGAGGCTCGTTGAAATTGCTCCCAATTTCTGTCTTACTTTGTGTTCACGAACGCACTGGTCACAGTGGGTATACGCATCATAACACACATAAATTAGTTCCCGCAGATCAGATGATTTATTAATAAGAAAAGACATCCCGCAGTGAGTCCGCGATCATTAAACTTTCTTAACGGTATACAACTCTGGATTATAGACCGGTTTTCTTAGTCTTTCTTGGGTACTCAAGGACCAGAATTTATTAAGAAATTACTTCTCGAATTCCTCAAAGGTATCGCACATTTCTGCAGCCTCCACAGCCCAGAGAACCGCATCTTCTGTAATGTACGATACTACTAATTGTATCTTTTGTCTTTCTGACCAGTAGCTCGACATTACGTTTCGTCAGTTTTTCACATACACGACAGGATGTGTTGTTTTCTTGTCTTCATTAAAGGTTGGGAATTGTCGGTGTTTTAACATCGACTCATCTAATTTCATGCGCGCAAGCGTAGGCGCAATCTCTCCCACCGCTGCTGCATTACCACCTCCTTCGTTTGTTTCGCAAACATTGCTGTTTTGCTGCGGGGTAGGATTATCGTTGCCCTGCCCGTTAACGATCGGTGCATTACCGTATCGCGTCTTGTTTTCAGGCTGCTCGCTGGAGAAACTATTCTCGCAGCTACACCACGCTTCAACTCGTGATAACTTCTCGACACTTATTTCTGGCAACGTGGAGATCACTTCCGTTCGCAGTGCATTTGACATATTGGTCTGGGTTGTGCAGCCGAGCGTCCATCGTCCCCCACTCCGGCCAGCCACCGCAACAACCTGTGTTTGCACCCTGCCAAACCTCTGCGTGTACATGGTCCAATGTGGCCATGTTAGGCTATTCCATGACAGCGCTGAGCCCCCCTCTCGCGCTTCCATAACAGCGTTGAGCTCTCCTATCAGATTTCTGACGCGCTGTCACCCTGTCTTCACGCTCTTTATCTTTTTCATCCATTACGGATTCTACTTTTTTATTAAACTTTCTTCGCGTTCTTCTCTTTTCCTGAGAAATTGACACATGAGGTTTTCCATGGAACTCATTTGTGTTTGAGGTTTACTAACAGTTCCGATTTCCGGTAAGTCTGTTTTTCCGTCTTTCACAACTATATTATCGATACAAACATCAGCTTCCCTAAGAGGGATTTGCGCATCGGGTTCCCTACTTGTGGATTGGATATCCGATTTCTTATTGATAGTCTGAGCATGGTTTTGCTGTGATACACTTTCCAATACATGTTCCACACTATGTTTCGTGTCCTCTACGTTTTCACTTTCTAACATTACTACCCTCTTCGGTCGACCCATAATTAATGTTAAACTAGATCACTTCCCTTACATACAATAAAATCACATATATCGACACACGGTATATATTCACTTTCCCCTTCAGTCTTTTAACCATTCGGTTCCTTTCCAAAAGGTCACACACAGTTAAAAATGGAAAAAATGTCGCTTAAGGTGCTACTGAAACTTCTGTCAAGCACACGCAAAGCAATGAACACTAGTGCAATTTACATGTAAATGTCACTTGACATAAGTTACAGTTGATCCAAATTTTCATAAAGTTCGTGCGCCAGAGGAAGTTTCTAGTCACTATATCAGCAAGCTGGTGCCCTGAGACAAATGTCCTTACCTTGTAAATGTTTCTGCCACTGGTCAACTTTTGGTCGAAGTTCAGTTTCTTTTTGTACAAATCAAACGTCTCTGTTCTCCTTGAGTTCACTCATACAATAGAGTTCTCGTTCAGTTCATGGAAAAGAATCATGTACAGTATTAAATATACGTCATACATATACGCATACATATGCAAGTTATACAGTTTTGTTACTATGTATTCTTAAGTTCGCTTAAGTTTTCTATATTCGTCAAGTAGTCTATTCTTGGCACTCTATGATAAGAATTTGGCCCCACGTTGGGCGCCAATTGCACTAATATCCGAACTGTATGATGTTATTGTCAATGTTCGTGTAGCATAAGAAATAATTAAGATGAATTATTCTCAATATCAATGGTAAATGCAGTTGTAAATGCAGAATACTCAATTCTACTAACACGTAATGATGTTCTCTGATATGAAAGGTTGCAAATTTCTTTTCCCACACTTTTGCATTTGCTTTGTACTCGTCTTTAGCTCTCCGATCCTCCCGCTCCCCCCACTCATTA
The DNA here is from genome assembly GCF_023898315.1 of Schistocerca nitens. Lineage (NCBI taxonomy): Eukaryota > Metazoa > Arthropoda > Insecta > Orthoptera > Acrididae > Schistocerca > Schistocerca nitens. Next base: position 26,857,324 of record NC_064618.1, read on the forward strand.
GCTATATCATTATCTCTCAGAATACTCCATCATCCTACAGTCTAAATAAATATGTATTCAAAAATGGCTCTGAGCACTATGGGTCATGAGTCCCCTAGAACTACTTAAACCTAACTAACCTAAGGACATCACACACATCCATACCCGAGGCAGGATTCGAACCTGCGACCGTAGCGGTCGCGCGGTACCAGACTGAAGCGCCTAAAACCGCTCGGTTACACCGGCCGGCTAAATACCTATTCATCTCGAAAAATAACACAGTCTATCACGTACACTAAATACAATGACGTAACGTTTAGTCAGAGGAAGTTAATTAAACATTTGTGTAATGGTGATGCAACATTTAGCATTCTTTTATCTCAGAGAATGTGGAGTGGTTCAGACGTAAATGAAAAAGCGAATAAAATGAGTTCCAAAGTTAGAAATACCCGACAAATCTGCATGCAGATGCGAGCAGAAAAAAGGAGAGAATGCAGTAAGTGAAATCACGCTATAATAGCTTATGAATCGCACTGTTTTCAGATGTTCAAACAATCCAAAGTAGTAAACACCTATGACTGCAGGCCAATGACTTAAAAAAAACAATAAAACCGAAAAACTGTGGTAAAATCAATACACAGTTTTTAGCAGCGGCGTCGACAGACGTGGACTACCTTAAAGTAATTACACAGCAATTGCGGACGGCACGGGGACACAAGCTAAGAATTTAAGATCGTACGTCGGGCAGCTGCTGACTCTTACTTTTTGCAGAACATGTTCTCAGCCGAGCCGCCCGCACACGACTCTCGACCGCATCCGACGGTCCCACCAGCTCGTAAGCCTCTCACCATCAGCTGTTTGGCGTATACGGCTAGACTACCTTCACTAGGTGTACATACACGGGGTGAACCACGTAAAACTTGCACCGAAAATACTGCACAAGTGGAAAATGTTATTGATGTGCGGTTTACACAGAGTGGATTGGCAATCTGGGCCTCGTATTGTTATCCAATGAACAGATTGTAATAATAATTAGCAAGTGTATTTTTTGTGCTAACTAACGCTTTTTCAATGGAACAATGCTCATTGACATAAACAAACGAAAAGTAGTCTAAATTAGAGTGCGAGTGGCGTCTGTTGCAGAATTCTAGTGCGAGTTCCCACACCGACACTTGTACAACCCCAGTGGCAGCACTCACTGAAGAACAACAGGAGCGCATGCACGAGTTACGTGGATTCTGACCAGTAACGAGACAACTGACCATCTCAGGTCGTGCTCAGAATGACCACCGGCAGCGGCAATAGGCGCTTCCAGTCTGGTATGGAGATGTCCGAGCAGGCTGCGGTAATACGTCGTTGCACATCATTGGGTGTAGCCGCTAAGCCTTTGTTGACAGCGTATTTCAGATTTCCTCACAGAAAAGAGTCTACAGGCGACAAATCCAGGGAACGGGCAGCCACGGTACAGGTCCTCTGTGTCCAATCCAAAGATCTGGAAACAATTCGTGAAGACACGCTGGTGCACAGTGGGCTCGACAACCATCGTGCTGGTACCACAGGTTGCTCCTAGTCTGCAGAGGAAGTCTTCTAGCATTCGTGGAAGGTGGTCTGTTAGGCGGCTGCGGTACTTGTGCGCGTTCAGTGTTCCGTCGATGAAAAACGGGGCTGTGTACACTCAACGGACGCTGACGTTCCACCTGACGTTCGCTTCGAACGGGGATTGTCAACAGACCAACAGTGCATGTTTCGGCTGTTTACCTCGCTATGATTGGCAAATGTGGTTTCATCACTAAATAAGATACGTGATAATTCTTGAGTTTTCTGTCTCAATACTCATGTGCAGAAGTTAACACGATTCTCATAATCGTTGCCATGCGGCACTTGATGGAGAGAGGTGTGACTGGGATGGAACCTGTGCCGATGGAGAATGCGTGGAACACTTGCCCGACGCGTGCCACTTCCTCGTGCGGATCAGCTGCAACAGCATTACTTCCCCCTCTTCTGTCGTCACTTGTTTCCTTCTGTTACGCTGTCGGGGTGTTACAATATCACTTTCACGTAACTGATTGAAGAGACTGATAAATAATGGCCGAGATGGTTGGCGTCTGTTGGGACATCTTGCCGCATACACCTTACAAGAACGAACTACATTCTTCGTATACTCTTGATACAGCATGAGTATCTCGGCTCTTTCTGCATTCGTAAATCGCATCGTCCACTCACGATCCACTGCTTGGACTGTCAGACCGTAACTGAATAGCAAATCGCAACGCACCCAAGGAACATATAACCGCACTGTAAGAAAAGAATGCAACAACGTATCAGCAACTGTGCACGTTGAATGGCACAAAAAAGTGTCGGTGTGGAACTTTTTCAAAATACGATTCCTCGTAAACGACTCGCACTAGAATCCTGAGTACGAATCCCATTCTGTGAAAACCACGCATCAATGGCACTTGCCATCTCTGCAATATTTGCGGTGCAAGTTTCATGTGGTTCACCTTATATTGTCGTGCACTGGGGCGTCATCTTTGATGGAAATCGCACTGCCGATGAGAAATACTAACACAGGTGTCATAGTAGGACGGATTTTTCTCAGAATTTCGAACATCTTGCACCATTTTTCATTGTAGAACGCTTTTTGCAGGTCGACAAATCGTATGAACGTGTCTTGATGTTTCTTAAGTCTTGCATCCATTATCACTCGCAACCTCGGAATTGCCTCTCTGGCGCCTTTACCTTTCCTAAAGCCAAACTGATCAGACAGCCTCAGTTTTCTTTTTCCATTCGTTTCTAGCGAAGATATGGGCTACAAATGAGAAAATCCATTGAGATAAGCGACTTTAACAAAGGACAGATTATAGTTACGCATAGCCTGTAAATGAATATTTCGAAAACTGACGAAGCTGGTGGACTGTTTACGTGCTACTATCGTGAGCATCTACGGAAAGAGGCAGGAGGACCATTAGGCGCTAAATGTTTGGACGTCCGCGACTCTCCACAGAAAATGAGGTTCGGAGGCTTGTCTGATCAGTGAAGTGGATAGGTGGCGCTGTGGCAACACTGCCGAAAGAGCACAATGATGGTGCACGGGGTAAGTGTTTCTCAGCACACCGTTCATTATACATTTTTGGACACGGAGCTCCGCAGCAGACCACCCCTCAGTGTTCACTTGTTGACGCAGTGACATCATCACTTACGGTTGCAGTGGGCACAGGACCATCGGCATTCGACCGTCGATACGGGAATACGTCGGCTCTTCAGGTGAATCACATTATTTCTACACTAGGTAGAGGGTCGTCTCCATAAACGCCGTCATCGAGGTGAAGGGCGGCTCGAAACGTGCAGCGCGCCACGGACGCAGCCTGGAGGGAGCAGTATTGTGCCAGGGCAGACTGAAGATACGCTGACAGCTGCGAACCGGCCTGCGTAGTTTCATGCTTGGTGACTTACCGACGGCGATGTCATCTTTCAGCAGTATAATTGTCCGTGTGTCGGAGCCAGAACCGTGCTATAGTGGTTCTAGCAGCATCGTAGTGAACTCGCGTTGATGTCTCGGCGACCAAATTCTCCTGATAAATCCTATGGAAGCCATTTGGGTTCTATCGGGCGCCATCAGCACCTACGCAAATCGGCGGCCCATCATTTATGCAAATTACATGACGTGAGTGTAGACATCCCACATACCTCCACAAACCTACCAACAAACTGTTGGATCCCTGATACACAGAATCAGTGGTGCATTTCATTCCAAAGACGGGCAGACAAGATATTGAGCGGGTGGTCATAATTTGTTGGCACATCCAAAACATCGCATCACCGAGAAGGAGTTATGCGACATAAAGGAAAGTTTAGATTTCTACATCTGAAAGATGAGGTCTGTTCCAGTTTCGCGCCAGTCACGTAAGGGTGGCGCTAGTACCGCCACTATCAGGTTTGCTGTAAGTACACGCTGCAACGCTCGAGACCGTCGGTTGTCCTTGAGATTGGACGTGGTGATTTGATGTTACCCAAGAATGCTTGTAAGGCGACAAAGACCGTCACCACCACCTCACTCAGGTCGTGTAATAGGGCTACCAGACACTGGATGTTCCTTCTGCCATGTTGGAGGAAGAGTTGGCAGGAATGTAGCCACCGTACGAACGTGACTGCTGGCAGCGGTGATCACGAGAATGTAAGGTCGCAGCGAGACCAGACTCAGACCGAGAGGGAAGACTATCATGTTCGGTCTATGACTCTGGCGCATCGTACTGCATCTGTAGCAGCAATCTGAGCAGCAGTTCGCAGTAAAGTGACACAGTGATGTGTTTCAAACTGGATACTTCGAGGACAGCCCCGAGCCAGACGTCCTGTAGCGTGCATTCCACTGACCCCAAACCACACCCATTTACGATTTGCGTGGTGTCAAGTGAGAGCTCATTGAAGCGCAGGGTGGAGGTCTGTTGTGTTTTCTGATGAAAGATGGTTCTGCCTCGGTGCCAGTGATGTTAGTGTGTTGGTTAGAAGGAGGCCAGTTGTGGAGCTGCAAGCAAACTGTCTGCGTGCCGGACACACTGAACCTACGCTTGGACTTATTGTCTGGGGTGTGACAGCAGGAGCGGTCTCTTCGTTATCCCATGCATGCTCACTGAAAATATACACCTCAGTCTGGTGATTCAAGCCGTTGTGATGTCATTCGTGAACAACATTCCAGGGGGTGTTTTCCAACTGGGTAACGCTCGGTCAGATACCGCTATTGTAACCCAACATGCTCTACAAAGTGTCGACACGTTGCTTGGCCTGCTCGATCACCAGAACTGTCACGAATCAAGAACATACGAGACATCATCGGAGGACATCTCCAGCGTCATCCACAAATAGCGTTAACAGTCCCTGTATTGATCGGCCAAGTGCAACAGGCATGGAACCCGATCGCACAAACTAACATCCGGCATGTGTACCACACGATGCGTGGACGTTTACATGCTTGCATTGAAAATTCTGACGATCGCGCCGTTTATTAACGTAGCAGCGTTTCAAATTTGCGGCGGTTAACTTGTGCTGACCTGCGATGTTGCAATGTTAAAAAAACGGTTCAAATGGCTCTGAGCACTATGCGACTTAACTTCTGAGGTCATCAGTCGCCTAGAACTTAGAACTACCTAAACCTAACTAACCTAAGGATATCACACACATCCATACCCGAGGCAGGATTCGAACCTGCGACCGTAGCGGTCTCTGGGCTCAAGACTGTAGCGCCTAGAACCGCACGGCCACTCCGGTCGGCGTTACAATGTTAATTACATTAATATGCTACTTAGACAAATGTATTGCCGAAATTTCCTTGCTCTACATTAATTACTTTTTGGTGTTGCTGCTTTTGCAGCAGATGCTCGCCGGCGCGTGTACTGCAGGGACGAGTGAAAAATTAATTCGTGAAACAATTCCTAGCCATTCGCTCTCAGCGATATGCTTTTTTGTTAGGTACGTTGATCCAGCAAAGAATGTAAACTGTGTGGACTTTTGAAAGGAGGAAGGAGATATCGGTGGTTATTTTGAGGACACTCAGGATCCTTGCGTGGATAACTCTGTCGGCAGGAAGATTGCTCGCTGGATGGTGGGTCAGCGTTCGAGAGGGTTTTAATTTGACGAGAAGGAAAAACACTCGACAGCAGTGTGAGTTTTTAGTTTCATAGTTAAATAGCCGAGTGTCAGGGGACAGAGTGCTTCTGCGGTGGCGTGGTGCCGCACCTGCGTGCCGTGCCGTGCCGTGCCGTGCTCGGCCCTGTTGTTCTGCGCTCGTGCTGTGCTGCGCCTGCTGGCCCGCGGCAGGCAGGAAGTTTGCCGCCGTCTGGAAATAACGGCCGACCCAGATCGCCGCCGGCTTTTACGCCCTCGGAGCCGCCGGCGCGCCAAACCGCCGGCCTATAGTTAGGCAGTGCGGTCATCGGCGCCCCAGCAGCGGCTGCCCGGAAGACAGCCACGCAGCCCCTCCCTGCCTCACGCCGCCGTAGCGACCGGCCAAGCAGCCCTCCCTGGCGTGTTTACTTCCGGGCAAGCCAGGAGGGCGCCGACTCGTTTCACACAGGACAGTCGGGCAACTGCAGACGCTTCTAAGTTGTTGAACAGGTGCCGGATGTCAGTTAGTGGGACGGCCTTCCGTACCTGCTGCACTTGGTCGATCAGTACAGGAAGGGTTAACGCTGTTTGTGGATGACGCTGATGTGGATGACGATGTAGACCCATATGTGCTCGATTGCACACAGATCTGCTGATCGAGCAGGCCAAGGCAACGTGTCGACACTCTGTAGAACACGTTGGGTTACAACTGCGTTGTGTGGGCGAGCGGTATCCTGTTGGAAAACGCCTCCTTGAATGGCAGCACGATAGGTCCAATCACGGGACTGACGCAGACATTTGTAGTTAGGCTGGGTGGGATAGCCACGAGAGTGCTCCTACTGTCGTACGAAATACCCCAAACGATAACCCCATTAGAGGTACAGTGTCTTTAAGATGCACATTGGATACAGCTCCTTCTAATCAACACACGACCATCCCTGACACCGCGTCACAACCATCTTTCATCAGAAACCACGACAAACCTCGGCCTTCAATGAGTTCTTGCTTGACAAGACTGAAGTCGCAAATGGTGGTGTTTTGCGGTCAGTGGAAGGCACGCTACAGGCCGCCTGTCTCAGAGACAACCTTGCAGTAACAGATTTGTAACCGCTGTGTGATTGCGGCGCCAACTGCTGTTCAAATTCCTTCTGCAGATGGAGCACAATGCGCCAGAGACTTGCCCTCTTGTCAGTGGCATGTCATCATCCGGAGCCCGATCTTCGTGCTGCCCTACATTCCCGTGAACACCGCCACCAGCAATCGTGTACAGTGGCTTCATTCCTGCCAGGTCTTTCTGCAATAGGAAAGAAGGAACATCCAGGCTCTCGTAATCCTATTACACGACCTCGTTCAAACTCGTTGATGATTGTGTATTTGTCGCCTTAAATGTATTATTGGCTAACATCGCCGGCCGAGGTGGCCGAGCGGTTCTAGGCGCTACAGTCTGGAACCGCGAGACCGCTACGGTCGCATGTTCGAATCCTGCCTCGGGCATGGATGTGTGTGATGACCTTAGGTTAGTTAGGTTTAACTATTTCTAAGTTCTAGGGCACTGATGACCTCAGATGTTAAGTCACATAGTGCTCAGAGCCATTTGAACCATTTGACTAACATCAAATCACCAGCTCCACTCTCAAGGGTAACTAACATCCATGACCGTTACAGTTTGTGTTTGAAGCAAACCTGATGGCGTTACTAGTGCCACTCTCACGCCGCTGTTACGAAATTCGAACAGGCATCATCTTTCATATGTAGAAACACGTCTACCAACTTTCGTTTGCGTCGCATAGCCCCTTGTTGTTCTCTCTCTCTCTTTATATATATAATCTTTTTTTTCGGTGTACATAGGCAACCGACGATTGTGTTTCAGTTCTGATGTACAGTCCGAAGAATGGTTTCATGTACCTCTCCACTTAAGTCAATCCTGCGCAAACCCAGTCACCTCTTCATAATTAATGCAACGTACAATCGTTTCAGCCCGCTTCTCTTACACTTCCTTTTGTTACCAAGTTGACGGTTCCTCGATGCCTTAGGATGTGTCCTGTGAACTGATAACTTCTTTTAGTCACAAACTCTTTTTACTCAGATTTGATTCAATATACGTATCTTCAGCAGTTAGCCGATCTATTCGTGTAATATTCATCAGTCTTCCTACCATTTAAATTTATCTCAGATATTAACATATTTCTCTTTTTTGAGATTTTCTTGCTGTTTACGAGTCTGCATTGGATATTCTTTTTATTTCGGCCACCGTCAATTATGTTGCTGCCCAAAGAGCAAAACTCGCCTATTTCCTTCTGTGTCTCACTTCCTAACCGACATCCTCCAGTATCATTGGGTACAGGGTGGCCAAGATGCATGGATCTCAGCGTAGGTAATCCGCATCTGGCGCAGATAATGTAAGTTGAGTTGCCTATGTTGAGGCGAATGTCGTCTTATTGGGCAGTTACATCATGCCCGCCCGCTATGATTTGTCTACACTCCTTTACCGCTGTTTGACTTTTCTTTCTCTTTTCAACTCTTCTGCCGGCTCTAAGCTTTATCACAATTCTCCTTGTTTCCTCTATCCCAACGACTCGATCATAAGAGTAGTGAAGCTGCGTGTATCATTGAGACACGCATAACAACCACCACCGCCGTTGATGGGGGCATTTATTGGTACGATTTTTTATTCTTTTGTATTAAGTGTTCCATTGGAAGTTGCTTCAGCTTTACCCACGTTTTGGCAGATGCGTTATACGTGGGCTGCCCCGAAACTAAGGAACTTCTTCATTTACTGATGCAGATCGGTCAGATTACAGTTGTAATTAGACTGGCCTTTCCTCTTTATTCAGTAGTGTGTAAAAAATGGATGTAATATCTCAAATGGGTACTGAGTTTGAAAATTACGGAAAATGTAACAAAAAGAATAAAGAAACAGTAAAAACTGCTCTGCAGATTTCTCACTATACCGTGAGACTGCAGGCTAGATAAATTTATTCTGTTAATCTACTGAGGACGATGAATCTACAGTTACCTTTCACTAGAAACTGTAATTACCCGAAAGCTACTGCACTAGATAAGTATGCAAACTAGAATGCACTGATCTAAACGATATGCTGTTTACCAGCAACAGATTCAAACTTAGTGGCCTGACGTCGAGCTTCTGGCGACGTGATAATTACACCAGGTTCAAAAATCAAATGGCTTTGAGCACAATGGGACTTAACATCTGAGGTCATCAGTGCCCTAGAACTTACAACTACTTAAACCTAACTAACCTAATGACATCACACGCATCCATGCCCGAGGCAGGATTCGAACCTGCGACCGTAGCGGGCGCGCGGTTCCAGACTGAAGCGCCTAGAACCGCTCGGCCACACCGGCCGGCAATTACACCAGGGAGCCGCTTCACACAAGGATATGCACCGAGATTTCCGCAAAAACAAAAACTTAGAGTAATTTGCTAACCACTAGTCTACACCGTAAAATATACAGGTATAGTTCACTTCTTTGCAGAAGCACGCGAAAAACATTCATGTGGTCCCAGAAGGAAAAATCAGTGGGCGTCAAGTCGAGGGAACACGCAAGCCAGGCCAGCAGCCCAATGCGCCCTGCCCAATTCTCGCCAAAGGTTTCATACAAGTGTATGTGCGAAGTACAGAGGTGCACCATCATGTTGGTACCACATTCGCTGTCGCACGTTGAGTGGCTCAAATGGCTCTGAGCACTATGGGACTCAACTGCTGAGGTCATTAGTCCCCTAGAACTTAGAACTAGTTAAACCTAACTAACCTAAGGACATCACAAACATCCATGCCCGAGGCAGGATTCGAACCTGCGACCGTAGCGGTCTTGCGGTTCCAGACTGCAGCGCCTTTAACCGCACGGCCACTTCGGCCGGCCACACGTTGAGTGGAACATGTTTCAACAACTCTGGCAGAGTTTCTCGTAAAAAATGTTGAGTATCTGTCTGGAGCTACCAGATTATGCTGAGCCGGCCCAAATGTTAACATCGAAGCGATCTCGGTGGCCACGAAGGCGGCGTGCGGATTTTCCGTTCCCAAGTGTGTCGTTTGAGGCTGTTGAACATACCTTCTCGCGTAAAGGATGCCTCATCCGTAAAAAGTACACGGTTGCAAAAGTGTGGTTAATTGGCGCACCTCTGCAAAAACCACTGGCAGAATTCAATTGGATGTGGAAAACCGTCTGGGTTAAAGGCGTGAACCTTCCGAGGCGGTAGCGGTGCAAATCACCTCCGTGCGACACACGCCAAGTTGTGGCGTGGCTTACGGCCGATTTCGGTGCCAGACGCCGCGACCACATTGAGGGCGTCTTTTCCAGCATTGCTGACGCCTCCTCTTCAAGCCCTGCTGTACTCACTGTGCGTTGACCACAGCCTCCGTCACGCCTTCGCATCTGTAACACAAAATGAATACAACGGGTTTCGAAGTAGGCGTTAAATGCACAAGTGCCGTTACGAGACTGTACCAGTGGAAAAAGTACCTCAACTGAGCCTGTCTCTCGTGGGTGCCTGTGGATGGCAGTAAATGTATGTGGATGAGACACTCGACGAGTGGGAAACCGCCGACCGTACAAAGGTCGGAGACCGTGAGCATTTGCATCCACCGCGCTGCACTTGAGCCCGCCCCACACAGTAACAAACACAAGAGTGTGCCTGTTTGATGACAAACTGACGCAGGGCGGACCAGACTCCGCAGCGTGCACAGGTGCTGCCCTCTATGCAACACCTGTAGAACATGCATTTGCACGTCCAAAAGCAACGCGTTCACTTCCCAGTAAGAGGCGGAAGACGCATAGTGTTGTCCCGCCTAGAATATCAGCAACTTCGTCGACTACAGCGCTTGCAGATAAAGGCCATAACACTTGGACTCCACGTCTGCTGTTGTTGTGGTTTTCAGTCCAGAGACTGGTTTGATGCAGCTCTCCATGCTACTCCATCCTGTGCAAGCTTCTTCATCTCCCAGTACTTACTGCAACAACATCCTTCTGAATCTGCTTAGTGTATCCATCTCTTGGTCTCCCTCTACGATTTTTACCCTCCACGCTGCCCTCCAGTGCTAAATTTGGGATCCCTTGATGACTCAGAACATGTCCTACCAACCGGTCCCTTCTTCTTGTCAAGTTGTCCTACAAACTCCTCCCCAATCCTATTCAATACCTCCTCATTAGTTATATGATGTACCCGTCTAAACTTCTGCATTTTTCTGTAGCACCACATTTCAAAAGCTTCTATTCTCTTCTTGTCCAAACTGTTTATCGTCCTTGTTTCAATTCCATACATGGCTACACTTTCAGAAACGACTTCCTCACACTGAAATCTATACTCGATGCCATTGCCAGTCTACATTTTATATCCTCTCTACTTCGACCATCATCAGTTATTTTGCTCCCCAAATAGCAAATCTCCTTTACTACTTTAAGTGTCTCATTTCATAATCTAATTCCCTCAGCATTACCCGACTTAATTCGACTACATTCCATTATCCTCGTTTTGCTTTTGTTGATGTTCATCTTATATCCTCCTTTCAAGACACTGTCCATTCCGTGCAACTGCTCTTCCAAGTCCTTTGCTGTCTCTGATAGAATTACAGTGTCATCGGCGAACCTCAAAGTTTTTATTTCTTCTCCATGGCTTTTAATACGTACTCCGAATTTTTCTTTTGTTTCCTTTACTGCTTGCTCAATATACAGATTGAATAACATCGGGGAGAAGCTACAACCCTGTCTCACTCCCTTCCCAACTGCTGCTTCCCTTTTATGCCCCTCGACTCTTACAACTGCCATCTGGTTTCTGTACAAATTGTAAATAGCCTTTACCCCTGCCACCTTCAGAATTTGAAAGAGAGTATTCCAGTCAACGTTGTCAAAAGATTTCTCTAACTCTACAAATGCTAGAAACGTAGGTTTGCCTTTCCTTAATCTATTTTCTAAGATAATTCGTAGGATCAGTCTATTTGTAGCAAATACACTGAAATGTGCAGACCTGCAGACTTGCTCCCGTGACGGCTCGGATGTCGTGTTGTGTGCGGAGTGCGACGCTGTTGAGAGACAGCCAGAGCCGTAAGCCAGGTGATGCTATGTGCTTGTCATGATCGACTCTAGCAACCTTCTCATTTACTTCATTCGTTTGAGATATACCCTGTATACCCTTCCGTACGAGCCTTTATTATAGCCTCACATTATCCGCACGATCCCGCCGATGAAGAAACGTGAGATGTAAATTGGAGGTGCAGAAGCGAAGAAAGGAAAGGAAAGTGAGGGGATTGCAGCTGTCAGCTGCAACGGGACATTAAGCGGAATCAGCGGCGACGAATGAACATGTGTACCGGACCGGGATTGGAACCGGGGATCTCCTGTTTACTAGGCAGATGCGTGAACCACTGCGCCATCCGGGACACAGCTTTATAGCAACGGCACGACTATCTCGGCACGCTTCATGGCGTTCTTAATTAAGCTCGGTGTCTCATTGTTGATAGTTTTATGCGCAAGGTTGATTAGTAAGGTCCGACACTTGTGGCTGGTGCTGATGAGACCAATGCCTCCTCGTGAGGTTGGCAAGGTCAACGTTTCAAAGCTTACAGTCAAAATATGGCCTCTGAGGGCATACCAACAGAACGGCTTGTGTATGCTGTCTGCTGAGACAGGTAGGATTTGGCCTGCGTAGTTCATTCTACCCGCTGTAGGTATTCTGTGTGTACTCTTTGCAGGAGGTCTAATTCCCTGTCAAAATAAACGCATATTGCGGCTCTGATCTTGTGCAGCATGTCTGTCCAGTTCTTTTGTGGCCATCGCGCCTGGTACTGTAGACTCCGGGAGACTTGTGTTGTGCCCTCGTTGCACACCAATCGAGATGGGTAGCATCACTAGTGCCTCCTCCTACTTGGAGTAACATCATCTTTCTCTTGTTTCGCACCGGTGACTGTGCTGAAGTCGTTGACGAGGTTCTTCACTTCCGTCACGTTTGCTGTGGATCGTGCTGCTAAGCAGGCGTCGTCAGCATAAGCAATGCGAGCCTTTTTCTCTGTTCCGGTGTTCAGTCGCTGGGCTGTGCGTACAAGTAAGGGTTCTATCGCAATGGCGTACAACGCCATTGACAGGGGGCAGCCTCTGCCTGATAGATCTCCTAATTACAATTTTGTCGGACAGGTGGTCATTAATCGAGATACCTGACGTGGCATTGGAAATGACGTGCTGCATTAGTTTGACGAAACGAAACGAAATCTTCATCAGTACCTTAATCACATATTCATAGTTTATGTGGTCATACGCTTTTTCAAAGTCCAAAAATAGCAGCAGGCCGGGTCTTTGTTTTCCGCCGGGGTACAGATGATACACCGCAGATCGCAGGCAGCTGACATTACACTGCGTCCAGGTACCGCACAATACTGGTGTTTTCCTAGTATTTTGTGTAACGCCGGTTGCATTCGCTGTTTCACGGTTCGTATTATGATTTTAAACTCTGAGTTAAGTAAGGTGATAGGTCGCATTTCATGTATCCTTTCGCTATTTCCTGTTTTGAGTATAGGCACAATGAAGTGCTGCTTGAGTTCCTCCGGTACAGATTCAAGCTGCCACAATTCATAAGCACGTTCACTTAATGTTGGGGCGAAGATATTCCACTACTGTTGATAAAATTCCGCGCCGAGACCGTCGAGTCCAGATTTTTGTTTCGAGGCGCTGAGCACGGCCTGTTTTATATCGTCTTCACTGAATGGGCCTCAGGCGTATCAATGTAGTCACGAGACAATATGGAAACTATCTCATTGAGTACTTCGGTGCAAAGCGTGTTACTGGTCTCCTGCCTGTCGTAAAGTTCTCTGTAGTAGTTATACACATGTGATGAGATACCGCGTTGTCTTGTGGCTACATTGCCCGTCCCATCAATAACCTCTTCCATTAGCTTCGCTTCCGGCCGCCGCAATATTCGTAAAGTGTGCTACAGTGAGGTTGTTTCATCTGATCCAGTGTCCTTTGGTTGGGATCGCGTTATCGTGCCTTCCATTTGTTTGCCATGCAGGTTTGTAATTTTCACCTTGTACTTCTTTATACGGCGATAAGCGTCATCAGCTGTTTTGTCTGTGGCTTAGTATAGTTCACGGAGAGATGAGAGCCGGCCGGGATGGTCGAGCGGTTCTAGGCGCTACAGTCTGGAACCGCGCGACCGCTACGGTCGCAGGTTCGAATCCTGCCTCGGGCATAGATGTGTGTGCTGTCCATAGGTTAGTTAGGTTCAAGTAGGGGACTGATGACCTCAGAAGTTAAGTCCCATAGTGCTCAGAGCCATTTGAACCATTTTTGAGAGAATAAAATTCTATTGTTTGTTTGACCTAATAGGACTTCTGGTACTGTTGATCTAAGTTTCGGTTTGGCTCTTTGTAGCCACCCTTCACTACTCGATCTGTATTGGGTTTTGGAGCTCTTTATGTGCTCCCGTGCCCGTTGGATGTCTGCGTCCAGCTGCTTGTCTTGCAACAGCCTGGCGTTCATTCTCCAGTAGCCTCTCCCACGAAGTACTTCTGGGCGTTGAGGGTTTATGTAGCATTGATGGGCACTGCCGTCGGGAAAGCCGACTGGAGCAATATCGCTGTTCACTGTGTTATGGCCGACAGCGGCAGAGACGTATATTAACGCAGGCTATGTGTGTGAATGCTACGCGGTTCCCTTGTATTTTTTGCCAGGTGCCAAGTAGTTTCAGTGGAGGGACGAGGTCGTAGAGTTCTGTGTATTTATTTAAGATCGGTGTTTGGATTTTTGCTGAGACAACACAGTTAAAATATCCCCCTACGATACAATTCACGGCATATTTATTAATTAAAAAAGGCACATCATTATTATAAAAGTAAGAAAGTTTCTTTCGGCGGTTGCTGTAGGATGGCGCGTATAAGTTGACAATTTGAATGCCATTGATTCGACGGGATGTGCCCCGTCCATTTGTCAGCCGTATTATGTTCGAGCGACGGATACCATCTCGTAGTAGGACTGCAGTTCCTGTGTGGTCCTCTTTGCCGATGTTCGTTATGGCTACAAATCCCACTATTTTCGGTTCTACGCAGACTTCTTGTAAGAGCGCGACGCCTACATAAGTGGCGTATAGGAAGTCTGTGAGCGCTCTGAATTTTACATCACTCTGAGTGCTGTTAATGTTAATCGTTGTTATGTTGGATGTGAGTCTCGGTCATTGAGTAGGAGATACACCCGAACCACTAAATGCCTCTCTGTCCATACATATAAATTCACACACACACATTTCAATATAAAACTACGGCTGGCCCTTATTTCTGTCCGTTTCATCGTCGATCCACCAGTGATCACCCGGTGGCATGTTTCGACTGTCGTCGGAGTCCGTGGGTTCTGAGGTGGTAGTTGCGGGTGTTGCCATTGTTGCAGGTCAGCTGTTTTTGAGTTTCGCAACCATTTGTTGGGCTACCGGCCTTAACTGTTATGCTGTCTCAGCAATACGAACTTTTCTTTTTTTCTCTCAGGCTAGGACCGGCCTTGGAAATCTTTCTGGAAGTCGGATACTGCCTTTCTAGATTTTTTAAAGTAGGAACTACTTGTTAAGTGGCACCCGAATATTTGTCACGTGCCTCAGTGTGACCTGTGACTTTATCTGTAAGCTGTGGTGTCACTTGTCGGTAGTTACGTTTATTCAAAGAGTCGGTTGCAGGAACATCGGATGTGACAGTAGTGTTGTCCGACGGAGCAAAAGCTGTGCCTTCTTCCCCTGCAACAGATTCTTTCAAAACTGAATCATCTACGGAGCTGCGTAAGGGTGAACCAAGTTCAGGAACAACATTAGATTGCGCGGTATTTGCAACGTTTGGTTGAGCGTTGGCGCTTGCAGGGAGTGCACTAGTTTGCGACACTGCTGCGGCAGCGAGTGCTACGTCATCGGGAGGGCACACGAGGCTTCCCCTGCGCGTAAACAAACGGCTGGGGACTGCGGCATACTGGGGCCGCGGCGTGCCTTCCGCGTCTCACTTGGCAGGGAGCTCTACGCGTCGTCTTCGCGTTCCCCCGTTCGGGCTGTGCCTAGAGGAGGTCTCAGGCAAGCGAGGAGGCAGTGCCACAACTGTCACCCTGTCTGTTCTCTTAACTCGATACGTCGGCTTGTCACGTCCTCGAGAATTACGTTTGCCGTCGTTTTCAGAAATCGATGTGGTGAATGCTGGACGGTTTATTCGAAAGAGTACGGCCGATTTCCGTACCCGTCCTTCTCCAACCGAAGCTTCTACTCCGTCCCTGATGACCTAGTGGTCGACGGAAATTTAAACCCTACTCCCGCTCACTTTCTAGGACAGCACGCTTTGACGTTATGCGACGCGCGCGCCTCTTGCTGTCGGCGGTGTGAACGTGCGCTCCGCACGCTGTAAACACGCCGGCCACGTGCGCTCGTCCACCGGCCGGCAGTGAGTCCCAGTTGGGGCCACTCGCCCCCTCCAGGATGTCCGTCCCGGGCTGCGCCTGGCTGCTGCTGCGGCGGTCGGCGTGCCGTGTCTCGCCGAACCACAGGCGACGGCAGTGCGCCGCGTGCGGCGATACACTTACAGCGATAAACGCGATGTAGAACGCAGAGGATGTACGGATGGTTCCTCACTCACGTACATACACGACAGTTTCCTTATACACTGAAGCGCCAAAGAAGCTCATATGGGCACGCGTATTCAAATAGAGAGATGTGTAAACAGGCAGAAGATGGCGCTGCGGTCGACAACGCCTGTTTAAGACAAGTCTCTGGCGCAGTTGCTAGATCGGTCACTGCTGCTACAATGGCAGGTTATCGAGATTTAAGTGAGTTTGAACGTGGCGTTACAGTCGGCGCACGAGCGGCCGGACACAGTTTCTCCGAGGCAGCGATGAAGTGGTTATTTTCCCGTACGACCATTTCACGAGTGTACCGTGAGTATCAGGAATCCGGTAAACAATCAAATCTGCTACCTCGCTACTGCTGGAAAAAGATCCTGCAAGAACGGGACCAATGACGAGTGAAGAAAATCATTCAACGTGACGGAAGTGCAACCCTTCCGCAAATTGCTGAAAATCTCAGTTCAGGGCCATCAACAAGTGTCAGCGTGCGAACCATTCAACGAAACATCACCGATACGGGCTTTCGCAACCGATGGCCCGCTCGTGGCCACGACAGAGAGGTTTACGCCTCGCCTGGGACCGTCAGCCGGCCGCTGTGGCCGAACGCTTCTAGGCGCTTCAGTCCGGAACCGCGCGACTGCTACGGTCGCAGGTTCGAATCCTGCCTCGGGCACGGATGTGTGTGAGGTCCTTAGGTTGCTTATGTTTAAGTATTTCTAAGTTCTAGGGGACTGATGACCTCAGAAGTTAAGTCCCATAGTGCTCAGAGCCATTTGAACCATTCGGGCCCGTCAACACCGACATTGGACTGTTGATGAATCGAGACTGTTGGCTGGTCGAACGAGTCTCGTTTCAAGTTGTATCGAGCGGATGGACGTGTACTATTACGGATACACCCTCATGTCAGCAGCAGAGTGTTGAAGCTGGTCGAGGCTCTGCAATAGTGTGGTCCGTGTGCAGTTGGAGTAATATGGGATCCCTGATGTCTAGATACGGCTCTGACAAGTGACACTCTCCTGAGTTTAAACACTTCCGCTGGCTGCCAGACTCCCCAGCCATGAACATTATTGAGCATATCTGGGATGCTTTGCAACTTGCTGTTCAGAAGAGATCTCCCCCTCTCGTACTCTTATGGATTTATGGACGGCCCTGCAGGATCCGTGGTGTCAGTTCCCTGCAGTGCTACTTCAGACCGTAGTCGAGTCAATGCCACGTCCTGTTACGGCACTTCACGGGGGCCCTTCACGATATTAGACAGGTGTATCAGTTTCTTTGGCTGTTCAGTGTAACAAGCCAAAATAATTACCATGCTAATAACAGCAACTAAAGTGCGGATAGAATATAGAATGAAAGCAGCGTGGAAAATAAGCTCTAAGACAAAAAAAAAAAGAAAGATCAAGAGAAAGAGCTTCATAAATTGAGCAAGTCAGTAACGCGTTTGTTCAGCTCTGTCCGTTATGCAAGCAGTTAATTGGGCTCGTCATCATTGACTGATGGAGTTGCTGGATGTCCTCCTGGAGGATAGTCTGCCGTGCCGTGTACAGGGCAACTGGCGCGTCAGATCGTCAAAATCCCGAGCTTCTTGTAGGGCCCTCCCTGCCCGTACCGCTCGACACGTTCTCGTTTGGGGAGACATCCGGCGACCTTGCTGGCCGACGGAGGGTTCGGCCAGCGCGGACACAAGCAGCACAAAGTGTCGCCGTGTGCGGGCGGGCATCGCCGTGCTGAAGCCGCCTGGAATCTCTCTGACTGGAGTAGCGCTGTCTTCAGTGTTCAGTCACGCTTCGAAAGTTCCTGCGTTACTTCTGTTATAACGCACAGTTCCATCCTTGTCCATACGCTAGTCGTGTATTTCTGTCTCTGTAGTTGACATAAAGAAAAAATTCAGTATCCTTGAGCATGTTGTAAAACAAACAGGAAAGTTCCATGTGCAAATAGTAAGCAACTACAGTTTGTAAAACTTCACAGAATCGGAGTCAATTCCGTGAGAGAACGCACTTATAATTTGATACATTGAATATCACAGAAAATATTTCCATTAATTTAGTAAGAAGAAAACGAAAACGTGAAGAACTAGATGTATACGTGATGGGATACCTCTACCAATTACGGGATGGTAAACTTCTAAAACATGGTTCAAATGGCTCTGAGCACTGTGGGACTTAAATTCTCAGGTCATCAGACCCCTAGAACTTAGAACTACTTAAACCTAACTAACCTAAGGACATTACACACATCAATGCCCGAGGCAGGATTCGAACCTGCGACCGTAGCGGTCTCGCGGTTCCAGACTCTAGCGCCTAGAAACTCTCGGCCACTCCGGCCGGCAAAACATAGCATTTAGTATGTTATTTACGATAATGTGATGGCCTTAGGCGCCGATATGTCATTATGTGACATTTGATTACAACAAAGCCTACAAAGAACTATCTTCAATGTGTCTTTGTCTTAAAACGGCGTACTTTCATAACACGAGAAATCATAAATACGAAAATTCTTTAGCCACCTGTAGGTCGTTTTCAGTCATTTTATTACAATAAATCGTTTGGATGAATGAAGTGTCAGAATTAATCGATAGGTTAACAGTAATTCATGGAGAAAAAAATAGCTGGACCTAAAATTTATCATAATGAAAAAGTGGGAATAGCACAAATGTTAACAAATAAATTTAGTGACTTCATCATGAACAATCCAACAGGAATTCGATACCTGATAAGATTAGCCAACATAACTGGATTACGCACGCTATCTGTTACATGATGTCAGCACTTCGACTATCACTCCATGTTTGGGGTGCTGACATCACTGATAGCCTGCGTAATCCAGTTATGTTTGCCACTGATGCAGCATTTATATATGGATCGTGATAACCCCTTCAGCATCAACTACGGCCTGAGATGTTGCGTTGAAGTGGCGAAACTGGTAGCTACACAATCAAGGTCATTAGGACGGCTGTAGGCGTTACACTGAGTGATGGTAAATAGGTAAGCTTTCGGACGTGCACAGTAGCTTTCCTCTCGTGTCTGCCGTCACCCTCTCCCCCCCCCTCCCCCATCGCTCAGCGTCGCTGCTGAGTGGTGCCAGTAGGGGTGGGGGCGTGGCCAGGAGCGTCGTGCTGTACGTTATACAGGGTGCAACAAGATTAACAACTTTTTAACATGGTTTATGTTCACTGATATTTTTTAATGTTTTTTCTTATTCTAAAATAGCCTATGTTCTTCCTCACAGTTGAAGCCAGAGTATTTCTATAAAGCAATTCATTTCAGCAGTTGTCATGAAAACGAAACGTTAACAGTCAGCTACATTCGTCTTGATAACAATTACTTTTCACACTTATATCAA
Organism: Schistocerca nitens; assembly: GCF_023898315.1. NCBI lineage: Eukaryota > Metazoa > Arthropoda > Insecta > Orthoptera > Acrididae > Schistocerca > Schistocerca nitens. Next base: position 26,876,833 of record NC_064618.1, read on the forward strand.
ATGGACTTGCAAACCATTTACTAAAAGTTTTTTTTTCTTTTGTTGCAGGTAAGGACGTGACAAAGCAGTTCTACACTACCGTCGTGCTGACGCAACACCAAGGGCGGGGCGTCCTGACCACACGTGTCACACGGTAATGCTGCAGTTTTTGACCGAAAATAAGTAATTATTTTGGAATTTAGTGACTAAATCCGTATAACTGCACTCAGTAGTTGATACATGTTCTTAAAATGTTGTTCTTGAACTTGAATATTGTAGATGTGGTCGATTTGAAGCTGTCAACTGTGACACAAAATGTTGAGGAAGTAATGCAAATGAGATGCCTAATACTCCTGATTATATTCTAATGTGAGTGGTATGTCTTGTAAAACAGAATTGCTTGTGTGACGGTTTCGAATCGGCCGGACTTAAAGAGATCCTTAGCAGGTGAAAACAGGAAATGTATGACACAGAATATTCGGGAAATTTGCAATGAATCAGTAAAAAGCAACCGTCTGTGAATCGAGATACGTGCTCACCTGACCAGAAACGTTAAGACAATGGAAAAGAATAATTGGAATATGACCGTGATAATGGTATTGTAGAAATGGCGTTTAATAAAGATATACTGAAAGGTCGTTTGGATGTTTTGCACGATATCCCCAGTGATGATTTATATAACGATCGAACGGTACAGGGGGAGATAATGCAAGAAAGAGACAGAGAAACGTAAATCAGGGATATACTTGGAAAACTGGAAGAAATTGTGACTGAAAGCAGGAAGTAGTTGTGGAGGGAAGGACGCACAAATATGACACTGACGATTCAGTAATGTATCGAGAAATAAGTGGTGAAAAAGGGATTTCTTTTCTTGCCTAAAGCACTCCAGAAACGTTCCATGACGATCTTGAAGTTCTGACGCAGCCATTTTGTTAGCCGATTCGTGTCCCGTGTGAAAGCATTCTCTACCAGGCATGCTTTTAACCCATTTTTCTTTTATGATACTTCCTTCTGGGGACACATTGGCATTGCTTTCGTGGATCCTTCTGTTTATATGATTGTTTCTTTTTGCGCTACTCTAGCGAGAACTATTGACATTGAACGTGTATATTTGTCAAGTTATTGGTCGCACGGACGTAACCAGTTAATACGGTCGTCTGCAGGCTCGCTAGCTGCAGCTGCGAATCATGCGACACGCGTCCTTGTGGGGCCTTCGGCAGTCCAACTGAACTGCGCCCCTCCCACAGCGTGGCGGCCGCTCACAGAGGAGCCATCTCCCTCCCTCCCCTCCCGCCTGCCACACTATCGCCGGCACCCCCCTCCCCCCCTCCTCCAGCTGAACTGCGCCCCTCCCACAGCGTGGCGGCCGCTCACAGAGGAGCCATCTCCCTCCCTCCCCTCCCGCCTGCCACACTATCGCCGGCACCCCCCTCCCCCCCCTCCTCCAGCTGAACTGCGCCCCTCCCACAGCATGGCGGCCGCTCACAGAGGAGCCATCTCCCTCCCTCCCCTCCCACCTGCCACACTATCGCCGGCACCCCCCTCCCCCCCTCCTCCAGCTGAACTGCGCCCCTCCCACAGCGTGGCGGCCGCTCACAGAGGAGCCATCTCCCTCCCTCCCCTCCCGCCTGCCACACTATCGCCGGCACCCCCCTCCCCCCCTCCTCCAGCTGAACTGCGCCCCTCCCACAGCGTGGCGGCCGCTCACAGAGGAGCCATCTCCCTCCCTCCCCTCCCGCCTGCCACACTATCGCCGGCACCCCCCTCCCCCCCTCCTCCTTCACCTACTGCCCTGTTACCGGCCAAGGTTCCTTGCACGTACTGACGGTCAAACAGGATGCGGCAACCAGCGGCTACGATCAGTTGTTGAAACTGCGTGAAAATGTCTCACTGCAGCAGGTCAGCAGAGGCGGAACAATAAGTCAAAACTGGGCAAGCGAATTTGCCCTGGCTTCTGTGAAGGAACTGTTACGGCGTTTACGTGGAGTAATTTTGAGAAACAACGGGAGACGTGACAGTGTGGTCGGGCTGAGATGTGGACTCGACCAGGGCGAGATCTCACTCGGAACGCATACTGGGAGGAAGTCAGCGGCGATTACAGCGCCCTCCTCTCGATACACCGTGAGACGTCCGGCTGGAGCATTTCTCTGGTTACCAGCAGCGGCTCGCGCCAGGCGCATACTGAGACGCGTCCCGCCCGTATTCCTCGTCCGCGCCGGCTGGCGAAGCGCGGCTCTGACGGAATGTAGGCGCGCGCTCTGTAATGTTTGTCGAGCGATTTTAGAGAATCAATTTGCTAAAAAAAATTTTTTTTACCTTACTTGCAGGTTAATATGTCAGCTTTATGGTGAAGTGCCCATCATCTTGCTAAAGGTGAAACTTACTGTGATATTCACATGGAAGTAAGATATTTCACAAAATTGGCATGGATTGCAAAGAAAAATTGGGGTCGCTACGATTTTGCGATTGGGGCATACAAGACCACTCTTTGCTGTGTATAAAATTTTGTTAACATATTGAATTTTTGGGGTGTAGAAAAATATCCGCTACCAGTCACAATAAAAGGTTAGTTACTTGTCACACGACCGGTTTCGGGCTTGCGCCAATCTTCAGGTGTTTATACATTCATGTACATGTTGGTACTTTTGGAGATCACTGTATAAATACAAAAAGTTACTTGCTGGTGACTACACAGATGCAAGTGGGACAATTGAAAGTGGTAAGGCAGCATTTGACGAAAATATACCTGTACTTACATAAAGATGAAGCACCATTATTACAGTTATCCTTTGGTGATAGTTTTGCCACTTAGTTACACACTTATGGTTATTTTCACGTCCATATTTCAGTTTTACCAGGTATAGCTTCATATTATACTATTATAATGTGCACTCGTGAAATACACTATGTTCACATACAAACATGTTGGCTGTGGTCAAAGAACTTAGATGTAGCAGATGTAAAGATGTTGCTCATACAGAAACTTGTAGGTTAGTGTCAAAGAACTTTGCCACAGGCAGTGCAAGGGTGTTGCATAAATAGAAATTTAAAAAGCTATTATAGACTGCGATGTTTCTTGATACACATTATGATTTTTTTTTTTTTTCGGGGAGCTTAGATCTAGGAAGTACAATGTTGTTATGTATATGAAATTACTCAAAGCTATTACAAATTAAAAAATGACAGCTAGAACTGTATTGAGCCACACTGTTGTCGGAGAAATTAGATCTAGGAGGTACGATAATGTTACACACATGAAATTTTGAAAGCTATTACACATTATACAATGCCAGTTAGAGCTTTTGCTTACAATATGACTGTTACAAATTACGATAATGACACGCACTTTTGTATGACTGCTACATCGAATTTCTATAGAATAATACTTTGTTATTCTATCAGAGGAAAATTATTTTCTGTTTTTGAATATTTCATGAAATATGTGAAGATAGGATTTGTTTGCAAGATCCACTTGTTCGTTGAGAACAAGGTCTGGTGAATTAGAGCTGTGGATATAAATTTCTAGCTCTTCAAGCAGATTCATTTTCTTTCCTTTGCTCACAGTGTGTAGTAAAAATGGTTCAAATGGCTCTGAGCACTATGGGACTCAACTGCTGAGGTCATTAGTCCCCTAGAACTTAGAACTAGTTAAACCTAACTAACCTAAGGACATCACACACATCCATGCCCGAGGCAGGATTCGAACCTGCGACCGTAGCGGTCTACAGTGTGTAGTACTTGTAGCTTTTCTGTAATGGCTGTGGCTGAGTGACCATGGTCTTTTAGGTGCATTGCAAAGGTGGATTTATCAAAATTATTTAGCCGGAAGGCATCCATATGCTCACGGTATCTTATAGTGAAACTCCTTCAGTTTGGCGTATGTAGAACTGTGGGCAATTGTCACATAAAAGTTTGTAAATACCTGATTTTTGGTGGCATTGGTTGTTTGTCTTACTTTCCTTTAGACTTAGGAGGAGTCTCTATCTGTCTCCCATCCCTAGAAAATCGATTACGTGTAGCACGATCACTTCCAATACCACGCGTGTAAGAATGAAATATCGATACTTTCGGGATACTGAAACTTTCGCAATAATACCGACCACATTCTTCATTGTATAGCTTGTCGAATAATTAGCTTATTATTTCTGGTACTGTGTATGCAACCACCGAACTGCTTTTTCTCGTCATGACGAGCCGATTAAAACATTGTCATTTGTGCGGGTTTCTCGACTGTTTCTAGCTTGCAGTGGAAATGGGATGTCCTCGTGCATGTAGTACAATGCCTTATTTTACGACCACATACAAGTAACCACAGTGAAACGTGTATAGTTTAGATACTGGACGCTTTTTACCAGGAGCACAAAGGAGTCACACGTACAGAAATTGCCACTTTTCGAATTTTTATAAGCGTCTGACAGATACGCAATCACAGTAGGCAGCAAGTGGCTAATGGCTCACCAATCACTGAATTGTGCATCGTTTTTGACAGAAGAAAACCAATAACGAAAGGAAAGAGCTGAACTGTACAGATATAAATAACTGAAAAAATATAGTGCGCTAATGAAAAACGGTCGGGAGCATTAATAGTGGAAAATGAAACGCTACTCGATGACAATAAAGTTCAGCAGTGAGGCAGTATTTTTCGGGCTGCCAACACTGCCAGTGGCGATATGCGCGCTACACGCCAGGAGCTGCACCACAGCCACAGCGCCACGCGACCTGGCGTAGGCGCGTGTCGCGTCCCAGTCGGCGCGGCCCCATTTGGACCTGTGAAGCTGCACACGTGTCAGTTTGCGCCGAGCCTTTCGCCGACTACCCCGTCACCCCGCGTGTGCTGCTACTGCTGGCGCCGAGGCTGCACTGCCTGCAGAGGCAGGTGGACAAAGCAGGCGGCGCCTCGCTCCGCTGACGTCACGGCGTGACCATAGGCGCCCCGCTACCTGGAAGCGCCGACTGCCACACAGCTACCTACGGCACTCAGCAAGCGGTCAGCTGACAACTGACGGTTAGGGCTGAGCCAGAGACAGTCGCGTTCGAACGGGGTCGAGATTTTCCGAGCTGCAGCGCTCGATACACCATCGAACAGTCACGCGACGTTTCACTGCCAGCGATGTGCGAAGAACTACGTTATAGTCACGACAGTAGTTTACATCTCTGCTGAAAGTTTTACAACAGTCATGAAACTCATATGGAAACGGTGTTAAAAACGAAGAATTCATAAAATCCTGTTGTACAATATGAAGTTTGTGGCGCTCAAACCGTAACCAGGCTACTGGCTCGGGTATGGCTTGAGTGGTGCGGAGCCTTCCATCGCCGCGGCTCTAGCACAGCGGTGAGCGGGGGGGGGGGGGGGGGGGGGAGGTGTGCCCGTTCAGCCACCGACCCGGCCGCGTTTCGTCTCCAGAAAGGGCTCCCAATACTGTTCAAATGTGTCTGAATTCCTAATGGACCAAACTGATGAGGTCAGTGTTTCCTAGGCTTACACACTGCTTACACTAACTTATGCTAATAACAGCACCCGCGCACGCCCGCGATAGTCCCCGGTACTCATTCTGATAGCACGCTGAGGAGAGTGGGATAAGAAACCCGGGACCTCCACAGCCGGAATAGAGCACTCTACCTTCTGGATCACTATGGCCACCAAATCGTGTTGTGCTTGAACAAATTTTCAACAAGAGTCTTCATACAGAATGGTATGTATCGGTATATGAATGTTTATCATGATTTTTACGCAAGATAACAATCGAAGGTGAAAAAACATTCTTTAAGAAAGTAATATCTCTCTCCTATGCCAGTACAATGATTACAGGAAGTTATAACGATTTATTAAGTGAGTTTGATGAATTTTTCGATGCCTGATCACATATTAGAAGTAGATGTTTAAAAGTTGACATCTTTTAATGAGCTTCGAAACAAGATGGTAACACTCAAATATAAACAAGGAGAATATCGAATTGAGAACTAAACGTCGAATAAACGAAATGAATCATATTTCAGTAACTATAACTGCAACCGTGAGAATAAATTATAGCGCAAGACCCGCCGCGGAGGCAGTATCAGCAGACGTCGTGAGACCCCGATGCGCGAATGTACGACAGCTGAAGGTAATGGTGATAGCGACCTCGTATTTATTTATTAGTTCCCATTTTTACATATGACGAGCATCACAAGATATTCTAGTCCAAACAAACATTCATTTTTGTTATTAAAATACATCATATGTTAATAACACTACGATACCAAGTAGAAGCCGCTAGTTCGGGGGTGACCGACAGCTCGAGATAGACCCCTGTGACGTCAGCTACTCGAGCACTATTGGTTGGTTTGTGGGGGTTGACGGGATCAGTACACCACTATTGACGAGGTACGATATCGCCCGCTTTTAAATATGAAATCACGTATACTGAGAGGCTCGATCGGTCTTTGTGCTGCGATGGACATGCAGTGTGCAAAACGTCCACAAAATGGGCAGGATTGTAAGAAACGCAAGGCTTATACGACCGGCAGTCAAAGTTGTTCGTGCAACTCGCACTTCCTGAAGGCAACTCTTCTCAGGTGGTGCCTGAGCGCTAAAAGCAAAGAAGAAATAAGATGCGATGAATCGTGGAACCCAAAATTACAAGCAAATGCGTACATTCCAGAAAGAATGTGGAAAACGTCCCAGTGATAACTTCGATTGTCGAAGCAACGGACACAAGAGGTGGAGGTCTAAGTGCGGAACAGAAGATCGTCTTACGATGTTGCGGCCTGAATACAGCGGTGTTTCGCACAGCTCGGTGTTAAAGGGCTTTTGGCAAGTACGACTGCAGTGAAAGAATGAGAAGGTCTCGGACCGAAACAAATTTCCTACGATTACTACTTGCTGTTGAAACACCCGAGATGAAAAGGCACGAACGTTGTAGATTTTCTCGATGCACACCTGTGTTAATTAAAAAACTGCATGCACAGAAAACGAATAGCTATATGCATAAGTTCATGAAGTACTCATTTCCCGCATTACATAGTTTCTTACCTGATACCGTAGCCGGAGATGGCGCATTTTCTGCATGCAATAAACCCAGGAATATTTTCTTTTACTATTTTACTTTGGCATGTTCCCTACCTCCTTCACATCAGCTTTCTGCTTGAAGCTCCTTTTCTTGTTTTTAATTCTTTTAAAAACTAGATTTTCTTCTCGTCATGATACGCCAAATTCAATGTGAAATATCTCTCCTTTAAAAAAGAAATAATTCTTTTCATATTCGATTTCAGCTGTTGCGTGTTGTTTAAAACTTCGTCGTGGTGTTTTTCTGAAAGTCTACTGTTTCTCTCGCCTTTCCTGCGTAGTAATTTCAGCCAGTTTTATTAGATCGCTCAGAGCCGGCCACGGTGGCCGTGCGGTTCTAGGCGCTGCAGTCCGAAACCGCGGGACTGCTACGATCGAATCCTGGCTCGGGCATGGATGTGTGTGATGTCTTTATGTTAGTTAGGTTTAAGTAGTTCTAAGTTGTAGGGGACTGATGACCTAAGATGTTAAGTCCCATAATGCTCAGAGCCATTTGAACCATTTTTTTTTTTTTTTTTTTTTACTTTTCCGTCTTGAGCTTGTATAGGTCAGCTTTAATCATTTGAAGATCACTCAGAGTCGTGTACGAAAACGTAACAGCGGGCGTATATACTGTGTGCCCAAAAGTGTCCGCACAGCCCGATGAACATCTCTGCGTGACTCATGCGGTTTATCCGAGGTCAGAGAAGCGCGGGTGCAACGGTTCGTTGTCATGTCCTCCTTGTTCTCTCCCGTCTGAATGATACGTTGCAGCAGGTCGAAAGGAAACACAAGTTCACTCGCATTCTGTGAAGCAGATTTAAGAAAAGTGACTTGTACTGATACCTATATTATCGAAGTTATTGTGAACATAAAACGGCAGAAAAGTGAAAGAAAATAACTGCTTAGAGCTGTCACCTGTAAACCGTACTCCGATTACTTTATAGTGCTCTTTACTTGTGTACACGTTGAGTTGCATGACGTGCTGTTGTTGCCGGTAACGTACTTGTCGTCATTGATACGCGTCACTGTCGTCTGAATTTGCTAACGGTTTGCCAGGGATCGAGGTGCTTCAAAATTCACCCTCACGGCAAGCATACTGGTGGAAGCTCCGATTCCGAAAATCGAAATTCGGGTGCCCGACACGGAAAGCCGCGGGAGCCAGCACCGAGTTGCAGCGCTAGCGGAGGGCGCCGCTGACCGCGCTCCCCTCCTCCGCAGACGGGCCGCGCTCCAGTACGTGAGCGGCAGCTTCCAGGGCACGAGCCCACTTACACGTACCCGCCAAATTAACCTCATCAGACTTCAGGTTAATCTACACGTACGTGGAACTCTAACGCACTGCCGAAACGCGTCGTGCTGATAAATATTACTGAAAAGTGATGGAAGGAGTAAATATTACGTAAGAAACTCCATGGTGTGCGCGGTTCTCCACAATTGATCTACGAATAATCCGGAGAATATACTCGAAATTTCGGACAACATTCTCAGGTCCGCATGAATAAAGCGAGGCGTGGAATACACGTCCTTCACCCGTGGAATGTGCAACTGAGCGTGAGTAGAAAAAGGGGCAAGGCCGCGCGGGAATAGCCGAGCGCTCTAGGGCGCTACAGTCATGGAGTCATGGACTGTGCGTCTGGTCCCGGCGGAGGTTCGAGTCCTCCCTCGGGCATGGGTGTGTGTGTTTGTCCTTAGGATAATTTAGGTTAAGTACTGTGTAAGCTTAGGGACTGATGACCTTAGCAGTTAAGTCCCATAAGATTTCACACACATTTTTTAAAGTGGGTGAAGTTGCTCAAAACAAAGAATGTTCTCCGATTTCGTGTGAATAAAACTAGAGGAACATTCTCCGTTTTTGGAAGTGAATTTTGTAGCTTATTTCGAGCTGAATAAGTTCTTTTGGTGAAGGTTTACCGAGGTTTTTTTTTTAGTAAAAATGACAGCATTTGAGTTGCTTGGAAGGCAAAAAAGATGTTGTAGCTCGAAAAATACTGAAGTGAAAAACTGAAGAAGTTTATACGATTAGAGAATGAAAAAATTATTTGCGTCTTGCACTTCATTCCCGAAAATCGTGAAATAGGAGGGGCGAAGTTTCAAATGAAGTGATAATTTAAACATTTGCGTTGCTCTTCAGTAGACCCAAATTTTCAGACTGACTACGAGAAGACTTAGGTAAATGTAAATGTCGTGTGACTAGGGCCTCCCGTCGGGTAGACAGGTACACACCAGACAACTGTTTCACTGACATTTTGAAACGTTCATCGTGATATTTTCTCCGAACATAAATCTTATATTTTGTTTTCAAAAAATGGTTCAAATGGCTCTGAGCACTATGGGACTCAACTGCTGTGGTTATCAGACCCCTAGAACTTAGAACTACTTAAACCTAACTAACCTAAGGACACCACACACATCCATGCCCGAGGCAGGATTCGAACCTGCGACCGTAGCAGTCGCACGGTTCCGGACTGCGCGCCTAGAACCGCGAGACCACCGCGGCCGGCATATTTTGTTTTGTTAAAAATAAACTGGGCGGATCACAATAATTAGTAACTGGTTTATTACAAACCTAGCGATCTGTTCCTCGTTACGAACCACACGGGTGACCGCTTACGTACTTTAAGCCCGTCGTATTTAACCAAAACTATCTCTTGTTAAGGAAATCTGGCAGAGTTCCGGTTTGGAGTAGATGAAAATGTCGTGTAAGCTTTAAATTTCGTTCGCATATTGTGTTCGCCTAACTTCCATAGCAGTAATGATTCCCGTATGGCGAAAATTCGCTAGTATCGCAAGAAAATGCATTTTCCTAAACTGTTCGTCTCAATAGTTTGTTGCCGCACAGAAAAGTGAAAGCGAAACATAGTGCAACTCTTTCAGAACATACTGGTGCCAGTTCCATGTTTGTACAGTGAATAGTTTGCTCGTTTGAGGAAGTTCAATGAAATGTAACATTACGCGTGTGTTGTGTACCCTAAGCGGTAGACGACACACACACACACACACACACACAACACACGCACACACACAACACACGCACACGCAACCTGTTCAAGAAGGAGGCGAGGTATTTAGAAGGACCTCCGTCGCCAGAGAATATGCTTCGAATCTTTTCCTCTTACGATAGCGAAAACTTTCTCAGAGAACGTTCTTTTGCTCTGCGATTCTTCTGTGGAGAATTTTCTCTTTTTTATTCGTACGACGTCAATAGGTCTTTTCCCCGCAGCATAATCACACGTCCGCGTTTTCACTTGCTGAACATGTGTTGCGTTTGTATGTGGCTGCAAACTTCTTGTTTGGATTTTGAGTTATTTGGGTGTTTCGGAATGTATCTTCACTGGAGCATTGTTTCCGTCTTCCAGTTGCATCGAAAACGTTTGCGACCCGAAGGTGGGCGCTGCGTGGCTTGCGTGACAGCCGGTGGGTACTGGAACTGTTTACAACTGGGTATCTAAGAAGTGGCGTCACTGTGGCTTCACTTCTCGGATTGGGTCGAGTAATACTTCGTAGAAAAGGCTCTCACTTACGGTAACTGGAGTTGTGTGTGTGTGCCAGAAACGGTCGTCATGACCGCGTTCATCTTATTTGTATGTCCGCGTCTTCCCCCCGCCGGCGCACAATATTCAGCAGCTGTGAATACACACCTGAAATTCCAGTGCTGTGTAGCGTATCGGCGTTTGCTCCACTGTTGTTTCCGGCAATTTTTTAGAGTAGATATATTCTGGAGAGAAGCTTCTTTGTCAACTTCGTGCATTGGAGCTTAATTGATATTGTCCGATAGAAGGCGACAACCAAATACTGACGGAAGTCGTTATGAGAAACTTCGATACCACCAAATAACAAGTGTAATTTTCTGTGTACCTCTTTGTTTGGATATGGAGAGCTGCGACCTATGTTTTACGTGGATATGGATGGAGCCTGCATTTACCAAAGTTGGGTGAGGTTGATTGTGAGCGATGCTTACTAATGTTCTGACATAGTAACGCCGTGTCACCTACGTAGTCCATCTCCACTGGCGTCGTGGTCCTAATGCTGGCGATCTCCCTGCTGAACATCTCGTGCGCCGGTCGCTCCATATGCTGTAAGAGACACACTGTTGGCACAGCTTACCTGTGACTACGATTGTATATTTATCAGGTTATCCTCCATTCAGAGGCTGTTGCACGCAGCGACCGTTATTTTAAATTGTAGATAATAGATTTCAGCTATCAGTAGTCCTTTGGAATTTTTATTGGCAGATCTAGATATGCCAATAAAATCTGAAATCTACACTCCTGGAAATTGAAATAAGAACACCGTGAATTCATTGTCCCAGGAAGGGGAAACTTTATTGACACATTCCTGGGGTCAGATACATCACATGATCACACTGACAGAACCACAGGCACATAGACACAGGCAACAGAGCATGCACAATGTCGGCACTAGTACAGTGTATATCCACCTTTCGCAGCAATGCAGGCTGCTATTCTCCCATGGAGACGATCGTAGAGATGCTGGATGTAGTCCTGTGGAACGGCTTGCCATGCCATTTCCACCTGGCGCCTCAGTTAGACCAGCGTTCGTGCTGGACGTGCAGACCGCGTGAGACGACGCTTCATCCAGTCCCAAACATGCTCAATGGGGGACAGATCCGGAGATCTTGCTGGCCAGGGTAGTTGACTTACACCTTCTAGAGCACGTTGGGTGGCACGGGATACATGCGGACGTGCATTGTCCTGTTGGAACAGCAAGTTCCCTTGCCGGTCTAGGAATGGTAGAACGATGGGTTCGATGACGGTTTGGATGTACCGTGCACTATTCAGTGTCCCCTCGACGATCACCAGTGGTGTACGGCCAGTGTAGGAGATCGCTCCCCACACCATGATGCCGGGTGTTGGCCCTGTGTGCCTCGGTCGTATGCAGTCCTGATTGTGGCGCTCACCTGCACGGCGCCAAACACGCATACGACCATCATTGGCACCAAGGCAGAAGCGACTCTCATCGCTGAAGACGACACGTCTCCATTCGTCCCTCCATTCACGCCTGTCGCGACACCACTGGAGGCGGGCTGCACGATGTTGGGGCGTGAGCGGAAGACGGCGTAACGGTGTGCGGGACCGTAGCCCAGCTTCATGGAGACGGTTGCGAATGGTCCTCGCCGATACCCCAGGAGCAACAGTGTCTCTAATTTGCTGGGAAGTGGCGGTGCGGTCCCCTACGGCACTGCGTAGGATCCTACGGTCTTGGCGTGCATCCGAGCGTCGCTGCGGTCCGGTCCCAGGTCGACGGGCACGTGCACCTTCCGCCGACCACTGGCGACAACATCGATGTACTGTGGAGACCTCACGCCCCACGTGTTGAGCAATTCGGCGGTACGTCCACCCGGCCTCCCGCATGCCCACTATACGCCCTCGCTCAAAGTCCGTCAACTGCACATACTGTTCACGTCCACGCTGTCGCGGCATGCTACCAGTGTTAAAGACTGCGATGGAGCTCCGTATGCCACGGCAAACTGGCTGACACTGACGGCGGCGGTGCACAAATGCTGCGCAGCTAGCGCCATTCGACGGCCAACACCGCGGTTCCTGGTGTGTCCGCTGTGCCGTGCGTGTGATCATTGCTTGTACATCCCTCTCGCAGTGTCCGGAGCAAGTATGGTGGGTCTGACACACCGGTGTCAATGTGTCCTTTTTTCCATTTCCAGGAGTGTATTATTAAGAGATTGTATATTTTACGCAACCGGTACTGGGCACGGCCATTTTTCAAGTGTACGCTAGAGCACACGGAAAGACCTGTCATAGTCCTCGTACGTCGTCGGCAAGGTACTGCCAACACCAGTGGACAGTGCTCGGCTGTTACGTGCACGTCGCTCACGCAGACCGATGCGGCCTGCCCGCTCGTAACGCTGGCTGTCCTCTGCGCCGGGAGCGTCGTATGCGAGGTGACGGCCAGCTGGTGTGTGTCGACGCGTCCGGGAAGATTCGCGGCGGCGCGGCCGGCGCTTTTAGGCTAATTGCGACCGCAGTTAATTAACGAGGCTGCACTGCGCGGCAAGGGCGGCGATCGACATTCCCTGCAGCACTGCGGACTTGCTCGCCCCCAAAGTAAAACGTCATTTAAATGGGTGAGGTTTCACTATAATAAAGGTAGCGTCCGAGATAGCAGCAAGTCAAGTTGAACATAACAGCGAGTACTCATTACATCTGGTTTATGGTCTAATACAGCTTAACGTATTTATAGTTTTACTAGCTCTCTGTAATATTACATGTACATCAGTTGATAAAACTTTTGAGCTAACGGCTGGTCCCGGCGGAGGTTCGACTCCTCCCTCGGGCATGGGAGTGTGTTCTTGTCCTTAGGATAATTTAGGTTAAGTAGTGTGTAAGCTTAGGGACTGATGACCTTAGCAGTTAAGTCCCGTAAGATTTCACACAGTGTTGTGCGGGACTTGGATTTCTGTCCTGTGAGTGCTGCTCAGGCCAAATACGTGAAACCAAAAATGAATCAGTCTTCGTTGATCCGTTATGGATCGTGGGACGACGGCTGTCGTGAACTTCTTGATGCAATAATTTACCAACAGCCGTATGATTTGTAGAAGTTTATTTTATTTTATCAACTTCTATGTGCTGCTACCAGTTTCGGCATTACATTGATGCCATCTTCAGGCCCCACTGGTCATAGTCGTAAAATCGAATGGGGCCTGAAGATGGCATCAATATAATGCCGAAACTGGTAGCAGCACATAGAAGTTCATAAAATAAAATAAACTTCTACAAATCATACGGCTGTTGGTAAATTATTGCATCAAGAAAGAAAAAGGTTCATGTTTTGCAATACCTCGTCACAGTAAAAATAAGTAAGGACATAGATGAAACAGTTCACATCATAGACCTTTTCTCAACACTAGAAAAGTTATCTCTATCGAAAAAGAAGAATGTGGTTTCAGTCATTATTTCTTGGTAACAGAGGAAACGAAATGCAATGGGTAAGGTAAAAAAGCTATGTATTTTAATCCAAATATTCTTTCTTAATTTTGATGCAGTGTTCCGGCTCCTTGTACTGTGCACGGTATCTCACGGCATCACTTTCACCGTCAGTGCTAACTTGTGTCGATCGCATAAGAATAGCATCGTCGGTCCCTTTTTCGTTGCCGGGACTCTCAACTAGCTCCAAGTATATCTACATCTGCATACGTAGTGCGCAAGCCACCGTACGGTGCTTGGCGTTCCTGTTCCACTCGCAAATACAGCAAGGGAAAAGCAATTGTCTCTATACCTCTATATAACTTTTCGTGCCTTATCTTCGTGCTCTTTACGTCAAATGTATGGTGGCGGCAGTAGAATTGATCTGCAGTCAGCTTCAAATGCCAATTCTCTAAATTATCTCACTAGTGTTTCTCAAAAAGACCGTCGTCTTCCATCCAGGGATTCGCATTTCAGTTCCCGAACCATCTCCGCAATACCTGCGTCTTGTTCGCACCTACTGGTAAAACTTCTAGCAACCTGTCTCTGAATTGGTTCGATGTCTTCCTTTAATCCGACCTGGTCCGAATCCCAAACACTCGAGCAGTACTCAAGAATAGGTCGCTCCATCTTCCTATGTGCGATCTCCTTTATACACGAAACACACTTTCCAAAAGTATGTAAACAACGTGACTGTGTCAAGCAGCACATTACTAATCGCAGTATTCGAACGTTACACGATCGTTTTTCCTACTCCTACGCATTAACCTACATCTTTCTACGTTTATCGCACCAACTAGAAAGTCTGCCTAATCCATCCTGTATCCTCCTACAGTCACTGAACTTCAACACCTACCGTACTCCACAGCATAATCAGCAAACAACGGCAGACAGTCTGCCAGATCATTTATGTATATGGGAAACAACAGCGGTCCGATCACACTTCCCTGGTGCACGCCTGACTGTACCCTTGTCTATGATGAACATTCGCTCTCGAAGACAACATACTGCCTTTTATTTTTAAGAAGTCTTTGGGACACTCACATATCTGGGAACCTATTCCATTCGCACGTACGTTAATACTCTGCGGTGGAGCAACTTGTCAAATGCTGTACGGAAACCTAGAGATGTGGAGTCCGCCTGTACCCTTCATCAACAGTTCTCAGTAAATCACGCGAGAAAAGTGCAAGTTGAGTTTCGTACGAGCGATGCATTCTAAAATCGTGCCGATTCGCGGACATAAGCTTCTCGGTGTCAAATACATTTCTTATATTTTAACTGAGAATATATTCAAGAATTGTGCAGGAAACCCATCTTAAGGATATTGTTTCGTAATTTCGCGGGTCCGTTCTTTCACCCTTGTTACATGAAGGAGTCACCTGCGCATTAGCCAATTCCTTGGGACTTAAGGCCGGGCGAGAGACTCGCGATAAATGCCAAGCTACGTAAGGGGCCAATGCCGTAGAGTCGAACTGGGAATCCATCGGGACCTGGCTGTTTCAGCTGTTTCCGTACTCCAGCAGTGCTTGCTGCTACCACTAACCCTCAGCCTCTGACAGATGAGCTGCCTTAGTTTGAGAAGACGCCCCGCCGCCACTGCGGCACTCTCTGTAGCGCCAACAGTACGCACGTCTCGCCCACACTACAAAGCTTTTTAACGAGACATGGCCGCTCGGTAAACACGAAATGCGCACAAAAATTAAAACCTTTGGTCTACAAGCAGGCACCGACGACTCCCGAACAAGTGACATGGGTGATATAACACGGGAATGTGTTGCGATAAATCCAGGTGAGATTAATAAACCTGCTGCAGGCCTGCGGTCCGTCCACAACCGGTTTATAGCAAATATCAATGCTCAAGCTGAACTTCCAGAGCACGGCAGCCACAAACACACGAACTGTATCAGAGTTAAGTGTTTCTTCCGTTTGAAAGACATGATCACCTGAAAGCGGGACAATGGTTTGCGTCCTTGTTATGTTGTTACTCTTTCATCAGGTTCCTCACGTGTCAGTTCGTTGAAGTTCTGATCAGAAGCTCTTTTCAACACCACGGAAAAAGTGTATGGTTCCAGTTGCAGCTGCCAACGTTAAAAAATTACTTGCGTACGTGAGAAAATTCGCCTCATCGTCCCATATAACTTGGCCTCAGCCTGAATTTCAACTCCATCGCCTCGTCCCGTCTTTCCCGTGCTCGTTCCTAACAGCCAGACTCCGGACACGGCCTACCCCACAGTGCAGACCGATGCCTGTGATTCTCGTCAGTGTCTAGTTAGGATGCGAACTGCGGAACGAGGGGCTAACGTAGACGCCAGCAGCAAGAGTTGTGTGTGTACCTATTTTGCCCGTTATCGAACGCCAGACGCCTAGCAGAGGAGAGGCAGCAGGTTTTGTGCGGCTCCCTGGTAGCGAGAGCCGACAGTGTCCCGTTCCGAGGCGTCGGGGTCGGTGCTGCGTTACCGCAGAGGCCGGCCGCGTTCCAGCCGAGGGGGAACCAGTTCCACGCTTTTGGTATCCAGCGTTGCGGTACTGCCCGCCCGGTCTAACGGTAGACGCCGCTATCGCGGCTGTCGTAGACGAGGCATCAGAGACACATTCCTCAACATAAAATCACTTCCCCCGACTGTAATCGACGTAAATCCAAATCTTTGAAAGCCACTTCCCCCGGGCACGATTCACCTATCCGTGTAGGGTAGCTGTTAAGTACCCCCCACCGTTTCTGTTTGGGAGCATTGTTCTGCACTGAACTCTAGCCTGGTCCCTTTTCAGTCAACCAAGCTGTGAGCACCATTTCACTATCTTACAACTTAAGCGTTTTAAACCATTTACGTTAACACGTTCTCGACCATAAAACTCTCTAGAAAACATTCACGTCTCGCCGAACTCAAACAAGTCGTCTATCATTTGAATCAATTTCCTTGGAATGTTCGTAGTTTTAATTTCTTCGTGATATTTCCCTCATTATCGTCGCATAATATTGGTAGCCTCCATCTTATATGCTCACTACCTCTCTTTTACATTTGCTTAAGTTACTTAATCATAGCTGGCGGGTTTGTTGCTCTACTCCTGACTGTAAACTGAAGCAGCAAATCAGTACCGAGCTCTGAGGATGGTAATTGTTGTGTTGGCAGAAGAGCCAACACCGTGTTACTAGAGGAGACCGAAATGCACGCGTTTTAGCTCACGCAGGCTGGCATGAGGAGGGAAGAACTATACTGACGTGAGGTCTGGAACATGACAAGGAATTAGAATTCAGAAAGCGGACGTAATTAGTTTGATACTTAACTTTAATCCATTAATGATGAACGTCGCTCTTGATGGTACGTGAGTCACAATATTATCTGTTCAGAAGACATAGTAAACTGAATATGGTGCCTTGCTAGGTCGTAGCAAATGACGGAGCTGAAGGCTATGCTAAACTCTAGTCTCTGCAAATGAGAGCGTCTGCAGTCAGTGAACCATCGCTAGCAAAGTCGGCTGTACAACTGGGGCGAGTGCCAGGGAGTCTCTCTAGACTAGACCTGCCGTGTGGCGGCGCTCGGTCTGCAGTCACTGATAGTGGCGACACGCGGGTCCGACGTATACTAACGGACCGCGGCCGATTTAAAGGCTACCACCTAGCGTGGTGTCTGGCGGTAGTCTGATGACAAAAAATTTGTGACCACAGACGTAAAGTAAAGGAAATTTATTCTATATTCGGGTAATTGTTTTATTCGCGACCAAGTCGCAGCTTGTGAAACTAGTGCCATGTCTGGCTTAAGACAGAGTCAAAAGTCTCTGTAAACTGAAGCAGCAAATCAGTACCGAGATCTGAAGATGGTCATGATAGACCGAAACCGTCAGTTTGATGACAAAAAATTTGTGACCACAGACGTAAAGTAAAGGAAATGGACTCTAATATTTTTGTTGCGATATGTAACTGACTTGCATATCTTGGACTAGTTTGTTTGTCGGTCACTTTCTCTGTACGCCACTGCGGCTTACTGGACACTAGAACCCTGCAGCTTTGCCCGGATAGTGTCCGTTCGTGTAGTGATTACTAACAGTTTTATGAGAGTAACTCGCTGACGTTGGTCGACAGTAGAATATGGAAAAACGATACATCGTCAGTTTGATGCCAAGTGGATTCTGTGGCTTTAAAGCGCAGGCTCCACAAGACTCTGAGAACATTTGCGAATGTGTGAAGAAATTCTTTACAATTGTGACTGCCAAAGATTAGGGTAATATTTCCTTACGCACCTGATTAAATTATCTTGGGAAGCGAGACATTTATGTCTGTAACAATAGTGCGTAGAGATGCATGTTGTCAACTTGATTCACCATTCACGTGTCCTATTGCGTGTTTTCCGGAACTGACGAAACGCTGCCGGCCGAAGTGGCCGAGCGGTTCTAGGCGCTACAGTCTGGAGCCGCGCGATAGCTACGGTCGCATGTTCGAATCCTGCCTCGGGCATGTATGTGTGTGATGTCCTTAGGTTAGTTAGGTTTAAGTAGGGGACTGATGAACTCAGAAGTTAAGTCCCATAGTGCTCAGAGCGATTTGAACCATTTTGACGAAACGCTTTCTTAGACTTGGCCGAAGCCGATTATTTCTCTAGTACTTCCCCCATCTGAGGTGGCATACCGAGTCAAAATGGCATCTACGTAAGCGTCGATATATGCCCTGTGGTGTTCCTCTTTATTGTAGATTCAACAAGGAGCGTTGTGACGCGTCGCAGAATGCGTGACGAAACACTACCGGCGAAACATCCAACCCGAATGGTTCCAGTCGTTGCAAAATTTATTCTCGGACGACACCGTCGGTGAATTCAGCATTTCGCTGACACACTATCTCGGCGAGGCTGACGGAGGCTTCCTCTGCAGCGGCACGCAAGTCGGCGTACTGGCGCCAGTTCAGAAGACGTGCAGTCTCATCACGCCGCGCCCATTCACAGTCGCAGCCAGTGTGATTTACAGTCGAGTGGGCGTACGCGTCCCACGCGCGACCGACAAGGGAACGCTTTCACAGCGCCGATAACGCACTTCCGCAAACTGTATTTTTACGCGCGCGCCCCCTCGCGGCCCTGCACCGAGACGTCTCTCTTCCTCCCCGGCTGCTGTGTCGCGTCGGCAGTAAATCCCACCCCAGCGACCGCACCGGATTACCATAACGCGCGCCAACAGGGGAGAACGGGCGAGGCGAGGCGAGGCGACACTCAATTGAGGCCCCCCACACGGCCACCCCTCCGCTGTTAAGGAGACGAATTACTTGCAGCCTAATTGGGTTTGTGCGCCGTACCAGTTGCCGTAACGGCTGTGGGCAGTACTCGCTAGTCGCTACAGCGTATTAACCGAGGCCGTCTGCCGATGTGAGATTAATAACTGTGAGCATCTTATCCGTGAAAATTGCGAAGCTGTACCAAGGGAAACAAACCCGTAAAAATACTTCGGGGACGGCGAATGAAACGCTTTAATGTATCGAGAGGCTTTGGAAGGGGCAACATTGACCAAGAATCCGATACGATTCGGTTTTGGGGGCTCGACATATTACACTTTGAGCATGTTATTTTAGACAGCGGGCAGCCGCTGTCGAATCTTCACATTTTGAACATAGTGATCCGTATTGGCCGTAAATTACTTTTTATTAAATGTCACGATTGTTGCTTCAGTCCCGTGGTCGTGCGGTAGCGTTCTCGCTTCCCACGCCCGGGTTCCCGGGTTCGATTCCCGGCGGGGTCAGGGATTTTCTCTGCCTCGTGATGGCTGGGTGTTGTGTGCTGTCCTTAGGTTAGTTAGGTTTAAGTAGTTCTAAGTTCTAGGGGACTTATGACCACAGCAGTTGGGTCCCATAGTGCTCAGAGCCATTTGAACCATTTTTTTTTTTGTTGCTTCAGTTGAAAACAGTAGTATAAAATTAATACGGATTTTTTTTCCACAGAATCCTTAGCGAGATTTGAAGAGAGAGGCTTTATAACAAGTCACAGCGAAAAGGTAAAGCCCTTACAGCCATTCCCTATTGTTAACGCCAAGTTGAAAACAAGTAGCGCGGTAAAAGCGGCAGTCGATAGTTAAAATGAAGGGGACAGGGAAGCGGCAGTCCATAGTTAAAATGAAGGGGACAGCAGAACCCATAAAAATAAAACCCGGATAAAAAGCGAACGGGCCACTCAAAACTGTAGACTAGTGAGCCACCTGGACGATTTCAGTGACAAGGGCCTTACCGTGCCACGAGCAGGAAGGTGGCTGAGCGGCACCACGTGAGGCAGAACGCAGCGCGAAACATCTGTACAGGTGGTGTCAGACCACTGTTAAGGAGACTATGGAAAAAAAATCTGTAATTTTGTACAAATCACGCGAGGACGCGTCTTCAGTTGAAGCGAAATCAGTAGTGACTTTTCTTTTTCTTTTCTTTTTTTTTTCAAAACGTAATTTACAGCCAGTGCGGAGCATTTGATTCAAAACGTTACAGTCATCAGCCAGAACAAAATGAACACCTACCTAATAGCCGGTATTATGTCCACTTTTGGCACGGATAACTGCGGCGACGCGCCCTGGCTGGACGGTGTGGCCGTGCGGTTCTAGGCGCTTCAGTCTGGAACCGCGTGACCGCTGCGGTCGCAGGTTCGAATCCTGCCTCGGGCATGGATGTGTGTGATGTCCTTAGGTTAGTTAGGTTTAAGTAGTTCTAAGTTCTAGGGGACTGATGACCACAGAAGTTAAGTCCCGTAGTGCTCAGAGCCATGTGAACCATTTTTGACGCGTCCTGGCGTGGAAGCAATGAGCACTTGGTAGTTCGCTGGAGAGAGTTGGCACCACATCTGCACATACAAGTCACCTAATTCCCCTAAATTACGGGGAGGGGGCGTTGAGCTCTGACGCCGCGTTCAGTCACTTCCGATACGTGTTCGATCGGGTTCAGATCTGGTGAGTTTGGGGGCCAATACATCAACTGGAACTCACTACTGTGTTTCTCGAACCAATACATCACGCACCTGGCCTTCTGACGTTGGAAATTGTTGTTGTTGTTGTTGTGGTCTTTCGAACTACTTAAACCTAACTAACCTAAGGACATCTCACACACATCCATGGCCGAGGCAGGATTCGAACCTGCGACCGTTGCGGTCGTGCGGCTCCAGACTGTAGCGCCTAGAACCGCTCGGCCACCCCGGCCAGCGTTGAAGGAGGTGTGGGTTGGTTGCACACATGTCCCACACATCAGAAAAAATGTTCAAACGTGTGTGAAATGTTAAGCTTACACACTACTTAACCTAAATTATCCTAAGGAAAAACACACGCACACACTCATGCCCGAGGGAGGACTCGAACCTCCGCCAGGACCAGCCGCACAGTCCACCAGTGCAGCGCCTCAGACCTCTCGGCTAATCCCGCGCGGCTCCCACAATCAAGAGAGTTTCTTTGTCTGGCCGCCATGATACGCATTCACAAAAAAATGGCTTAAAAGTCGAAATGAAAACATTTAGTTCAAACGCAGAAACCGCAGAATAGTTGCAGTTAAAGGTCAGGGTAATACAAACCTTGGTCCAGATAAACACGTCAAAAAAACGTAATGGGAACACGTGCATCCGTATGAAAAGAATCATATGTGTAGCCGACAATAAATTCCAGTAACTTCCTGGGGAAAAATGAATAAGGAAATGGTAGGAACTTTTGGGTGTTGTGTAAACTTAGTACATACAAAGCTCACATTCAGGGTTTTAAATGTTCAGGTGTTCCACGTAGTCTGCCCCCACGTGAGTGCAACTCACAGAACGCTCACACAGCCACGTGAAGCCATCAAAAAAGTCCTTCTTTTGGATGTAGTTCGACCCCCACGTCACATTGGCTTGAAAGTCGGTTATGCCGTCAAATCGCTGACTTTTCGTGTGAATTTAGTCACACTTTGTAGTTTTGTGATAGATTCTTACCCACAACGCCAGCTCTCGTAAACCGTCCACGTGTTGCATTTCGATCAAGTCTCGGTAGGCATGCACGTGTCTTTTTTTTTTTCCTGTTGTGGAGTCAAGATGTGCGGGACGAACTTTGCTCATGCTCTCCCCTTCTTCAAAACATTGTCGAGAATGTCTCGAACACTTGATTTAGAGGTGTTGCTCCAGCGCTGTTTGTGCCACAACAACCCTGGCATACTACGTTCGCAGGGCCACCGTAGTTCGCTTAAAATTACGCAAGTTAGTTGACGTCTATCACTTGCTGCTACAGTGTTGCCACGTCGGTTATCGTTCGCTTATAGTCGGCACGCCAACACGTCGGGTCACTTCATACGAGCTCGAGTGGTGTTACACGTAACGCGAAGCAGTGTTGGTAGCGGGTGCCGTCAGGTGTGACTTAACGATAACCTCGTGATGTGCAATGCATCCGAGAAAACGGCGGTCAACAAGCTGCGGAAGTACAACTGAATACCGCTCGCTTTGTCCACGGCGGTTAAAGCTGATCTATACAAGCTCAAGACGGAAAAGTAAAGATATGGTTCAAATGGCTCTCTGCACTATGGGACTTAACTTCTGAGGTCATCAGTCCCCTAAAACTTAGAACTACTTACACCTAACTAACCTAAGGACATCACACACATCCATACCCGTGGCATTATTCCAACCTGCGACCGTAGCGGTCGCGCGGTTCCAGACTGTACCGCCTAGAACCGCTCGGCCACCCTGGCCGGCGGAAAAGTAGGAAAAAAAAAACGCTAAAGGGGAAATGTTATTTCTTGCTTTCGTTGGTTAGCTGATACTGTCGTCACTCTGGCGACAAGAGCTGCCGCGACACCAACCGAGCCGGCCGCTGAGGGCGAGTGGTTCTAGGCGCTTCAGCCTGGAACAGCGCTGCTGCTACGGTCGTAGGTTCGAATCCTGCCTCGCGCATGGGTGTTTCTGGTGTACTTAGGTTAGTTAGGTTTAAGTAGTTCTAAGTGTAGGGGACTGATGACCTCAGATGTTAAGTCCCACGGTGCTTAGAGCCATTTGAACCATTTTTGATACCAACCGATGACCAGTCCTAGGTTATAGCTGACAGAGGGAAGTTGCAGACAAAAAGAAGAATGCTACGAAGCTAAAATAAGAGCAAATAAAACAGTTAGTACGAAGAAGAAAATGAAGCGACGAAGGAATAAAAATAAAAGTTACAAATAAATAACATTTTGATGAGCTGTGAAGATTGGAACCGACAGTCTTCTCCTTGTCGGACCTGCAACTTATCCACTGCGGTACAAAAACACTTGTCGTTACAGGTTTTTATCCATTCCTGCTACAGAATCAGTCGAAACGACGATTTGCTGCCTTCAGAAAGTTCGGCGTCATCCAGTGTTTTAGGAAGCTTGTTTTCTGTGGACCGACCTCTGCGATGATAGTACAGTAATTGCACAAGTGACACCGAATCGCGTGTTGTGCGCGAGGATCCGGTAGTGCCTAGCTAGTGCTGCGCATGAAACATTCGTATGTTCTTACCATCGTTGTGCATAGGTTGTTTTTGGTGTGGATATCACGTCTGACAGTATGTGAAACGGAAGAGCCAGACTCAAAATTCTGGATCTACACACACCAAGAAAGAATGGCGGACAAGCAGTTGGAAATGAACTGAGCATTTGTTGTGGCAGTTTCAAAACGGCGAACAGTGCCGGCGTGACGTTGAGTGCTCTGATGGAGCAAACCAGCTCCAGCGCGTTGAATGTCAACTAACAAGTAATTTAAACCAGACAGTGCTTGCTCACAACTGGCTGGTCGAATGCACAGCTGTTGTTTACGGCTGTTGCTAGTTGAAGCTGCCATCGCAGTTGCGGCGCCGACGTCGCTGAATACGCGAGGAGTGAGACCAGTCTCGGAACTTTTTGGACGGACGGTGTATTCACACATAAGCATCCACGACACCAACATTTGACCGCCACACAGGCACACAAATTATAGACATTGGTATAATTAGCCCCAATATTAGAAAACAATTGAGAGTGCCGAAAACATCGTAAGAACAAAGCCCTGGCGGAATTGCAGTCAGACAGGATGCGTTAACTGGCGCTCTGCTAGCGCGACATTTGTCGAGAATGCCTCGCGTCGCGAGTTGTCGGTAGTGGCGCGTGGCTGGAACAGAGCGCAGGCCACTCCAGGCTGGAAGAGCGGATGCGCGCAGCTGCGGACTCGAGACGCTTCTGCTGCAGCGCCCTGCAGCCCTTCTAACCTGCGGAGAAACAAGCTGTTCTGAAAGAAACAGCACGGAGTCGGGGCAAACCACTGCAGCGGGACTGGTCTAGTCTTATTCTCGCACAGTACCTCGCAAACAGCGGACACAGGCGAGCGGGTGGCTGTCTCATTCCTGGATTTCCGAAAGGCGTCCGATGCGGTACCGCATAGCCGGCTAGCAAGTAACGTATGATCGGACGGAATAACCTCACACGCGTGCGATTGCCTCGCTCGGTTTGTCACTGTTGGATCCCGGTACTTTATACTGAAGTGTGAAGGCTTCACTGTTGAAGGAAGTGACATCGGCCGTATCCTAGGGAATCGGAACAGGACCTGTTGATGTTCCGAGTACGTAGAAACGATTTATCGGGTAGGAAGTACTGGAGAAGGCGAACATAAGACTTAGATTCGTTGGAAGACTTAGTACAATGCACTGTAAATGAAATCGACGCCACTGCGGACGGTTCAAGAATGCTGTTTGAGCTATATTTGCATCTAGCTCACCAGAATGTGTAAGGTGTAGTTCGCTGGGCGCTAATGTCCTGTTCTCAGCTAGAGGGAGCTCAGCAGACGCTTTAGCTACCGTCTGGCCTTGTGTGTGGAGTACCAGCGCTGAGCCTGAACAGGCCCCAACGCGCTTCCCGAGTCATCTGCCTTTCGATTGGCTCGGTGGCCTGTCCCCCCCCCCCCCTTCTCTTGTCTCTTGCAACTACACGGCCTGCTACTACCCTGCTGCAGAATTTCCTCCCTGGCGCCTCTGCTGCTGTTTGCAGCCCCTGCCGCACGCCTTGGCCGCTGCCCGGCTGGCGTGTCTCCTGTGCTGCTAAGAGCCTTCAGCTGTCCTGGTTAGTGCGTCTTCATTTTGTACTTCATCTGCCGACGTCATTTTTAACGTGCTTCGCTAGCACCATATCTCACATACTTGCAGTTTCTTTCGCAGATTTCCGGAGGCCCACGTTTGACTTGCACAGATGCTGCAGACGAATGCTTTCAGCGAATACTTCTTCTGTTCCGTATCAATATTTGATGTCAGCAGAGGTATGTTGCCGAAAAAAATTTTTAAAAGCGAGTTCAATTTTCCACCTCTGCTCCTTATGTTCTACACGACCGGCTCACTTCCGCTGTGTGCCGATATGAAGTTCTCACTTCGTAACGTATTCGTCATTTACATAGATAACTGCTGTCTTCGTAGACTCGAAAGAGCACAGCGTTCCATAGTCTTCGACGACTTAAAACTGCACGAGTACGAAACGTCTGTTTCGATTCTACTACGAAAGTTATGCATTTAAACGAGAGTGCAAGACCCATGTATGAAGCAGCTTTCATTACTTTACGAATGAATTAACGTGTTAAATATTTGAGCTCAATATGCGAGCGATAAGAATGTTTAGAAAAGTTTTGAAATTAGGTTAAAATTTGGTGTAAATAGTGCGCCCATTCTCAAATACTACAGTCTGTGTAATTTGCGAGACGTGAGCTATGCTAGTTCGATACGCATGCACAGTTTCTAACTTCAATACTCGACCTTTTGTGCTAACCTGTAACATAAGATTATAGTTCTCAACGGCCGGCCGGAGTGGCCGAGCGGCTCTAGGCGCTATCGTTACGGTTGCAGGTTCGAATCCTGCCTCGGGCATGGATGTGTGTGACGCCCTTAGGTTAGTTAGGTTTAAGTAGTTCTAAGTTCTAGGGGACTGATGACCTCAGAAGTTAAGGCCCATAGTGCTCAGAGCCATGTGAACCATTATACTTCGTAACGGGTAGTTCACGACCGCATTTTGAATGTTTAAATTCGATAAATAATTATATGAAATATTTAAAATCAGATTTTTGTTGCGTGTGAAAGCCTTTGAGAGGCCAGTCTTGCGAATGGGACTGGGTGCCGCGCACCTGACTACTCGCTGCACGCTGTTCTGGGCAGTCAGAAACGGTGCGCCACTCTCTGTGCTGAGTGCGGTGGCGCCCTGCAGCTGCCCCTGCCATCTCAGCGCTGCTGCCGCTTTTCATTGGTATTACTCTGTCGAAATTTTCTTTCACTTCATTTGCTGTTCGTTCGAGGTAAGAGTAGAAGAACCGCTGCAACCCGGCCTTGTACCCTTGTCCAACTTGTCTGCGCTGAAGTCCCAGTATCAGCACTCGGACTAGTGCTCCGTACATGGTGCTCACTAACCACCCGTTTCAGCTCTCTAGACGCAGCCGCGAAAGGACTGTCAGCAACTTGTTCCTAGTCTCAGTTTTGGTCGCAAAACGCTGGGAAGTGTCCCAATCTTCCTTCGGCGTATGTCAGAGTTCTTCATTGATATCTTTCACCTTCCTGGAAACAAACGTGTCTTCATGCAGTACATGTTCAGTTTTTCTTACTGTTCTTCTGTACATTATTTTTGCACTTATTGGCGTAAATTTTCTACAAAAATGCCGCAGCTAAGACGTGGGGAAAAGTAATGGCGTGTAGTGTTTTCCAGTGACGGTGTCGGACGCTTCCGTAGAGTTCCCTTGTGGCGCTATGCGGTGTCCCAAGAGCGGACGTTGCATCAGGAGGATTTCCACACGGTTGCAAAACGAGGATGCGGCCAGCAGCTTATCTGAGGGGCGGAACTTGGCAGTGGCTGCGCCGCTCCACTGCAGGCAGGACTGCCTGGCTGCGCCGTCAGCCTGCAGCAGCCGACGAGAGGGGAGGGGGGGGGAGGAGGGGGCGGCGACGCCCACCGCCCACACTGCGCTCTGCGAGGTCCTCCGCTCGGATGGCAAATAAGGCTCGCCGCACGCACTCTGCGGCGTTATTAATTTGTTCCACGCCGCCTTTACACACATTTGTTAACTTCTCGTCAGGTGTACTTCCACGCAACTAGAGTGAAGTTTATGGCGTTTCTGCAGACTGCTGCGTGTTCAATTCTGTCTGGGCAGATATTACGCAGCTCGGCAAAGAACTTGTTGTGTTGGCAGAAGAGCCAACACCGTGGTACTAGAGGACGCCCAAATGGACGCGTTTTAGCTCACGCAGGCTGGCGTGCAGAGGGAAGAACTATACTGACGTGAGGTCTGGAACATGAGAAGGAATTAGAATTCAGTAAGCGGACGTAATTAGTTTGATACTTAACTTCAATCCATTAATGATCGACGTTGCTCTTGACGGTACATGAGTCACAATATTATCAGTTCAGAATACAGTCTTGGGAAATATGGCGCCTTGCTAGGTCGTAGCAAATGACGTAGCTGAAGGCTATCCTAAACTGTCGTCTCTGCAAATGACAGCGTATGTAGTCTGTGAACCATCGCTAGCAAAGTCGGCTGTACAACTGGGGCGAGTGCTAGGGAGTCTCTCTAGACTAGACCTGCCGTGTGGTGGCGCTCGGTCTGCAATCACTGATAGTGGCGACACACGGGTCCGACGTATACTAACGGACCGCGACGGATTTAAAGGCTACCACCTAGCAAGTGTGGTGTCTGGCGGTGACACCACAGAACTCACAAACGTTTCTACATCACTGAACAACCGCGGCGTACATAGCTGAGCTGCACCGCTCCCCTCGCCACGTGAGTATTTGTAGGCTGCCGGTAAAGGAGAGCTCGGTACGCGTGGCACACACGTGGGACGTCCCTGCGCGGCTCCCGTGTCATTTCAGCCGCCCAAGTCGCGCTTGTGGGGGGGGTCGACCCGACCCGACGCCCTCGCCGGCGGCAGCCCTGAGCTGGCGCGTGTCGCTTGATGCACGTATCACTACAAGATCCTGGCCACGCAAATAAATCTTCCTCGCAACTTTGTTTATCACGAGCGTTCGCCAGGCATCAGAGGATGCTCGAGTATAGCAGGCAGCGAGGCGACACCGACCGCCTAGTGTAGTCATCTACCATCTAGCGGCCGAAGTAGACAACTAAACAAAATGCATAGACGTGGCTCAGTGGTGCTGCGACCTAAAGAAAAAAGTGCAATCCAAACGCTGACCACTATTTAGAAACGATACTCTTCAAGTAACATGTTTCGTAAAAGAGTTTTTTTTATTCTTAAATGTATTGTGACTATATAAAAAATTATGAATGCGTTCGTGACTTTAATATTTTGAAGATGAGGGGAACCCCCGCATATTAACTGGCAGCAAGAGACGCTACTGCTGTTTTTGTCTAAGAGCACAGTGTTTGTACAGTTCGAGTACGGCTTTATAAGAGTGAATGTGTAAAAAAACTACGTATTCTGTTTGGTGGCAAAGTGAGCTTTTGTGAGGAAAGCCAAGGATGAACGACTTGAAAATAGCTACCGGCAACACTACAGTGCATTTTGAGCAACAGAAATCCCAGTAAGAAGAAGCGGCTATATTTAATTGCCAATTTGGCAATAGTGTGTACTGGCTTGCTCTACGTACTACGCAACTACGAGAACCCTTATGCTGGCCAAGAATCGTAACAATAAATACAATTGTCGAGCCATTACCATTTGCTGCATCTATTGTTCGGGCTGATAAACTATGCTCAGCAACCAAGTAAAAGACTAGTTTGTAGCATGTACTGTGGAGTAGGAATCCATCTTATGAAAGCCATGGCCTCTGAAGAAATGTAAAAGTTAAATAATATATTTGTCTGGGTTTTATTCAAGGCAAACGACTTTGCTAAACTGTATAATTGTAGCAGGATACTTCTCGGATAAAATAGCTGGTTGAATGTGAGTTATACCATTGATTATTTATGATGATTACATGAAACGAAATATGTGTGAATTCCTAAGGAACCAAACTGCTGAGGTCATCGGTTCCTAGACTTGCACACTACTTAAACTAACTTATGCTAAGAACGACACACACACCCATGTCCGAGGGAGGACTCGAACCGCCGGCCGCGGTGGTCTAGCGGTTCTGGCGCTGCAGTCCGGAACTGCGGGACTGCTACGGTCGCAGGTTCGAATCCTGCCTCGGGCACGGATGTGTGTGATGTCCTTAGGTTAGTTAGGTTTAAGTAGTTCTAAGTTCTAGGGGACTTATGACCTAAGATGTTGAGTCCCATAGTGCTCAGAGCCATTTGACTCGAACCTCCGGCGGGAGGCACCGCGCAATCCGTGACATGGCGCCTCAAAGCGCGCAACTACGTGGAAAGGAAACGTAAGATAAGTGAATGATATTTACCAGTTAAAATAAATAGAGTATAGTGCATGAACAGAACGACGTGTCGCGTAAGACGACAACGAAAGGTACCGTAAATGTTCTTGCATTAAGGAAAGTAACTACTGTGGTGGATATTGAAGCTACACACAGCGTTTTACGGGAGGTTTTTGCGTTTCATGATCTTTTCTCTCAAAGCTATAAAGTGTAGACTAAAGTGATAGTTATCTGTAGCATACTAGGCCACGTCTGAGTAGTTAGCGAAAATTGCCTTCAAAGTAATATCAGCAAATTGTGTCAAAGAGATGCTTAAGTTTATATCAAACAGTTGTACACTTAAAAATTTTCCACACAGTGGCTAAGCGTCTTCAATGCTTAGCAGGTTTTTATATTACAGTGAATTGCATTTAAGATTCATCATTAACGAATTTTATCATTGTCAGGGCTGAAATCTTCACCGCGTAGTTTTCTATGTGTTGCCCATTCGTAGTAGTCAACAAACTGATAAATGTCGTCATTCCAAAGTTGGTTGCAAGTAGTTGTCCATATATCTTTGTGGTATTGACTTTACAACAGTATCGATTGAGGTGGTGCAGTGGTTAGCACACTGGACTGGCATTCGGGAGGACGGCGGTTCAATCCCACATCCAACCGTCCTGCTTTAGGTTTTCCGTGATTTCCCTAAATCGCTTCAGGCAAATGACCGGGTGGTTCCATTGAAAAGCACGGCCGACTTCCTTCCCCATACTTCCCTAATCCGATGGGGCCGATGACCTCGCTGTTTGGTTTCTTACCTCAAATCAACTAACCGATCGACAACACTAATTATGGGTTCCTCTTGCAATAATTATTTTGGTGTGGCAAAGTAGACGCTGTGATCTTGGTGGAGCGATTAACATTGGTTGTATGCTGAGTACTGTACTACACGCTATTGCCCGCCCACATCTATGGCCGAATCCTATCGCTGCTCACGGTCCCTTTTTGGTTCAGAACAATCGTCCGCGCCAGGACAGAACTGGGTGTGGCACCGCGCGCTTTCGGCTCTCGCCGCCATGACGGCGCTGTGGCAGGGAGCGTCGGCAGCCGCGGCTGAGGCGGGCGCGGCGCGGCGCTTACGTCACGAGGGTGGGCCGTGCGCTCGCGGCTGGCGTCCACCTTGTGCGTGGCTAACCTGCTCACGCAACTGTGTACAGTATTTCTTGTAAAGTGTTTGATATTGTATCGAACAATAATTGCTGTGTATACAGATATTTAGAAACCTCTTTTCATGTAACAGATAAAAGTAAATGTAATATTACACTGTTACAGGAATGTAGTATCAAAACGTGCTTGATAGTTTCTAAATATTAAATTTAATGAATGAACAACTTGGTACCAATGTCTGCAAATAGTTTTTTTTTACAGTAACAACCTGTTTCTATTTATGAGTTTTTGCTTGTATATAAGCACTTGTAAAAGTGGTCTTTATTTTTTAATCACAAGTTGGTACTTTAAGAAATGCGTAATTTTTATTGTACAGAGGGGGAAAGCATAGTTTCATGTTGGAGTGCAACTAATTTTTATTAATAGTTTCATCTATCAATTAGCCGGTATTCATTTTGAGTACTTCATGATAGCTTTGCTGCTTAATGAGTTGTGGTAACAACTTAATTCTCTAAGGGCTATGCACTTGTGTAGGTTCCCGCACACTGACCAAATCACTGTAAAAATATCTTAGTTATCACTCGTCATAGCGTACCTACGTAAGAAGTGAGAGTCAGTGTTATTCCCTACGTATGTTAGTTTTTCTGTTTATCATTTACGGCCCGCGGACTTTATCCACTCAGGTTCCCTTTCATTCATTATAAGCTACAAATTAAGTGACATAAACAAACACACACAATATACAGTCACGTAAGGTGTAACACCCCTTTTGTTTCATGAATGGTTATGCATATCGAGAAGTTGTTTTTGGCAAATGTTAGATCATCGAGGGACACGTACTTTCTTTAGCGCTTGTATCAATGGAGATATTAAAGCAAGTACGTTTTTTTAATGGAACGGTATAGTTTCATTGCATTTGACAGCTCTTGAGAAGAAAATTACAGTGATAAAGTGTTTGTTAATGTCGACTGTGAAACTGTCCTAAAAAAAATTCGAGAAAAGTCCTAGAATGTGAGAGCACGGTGGCCGGAGTCGGCATTATCGGTGCAAACACCGCCAACGGCTGTCCGCCTGGATCGCCAACGTCCGAAGGGCCAGGCAGTTGCACGAATTATAAGACGCTAGTGCGACAGGCTGCTTGAACATCAAAAAGAGGACGAGGAAGAAGACTGCAGCTGGCAGAGAACACGAAGAAGCTGTTGTGGCTATGACGCTAGTGAATCTGCACAGTGCTACGAGACATATTGCCAAGGACTGTGGAATCAGCCGGACGAGTGTGAGTCGCATCCTGCATCGACGGAATTCCCATCCCTATCATCTGTCACTACATCAGGCACTCGACGTACAGAATCTTATCCGTTTGCTCTTCAGCAACTGAAAGACGACCCTCAGTTTCTCCAACATCAGCTCTTTATCGAGGAAGTAACGTTTACTAACCGCGCTAATGCAAATTCGCATAATATGCACTACTGGGCAGCCGAAAATCCATACTGGCTTCGTCAGGTGCAACATCAACGGCCGTGGAGCGTAAACGTATGTGCGGCATCACAGGAAATTACATTGTGTGAGCTTACATCATGTCAGGCGCTCTAAATGACATTCACACGTACGCTTTCTGCTGGTTCTTCTAGAAGAGGTACCTCTGGGTATTCGACAGTGTACGTGGCTGCAACACGACGGTTGTGCAGCTCACTGGTCCCCTGTTGCAACTTAAATAATGAGTAAAAACTTTCCTGGACGATAGAGAGGACGAAAATCTGCTGTCAAATGCCCTGCGAGGATCCCGATTTCACACTTCTCTCGATTTCTTTCTTTGGGGAGGTCTCAAAGATGCAGTGTGTGAAGAAGCCCCAACTACACAGACAATGTGTGTCGTCGAATCGCCAGTGGATGCTCCACTCTTTACAACGATGACTGCGTCTCAGTACATGGTCAACAATTAGGGCACATGCTTAAATAAAAGATAAAGCTTTTTTAAAGACAAAATTTACGTTATGTGATATTGGTGGTAAACAAATCATTGTTAGTAAATTGTTTATTTCATTGACGCGCGCACGAAATTGCATCGCAATGTCAAATAAGTCGACAGCGTGTAGAGCATGTAGCTAGTAACACCGTCATTATGCGCTTACATACTGCATGAAACGACGTTTCATTAACATTTGGTCACCAAAGTATTTTTAGTAAAATGTTTAGTTCAGCGAATGCATCCCATATGATATAATTTAGAGCAGTGTAGGTAGAGACAGCAGCAATTTGAGCATCAGATGGCTCCACGGTGATACAACGATCTGTTACAAACTGGTTACTTCTAGGATAGCTTCGAGACAGATGCCTTGTAGCATGCGTTTCACCGACCCCAAACCACCACCATTTGGGACTTGAGTGGTGTCAAGCGAGAGCTCATTGAAGGGCAGGGTAGAGGTCCGTTGTGTTCTCCCACGAAATCTGGTTCCGCCGCGGGCCTCGGTGCAGTGACGGCCGTGTGTTGGTTAGGAGGAGGCCAGCTGGGGAGCTGCAGCCAACCTGTCTGCGTGCTGGACACACCGGACCCACACCTCGAGTTATGGTCCGGGGTGCGATTTATTTTGACAGCGGGAGCGCTGTCGTCGTTATGCCATGCATGCTGACTGAAAATGTGTGATTCGACCTGTTGTGCTGCCATTCGTGAACAGCTTCCTGGGGGTGTTTTCCAAGGGGGTACCGCTCGCCGATATACCGCTGCTGTAACCCAACTCGGCCTAAAGAATGTCAATATTTTGGCCGGCACGGCAACCAGATCTGTCTTCAGTCGCGCACATATCGGACATCTTCAGACGGCGACTGCAGAGTCATGGGAAACAGCGGAACGGGTATACAATTCTATCCCACGAACTTACATCCGGCACCTGTACATCATAATACATGCACGTTCGTATCCTTGAATTCAACATTCTGGCGACTACACCCGTTATTAATGCCAGCATTTCAAATTTGCAATGGCGTATCTCACACATTAACCTGTGATCTTAGAGAGTTAATCACTGAAATATGTTAGCTAGACAGATGTATTCCCGAACTGTCATTATATTCTACATTAATTACGTAGCACCTACACTAACCTGCAGCGCGTACATTAACCTGTGATCTTGCAGCGTTAATCATTTAAATATGTTACCTGCAAAAATGCTTTCCTCGGATTTCATTACTATACATTAATTACTTGTTGAGATTTTTTTCTGTCGGAGTGCATACGAAGCACTAAACGCTGCAGCAAATTGGTCCTCTTCGCCAAGACCACAAAGGCGAGATGAGTCAGTCAGCTGTAGGTGACAGCACGTGCAGTCGGAACCGTCCGTGGTTAAAGCGGAGGCGACACGGGGCGACGAGAAGCATTCTGTGCTGCTTGCCAAGCGAGTACCACGGTCACTGTGGCACGTTTGGTGGTGTGGCCGCGTAACGGGTTCCCGTTTGCTGGGACGATAGCCGCCAGTTATCGTTCCACAAGGTCCTGATACGGCGCCGGACGACCTGCAAGTGGTCTGTGTAAGGAACATGTCCGCACATCTTTTTCCCATGTGGGATGGGAGTCTTAGCGTCAGCGTCGACAATTTCATTGACCCTGATACCACGGTACCCAATTACCCACATAGCAGCTGCCAGCTCGTATTACGCACCAAGTGTGATTTATCCGTGCGAACATCTGAATCTCTTGTCGTATTTCTGTATTCTATCGCGGAACAGCAAAGGGCGGAACTCTTGTAACACGGTAACAGAGGTGAAACATCATAAAAGACATACGCTAATGATGGAAGTTTCCTTTAAAAAAAACTATCTACAAATCAAGCATTTCTCAGTCGACACCGGAAACCTCGAAAACAAAGGTTCCTTCCAAAACGGTGCACGTTTGAATAGATTTTTGGAGCCAAGGTACTGTCTACTGAATTTAAATGGAAGCTCTTTAGCTTCGACAAGAGGAGCATTCGTAGGAACTGACGACAGAGCACCCAGGCAGTGCCCGGTCGCTTTATAGTCGCATCTGTCAGGCGTTTATAGCGGAGAGTTAGTGACCGAGGCGTAGCAGAGTCGACCGTAGTCCGTGCACGATACACAGCAATACGTGCGGGGCCGGCCGCAGTGGCCGAGCGGTTCTAGGCGCTACAGTCTGGAAATGCGCGACCACCACGGTCGCAGGTTCGAATCCTGCCTCGGGCATGGATGCGTGTGATGTCCTTAGGTTAGTTAGGTTTAAGTAGTTCTAAGTTCTAGGGGACTGATGACCTCAGCAGTTAAGTCCCATAGTGCTCAGAGCCATTTGAACCAATACGTGCGGTGCTTTCAGGGCGACACACCGCCAACCTCGCGTGAGTCAGTGTATAATATCAACTGCCGTTTCTTTTGTGTGTGATCTGCTTCACGTGTGTGGAGAGGCCAAGATGCATGATAGCTTAGACGGGGATACGGAAAGGACCGAGTAACATCGTTCTTGGGTTTCACCATCTACGTCGCGTGAGAAGGCAGGTCGCGAATATGGGTGGCAATGTTTCTAAGCAATTCCGATGCAACCACCCCTGAAAATTTTTCATAGCGAGAGGAGTCTGAAGTTGACATTCCGTGAGGCTCTCGCGGTTAGTGTAGAAACATAAAGCTTAAAATGTAGTGACGATAAAATCGAACCCGGAGTCAAACCTTTGCTCGTGTATCGGGGACCCACGCAGCCCTTATCTCCACGTGTAATTAGTGCTCCGTGGCTCAGTAGACGCCACGGATAAGCGTATGGCGCGCCCAGCTCATTTAAGTGTTGCGCCAGTAGTAGGAGCAGGAGGCGGTCACCGGCTTTGCTGACTTGCTATAAGCAGCCAGCACATGCAGTACTTGCTTTCCCCAGCTGAAACGTGGACGTCCGTAACCAGGTGCCTCCGCCTTTTCTAATACCGTATCGCCAGTTTCGGAGAAAATTCTCATTTTCTGGGCACCTTTCTAGTCTGAGTTTAATCCTGGGTTCTAAAGTTTTGTAAAAGCATGACACCAGTGTTATTCTTCTACGTGGAGTGCCTGCTGCTGGCAGATTCGGACTCGTGTAAACAGAGGCAGTGTGCCGGTTTTCAGCTCCGGGATATCGATGTGAGTGAACCTCACTACGTGACAGATTTTGAGCTATAATTTTCCCCGCCTCCGGAAGGAGCCTAATCGCAGTGTGCGATATATTGCCAGGTCCTGGAGTAGTATTCGTATTTCGTGCCAGTGGACAATGGAGATCCTTTTCACAGAGTCGTCTATTGAGAATATGATGTACGTCATTTTCCAGTTGGACGTCTTCCAAATTGTGTTCCGCTGAATCCGGCGTGGTATACCGTAAAACTGCAGTCAGAATGTGTGTCGTGCGCGTAAAGATTTTAACAGATATATTGGATACGATACTTGTTCCAGACTGAGGTCATTGTAGTGGCTTTGTTGAAACTAACACAAAGTATTTTCCAGTTCGCCCTTTTGTTTCGTTTCCATATGCGCTTCCTTGTCGCTTGTGCACGACTGAATTACATATGATGTTCGAGTGCTGGGCATCGCCTCAAATCCACAACGCTTCCCGTCTTTGTGAACAGCAGCGCCACGGTCTGCTCCCCTCCAAACTGGCTCCGCGTCGCCGCACTGAGCTCAAATGGCCCAGTGTTCGCAAGAGTTGTCACGTGCGACCTAGTGGTTCAGTTCCTACTTAGTCTTCGTTCTATACGCTTCCGAGTTGCCTTTATTACTATTACACTACTGGCCATTAAAACTGCTACACCAAGAAGAAATCCAGGTGATAAACGGGTATTCATTGGACAAACATATTATACTAGAAGTGACATGTGATTACATTTTCACGCAATTTGGGTGCATAGATTCTGAGAAATCAGAACCCAGAACAACCACCTCTGGCCGTAATAGCGGCCTTGATACACCTGAACATTGAGTCAAACAGAGCTTGGATGGCGTGTACAGGTACAGCTGCCCACGCAGCTTCAACACGATATCATAGTTCATCAAGACTAGTGACTGGCGTATTGTGACGAGCCAGTTGCTCGACCACCATTGACCAGACGTTTTCAGTTGGTGAGAGATCTGCAGAATGTGCTGGACAGGGCAGCAGTCCAACATTTTCTGTATCCAAAAAGGGCAGTACAGGACCTGCAACATGCGGTCGTGCATTATCTTGCTGAAGAGTTCCATTTCGAAGGGATCGAATGAAGCGTAAAAAATGGTTCAAATGGCTCTGAGCACTATGGGACTTAACATCTATTGTCATCAGTCCCCTAGAACTTAGAACTACTTAAACCTAACTAACCTAAGGACATCACACAACACGCAGTCACCACGAGGCAGAGGAAATCCCTGACCCCGCCGGGAATCGAACCCGGGCGCGGGAAGCGAGAAAGCTACCGCACGACCACGAGCTGCGGACAATGAAGCGTTGGGCCACCAGTCGTAACACATCTGAAATGTAACGTCCACAGTTCAAAGTGCCGTCATTGCGAGACGTGTAACCAATGGCACCCCATACCATCCGCCGGGTGATACGCCTGTATGGCGATGACGAATGAACGCTTCCAATGTGCGATCACCGCGATGTCGCCAAACACGGGTGCGACCATCATGATGCTGTAAACAGAACCGGGATTGATCCGAAAAAATGACGTGATGCCATTCGTGCACCCAGGTTCGTCGTTGAGTACACCAATGCAGCCGCTCCTGCCTGTGATGCAGCGTCAAGGGTAACCGCAGCCATGGTCTCCGAGCTGATAGTCCATGCTGCTGCAAACGTCGTCGAACTGTTCGTGCAGGTGGTTGCTGTTTTGCAAACGTCCCCATCTGTTGACTCAGGGATCGAGACGTGGCTGCACGATCCGTTACAGCTATGCGGATAAGATGCCTGTCATCTCGACTGCTAGTGATACGAAGCCGTTGGGATCCAGCACGGCGTTCCGTATTACCCTCCTGAACTCATCGATTCCATATTCTGCTAACAGTCATTGGATCTCGACCAACGCGAGCAGCAATGTCGCGATACGATAAACCGCAATCGCGATAGGCTACAATCCGACCTTTATCAAAGTCGGAAACGTGACGGTACGCATTTCTCCTCCTTACACGAGGCATTACAACAACGTTTCACCAGGCAACGCCGGTCAACTGCTGTTTGTGTATGAGAAATCGGTTGGAAACTTTCCTCATCTCAGCACATTGTAGGTGTCGTCACCGGCGCCAACCTAGTTGTGAATGATCTGAAAAGCTAATCATTTGCATATCACAGCATCTTCTTCCTGTCAGTTAAATTTCGCGTCTGTAGCACGTCATCTTCGTGGTGTAGCAATTGTAATGGCCAGTAGTGTACGTTTCTAAGTGGGAGAGCAATTTTTATTGGCATGCGTTAAGGAAACTGGTAGATGGTGCGAGGCAAGAGGTTCCTAGAGCACTATGGCGGCTGTGGCAATATGAGGCAAGTGGCGACGGCGCTGGGACGTTGTCCTGGCGTGATGAGCCGAGTAGACGCTCCATCGTCCTCTTCTGTTACCTCTTCTAGTAGTCTTGTGCGTGTCAGTACATGTCGGTCCCAAACCGCACGATGCGCATTGAAGTCACGCATTATTATCTGTGGGTGGTCGATATCGCCGATCAAATCGGGCGATTGCTCACGGGTTCTCTCCGGTGCTATATCACCATCGGAAGCCATTAAATGTAGTCGTGCTGCCTCAGCAGTCTCCGCGCTGATACCTAAATTCAGGGACGTGTGTTCGGTCAGTGCTGAAGCAGTATAGCAGTAACCTCACAGGCATCATCGCGGTTCCTTGGCAACAGATGGTAACCCGAAATCGTTATATGGTGAATCGGGTGTACCGAAGTCTCTGCAAGAATGCAGACTGGACTATCTTGTTTTCTAAGAGGGCGAAGTAAACTGTCATTATTTGATCTCAATGAGCTCGCATTCCATTGTAGTATTCGCTCAGTAGTTTCAAACATTACGAACGGAGGATGAAGCGAGAGATGACAGAGTGAATTCCTCTATACACGTATCAGATGCGGAAAACGTAAGGTGTAGCGTCGGGCTAACACGTCGAACTAAACTGAAGATACAAAGAAACTGGTACACGTGCCTAATATTGTGTAGGGGCCCCGCAAACACGCAGAAGTAACACAACACGATGTGGCATGAACTCGGTTAATATCTCAAGTAGTGCTGGCGGGAACTGACACCATGAATCCTGCAGGGCTGTTCATAAATCCGCCGTAGTACGAGGAAGTGTAGATCTCTACTGAACAGCACACTGCAAGACATCCCACATATACTCAATAATGTTCACATCTCTGGTGGGCAGCGGAAGTGTTTAAATGCAGAAGAGTGTTCCTAGAGCCACTCTGTATCAATTCTGGACGCTCCGGGTGTCGCATTGTCCTTGTGGAATTGCCGAGGTCCGTCGGAATGCACAGTGGACATGAATGGATGCAGTTGATCAGACAGAATGTTTATGTACGTGACACTTGTCAGAGCCGTATCTAGACGTATCAGGAGACCGATATCACTCGAACGGCACACGCCCCAGACTATTACAGAATGTCCACCAACTTGAACACTTCCCTGCTGAGATGCAGCGTCCATGGATTCATGTGGTTGGGCCGGCCGGAGTGGCCGAGCAGTTGTGGGCGGCTCAGTCTGGAACCGCGTAACCGCTACTGTTGCAGGTTCGAATCCTGCCTCGGGCATGGATGTGTGTGATGTCCTTAGGTTTAAGTAGTTCTACGTTCTAGGGGACTGATGATCTCAGATGTTAAGTCCCATACTACTCAGAGCCATGTGGTTCTCCCCATACCCGTACACGTCCATCGGCTCGATATAATTTGAAACGATACTCGTCCGACCAGGCAACAAGTTTCCAGTCACGAACAGTGTTGACGGGCCCAGGCGAGGCGTAAAGCTTTGTGTCGTGTAGTCATCAAGGCTACACGAGTGGGCCTTCGGCTCCGGAAGTCCATATCGATGATGTTTCGTTGAATGGTTCACACGCTGACACTTGTTAATGGCCCAGAATTGAAATCTGCAGCAATTTGTGGGAGGGTTGCACTCCTGTCACGCTGAAGGATTCTCTTTAGTCGTCGTTGGCCCTGTTCTTGCGGGAACTTTTTCCGGCCGCAGCGATGTCGGAGATTTGATGTTTTAGCGGATTTCTGATATTCACAGTATACTCGTGAAATTATCTTATGCGAAGATCCTCACTTTATCGCTACGTCAGAGATGCTGTGTCCCGTTGCTGGTGCGCCGACTATAACACCACGTTAAAACTCACTTAAATTGTGGCGGCCTGCCATCGTAGCCGCAGTAACCTATCTAACAACTGTGCCAGACAGTTGTCTTATGTAGGCGTTGCCGACCGACCGCAGCGCCGTATTCTGCCTGTTAACATGTCTGTATTTGAATACGCATGGCTATATCAGTTTCTTTCGCACTTCAGTGTATCATTAATGTGTCATAGAGGTGAATGACGAACTGTCTCAGATGCTCATTGTCCGGTAATCTGTGGTACTGCGGCGGGAAGGAACTTGAGGAAGTGGACGAGACGCCCGCGCCCTCGCCGCCGGCGCGCGTGCCGCCCCCGCCCGCCGCTCCCAGTCGCCAATGTCTGATGGGGCAGGCAGCAGGCAGCTGCGGGCGCGGCGCCCTCCCGTCCCGCAGAATGCGGGAAGACGTGACGGGCAGCTGCACGGCGCCAGTCTTATGGCACGTCATGGCGCCACAGTACCGCGTTCTTTGCCCACGACGCCTTTCGATCTGAATCGATGCATATGGCCTTTTGGCCAATGTTGTCGTGTCTTTCTACTTTTACCATTTATATATACATTGGACACGCCGCGGCTTCCTAGACGAAGAAACAAAATATGGAGGCAACAGTGGCTACGAACAATATCTTACGTGAAATAAAATACTGTGTTGGAACACTGCAAAGGACATTATAAATGGTTCCACAAGAGCGTTAATTCTCTCATTAAATAAAATTACCGAGGTAGATTGATTATGTAAATGTATCTTCTAATAATTCACTTGTCTCATTACAAAGTTTCTCTTGTATGTTATGGTGTAGAAGCAAATCAGATTTAACATAAACTTGTCAAGTCCTACAGATGTGTTCTAAGAATGTAACTGGCTTACCGGTCCTCACGTTTGTCCTATTGCACTAGGACGTCCCAACTCCTGCCTCAGTTACTTCTCACTTGGGAGAGTCTTAGAATAGAGAATGACAACTTGTCAGACTACACCTGCCCCCTAAAATCAGCGAGAAACGTTACCGAAATATTGATTCTTTAATGACACTGCTCGACAAGAAAAAAAATGGCGCACACACGACATAGTGGGATGTCGATGATATTTCTTACACGCACGCACTATCGTCGGGTGTGTGAATCGTTGTTGTTGTGGTCTTCAGTCCTGAGACTGTTTTGATGCACCTCTCCATGCTACTCTATCCTGTGCAAGCCTCTTCATCTCCCGGTACCTACTGCAGCCTACATACTTCTGAATCTGCTTAGTGTATTCATCTCTTGGTCTCCCTCCACGCTGACCTCCAATACTAAATTGGTGATCCCTTGATGCCTCACAACATGTCCTACCAACCGATCCCTTCTTCTAGTCAAGTTGTGCCACAAACTCCTCTTCTCCCCAATTCTATTCAATACCTCGCCATTAGTTATGTGATCTACCCATCTAATCTTCAGCATTCTTCTGTAGCACCACATATCGAAAGCTTCTATTCTCTTCTTGTCCAAACTACACTCCTGGAAATGGAAAAAAGAACACATTGACACCGGTGTGTCAGACCCACCATACTTGCTCCGGACACTGCGACAGGGCTGTACAAGCAATGATCACACGCACGGCACAGCGGACACACCAGGAACCGCGGTGTTGGCCGTCGAATGGCGCTAGCTGCGCAGCATTTGTGCACCGCCGCCGTCAGTGTCAGCCAGTTTGCCGTGGCATACGGAGCTCCATCGCAGTCTTTAACACTGGTAGCATGCCGCGACAGCGTGGACGTGAACCGTACGTGCAGTTGACGGACTTTGAGCGAGGGCGTATAGTGGGCATGCGGGAGGCCGGGTGGACGTACCGCCGAATTGCTCAACACGTGGGGCGTGAGATCTCCACAGTACATCGATGTTGTCGCCAGTGGTCGGCGGAAGGTGCACGTGCCCGTCGACCTGGGACCGGACCGCAGCGACGCACGGATGCACGCCAAGACCGTAGGATCCTACGCAGTGCCGTAGGGGACCGCACCGCCACTTCCCAGCAAATTAGGGACACTGTTGCTCCTGGGGTATCGGCGAGGACCATTCGCAACCGTTTCCATGAAGCTGGGCTACGGTCCCGCACACCGTTAGGCCGTCTTCCGCTCACGCCCCAACATCGTGCAGCCCGCCTCCAGTGGTGTCGCGACAGGCGTGAATGGAGGGACGAATGGAGACGTGTCGTCTTCAGCGATGAGAGTCGCTTCTGCCTTGGTGCCAATGATGGTCGTATGCGTGTTTGGTGCCGTGCAGGTGAGCGCCACAATCAGGACTGCATACGACCGAGGCACACAGGGCCAACACCCGGCATCATGGTGTGGGGAGCGATCTCCTACACTGGCCGTACACCACTGGTGATCGTCGAGGGGACACTGAATAGTGCACGGTACATCCAAACCGTCATCGAACCCATCGTTCTACCATTCCTAGACCGGCAAGGGAACTTGCTGTT
Organism: Schistocerca nitens; assembly: GCF_023898315.1. Taxonomy (NCBI): domain Eukaryota; kingdom Metazoa; phylum Arthropoda; class Insecta; order Orthoptera; family Acrididae; genus Schistocerca; species Schistocerca nitens. The sequence continues at coordinate 26,918,910 of NC_064618.1, forward strand.
CCAACAGGACAATGCACGTCCGCATGTATCCCGTGCCACCCAACGTGCTCTAGAAGGTGTAAGTCAACTACCCTGGCCAGCAAGATCTCCGGATCTGTCCCCCATTGAGCATGTTTGGGACTGGATGAAGCGTCGTCTCACGCGGTCTGCACGTCCAGCACGAACGCTGGTCCAACTGAGGCGCCAGGTGGAAATGGCATGGCAAGCCGTTCCACAGGACTACATCCAGCATCTCTACGATCGTCTCCATGGGAGAATAGCAGCCTGCATTGCTGCGAAAGGTGGATATACACTGTACTAGTGCCGACATTGTGCATGCTCTGTTGCCTGTGTCTATGTGCCTGTGGTTCTGTCAGTGTGATCATGTGATGTATCTGACCCCAGGAATGTGTCAATAAAGTTTCCCCTTCCTGGGACAATGAATTCACGGTGTTCTTATTTCAATTTCCAGGAGTGTATTTATCGTCCACGTTTCACTTCCATACATGGCTACACTCCATACAAATACTTTCAGAAACGACTTCCTGGCGCTTAAATCTATACTCTATGTTAACAAATTTCTCTTCTTCAGAAACGCTTTCCTTGCCATTGCCAGTCTACATTTTATATCCTCTCTACTTCGACCATCATCAGTTATTTTGCTCCCCAAATAGTAAAACAATTTTCTGAGTCAGACCCCAACGGCCACCAGAGTGCATTAGCGTCGTTTCTAGGACTGGGGTAGGAACGGCGTCAGATGTTGAGAGATCAGTGAGAAGATCACAAGGGACGCCACGTACTGATGCGAGTCAGCGCTATCGGCACCTGACAAGAGTTTGGAAGGGTCTGCGTTTCGCCAGCTCGTCCGATAGTGCGACATCCAGGTCTGAGGGGCAGTCAGCTGTGTCAGTGGACCGGTGTCGCAACGCAAGGAAACGTGAGGGCGGCAGTGGAGGTTGTGGCGCGGCACGGATGAACACCACACGGCGGCAAGCGTCGCACTGTATTGAGGAACGAATTGCGGTTGCGCACGGTCTCGGACGACGATCGTCAGCGACTGAGGCGGGAACGTCGTGGACGGCCTCCGCGCCGATGTGCCGCCGTGCCTCTCGTGCGACAGCACGTCGGTGCCGTTCCTCCAGTGGACGTCGCTCGCCCGCAGACGGCACGTGTCTGTGTGACGTGCGCGCGTGATGCTGCGACACTACCGAGGCCAGCGTACACCTCAGGTCTGACCCGACACAACACGTACGGATCTGCTCCAGTCCAGGCCAGAGAGGCTGAATCGTCGTGCTGGTAAGCAGGCCTGCAGTGCCAAGTTCTGACGTCACAGTGCAATCACAGACATAACAAAACGCACCGCTGCCCTCAGCCGGTGGAGTTTCCGCCTCTCCCTGTGGGTTCTTCACTTTCTTTTTGTCAGACAGTGTATAAAACGAAACGGTTTTAAGAGTTCAGGGCAAACTGGGGAAAAGCACAATTACAGTGCTATCTCCGTTGCTCACTAAACACGTGACAGAAAACGAAAATTAGCTGTCCCTTGTAATTCCATTGCTATCTCGTCCCACAACTTGAAATTAACATTCCTCGTGTTGAAACTTCCCTGGTAGGTTAAAACTGTGTACTGGACCGAGACTCGAACTCGGGACCTTTGCCTTTCGCGGGCAGGTGTTCAGCCAACTGAGATACCCAAGCACGACTCACGCCCCGTCCTCACAGCTTTACTTCCGCCAGTACCTCGCCTACTACTTTCCAAACTTTACAGAAGCTCTCCTGCGAACCTTGCACTCCTGAAAGAATGCGGAGACATGGCTTAGCCACAGCTTGGGGGATGTTTCCAGAATGAGATTTTTACTCTGCAGCGGAGTGTGCGCTGACGTGAAACATTCCTGGTAGATTAAAACTGTGTGCTGGACCGAGACTCGAACTCGGGAACTTTGCCTTTCGCGGGCAGGTGCTCAACCAACTGAGCTAGCCAAGCACGACTGACGCACCGTCCTCACAGCTTTACTTCCGCCAGTACCTCGTCTCCTACTTTCCAAACTTAACAGAAGCTCTCCTACAAATCTAGCAGGAAAGTTTCATATCAGCGCACACTCCGCTGCAGAGTGAAAACCTCATTCTGATTCCTCGTGTTGTCCTGAGGCGTCCTCTGGTCGCACCGGCCTCATTAACATCTCGCAGACTTTCGAGGCGTCGCACCACTGGCTGCCAAAATTCCAACTGGACTGAAGCTTGTGCGCGGTCGGGCGACAGCGGACTACAACGGTACGCTCCCTGTAACGGAGCCGCCGTTCTTACGCATTTCTTTTACTCGCGCATTGCGGCGCATAATCGAACGACACTTTGTCGCAAGTTTACGCATCCTTTGTACATTTGGCCTTAAGCTGAAACGTCAGCAGCATTCCGCGCACTCGGCACATTCTGTGCCCTGCATAGGGCCGGGGGGCTCCTGAGTAGTTCCTGGCTTCTCTGGCACTAGCCTCAGGTCTGTTACTGACTGCCACGCCGATACTAGCTAGTCTGCCGCTTGCAGCGGGACGTCGTTCACTGCCGCAGTGTATTAATGTCTGCTTCTCCCCTAAATCCGGGGCCTTTCGTGTCGGTTGAACCTCTGTGTCCCGGATAGTGCTGACACCGTACTCCAGCAGACTGCTAGACATGGCGAACGTCGCCACATTCTGCACAACGCTGCGTCCCACCGCACTGAGAACTTGTGCTGTATCTACGTTATCCCTTAAAAGGAAATTTTAGAGACCTGATTTTTCCTCCATCATAAATGTATCATTTTTTAGAAATTTGTTTATGTGTTTAGAGTGATATTTTTGCTATCGTCGCATGAAACATCAAGTTGATTATTATTTATGTATCCAAAATTAAATGTAGCTTTCATAAGCAGTTTTAATATGAAGCCTAATATTTGTGTACTAGCCACCAAAAACATCTGGCACGCCACCGTGTTTTCCTTGTGTATTGTCAGTAAATATTTCTTGTTCATCTTCCGGTATATTGTCACAACCATCATCGTTATCGTTACTCTTTTTTTTTCTCTGATAATCTTCTCTCGCGTCGGTAATTATGAAGTTAGAAACCGCATGTGAGTAATCATTTATCACCTCGGATTAATCACTGCTGTCCTCGAAGCATTCTGATATTTTTTTCACGAAATTAGCATAACTGTACGTACTCTCATTTCTTGCGTCTCTTTCAGATTTACGAACACACTCTGAAGCCTTATCCATCATGGCGCCTTCTAAAACATACAAACAAGTAACATATCACTCAACGAAAAGGGTAGCAGATGAAATAAATTACATGTAATAGGAAAATGTTAAAATGTGTGTGAAATCTTATGGGACTTAACTGCTAAGGTCATCAGTCCCTAAGCTTACACACTACTTAACCTAAATTATGCTAAGGACAAACACACACACCCATGCCCGAGGGAGGACTCGAACCTCCGCCGGGAACAGCCGCACAGTCCATGACTGCAGCGCCTTAGACCGCTCGGCTAATCCAGCGCGGCATGTAATAAGAAAAATCCGGTCTAAGAGACCCACCTATTTCATATGCAATAAAAAACAGTTGGCCACACAGATGTTTCATGAAATTAATACATGTCTGAGAACGAGAAGCCAAAAACTGAACTGAAATGCTTCTACTACTTACGTCATTTACCAGTGAGAAGGTACTGTGGACGGGACAGCGGCAAACAGAACAGTGTTGCCATACGACATATTTAAAAAAAAAAAACCTAAATGTCTGTCAGACTGATGTTCGGGTGAGGAGAGGAGAACTGACAGGAGCAACGTGTCGCCGTATTGTAGCGTGTTTTGGAAGAGGCTGTATTCGGAAGGCTAAAACAGACAGCAGTGGCATGTGCAGTACTTCCCCGTTCTGAGAATTTCTTGTGTGCCTTTATGCATCTAGCACCGGGGCCACTCTTTGGATGTCATGTATCATTTCCTCCTCGCTTTCTCAACATCACTGCTAACCCCTCGTTTTTGCAATACACTCTTGAAGATACATGCTTCTAAATTTCTCTCTGTCCACATTTTGATATCAGATAGTTTGTTGGTCGTTAATTATGATTTTTTTTTTCATTTCGTACGCGATTTCTCAGTTTTCACATCAACTATGTGCTGTTGCCTTTTATATCTGGACGGAGTATTAATTTCGGCCGGCCGGTGTGGCCGTGCGGTTCTAGGCGCTTCAGTCTGGAACCACGCTGCTGCTAGGATCGCAGGTTCGAATCCTGCCTCGGGCATGGTTGTGTGTGATGTCTTTAGGTTAGTTATGTTTAAGTAGTTCTAAGTTCTAGGGGACTGATGACCACAGATGTTAAGTCCCATAGTGCTTAGAGCCATTTGAACCATTTTTATTAATTTCTTTATGGCCGTTGGGTGTAAGTTAATAACTGATTTTTAGTACTTTAGACAATAATTACAAACAGTCCATTGTCCATGTTATTATATCTGTAGTTCTTGCTACAAAGGTTCAAGCTGGGTCCTCTTCTTATACAACAATCTGGCATTCTGATAACTGATGTCTTGTGACTTGGAAGATCCGGCCGCTATCTAAAGCTGCTGGATTACGTAGAGAGCAGGTATCCCCCACAGCTACACTCGTAATGCTGAAGCTAGTTTCAACAAGAATCCTCCTCAGTTGCAGATCGGACTCTTCGTTTCTGATTAGTTTGTTAGCAGCGATAATTATCGGTTTGTACAGCATGCCGGTACTAGGTTGAATGTTGGGTTGTTTCTCCAGCATGACAGCATCATGGCCGTGGTCTTCTGCCATATTCACATCTTCCGGTAGAGATCTGTTTCGATCAGGCGTGGGCTCACTGCGGCAGTTTCACGCCTACATGCCACTACAGACAATAAAACGTATGTGAAAACCATATTGCGGTCTTTCGAGTGGATAACACGTAAAGCCCCTTTTTTATTGACTCGAATAGTTGGATAGAACTAAGGTCGAGAAAGTTTTCTCTCCTAAAACCACCACCGAGCGAGGTGGCGCAGTGGTTAGACAATGGACTCGCATTCGGGAGGACGACAGTTCAATCCCACGTCCGGCCATACTGATTTAGGTTTTCCGTGATTTCCCTAAATCGCTCCAGGCAAATGCCGGGATGGTTCCTTTGAAAGGGCACGGCCGACTTGCTTTCCCGTCCTTCCCTAATCCGATGAGACCGATGACCTCCCTGTCTGGTCTCCTTCCCCAAAACAACCGAACCCTCCCCTAAAACCATAAAACAATAAAGACTCAGTCTATATAAACGTAAAGAAACAGACCGGTAATATAATATTAAAACGCTCAGTAGTCTATGCCACTGATGCTAATATCACACTCAGAGTAGAACATATTTAGCAAACTGAGAAATAAAGACAAAAATATTTCGAAAAATTGTCACACTAAAAAGAGACTAAAATGACAATTACCTATGAAGAAAGGACAAAGAAGCTTGTAAAAACATCGCAAAACTGGGACTGAATCGAAAAGAGATGTGCTACGTTTCTTGGAGGTACAGGCAATAAATTTTGCAGCATTCCAACATTAAAAAATCTAAAATTAGTGATCGGTGAAGGTCAAAAGCAGCTGAAAATCTTTGTATTTAATGATGACATTCGAAACATCTTTTACACGAAATTGTGTTAGAGAGAAGAACGCCTGAGAAGAGAGACGAAAGAAAAGCAACCAGAAGAAGTGTACTACCCCCACCGTCTACGCTGTTAGGTAATTAACCTGCATCAGACTTCAAAAGGGTGGTGGAATAGTGACACTGTAATTTAATTTTGTGATCGAGTGAGATATGTATGTAATGAAAGTCAAAGATATTTAATAACATCCTGTTCACTGACAAATTATCACAGGAACATGAAACAGTTACAAGTGACTAAGGTTGACGTAGATTAAAGACAGATAGGTAGGTGACTACATTACTATCACGATGATCCGTTTCTGCGATCTGACGACAGTGACTGCCAAAATGTGAGTTCGTAAGATTATTGCAATTATGCGTCCCAGAAGGGCGTCTTCCTTGTACTCACTAACACTCTACCGTTTACTGAGTTCCTTGTAACCTCTACACGCCGATGGCAATTCCAGGTCCCGCCGTTCTTTTATAACGCCGTGTTGTCCGCCAGTGCTGCTGCCGGCGGCCGCTGTGTCTGGTACGATGACCGTGTCCACCCGACGCAAGCGTTACATCATCCTACAGTTGGAGCAGAATTCCAAGTGTTTCTCTCTCTAGCAGTTCTTGCTGTCTTCTCTCTTACCATTCGGACTTTGTTCGAGAGCCAATGCTAGCCTCTGAGGAGCACTCATCCAGTGACAAGTGTCAGTTCTCCTGGAGCGTCCACCCACCTCTCGATAGTTTTCCAAGATTACTACACCAGACCAGGCTCACCAATCAGATTCCCAGTTTTTCTCGCCCAGAGGCCTAGAACCAAAGAAAGGAATTAGTTTCGGCTCTGTCTTGTCGGTGCCTCAAAGGAGCGCATTATTTTGTTGCAGCATATTGTTTCCTACGACTCTCCGAAGATTCCCGTGTCTGCTTTATAAATATGAAGGACCAGCTACAGGTATTTTTGTAACGAGAGAGAAATGCAGTCTCCTCACATCTCGCCTGCACTGTTTGCTGAGAGCACAGAACCACGAATACCTGTAGCCAGCGTATTGCTCTGCTAGCGGCAGACTGGCGCCATCTTCTGTGCATTTTCCGCCCAAGGCTCATTGTTGCCCGCCTTCCGGAGCCTGTACTGTACTTTCCAGCGCCCTCACCACAGAACAACCCTTTAGGAACGTGGGAGCGGCTCCCCCGCTACCTGCTATCCTCATTGTATCGGCTCTGATGAGGGCGTCCCCTCATCCCGCCCAGTACACACCGGAGCCTTTGGCGCCGTCCTGCCCGGCTTTTACTAACTGCGTTAAGCTGTTGGTGCCCTTCGTCCCGCTTTGGTCTGTTGTCTGTCTGTGAAACTGCCAGCCCAACCAAAAGTAATTCTCAAGAAATAAAAGGCCTACAACTTCTTCATGTTTTAGCAATCACTGTCGGATGATCTTAAATATAAATACAGGAATATACTATTTTCAATTGAAATTAATTCGATCTACGTATCACTCTGTATAATTTGCATATCAAACATCGATAGTGTGAAAGTCGACTAAATTGTCAGTTCTGCTGTCTTTCAGAAGAAACCATCGTAACTCTTTGTGTTGGTCCACAGATGCACTGATGGGAATGAAGAAGAAGAAGGTAACTGATTTCTGACTTAATTGCGACAAGAAAATACACTACTGGCCATTAAAATTGCTACACCCCGAAGATGACGTGCTACAGACGCCAAATTTAACCGACAGGAAGAAGATGCTGTGATATGGAAATGATTAGCTTTTCCGAGCATTTACACAAGGTAGGCGCCGGTGGCGATACCTACAACGTGCTGACATGAGGAAAGTTTCCAACCGATTTTTCATACACAAACAGCAGTTGACTGGCGTTGCCTGGTGAAACGTTGTTATGATGCCTCGTTTAAGGAGGAGAAATGGGTACCATCACGTTTCCGACTGATAAAGGTCGGATTGTAGACTATCGCGATTGCGGTTTATCGTATCGCGACATTGCTGCTCGAGTTGGTCGAGATCCAATGAGTGTTAGCAGAATATGGAATCGGTGGGTTCAGGAGGGTAATACGGAACGCCGTGCTGGATCCCAACGGCCTCGTATCACTAGCAGACGAGATGACAGGTATCTTATCCGCATGGCAGTAATGGAACGTGCAGCCAATTCTCGATCCCTGAGTCAACAGATGGGGACGTTTGCAAGACAACAACCATTTGCACGAACAGTTCGACGACGTTTGCAGCAGCATAGACTATCAGCTCGGAGACCATGGCTGCGGTTACCGTTGACGCTGCATCACAGACAGGAGCGCCTGCGATGGCGTACTCAACGACGAACCTTGGTGCACGAATGGCAAAACGTCATTTTTTTCGGATGAATCCAGGTTCTGTTTACAGCATCATGATGGAAACATCCATGTTTGGCGACATCGCGGTGAACGCACATTGGAAGCGTGTATTCGTCATCGCCATAAGGGCGTATCACCCGGCTTGATGGTATGGGGTGCCATTGGTTATACGTCTCGGTCACCCGTTGTTCGCATTGTCGGCATTTTGTACAGTAGACGCTGTATTTCAGATGTGTTACGACCCGTGGCTGTACCCTTCATTCGATCCCTTCGAAACGCCATATTTCAGCGGGATAATGCACGACCGCATGTTGCAGGTCCTGTACTGGCCTTTCTGGATACAGAAAATGTTCGACTGCTGCCCTGGCCAGCACATTCTCCAGATCTCTCACCAACTGAAAACGTCTGGTCAATGGTGGCCGAGCAACTGGCTGGTCACAATACGCCAGTCACTACTCTTGATGAACTGTGGTATCGTGTTGAAGCTGTGAAGCTGTACCTGTAGACAGCATCCAAGCTCTGTTTAACTGAATGCTGAGGCGTATCAAGGCCGTTATTACGGCCAGAGGTCATTGTTTTGGGTACTGATTTCTCAGGATCTATGCACCCAAATTTCGTGAAAATATAATCACATGTCAGTTCTAGTATTTGTCCAATGAATACCCGTTTATGACCTGCATTTCTTCTTGGTGTAGCAATTTTAATGGCCAGTAGCGTATTTGTATTACCGTAGCCACTGGTTCACCTCAGTTTCTTGCTTGGTAACAGTTTGAGTTCTCTCTTTAAATTACACTGTTCCGTTTACCTTCTACGCTTTCTTTGCCCCTTCTTTACTACTCTTTCCCGTCTTTCTCTATAAGGTGTCAATGAGTAATGGCAGATAAAGCAGTGAGCTCGAAAGAATGCCCGGGTATCTGTATTTACGCGACAGTACACAAAACAGCGGGGACGCTTACACAGCTCGTTTGTGAGGTGAGGTGGACACTTTGGGAAGCTGTACCGTGACACTTGTTCGGGCCCAGCAGTCTCCCGCCTGCGTCATGGAGCGCTGGCAGCCAGCCAGTGAAGTGGGCTGCCGGTCCTCTTGTTCTCCTCCGTCTTCGTGTTGCCCGTGGCGGCGGCGTGTGCTGGGACGAGGCGTGGCCGCAGCTGCGCCCCCGTGTGTCGAGGCGCGCCATTAACGGCGGGGTCCGCGGTTCAGCGCGCCACCCACCGACCACACTACTGGAGCGACGACCCCCTCCCCCTCCCCCCCACCCCACTGCCCCCGGCAGCTCGCATTGTATGCAGATGCGCGCCAGGGCGGGCAGACGCGGCCACGGAGCGCCAGCTGGCTCTCAGGGCGGGCGCGCTACTCTAGGCTGCCTCTGCCTCCGTGTTCCGCTAGCCGCCAACCCAGGAAGCAAAGTGACACAAGGCCTACGACGGGTGCGGGCCACACTGTTTAACATGTATTTGATTCCACCGTAAGATTACGGAAACGTTCCTGTTGTAGTACTGATATTCTGTAATGATGACAAGCTCTTCACTTTCCATTTTGCTGATGATAACGTCATTTTTGCGGAGGGTGACGAGGTACATGATTAGAAAGTTGTAGAGCGTCAACAATGCGCTTCAACCATTACTTTAGAGAAAAAGGACTATTTGTTCACTGGAGGACTGCGTCGAGACCTCACTTTACATTTCAGACTAGTAATGTCTGTCGATTCTCATAAGTTTTTGCGGTTTATTATTAACAAACATGATCGCAAAATCGGAATTGAGAACCCTGTTGGCCAAGGTAACCGGTAACAAACACATGGAGTTTTAGAGAGCACACATATCATTGCCTGATATCTGCTGTTTCAAGGTACTCCTCCACGATGGCAGCTCGGTGGAGCCGTGCGTTGTCATCCATCAGGAGGGAGGTGGGACCCCTGAAAACGTGGACATACTGGTGCAAAATGACGTCCCGATACACTTGACCTGTTACAGTTCCTCTGTCAAAGACATACAGGGGTGTACGTGCACCAATCATAATCCCACCCCACACCATCAAACAACGACCTCCATACACGTCCGTTTCTAGCACATTAAGTGGTTGGTATCTGTTTCCTGGTTCACGACAGATGAAAACCCGGCAAGGATCACTGTTCAGACTATACCTGCACTCGTTCGTGAACATAATCTGGGATCACTGTTCCAATGACCATGTACTGTCTTCTTGACACCAGCCTGTACGGGCTCTCCTGTGACCAGGGGTCAGTGGAATGCACCTCGTAGGTCTCCAGGTATCTGTTCAGTCGTCTATAGACAGTGTGTCTGGAGACAACTGTTCCAGTGCCTGCAGTAAGGTCCCGAGGAAGGCTACCTGCAGTACTCGGTCGCCGTCTGCGTGCACTGATGGTGAGATATCGGTCTTCTTGTGGTGTTTGTAGACATCTCGTACTGCAGCACCTGGACAAGTTTCCTGTCTGCTGTAAGCGTTGCCATAATCTTGAGACCACACTTTGTGGCACACGGAGGGCCCGTGGTACGACCTGCTGTGTTTGACCAGCCTCCAGTGGCCCTAGTATTCTACCCCTCATAACGTCATCAATATGTGTTCTTTGAGCCATTTTCAACACACAGTCACCATTAGGACGTCTCAAACCATCTGCACACTTACTCGCTGCACCGCACTCTGCCGGCCGTGGTGGCCGAGCGGTTCTAGGCGCTACAGTCTGGAACCGCGAGATAGCTATCGTCGCAGGTTCGAATCTTGCCTCGGGCATGGATGTGTGTGATGTCCTTAGGTTAGTTAGGTTTAAGTAGTTCTAACTTCTAGGGGACTGATGACGTGAGAAGTTAAGTCCCATAGTGCTCAGAGCCATGTGAACCATTTGAACCACCGTATTCTGACGTGCACCAACAAACCTCTGCGTATGTGGACTGCTGCCAGAAATTTACCTTGTTGGTGGAGGCTTTAACTGATGCCAATTAGAACAAACTGCACGTATATCTGACGAAGCGTGCAGGTGTGCGCGGATGGCGGTTTTGTCTGTAGGTAGACCCAGCAGCGGAAGACTGCAGCGAGGCGTAGGAGGAACGCCCTGCAAGGGCAGGGGGAGGGGGAGGGGGCAGGGAATCGGCACGCCGCGCCCTGCAGCCACTTACCGGCCCTTCCCTTCACCCTCGCCGTTAAGTAAGCGTGACGGCGTGACGTATCATCTACCTAGGTGGTGTCTGTTTTTTCGGGACACGTCTGTAATTCCTTTGTGTCTCAGTTCATAGTCGCTGCTGGATCAAAATAATGTCCGTTCTTTCGGATATGTCCGAAATAACCGACACAGCGTATAAATAAGACGAAGACGTGTTCTTCACGGATGCACACCAGGCTCGAAATCTTACGGGAATCCGCGAAATGCCGCGACTAATGAGCATAATGGGCGGGGGTGGTACACTGGTAGTGTGTGGGTAAGTTGAGAATCTGCGTGTGACGGGAGGCGTGCTGCCGTCGTCCGTGCAGGTGCGGTGACCACAGTGTCCGGATGGCGCACTGGTCCTGCCCAGTAAGCAGGAGACACGGGTTCCAAGACCGGTCCAGCAGAAATTTTGAACTTTCGCCATCGATTTAAACGAATGCCGGTGTCTGGAATTCTTTTGTGTCCTGACGTACTGTGGCGTACACACGAGCTACGGGGACCTCAGCGACGATTGTAAGATTGAGCATTTAACAGATGCAGCTCCATCCATTGCCGATTCCTTGGAGCTGAGATTGAATTCTGGGATTCAGACGGCCGCGCGGGATTAGCCGTGCGGTCTAGGGCGCTGCAGTCATGGATTGTGCGGCTGGTCCCGGCGGAGGTTCGAGTCCTCCCTCGGGCATGGGTGTGTGCGCTTGTCCTTAGGATAATTTAGGTTAAGTAGCGTGTAGGCTTTGGAGCTGAACACCTTATTAGTTAAGTCCCATAAGATTTCACACACTTTTGAACATTTGAGAAAATACGAACATCGAGGACTGTGATAGGAAATTGACAATTCGTAAGTCAACAAATAAAAATCGTCCATACTCCTATTGTAACATACGTTGTTGCTGTTGTTGTGGTCTTCAGTCCTGAGACTGGTTTGATGCAGCCCTCCATGCTACTCTATCCTGTGCAAGCTTCTTCATCTCCCAGTACCTACTGCAACCTACATCCTTCTGAATCTGCTTAGTATATTCATCTATTGGTCTCCCTCTACGACTTTTACCCTCCACGCTGCCCTCCAATACTAAATTGCTGATCCCTTGATGTCTCAGAATATGTCGTATCAACCGATCCCTTCTTCTAGTCAAGGTGTGCCACAAATTTCTCTTCTCCCCAATTCTCTTCAATACCTCCTCATTAGTTATCTGATCTACCCATCTAATCTTCAGATGCGGTTCTAGGCGCTTCAGTCTGGAACAGCGCGACCGCTACGGTCGCAGGTTCGAATCCTGCCTCGGGCATGGATGTGCGTGATGTCCTTAGGTTACGTAGGTTTAAGTAGTTCTAAGATCTAGGGGACTGATGACCTCAGGTGTTAAGTCCCATAGTGCTCAGAGCGATTTGAACCATTTTTTTTTTTTCAGCATTCTTCTGTAGCACCACATTTCGAAAGCTTCTATTCTCTTCTTGTCCAAACTATTGATCGTCCATGTTTCACTTCCATACATGGGTACACTCCATACAAATACTTTCAGAAAAGACTTCCTGACACTTAAATCTATACTCGATGTTAACAAATATCTCTTCTTCACAAACGCTTTCCTTGCCATTGCCAGTCTACATTTTACATCGTCTCTACTTCGGCGATCGTCAGTTATTTTACTCCCCAAATAGCAAAACTCCTTTACTACGTTAAGTGTCTCATTTCCTAATCTAATTCCCTCAGCATCACCCGACTTAATTCGACTACATTCCATTATCCTCGTTTTGCTTTTCTTGATGTTCGTTCATCTTATACCCTCCTTTCAAGACACTGTCCATTCCGTTCAACTGCTCTTACAAGTCCTTTGCTGCCTCTGACAGAATTACAATGTCATCGGCGAACCTCAAAGTTTTTATTTCTTCTCCGTGGATTTTAATACGTACTCCGAATTTTTCTTTTGTTTCCTTTACTGCGTGCTCAATGTACAGATTGAATAACATCGGGGAGAGGCTACAACCCTGTGTCACTCCCTTTCCAACCACTGCTTCCCTTTCATGCCCCTCGACTCTTAATAACCGCCATCTGGTTTCTGTACAAATTGTAAATAGCCTTTCACTCCCTGTACTTTACCCCTGCCACCTTCAGAATTTGAAAGACAGTATTCCAGTCAACATTGTCAAAAAGTTGTAACATATTGTTGAAAACTATAAACTTGCCACGAATTATGGAAACCTGAGGCACACGTAGTCCATTTTGAAGGCAGTCAGCTGCGTTTTCGTGAATACGATGGAGTGAGTGTGTCCACGCTTTGCACGACGCGCACGCTACCGCAGCGACAGAAATGTTGCAAAGAGGTGATGATGCCCAGGTCAGTGTGTCTCTGAAAGTCGCGCGCGATTTCAGTGGTGGCGCCGCACACTCGAGCCTAGTGCGGCTGGGGGACGCGTTTAACTGTAATGAAGAGTCTGCGTCGTCGACGTGTTTTATGGAGCCGCGGCGGCCAGTTTGGCGCGCGACATCGATCCCGCGGAGAGGCAGGCGGGCGGCTGTGCGCCGCACCCAGCCGCGGCCGAATCCAGGCCAGCTGGGGTCGGGGGGCGGGGGCGGCAGCCAGGGCCCGCGTCCGCCACCTGCCATCACAACATGCGGGGGCGTCTGCTGTCTGCTGCTGAGAAATCTGCCGAGCTGCTTTTCCGTAACACCGAGCTACACGACGTACTGAGAGAAACGAAGGACCGTGTGCTGTGGTAAGGTGGGAGGCTAGTTGGAACCGCCCTGCTACCGGCTCGGGGAAGTTTTCTTTGACGCACTGGTCGCCTGTCCCTGGGGGAAAACACTGACGCACGCCGCGTCTGGCCGCTACGAGTCCTGGTGCGGTCGCTGCTGACTCCCAGGGGCTTCCTCAAGCTCTGCGCCGCGGGTTTACAGCGGTGTCCTCGTGGTGGTTCCGCAAACATAAATAATTTTGTTTATTTGCTTTCCGAGTAGAGGAACAATGTGTGCACTGGAACCGATATCTAGCTGGCCGACAAGTAAGTGTTGTTACCATGACAGCGTGGCAGCTCCCAGCCTAGTACTGTGGAAGAAAACGTTTGATGATAAAGATACACACGACGTTTTTCCTGCACTTCACACAGTTTTCGAAGACAATGACTTTCAACTGAGTGAAGAACTGAGCTCCGTGTTTACGGGTCATTTAAATGAACTCAATAATGATCGTTTTCTCGACCACCCACTATAAGTGGATCCTTTCAATACGGAACTTCCACCAACACTTACCCCTGGGGAACAAGGAATTGTTGGTGTTCTTCAAGTTCAAACCAAAGTACTTTTCCTTATCACTACTTGAGTTTTGAAGTCTGATGAAGCAGGACGTCGCGCATGTACGTAACTGGCTTGGCCCTACGAGCTGTAATACATTCTGGAACATGCGACTTCTGCGTGGCACGTACTTCACTATTGTCAGCCATCAACAGGAAATGCAAACCGCGATTGAATGGGGACAAAAACATGGGAGTCACAGTTGTCAGTCTCGTGCGGAGAGCTGAACAACCGATGATCAACGACCAAACTCATCCTCGCCGTCAATTTCGTTGCATTAATGAGATTGAATTACATTAAAAGGTCATTAAAATACCTTGTGTCAACAGGTAACACAAAAATAACTACGCTTTTTTTAAAAAAAATCTTAGTTTTATTTCTCCCACAGTGTGAGTCGGATGTGATGCGCGACAGGGCACGCGGTCGTGAAGGGGCCCGTGGAGGCGGAAACTTTCAAGGACACTGCTGCTGGCAATGATATAAACCTGACAGCAGCTAGTGATTAAAATTCTTCTGGGAATTATGTCGCGTCATTGCTAAAAACTAACAACAATAATAAACTGAAACCGACGTTTCGGCCGCATTGCAACGGCCTTCCTCAGGGCACGACTGGTTTTGCATGGGGATAAGTGCTTTTATTTATTACAGACTATCGATGTCTGACGTCACTGTTGTAAAACTTTTAATTGGCCCTCTAATATGATTGGCTAGTGGTGACGTAAGCGAAGATGGAAGGAAATAGGCTATTCGTGGATGTGCGTGTCGTCAACGATTGGTAGCTGTCCGCCAATCAGCGTTCGGCTTCTGGTCGGCAAGTTTTCTTCCTGGTGTGCGCGGAAGTGGACTGACAGTTTCTCTACGGCTGTTTGTGCAGATACGTCCGCGTCCCGTGTGGCTTCTGCACCGCTCGCGGCCCTTTGGACTGGGATGGCGGGCAGCCAGGACGCCGGGAGTCTGTAGCCATCTTCTCTGTTGATGTCGTCAGGCTGATTAATAATTTAGATCGCCTCCCGTATTTTGCGTTCTCGCAGCCACGATTCTTTCGCCAGTACTCGGGCTCCCTGGAACCTGATAGACCGACACATCAAAAGAAAATGTGTTCTGCAAGAAATCGTTTTATTGTTTCTTAAAAAGTTCACTTTTAATTTGTAGACACTGATGTATGCGTTCTGACAGGTCAGGAGTTTCTTTCCCCTCTCGCTGCTGTTTGGTGTTGGAAGCTACGGAACACTGTCTTGGGAGGATGCGGCAGCTTCAGCAGCTGATCACAGTCGCTCTCGAAAGATTCTCTCTTAGACGTGAGGGAACCAAAAGAAGGTAGGCGATACGTCACGTGAATGCCGGCAGTGGCACATTAATCCGAGGTTTCTGTCCGTCAAATAACCAACTTCTTGGAGTACTGTGTGACGGCTGAGATTGTCTGATAGAAGAATGATGCGCCGTTTTGTGTCGTTTCTCCTGACTCATCGGAGATAAGTGGGAAATAAATTGTCGTATGCCGTGCAGCACAAACTGTTCGGAAATGCCATAACGCAAAGTTTGTTTCGTTTTGAAAAAAAAAGAAATGACATTTCTTGCACATAATGTCAATTCTTCGGCAGGGTACTGCGAGCATTTTGCAGTGTCCGACCAGCTAGTACTCGTCTTAAGACTAGTGGGTGGCTTCCGTCGCGTCGCCAACGGCAGGACAGTAAGGTAAGAGTAACAATAATAACTACAGTTTTTGGAAGTAATACTTCGCGGAGTAACATTTTTTGTAGGTTTTTACTGCTCTCAGAACAGTCAGACTGTTGACGCTGCCTTAGTTTCCGACAAGTGCGGAGGCATCCAAGTTTCGTCCCCGTGTTACGACGTTGTGTGCGGATTTTTATTCCCTCGGGCGAATTTTTTTTTAACATTTCCCTACACCAGTTACACGAACCTGGTTATCTGATTCTGATAAATTGCGCCAATCCATCGCGAGCAGGTAGTTGTCGGTGTTATATGTCGTTGCAAAATCGATCGTAGAGCAATCTTCACTGTGGGTAAGGAAACGCGTTTGTCGAGGCCTAGCATCGCCGTGTTTCGGAGCAAAGACCGATTTTTCGGCGACGCCCACGTCATTCACCACTGACAGGTTTTATGCAGTCTAAGTGTAAATATCCCTCGCTGAACGCGATCGATTACCAAATGGTGAACGAATCAAGGGTTTGTTGTCGAGTAAGGGGATCGAGTAAAAAGTCAACCGATGGAAACCTGACGTGAAATTCTAATGTGTTGACAGCACCGTATCTTTAAAGCCGTTTGTAAACAAACTACTCTAGTGGTTTCCTAGCGGCCGTTGTTTTAAGAATAAAGAAGTGAGAAATTTTAGGACTACCGGCAATGTGACAGAAACGCCCGCTAAACCCGTTGGGTAGAATAGGTAATTAGGATTGTGGAGAGGGCCAAATAAGGTTGGGGTCAGTTTCATCTTCTAATTGTAATTTAATAACACATTTACAACCAAAGCGGAACATAGCCGAACCTTTACCAAATGTAACTTTTTCACGGCTGAAGGCCTCCAAACAAGAAATCTTAACAAATAAACAACATAAAAATCCAAATTGTTGAGGCTTTCGTGGCCACTTGTTGACAAACTGCCTATTGGCTTCTGTCTCGGGTTCTTCGGCCGACGTTCATCTAATGATTTTACTGACGTTTCGCCAGCCAGCCACTCGTGCTGGCGAAACGTCAGAAATATCATTAGATGAACGTCGGCCGAAGAACCCGAGACAGAAGCCAATAGGCAGTTTGTCAACATAAAAATCCAATTAAAATAGCAATAAAATAATTAAAAAAACATCTATCACAGCTAGGTGGAAAGCTGAAGGCCACAATTAAGTTTCAAAATTTGAAAATATATTACCATAATCTTTTAAAGGCAGAAGGCCGCAACGTTTAAGGTTGAAAGATACTTTTAAGAATAAGATTGCAAGACTGAAAGCCCAGAATTAATTTTGCAAAATTTTTTAAGAAAAAGGAAAAAATAACCACAAGCCTTAAATTTATAGTAGCTGAAACCAGATGATAAAACTTCGGTGGGAAAGACAATAAAGAGAACGGCACTCAGAAGCGTCCAGGGAGGTCGGTGTGCCCTCGTTCACTTAGGCGAGACAGGTGGTGAGAACAACAACACTAGATCCCTCGGAACCCAACCAGGGGACTGCCACGGACCGACCGACACAATTACTTGCTTCCCCCCAATCAGTACATGAGAACTCAAACAAAAAAGGTTACAAACGTGATAATCCACAATGGAGTATGTATTAGCTGTCAAAATTACACACCATGTTGGACAGCGACAACAGGTGAGGAAAGGACGCTGCCTGAAATTACGTTAGTGACCAGGGCAGGTAACCGTAACACTAACGACCACAACGCAGAAAATTCCACTGGTGCACTCGAATTGTAGTCAACCCAAATACCCAACAGCGAGCCACGGAAACGAACCACCACAACATGAATGGACGTGGCTTGGGTAGTTGAAACCACTACTCAACTTTGACGTCCAGACGCGGTGAACCACGAAGCTCGTAGCGATCGGACAGCTCCACATACGAGCGCTCCGACACTGCGCAGGGACTGCCAGCGGACCCAGCCGACTGCTCCGCGCGGAGTTAACTTCCCTCGTGCGCAGCAACCGACCGACTGCCTGCTGAATGCGGACAACATCTAAAATAGTCGTCAGTGGAAACGACGGGAACTACACACACAACCTGACAAACACTGCACGAAGACATGAACGATACCCAGCAGTAACTAAGCACGCACGAAGACAAGTCGGGAGTGGATGCGCGCGCACACACACACAGCCGACTCATGAACGATCGGTGAAAGAAAACGCGTCGTCCGGCAGGACGACCGTCCGACGATCCAGCAAGACCGTGGCTCGGTTCAAGTGATGCGTGGCGGCAATGGTCGGGCGAGCCATGTCGACGCAGACCTCACTGCTCCAACCCGACTGCACTAGTGCCGATTGCAACTCCCGACTGGAATGTCCGGACTGCGCTGCGGAGGTGTTGCAACTAAGTGGCAGACCGAAGTCGCGATCCGAACTCGCTATCCGAACTGACTTACGACAGAGAACGACCGGGAAGTAATAGCAGTCGAGCAAAGATATTACGAGAGGGATTATATCGATAGGCGCTGCTAACGCCGCTCACGGTCAGGCAAAGCAGCAACTCAGTAGTAATTTAAATTAACGTAGTGAGATGGACGTACGAGTACATTAAAAACAGCGTGTAATATACATGATGGCGGCAACACGAGCCACGCACGGCTCTGTGGCATTTGAGCAGCAGGCTAGCACGTAGTGGGCGCCTGTAAGCGACTCGACACACGCGACCCTGGTTTAGGTCTAGGTTTAGTGTAGGGGTGCGGTGCAGTGCGTGTGAGCCGTTGGAGAGGCGAGCAGGTGCCGCGGCCTGTGTGTGTGTGTGTTTGCTACTCCACAAATTAGCCGCGGGCATCGACCGCCGGCGCCAGGTGAGCAGTCCCGACTGTCCGGCACATCCCGCAGGCGTCGGCCGGCCGTTCGGGGGCGATTCGCAGCGGGGAAGAAAGGAAACCAAAGCAAAGGAAAGGGAGGAGCGAGTGAGGACGGCAGAGGCGAGGCGAGGCGAGGCGTCCATCCTGCCCCCCGCCTCCTGCCCCCTGCCCGCTGCCCGCTGCCCTGTGCCCTTCGCCGCGGCCACACCCAGTCACCTGGGCGGCCGACCGCCCGCAGCGGCGCCACCACGCTGCCCGCGATCCTACTCAGTGCGCGCACTCAGCCGTCACTCCTGTCCTCAAGTGGGACGACGTGCCGGCTTCCCTTCCTGAAACTCACTCTGTCACTTTACTTACATGTTATTCATACGCGAGAAATACGGTTCAGTAACACTACAGTTTCCCTCGGATGAGCCACCGCTGTAAGACTGCTTTGATGCAGCTCTCCATGCTACCCTACCCTCTGCAAGCATCTTCGAGTAACTACTTCAACCTTCATCCTTCTGAAACTGCTTACCGTATTCATCTCTTGGCCTCCCTCTACGTTTTTTCCTCACACTTTCCTCCAGTATAAAATTCGTGATTCCTTGACGCCTGCCGGCCGCGGTGGTCTAGCGGTTCTGGCGCTGCAGTCCGGAACCGCAGGAATGCTACGGTCGCAGGTTCGAATCCTGCCTCGGGCATGGGTGTATGTGATGTCCTTAGGTTAGTTAGGTTTAAGTAGTTCTAAGTTCTAGGGGACTTATGACCTAAGATGTTGAGTCCCATAGTGCTCAGAGCCATTTGAACCATTTTTTTCCTTGACGCCTCAGAATGTGTCCTATCAACAGATGCCTTCTTCTAGTCAGGTTGTTCCACAAATTTCTTTCCTCGCCGATTCTGTTCAATATATTCTCATTAATTACGTGAACTACCCATCTAATCTTGAGAAGTCTTCTACAGCACCACATTTCAAAGGCGTCTATTCTCTTCTTGCCTAAACTGTTTATTCTCCATCTACGTTTCTAGCATTTGTAGACTCTTTCAAATTCTGAAGGTGGCAGGGGTAAAATACAGGGAGCGAAAGGGTATTTACAATTTGTCCAGAAACCAGATGGCAACCATAGCAGTCGAGGGACATGAAGGAGAAGCAGCGGTTGGGAAGGGAGTGAGACAGGATTGTAGCCTCTCCCCGATGTTATTCAATCTGTATATGGAGCAAGCAGTAAAGGAAACAAAAGAAACATTCGGAGTAGGTATTAAAACCCATGGAGAAGAAATAAAAACCTTGAGGATTGCCGATGACATTGTAATTCTGTCAGAGACAGCAAAGGACTTGTAAGACCAGTTGAACGAAACGGACAGTGTCTTGCAAGGAGGATAAAAGATGAACATCAACAAAAGCAAAACTAGGATAATGGAATGTAGTCGAGTTAACTCAAGTGATGATGAGGGAATTAGATTAGCAAATGAGACGCTTAAAGTAGTAAAGGAGTTTTGCTATTTGGGGAGAAAAATAACTAATGATGGCCGAAGAAGAGAGGATATAAAATGTAGATTGGCAATGGCAAGGAAAGCGTTTCTGAAGAAGAGAAATTTGTTAACATCGAGTATAGATTTAAGTGTCAGGAAGTCGTTTCTGAAAGTACTTGTATGGAAGTGAAACATGGACGATAAATAGTTTCGACGAGAAAAGAATAGAAGCTTTCGAAATGTGGTGCTACAGAAGAATGCTGAAGATTAGATGGATAGATAACATAACTAATGACGTATTGAATAGAATTGGGGAGGAGTTTGTGGCACAACTTGACTAGAAGAAGGGATCGGTTGGTAGGACATGTTCTGAGGCAGCGAGGGATCACCAATCCAGTATTGGAAGGCAGCGTGGAGGGTAAAAATCGTAGAGGGAGACCATGACATGAATACACTAAGCAGATTCAGAAGGATGTAGGCTGCAGCACGTACTGGGAGATGAAACAGCTTGCACAGGATAAGGTAGCATGGAGAGCTGCATCAAACCAGTCTCACGACTCAAGACCACAACAAGCACAACTTGGCTACACTTTCAGAAAAAACTTCCCGATACTTAAGTCTACAGTCGATGTTAAAAAATTTCTCTTCCTCAAAAGTGCTTTTCTTGCCATTGCCAATCTACATTTTATAGCCTCTCTTCTTCGGTCATCATCAATTATTTTGCTTCCCAAATAGCAAAACTCCTTTACTACTTTAAGTGTCTCGTTTCCTAATCTAATTTCCTCAGCATCACCCGAGTTAACTCGACTTGATTCCATTATCCTCGTTTTACTTTTGTTGATGTTCATCTTATATCCTCCTTGCAAGACATTCTCCCTTTCGTTCAACTGCTCTTCCAACTCCTTTGCTGTCTCTGACAGAATTACAATCTCATCGGCAAACCTCAAGGTTTTTTTTTCTTCTCCCTGGATTTTAATTCGTACTCCAAATTTTTATTTTCGGTAGCCTACAACCCTGCCTCACACCCCCCTCCTCAACCACTGCTCCCCGTTCGTGCCCCTCGATTCTTATTACTGTCATGTGCTTTCGTTCCCTGTATTTTACCCCTGCCACCTTCAAAATCTGAAAGAGAGTATTCCAGTCAACGTTGTCAAAAGCTTTCTTAAAGCCTACAAATGCTATAAACGTAGGTTTGCCTACGTAACAAGGGGAGGTTACGACGTTGGGATCAGAGATTTACTTCAAACTTTGTACACTTTTAGTTGGCCATTAAAGCAACATACACTCCTGGAAATTGAAATAAGAACACCGTGAATTCATTGTCCCAGGAAGGGGAAACTTTATTGACACATTCCTGGGGTCAGATACATCACATGATCACACTGACAGAACCACAGGCACATAGACACAGGCAACAGAGCATGCACAATGTCGGCACTAGTACAGTGTATATCCACCTTTCGCAGCAATGCAGGCTGCTATTCTCCCATGGAGACGATCGTAGAGATGCTGGATGTAGTCCTGTGGAACGGCTTGCCATGCCATTTCCACCTGGCGCCTCAGCTGGACCAGCGTTCGTGCTGGACGTGCAGACCGCGTGAGACGACGCTTCATCCAGTCCGAAACATGCTCAATGGGGGACAGATCCGGAGATCTTGCTGGCCAGGGTAGTTGACTTACACCTTCTAGAGCACGTTGGGTGGCACGGGATACATGCGGACGTGCATTGTCCTGTTGGAACAGCAAGTTCCCTTGCCGGTCTAGGAATGGTAGAACGATGGGTTCGATGACGGTTTGGATGTACCGTGCACTATTCAGTGTCCCCTCGACGATCACCAGTGGTGTACGGCCAGTGTAGGAGATCGCTCCCCACACCATGATGCCGGGTGTTGGCCCTGTGTGCCTCGGTCGTATGCAGTCCTGACTGTGGCGCTCACCTGCACGGCGCCAAACACGCATACGACCATCATTGGCACCAAGGCAGAAGTCCCTCCATTCACGCCTGTCGCGACACCACTGGAGGCGGGCTGCACGATGTTGGGGCGTGAGCGGAAGACGGCCTAACGGTGTGCGGGACCGTAGCCCAACTTCATGGAGACGGTTGCGAATGGTCCTCGCCGATACCCCAGGAGCAACAGTGTCCCTAATTTGCTGGGAAGTGGCGGTGCGGTCCCCTACGGCACTGCGTAGGATCCTACGGTCTTGGCGTGCATCCGTGCGTCGCTGCGGTCCGGTCCCAGGTCGACGGGCACGTGCACCTTCCGCCGACCACTGGCGACAACATCGATGTACTGTGGAGACCTCACGCCCCACGTGTTGAGCAATTCGGCGGTACGTCCACCCGGCCTCCCGCATGCCCACTATACGCCCTCGCTCAAAATCCGTCAACTGCACATACGGTTCACGTCCACGCTGTCGCGGCATGCTACCAGTGTTAAAGACTGCGATGGAGCTCCGTATGCCACGGCAAACTGGCTGACACTGACGGCGGCGGTGCACAAATGCTGCGCAGCTAGCGCCATTCGACGGCCAACACCGCGGTTCCTGGTGTGTCCGCTGTGCCGTGCGTGTGATCATTGCTTGTACAGCCCTCTCGCAGTGTCCGGAGCAAGTATGGTGGGTCTGACACACCGGTGTCAATGTGTTCTTTTTTCCATTTCCAGGAGTGTATGTTCGAGTAGTTGATTGCACTACTCTGGCAATTCCGAGAAAATCGCAAGACTAGTTTTAAGCGTCTGTTATATGGCTGACGATCTGTGTGCAGGTGACGGATGTTAGAGGTGGCGGCGGTCACGTTTTTATCGTTCGAGGTGTTAAGAGTGCGCAGCTCGTGGTCTCGCGGTCGCGGGTTCGATTCCCTGCGGGGTCAGGTACTTTCGCCTGCCTCGAGATGACTGGGTGTTGTTGTGTCGTCTTCATCGTCATCAACATTCATCCCTATTACGATCGGAGGAAGGCAATGGCAAACCACCTCCACTAGCACCTTATCTAGTACAGCAGTGCGGGTCTCCTGCATCGTCCCCTATGGTCTGTCAAAGAGTATGGGACTTCATCATCACCATCTTAAGATGAACCTGCGTGAGGCAACGTTTCGACTCCCGCTCAAACTTTCATTGTTGTACTACAAGTATTTCGGTCGTGATATTCAAAACATTTGTACCTACAATATTCGTTCTTGCTACGTTCGTTTCGTCTCGACGCAGGTTAACTGCCAAATCTGCAGCTCGAAGCGTCAAGGCGCAACGTAGTTCCGTGTACCTTAATCAGATTCCATGTTTAAGGGATTTCGTAAATCACGACAGGCACACATTTTCAGGGAGCTCCATGTGTTTCTTCATTTACGTGTCGATGGTTGTAAATATGTTTTTTCTAATAATTAAATTTAATTCAAAATCGTAAGTAGTCAGTAGGTAGTCAAATAGCATGAAATCCACTAAAAACTTCTTGCAAATGCACGTGGTTTGTTTAATTATTTTACCATTCAAATGTTATATAAATTAAATAAAATGCCCACGGATGAAAAAAATATAGACTTAACATTAAGTTTGAGCGAGAGTTGTGCTGTTGCCTCATACATGTGGTCCATGTTTGTTTTACGAAGCTGGAAACGGTAAGTCTTTCTTTTTTTTATTTATCGTTGCGTTTGGTGTGGGAGGACATCGCGTGATATCCGTTCAAGCTGATAGCTGACTCCTCTGCTCAGTGATTCAGTGCAGACAGCATCCCGCACTCTGACCGTACACGCTGAACTACCGTGCCGGCAGCCGCAGGACCACCATCGAGTTATGTAACACATTTGATGTACTTCAGTATGGAACCAGGTGACAAAGAAGTCTTGTAGTACTAGTAGGAAAATTCTGGAGTTTCACACACACTGCTATAAAGGAGTACCTTTCGATTCGGAAAGTACACTCGTGGACAACAGGGTTATCGACAGCTTCTGTGGTGAGGAGACGGCACAGATCGTACACTCGTCGATAGTTGAGTGAGAGACAGCTGCTGCGTTGAGGGCGAGGGGGAAAGAGAGAGAGAGAGAGAGAGAGAGCGACTGTCGGCCTTGGGGATGGGGCAGCGCTGTCTTCCAGACAGGCAGCCGGTGCGCCCTCCGCCACAGTCGGTACCGCTGGAGGCGCGTCCACGGCTGCTGTCCAGCGCGCGTCGCGCTTCACCGTACACCCTCACCCTGGTACCGACGTCTGTCACCAAGGTTCCGTAGGTGGTCTGTTGTTCTGGGACAGTACTACCGCACCCTCCTACATCTTGTTGAACACTCCTACGACATCCTAGCATTTGTGCTCATTCGGATGAAGCGGTAGTCTACGCATAACGAACGGGCCATAGACGTCCGTAAAACCACCCACAATACATAACTTCTGAAGGGAAGACTTTCGTTCAGCACTAATTGTTACCTCAAACTTTAGGGAATCCCAGCAATGTCCGCTTGCTCTTAGGTATTCTTTTAGACGACAGAAGAACTTTCTGAAAAGCGTAAAATTAGTCCCTGAGAAAGCAGTCAAAATTGTGCATTAGATTGCCAGTGCTGGCACCGCCGACTATAAAACACGTCTGTACGTGGCGCGGTCGTATCACGAAGAAATCTTCGACGCTAATGTGCTCTTCGCTGCCAGCTTGTGGGCCCATCGCATTCCACAGGAGAGCAACAGGACGGTACTGCGACGAATTCGGCGTAGCCCACTTCTGAGGCTCACCGCTGCCTTTCGCACCGCACTGCACCTGTCGAAGGTTAACTTCCGGTCCTCGGCATACGCCCGACGGAAATCGTGCCACGTTACAGGTCAGCGCGTGTACGAGATCTCGGGGCCGATATTGCCGATGAAAGAGACGTACGACTCTGGAAGGGCAGGCGAACGGCAGTCTTGACTCGGACACTAGAAGCGCTGCGAGGCGGGTAATACAGCATATTCCCACCAAAAATCCACGTCGACTGGCATGCAGTCACACAACATTTTGTGCGTTTGAAGAGAGGAAAGCCAGGCAATTAGCGCGCGATTTGCAAAAAATTGCAAGTAACCAAAAGTTATGGACTATAGTTAATGTGGATGCGTATTGGATATGAAAAAAGTAACTCTTCTGTGTAACGTCAATAGATCATGAAAACACAGTCCAAGTCTAACAGCAACTGTTAGCTCCATAATGGAGACGATTGGCACGATGAAATTAAGAGGAACTGTAAAATGAATGTAAAAAAATTAAAATAGAAACAAGTAAATAAAAATGCAGTGGCCACTCACGTGGTGATGCGTAGGCTGTGGGATTGGCGAGGCACGTGCATGCCGGAGAGAGCCCTGTAGTACAGTGCAGCAGCAGCAGCAGCAGCATTAGGCAGCTGCTCGGCAAGCCTCCAGCTGTTCCGAGGCAGCGAGCAAGACGTGTGCTAATATACGGTGCAAGTTATTCGCGTACGTCCTCAATTAAATTTATCTTCTGCAGTTCTGTTAAACTATAAATTCAAAGTTGTTTTATTTCTTCATCTAACATTAACAGTAGTTGCTGTTAACATACTTAATATTATAATTTCCAAAAAAATGTGCGTTATGACTGATATTCAAAATGTCCGACTTGTTAAGTGTTTCCAAATAACAGTTCAAAATTTATGACAAGTAATTTAATTGATAGATTCTGTGCCCCTACTCTTCTTGCAACTCCTTGGCACCCACTCGTGTGGAGTAGACTGATATGAAGAAATTGTCTTGTTTGTTTCTGGTAACAGAATAAATGTTAAAAAAATGAATTTTCATTTCAAATGTGCCTCTTTGAACATA
The DNA here is from genome assembly GCF_023898315.1 of Schistocerca nitens. NCBI lineage: Eukaryota > Metazoa > Arthropoda > Insecta > Orthoptera > Acrididae > Schistocerca > Schistocerca nitens. The sequence continues at coordinate 26,945,062 of NC_064618.1, forward strand.
CATTGTTGCGGGTTTTGCCCGCCAAGCGAGACAGCGTGCAACACGAGTGGTGTAATCGACGTGGCTTCGTCTTCATTGAGTTGTATGTGAACGGTACAACTGACTGTTTCTGTCCGTCTGAACGTCGTGACGTTGCTATTCCTTATGCAGGCAATGCCTTACCCTTGTACAATCAGAAGCTGGTACGGGTACGAAGTCTTGTACGGATGGAAAATTAGCACGTGTTTCCAGAAACAGGACTTTCGCCGGCAGGCAGCCGCTTCGCCTCGTTTGTGGCGCAGGCGGCGACCGCAGCGCCGGTAGCGGCCTCACCTCTGAAGACGTCCGGCCTACTTATAACTGGCGCCAGCTTTAGCAGCCGGCACGACAGAGCACCGCGCGGCACAGCCGTGGGCTGGACAGGGCACCGGCGACCGTGCCGTAATTGTTGCAGTACTGAGGCAGCGGTCTCAGAGTTAATAGTCACTAGGTATGTCGGCAGACTGCTCTTCCGTCACGTGTTGTAACAGCTGAGACGCGTTGCAGTGACCATCGCCTACGTACGGCGTCGACGTGCAAACGACAAGTGGCAGCACTAGCAGTGGAGGGTATGTAAGCTGTCTCTGAGGGTCGCGGCAAACAGCGCAGTCGTTGTCGTAACGCAGAAACGGAGCATTTAACTGGCATCCGAAAGGGCACGAGCAGGAGTGAATGCATTTCCGAAGTGGCTAACTTACGAGTGTTGCCCAGAAAGTTATGCACGACTTTTATTTTTCTCAGCCGAAAACAATGCTACTAATCCGAAACGTTACGTATGTATCATTGCAAGTCTCCTGCGGCAGCGCGGCAAGCTTCCGTCAGTTCCGACAGGTAGCGTAGCTGCAGGACAGCTTCAAAATGGCGTCTCTAGGTGAGGAACATTACAAGCAACGTGCCGTCAATGAATTTTTCGTCGCAGAGAAAGAAACTGTGGGGAATATTCACAAACGGTTGTGCATACTCTACAGAGCATCTGCTGTCGACAGAAGTAGAGTTAGTCGCGGGACACGGCCGGCGAGGTCATCAGAAGGCGGTTCGGCGGGGCTCCACGATTTGCAGCGGTCGGGGAGACCATCCACGGCTGTCACACCTCACCCAGCCCCCTCGGACTTCCACTTGTTTGGGCCATTAAAGGATGCCATTCGTGGAGGACATTTTGAGAAGCACTGGCTCCGCCACCAGGACAAGGATTGGTACAGACAGGGCATACACGCGTTTGTTTCGGCTTGGACGAAGGCCGTAGAACGGGGTGGAGATTACGTGGAAAAACAGGGTGTGTAGATAAAACACCATTCTTTCGTGTGTGTAATTCTCAATATGTTCAATAAAGAATTGTTGAAGAAAAAGTGCGGTACATTACTTTGTGGGCGACCCTCGCAGTAAACTGGTCACGTTCAGCCGTGGTTAAAGTATACAGTGCGCGGGAAAATGGCGCCAAGGCGGGTACTACACTATTACATTTCTTTGTCCAATGTCTTTGTCAAATATCTTTGTCACAGAAATTTGATGGTGTAATAGGGAACTTTGTCAACTGTCGTCAAATATTTCATCAAATCTAGGGCCTCGCTGTAGATTTTGATCAAAGAAGTCGCTTGTCTTCTGTTCACTGCAGTGTGACATGTTACCACGTGGAGCGCTAGCATCGCTGCAGCGTTCTGTCGTCTGCAGTGTTTTTATAAACATTGGCGGTAAATAAAATTGGTGTGTGCCGACAACCACAAAATTAATAGAGATGTATGAAGCTGATGAGGCGCTTTACAACGTGAGGCACCATGAATACAAAAATAGATTAAGAAGATTGGAGACCTGACCTAACCTAACGTAACCTAACCTAACTCTCTCCTGTAGCAAGGACTCGGAGTGTCACAGTGAGCCTGTCTTCTGCAGATATAGCAGTGAGAAATGTGCTTTGTGATATGAGGATACACGTCACTGAGCACATACAGAAATGTATGCTCGCCCATTCTTAAGTGATTGATGTACGACTTGGCGTCCTCCACTATAAGCTCACGTAACAAGTTTTCTTGAATGATTTTATCGTGTCGTCGTTAAACCCACGGCTTCAGCCAGATACGTTTCCTTTTATTGCCCCGCTTCTCTTCCGCATGTGCACACAGTGCCATTGTGGTACATGCAACTGCTGCGGTTAATAACAAGTTGTCAGCCATCTTCAACTTTGACGAAAAATGTGATGACAGTGTAATACCCCTTTTTAACGCCACGTCAACGTTCTCTGTCAAATATATTTGACGAATATTTGATCACATCTTTGACCAAATCTTTGACAAAGAAATTTGATAGTGTAACACCAGCCATCAAAAGCGTGGCGCAGCACGGGCCACAGGTGGCTGCCGAGGTGTGGACGGCCAGCTGAGCGCCCACATGCGCCGAGGGGCTGCCAGCAGTGTCTCCGGCGAACGTCGGTGCGCGCGGGCCTCCGCAGCAGGCGCCTCGATCATCCGCCCGTGCCGACTGGCTGGCCTGGAAGGCTGCAATCTGCGAGCCAGTGTCGTAACGAGACAGGTGGCCTATTCGGGTGGGTCACGTTTTACGCTCCACTGGACACACGGTCCTTGGCGTGTACAGCGTGAAACGTCTGAAAGCAAACAACCTGCAACAGTTACTGTCCGCTCTTGCCCACTCGTCTCGTATAGGGTGCCTAAGGGATGCTGCGTTCTCGGAATAACATACGTTTCAAGCAAATGACATAGTAGTTTTATTTCGATAAAGCAGATTGGCAATATTCAACAAAGGTGTGACAAGCGATGGGCGACATGCAACATAAATCCGAGTCCTTGCTGTTCACAATGTTCAAACTAGCTGCGGATATGGATCACTACAATCTGATATCGTAGCACCCTGTGCCAGGCCGTGCTAACACTCTGCGAATCCTGCCCGCTAAGGTCCGCCCGCGGCTGCCAGGAGCGCCGCTTGTACTCACTTCTTGCAGGTGTCGCTCCTGTCGTGACGCGGTCCTAATCAGCGCACCATTGGCCGACGTCGCTTCACCGCCTTCTCTGGTCTTGCGTTCTTGTCCTTGTTCCGGCGCCTGTGGTTACGCCAGAACAGTTATGGTACGGGCAGTGTTTGGTTTGGGGGAACGTTTCGTGGCATTCCCTGGGTGATCTCGTCATTCTGGAAGGCACAGTGAGTCAACGGATAGGCGCATCTATCGTTGGGGATCGAGTCAACCGCTACGTGCAGTTTACTTTTCCTCGGCACAATGGTACCTAACAGCAGGACAGTGCAACGTGTCACACAGTTGGAAGAGCACCAGGTTCGGTTTAGTGTACTACCCTGGCCACCAGACTCTTCGGGGACTCTGTGAGACTACCTCTGTGCGGCTCTGCACGCCACGGATCCTCGACCGAGAAACCTAGCGCAGCTGGTCGGGGCGCTGGAGTCGCCGTGGCTCCACATTCCGGTCGCTTCTTTCCAGAAACATCTGAATCTCTTCCTGCCCGTCTCGCAGCTGCCCGCGCTGCAAAACGTGGCTCCTGAGAGGAGGGGCCGCGTTAATGCGAGTGCACGGTGTCATGTACGTACCGAAGTCAGGTCAGATTAAACTCATCGAAGCAATCCAGAGGCGTGGTGTTAGGTTTGTTATAGGTAGGTTCGATCAATATGCGAGTATATTCAAACGGGCACTGCTGCTGGGAAGAAGCTGTCCTTTTCGCGAAACTGTGTTGAGAAGGTTTAATGAAGCACAGACTGCTGAAGGAGCCTATTGTCAGCAGTTTACGTCTCACGCGAGGACCACGAAGATAAGATAAGAGAAACCAGGGGACGGACGGAAGCATACAGACAAGCGCTTTCTCCCTGGCTTCGTATGTGAATGGAAAACGAAAGGAAGTGCCTAGTAATGGTACGAGATACACTCGGCCGTGCATCGTGTGGTGGCTTGCGGAGTGTATGTGTAGATGACACGATTGCTATTTATAAAAGCGACGTTTTGCCGGGATTTCCATAAGGAAGCGGACGTGCGACTCGAAAGAAGGGGAGAACGTTGAGAGGATGTTTGCACGCAAAACACAAAGCGGCGCGTGTTCGTTATCCGTCCGCCCGGCCAGATGTGAGAGTCTGCTGTCTACCGCTCGGTTGAGCAACGCGGTATCGCCGGCGCGGCGCGGCTCGGATGCTGCGGTTACGCAACGGCGGCCGGCGCCGCGGCCTCGCTCGCTGCTGTGCGGTTTTGCTGCCCGCACGGGGGAAAGCGCGCGGCCGCGCGTATCGCGTGACCAAAACGCAGGTCCCGGTCGCAGCGTGGACAACGGTGCCCCGTAGCTTGACAAGTTAGTCGTACTGCGTTACGACGCGCCGCCAGCTCCTGTGGACAGAGCTTCGAATAATTTGTCAGTAGGCCTGGCCTGTTGCACGTAATCCGCGAAGAGTAATGAAATGCTATCCCAATTGAAATATATTTCTGGATTAGCATTTCGAGACCTAGTGTTCTAGACCTCAGGTAATGTGTCTCTCGTGTCGCACACTCAAACCTCCAGATGTCAGATGGTAACAAACGTGCGTGCTGCGAGCTGACGTCCAGTAGAACATGTGCAAATGGTAATTAAAAATAACACCAGACGTACGGACTATCGGTAAAGCGCTAATGTGAGGTGCAAATGTGAAGATCTGTGGTGGGTGAGCTGATTCAGTGGGAAGCAAGTATGCCGGGTGCCGGTCACGCCTTGACAAGATTCGCCCCGTTGCGTGTCGACTGTGACGTTACGGACACAGACGAACACGGCCTGGTGTGCAGATGGACGGGAGGTGTCTGGCTGTTGGTGCGACAGGTGACGTCCCTAATTACCCGCACGACTGCTCATCAGATACCTACTCAACTGCTCCTCTTTCCGGACGCGGGACACTTGCCGCCAGCGAAGACCAACTCTGTGAGGTCGATTTATGGAAACGCAGCACACTACTTGTTTGCTGATGGCGAGAAATGTATGCTTGACTTTTGGCAGTCCCTCAATGAACGCCACTGTGCTGTTGTCCACAATCCAAAATACAGACAATTTTTCTCCAATTTCCTCTGCACTGTCTTCCTTAACCCTCCCCAGAACTGTGGTGTTCCTGTCATGAAGAGCTGATCCCCGACTCTTCCACACTTAGAACCGATATATTCACTGGTAACCGAAATGTTCTTTTTAGTCTGACGGCTTCCTGCGCCCTGCTCCTCGCGTGCCGCCGGTTTCCTGGTATTCTCATTGTTATTAATGACAAAAATAATTAAATAAATAAATGAAAATAAAAAAGAACGAGAAGAAAAATAAATAAATAAACGATGTTCATCGTACCTCTACGTCGTGGCCAGGCCTCGGGTTGCGACCCCACACCTCCCTTTGGGCGCCGGGAAGGTTCCTTTTCCTTCAGATCGTCGTACTAAAGTCCGCAGTTCGAAACCGACTGACACCGTGTCTTTCTTTAACAGCTTACACGTGAAATTGTTACATGGGTGCATATTTTTTTGACATGTAAAAAGGACGTTTCGGAATTTGTAGCAATGTTCTTTTGGGAGTCTGCTTTCGCTTCGTTAGTTGAAACTAACTAACCTATACATTTGTATACATAGGTGTGGTGTTACCTATACAAATATACGCTATAGGTTTTCTACTTTCAACTAACGAAGCGAAAGAAGTCTGCCAAAACAACGTTGCTAAAAACTCCGAAACGCCCTTTTTACATGTCAAACAAAAAAAATGTTCTCCCATGTAACAATTTCACGTGGGGAAAAAGAAACGGCGTTAGTGGGTTTCGAGCTCGGGACTTTAGGACGACAATCTGACACTCTACCGACTTACCTACCACAGATTCTGACATTTGCATCTCACAGGTGCGCTTTTCCGATACTCCCTAGTTCTGATGTTATTTTTGATTACCATTTACACACGTTCTACGGACGAAAGCACACAGCACGGACTGAATAGGACTCGGTTGATACTCTGTCGACATACAACGTTTGGTACCGGTCTGAGTGTCTGACGTCTGGAGCTTTGGGTATCAGTACTCTGTGTACATGAAAAATACCAAATTGCATCGTGTTCGGAAAGACGTGTGGTCGCATACTCAGTCAGCAATGACTGAAGAAGAAAAGGATTATGATAAGTGTATTAAGATCAGCGATGGTTAGCCCTTAGCGCCTATACTAAATTTTACTGGACGAGAGTTACTGAAAACGATAAAACGATGTAAAATTTCGTGCTAAATGCGGAGGTCGCTAAAGTTCTGTCACGCCTTCCGTCTCTCTCTCGCTCTCTCTCTCTCTCTGTCTTTCGTTCTGTGCTCTTCCTCTGGTCGGCAACTAAAACGGCGCAGTACGGGACGAGGTGACCCGCCTGTTCACGTGACCTGGTTCGCAGGACGAGTCGCAGCCGCCCCCCCCCACCACAGCCCAGCCCGGTAAGGCAGCGTGCTGCTGACGTCAGCCCCCACGTGCAGAGCAGCTTCACTTTTATCTGCACACGCGTGTAAGACATCCTCTGCCTAATACATGAGAATTAGAAACAGTGAGCAGGGTAAACGTGTCGCGACAGATGCTCGCTGTACTTCGTGAGAACGCGATGATAACAGCCATGATGTCCTCGGGCAATCGCGACAGTCACTCCTAGATGGACTGGCGGCACACGCACCACGTGGTGCAGCCCTGTGAGGCGTCTTCTGGGGAAGACACACACAGTAAGAGCAGAACGTGCGGGGCGCTGCTGCCTCCTTCGACGCAGAAACTGGCGCACGTGTGTCGCACTCGGATACCTCGAGCACACCACTGTATCGAGTCGAGCGGTGATCATTTGCAGCATCTGGCTGTGCATTGCCTGACGTATCTTATAGAAATTCGGAAAGCATCAAGGATAAAATACCAGGAGCGGAACGTTGTGTACAACTTGTGTAGAAACAGTTACACAAGTCGAATGGCATGTAATGTTCGACGATATTGCAGTGCCTGTGTTATTAGGAATTACGATGCGAAGCCCCTTCGAACATGTATGCACGCATCCTATTTATCGGTTGACACCGGACAAGCGAGTTTCGAGTAAAATTTGTGGCCTGTACCGAAATATACATAATGCAAGCACGAGTAGAGGCTGTAGACTCCTGGTTGACGACATTTGGAGTTCTGAGTCTGGCCGTGAGTCTGGCTCGAATAGCTTGATGATACGATGAGCGGCAAATCCGAGTTCGAGACAGGTCCGGTGCAAATTACCATCGTCGTCACTCCATTATACAGCTGATGATTGTCCATATTCGCAATTGCGAATACATTTCTCGTATGGGACATGTAACGTGTCAGTAGCACAGCAAGGAGTCAAACAGGGTTGGGGCTAGTCCACCATGTTATACAAGCTGTACACTGAGCAGGCACTCAATGAGAACAAGGGTGAAATTTGAGACAGAGTTACTTCACCGGGGAGCAAATAAACACTTCAATAAGGTTCTTGTGCCGGACATGTTTTCCGAACAGCTTTATTTGAACTACTCCAGATGTGAAGTACTGAAATTTAAAAATTGGTAGCATTTAGTGACGAAGTCTTAATATTTTCAGAGAGTTTCTGGTCTTGGGAGATCAACTGAACAGTACGAATGCTGTCTTGACAAGAAGTTTATACATGAACATCGACGAAAATAAAACAAGCCTACTAGAATGTAGTCGAGTTACATCAGTTAAGCGCGCCCGGGTAGCCGCGCGGTCTGACGCGCTGCTTTCCGAGCGGCAAGGCGTGCCGGTGGCCGCCACGAATCCGCCCGGCGGATGGGCGTCGGGGTCCGGTGAGGAGGCCAGTCTGGGGATGGTTTTTAAGGCGGTTGTCCATCGGCCACGGACAATGCGGGCTGGTTCCACTTATTCCGCCTCAGTTACAACATGTCGCCGGTTGCGCCCAAACACTTCCTCCACGCACCCGTACACCATAATTACTCTATCACGCAAATTTGGGGTTACACTCGTCTGGTGCAAGACGTTCCCGGCGGGGGGAGGGGGGGGTGTCCACTGGGGGGCCGAACCGCACAATAACCCTGTGTTCGGTGTGGGGCGGCGATAGGGTGAGTGGACTGTTGTAGCCTGTTTTGGGGTTGTGAACCACTGAGGCTACGGCGGGAACGAAGCCTCTCCCAGTTCAATACAATACAATACAATATTCATCAGTTAATGCTGACGTAATAGATTACCTAGTGAGTTTGAAATCTGACGACGGCACAATTATTATGACGACCACGTCCTCAACGGCGTTTGGATCGGCCTTCGTTATGCAACGTGGCGGTGGTTGTGCGCGGTGCGGCGTGCTCGTAGGTCTCGTGAGGAACGCGGCGCAGCAGACGTGTGGGCGCAGCTGACACAGTTCCGGAGAACTCCGTGGGCGCGGCCTACCGGGGTCGGATCAGATGAACGTAGGAGGCGAGACCCTGGCGCGAGTTCGCCATCACGCTCCTAAAGCTACTGTAGAGCGATTCTGGCCTTGTGAGACGGAAGACTTGCTGAAAGATGCCATCCCCATCTGGGAAGGATAGAGGGGTGGAGGTACTCTCAAGTAATGTTGACGTAGTCCCGAGTCGTTACCGGCCCGTATGTTACCGTGGGCGTCCAGGTGAATGACCCTCCAGAGCGTAATTCCTTCGTCCGTGGCGCGGTGCATGCTTTGAGCAGCCGTTTTCCTCGATAACGGCGCATCTCTACTCCACCGTCGACCTGTTGCAATAACGAACGTCACTCGTACCATTAGGCGACACATTTCCATTGATTCGCGTTCCAATCCCGATGATGCCCACTGCATTCCCATTAAGAGTGTCGTTGGGTCAGTATAGGAACACGAAGGGACTGTCTGCTGCGGAATTCAATGCTCAGCACTGTGCGCTGAAACGCTTGTCGTCAAACGAGACACAGATGGCCGCCTGCCCTGCTTTACAGAGCGGCTGAACCTGCGACCCGGTGAGAGCTGGACGTCAACCGCCTCACCGCCTGCTCGTGTTGTGGTTTCACAGTCCTTCAGCTATTTTTCACGAAAGCAGTTCGCAACAGCCACCTCCTTCGCATACGCGGGGCCAGAACTACCAGTCCTTTGTCAAAGTCGCTTATGTCAGATGATTTGTTTACACTTGAGGCCCGTGTGACCCCTAGCACGACTTCCCACTCGCCTCTAGTCCCTTTACTTACTGCTCTCAGTGCGGCTTCGGCCGGCACTAAAGCCGCGGTGGGCTGTGGCATTGAACTTCTGCTCCGTCAGTGTGTTTTAGCAGCGAATATAAATCTAAAGATTAGGCATTAGTCTGGAGTGTAGTCTTGTAGGGAAGTGAAACATTATTGTTAAGGCTTTCGTGGGCACTTGTTCACAAACTGCCTGTTGGATTCTGTCTCGGCTTCTTCGGCCGACGTTTCTTTGATTATTTTTCTGACGTTTCGCCATCACGAATGGCTCACATTGTCAAAGCTCCACTCTCCTTTCTGTGGGTGGACTGAAGTCGAGCTCGCGGCCGCAGATTGTATGTACCTGACGAGCCAACGTCCGAGGGCTTTTCCGTGGTCATTTCCGGTGCGGTTCTTTCCTTACTACCTGCAACGGTCGTTCGCTGCAGCACAGAAATCAGGATCCGTTCAGCTTCAGGCTTTCTTCTTCCTTCTTGAAGCTATTCTCATGTTTGTGTATTTCTATAGCTTCTCTGATAACTCTTCTCTACAGCCAGGCGAATTTTACTGCGTGGTCGATCTCACACAGCGCGTTCTCTGCCGCGACCGATTTCTCCACCTGCTCCAACCACCAATGTCGCTTATGCTCTTTGACCCTGGTGTTGATTGATCGTCCAGTCTTTCCGACATAAACTTTTCCGCATGTGCATGCTATGTGGTATATTCCCGACATTGCAAGTTGGTCCCCTTTCTCCTTTGCCGAACTGGCACACTCTTTGATCTTCCTTGACGATTTGTAAATAGTCTTTCGCCGTGTTTGCGCAATGTACGGCCGATTCAGTCCGTCACTCTCGTAATGTATGGCAGAAAGGCCGTACCCGACATTTCTTTCGCTGATTTGTCACTTCGTCGAGTGTTTGGCCCAGTTAAGCTTCTAATACAACTGTGGAGTACGCATTGCTCCTTAGACGAGTTTCCAAGTGTTGTATTTCGCGTCTGCGGTGCTGCGGCTCACATTTTAGTCTCGCTCGCCTCACGAGCGCATAAATCGTGCCCCTTTTCTGGCTCTAGTGGTGGTTTGCCAGTTTGTGCAGGTATCGGTCCATGCGTGTCGATTTTCGATACGCGCTGTGTCCCAGGTTTTCACCATCTCTTATGACAAGCATAACTAGCTGTTTGTCCTTTTCTACTCCCGTGCTAAATTTTATGTTGGCATAGAGGCTGTTCAAGTGTCTTAAAAAGTCGCCGAGCTGTTCCTCACCACGGTTCCGTATAACAGAGGGATCAAACACGCATCTGTGCCACACCTTAATTTTACAAAGCGCCAAATCAAGTGCCTGTGCTTCGAAATGTCCCATGAAGAAATTGTCCGCCACTGGACTAAGAGGACTACCCACGGCGACGCCTTCCAGCTGTTTGTAGAAGCTGCCATTCCACGTGGTATCGCTCGTGGTGAAACATGGATGAGAGAGGTTTGCGATGTCTTGCGGGAAAATGGACCGATGTGCTGACTGTCACTGAGTGGCAATATCGAAGCTGACAGGATATCGTTTGGTGCAAGTTTTAGTTTCTTCAGCTTCTCAATGAACTTTCCTGAGTCCTTTATTTGCGTGTCAGTCTTTCCCAGCCGCAGTTGGAGTAGAGAGGCCAGGTATTTAGCCAGTTTATACGTCGGTGAACCAGGAGCGCTAACAGTCGGTCTTAGTGGAACATTATTCTTATGGATCTTTGGTAATCTATGCAGCCGAAGTGGTAGGACTCCATTGTTGCGCAGGTTCCTCTGTATGTCCGCCGGCAGAGAAGACGTCTTGATTAACCGATTCGTATTCCGTGTGATTGGCTGCGTCGGATCTGCGCTTAGTTTTCGGTACGTCGTCGGATCTAATAAGTCCCGGATCTTCTGCTCATAATCTTCGGTCGCCTTGAAGACGATTCCATTTCCCTTATCGGCAGACAGTACGAATGTACTTTCCTCGGCGTTCAGACTCTTATTAGCTTGTACCTGTTCTTTCCTCAGGCTACAGGCTGGCGGATTTGTTCGGCGCAGTATCCTGGCTGTTTCAGTCCGAATGATCGTTTCGGTATTAGCAGTGATACCCTCCATAGGAATAGTTTCCGGGATGATAGCGAAAATCGCTCCTTGTTTAAGGACAGACTGTATCTCTTTGATTGAACACTTCCTGAGGCATCAAGAAACCGATTTGGTAACGGGCGGAAGTGTGGGGAGTGATAGAGCGAGATGGAGCGTTGTCTACTGCAAGCTGATCGTGATGGGTGTAGGTCGCACTGCCTATGGATAGACAAAGGGACATGTAGAAGACAGGTTATTGAGGGGAGCTGCGGCACACCAGTCTTCCAAAAACACCACCACAACTAGGGTGTAGCCAGGATTTTACCAAAAGGGTGTCCGATTTGTTAAATATGACCTTTATTTATTCTGAAAACACATTTATTTATTTTTTAATTTTACGTACATTTGCTTTTTGGAAGCCTCCTTACAGATAGTATTTGATCTATAAATTTAAGTGAGAAAAGGTTTTCTTAAAAAGTATAAGACACATACTATGTCTGTATAGCTGAGGAATACGCAAATGCACAATTAAGTATTTTTGTTATTTGGCGATATGATAACTTCACTCTGTTCGCAAGCGAATTAACTTTGTAATACAATGCACGTTCTCGTTTCTAAAAAACACAGCTCAGTATTCTAATATAAGGTTCACTTTCGCACAGCAAAGGGATCTTAACGCTGGGCTGAATAACTCGAGTAAGGTTAACCAGATTCAGGTCTCTTTTGACAATAGCTATCTTCTTCCTACAGCAACCTCTATTTAAATTTATGACTTATATGAAACCAAGTCACAATTCCTGAATACATCAAAGCATCCGAGGTTTCTCAATTCAGTCGCAAATCTTATTAAAATTTCTTTCATTTCGTTAAAGTTCTTCATTTTCCTTACGTTTAGAACGAATAGATATGGAATCGTGTGAAAATAGCAATTACTCATATACCCCAAAAATGATGACAAGTCCCGTGTTTGACCTCGACGCCTCACTTGTACACGGAGCTGAGAAAAGTCATGAGATAGCTCCTAATGTCGCGTCGGACCTGCTTTTGCCCGGAGAAGTGCAGCAGCTAGACGTGGCGTGGGCTGGACGTGTCGCTGGAGGTCCCCTGCAGAAATAACGAGCCGTGCTGCCTCTGCGGAGAGTGCTGGCGGTGCAGCATTTTGTCCACAAACAGACCTCTCGATTATTTTCCATGGTTGTGCTGTGGGATTCGTGTTAGGTGGTCCGGGTAGCCAAACCATTCGCTCGATTTGTCCAGAATGTTCTTCAAAACCAGTCGCGAACAATTGTGGGCCGGTGACATGCAGTATTGTTATCCATAAAAATGAAGTCAATGAATAGCTGTAACCGGTCTCCAAGAAGCCAACATGACCAGGACGCAGTGCATTCCATGTGAACACAGTCCACACCACCAGCTAGCGCAGTGCCTTGACTACTTGGGTCCATGGCGCCGTGGGGTCTGCGGCACACTCGAACCCCACCATCAGCCCTTACCAACTGAAATCTGGACTCATATGACCAGCCGGCCACGGTTTGCCAATCGCTAGGGTCCAACCGATACGGTCGCGAGCCCAGGAGGGGCGCCGCAGGCGGTGTCGTGCTGGTAGCAGAGGCAGCCACGTCCGTGGTCTGCTGCCGTAGCTCACTAACGCCACATTTCGCCGCGCTGTCGTAAGGGATACGTTCGTCGTACACCCCACATTGATTTTTGCGGTTATTTCATGCAGTGTTCCATGTCTGTTAGCACTAACAACACTACGCAAACGCCGCTGCTCTCGGCCGTAAAGTGAAGGCCGTCGGCAACTGCATTGTCCTTGGCGAGAGGTAATCGCCTGAAATTTGATATTGTCGGCCACGGTACAGCTGACCTCGGAACTCTGTGGCCACGCATCTGCTTCTAACCACCATTCCGGGCTCAGAGCTGTTAATTGCCGTTGTGCGGCCATAATCGCGTGGGAAGTCTTTTGACATGAGTCGGCTGAGTACAAATGGCAGCTCAGCCGACGCTCTCTACCCTTGTACACTTTGTGTACGTGCGTATCGCCAGCCCGTCACTTCCGTCACGTGTGTGTACGCCACGGTCAGTTCATTGAGCCACGGTCTTCACAAAGGTCTTCATACAAAAGAATCAAATGGCTCTGAGCACTATGCGACTTAACGTCTGAGATCATCAGTCGCCTAGAACTTAGAACTACTTAAACCTAACTAACCGAAGGGCATCACACACATCCATGCCCGAGGCAGGGTTCGAACCTGCAACCGTAGCGGTCGCTCGGTTCCACACTGTAGCGCCTAGAACCGCACGGCCACTCCGGCCGGCACAAAAGAATCGTGCAACTTTGCTGATGTCTTGTTAATATCAAGTTCACCCTCCGTGTTTTTCATCTCAATTTACTGACGATTTGTATCAGAGGAACCTCATTACGGATCTTCTTTCCTTTATTTTTTTGTGTCCAGAAAGCATCATTTGAATTCGCTACTTTTTTCCGATGTTAAAAGGATTACCCTGACTCAGCTGCCAGTATCTGGATGTATCAGCGCCAGCCGCGTCCAGGTGCTGCGTGTTGGCTCTCCTTCACCGCTGCAGGAATCTCTGCCGATTCTCGCATGTTGCGCCCATTCAGTACCACGACCGTGTCTGCGCATTTGTGTACTAGGGCGATGTCCGAAAAAAAAAAAAAAAATTGCCGTCCATGCTCTCCTCTGTGAAACCTAGATTATTTCAATAAATGCGTCACAGTTCCTGAGCAGTATTACGTTTGTCGTCAGTAAACTATGTACAACATGAAGTTGGTGATAAACTAGTGTCGTAACTACCGTGTTTGCTCATCAAAGCTTTATATCGTGTTGTACAATCTTTGGTCTGTATAAATCCGACAGATTCAACCACTGAAAAGAAATCTTGCGTCTAGGCTGTTGTTGTTTGAAATAAAATATTTTATTTGAAACCAGGATTGGTTATTTGCGACTACACGGTTATTTTAAAACATATAAAACATATATCAGTATGTGTTTGTGATTGACAGAACGTAAATGCCGCCGTATAAATTAGCATTGACGATTTGCCGAGAGAGGAGACTGCATCCTGTCTGGGATGGAGAGTGACTGACACTTGTAGAAGGAACTTTAGAAGTGCACCAGGTAGGTCCGTTAGAGACTGGTACATAACGTTAATAGTAAACTCAGCCCTATTTCCGATGACGCAATTATCTATAATGAAGCACTGCTTGAAAAAAGTTGCTAAAATGTTTAGCCAAACCTTGACAATATTTGCAAGTGGCTTCGAGATTGACAGCTTCCTTGTAATGTTCAGAAAGAAAGTTTTGGACTCGACAAAACTGAGAAACGCAATATCGTGTGACTACAACACAGATGAGTGACATCTGGAATGAATGAAGCCAGACAAGTACCTGGCTCTAGCAGTTTCTTGGGATGTGAAATCGGCTCTGCCGAAGATGAAGCATACGGTGCTGTCCGATTCATTGCTAGAGTAGGTTGTAGGGAAATGCAATAGGTCTGCGAAGCAGACTTCTTATAAAAAATCGTGCAACATTGCTAAAGTGTGCGGTATCCGTGACACATAGGACTAACTGGGAACGCTGAATACAGACAAACACCAGCACGACTGTCACAGGTGTGGTAGATTTGTGTGAGAGTGTGACAGAGATGCTGAGGCAAGAAAGTGATCTGGCAGACACTTGAAGACAGACGCCAGCTATCCCGCGAAAACCTACGTACGGTATTTCAAGAACCAGTGCGGAGTCGAGTAGACGCTAGGGCACATTAGGAATTGGTCCCGTAAGTGACTGCAAGAACAAGATGAGAGTAACTACAGAACGCACACGAGCATTTGAGGACTAATTCTTCCCACTTAGTAACTGAATCGACTTCATTTACTTTCGGTACGATGGACGTGGAAGAATTATGGGCAAATTTTAAACACATTGTAAATCACTCATTGGACAAGTATGTGCTGAAAAAGTGGGTTACGGACGGAAAAGGCCCACCGTGGTTTAACAGCGGAATTCGGAGAATGCTCAGGAAGCAAAGGGAGTTGCACCGCGGTGCAAGAAAGATCGGGAGAATGAGGACAGGCAAAAGTTAGTAGAGATTGGTGCTGCTGTAAAAAGAGCGATGCGCGAAGCATAGAACCACTACCACCGTCATACCTTAGCAAAAGATCTTGCTGAAAACCCAAAGAAATTCTGGTCTTACGTAAACTCGGTAAGCGGGTCGAAGGCTTCCATCCAGTCACTCACTGGTCAGTCTGGTCTGGCAACGGAAGACAGCAAAACGGAAGCTGAAATTTTAAATTTAGCATTTGAGAAATCTTTCACGCAGGAGGATCGTACAAACATACCGCCGTTTGAGTCTCGTACAGATTCCCATATGGAGGGCATAGTGATAGACATCCTTGGGGTTGTGAAGCAGCTGAGTGCGTTGAAAATAAATAAATCGCCAGGTCCTGATGGGATTCCAATTCGGTTTTACAGAGAGTACTCTACTACATTGGCTCCTTACTTAGCTTGCATTTATCGCGAATCTTTTGCCCAACGTAAAGTCCCGAGTGACTGGAAAAAAGGACAGGTGACGCCTGCATATAAGAAGGGTAGAAGGACGGATCCTCAAAATTACAGACCAATATCCTTAACATCGGTTTGCTGCTGGGTTCTCGAACATATTCTCAGTTCGAATATAATGAATTTCCTTGAGACAGAGAAGTTGCTGTCCATGCATCAGCACGGCTTTAGAAAGCATCGCTCCTGCGAAACGCAAATCGCCCTTTTTTCACAAGATATCTTGCGAACCATGGATGAAGGGTATAAGACGGTATTCCTTGACTTTCGGAAAGCGTTTGACTTGGTGCCCCACTGCAGACTCCTAACTAAGGTACGAGCATATGGGATTTGTTCCCAAATATGGTTGGTTTGTGGGATTAAAGGGACCAGACTGCTACGGTCATCGGTCCCTTTTTCCAAATCCTAAAAACACCCACAGAGAATAAAAACGATTAACAGAACAGAACACAGACGACACAGAACAAGAGAAACGGAGATAAAGACCAGGCAAAACGAATTAAATCACACAGTGTGTGACGGTGGTTGGCCGACCATAGGAACAAAAAAAGGAAAAGCCAACCACCGAGAACACATTAAAAACCGAGTTTAAAACCGTAGGCTAAAAGCCAGAATCAACACAAAACAATAAAATAAAACACAAACAATCAGATTAAATGATAAAAACCCCCTGCCCGAATAAAACGTAAAACTAAGCCAGCCAGAGCAGGGTCATCAGATAAAAGGACAGGGAGCGTGTCAGGCAGTGCGAACGTCTGCCTGAGCTCAGCTAAAAGCGGACACTCCAATAAAATGTGCACCACAGATAAAACGGAGCCGCAGCGACAGAGAGGTGGGTCCTCACGGCGCAATAAGTGGCCTTGTGTCAGCCGAGTGTGCCCAATGCGCAGCCAGCAGAGGACAACAGACTCCTGGCGGGAGACCCGAATGGACGACCGCCACACAGTCGTCGACGGCTTGATACAACGGAGTTTGTTCGGTACGGGCAGGTTGCGCCATTCAGCGTCCCATAAAGCGAAAATTTTGCGGCGTAATAGTGCCCGCAAATCAGTCGCCGGGAGGCCAATCTCCAGAGGTGGTTGACTGGTGGCCTCTTTCGCCAAGCGGTCAACATTCTCATTCCCGGGGATCCCAACATGGCCTGGGGTCCAAACAAAGACCACAGAGCGGCCGCAACGGTCAAGAGTAGACAGGGACTCCTGGATAGCCATCACCAGACGGGAACGAGGGAAACACGGTCGAGAGCTCGTAAACTGCTCAGGGAGTCGCTACAGATAACAAAGGACTCACCTGAGCAGGAGCGGATATACTCTAGGGCTCGAAAGATGACGACCAGCTCAGCAGTGTAAACGCTGCAGCCAGCCGCCAGGGAACGTTGTTCGGAATGGTCCCCTAGAGTGAGCGCATAACCGACACGACCAGCAACCATCGAACCGTCAGTGTAAACAATTCCAGAGCCCTGATACGTGGCCAGGATGGAATAAAAGCGGCGGCGGAAGGCCTCTGGACGGACTGAGTCCTTCGGGCTCTGTGCCAAGTCGAGCCAAAGGCAAGGGCGAAGCACACTCCACGGAGGTGTATGCAGAGGTGCCTGGAAAGGATTTGGAACAGGGAAAAACTCAAGCCCGGAGAGAAGCTCCTTGACGCGCACGGCGATCGGACAACCCGACCGGGGCCGACGGTCTGGCAGATGGACGACTGACTGCGGGAACAGGACACGGTAATTTGGATGCCCGGGCAAGCTAAAAACATGGGCAGCATAAGCAGCCAGTAATTGTTGGCGTCGGAACCGCAGTGGAGGGACACCTGCCTCCACTAGTAAGCTGTCCACAGGGCTGATGCGGAAAGCACCAGTGGCAAGGCGTATCCCGCTGTGGAGAATTGGGTCCAGCACCCGCAACGCAGACGGGGATGCTGAGCCATATGCCAGGCACCCATAATCCAGACGGGACTGGATTAACGCCTGGTAGAGCCGTAACAGGGTAGAGCGGTCGGCGCCCCAGCGGGTGTGGCTCAAACATCGCAGAGCATTGAGATGCCGCCAACACGCCTGTTTGAGCTGCCGGATATGAGGCAGCCAAGTCAACCGGGCATCGAAAACCACCCCCAAAAACCTGTGTGATTCCACCACCGAAAGAAGTTCGCCGTTAAGAGAAAGCTGCGGCTCCGGGTGGACAGTACGTCGCCGGCAGAAATGCATAACGCAGGTCTTGGCTGCCGAAAACTGGAACCCATGAGCTACAGCCCAAGACTGCGCCTTGCGGATAGCGCCCTGTAGCTGACGTTCAACAGCTGCAATGCCAGTAGAGCTGTAGTAAAGGCAGAAGTCGTCAGCATACAGGGAAGCGGAGACTGAATTTCCCACGGCCGCAGCGAGCCCGTTAATGGCTATTAAAAACAGGCAGGCACTTAAAACAGAACCCTGTGGCACGCCGTTCTCCTGGACGTGGGAGGAACTATATGAGGCTGCGACTTGCACGCGGAAGGTACGATACGACAGGAAATTGCGGATAAAGATCGGCTAAGGGCCCCGAAGACCCCATCCATGAAGCGTAGAAAGGATGTGATGACGCCATGTCGTATCGTACGCCTTCCGCATGTCGAAAAAGACAGCGACCAGGTGCTGACGGCGGGCAAAGGCAGTACGGATGGCCGACTCCAGGCTCACCAGATTGTCGGCGGCGGAGCGGCCTTTACGGAACCCACCCTGAGACGGAGCCAGAAGGCCCCGAGACTCCAGTACCCAATGCAAGCGCCGGCTCACCATTCGTTCGAGAAGCTTGCAAAGAACGTTGGTGAGGCTAATGGGGCGGTAGCTGTCCACCTCCAAAGGGCTCTTGCCCGGTTTCAAAACGGGGATGACAATGCTCTCCCGCCATTGCGACGGAAACTCACCCTCGACCCAGAGACGGTTGTACAGGTCGAGGAGGCGTCGCTTGCAGTCCACTGAAAGGTGTTTCAGCATCTGACAGTGGATGCTATCTGGCCCGGGAGCGGTATCAGGGCACTCACTGAATGGAGCGTTGTAGGATTCAGAAGTGTGGGTGCGAAAAGAAAGGCTCCGACGTTCCATCCGCTCTTTAATGGAGCGGAAGGCCTGGGGGTAATTCGCAGAAGCGGAACTCATAGCAAAATGCTCTGCTAAGTGGTTTGCAATGACGTCGGAGTCAGTACAAACTGCTCCATTCAGTGAGAGCGCAGGGACGCTGACAGGTGGCCGATAGCCGTAGACGCGTCGAATCTTGGCCCAGACCTGCGATGGAGTGACATGGAGGCCAATGGTGGACACATACCGCTCCCAGCACTCCTGCTTGCTTTGGCGGATAAGGCGGCGGGCCCGCGCACGCAGCCGTTTGAAGGTGATCAGGTGTTCAATGCAGGGATGTCGCTTGTGACGCTGTAGCGCCCGCCGGCGATCTGTAATCGCTCCAGCGATCTCAGGCGACCACCAAGGCACAGTCCGCCGCCGAGGGTACCCAGAGGAACGCGGAATGGCAGATTCGGCGGCAGTAACGATGCCAGTGGTGACCGATTGAACCACCGCATCAATGTCATCAGTAGAGAGAGGCTCAAGAGCGGCAGTGGAGGAGAACAAGTCCCAGTCAGCCTTATTCATAGCCCATCTGCCAGGGCGCCCAGAAGAGTGACGCTGTGGTAGTGACAGAAAGATCGGAAAGTGGTCACTACCACACAGGTCGTCATGCACACTCCATTGGCCAGACGGTAAGAGGCTATGGCTACAGATTGAAAGGTCAATGGCGGAGTAGGTGCCATGCGCCACACTGAAGTGTGTGAAGGAACCATCATTTAACAGCGAGAGATCGAGCTGCGGCAATAAATGCTCAACGATGGCGCCTCGACCTGTTGCCACTGACCCACCCCACAGAGGGTTATGGGCGTTGAAGTCGCCCAATAGCAAGAAAGGTGGCGGCAATTGGGCGACCAGTGCAGCCAGGACATGCTGCGAGACATCACCATCCGGTGGAAGGTAAAGACTGCAGACGGTAACAGCCTGTGGCGTCCACACCCGTACAGCGACAGCCTCTAAAGGTGTCTGGAGAGGGACAGACTCGCTGTGCAGAGTGTGAAGGACATATATGCAGACGCCACCAGACACCCTTTCATATGCTGCTCGGTTCTTATAATAACCCCGATAGCCACGGAGGGTGGGGGTTCGCATTGCTGGAAACCAAGTTTCCTGGAGAGCAATGCAGAAGAAAGGGTGAAGGCTGATAAGTTGGCGGAGCTCAGCTAGATGGTGGTAGAAACTGCTGCAGTTCCACTGGAGGATGGTATTGTCCATGGCTGAGAAAGGCGTGACGGGACAGGGAAGGCAGATTACGCCACTGGGTCACCAGCTGCCTCCGATTGAGCACCTGTGCTAGTGCTATCCGTGGCGTCTGAGGGACCGGCGAGATCGAGGTCCTCAGCGGACGCAAGAATCTCCACCTCATCCTCAGACGCAAAGTTGGAAGAGTGCAGTGGGACAGGTGCCACCGCAATGTCAGGATGCTTGGGAGCCTTGTTCTTCGACTGCTTCGCACGCTGTGCCTTTGGAGGGTCTGGCCGGGAGGGCCCCACTGAGCCAGTCTCAGGGACGGACGACGACCGTGAAGCCCTATGACCAGCGACCGGTTGCTGTTTCAAAAATTTGCGGGCGTCCTCATTGGCACTGGGCAAATCCGGGGATGGGAGGGCCCCAAGGGACCCCCCTTTCTGGCTAGAGTAGCCGAAGAAGTCTCACGCTTCTCCGGCTGGGAAGGGGGGACGAATGTCCCCGATGGTTGGGGTGGTGTTGCTCCTGGAGTAGATGGAGCAACAGAGGGGAAGTGCCCCCCACAACCAAGGGGGCCGGTTCATTGTGACATAGCTGAGAGGCAACAGTACGTGACGACACGGGAGAGGATCGGACCGCTGTTGCAGCAGCGGCATAGGTGGATGTCATGGGCACGGGATGTAGCCGCTCATATTTCCGCCTTGCCTCGGTGTAGGTCAGGCGGTCCAGAGTCTTATATTCCATTATCTTCCTTTCTTTCTGGAAGATCCTACAGTCCGGCGAGCAGGGGGAATGGTGTTCTCCGCAGTTAACACAGATAGGAGGCGGGGCAAATGGAGTATCAGGATGCGAAGGACGTCCACAATCCCGACACGTGATGCTGGAAGTACAGCGAGATGACATGTGCCCGAACTTCCAGCATTTAAAACACCGCATCGGAGGAGGGATATATGGCTTCACATCACAACGGTAAACCATCACCTTAACCTTTTCGGGTAAGACATCACCCTCAAAGGCCAAGATGAAGGCACCGGTGGCTACCTGATTATCCCTCGGACCCCGATGGACGCGCCGGACGAAGTGAACACCTCGTCGTTCGAGGTTGGCGCGTAATTCATCGTCGGACTGCAGAAGAAGATCCCTGTGGAATATAATACCCTGGACCATGTTGAGACTCTTATGCGGCGTGATGCTAACTGAAACATCCCCCAACTTGTCACAATTGAGCAACCTCCGTGACTGGGCAGAGGATGCCGTTTGGATGAGCACAGAACCAGAGCGCATCTTGGACAAGCTCTCCACCTCCCCGAACTTGTCCTCTAAATGCTCCACAAAAAACTGGGGCTTGGTTGACATAAACGATTCCCCATCAACTCGCGTACACACAAGGAACCGGGGTGAATAGTCTCCACTGCCTTCTTTTGCCATACGTTCCTCCCATGGAGTGGCCAGGGAGGGAAATGATCGTGGTTCGTATTTCCTGCCGTTGAGGTTAGACCTCGATCGCTTAGAGACTGCTGGTGGAGGCCCACCAGCGAGAGATGATGTACCACGCTTCATTGCGGGTCATCCGCCCTGATGCCACCTACTCCGACCAAGGGCCCTCCCCACGGGAGCCACCCAGCCGCAGCAATAGCCATCTGGCAGGACTGCCATTGCCGGGAGTCCTGATGCCCCAAGGAGATGGGCATCTACTCCTTGGCATACGTGGGGAGTTAACGGCGCAGGCATCAGTAGAGCGATCCCTGTGTTGTCAGGGGGCTACAACCAACAGGGTACATGGCGGCCCCACCACAACGGACTGGCTACCGTGCTGGATCTTAGGTGCAAAACTGTCCAAGGTCGTCGTCGCAGTTAAAAGAAACACTGCAGAGTGCAGCGTGGGAATCGCACCCAGGGACGTATCCTCGCCCAAGAGATGGAAAACGAGCGGGAAACCATTGCAACGACGAAAAAGCCAGCTAAAGGTCTCAATGCATGACGGATACAGTGCACCATATAAGGCGCCCTTCCCCAATTGGCTCGCTCTTCGGAAGAATTTAGAAAGATGGAGGTCAAACCCGAGAGGGGACCATCACATAAAGCCGAAACAAGTGAGACTCCTTTTAGTCGCCTCTTACGACAGGCAAGAATACCGCGGGCCTATTCTAACCCCCGAACCCGCAGGGCGGTGTTCCCAAATATGTGAGTGGCTCGAAGACTTCTTAAGTAATAGAACACAGTACGTTGTCCTCGATGGTGAGTGTTCATCGGAGGTGAGGGTATCCGCTGGGGTGCCGCAGGGAAGTGTGGTAGGTCCGCTGTTGTTTTCTCTCTACATAAATGATCTTTTGGATAGGGTGGATAGCAATGTGCGGCTGTTTGCTGATGATGCTGTGGTGTACGGGAAGGTGGTTCAAATTTCAAATGGCTCTGAGCACTATGGGACTCAACTGCTGAGGTCATTAGTCCCCTAGAACTTAGAACTAGTTAAACCTAACTAACCTAAGGACATCACAAACATCCATGCCCGAGGCAGGATTCGAACCTGCGACCGTAGCGGTCTTGCGGTTCCAGACTGCAGCGCCTTTAACCGCACGGCCACTTCGGCCGGCACGGGAAGGTGTCGTCGTTGAGTGACTGTAGGAGGGTACAAGATGACTTGGACAGGATTTGTAATTAGTGTAAAGAATGGCAGCTAACTCTAAATACAGATAAATGTAAATTAATGCAGATGAATAGGAAAAAGAATCCTGTAACGTTTGAATACTCCATTAGTAGTGTAGCGCTCGACACAGTCACGTCGATAAAATATTTGGGCGTAACATTGCAGAGCGATATGATGTGGGACAAGCATGTAATGGCAGTTGTGGGGAAGGCGGATAGTCGTCTTCGGTTCGTTGGTAGAATTTTGGGAAGATGTTCATCTGTGAAGGAGACCGCTTGTAAAACACTAATACGACCTATTCTTGAGTACTGCTCGAGCGTTTGGGATCCCTATCAGGTCGGATTGAGAGAGGATATAGAAGCAATTCAGAGGCGGGTTGCTAGATTTGTTACTGGTAGGTTTGATCATCACGAGAGTGTTACGGAAATGCTTCATGAACTCTGGTGGGAGTCTCTAGAGGAATGGAGGTGTTCTTTTCGTAAATCGCTACTGAGGAAATTCAGAGAACCAGCATTTGAGGCTGACTGCAGTACAATATTATTGCTGCCAACTTATATTTCGCGGAAAGACCACAAGTATAAGATAAGAGAGATTAGGACTCGTACAGAGGCATATAGGCAGTCATTTTTCCCTCGTTCTGTTTGGGAGTGGTACAGGGAGAGAAGATGCTAGTTGTGGTACGAGGTGAATTACGGAGTATGTATGTAGATGTAGATGTAGAACAAAACAGAAGAAAGGTATCGCGTGGACGCACCGTAAATGTGTTGTAATGAGTGTGGGCGTGACGACGGCGCAGAGGTGGAAACCGATCGGTGGACGATGAGAAAGCACGAGGAGCCACGGTGGCTGAGCAGCAAGCGGCGGGTGCGCGCTGCGCTGGATGCCGCGCCGCTGCAGATCCGCATTCCCGCCTCCTCCCTCCCTCCCGGCACGCATCCTGCTCGCCTCCTGGCTGCTGCCACAGCTGGCCGGCCTCAGCTGCCGCCTCCTCTGCAGACGCTGCGCCGCCCGTGGCGAGCGTGCAGCGGGGGCGGGGCAGTGCGGGGCGAGTACGCGTTCTGCACGTGCGCCGCGGCCGCCAGACACGGGTCGAGGAGCGGCGCAGTCCGCACTCTGCTGCTGGAAGGCGTCTGCGGCTTCAGTTGACGCTACTAGCAGGGCAAGCGCGCCAGCAGACACGGAGAAAAAACTATTTAAAAGACGGCCATACGTGTGTTCTGCCACCCATCTAGGTTGTTTATGCGTGAAATTCTGCACTTCTCTCGGTTAACGAATCTAAAGAGCACAGGAGCACCATAAACAACGTGTTGCAGACCCTTACGAGCAGCTCATTCGCAAGACTGGTAAACGAAGCACTACTTAGTAGAAAACTAAACGTTTGCGCACTCAAAAACACCACGCTCAGATGTGCACGAATGCAGACAGGAGTAAACCCGAGCCAAACCCGTCACTTTGGGCCAGCACCGCCTGCAGCTAGCTGATGTCTCTGTCCGCCGAACGAGTTCACACTCAGTAATCGGCAACATCGTCAGATAATAACAGGAAGTTGCCTAAGCAAAACTAGACGCCCACGCGAGGCACGCACTTTCAGAAAGCTTTGTACATTTCCCGTACCGGAAAAATTACGTCGTCGATCACGAAAAGGATCGCTAATTCCAGACTTCCGAAATGATAACAACTTCAAAACACAAACACCGCCCCAAAGGAGTCATTCTATCCTACGAGGAGTGCCGGACGATTGCACCACGCATTTGCGAGTCCCGGACCACTCGACGAAATTATTTGCCGTTTAGGCGTTTCAGCCAGTCACAATCTGCAGCAGCATGTCATTGGCTACTTGTTCCTGGTCCCTCTGAGGGCTTTCACAAGTTTCCCTGCGACAGTTGTTGCAAACACCGGCTGTCCTCCGGAAATCACTCTACTTCGAGCCAGCTTCATATGCCCAGACCACTTCCCATTTATCGGGCTCTAGCAAAATCTGGGCCATCAGGTCCACGCTCATAGAAGCTTGTGTTACAGGAACAGACCCACTCGTACACGACAGCCACAGGAACAACACACAAGTACGCTCGGAAAAGGTCAAATTTTGTATCTTCTGAAATCAGAAATGGAAGATCATTTACGTGTATCAGAAACAACAGACGATCCAAAACAGAATCTTGTGGAACAGCATGACTGATTGCTTCAGATGGATATTGTTTTACACGATCGACACGGGACTGCTACATTCTGCTTTATCTCACTCACTGATGTACCTGTTCTATCTGCTGCTGCACAAAATTTTAAGTTTTTCCTGAAGACGTCACGGTTCACGCAACACAAAGCAATCGAAAGAAAAATTGAATTGACTGGAGACCTTATGTAGCTCTACAACGTCGTAGAATACCTCTTCGAATCAAAAATGGTGAACAAAAAGGTCAGCAACAGAAGACCACTGAAGTCTGAACAGCATCACTTTTTTTTAATAACTGTTGCGTTCTTGTTATTTAGCGACCCGAAGAGCTGTTAACAGTGTGCAGAGTTAATAAAACAACGGTCGCAGGTGTTCTGTGCGACGTTTTGTCGCCAGTCGAGATGCCAGTGTACTTCTGATACATTTCTGTGCTTACTGTTTTTCTTCTTACTGGTTCGGTGCGGCCAGCTGCGAATTCCCCTCCCGTCCTAACGTGCACGTGTCAGAGCAGCACGTGGCCCCTACGTCACCAGCTGCTTGTTGGACGTCTACCAGTCTCTCGTGTTCGCCTGTAGTTTCTACCGTCTACAACTCACTCTGCTACCACTGATGTATTAACACGTGTCCCAGAGTACTGGTCGGTGTTTTGAATATGTTGCCTTCTTCGCCTATTCTGCAGACCCCCTCTTCAGTTCTTATCGCATCAGTCCACCCGATTTTTCAAAATTCTTCCATAGCACCACGTCTCAAACGCTTCGATTTGCTTTTGCTCCCTTTTTGCACAGTCTAAGATACACTACCACACAATGTTGTTCTCCAAACCTACATTAACAGAAATTTCTTCCTCAAATTAAGACCTATATGTGATGTTCGTACACTTCTTGCGGGCCAAGAATACGCTCTTTGCCTGTCCTACTCTGCTTTTCAAGTACTCCTCGGTTTGTCGCTCACGTGTTGCTTCAAAGGTAGCAGAATTCCTTCGCTTTGTCTACTTCCTGGTCGCCGATTCGTATGTCAAGTTTATCGTTAGTACCATTTCTCCTACTCCTCGTTTTTTCGTCTTTACTCTGTTTACTCTCTGTATTTTGGGCTCAGGAGACTGTTGCTTGCATTCAGTAGCGCTTGTAACTCTGTCTCACTTGCACTGAGAATATCAGCGACATCAAGAATGTTATCACTGATCTCCTTTCACGCTGAGTTGTAATGCCACTCTCCAACCTTTGTTTTCTTTCCGTCATTGCTTCTTCGACATATAGATTGAACAATAGGGCCAAATGACAGAATCCTCGAGTTCGTTTTAATTCGGTGGCTTGTTATTGTCCCCTATGGGTTCTTTCACATATATAATATATATATAATATATAATATCCGACTTTTCTTATACGTTGCTCCGATCTGCATGAGAATTTGGAACGTAATACACCGTCGAAAGCGTTTTCCAGGTCGACAATCGTACGATGGTGTCTCGTAAAGTCTCACCACAAGTGTGGATTCAGCTCGTGGTCTTGCGGTAGCGTTCTCGCTTCCCGCGCACGGGTCCCCAGGTTCGATTCCCAGCGGGGTCAGGGATTTTCTCTGCCTCGTGATGACTGGGTGTTGTGTGTTCATCGTCATTGACTCGCAAGTCGCCGACGTGGCGTCAACTAAAAAGGACTTGCAATACGGCGGCCGAACTTCCCCGCATGGGGCCTCCCGGCCAACGATGCCGTACGATCATTTCATTTACCACAACTGCCGAGCGCGCTGGCTGGCGGCAGGACAGGTGAGCGGGCAGGAAAGCGCAAAGTGTGCGGCCGGGCCAGGCCTCGCCACCGCCGCGCCGCCGCCGTCCCGCGGCCCGCTTTCCCTTATAAGGCCGGCCGTCCGGCGGCACCAGTGACGTCACGGCGCGGCGCGGCGCGGCCTTGGCGGGCCGGTGGGCCACCGACTGGCTGCCTGACCGGCTGCCCGGCCCCGGCGCGCCTTACCGGCTGCCCGGCCTCGCGCCTCGCCAGTATTCCGGCCGCGGGGTCGCCGCCCCCGCCTCCACCGCCTGCCGAAAGCTACGGCCGTGGCCGCGATCGCTGCGCCGATACGAGGATCTACTGCGATCCGCCGCTACCGCTACAGCTTCTCAATTGTGCTCTTGTTCGTAGGTTTCACTGATGTCGTACGAGGGTCACTCCAAAAGAAACGCACACTATTTTTTTTAAATCCATCTTTTATTCTACATGTTTAAAACTTTTGCAGTGTGTAGATCATCCTTTAGGAACAATATTTTCATTTCTCCGCATAATTTCCATCCCTCTCAACTGCCTTACGCCATCTTGGAACCAGCTCCTGAATACCGCCACGGTAAAATTCTGGATCAGCCTGTTGGAGCCACTGTTTGGCAGCGTGCACAAGGGAGTCATCATCTTCAAACCTTGTTCTTTCAGTTTGATAGTCACATGGAGCCAGGTCAGGACTGTAAGGCGGGTGTTTCAGTGTTGTCCATCCGAGTTTTGTGATCGCTACCATGGTTTTTTTGGCTGACATGTGGCCGTGCATTGTCGTGCAACGGCAAAACATCCTGCTTTTGCCGATGTGGTCGAACACGACTCAGTCGAGCTCGAACTTTCTTCAGTGTCGTCACATATGCATAAGAATTTGTGGTGGTTTCACTTGGCATGATCTCCACAAGCAAAAGTCCTTCGGAATCTAAAAACACCGTAGCCATAACTTTTCCAGCAGAAGGTGTGGTTTTACATTTTTTTTTTTCCCTTGGGTGAATTTGCATGATGCCACTCCATTGATTGCCTCTTCGTCTCTGGTGAAAAATGTTTCATCATCTCTCACAATTCTTCCAAGAAATTCATCTGCACCATTCTCGTACTGTTCCAAAAGTTCGCTGCATATCGTTTTTCTTGTTTTTTTGTGAGCCACTGTCAACATCCTGGGAACCAATCTGGCACAAATCTTTTTTATCGCCAACACTTTCAGTATTCTGCAAACACTTCCTTCCCCTATCCCAACGTAGCGTGACAATTCGTTCACTATGATGCGTCTGTCGGCAGTTACCAATTCGTTAACTCTCTGCACATTGTGTGGAGTGTGTGCAGTACGAGGCCTGCCGCTGTGAGGACAATCCTCTTTATTGCCGTGCCTGCTTTCATCACGTAACCTGCTCGCCCACCGGCTAACTGTACTGCAATCGACAGCAGCATCTCCATACACCCTTTACAACCTCTTGTCGATGTTTCCCACTATCTCGTTATCGCAGCACAGGAATTCTATAACAGCACGTTGCTTCTGACGAACGTCATGCGTAACAGCCATCTTGAAGACAGGCTGTGACGGCGCCACTCACGGGAACAGGTTGAACTAAGTTTGAAAAGGATGTATCTACACACTGTAAAACTGTCACAGGTGCAGAATGAAAACTGTATTTTTACAAGAATAGTGTGCATTTCTTTTGGAGTGATCCTCGTACATGTGCTTCGCCCGCAACGTATCGTTTATTTCTTGCTGCTGGTGGTTCGATCGTGTCGCTTACTAGAACTACAGCATATAGATCCTTGCTTTACGAATACCTTACTCAGTTGCGAATTCCCCCACATCCAATCCTGTGACGATGACGGTCTGTGTGCGTGTGTGTGACTTGGATCGTGTTGCATACTAGTTCATGTAGACTGAGCTCACAGAAGTCACGGGATAGCGATATACACATATGCAGATTGCGGTTGTATCGCGTACGGAAGGTATAAAAGGCCAGCTATACTTCCTACTCAGGTGATTCATGTAATAAGGTGACACGACGGCAATTTACAGACCTTGAACGCGGAATTGTAGTTGCAGTCAGACGCGTGGCACGTTTCATTTCGGAGATAGATAATTCAATATTCGGAGAGCCACATTATCCAAATGCGGTCGACAATAGCAAATTTCGGGCATTACCCCTCACCACGGACAACGCCGTGGCCGACGGCCTTCTCTTTACGACCGAGAGCAGCGGCGTTTGCGTAATGTTGTCAGTGCTAACAGACAAGCAACACCGCGCTCTCCTGGGCTTGTTACCCTGTCGGTTGTCGGCTGGAGCCCAGACGACTGGAAAACCTTGACCTGCTCATATTAGTCCAGTAGGGCTCGAGTGTGGCGCAGGCCCCACCCACGGTCTCAAGTTGTCAACAAGGCACTGTGCAAGTTGCTGGTGCCTCTATAATAATGTGGGCTGTGTTTATATCGAATGGACTAGATCCTCTGGTCCTACTGAACCGATCATTGACTGAAATAGACCATTTGGAGTCACTCGTAGACGCCAATGTTTCCAAACAACGATGGAAATTTTATGAGCGTCATTGCGCCATGACACCTGGCCACAGTTGCTCGCAATTCAGCCGCAATTATCGCTTACTACATTTTCCGTGTTCATTGCAGTGCAACTGCCACATTCAGCGATGACATTTTAATTGATTACTCCTTTCCTGTTAACTCTATCCACGACACACTTTCCATACAGTGTTCACATATAGGCTTGTACTTATGAAATTATATCGTCGTACGGCATGCAGACCGGCAGATATGACGTTACGAACGACATGCGTGAAAAATTATACGTAGCAGTTCGACTCTCTGAAGTATAGGGAGGTGGGGGCGGGGGTGTTGGGGAGCGGCGGTTACTGGTACGTACAGCAAATAACGAACAAAAAGGAGCATTGGGCTGCTACGTCACGACGGGGCTCGGGTCAGTAGACTCGGAGTACAAGATCGGGTGCTGGCGAGAGAAGCGAAAGGGAACAACACGGCCGCCGCGACGTCAAACTTCACGCCGGCGGCCTCCAGCTTTGCCGTGCGTGCCACCTTGCCTAGGACTCTGTGCCTCCGCCTCCCTCCAGCCTCGCTCTGCTCTGTCAGATTTGTGTCCGCCGCGCGACTGCTCCGCGTCTGTCCCGGAGACGAAAGCGAGCCCGTGTTAAGTGGGGTGACGCGCGGCGCCTTCAGACGGCGCGTGATAACGAACCTCCTCGTTGCGCTTGTCGCTCTTCGTTTGTTTCAATTTACGTAATTGACCCCACGCGGTTTTTGCCGCATTCCGTGCTGCCGACAACAACAACGGCGCGTCGACGTCACCGCCCAACATTCCCGTGCGCCGTCGTCGTCCCAGCTCAGCTTGCTGGCCGTCCCGTTTCCGCGCTTTCAGTCGGAATCTGCCCTGCACTGATTCGGTAACTTCTCTGTCACAAATAAACTATTCTCGTCGGATATGTCGCTCAAATATTTCCGCTTAGCAACGACAGAATCTTCGTTGTTTTCCTCACACCGCGTGTCCTACATCTACATCCATACTCCGCAAGGTACGTGACGGTGTGTGGCGGAGGGTACTTTGAGTACCTGTATCGGTTCTCCCTCCTATTCCAGTCTCGTATTGTTCGTCGAAAGAAAGATTGTCGGTATGCCTCTGTGAGGGCTCTAATCTCTAAGATTTTATCCTCATGGTCTCTTCGCGACATATACGTAGGACGGAGCAATATACTGCTTGACTCTTCGGTGAAGTTATGTTCTAGAAACTTCAACAAAAGCCCGTACCGAGCTACTGAGCGTCTCTCCTGCAGAGTCTTCCACTGGAGTTTATCTATCATCTCCGTAACGCTTTCGCGATTACTAATTGATCCTGTAACGAAGCGCGCTGCTCTCCGTTGGATCTTCTCTATCAGCCCCACCTGGTACGGATCCCACACTGCTGAGCAGTATTCAAGCAGTGGGCGAACAAGTATACTGTAACCTACTTCCTTTTTTTTCGGTTTGTATTTCCTTAGGTTTCTTCCAACGAATCTCAATCTGGCACCTGCTTTACCGGCGATCAACTTTATATGATCATTCCATTTTAAATCACTCCTAATGCGTACTCCCAGATAATTTATGGAATTAACTGCTTCCAGCTAGCCGGCCGGTGTGGCCGTGCGGTACTAGGCGCTTCAGTCTGCAACCGCGGGACTGCTACGGTCGCAGGTTCGAATCCTGCCTCGGGATGGATGTGTGTGATGTCCATAAGTTAGTTAGATTTAAGTAGTTCTAAGTTCTAGGGGACTGATGACCACAGATGTTAAGTCCCATAGTGCTCAGAGCCATTTTTGCTTCCAGTTGCTGACCTGCTATATTGTAGCTAAATGATAAAGGAGCTTTCTTTCTATGTATTCGCAGCACATTACACTTGTCTTTTTCTCTACGTACTTGCTTCGAACCGCTGTATACTTTAGCACTGTACATACGTACACTTATGTCTTATTCCACTCAAAAATGGTTCAAATGGCTCTGAGCACTATGCGACTTAACATCCGAGGTCATCAGTCCACTAGAACTTACAACTACTTAAACCTAACTAACCTAAGGACATCACGCACATCCATGCCCGAAGCAGGATTCGAACCTGCGACCGTAGCGGTAGCGCGGTTCCAGACTGAAGTGCCTAGAACCGCTCGGTCACACGTCCGGCTCCTTATTCCACTGACTGTTACATGAATAAGTACATTTCATTTCCTGCCGAAATTGTAAAGTAGCTTATGTACAATAACTGTAGCACAGAGAAGCTTTCTGATACGTGCAAGTAAACTAATTCTAGTTATGTAGCGGTTACTAAGGTCTACAGGAGCTCATCACCATCACACCATAAAATTATAAAGGCATCAAGGAAAAATAACATGAATTTCAAAGAAACAGCTAATTATGTCACATGTGAATAATGGTCAATCGAAGAAATGCATAAAGTTTCAAAAAGTAAGTGAGAACGATGCTGTTATTTATGAGTCATCCATCAACTGATGTAACAACCGCTAATATTTTCGGCTTTGTAACCAATCGTCGGGTGACACCAGTGTCGGAACTAGAGGTAAGTTACTGTACAGGGTGAGTCAGGAGGAAAGGTGCGTGCTTTCAGAGGTGAGAGGACTAGTGATTCTGAACAAGAAAACATTTAATATCACTTTTGTACGTTTCTTTTTTAATAACTCCAGCGAAAACGTGTCGCGGTACAAAATTAAATTGCAGTAAATTTCCTTCAGAAACGTTCTATTCATTTTTTCTCTAGGACTAATATTTCGTGCGAAGAGAGCGCGACAATATTGAAGATCTGACGCAGCGCGCATGCGCTGTAGCTTAGGTAGGTTTTGTAGTCCAGTTTGAGGCAGTTTACCTACTTGATAGACCACAGGTGTCATATATCTGGTTCGTCTCAACTTCCTCCACACTGCTGTGATACGTCGTAAGCAATAAGAATGTCTGAATAATGCAAAAAGTAAATAACAGTGTACATTACATGTATTCTGTATCGGAACCGTTCGAAATACGGGGTATGTCCATATGAAGTATTTTGTTCAGAATTACTAATATCCCTCGGAGAATGTACCTTTTCTCCTGACTCTCCCCGTAACGTTATCAGATACAGACTGTTTACAAAGGAAAATATTTATATTTAATGATTACTTGTAGTAGCAAGAACTAAAATTAGAGTTACATTTTATGCGCCTTTGACTGATACTGGAAATCATGTACAGCAGACGAGGTTCCGAATGAGAATTTAAACTCCAGTGTTTGACTTAGAATTTAAGAGGGCACTAAAGGATGTTCGTTCCGTGGATTAAGATGACCGTGTGGTCTGGCGTGGCGTGGCCCTCAGACACTATTGCTGTGTGATGGCGGGCTGGTAAACTATTTTACCGATTAAGTTACCGTTACTGTATGTGATTTCCAGCACCATTCAAAGGCACGTCAAATGTTTCTCTAAAATTAGTTCTTGCTTTTAGATGAATCATTTGTCAAAACATTTGATAAGTTTTTTTTCTGTGTTCAAGTTTTATTCAGACAGCATGAAATATGACACCAATGTAGTTCTTTCTGCGTCAAAAGCTAAATCTTCAAGAGATGACATTTTTGACACTTCATCGACACAGCTAGCTGCAGCTGTTCGTGAAATTATCCCTCAAATCAGTAATTAAGTTTTTCTTAATTACTATGATTACTGCCAAGCAATTAAACCTTGTTTTGCAGTATTTGACATCTCGCTTTTTGATTTGATACCCCACATGATCATTTCCCAATTTTCGTTTGATCAAGGAAATTCGGACAAAAATCCATTGTTTAATTTCTAGGCAGTGCTTTCGCTCTGCTCAAACACTTGATGAAATATGAAAAATAATGTTGCATTTACTATTTCAACCAAAAATTTCCATAATTTTTTGTTTTGTCCGTATTGATTTCTCTTCCAATACTTTCATGTTTCTGTTATTCTTAACAGCACGTAAGAGTCACAATCTGCAGCACAAATGTAGTGGCAAAAGATGTCCCGTAAAGATTCAGTCTGCTTCTCTTTGTCTCCACCTTCTTCTATATTCCGATAACCTAGCTTCCACGGCTCTGCCTGGATGCCCATTTCTGAACTCTCGAAAATGATCGAGTAGGCTCTTTATAAACTTTTACCAACTTGTATGAAATCACGTTCCCGAAAACCCACCCAAATTATGTGTCGTCGCGGTATTCCAGCGTCTCCGTAAGAACAAATCTGCACAACTTGCACTTAGTTTGAAAACCATTATAAGAAAATCATTCCACAGGTAAATTTAACACTCCACTTCCGTTATTGTGTAAATTGTACCATCAGAAGGAAAACATGGTTTCATAATGCCAACGCTATGTCTATGTCAGCATAGGCACGCAAGAAATACTGTATCTTGTACAGAGAAGTTGCTGGACATACTCATGTACTTTGTGTTCCACGAAATTTACTCTCCAATACTTAACGATCCTTTTTCCTTTGTTTCAGGTGAGTGTGGAAAGTCAGCGAGGCTCTGCATAAGATAATGTGACGTCTTCAGTTGCCACATTTTTCGACAGGTACGTAAGTACTCATGCACACAGCGGCGCTAGTAGAAGCTGCAACTCGCCTGTCGCCACCTCTTGACAGGAGTGATTAGCGGTTGATTTTGATTTGATTTGATTTTAACAGGGAAGCTAAAACAGCTTGGGTATAACCCGCCACTGCCCGAACCGAAACTAGGTTTACTGTGCGGTATCGCTCCCTGTATACCTAGTAAAGCCAACCAGTGCCCTTAAATAGTGCAAGGAGTCCCCCTACCAGTTTTTTGTTAGATACAATTACTTCAGGTCTAGTTGTCCCGAAGATTCTGTATCTTTTACTCTCCAATGCCATGCATTCGAAGATTAGGTGTGATGCAGTTTCTTCACCCTCATCACAGATCCTACATTTAGGGTCCTCTTCCGTTATATCCATCGTGTGTAGGTGTTTTTTGAAATCCCCATGGCCGGTCATCAGTCCAGTCATGAGTTTGATCGCTTTCCTGTTCAATCCCAGGATTACAGAGCTTCTTTTGAAACATGACTTGGTCCAGTATTCTACATGCTGTTTCCTAAGCCAGTTCTGTAGTTCTAATGTGATCATAGCCTTGATGATTGTCAGGACAGGTTCCGGTCCAATAAATGGAGTTCTTGCCCCCCATCCTGGCCAATCTGTAGGCTTGTTCATTGCCACAGATCACTGAGTGGCCAGGGACCCACGCTAGGTTTACCCTATTGCTTCCCCCTAGCTCCACCAGAGCCCTGTGGCATTCTGCAACAATCTTAGATCTTGTTGCAGAAGCTGCCAATGATTTCAGGGCTGCCTGGCTGTCTGAATAGATGTAGATGCTACGGTCCTTGTAGCACCTACGCATTCTCCTCCACACATGCCCTGATTTCAGTAATTTCAGCTTGGAATACAGAGACCAGTTTTCCTAGCGAGATGACGCCCTCCAGTCTTGGCTGAACTCCGTACACCCCTGCCCCAACGCCTTGGTCTATTTTCGACCCATCAGTGAACCAAGCGATGTCCCCCGTACGGTGTCGAACTGTTTTTTCCCACTGCTCCCTGCTTCCAATTATTGTATTGCAAGGCTTGTCGAAGCAGTTGGCAGTTATTATATAGTCGGCAGGCATTTCCACAGCCATTCCTATATTTACCTCACTCACTATGTTAGTGTGTGATTCTGGATTCCCGCATGAGACCCAGTTTTTTCCAGTTTTAGGTCTGTGTGCCCCAGTTGCTGCCTCCATCTTGACACAAAAGTGTAGTGGAGGCATGTCCAGCATGGCTTCCATTCCAGCGGTTGGTGTGCTGCTGATTCCGCCTGTTAAGGCTAAGCAGGCCAATCTCTGCACTTCAGAAAGCTCTTTAGCTGCAACCCACTGTTCTATCTTCTTCCACCACACTACGGCCTGCAGGAAATCCTAGGTCTGACCACTGTGGTGTATATCCAGTGCATATCCCTGGGGCTTAGGCCCCAGTTTTTGCCACAAGCCCTTCTAGTACTCACTAGAGTACTTTTTGCCTTGGAGCAGATTTAATGTGAGGGGTCCATGTTAGGTTCTCATCTAAGTTTAGCCCTATATATTTCACCATCCCCTTCACAGGTAGAGTTTCATCGAAGAGCTTTAGAGTCCAACTTGAGTGTTGAATATGTCTCTTCGTAAATGGCACCACAACAGTCTTCTTAGGATTAACCCTCAGATCCTATTTGATGCACCAATTTTGCACAATATCGAAACTTCCTTGTGCCATATTTCTAACTGTGTCAGTAAAATTGCCAAGTATTACTATGACAAGGTCATCTGCGGATCCTTGGCAGAAGCATTGTCTGGAATTTTATACCTCAATTAGTTCGTTCACCACTAGATTCCACAATAGAGGGGACAAAACTCCTCCTTGTGGGCAACCTCTAATGGTGTTAATTACATCATGGTAGCCTCTACCTTCCTTCCACTAGGCATGGCCCTGGTCCACCTACATATAGTGGTCCCCAGGTCATGCACCTCTGCTGCCCTTACCATGGAATCGAAGGTCGTGCTACTGAAGGCCCCTCGATATCCAGGAAGATGCAGAGGGCCATTTCCCGGAAGTGCTTTCTCCACCTTCCCAACGAGTTGGTGGAGAGCTGACTCGCATGATTTACCTGGTTGATACACGTTTTGGTTTGAATGTAGAGGGGCCCTACTTAGCCTCCTCTCCCCACATATACGTTAGCAAGTTTTCCAATGTTTTGAGAATGAAGCAGGACAGACTGATTGGTCTCATATCCTTAGCCTTGGTATGATCAATTCTCCCTGGCTTTGGAATGAAAAAACTGCTCTTGGAGGGTAGGCTAACCCTGAATAGCCTGCATAGGACTCTTATGAGCTTCTCTCCTGCATGTTGCAGGAGAGCTGGAAAAATTCCATCTGGGCCAGGTGACTTGAACGATTGGAATGTCCCCATCGCCCATTGGATTTTACTAAAGTTCACACACTCCTTGGCCGATTCCCAGTCCTCTCTTCGAGTGCCTGAGAACCATTGTCTCTCTGGGATCACATCCTGGACTGTATTGTCTGACAGAACATACTGAGGAAAGTGAGTTTTGAGGAGCAGTTCCAGCGTCTCATGTGCTGTCTGTGTATGTTCCCCATCCTCCTTCCTCAACATACCTCCTGGATTGGTTGGTACTCTAGTGAGAATCTTGTCAAGTCTGGCTTGTGCAGCCATGCTCTCCACTTCCTCACAGAATGCCTTCCAGGTAGCCTTCTTTGCTTGTCTGATTGCAAGATTGTAGTTGAAAAGAGCCTCACGATTTTAGCCCATTGTCCTTTACGTCTGGCAGTATTAAATAGTCTCCATACCTGTTTTCTTTACATTTGTAAATTGTTGTTCCACCAAGCCACATTCCTTTTTGTGCACTTCTTGGTGATTGTGCAGTTGTCGTGATATGAGGTCACTATGGCAGAGGTAACAGCCTCTGCTACTTCCTCAAATTCTACAGGATTCCTTATCGAGGTTTTAATTTCCGATAAGCCTAAATCAAGGTCCCTCCTATATGTCTCCCTGTCTGTTTTCCTGTGATTGCAATAGGTCATGGTCTGTCTGATTCCCATTTCAACCTTGAATTTTCGTGTGGTCCGATGAGGATGGCTCCAACACCACATGTCATTGTTTGACATAGCTGCCCATCATCATGGAACTAAAGGTTATGTGAATTACTTCTTGCTTTCTGCTATTCCTGAATGTAGGTTCACTGCCCCTATTCAGGACCTCTAAGTTGTTAGCTAAAAGGAATTCAAGAAGGTACTCAGCTGCCCTACACTATGTTGTGGGCATTGGCGTCGCATCCCACCAGCAGTTGGTCACCTTGCCGATGGCAAGTCTCTACCAGTCTCCTCACCTCCAAGGGAGCAAGTGAGCTGTCTTCGTAAGGAAGGCATGCTGAGGCCAAAACAATTTCCCTCGTGATACCTTCCTCACATTGCTGCATTTTAATGATCACAAAGTCCCTAGAGCAGTAATCCATCATTATCATGAAAGAAATTCCATTTCTTACATAGATGCATATTCTGGAGTTTCTTAGATTTCTAGCATAAATATCTTCAACATTTCGCGGCCCTGTCAGCAACTGTGTATATCTTAATTTTAATTTTAATAATTAACAGCCTCAGTTGCACCGTTTATCTAGAATTGGGTTATCCCGACTGAAACCTAGGTAAATTGTAGGTAAACGGTGCAACTGAGGCTGTTAATTATTAAAATTAAAATTAATATTTCTAGCATAAACCAGCTTACCTCCAGGGCCACCGAGGCTCGATACACCCTCTTTATATAAATGGGGTTCTTGTATCTGGGCCACGTCCACTTCCTGCCCTCCGAGGCAGCGACTCAGGGCAGCAGAGGCCCCTTTACTGTGTTGCAGATTAATCTGCAGCACCTCCAGTCTCCGTCTTGCTGCCATCTTTGAGGTCTTTGAGAACCCTGACGGTGACCTGCGAGAACCCTAAAAACAATTTCAGGTCCTGCTCCCTCATCGCCTTCAGGGACTTCTCTCCGACCTCCAGCACCAGGGTTTCGTCCTTCTGGTGCAACCTTCTGGTTGACCACTTTCCAATCTTCTGTCAAGACTTCTGGGTTCTGGGCCACTATTTTCTCCCGAACAGTGTCTTAGGAGAGACTTCGTTAAGGATCTTTGGTACCCACATTGATATCTCTGCGGTCTTAAGAAGCTCCGCTGCCGTCTTAACCAACAGCTACGCATCTTCCCATGGAGGTATCATGGGCACCTTGTCCTTGAGCCATTCCACCGTGTGGACCCCCTCACAGACAAAAATGAGGGTACCACGATCTAGACAGACCCTCCTGAAGTTGGGTCCTGGGCCAGCGTCCCCCCCCCCCCCCCCCCCAAATCTTTTCAAAGAGGGCCATCTGTACCAGTTCCTCCTGGTGTGAGGTGATGGCCACCAGTGGATAGGCTTCCTGGATAACTGCCATCCTAAAAACCGAGACTGCAGTACTATCTATAGTTCTGTTTCATTTCTTGCCTCGGTTTTTTCTGGACTCGCTTATCCAGGGAGGAGGGAGTTTTTGATTCCTCCTTATCCGCTTGCTACCTGTCTTTGACGTAGTGAGGGTCTGCTTATCCCTTTCAACCTGAGACAGTTTCTTCCTGGGGGTGTTAAGTCCCTCTAATTCCCTCCACTTGTCTTTAGGAAGCCATTCTTTCCCTTCCTTTTTCCTCTGTTTCCTGAGTAATTTCCTCCTCTGGGCCGCACACACTCCTTTGATGTTATTCAGGTCTAGCTTCTCGGTTACAGTTCCCACTTCTGGCTCAGGTCTAGACACTGATTCAGTAATGGGAGTGCCTTCCATCGGTACTGACCCCCATGTTTGGATATCTGAGCTCTCAGTTTACCCCTCAGTTTGTTTTTCTGTGTTTTCTGTAATGGTGTCCATATTGGTCTTACGAGATTTGGGGATCTACGAGGTCCTCATCACGAGTAGCTCGCACGGTGTAAGGCTGCTTACTCAGGGAGGTCGCCCGGTATCCCTGAGGCTCCGTTTGCGACACATATTCCCACGTGCCACGTACCCCTCGGCACGGATCGCATCACACCTTGGGTATGGTCAGGGAGTTGGGTAGGACTAGGAGTGGATAGGGAAGATGGGACGTTCTGGGACACTCTTGGTCTAATCCTTCGGCTGAGGCCTTCCCAGCAGTAGGTCCTCTACCTTCGGCATAGCCCTCAGCTTCACGTGTGTACGCAAGCCTCTCCACCCGCACGGACAGTGCTTCGTCAAGGTGGTGTCCCCCGGAGAGGGGTCAGCGGTCAGTGCACACTGGGCACAGAAGTGTGTGCTCCCCGACGTACTGCCCCAAATTCAGGTTTTATAGCACCTTCTGCATAACGTTGTTACTCTCATTTTGTTGTCTACACAGGTTTTGTTACCAATCGTTCTTTGATAATCGCCTTCACTCCTTTCCGCACTGTACGCTGGCGAAATAAGGTAACACTGAAGTGATCAAAGATGTGGGAAAGACTATGTTCCAAACCAAATTAAACAGAAAGCCAAGGAGACGTAAAATAACAATAAGACGCGAGAGATACTGTTAAATCAAGAAGTACTCTACAGAATTTTGCCTTTTTCATGCACAGCAAGAATTGAAACAAATATGCTTTGGCTCATCTACACACTTGCAGGGTTAAGAATTGCATTCGACAGAAGCAGTTTTTCGTCTTCTATTTAAGCCTACAAGAACCTTCGCAGTATTAATACTGTTGATAGTTTTTACCGTTGCAACGGTTTTCAGTTCTGTGAAGCTTTATGCAGGCTTAATCAAAACATGAGAATTCGACTGAAAGGCGATTCCCATCGCTGAATTAGGGGTGGCGGTTGTTGCTGAAACAACCGAATCTCGGTTATATCTACGCCAGTTACATCTGATTGGTAAAATCGCTCAAAACAACCGGTTTCGGAAATAACCGATTTTCGGTTTTCTGTTCCTACAATTTCCTGTAACAAACGTAGAAATCGAACAAAGACTGAAAAATTCTAACTCTCAGGTTCAATGCATATAGAATTATATATTAAATTAAAGAGGCAAACAAAAGAAAGCTTATCTATTACTGATGTTTGAGAAGCTGTCACTGTTTATTCAACACAAATACATGAAATTGCAGCCACTCAGGTTTTTAAAAAAATAGCTATTTAATCACTTCATGGACCGGTCTTCGAACCTTCTCTGGTTCATCTTCAGATGGTGTACAGGATTTGGATCCAAAATTTGGCTTTGTACTTACTCCGACAGTAAGGGCGGCTTTTGTTGTTAATATCCGCCTGTCTGCTTCCATTGTGATGGCCAGTAAGCTTTCATGTTGACACCAGTTCTCATTAAAGTATTTGCGCATGCATCGACTCTAAAATATGCAAACAAAAAATAATTTCTCTGAGCAAAATAGGCCCACGTCATATATTTGTGTGAAGATCTTTGTAAGAAGGAACAGTTGTGTAACACGCGATGTTTGCTGGCGAAGTTTCGTTATGACAGCGTATATACAGAAATGTAAAAGTAAGTGATGTGCTACCAACTGGAGATCACAGTGGAAGCAGACAGGCGGATATTACCAACAAAAGCCCCTCATAATGTCGCAGTAAGCACAAAATTAAATTGTGGATCCAAATTGGCTAATAAACAGTGCTTGATATGGCTCTGAGCACGATGGGACTTAACTGCTCAGGTCGTCAGTCCCCTAGAACTTACAACTACTTAAACCTAACTAACCTAAGGATATCACACACATCCATTCCCGAGGCAGGATTCGAACCTGCGACCGTAGCAGCAGCGCGGTTCCAGACTGAAGCGTCTAGAACCGCACGGCCACACCGGCCAGCTAGATAAACAGTACTCATCGCTAAAGCATGTCGTTCCATCACCTTGTCACACCGAGACAGCGCCCTGCATTATACCTGAAACAGCTGCATAACTACCTGTACACCACTGAAGATGGGAATGAAAAGGTTCGAAAACCGGTTCATGAAATGGATAAATAAGTATTTTTTAAAAAATTACTTGTTGCAGTTTTATGTATTTACAAAGAAAACAGTCGTGTACAGGTCTCTGCTTTTATGGTTGAATACTACAAAAACAATCACTAGCATTCTCCTACTGGTTCCAATTTCTTGAAACTCTGCTAAAAAATCATGCAATCAAGGATCATATCACTATTTGAGCATTACGAATAGTCAGTTCTAAAAGGTGATGACTGAGGCTGAAGAACTCTGTGTTCCGTTTCCAAGGGCAACAGACGGATAAAGGCATATCTTGCAGACACAAGCACCATCTCAGCTAGCTTCTATTTTTGTGGCAGGCAAACCTTTAATCTTTTAAAGCAAATGAAGCACTGTATTTCATTACTCCGTCACTTAATGAAGATATTTCCAGACTAGGGTTGGTGGCATTCTGCGATGCTACGGATGTCCGGCGGTGACAGCGAGAAACTGCCGAATAGATCAGCCTCACACACTGCACGAACACGCGTGCCTAAGCCACGGCACGCGCCAACAGGGACATTTTGTATCTGATGTGTTGGCAGAAGAGCCAACACCGTGTTGCTAGAGGAGGCCGAAATGCACGCGTTTACGCTCACGCAGGCTGGCGTGAGGTCTGGAACAGTTAAAGGAGTTGAGTCTAATAAATAAAGTAGGGAGCTCTTGGAATACTTAATTTTAATCCATAATTGGAGAACATCGCTCTTGTTCATACATGAATTACAATCTCAATATAAACTGGTAATGGCGCCTTGCTAGGCCGTAGCAAATGACGTAGCTGAAGGCTATGCTAACTATCGTCTCGGCAAATGAGAGCGTATTTGTCAGTGTAGCATCGCTAGCAAAGTCGGCTGTACAACTAGGGCGAGTGCTAGGACGTCTCTCTAGACCTGCCGTGTGGCGGCGCTCGGTCTGCAATCACTGACAGTGGCGACACGCGGGTCCGACGTATACTAATGGACCGCGGCCGATTTAAAGGCTACCACCTAGCAAGTGTGGTGTCCGGCGGTGACACCACAGTATCAGCAGTACTGTACCAGTTCGTATGCCGTGTATTTGTTGCTCGTTTCTGTCGGCATTTTACTAAAATTGCGCTGATGGTTTGTATCATTCTCTATAATAATACAATATTTGAAACCAATGCAAATTTTACAACTAAAAATTAACCCCTTTTTTGAAAACAAATGTTTATTTAAAAAGCGAAAAATTTTAGTATTGTTGCAGTGACGAAGTGGTATTTAGGTTTTTTCATTCGGTTATTAATAAAAATTAAAAATCAGCCTTTATAACCGAGACTACAAAGGTACCGGTTATTCAGAACTAAAATACCGGTATCAGTTGTTCACGATCGATTTTTCCCGTCCCTATCTACGGTGAATGTAGTCGAGACAAACCGCCTGATTTACTTATGCGTTGGTCTGGGGCCGACCGCACATATCTGGCCGTTCCACACCGGCAGCTTAAAAGCTTCTCCTAAACACAGGTGCTTCTATGTGAGGAACCCTCCCGCAGGTGTGTCCTCGATGACGATAACGTAGGGCGGCGTGGAGGGTGTCCGCCGGCCGCATTTCCCGCTAGTGGATGAGCTGGGGCCGCCAGAGGTCTGTGGCAGCACTGGAGAAGCCCTCCGAGCACTCCCCAGGGGACAGGGCCGAGTGCGCCGGCGGTCACGCCCTTCTCCAGCTCTGGAGCCGCGGCCGTAAATCGCCGCCTCTCCGGGGACGCCTTTGCTTATCGGTCGCCGTAAACAAGCCGCCGGACGAGCGACAGCGTCTGCGTCATCAGCGCTCGGCCCGGGCGCCACCCTGTCCGCGGTCGCTTCTGCACACCGGTACAGAGGACGAGCTGCAGGAATCTGGTCTTCACTCACTACGCTGTACTTGTCGACGAAACAAAGAAAGCAAGAGCTGCCAGTTGCT
Source organism: Schistocerca nitens (assembly GCF_023898315.1). Taxonomy (NCBI): domain Eukaryota; kingdom Metazoa; phylum Arthropoda; class Insecta; order Orthoptera; family Acrididae; genus Schistocerca; species Schistocerca nitens. Next base: position 26,987,701 of record NC_064618.1, read on the forward strand.
GCCACCCCTCACCAGCTCCGCGTAACCTGCAGGCCACAACCCAGAGTGGCAGTCACAACGGTCGCCAGACGCAGTCGGATAGCGTCGGCCGGCACCGTGGCCCCAGTGCGTACGACGACGAATTAACCTGAATGACCCGTATCTGTCTGGCGAATACCATTTACTCTTTCTTCAGTCGTTGCAGCAACCAAATAGATTTCACTAATATACACTACTAGTCATTAAAATTCCTACACCACGAAGATGACGTGCTACAGACGCGAAGTTTAACCGACAGCAAGAACATGCTGTCATATGCAAATAATTAGCTTTTCAGAGCATTCACACAAGGTTGGCGCAGGTGACGACACCTACAACGTGCTGACATGAGGAGAGCTTCCATCCCATTTCTCATACACAAACAGCAGTCGACCGGCGTTGCCTGGTGAAACGTTGTTGTGATGCCTCGTGTAAGGAGGAGACATGCGTACCATCACGTTTCCGACTTAGGTCGGATTGAAGCCTATCGCGATTGCGGTTTATAGTATAGCAATATTGCTTCTCGCGTTGGTCGAGATCCAATGACTGTTAGCAGAATATGGAATCGATGGGTTCAGGAGGGTAATACGGAACGCCGTGCTGGATCCCAACGGCCTCGTATGACTAGCAGTCGAGATGACAGGCATGTTATCCGCATGGCTGTAACGGATCGTGCAGCCACGTCTCGATCCCTGAGTCAACAGATGGGGACGTTTGCAAAACAATAACCATCTGCACGATCAGTTCGACGACGTTTGCAGCGGCATGGACTATGAGCTCGGAGACCGTGGCTGCGGTTACCCTTGACGCTGCATCACAGGCAGGAGCGCCTGCGATGGTGTACTCGACGACGAACCTGGGTACACGAATGGCAAAACGTCATTTTTTTCGGACGAATCCAGGTTCTGTTAACAGCACCATGATGGTCGCATCCGTGTTTGGCGACAACGCGGTGAACGCACATTGGAAGCGTGTATTCGTCTTCGCCTTACTGCCGTATCACTCGGAGTGATGGTATGGGGTGCCATTGGTTACACGTCTGGGTCACCTCTTGTTCACATTGACGGCAATTTGAACGGTGGACGTTACATTTCAGATGTGTTACGACCCGTGGCTCTATCCTTCATTCGATCCCTGCGAAACGCTACATTTCCGCAGGATAATGTACGATCGCATGTTGCAGGTCCTGTACGGGCCTTTCTGGATACAGGAAATGTTCGACTGCTGCCCAGGACAGCACATTCTCCATATCTCTCACCAATTGAAAACGTCTGGTCAATGGTGGCCGAGCAACTGGCTCATCACAATACGCCAGTCATTACTCTTGATGAACTGTGGTATCGTGTTGAAGCTGAATGGGCAGCTGTACCTGTACACGCCATCCAAGCTCTCTATGACTCAATGCCCAGGCGCATCAAGGCCGTTATTACGGGCAGAGGTCGCTGTTCTGGGTACTGATTTCTGAGGATCTATGCACCCAAATTGCGTGAAAATGTAATCACATGTCATTTCTAGTATAATATATTTCTCCAATGAATATCCGTTTATCATCTGCATTTTTTCTTGGTGTAGCAATTTATTGGCCAGTAGTGTATGAGGATAAAGAAAGAAATGTTATGTTACATACTCGATATGATTTCAGACAATGCATATCAGCGGAAGACATACTAGCTGCAATCATATAGAAACTTTCTCGTTTTATATCTGATTCAAAATATTGAGGTTGCTCTATATCTTTTATTAACACCAATTCTGCATGGTTACTACTCAGTAGAGCACCTCGTACAAACAACGGTGAACTAATGGGATGAGTTGCATACAGCTCTTCAAAAGAATTTGCTCGCAAATCATCTGCATTGTTCGTTTCATACAATCACTTAATTGTAAGCAAATAATTTTAATTTGCCAATTGTTAACGTAATATTTCCATACTTAACAGAGAAAGAATGTTACACATTTGAAATGAGAAATCACTGAAAACAATTTTTTAACAAAGATAATTTGTGAGTGTACATAAAAGATGTTCCTCATTCGGTCGAATGAAAGAAAAGTTTCTCAAAATCAGTGTTTTAGTCCGTAACAGTTGCGTACCACACTCTCTTTCCGCGATGCGTTCTTTCATTCATTAATTCATCGTATTCCGTCACCGTAGAAACTTAATCTGCAGACTACGCTGCTGTAATTTGTATCACTATAGTGCTCAATGCCGTTGACGCGTGTGCCATCTAAATTTAATCGAATAACTTACTGTTCAAGCGGTTACATTTAAAAGATGAGCAGCCTGTTTACTTTTATTATATAAATCCTTTTTACTTGCTATTAGTATCTTAATATTTACTCGATTAAAACGGTATTTTTCGAAGAAAGACTTTTTATGTCTGTAAATACTGAGTCCCGTTTGTAGTACATTATTACTTGTTGTACAGATTTATAATGCACACTGCAACTTGTCATGGATGTAACAGAACTTTTCAGTACTCGAATCTAGATATTAAGATAACTTGTAGAAAGAGTGTTAATACGGCTTGGCTTTATTTTTTTTAAATTTTATTTTGAATTGATAAGGATTCCCAATTTATTGCTTTATGGTAGACACGAGCTTCTTCAATATGTCACCACCAGAATACATGCTTAACCCTGGAGAAATAGGCAAAGTCTACGTGAAAATTATTTTTGTGTTCTATATCGTGACCGTGTGTCTCACACTCCATTTGAAAGTGACTATTACTGTCCCTTTTTTTTTTAATCTCATTTTGTCCGCTGAAGTTCGTTGTTGATCGATTAGCTCAGCTTTTTTATTACAGAGGGCAGCTAACCCTCTGACCGAACACGCTGAGCTACCGTGCCGGCGCAAACGGCTTCTGCAAGATCTACGATTATCTGCTTTAATTTATTTCATTACTTCTCGCTTTCCTGAGCAAGTAGGCCTACTTTCTTACGGTAACTTTAGGCGCACCGCTCAAGAAGGTGATTCCATAAGACGGCAGCCAGTGAAAATATCCAACACAATGTGAGACCCTTCTATGGCCATAATATTCTGTATTGAGCTTCTTGATTGGTTTAGTGTTGACTCACATTCAACTTGTTATCCAGCTGGGCCCCTGCTTTCAGTGTATGGCCATTAATATGCACTTATCGTGCTGACAGGCCACTATTACGTTTTTGAAACTGTAATACACGAGAGTAGTGGGGCAGAGACAGAACAGAGCCACATTTGGTATCAAATTAATATCCTAGTTAATTAAATTGATGACTTAATCTCCTTACCTGTAGTTCTATTAATTAATTTATGCCACTCTGGAAGTGATTTATGACCTCTTGCGATAATGTGTCCTTTTGAGAAGCCCCTCCCCCTCCCTGTCACCCACCCCTCTGGGAAAAGGGACACTTTTTCTTGTGACCCCTCCCCAGTTCACTTCTGAGCCACTTTCCCACCTCCTGAGAAATCCCCAACCCCTCCTTACCTCTCCGCCACCTCCCCCCTCCCACCTGGAAATTGGTGGAAGATAGACTCAATATGCCCCAGAGACAGAGGATCTAACGATACGAAATTCAAATCAATGTCAATAATACAATGTTCAATTGAGTTTACATATTCTTTATTTAAGCAGTTTGTGGGAGAGAGGGCTCCTCCCTGACTTGGGTGGAGCTCATGTCTGCACCCCGTCCCCCACTTTCAATGTCGCAATAACTTTAGGCACTGAGGAGTGGAACGAAGTGCGGTGTGTTAGTTGCCGTTTTCGATACTAAATACAACTGGACACGGACCACAGGCAGACAGGGTCCTCTGTTATTCGATACTTGGCAAACCACCTCCACCCTCTTTCAAGTGGCAACTTCCTGTCGTAACACCTGTGTGTCAAAACTGTAGACCGAGGTGACACACCTACCTGCCGAAGGGATGTCCATTTGTTTTTGTGGCCCATAAACAAAGAATCCTTTCATTGAGAAATTCCAGAAACGCTTCCTTTCTCTGACTATCTTCCAAGCGGTTACTTCCTGTTTGTGTGAAAAAAATGCACAAACCAACGTGCCCAAACATGTATACGGAGCTTTTCATCCCTCCTTAGAATACTGTGTTCCTGTTGGATAATTATGGGGACAAAGGGAGAGCTGACACTATTGCAATATGGAAAATGACAAAAAATAGTTCATTTACACTACTGTATGAAATCAATTGTTCAACAATTTAAAGGAGACAAGTAGACTGCTTAAAACACTCACCACCACCTTATGAAGGTTTTTCTTCATAATAAAACATATTTCAGTCACATGCAAATTATGAAATTAAATTTCTGCCATAGAGAGATCGTAGTGCTAAATATTTTCGAGGTCTTGTATGTACTGATGTTTGGGAACACAGGCACCCTCCTCCTCTGTCATAACACATCCACTAAACAATTCGGACGAAAAAAAAAAAAACTTCTATTCACACACACACACACACACACACACACACACACACACACACATACACATGTTCACGATTCGTAGCACGCGCCATCCGCCAACTGCTGGGAAGCCGTGTCCACTCAAGTCGGGAGAGACCTGCACACACATCGGCCACGCAAGCTGTTGAGCGCACCCGTAGCAGATGCTCACAGGCCAGAGAGACTGACACCGTGACCACCGAGCAATCAGCCGATCAGTTTACAGGAGGGGAATAATCGTCCAGCGCAGACACTGGCCGTATCGAATTTACAAGCAGTATACATGCCCACTTCTGTCACTGCTCAACCAGCATACAGGACAAGCCCCCATGGCTATGGGAACGAGCCGAAACATCGTCACAGGGTAAGTGGCGGCCAAGCCCACACGACGCTCTCCCCTGCTGCTGGCTGCAGCACACTGTGGGACAAGGTGATGTGGCTCTGAAGAATAGTCCTAACTGCAGTTCCACCCTGAACATACACTTCCCCCTGTTGTCCACGCCCTCAAACATCTCACGCAAATGGTAGATTCCTCCCATTAAAATGAGTTATTTTCAAAGACAGAAGAAATCAGACGATACATGCATTTCCACAATGCTGAAATATCGTTAGCTGTTGCGAAAATCGTGCACAACAGTATAGCATAGGCTAGCTTTCCTCTGTGCATTCCCTCGACAGGTAAAAAACAATGTGTTCTTATCAGGTTAGTACCTGTTACATCCCTCATCACAGGACTAAAATATTATACTCATTTTTGGCGTGTGAAGCCAAAAGCCGTGTTGCCTATGAAGTCTCTTAAGGCAGTAGCACAGATGTATTGTAAATATCTGGTTTATACTATGTGTTACTTTATAAATTCGGTAATATAGCTGATTTTACTACGATGGTCATCTATCCTTGTGTAGATGAGAAATTGTAAACTCATTAAAAGATCTCACCCCAACAAAAATACGCCTGATTACTTGCCAAGCACATCCATGGTACGCTCACTCTCAATTCCAATCGCCCTGCAGCATGTCGTTGATATCAAATTGACTCATTAATCGAATTGATCATGAGAACCCCTTTGCATGGTGGGTAATTTTTTACCTGCAGTTGGATTACATGTGCCAGGTAGCTCAAATGGGAATCAGGCGATGATCTTCTCGAGGAACATTGCTGAGAAAATTTAGAGAACCAACATTTGAAGCTGACTGCAGAAGGTTTCTACTGCTGCCAGCATACATTTCTCAGAAGGACCACGAAGATGAGATGCAAGAAACTACTGCTCATATGGAGGCATAAAGACAGTCATTTCCCTCGCTCTGTTTGCGAGCGGAATAGGAAAGGAAATTAGTGGTGGTACATGGTACACTCCGCCACACACTGTACGATAGCGTGCACAGTAAGTGTATAGACATAAATGTAAATTTAGTATACCTATTAAGATGCCACACCATCCATTTATAGGTAGACAAAACTCGAGGAAATATGTTGTCTCATATATATCAAGGAAACAAAAAGACAGAACTTCTGCTGCTGATTGTTTCTCTGTAAAAGTCCTCGTGTTAGCCCCTTATTTTCTCACTGCAATCATTCGCAGCATGTGAGAAGTTGTAATATGCTTCCCCACAACACCTAAAAGAAGGGGTGCAGAGCTTGCCTCTCAACTGCCCCCTCGACAAATTGTCGCTTACGTGCCACATTCTCATGAAAGTTCCAGTCTTCAGTGTACAGCATTTGAATCCTGTGGTGTGCGTACTGTAAGACCCTCGGTACACACACCATCAGATTATTTGACTTGTCTCTCTAACGAAGTAGGCGAGTGTCAGTAATAGGTCTCGTGGTCTTATCGTGGCGTGTTTATCTTCTGCCGTTAGGTCAGACGATAGAAATGCCACTTGCACGCTTAGAGTAGCAGGTTGACGGTGAGCAACTTTAAACAGAACTTGATTCATTTTCACACACATTTATTAAACTTATAAAAATCATAGATATTACGTAACTTGATTCTGGATGCTGTGTACAATTGACAATCTGAAGTTCCTTTGGTCTTGGTACGTTAATCTTATTCTCACATATCTCTGATACTTGACAAAGAGTCTATACATTTCTCTTCATGGCTATGTACAGGAATATGATAATCTTATTAGGCGCAGACTGAAACTTGACTACAGACTAATGCAGACTGACTAATCGGAGGTCTGTACACTCGTTATAATACCTCGCGCGTTCAGGTATCACTGCGCGAGTGTGATCCGCGTGGAGAAAAGGTTCTACGGTAGCAGCAATCTCATTGGCTGCGTTACATATTAATACGCGGATCGGCGGAAGCAGAATTTGGTCCGTCTCTAAGACAGCGCCATCTCGTAGTGCGGAGACGGACGAGCGCTGCGCCTGCGCTGTTGTGCTCAGCGGGGCGCGCTCTAGTGGCAAAGTTGTGTACGCGCTGACTACGTGGAACTATGTACACAACAGATCCACTCGATTTCTCGAAATCCCATCACGTTCTAACTGCACTGTCTAGGGGGTGCAGACGTGAACTCTACCCAAGTGAGGGATGGGAGGGCAGAGCTTTGGCCCATTCCCACCCCCACCCCCAAACTGATCACATACAGAATATGCACATTGAATTAAACAATGTATTAATAACACTGATTTGAATGTCGTGTAATGAGATACGTCCTCTCAAGCACAGGCTGAGTCTATTTACTACCAATTTTCAATTTCCAGATGGGTGAGGCGGGGGGGGGGGGGGGGTTGAAGGAGGTGAGGACAGGGGTGAGCGGGAGGGGGAAAGTGGCTCAGAACTGAACTGGTGAGGATTTGCAAAAGCAATGTTCCTTTTCCCAAAAGGGTGGGGGAGGGAGAGGGAGAAGCAGAGGCCTTGGGGGGGGGGGGGGTTTCTCAGAAGAACATATTATTCACAGGTGGTCATAAATCAAGTAACAGCACAACAGTTTAGGGGATTATGTCATCTCTGGCCGAAGTGGCCGTGCAGTTCTAGGCGCTGCAGTCTGGAACCACGAGACCGCTGCGGTCGCAGGTTCGAATCCTGCCTCGGGCATGGATGTGTGTGATGTCCTTAGGTTAGTTAGGTTTAACTAGTTCTAAGTTCTAGGGGACTAATGACCACAGAAGTTGAGTCCCATAGTGCTCAGAGCCATTTGAACCATTTGATTATGTCATCAATTTAATAAATTGGGATATTAAGTTGATATCGAAATTGGTTTCATTTCTCTTTGCACCATTACTCGCAAGTGCTGTGAAGCGTCTCTGGGGCCTTTCCGCTGTTGTCTGACACGAGCCTGCTGCGGCTGTATTTGCTCCCCCCCCCCCCCCCCCCCCCAGCAAACATTTCAGTTTCTCAACTGCCGTTTCAAGTCTTTGATAGATCATTCATGTACGTCAGAAATACGAGTGGTCCAGTACTGATCCCCTTGTCGCTCCACACGTTACGTTCCCGCGTTATCTCGTTTGTTGCTTGGGTGACACACAGCCTGGAGGTCACACGCGCTCGCCAAAGCTTTTCTCAGATGGGGCAGTTGGCGCTTTCTCTGATACGCCTCTTGCCTGCTCTACCTAGCGAGGTGGCTAGGGCAGTGCAGTGGACAGCACACTAGACTTGCATTCTGGAGGACTGCTGTTCATAGCCGCATCTGACCATTCAGATTTAGGTTTCTCATGATTTCCCTAATTCACTGCAGGAAAATTCAGGGATGGTGCTTTGAAAAGGCCACAGCCGATTCTCTTCGCGGTCCTTTCGTAAGCCGAGCTTCCTAACAGCCTCTTTCTCAGCCGTGTGTCTGTCGTTGAGCGAGTGGCAGAGGCAGTGGGCTCGCACAGCCGTGGCTGCCTGCGGTCAAGCACCCAAGAGGTTCTGTTCTTTCTGTGCGTGTGGACGGCAGGCGTCCTGCCATTCTCTCTGTCTGTCTGTCTGTCTCTCTCATCCAACGTTGTGGCCGGCTGGACAACCTTCTAAGGGCAAAATTATATCACAAATCTAGACCATTCTAAACTGAGTATTCGATATTACGAACCAATGGTCGGTAATGTGAACTATTTTGCCTAGTGTTTGAAAACAGAAAACTGCTTCTGCATCGGCGTTATTGGCGATACCTTGAAAAAAAAATTGTAAGGGATCTTCTTTGTGTCAACTGTGAAGTTTGCCCCTTTTTACAGTTCCCAAATGATCCTCCAATAATGGACTATTAAAAGGAATTGTTCGCATACAATTTGAGGGAATTATATTGAATTGCGTGGGAGGAAATTCATGACTAAACACCTGTCGTACTGTGAAGGGAACAGTATGGTGAGCACTAGCAAGGCAGCGACTTCAATGAGGGATCTAAAAAAGAGGTAATAACTAAAACCTTGGCGGACACAGTAAATAAAACAGTAGCCCACTGACTCACAGCCGGCTTTTAAGAAAAATGGGCACAGCATCAATGAAAAAACTTTGGCGAGGTACAAGTTTCAAACTGTTGGCTAAGAGGCACGTAGTATTGTGATGCCATGAGGCGAAGAAGAAGAAATGTGAATGATACTAGCTCACTAAATCTAGATCTTCTTGCATATTAAAGAAAAAGCCGTCACAAATTCGTATATGACTATTATTAGTAAGCGTCGAGAGCATCTGCTGGTACAAAAGTCTGCCACCCTGAGGTGACAAGGGTCACGGCATACCTCCTAATATTGTGGTGGACTTTCTTTTGTCCGGCGCAATGCAGCATCTCGACGTGGCTCGGACTCTACAGAAGTAGTGAGGTATACTGCCTCTGCAGCTGTCTGTAAGAAAATGTTGCCGGTGCAGGATTTTGTGGACGTACTGATCTATCGAGTGTGTCCTGTAAATGTTCGACGGGATTCATTTCATGCGATATGGGTGGCCAAATCATTCACTCAAACGGTCCAGAATGTTCTTCAAACCAGTCACGAACAATTGTGGCCTGGTAACATGCATCTGAACACGAAGTTCATGAATTGTTGCAAATGGTTTGCAAGTAGTCGAACATAACAGTTTCCAGCCAATGATTGGTTCGGTTGGACCGGAAGACGCAGCCCGCCACGCTAGTCCAGCTGAGTAAGGCTTAATGCGTGGACTTTAACGGCCTCTGCGTCCGCCAACGTCAAACGCCGTTTTGCAGTCTGAACAACAAGACAGGTTCATTCGCCCGTTTCCCTCTCCACACGCGGCACCCACTACTCGCGCCTGTGCCGTCGATACCTCGACTGGGGATTCGCGCGCCACAAAAGGCCTGTCGCACAAGACGGACGAGCAGGGGGCCGCCGGCCGCCGGCTGCAGTGATGGATGGGTGGACCGACGGCCCGCGCGCCGCCCCTCGCTGCCTGCCTGCGCCTGCCGGCTTGTCGACGCCGCGACGCGCGCCGCCTGCTGCGATCTCACGCACACCACACGTACCTGCTGTGTAGCGAAACCAGTCGCTCTGCTGCCAACAGAGTCCACGCCATTACACCCTCTGTTCCTTCCAGCCACAACAATCACAGAACGCGATCTACACTTTTTCAGTTCAGCATTAAGAGCCTGAGCGTCGCGAAAAACTTACCACTCAATTCCAACACAATGACGACGATAGTTACTCCTTTTTAGCCATCCGTACTACACTCGGTAAAACCCATATAGGATCACTTTGTTCTCGTCCATCTGCGTGTCTGTTCGACTGTTCAAAACTCGTTTTTCTGAGGAACGGGTGGACACAGCAAGTTCAAATTTGTATCGCATATTAAGGTCTACGGCCCGTGTCGATCAAAAAAATTTAGCTTCTAAGTCAATGCAATCAAAAGATATTGCCATTTATATTCCATATTGTGATACTAGCAAGTTAGTTGTCAAAACCAACAGAATGATGAAATTTGCCAAGAAGCAAGGTTTCATAGTACAAGTAAAGGAAAAAATACTGAAACCGTTAATTTGTGATTGTATCACACGAACAAATTTTTTTTCATTTGTTATTATACCGTCCGTCTGTCTCTTAGGACCCCTTTTTCTGAGGGACGGGTAGACATATCAAGTTGAAACTTACGTCACATACTGAGGTCTATAGTCCTTTAGTGAGGTAAAAATGTTAAGGTTCTAAGTCAACGTAGTAAAAGGTACGACCATCTACGCCACATATTTTGGTACTCCCAAACTCACTCGTTTAAACCTATACGATACTTCCCGTTGATGTAGAATCATCAAATTTGGCAAGAAGAAAGATTTCACTCTACAACCAAACGAAAACATCCGATTGTTGATGTATAAAAAAATATTTCTTTAGTCATTTGTTACCCGACTTCAAATTTAAAACATTCTCGAAGGTCTTGGAACCCTCGGGACCGATACCTCGCCTGTACCAAAAATCAGCGAGATGCTCGATTCTCGGAACTGATCAACTGCCTGTATACATAATCAAGACTGTACGGAACCCTCTCAGTCTTCTGACTGCTTTGGTGCAGCCCGCCACGGATTCTTCTCCTGTACCGGCGTCTTCATCTCAGAGCAGCACTTGTAACTTACCTCCTCAGTTGTTTGGTGGATGTATTCCATTCTCTGTCTTCCTCTACTGCTTTTTCGCTCCACAGTTCCCTCTCGTACCATGGAAGTTATTCCGTCATATCATAAATCTTATCATCCCGTCCGTTCTTCTTGCACTGTTCTCCATATGTTGCTTTCCTTTCCTGTTCTGTGTAGAACCTCCTCATTCCTTACCTGATCAGTCCAATTAATTTTCAATATTCTCCTGTAGCACCACATCTCAGACTCTTCCATTCTCTTCCGTTCCGGGTTTGCACTCTCCATGTGTCACTACCATATAGCGCTGTGTTCCAAACGTACACTGAGAAATTTCTTCCTCATTTGCTTCCTGTTCCCTTTAAACATGAAGAATCGTAAATTACCGTTTCTACTTCTTGAAGTATTCGTTAGTTCTAGACTCAAGACAGTGGGTGTGTAACAACAGTCTAGTCTTACTTTAACAAATTTATCTCCTATTTGCAAGCACTACGTTCGCATTTCCGTCCTGCGTTTCATTATCTCTCTCTCTCTCCCTCTCTCTCTCTATTCCACCCCCCCCCCCCTCCCAAACTTCTTCCTCTTTTTCTCGAAAGTCGTCAACAAACTGTTTGTCGTAACCATCTGAGTCCGAGTTGTTTCTGTTTAAAGAGGCAACCTTTGTACACCGCATATACGGAAAAGCAAAGGTCATCGTCCGCTAAGACACAACGTGGACGAAAATATATGTCGAGTGATCGTGACGGACAGTCGCTGAACAGGATTGTGACGAAAAGTAGGAGGACCACACCCTCAAGAGTCTCTGCAGAACTGAATTTCACATTCGCGAATTCCAAAATCACCCGTCGGAGATTTAAATGCCCGTAAGAGGAAAACGCAGTGTCGGAGGGGGGGGGGGGGGGGGCGACACGCGGAGCAGGCGGCAATGGAAGAAAGGCGTTTGGTCGCATCCGTCTTGTTTCACACTGTTTGCGTCCCGAGATTGAAACATGGCGGAGGTTCGATGATGATTTGGAAAGCCGTATCGTGCTGTCCCGTGGACCCACCGTCATTCTACAAGAACGCGTTACTGCCAAGGACTACGTCATCACTTTGGCACATTAGGCCCATCCCGTGGCACAGTGCTTGTTTCCCAACCGAGACGTCCCGAGACGACAGCGCCTCTGTTCGCACAGTTCGCTTCATCCAGGACTTGCTTTGTGGGCAGGAGGATGAACTGCCGCGTCTCCCCTGTCTATCACAGCCGCCCTGTCTCAGTGTCATTGAGTCCTTGTGGTCTTGTTTGGAGAGAAGTATGCTCGATCGCTATCGACCTCCATCGTCGTCACCTGACCTTGCCACTGTTTTGAGGGAAGAATGGCGTCAGATTCCCTCGGAAACCATGCAGGCCTCCTATTTGTCCAGTCCGAGACGACTGGAAGCTGTTTTGAACGCGAACTGTTTCCTACACGTGATTAGGCAGGATAATGAGTTGTGTCTCTGGTAGTTTCATTTTTTTGTAGACCCGGCTCTGTCTGTTAAGGTCAGCACACGCTCAGTATGCTCGAGATTAACTTGGAACCATCTCACGCCATCGGTCCCCTTTTGCTGCAACCGTATCGATGCATCAACAGGCTACTAATTAGAGTTAGTAATGGAATCGTGTGAGAAATGGGAAATCAGCTGTTGCGGTGCGGTGCGCGGTGTGAGGCGGGTGGACGGGCGACGCGGCCAGAATGCTTGCAGACTCCCAGGGCGCGGCCGGTTCGTACTTGCGACCTATTTTTGCACCCCTGCCAAAACATCCGCCGGCGCGCGGCGCTCCTCTGCCGACGACGCCGGACGAAGTCTGCCATTCGGCAGGCGCTGGTTCCCGCGTAGCCCGACACGTCCACCGTCTCGAAAAATGTGCGCAAAAAATAAATGGTTCAAATGGCTCTGAGCACTATGAGACTTAACTTCTGAGGTCATCAGTCCCCTAGACTTAGAACTACTTAAACCTAACTAACCTACGGACATCTCACACATCCATGCCCGAGGCAGGATTCGAACCTGCGACCGTAGTGGTCGCTCGGTTCCAGACTGTGGCGCCTACAACCGCTCGGCCACCCCGGCCGGCAATGTGCGCAGATCCGATTGTTCTTCATTGCTATCCGTCGCTGGAGTGGCCGAAAGAATCGTTCGTAACTCAACTTCCAAGTGAATGCCACACAAAACGCGCCAGTTTTAATGGCCACTGGGGCGCTTTTCTTCCCGCCGCGTTAGTGGTCTCAATTGACGCCGAACAACACCGGCTAGGTAAAGTGTAAGTACGAACTGTACTGCGTCTCCGACAGTGAAGGCGTCAAACCGCTGAACGGGAGGAGCTTATAGTGCGGGGACACAGGATGTCTGTCGCACACTGCCACTGTGGGCTCGTGAGCGGTTTCTGAATTCTGCTTTATTTAGGGGTTTCTTTTTTTTTCTCGTAGTGTTGCCTACACTTTTATAGATACCCATTGGTACAGGGTGCCCGTAAAATATACTACTTCATGTACCTTAAAATAGGGGACCCACCCTGGATGGAGACAGATTATGGAAGTTGGGTCACCCGCGTTACGGTGCACGAAACACTGCATTTTGCGAGCTAGTTTCATTTTCCCACCCTGCACGTCCGGTGGCGCCAGTGGGTTTAGTTGTAGTACCTCCCGTCTCAGCTGTACCTGGTGCAGTGCCTGGCAGCTACACCCCCCGGATTCCGCTGCCGGTCGCGGCTGTGACTGACGCCAGCGATGAGTCGCGCCCGCTCGCGTGTTGGCGCCGTTTCCTGACCGCACGACCTCCAAACACATTGCTGCGCCAGCTGCCGCATAGCACCACGCACGCTCTCTCCACCATTCACTCCACGTATTCTTTCCGTCTCGTAACGCAGTTAGTCGCACTCTCGATCCCCATTTCCACGAATTTTCTTACCCACCTGTCAACGAGTACTTCCTGTCGTCTTTAATGTTGTTCGTCTAGTAACTCACCGGTGTGCCATGTAATATGTTTTGGCAGACACGTGTTTCGCCCCGACTTTTTAAAGTATCTTCAGGTGCACGTTTTGGCACATTTGTTTCGCCCCGACTTTTGAAAGTAGCTTCAGTAGCCTGAAATGCATTTCCCTTTACCACCAAAACGAGCAGAGGTGCGCGTTCTTGCCTGGTGGGCAAGCCGGGAGCGACCTGCCGCCGCGTCATCCCTGGACGCGGCACGCTCTCCCGGCCGTTGCCGACCTTTGGACCTCGGAGCCGCTGCCGCTCTTCACCTCACTCCAGAATCTCACCTCCTCAGCTGGCGTCGCGAGGTTCAGTGCACCCACTTCCAGTCCTCCCACCGAGGAAAATCCTTTTCCAGTACCGGGAATCGGAGCCGTAGCAGCCAGACACGCTGACCGCTCAACTGCGAATGCAGACCTCTCTTACTAGACGACTTGTTGTTGTTGTGGTCTTCAGTCCTGAGACTGGTTTGATGCAGCTCTCCATGCTACTCTATCCTGTGCAAGCTTCTTCATATCCCAGTACCTACTGCAACCTACATCCTTCTGAATCTGCTTAGTGTATTCATCTCTTGGTCTCCATCTACGATTTTTACCCTCCACACTGCCCTCCAATGCTAAATTTGTGATCCCTTGATGCCTCAGAACATGTTCTACCAACCGGTCCCTTCTTCTCGTCAAGTTGTGCCACAAACTCCTCTTCTCCCCAATTCTATTCAATACCTCCTCATTAGTTATGTGATCTACCCATCTAATCTTCAGCATTCTTCTGTAGCACCACATTTCGAAAGCTTCTATTCTCCTCCTGTCCGAACTATTTATCGTCCATGTTTCACTTCCATACATGGCTACCCTCCATACAAATACTTTCAGAAACGACTTCCTGACACTTAAATCTATACTCGATGTTAACAAATTTTTCTTCTTCAGAAACGATTTCCTTGCCATTGCCAGTCTACATTTTATATCCTCTCTACTTCGACCATCATCAGTTATTTTACTCCCTAAATAGCAAAACTCCTTTACTACTTTAAGTGCCTCATTTCCTAGTCTAATTCCCTCAGCATCACCCGATTTAATTTGACTACATTCCATTATCCTCGTTTTGCTTTTGTTGATGTTCATCTTATATCCTCCTTTCAAGACACTGTCCATTCCGTTCAACTGCTCTTCCAAGTCCTTTGCTGTCTCCGACAGAATTACAATGTCATCGGCGAACCTCAAAGTTTTTACTTCTTCTCCATGAATTTTAATACCTACTCCGAATTTTTCTTTTGTTTCCTTTACTGCTTGCTCAATATACAGATTGAATAACATCGGGGAGAGGCTACAACCCTGTCTCACTCCTTTCCCAACCACTGCTTCCCTTTCATGCCCCTCGACTCTTATAACTGCCATCTGGTTTCTGTACAAATTGTAAATAGCGTTTCGCTCCCTGTGTTTTACCCCTGCCACCTTCAGAATTTGAAAGAGAGTATTCCAGTTAACGTTGTCAAAAGCTTTCTCTAAGTCTACAAATGCTAGAAACGTAGGTTTGCCTTTTCTTAATCTTTCTTCTAAGATAAGTCGTAAGGTTAGTATTGCGTCACGTGTTCCAACATTTCTACGGAATCCAAACTGATCTTCCCCGAGGTCCGCTTCTACCAGTTTTTCCATTCGTCTGTAAAGAATTCGCGTTAGTATTTTGCAGCTGTGACTTATTTGAACTGATAGTTCGGTAATTTTCACATCTGTCAACACCAGCTTTCTTTGGTATTGGAATTATTATATTCTTCTTGAAGTCTGAGGGTATTTCGCCTGTCTCATACGTCTTGCTCACCAGATTGTAGAGTTTTGTCATGACTGGCTCTCCCAAGGCCATCAGTAGTTCTAATGGAATGTTGTCTACTCCCGGGGCCTTGTTTCGACTCAGATCTTTCAGTGCTCTGTCAAACTCTTCACGCAGTATCTTATCTCCCATTTCGTCTTCATCTACATCCTCTTCCATTTCCATAATATTGTCCTCAAGTACATTGCCCTTGTATAAACCCTCTATATACTCCTTCCATCTTTCTGCCTTCCCTTCTTTGCTTAGAACTGGGTTGCCATCTGAGCTCTTGATATTCATACAAGTGGTTCTCTTCTCTCCAAAGGTCTCTTTAATTTTCCTGTAGGCAGTATCTGTCTTACTCCTAGTGAGACAAGCCTCTACATCCTTACATTTGTCCTCTAGCCATCCCTGCTTA
This sequence comes from Schistocerca nitens, assembly GCF_023898315.1. Lineage (NCBI taxonomy): Eukaryota > Metazoa > Arthropoda > Insecta > Orthoptera > Acrididae > Schistocerca > Schistocerca nitens. Next base: position 27,003,863 of record NC_064618.1, read on the forward strand.
GCCATTTTGCACTTCCTGTCGATCTCATTTTTGAGACGTTTGTATTCCTTTTTGCCTGCTTCATTTACTGCATTTTTATATTTTCTCCTTTCATCAATTAAATTCAATATTTCTTCTGTTACCCAAGGATTTCTATTAGCCCTCGTCTTTTTACCTACTTGATCCTCTGCTGCCTTCACTACTTCATCCCTCAGAGCTACCCATTCTTCTTCTACTGTATTTCTTTCCCCCATTCCTGTCAATTGTTCGCTTATGCTCTTCCTGAAACTCTCTACAACCTCTGGTTTTTTCAGTTTATCCAGGTCCCATCTCCTTAAATTCCCACCTTTTTGCAGTTTCTTCAGTTTCAATCTGCAGTTCATAACCAATAGATTGTGGTCAGAGTCCACATCTGCCCCTGGAAATGTCTTACAATTTAAAACCTGGTTCCTAAATCTCTGTCTTACCATTATATAATCTATCTGATACCTTTTAGTATCTCCAGGGTTCTTCCAGGTATACAACCTTCTTTCATGATTCTTAAACCAAGTGTTAGCTATGATTAAGTCAGGCTCTGTGCAAAATTCTACAAGGCGGCTTCCTCTTTCATTTTTCCCCCCAATCCATATTCACCTACTATGTTTCCTTCTCTCCCTTTTCCTACTGACGAATTCCAGTCACCCATGACTATTAAATTTTCGTCTCCCTTCACCACCTGAATAATTTCTTTTATCTCGTCATACATTTCATCTATTTCTTCATCATCTGCAGAGCTAGTTGGCATATAAACTTGTACTACTGTAGTGGGCGTGGGCTTCGTGTCTATCTTGGCCACAATAATGCGTTCACTATGCTGTTTGTAGTAGCTAACCCGCACTCCTATTTTTTTATTCATTATTAAACCTACTCCTGCATTACCCCTATTTATAACCCTGTAATCACCAGACCAAAAGTCTTGTTCCTCCTGCCACCGAACTTCACTAATTCCCACTATATCTAACTTTAACCTATCCATTTACCTTTTTAAATTTTCTAACTTGACGACTTGTCAACTTCGATATTCTTCCATTGTACTTAAACTGTTGTATCCTACCTGATCGTCAAATGTGGGTTGTCTAGCAAACCTGCTTCTCAGATCGCTAGACAACAATTCAAGCAAATCGTATTAAACAGTTTTATTACAAAATGAATCAATGGCAATACTTAACTTTGACAAAAACGCAGTAGTGTCGCAAGCAAAGGGCGACACACAAACGAGATATCTCTTCAGTATATACAATTCCCAAGTCGCTGGTCTCGAAGTGCCTATTCTTCATGCTGCTGTAGAAGTGGGCCGCAACCAGCCGCGTGGCACTTATGTCCTCTTCGTATAGAGGGCGCTGCCGTAGCGTTGTCGTCCTGGAGAGCGGTCGGTCAGCGTGCAATTGCCTGGCGTCTTCTTCACAGCCCTCTCTCCTCTCTCGTTTCGGAATGGCGTTCCGGCCCTTCACTCTACGCTTGTTCCGGCTCTGCACGGTTAACGCTAAATATCTGCGGCCTTACGACTTGTTCGCCTACCAGTGGTAAATCACATGCACAGAGCTTCCTCGTGAATCAGTCTGTCTATTAGTTAAAACTGTATCAAAATCCCTGCAGTAGTTCCTAAGGTTAGCCTTCATATGCAGTCGTCACAATGCGATGGTGGACTTCATTATAGTATGCATAAACACAGATGCTGCAAACAATCCAGGCTGTGACACATTCGTCCGTCATACGCCTTTTACTGTATGTTTCGTTCTTCCGCTATCCGAGTATTTTCTGAAACATAAAAAAAAAAATGAAAACAACTCGGAGAAAAGAGCTGGTCACAAGCTGAAACTAGAGTTCCGCGTATCTTCTCTGCATGGGTGCACAACAAGCCATCATATTCTGACAACCACACGCAACTGGTATCCACCTTCATTGTTCATTGCCCGTGGTGTTCAATGATGCTGCTTGGACGAGTGGCTACCTGTGTACAGCGTGCTTCAAAAAGACTCGTGTGGCTTAACGAGACTGCAACTTGTACCTGAATGAAGACAGAAACCCGGGGCAAACATTTTAACTTGTGGTCAGGCATCGAAACTAAACTTTACGTCGGCGCCAGTTGTAAGTGGCCAGTTGGTGTGATTTCGCTGCGAGTCTCCGTCCTTCAGAACGAAGAGTTGCCGGCGACCCCCCAGGACACCTGCCGCTCTCCAGTCTCAGCTGGACGAGCGACGGAGGGCAGGCGCGCGCTCGCCTCAGCCAGCCGGCGAGGCGCGCCCACCGCCGACAGCTACATATAGGGCGAGCCTTCCCCCTCACTTGTGTCGCCTCGCCGGTCCGGTAAGCAGCCGCCTCGACGCTTCCATCGCTCGGGAGTCACACTGGTGGTGCTGACGCCACGTGTGCCGCCGCCTTGGCGGCTGACGACGTCTCTCTCACACTTCCCTCATTATCTAGCGCCGTATCCATTATGCAATCATCCGACCTGGATTCCTGCTCGAATTCAAATCTCGTGGCGTAAGCAATCTTCGCTGAGTATTTCAGTGATTGTTCGACAGGAGTGCTTCATTTGGGTCTACTTTCGAAAATCAGAGTGTAAACGTATCGTTTCATTTGAGTCTAGGCACGTCTCGCACCCGGTTACTGCCGTAAAGCTCACCCGCTTGAGGACCAGGAGACTGGCAGCTCTCTGGTGGGCTTCCGTTTTCTAGCAAAACTTGGTCGGGGACGGGAGAAACAGCGGCTGAGGCGGTAAAATACCCAAAAGAAAAGTCACGACGTGCCCGGCACTGACCATCGCTGCTACGTGGACGGCGTAATTCCTTTTCTGCCAGTGTGTTATGTTAGCCGCAGGTTGACGGCTAAGTAATTCAACAGCGTTAAGTGCCGCAAATAAAATACTACTCGTCGCCTTCAGTGGACGTGAAAGTGGTAGCTTTCTCAACTGAAGCAAGTCCTTCTCTGTATCATCTGTTATTTTTTGTACTCTTTCTTCGGTACTAAATGAATTTGAAGAGGTTTTCCGATAACAGAAGTACGCCATTAATCAAGCAGAAACGACCAAACAGTTGCAGATTCCAAGAAACTCCTACTCACTGAAGTCACACGTAGTTGTCACACAGTGCTCTGTGAGTACTTCTCACCCCTATTTTACTCGCCAAATATTTCAAAATACTAGTTATTTTTCTTGATGTTGAAGCTCCTTTGTCTGTGTTTGCTTTGACAATAACATATGTTTTTGAGTGGGGTACGCCTTCAGCAAAACACGATTTTGTTTTTTTGTCCCAGCCGTTTCACTGCAGTTGCAGCATCATGAGTGTTTATTTATTGCTATGCCTGTTAAACATAAGGAATGTTCTATACTGTTTACATAATACAAATATTAGTTACTAAATCGTAATTACAGGTTTTTGAAGAGCACATAAAATTGTGTATTCATACCTTCTTACCACTTTTTATAGTGTCTGGCTTTCTTTACAGTTTCTCACCTGCAACTATGTACAATTCCTGTAGGCAAAACATTTACGCAAAAATTACAATTTCTAAACTGTTGTGGCTATGCCTGAGATTAAAAATTTGTGTGAAAGGTTGTGTGTGTGTGTGTGTGTGTGTGTGTGTGTGTGTGTGTGTGTGTGTATCTACTTACATTATGTTTCACTTACGGCTTCTGTTTTCGTCATCCTCTTCATTGTCAGGTTCTGTGTTTTCGGTTGTCACTGTCTATCAGCTATGATAACAAGATGGCGGACAGTAGAACACTAGAAGGTGTGAAAAGAAGATGGCAGACAGTGGAACAGTTGAAGATCTCATTGGCGGTTGTTTTTAATTTCTCACTGTGTGTGTGTGTGTGTGTGTGTGTGTGTGTGTGTGAGTGTGAGTGTGTGTAAAGAAAGAGGGAGAGAGAGAGGGGGGGGCGGGAGATAGTATGATTGAGGACTTATCATTATTACTGTAATTTTATATATTATAAAAGGAGAGAGGGAGAGAGTAGGTTTGAGGATTTATCATTATTACTATAATTATATTTGTTTATTTTTAGTTTCATGTGTGTGTATGTGTCTGTTGGCGTGTGGGGGGGAGGGGAGTTCTATGGGTTGGTATTATCTACAAATTATTACTGTCAGGCATAGGCACAACAGCTTAGAAATCGTAATTTTTGCGTAAATGTTTTGCCTACATCAAGTTGTATATAGTTGCAGGTGACAAACTGTAAAGAAAAACAGACACTATAAAAAATTCAATACAGCAGGAAAACCACACCATGTGGTAAGAAGGTATGAAACCACAATTTTATGTGCTCCTCAAAAACCTGTAATTACTATTTAGAAACTAATATTTGTATGTATTTAAACAGTAAAGAACATTCCTCATGTTTAATAGCCATAACAAAAAAAAAAGACCGATGATGGTGCAACTGCTGTGAAACATGTCTGGGTGTGTGGGACAAAAAACAAAATCGTGTTTTGCTAAAGGCGAACCCCACACAAAAACATACAAGTTATTTGTTACAGGGATTTAGCGAAATTACACAGGGTAAAATAATCAAATGGTGTGAGTGAGTGTGTGTCTGTGTGTGTGTGTGTGTGTGTGTGTGTGTGTGTGTGTGTGTGTGTGTGGAGAGAGCATGCACTGCTGGGCAAGTGATGTCTGGCACAGGATAGGCCAGACTCACCCGCATAAACCACAGGTCCTCCTTTGGGTTTACCGGACTCTTGTTTTTGTTTTCTTTCTATTTTCGTATGTCTGCTTCATTCAAAGCGATCCACCTCGGCAGAGTGGCCAGTCCAATTACGTAAGGGAAATGAGTTTGGCGTCAGAGTCGTAAGACAATAGCAGGAAGCCGTGCCGTGTATTTCCCTCCACTCTGCACCTGGCCTTCTGTCTTTGGTTGATGGCTGTTTTTGTTAATAGACTGAGTTTCGCCTTCCCATGTCGTCATCGTGCGCTACCGTCTACACCAGTATGAAGGCTGCCTCCATGTACTGAGCCTGTATCTCCACCGTCCTTACAGTGCATTCCTGTGAGTCAATCAGCGTCCACACTCAGTACCTTAAAGAGCAACGACAGAAAACGGACCGAGTGGCAAGCGGGTCCCGTGGTGACGACCCGTCATTTAAATGACACTAGGTTCGCTGGGGAACCGTACTGAGTCATGGTAGCTCCATTGTTCTACCAACACAGATGGGAGATAAGAGAAGAGTGTTCACCTCGTACACAACTACCTCCCAACACCCCCCACATCTCTGCCTAGGTCTGGGCGAGCTCACGCCTCTTGTAAGAAGTGTGACATGACCCAAAAGCGATGATCTGGTGCACTGTCTTGCTGAACGTACACGTTTCTAGCAGCTACGTGCCTGGCTCGTCATAATGAAAGGTGAAAAAATACCGTTGCATGCCTTGCGAACAAGGCGCCTTAGAGCTTCCTAGCTTTCCGTCCACGTCATAGGTACGCACATAGCAACACATCGGCCGAAACGTTTCTCTCCTACATCGCTACTAACATCTACCTGCTGTCTGTCGTGTGCAGGCTGGAGGAGATGCTCGTCGCTTATTAAAAATTCAGTCCAGACTGCACAGTTATATTCCTGATCTTAATTAAAATCCATAAATGCCGCGTACCGGCAACAGATACAGAAGTACACGGGGAGCAAATGCGTTCGAACTGACGTAAAAATATTGTCCTTGGTCTACAGAACGTTACAGAGAGATAAAAGACATACCATAAAAAGTTTTAAAAAACATTCCTGCCGCAAAAAGATACATAGTCCCTCGCCAAATGTGACGGGAAAGTCGGTGTCTGTTTCTAGAAAAGATAATACTTCTTGTTGCTGTTGTTGTGGTCTTCAGTCCAGAGACTGGTTTGATGCAGCTCTCCATGCTACTCTATCCTGCGCAAACTTCTTCATCTCACAGTACCTACTGCAACCTACATCCTTCTGAATCTGCTTAGTGTATTCATCTCCTGGTCTCCCACTACGATTTTTACCGTCCACGCTGCCCTCCAATACTAAATTGACGATACCTTGATGCCTGAGAACATGTCCTACCAATCGATCCCTTCTTCTAGTCATGTAGTCCCATAAACTCCTCTTCTCCCCAATTCTATTCAATACCTCCTCATTAGTTATGTGATCTACCCATCTAATTTTCAGCATTCTTATGTAGCACCACATTTAGAAAGCCTCTGTTCTCTTCCTGTCCAAACTATTTATAGCCCATGTTTCACTTCCATACATGGTTACACTCCATACAAATACTTTCAGAAACGACTTCCTGACACTTAAATCTATGACCGATATTAACAAATTTCTCTTCTTCAGAAACGCTTTCCTTGCCATTGCCAGTCTACATTTAATATACTCTCTACTTCGACCATCATTAGTTATTTTGCTCCCCAAATAGCAAAACTCATTTACTACTTTAAGTGTCTCATTTCCTAATAAAATTCCCTCAGCATCACCCGACTTAATTTGACTACATTCCATTATCCTAGTTTTGCTTTTGTTGATGTTCATCTTATATCCTCCTTTCAATACACTGTCCATTCCGTTCAACTGCTCTTCCAAGTCCTTTGCTGTCTCTGACAGAATTACAATGTCATCGGCGAACCTCAAAGTTTTTACTTCTTCTCCATGAATTTTAATACCTACTCCGAATTTTTCTTTTGTTTCCTTTACTGCTTGCTCAATATACAGATTGAATAACATCGGGGAGAGGCTACAACCCTGTCTCACTCCTTTCCCAACCACTGCTTCCCTTTCATGCCCCTCGACTCTTATAACTGCCATCTGGTTTCTGTACAAATTGTAAATAGCCTTTCACTCCCTGTATTTTACCCCTGCCACCTTCAGAATTTGAAAGAGGTTATTCCAGTTAACGTTGTCAAAAGCTTTCTGTAAGTCTACAAATGCTAGAAACATAGGTTTGCCTTTTCTTAATCTTTCTTGTAAGAAAAGTCGTAAGGTTAGTATTGCCTCACCTGTTCCAACATTTCTACGGAATCCAAACTGATCTTCCCCGAGGTCCGCTTCTACTAGTTTTTCCATTCGTCTGTAAAGAATTCGCGTTAGTATTTTGCAGCTGTGACTTATTAAACTGATAGTTCTGTAATTTTCACATCTGTCAACACCTGCTTTCTTTGGGATTGGAATTATTATATTCTTCTTGAAGTCTGAGGGTATTTCGCCTGTCTCATACATCTTGCTCACCAGATGGTAGAGTTTTGTCATGACTGGTTCTCCCAAGGCCATCAGTAGTTCTAATGGAATGTGGTCTACTCCCGGGGCCTTGTTTCGACTCAGGTCTTTCAGTGCTCTGTCAAACTCTTCACGCAGTATCTTATCTCCCATTTCATCTTCATCTACATCCTCTTCCATTTCCATAATATTGTCCTCAAGTACATCGCCCTTGTATAAACCCTCTATATACTCCTTCCACCTTTCTGCCTTCCCTTCTTTGCTTAGAACTGGGTTGCCATCTGAGCTCTTGATATTCATACAAGTGGTTCTCTTCTCTCCAAAGGTCTCTTTAATTTTCCTGTAGGCAGTATCTATCTTACCCCTAGTGAGACAAGCCTCTACATCCTTACATTTGTCCTCTAGCCATCCCTGCTTAGCCATTTTGCACTTCCTGTCGATCTCATTTTTGAGATGTTTGTATTCCTTTTTGCCTGCTTCATTTACTGCATTTTTATATTTTCTCCTTTCAACAAATAAATTCAATATTTCTTCTGTTACCCAATGATTTCTATTAGCCCTCGTCTTTTTACCTACTTGATCCTCTGCTGCCTTCACTACTTCATCCCTCAGAGCTACCCATTCTTCTTCTACTGTATTTCTTTCCCCCATTCCTGTCAATTGTTCCCTTATGCTCTCCCTGAAACTCTCTACAACCTTTGGTTCTTTCAGTTTATCCAGGTCCCATCTCCTTAAATTCCCACCTTTTTGCAGTTTCTTCAGTTTCAATCTGCAGTTCATAACCAATAGATTGTGGTCAGAATCCACATCTGCCCCTGGAAATGTCTTACAATTTAAAACCTGGTTCCTAAATCTCTGTCTTACCATTATATAATCTATCTGATACCTTTTAGTATCTCCAGGATTCTTCCAGGTATACAACCTTCTTTTATGATTCTTGAACCAAGTGTTAGCTATGATTAAGTTATGCTCTGTGCAAAATTCTACAAGGCGGCTTCCTATTTCATTTCTTCCCCCAAATCCATATTCACCTACTATGTTTCCTTCTCTCCCTTTTCCTACTGACGAATTCCAGTCACCCATGACTATTAAATTTTCGTCTCTCTTCACTACCTGAATAGTTTCTTTTATCTCGTCATACATTTCATCAATTTCTTCATCATCTGCAGAGCTAGTTGGCATATAAACTTGTACTACTGTAGTAGGCATGGGCTTTGTGTCTATCTTGGCCACAATAATGCGTTCACTATGCTGTTTGTAGTAGCTAACCCGCACTCCTATTTTTTTATTCATTATTAAACCTGCTCCTGCATTACCCGTATTTGATTTTGTATTTATAACCCTGTAATCACCTGACCAAAAGTCTTATTCCTCTTGCCACCGAACTTCACTAATTCCCACTATATCTAACTTTAACCTATCCATTTCCCTTTTTAAATTTTCTAACCTACCTGCCCGATTAAGGGATCTGACATTCCACGCTCCGATCCGTAGACCGCCAGTTTTCTTTCTCCTGATAACGACGTCCTCTTGAGTAGTCCCCGCCCGGAGATCCGAATGGGGGACTATTTTATCTCCGGAATATTTTACCCAAGAGGACGCCATCATCATTTAATCATACAGTAAAGCTGCATGTCCTCGGGAAAATTTACCGCTGTAGTTTCCCCTTGCTTTCAGCCGTTCGCAGTACCAGCACAGCAAGGCCGTTTTGGTTAATGTTACAAGGCCAGATCAGTCAATCATCCAGACTGTTGCCCCTGGAACTACTGAAAAAGCTGCTGCCCCTCTTCAGGAACCACATGTTTGTCTGGCCTGTCAACAGATACCCCTCCGTTGTGATTGCACCTACGGTACGGCCATCTGTATCGCTGAGGCACGCAAGCCTCCCCACCAACGGCAAGGTCCATGGTTCATGGGGGGTGTTGATGCATAGATTAAGCAATATCATTACTGTGTACCCAAGTACTACTCAGCACTCTCGCTTACAAATGTACTTCTGGGTAGCGTCTGCCCTATTTAATGAGCCAGGATATTTCAAATCGCTCCCCAGTACGATACAGAATGAAAATTCCTCCTGATTTACTTGACACGTGACTATATAGTAAAATGTTGCACACGAATTTATCATGAACTGATAGCTGACTTTCCTTCTTATTGACAACAGCTGTCAGCAGTGAAGTTAGCTTCTCGTAGAGCTGCAGTACACGTAATAGTGCGTGGCAATCGCATTGCCGACGCGCTTGCTGTGACTGCCCAAATTGCCGTTTATCGTGCGCCCCGCCCACTGCAGAAGTAGACGAGAAGCGACCAGCTGTGTGTGTGTGTGTGTGTGTGTGTGTGTGGCGCCACGCCAGCCGACGATGTGTGGTTGCGCAACGCTTTTCGCGCCAGCGCCAGAGTCGAGCAGCGTAGCTAGCGCCGCCGCCATGTTGCGGCCAAATCTGGAACCGGGAGGCTCCCTATTGCCGCCGAGGCACCGCGATGAAGTATTCTAGTATACATCAGCTGTATCGTGGCCAGACATATCTCTCTTAGGCGGGAAAACTTCCGTAGCTAGTACATTACCGAACAGCTTCTGTTAAAACATCCGGATTGCAGTGGATGCATGACACTGTTCACTAACGTTTCGTACCATGCAGTGGGAGACAGTTTGAACAACGGGCACTTCATACAGGCACCGGAAAAGCAGCTAGTACTGCTGTGTGGTACCGCTGCGCGGACGATACTTTCACGTGGAAGAGGAGCTGGATGTCTTGTTGGTACATCTCAGTGGTATCAACCGAAAACGGTACTTACTATGGAGAAGGAGAGGAATGGGCAACTTAAGGTGACGGCCGGAAAACTGGAATGTAAGGTTTACTGTAAAGCAACGTATATAGCCGGGAGCCTCGATGAGGGATCTAAGAAAGAGGTAATAGCTAAAACCTTGGCGGATACCGTAAATAAAAGAATAGCCCACTTACTCACAGCCGGCTTTTAAGAAAAATGGGCACAGCATCAATGAAAAAACTTTGACGAGGTACAAGTTTCAAACTGTTGGCTAAGAGGCACGTAGTATTGTGATGCCATGAGGCGAAGAAGAAGAAATGTGAATGATACTAGCTCACTAAATCTAGATCTTCTTGCATATTAAAGAAAAAGCCGTCACAAATTCGTATATCACTATTATTAGTAAGCGTCGAGAGCATCTGCTGGTACAAAAGTCTGTCACCCTGAGGTCACAAGGGTCACGGGATACCTCCTAATATTGTGGTGGACTTTCTTTTGTCCGGTGCAATGCAGTACCTCGACGTGGTTTGTACTCAACAGAAGTACTGAGGTATACTGCCTCTCCAGCTGTCTGTAAGAAAATGTTGCCGGTGCAGGATTTTGTGGACGTACTGATCTATCGAGTGTGTCCTGTAAATGTTCGACGGGATTCATTTCACGCGATATGGGTGCCCAAATCATTCACTCAAACGGTCCAGAATGTTCTTCAAACCAGTCACGAACAATTGTGCCCTGGTAACATGCTTCTGAGCACGAAGTCCATGAATTGTTGCAAATGGTCTGCAAGAAGTGGAACATAACCGTTTCCAGCCAATGATTGGTTCGGTTGGACCGGAAGACGCAGCCCGTTCCATGTAAACACAGCCCACACTATTATGGAGCAACTACCAGCGTGCAAAGTGCCTTGTTGACAATTTCGGTCCACGGCTTTGTGGGGTCTGCGGCACACTCGAACCCTACTTTTGTATCCCGCCTGGCGCGTGGGTCTGTGGTCCTGTAAACTGAAGGGTAGGCCGAATGTAGGAAGGTAGGAGCAGCAGGTGAGGTACAACACTCGGTGCTGCAGTGTGAATTTAAATGACCTCTACTTTAGCCAGAAGATGAACACATAACTTTGCACTGAGCAGCACGTAGGTGCGAAGCCGGATGTCTGAAGCTCACAGAAGTTACACAGGCAGAATCTGCAGTGGCTAGTCCACTATGAAACAGAAACAATGTTCCTCGGTCGTCTGCTCGACATCAAATGGGCTGACTGAAGCGGCGCTCGTAGATCTGTACAACGCCGGCTGGAGGGCGCTGTCGTCGGTGTCTGTGTCGTAGTGCTAACCTAAGAATTTGCACCTACGCCGTGGCATCGTAGCTATCGATACCACACCTACCGTCACCGGCTTACCAACTAAGATCGTGACTCGTCAGACCAGCCCACGGTTTTGAGGTCGCCTAGCGTCCAACCGATACTGTCGCGAGCCTAGGAGACGCGCTGTAGGCTTACGGTGTGTGGTCTTGCTAGCAAAGGCGCTCGCGCCGGCCGTCTGCTGCGACAGACCAGTAACGCCATATTTCGCCGCACTGTACAGACAGATATGTTCGTCGTACGTCCCCCTTTGATTTGTGCGGTTATTTGAAGCCGTGTTGGTTGTCTGTCAGCACCGACACCTAGATAAACGCCGCTGTTCTCGGTCGTTAAGTGAAGGCCTTCGGCCACTGCGTTGTCCGTGGTGAGAGGTAACGCCTGAAATGGGGTATTCTTGACACGCTCTGACTCTGTGGACCTCGTAATATTGGAATATAATAATCAAGTGGTTATTGAGTTCCCTAACGATTCTGAATATGGGTTGTCCCGTGCGTGTAATTCCAGCTACCATTCCGCGTCCAGAGCCTGTTAACTGCCGTCGTGCGGCCACAATCACGTCGGTAAACTCTCCACACGAGTCGGCTGAGTACAAAGGACAGGTCAGCCGATGCAGTCAGTGGCCCTTTACACCTGGCGTATGCGCTGCTACCGCCGTCTGTATATGTGCATATCGCTGCCAATGACTTTTGCTACGCCAGTGTATGCAGGGAAGTACGCCGCACAGAAATCGGAAATGTGCAGTGGCGACAGTTATGCTAGTGGTAAGTTAAAACACTGAGAAGTGATAACGACCCGGAAAAAAAAAGTTTTGGAGTTTTGACAGACGTCAGGTAAATGAAGAAAATATACCTTCGTCGGCTCCGAAATTACACAGTTGAGTCAGTCGCCCAGAAAAGAAAAAAGCTTTCCGACGTCGAACGGAACTGAAGGTAAGCTGCAAAAAACACATACTTGGAGGGACGTGGAAATAGGCCGTGGACGCAGACAACGCTCCGGCGATTCTCCGTGACCTCGGCCAGCGCAGTCACTGTGCGTGTGTGCGTGCGTGCTGTTGTTTAACGCTGCGGACAACTGGCGAACGCGATTGGCCTGCACACACTGGCCCGGCTTTTTACGTTCCAGTCTCCTTCTCCTGCATACCGACACGGATCTCGAGGGAAATGCGAGCTTTCGTTGCCAAAGTAGGCGAACACTGCAGGGTCCACAGCTGCGCCGTTATTTCCGTAAATGTTATTTTGAAACTCGGCTGCTGGCCACGCGTTACCCACCGTACCCCGCCTAAGTCCGCACCCTATTTCTTACTGTGCCGCATATACAGGGTTCTTCCCGTTCCGTTTGCGGGAATTGGCCGCGCGCCTCAGAGCCAGCCGCTGTTCCACGCCTTTGTCTGCACTGTCTCTACGGGAGAGATAAACGTCCCGTGCTGAGAATATCTTTAGTTCCCGCCCTGAAAGATCGTTCTCAGAGTTTCCTACGGAGCCCTCTCCTGCCGTGCACGTCTGCTGCGCTTTATCGACGTCTGTGTTACACTCTGCACCTTTGTCGCCAGTCAGCCACGCCTGTGGAGGTGCTCACTGACCGCCTTCGAATGCCCTCCGTGTTCCCCGGTTAGTGCTACCTCATATAGCTCAGCCGTAGTGAAGCAATATTGCAGTAGGAGGGCGACGGAGACGTCGAGGTGTGCGACGTATCGCCGGCTGACGAGGAGAGTACGCCCAGCGGTGGCCATAGCGTGAGCCGGCCGCGGTGGCCGAGCGGTTCTAGGTGCTTCAGTCCGGATCCACGCCGCTGCTACGGTCGCAGGTTCAAATCCTGCCTCGGTCGTGGATGTGTGTGATGTCCTTAGGTTAGTTAGGTTTACGTAGTTCCAAGTCTAGGCGACTGATGACCTCAGATGTTAAGTCCCATAGTGCCCAGAGCCATTTCAGCCATAGCGCAAGAGATGCTGTTCAAGTTGGCTGGTTGACCCTTCCACTCAGTTTTTTATTACAGAGGCCAACCGTCTCTCCGGCCGAACACGCTGAGCAACCGTGCCGGCGTCCGCACTCGTCACCCAGCGCGCACTGCCTCGCCGTGTGCTTGGCTTTCTCTTTCTACGGCTCGTATTCAACTGCTGGTGGACTCTGCTGTCTTTCCGCAACTGTCGATTCGCAACTTTTTCTGTGATGTCACTCGTCCCCACCTCCGAGAAGGCACGAACTCTGTACGTAATTTTTACGTTCTACAGCTATTCCACTGGCGGCTAGTGGCTGTTGACTTCAAGAAGAGCGCCGGTTTTCTGAAGTACTGTTCTCCGTATAAGCCGAACACTGATTTGCAGGTTTCTCGCTCCTTTGATTGAGGACGAACTGAACAGCATTTTTAAGGAGTCTTGTTCTGTTGATTGTAGACTTAAGCCGAGCACCTGAGTGTGGGACTCTTGTTCAGTCTGTGTACGGATAGTGTTCGTTCGCATCTTGCGAGATCCGAAGTTTCGTGTGCAGCCTCTTTTGTAGATCAGCTGCTAATCTCCAGTATCTTTACCTACAGATGAGCCCATTTGGTCGTTCCATTTGATATCTCTACACCTAATAACTTCCAAATGCTTATACCGCTCATCTGACTATAAGTGTGTCACACCATCCCTACGGTCGTGAAATACGTAGGTTTGTGTTCCTCTACCTCAAGAGTCTGTAACCAGGCTGGTAACTTGGCGAGGTCTAACCGAATATCACTCCAATTTTAACGTCGTGCAATTTTCTGATAGATACCTGCATTTCTGCGGAAAGTTGACAGCACAAAATTCAGTTGAGTCTACACTCTTTTGTAATCTCTGAAATCACAATTAAATAATTTTCATTAGTAGACGAAACTTCTAAACGCCTTTATTTTTAAAGGACAGTCACTTAAATTATTGTCTTGTGTAGTATCTGCTTGTAATTCGAGAATGCTAAGCCGGCAGCAGTTTTGAGGAGAGTTTCCGGCTGTGTCCCCTGTCCTGCAACACGTGGTGAGTTCCAGGAGAAGGGCCGACACCGAGGCGGCTCGGGTGAAGGTGTGGCGAGTTGCCTCAGCAAACTGCGACGCAGCCGCCAGTGATGTTTCGGTGAAATCCGCCGTCTACACACACGGAAAGTGAGCGAATCCAATGTTGGTGTGCACACCGCTCACTTTACCGCATCGTCTGACTCGACCACGAGCATTTCCATTCACGGGCTCACCTTTCCCCTTAGCAGGCTACTGTGAGACCATGCAAGTCACGGCAAACGCTAGACTGACGGGGAGCTCGATACCAACACGCACTACAATCACTGAGCTGTCTAACAAATACGCAGTTGTGTTTGAGTGACAGCTCCAGAAACGAACAGCAATGTTTTTTGAAGTCGCCAGTTTTGCTGCTGGTTGAGATCGCGCTGCGACTCTCTCCTACCTGCGACGGTCTTTCCTTGTCTCAAGTGACAACTAGAGGCGACATCTCGTAGTACTGCTGTGCTGCTGCCTCAGCCCGCCCCTGGAATATGACGACCTCGACATCCAGCGCGGCTCATTCGCCCGTCCGTCTCCAGTGCCTGCCTTCGCGACTCGTCGGCGCCACTTTGAGCCAGCCGGGCACGGCGTGGCGCGTGGCCGGCCACGGGCCGCTGGCCGCCGCCCAATCGACGCGGTTGCGTAACGCGGGCCGCCGCTATACGCGTCGATGACTCAGGCGGCCGCTCATTCACTGTCCGCGCCTGGAACGAGTCCAACAGCCTCTGCCAGCGCCTTCGCCGTTTCTGCGTAGCACCACACTCTGCCGCACGCGTCTCTCCTTCCACCGGCGTTCAGTTAATGCACACCAACATCCCTCCCACCCTGCAAACGAAAGACACACCGTAAACAAAGTGTGAGAATCGGACGGAAGTCGGTAGATGTGATCTACGTGTACAGATAACCAAATGATGACACTTTCAAAAATATTCGATGATTTATTGCAGAGGAAGAGCTTCACAAATTGATCGACTCAACAATGCGTTGGTCCAGCAAGCAGCTATTCGGCTTGTCATTGATCGACAGAATTGTAGGAACACTTCCTGATGGATATCGTGCGAGATTCTGCCCAACTGGCGCGTTAGAGCGTTAGAATCCCGAGATGGTTGAAGGGCCCTGCCCACAGTGCTCCAAACGTTCTCAGTTGGGTAGAGGTTCGGCGACCGTGCTGGCTAAGGTAGGGTTTGGCAAGTTCGAAGACAAACAATAGGAACTCCTGTGGTGTGCGCGGCATTGCCGTGCTGACATGTAAGCCCAGGACAGCTTACCACCTTGCTGGCCGAGGTAGGGTTCGACAAGTAGCAGAAACTCCTGCCCTGTACGGACGGCCATTACCTGTGCAGTGTAGGCCCAGGATGGCTTTCCACGAAGGGCAACGAAATGGGACGTAGAATATCGTCGAGAGCACAACTGACGATAGCCGAAGGGGTTCTGCTATCGAAAGAAATGGCACTCCTGGTTGCCGTGACGTATGGCGGCCATAGCCAGACTGGTATCCCAGTGGTGTCCGGGGCGTATCAGGACACGGCTACGCTGGTCGTCGGGGCGCATTTCGAAGCGGGAGTCATCACCGAAGACAGTTCTGCTCCAGTATATGAGATTCGAGGCCGAGGACACGTCTGGACACCCCCTGGACAGCGGCGGGATACCAGATTGACTGTCGCCCGTCATACGGCCGAACAACCGGGAGAGATGTTCTGGTGTGCCATTTCTGTTTCTAGCAGGACCCCTTTGATTGTCTTCTGCGGCACCCTCACAGCACTTGAGTACGTCGACGACATTCTACGCCCCGTTTTGCTGACCTTCCTGGCAAGCCATCCTGTGTTTACATTTCAGCAGTTAATGTCCGCCTCTACACGGCGAGACTTTCTACTACTTTTCTTCGTGCTGCCCAACCCTGCCTTGGCCAGCAAGGTCGCCAGAGGTCTCCCCAATTGAGAACGTTTGAGCGTTATAGGCAGGACCCTCGAACCATCTTAGGATTTGGATAATCTAACGCGCCAATTGGACAGAATATGGCACGATATCCTTCACGAGGAGGTCCAACAACTCTATCAATGACGAGCCGAATAGCTACTTCCGTGATGGCCAGCGGTGAAGCAACGAGCCACTGAGTTTCTCCGTTGGTGAAACTCTTCCTCTCAACAAAACATGCAATTTATCTGAAACTGTAATAAATTATTTGTCTGTACAAGCACATCACATCTACCAATTTCCGTCCTATTCGGATAGTTGCTTTGTTTTATTGTCTAACAGAGTATTTTCTTGAGAAAGTACTCAGGAGCAACGAAAGCCTGGCATCAAAGTTGGGGCCTACGTGATGGACCGAGTGAAGCAATTCTTCTCTCTCAGAAGCATGACGGACGAACCAACGAGGAAGTAACGATCTGAGCAGTCAAGCAGAGAGAGCGGTCCCGGCCAGAAGATGTCTCACAGCTTCGAGCACGGTCCTTAATCTGAGAAACAAACGTTGAAGGATGCATGTCAGCAATACAACATCGTATGGGAGTGGTTACTGGAGCATGAGAATACCTGAAAGGAACGAATGGAAGCCTTCAAGTCGTGGCGTTTCAAAAGGATGCCAAAAATGAGGTGGACTGACGAAGATAAGAACTGAGCAGCTGGTAGTTCTCATCGACCAGTAAGGGAACACGTCAAAAGGCGTCTTAGAAGAAAGAACTGGACGAAAGGACACGTGTTAATAGATCATGGAATAACTAGAGGCACCTGTAGACGGTGACAACTGTAGGAGGAGACATATTGGCAAATACGCAACGAATAATTGAGGACGTTAGCTGCAAGTGCTACTCTGGCATGTCACAGGAGAAGGTCCTTTTATGAGCTACAGTTACGAATTTACGAGCCCATCGAAAATGGCGAGCACCGTTGGCGGTACACATGCGCACGTATAACGTTCCTCAGGTCTTCTGACACAGACGCTGCTTCCTATACCTAGTCTCTGCTACACACCCGCTCCAATTGAAGTACCCGCCCAAACGTTCCAATCGTCACGGGATCGACGAATATCGATAAGTTTCCGTAAGAGTTAGAAATTTCTCTAATTTTGTCGCCTTTGTCGTGCCGCAAGACACGTGAGGGGTTATTTTGATACGTGTTGGGGCTACACCCTCGGGACAGAAAATGAGAGATTCTACCTCGTTCTGATCTGTTAGTCCCACCTGGTAAGGTTTCAGAATAGCGAGCAACATTCAGGAAGTGGTAGAGCGAGGGTTCCGTAACCCAGCTCCTTTGTGGGTGAGCTACGCGTACGTACGATTCTTCCACCGAACTCGGTGTAGCGCCTCCCTTTCCCGCAGCTGACGCCGCCACTTTAAATCTCCCTGCACGCATATTCCTGGATTTTCATATTATCAACGATAATATTCGCTGATGATACTGATGTCCTCAGTCGAAATGAGGAAGAATTTCAAGACCATTTGAGTGGAATGAACACGTCAACCGAACACAGAATATCGGCTGAGGGTAAACCGAAGAAAGACGAAACTGATGAGGAGTGCCAGGAACCAGATTTGAGATAAAATGAACATGAAAATTGAGAATCACGAAGTAGATGAAATTAAGGAATTGTGCTATCTCGGAAGTAAAATAACACGTGACGGACGGAGCAAGGATGAGGTAAAAGGTAGACCAGCATAAGCAAAGATGGCATTCGTGGCCAAAAGAAGTCTACCAGTATCAGAAATGGGCGTTCATTTGACGAAGACGTTACTGATAATGTCCGTCTGAAGCACAATATGGACTCTGTGGGACGCTGAGAAGCAGAGAATCGAAGCGTTTGAGATTGGTGCTGTCGAAATATGTTTAAAATTAGGTGGTCTGATAGGATAAGGTTCAAAATGGTTCAAATGGCTCTGAGCACTATGGGACGTAACATCTGTCATCAGTCCCCTAGAACTTAGAACTACTTAAACCTAACTAACCTAAGGACATCACACACATGCACGCCCGAGGCAGGATTCGAACCTGCGACCGCAGCGGTCGCGCGGTTCCAGACTGAAGCGCCTAGAACCGCTCGGCCATCCCGGCCGGCGATAGAATAAGGAAATACGATGATCTCCTCTAAATCGGTGATGACACGAAATTTGGAAAAACGGCAAGAAAAACGGACAGGATTATAGGACATGTGTGAAGACGTCACGGAACGACTTCCACTGTTCCACAGACAGCTGAAGAGTGTAAAAAGCTACAGGGAAAGGCAGAGATCGGAAAACGATGATGATTGGCGACGTCGGCTGTAAGTGCTGCTGTGATGAAGTTGTGGCGAGGCGCAGAAAACCAGTGAAAACCTCTTGACTCAAAGAAAGACAAAGAACAGACGGTCCTGGACGGCACATATAATTGTGCCCCAAAAGGTTTGCGATGCCCCGCACGGTGTGGTCGTGGGCGTCCGCGAGAATTTATCGAAGAGTGATGGGGATGTTGCTACAGAATTTGAGAGAATTTTTGAGAATTTATTGCCAAATTGTAGACCTGTTACCTGATGTTTAAAACAGGTCATACACCTTACAATTTTCGTTTTTCATCTTTTTACAGTTTTCCTTTCTTTTTTTATCTACAACATTTACAAAGAATGATAATTTTCAAAATAACTATAATTTAAGGTTGGAATACAAATAAAATTTTGTTGTTTTTTAAGAAGAATATAAAAAGAAGGTAGGGTAGAGATTTATTAGTACCGAATGTGTCTGACGGTGAATACCTCAGAATGGTTTCTTCAAGCCGTTGACCGCCAGTCACACACACACACACACAAATGGTTATTAGTAGAGAAATAATGTTGCTTATCCTATTTATTACTAATGCTATGTATTAACTACTTTAGGTGCCCATCCATGTACGGCATTTGATGTTTTCTTCCCTAGATCGCCAGCACTTTTGCTTATTTACTGTCACATGTCAGCTTCCTCCTCCCATTCCTCCTCATTGTCTCTATTTTCGCTGTCACTGTGGGTATCGCTGTCCATCCTCTGGAGATTGTTGTTACGCTGCACATAGGCATGTCTGTAATGTCGCGTACGCATGTGTTGTTTTTGAAATACTGTTTGTCAGTTCATTTAATTGTGCCCATTGTTCAAAAATGGTTCAAATGGCTCTGAGCACTATGCGACTTAACATCTGAGGTCATCAGTCCCCTAGAACTTAGAACTAACCTAAGGACATCACACATCCATGCCCGAGGCAGGATTCGAACCTGCGGCCGCAGCGGTCGCGCGGTTTCAGACTGTAGCGCCTAGAACCGCTGGGTCACTCCGGCTGACGTGCCCATTGTTCTTCGTCTCTTATTGCTGTGTGTATATGTCTGTATCTGTGTAGTCAAAGTGTAATGTATGTCTATTGTTCGCGTATTGCCCGCGCATTGCTACAACTCTAACATTTTCCGTTTGCCCCATAAATGAGTTGGTGCCTTGCGAGACGCGGCGCCCTCTGCACTGCAAGTGTGGGGCACGGCCAGCTCCTCCAGTCTGCTTCCCGCGTTTTAAAAACAAGAACCGTCTGCCACTTGTGTGTACCAGGCCGGAGCGCTGCCCACCGTTGTCGCGCAACCAGCCCCGCTTTATTGCCTCAGTTACCCGCTTGCATTTCCGCAGCTTTTGCTGCAGTGAAACTGGTAGCCCTCGTTGCTCATGCAGTAAAGTATTCACATGTTATTACCGAGATTCGCAACGAGGTATTTTACGGCTACTGCGGTCGGATGGAAATAACAGCCCCGCAGGCGCGTGATTTATCTCCATGCCCCGAAAGAGAGGGTGAACGCACTTCGCGAACTTCTTCGCAACTTGCCGAAGATGACCGGTGCTATTTCGCCTGGTAACGCGACCCCGTGGAGTGCTTTTGGCAGCCGCGCGTTACTCGTGCACTTGTCGACCGCCACGCGGATGCGACGCGCTTGCAGCCGTCCGCATATTCAAATGGCTCTGAGCACTATGGGACTTAACTGCTTAAGTCATCAGTCCCCTAGAACTTAGAACTACTTAAACCTAACTAACCTAAGGACAGCACACACATCCATGCCCGAGGCAGATTCGAGCCTGCGACCGTAGCGGTCGCTCGGCTCCAGACTGTAGCTCCTAGAACCGCACGGCCACTCCGGCAGACTTTTGTAATTCCTCGTTCATTTTTTTTCATATTCTGCCTAGTGCCAATCCACTCTGATGTCTCTGTAATTTAAAAAAATCTACATTCTTATCTTCCTTAAAACTTATATAACTCCCTAGGAAAGTGAAATTTTGAACTCGTCTCAAAATATCATCGTCAGCTACAATTCTGTTTCGTACCTGTTATCTGCAACGACTTCCACTGCCTTAGTTTTATGTGGCGCTGCCTTAAAATTATAAGTATTTCCAATAACGTTTAAAAGATGGATCAGTTTTTGTAGTTCGTCTTCGCAATTTGCCATTAATAAAAAATGTTCAAATGTATGTGAAATCTTATGGGACTTAACTGCTAAGGTCATCAGTCCCTAAGCTTACACACTACTTAACCTAAATTATGATAGAGACAAACACAGACACCCATGCCCGAGGGAGGACTCGAACCTCAGCCGGGATCAGCCGCACAGTCCATGGTTGCAGCGCCTGAGACCCTCGGCTAACCCCGCTCGGCTTGCCATTTATAGAGTGTAATCAGCATATAATACTATCTCAAAATATTTGTTGTTGTTTATATAGATCCCTTCCGGCGCTCTTTCTTTCCATTTTCAGATGGCGTCGTCTATAGAAGTATTGCGAATAGTAGGTAATACACTCTTGTCTCTAACCTTGATTTATTAATATCTTTTCCCTGTGTAATGCGTTATACAATTATATTTTAGAAAACTCCAGTTTATGGACCCAGTACAGCGCTGCCAGACGAAATGTGACGCGATGCAGTCTGGCGCCTCAGAGCAGCAGGGCCGAGGCAGCACCACCTGGACTGCAGGCCTGCGCGCACACTTGTGACGTCACATACTGATGACCGGCTCTCCATCGGAACGCTCCTGCAGCTATACGAACTGTGCGAGTTTTAGAGCTGAGACCGCATAGAAATTCTCGTGCTTTCCTCTTCTACATGTCCTTGTAATAAAACTATGGAAATTTATATCAGTGCGTAATGTAACTGAACAAAACCGCTCCATGTTATTTCAAGATGTAAAATTATTTTGACGATTTACCTTAAATACGAGTTTCTAGGCTTGGATAAAACCTGTAATTTTAAATTCTGTCTTTTACGTCAGGAGCTACGCATTCTTGCAGTAAAAAATCGGCAATATGCAACAACAAGCAGACGTCTTCAGTTTAAAGTAGCTGGAGCTCCTACAGAATTTAAGAATTTGTTTCCCTGGTTATTTTCGTAAATTTTCCTCTCCACTTCAAAATTTGCTGATCTAACACGAAACTCAGATCATTCGACGAAATGGAGCACATCCTGACATAATGTTTAATAAATCAAAAAACCCGAAAAAATATTTTATTTCCCTGTATCTCCAGAACTTTAGAATCTTAAACATGAAAAGATTGTTTCTCCTATATCACTGATTGAAATTCGTGTCACAGAGTGCTGTTAATTTAATCATAATGCACTTACCTCGAAATTCTGCTTTCTATACTGCTTAATCTGTCGAACACTGAATTCATTAAAGCCATTTTCTAAAGTAGGTTACTCAAATTGAAATTATTTCCGAATAGCTGTGTATGTAAAACTGAACAAAATCATTCTGTAGCTGTTCCAAATAAAATTACTGGAAACTCAATAATCTGGTAGGAATGATAAGGAATACTAAACATTTTCCAGTCACACTAATTAATATAATTATTCTGTGTGACAATAGTTGCAAATATGAGAGAAATTTCACAGTCAGCTTCGTATTAACCTCTCAGCAATGGTCCAGAATTAAGAAACAAATGATACTGGTACATGATACGTAACTGCTTTTAAAAACAATTGGCAAATGTGGTGCAATGGAAACAAATAATACACTACAAATTTTTGGTCATTTACTTACCCTTGAATGATGCGTAGACACAAATTCCTGTCTGGGAATAGCTGCAATCCAGCGATTTCTCAACTTCACACATTTGGGAAATCGAAACGTGCACTTTCATGCCTTTTTGGGATTTATAACTTCCCTGGCAAAAGGGAACGCAGCACTTGTATCCCATACTTCGAAGAACTGTAGGCGAATACTGTACGAAATATTTATCAGTTTCACGTGTGACACACTTTCAACACAACATACACGCCAACAGGACTGTCGACTGAAGATTAGGTGGCCAACAGTTTGTGACGTCACGTGCCAATATGGTCGCTGTGCGTAGGCCTTGTACCTAGAAGGCTTTGGCCGAGGTCGTGCTGGGACACTTTTGATATCAAATTGCTGCGCTAATTGGTTAAATTGATTTAAACCACTGCCCCCTCCCTCCTCCTCTTAACCTATTGTTCTTCTAAGTGGTTTATGACTCCCTGCAGATACATATTGTTATGTTGATTGATTTATGATCCCCTGTGGAAAATTCCATACTTTTTTTTCACCCCTTACCAGTTCAGTCCTGAGCCTCTTTTGCCCCTCCTGGAAAATCTGCTGGCTGTCCCACCCCTTCCCCTCTTTCCCACCCCATTCCTCATACATATTGGTAGGAAAAAGACTCAATCTGATGCATCTCATGACATGAAATTGCAATCAGTGTCAGTAGATAACCCCCAGCCTTCCTCCGTCCCCCATCCTCCACCTCCCCTTCCAGAAAACCTGTGCCACTTCTGACATAAAAAATTTGGTGGGAAGTAGCTCAATTGTGGTGTCTCCACCCTTATGATGTCACCACACATCCTATTTGTGGATACAGCTTATTTGCAAAACTGGCGGGGAATAACTCATCAAATTGGTTGACTGTGTGGACTATTACAATTTGCAGAAAATTAGCTTGCTTTAAACAGTCAGCCGGCCGTTGTGGCTGAGCAGTTCTAGGCGCTACAGTCTGGAACCGCGCGAACGATGCGGTCGCAGGTTCGAATCCTGCCTCGGCCATGGATGTGTGTGATGTCCTTAGGTTAGTTAGGTTTAAGTAGCTCTAAGTTCTAGGGGACTCATGACCTTAGAAGTTAAGTCTCATAGTGCTCAGAGCCATTTGAACCATTTAAACAGTCACAGAAACACATATGTAGCTAAAAAAAAAATTCTGATTGCGCCATCCACTGGCCTCAGGTGCACCAGGAACCACACTGTCTGCGACACACGCCGGACCATTGGCAAACCTTCGAGTCCACAGCACTGGCCTGGGAGGCGCTGGCTGCCTGTGGATCAGTTTCCTCTGAAATGTGTTTTGTTCCCAGACACATGCAGCTGCTGTATGTGCTCGCCCCGCTGTGCAAATACTGACTGAGTTAATTCACAACACCACCAGCAAAGGATGCTGGGGCAATCCCCTCCCCCCTTGCCGCTCCAGTTACTTCCTGTCAGGTGGATACCTCGAAAGTTCCTCTGGAAACGAAGCTCTCTCTCTCTCTCTCGTCACGGTTCACGCTGCTCTCCCCGAGTCCTCCCTCGGGCATGGGTGTGTGTATTGTCCTTAATCAGAGTTAGTATAAGTTAGATTAAGTTGTGTGATAAGCCTAGGGATTGATGACCTCAGCAGGATTTACCCTGCCTCCTATTGGTGGATACACAGTTAAGCCGTTTGGCGGGAAATTCACTACATTGTAGGTAGCTGAAAATAGTAGTGATAATTTCAAATTTCAGCTCAGCTACGCTAGGTTCTTAAACACTTTGCGGTGTGCAGTGCATGCCTTTGACTGGAATGTGCTGCAGTACCACTATTGGGAACAATAATTTGAGATATAGGAAATTTGACATCGTGAGTGGGAATGGTGCCGCTTAAAATGATAGTTGTAATTTCAAATTTCAGCAGGAATATATGCTGTCATAGTCATAGTCACACCCACATCGTTTTCTTTGCCCACGTCTGAACACTGACCACAGTAACTTCACTCTCCAACACATAGTTATTTCAGACAGGCAGTGCAATTACCGTTTACATGTATATAGTGTCTGAAGAAATTATGCAATGTCCACGCTCAGACTGGCTAGATGCTTAATTCTCCTCAGCTCTAGGAAATTATTTGACATTTAGTTCTTCCAGTAAATCAGATTCGAGAAAAGACTGTAGGTATTTTCAGTCAGTGCTTCTGAAAGGCGCTGTATCCCACCAAGACTGAAACAAATGTTGTAAAGCGCAACCGTCCGCCACTGCGTGATAATCAAGAGCGCTTGAAGGGTTGGAAAGACATCACCCATATGGATTGGTGTGCTGTAATATACATTGCAATCGATAGTGCGACAAAGGAAACATGAGGATCTGCAAGGGGAACCAAAGATAGGATGTTCTGCATAACCATGATATTGCAGCCATATTGTCTACCCGATTTGTGCGCGACAGCAGGTCGAGTTGAACCCTAACACTGGCATACTGTGCGGCTCTTTATGAGATTAGTCCATCACCCCTTACAGTCGGATACACTCGTCAACGTTTTGAAATCACTATTCCCCGCGTCAAATCTATACTTCCCTTACAGCTGGACATACATAATTTTTACAGGAATAGTAGTGTGATCACTTTCCACACATGCCTGATGATACGTCGTAACGCTAACCACAGTAACTTTCCGCTCGAGCAGTATGACATCTCCGACAAATAGCATTATTATCATTTTTATAGATCTATAGCGTCCGAAAAATTATAGTATACCCACACCCACTGGGTCTCGTTTCGCAGAGCTTGCCATAGCTACCCAGTAGCAAAACCCTCCCACTTCCCACTGCATTGTTGTTATCATATATTTGTCGAGGAATGAAGGGCGTCATTACAATTAAAAAGCCCTAGCTTATTTTATTTATGTTATGTACTGGTCTTCAATGATAATCGGCGTATGCCAGTGCAGGAAGAACTGACACTCTTAATGCAGAATACCTTAGGAAGGCGCTGCAGTCTGGAACCGCAAGACCGCTACGGTCGCAGGTTCGAATCCTGCCTCGGGCATGGATGTTTGTGATGTCCTTAGGTTAGTTAGGTTTAACTAGTTCTAAGTTCTAGGGGACTAATGACCTCAGCAGTTGAGTCCCATAGTGCTCAGAGCCATTTGAACCATTTTGAACCTTAGGAAGGGCCAGCTACCTTCTATGAAAACGTCACCTTAGCGCCTTTCCCCCCCCCCCCCCCCCCAGATGTCTCATCACTAGGAGATGTCTCGATGTCGCCACTTACACAAAATGATTTAATTTATAGGTCTTCCAGACAATCAGAACCGAGAACATACTCTAGGCTGTCTGCTCTAGGGATGTCGTAAATAAATGGGCCACTGGCCAGATTTCTCCAAGAGTGCTGCGTCATCACACATTGATGTGATAGATTGTGGCTATTGGTATATTCTCATCCACACTCTGTCCTTGCGTTATCACTGAAATGATCCATGGGTCAGTGGGTAATGCGTCTGTTGTAGTCCGGCACTTTCCTGCACCGTGCTGTTTCAGACGCAGAGCCACCACACAGAGAGTCGTTTCGAATGGAATGATTTTCATATACCCAAACGAACACGTAACTGCCATCATTCATCCACATTTTTGGCGTATTTTCTCTCAATTTTACGTATTTTCTATCAATTTTGCAATTTTACCACGTTTTTCCTTAGCTAGAGAGCATTATATTACCAGCTTGGGGGAGTGCAATATAGAACTACTGAATACATCACATGTTTGACCCTATGCAAGTGTTTTAATCTCTGACAAATAGTATTTACAATGTACTTCCTGCTGTGTTGGCAGAAGAGCCAACAACGTGTTGCTAGAGGAGGACGAAATGCACGCGTTTAAGCTCACGCAGACTGGCGTGAGGTCTGGAACAATTAAAGGAGTTGAGTCTAATAAATAAAGAACGAATCTCTTAGAATACTTAACTTTAATCCATAATTGGAGAACATCGCTCTTGATGATACATAATTACAATCTCAATACAAACTGGTACTGGCGCCTTGCTAGGTCGTAGCAAATGACGTAGCTGAAGGCTATGCTAACTATCGTCTCGGCAAATGAGAGCATATTTGTCAGTGATCCATTTCTGGCAAAGTCGGCTGTACAACTGGGGCGAGTGCTAGGACGTCTCTCTAGACCTGCCGTGTGGCGGCGCTCGGTCTGCAATCACTGACAGTGGCGACACGCGGGTCCGACGTATACTAGCGGACCGCGGCCGATTTAAAGGCTACCACGTAGCAAGTGTGGTGTCTGGCGGTGACACCACACTTCCCTATACTGTCTACCAGTCACAAGCATGTGGTGTCAACTAACGAATACCGTACAGAAAAGTTGTTGCGTAGTTTTTGACAACATTCTGCAGTATGTCTACTGAGGTAATAGGAATACACGAAAGTGTTCTGTGTGTGACTTAGAGCGCAACCTACCTGCAATCGTTAATAGCAAACCTCCGCATATTATAGCCAGGAGACGACTTCCAAAGCATGTGTCATACATCATGTCCATCAAACTGATGGAAAGCCTATTTCGCCACCCTCCTCAAGACGACTTTCCCCGTCACATCTTTGACATAAATTGAGAGTTCAGTTTTATAAACGCAGTGATTCGAAGTCAGTGGCAGAGTTTTGTGAGGTATAGAAATCCTTGTGTATTCAATAGCTTGACAGATGTTGTGTGTGGAAGAGACTGTGTCCTCTTCTCAGAGTTAGTGCAGAATGGCGTGTAATTTCACATGTCAAGCACAGCTACTATGCATTTGTCTCTTTCCTCATAAGATATCATTGTTTCATGCAGTTTCCGCTGCTGATGATCATTTTGTAGGACTGATGCGAGCACAGCATAATTCCCAAACTGCAATTGCATATGAACATTGGGTACTATACACCTCTGGAAATCTATATGGTGCATGCATCACAAAGACTTTGTTTTTTTTCTCTTTTGGTGTAGAAGATAGTACTTTTTATCAATTTAAAGTTTCTCATCCTAGTGAGTGGGATGGAAAACTTGCAGGGCAAATGTATGTCAGGAAATATATTACATGCATTGGCGTATTAATAGCGTTGCATTCCATTAGACTAATACATCGAAAACCAGAGTAGGAACCCTGCAGTCTGTTATCAACTCTGATTGGCTGGAAGATGTGGTGTCACCGCCAGACACCACACTTGCTAGGTGGTAGCTTAAATCGGCCGCGGTCCATTAGTACATGTCGGACCCGCGTGTCGCCACTGTGTGATCGTAGACCGAGCGCCACCACACGGCAGGTCTCGAGAGACGTACGAGCACTCGCCCCAGTTGTACGACGACGTTGCTAGCGACTACCCGGACGAAGCCTTTTCTCTCATTTGCCGAGAGACAGTTAGAATAGCCTTCAGCTAAGTTAATGGCTACGACCTAGCAAGGCGCCATTTGTACCATTGCATGTATCTCAAGATAGTCACTTGTATCATCAAGAATGCTGTATACCAAAGGACAATATAAAAGTTAAGTGTTCTAGTAGCTACGTTCTTTTCTTTATCACATTCATAACTTATCCTGTTCCAGACTTCACGCCAGACGGCGTGAGTTGACGCGTGCCCTTTCGGCTACTTCACTGTGGACTGGCTGCCTTGTCAGTCCACTACAGAAGACCTATAAGTTAACTCATTTTCTGGACGTGATAAATCAAAACAGCCCGTGGGGATGAGATATCTGGAAGGAGGTTCCAGGCGCTAAGGTGACGTTATCATAAAAGTTAGCTGGACCCTTGTAAGGTACTCTTTCTGCAGTAAGTGTGTCACTTCTTCCTCCTCTGGCATACGTCGACTATCACACAAGAACATACATGACACAAATAAAAGAAGCTAGGGCTCTTAATTGACGGCCTTCATTCCTCGACAAGTATGTGATGGGAGAGTTTTCCTGTTGGGAAGCTATTGTAGGCTGTTCGAAACGACACCCAGCCGGAGTGACTGTGAGCATACCATAACTTTTAGGACACTACAGACCTACAAGTGATAATCGCGGGACTTATCGGGACTGTTATGCTGGTGGATCGTAAAGTTACTCTGGTTAGTGTTCTGACGTATCACCAGACGTATATGGAAAGTGATCAGACTAGTATTCCCGTAAAAATTATGTATGTCTAGCTGTACGGGGACAATAGATTTGACGTGGGGAACTGTGATTCAACGCATTGACGAGTATAGCCGACTGTAAGGTGCGATGAATTCATTTCATGGTCACGCAGAACGTCCTCTCTTCGACTCGCCTAGCAGATCCTCACGTGCTCTTTGACCACTATAGATTTCAACCCATACGGGTGATGTCTTTCCAACCCTTCAAGCGCTGTTGATTATCGCACAGCGTTGAAAGCTTGTGCTTTACAACACTTGTTTGAGAGAGGCTTGGCGAGATGCAGCGGCTTCCTGAAGCACTGACTGAAAATACCTACAGTCTTTTCTCAAATTTGATTTACTGGAGGAACTAAATGTCAAATAATTTCCTAGAGTTGAGGAGAATTAAACATCTAGCCAGTCTGAGTGTAGACATTAGATAATTTCTTCAGACACTATACAGATGTAAACGGTAATTGCACTGCTTGTCTGAAATGACTATGTGTTGGATAGTGAACTTACTGTGGTCAGTGTTCAGACATGTGCAAAGAAAACGATGTGGGTGTGACTATGTCCAGTCGTAAGAGAGGTACAGATTCTCCGAGTTTTACGTGGAAAATTGCGGTTTCAGTGCTCTGATAGCCATAAGAGGTATGAAAGATGTTACGTGGAAAATTAAGTCTAGTCATAAGGAGGAGATACGGTAGATTCACGTGGCAAACAGTTATTTCCAGAGCTTCAGTTGTCATGACAAGGCATTTCTGGTACTTTGGTCGTTGTTGAATGTCACCAGATTGGCGCAGTGGTCACAATATTTAATGGAAATTACTGATAAAATCCTTAGGATGACTAGTCTTGCCGGCCGCGGTGGTCTAGCGGTTCTAGGCGCTCAGTCTGGAGCCGCGCGACTGCTACGGTCCCAGGTTCGAATCCTGCCTCGGGCATGGATGTGTGTGATGTCCTTAGGTTAGTTAGGTTTAAGTAGTTCTAATTTCTAGGGGACTGATGACCATAGATGTTAAGTCCCATAGTGCTCAGAACCATTTGAACCATTTTTGACTGGTCTTGGCGTCTGGGTGCATGGCGGAGGTACCCGCTGGCCGGAACGAAAGGACGTTTTCGGCTTCAGGCGAGAGCCCAGCTGATGTAATCGTTTCACCCTCAGGATGGGTTAATAGTGAACTAATAGTATATATTGGGCAGCCTTCGTGATTGCATGTGTTGTGTGAGAAGAGTCAATATGGTGAGTGTTGGACTATTATTCCTTCATGTACAGTGATCAGCTGATAGCTTTGCGGTCACAGTGGCAGCCTCTCTGGCCCCCGAGCGTAGTAAGGTAGGGCTGGTGTGTGGACGCTGGGATGCGTGGGGCGGCGGTGGCCTACCTAAGTTTCCACTACCTCTGGCGCCTGTACATAGCAACTACTACGGATTGAATCGTGGTTTAAGTGTATGAGTTCACAAAGTGCCTTATTCGTGTGCAGATGGCTGCTGTGTGTGGCTCTGACTGCTTCTCGCTACATGTCAGTGCACTCGGTCTTGCGGCGGAAACAGGCAGCGGTATTTGCTTAAATAAAGGTGGATTTATTGTTGTTATTGTCCTATCACGCCCTTTCTCCTCCTTCTTCTTCCATGTGTAGCACAGTGAACCAACTTTGGAATTCTATAATGCTTTAAAAAATAAATGTAGCAGACATGTTGGTGGTCGGGAATTACTCAAATGTGACTGCATAAATTCCTGCCGAAGTTTGAAATTACATCTATCATTTTATACAGCACTGCTTCCAATCATGATGCCTGATTCCCTATTGATCAATTTACTGTTTCCAACAGTAGTATTGCAGCAGATTCGAGGCAAACTCCTGCCCTGTCTCCTGCACATTGTTTAAGTAGCGCAGCTGTGCGGAAATTTGAAATTATCACTACCGTTTCAGCTATCTCTTGCGTGGCGAATTTCTCGCCAAACGACCTAACTGTGCCGATACCCTCCACTGGGAGGAAAAGAAAATGTAAAAATGTAGAATTGGGAACAGTAGGTTCTGCGAACTGTCAGTTGCAGAATCAAATCCCAGACAGACCAGGAATCTCCCCCAAATTTGCCAGTCCACCAACAGGAGGCAAGGAAAAACTGTCCCACGTTGAAGGTATCGATTAATTAGTGAGTCAGTTTGATAGAGTGGGGGTAGTGCAAATGGCCTGTTTCCAAGACATCTGGGGAGGGCTGGGGATTTAGTAGGTATCCTCTACTTTGCTCAGAAGGGAAGAGAGTTTAGTATGGTTTCCAGCAGCATTCAATAGACGTTGGCTGGTAGGAAGCAGCCACTTAGAGAGAGAGAGAGAGAGACAGAGAGAGAGAGCATGTGTTTTGACACGAATTTTCTAGGTGTCAATATCAAAGAGTTGCCGCCACCTGATGCTTTGTCTGACAGGAAGGGAGGGTTGACAGATGGAAGGTGGAGGAGAATGGAGGGGAAGGGGTGTGGAGGATGCTCCTTCCAGCGTCCTCTGCTGGTGGTATTGTGAACTAACTCAGGCAGTATTTGCACAGCAGGCTGAGCACATATAGCAGCTGCATCCACTGACCTGGTGTGGAGGAATTGTGTTTGAAAACAAAACAGGAAGTGAGTCTGGTATCAAATTTCAAAGAAAGCCGACAGTCGGCAGGTACATACATTCCTCCACACGTGACCAGCAGTCCAGAGCTTGGGACTAAAATTGTTGCCCGGGATCCGGCCGCAGCACGCGTGAATATGCGATGTCCCAGCTGCCGCGGTTCCCATCACAGTGGAGGAGGGGAGGCCTGGGGGGTTTTCCATGAAGAGGAAAGGAGGTTCAGAACTGGACTGGTAAGGGGTAACAAAAAGAAGTGTCCCTTTTCCCAGAGGGGTAGGGGAGGTCGATGGATAAGGTGCTCTTCAGAAGAATGGACTATCCCCAGGGTAATAAATCAGGTATCCCCAGGGAGTCATAAACAACGTAGGAGATTAATAGGTTAAGGTGAGGAGGGAAGGGACAGTAGTTCAATTGATAAATTTAATTAATTAGCATATCGATTTGCTATCGAATGTGTCCCTGGACCGCGTTTGGCCTGCTACTTTTCTGTGCTATACAATGACAATTTGTGAGACTTCCTCCTTCTGTCTTGCGATTGTCTCTGTATCGAGTACAATAAGAAATGATCGTGTATTGAACAGACATTCAGTTAGTATTGTGGAGTATGCATCAATGACACCAGTGCTGAACAGAGTAATGAGAACACAGAACATAAAAGAGTGAGAAATGATTGCAAGTGATATGTCACATATAGGTGCAGCAATATGGAAAAGAGAGAGAAGATATAGAACGAAATACAAATATGTAATGTGGTTTCCTATGAACCAATACCCGAAATCTGGGCACTAACATACCGAAAGAACATTCTACATACCTCCTTCCCCTAGCCAAGTTGTAAGTAACTATACATCTTTCATTAGTTAATTGTCTACAAGGGTCTGACCTCACTCTGTTTTGTGAGAGCAAAAGCTCCTGATGCAGCAAAGTGTAGGATCGGGTAATGGGAGCTCACCTCTACAAAAGACTTATCTGGCAGAACTTTGTCGGTATGAAAAATACGACGGAACAGTTGTCCAGATGTGTGTTGTGTTTGATTTAAAAACACACCGTGTTTCAGGAACGCACGATTCCGCTGCGATTATATCATAATAATTTTCAGAACCTGATAATGGGGTCATGTCTTCTCATAATGTGTTTTTTTTTTAAGTTGTGGTTTCAACGCGCGGCATTTCGGCGCCTAGCCTTATGCGCTGTACAGGAATTCACAATGAGAGATGTGCTAGTACACGAAAGCTGTTACGCTTGGGAGGTTGGGAGAGGAATAACATCTGAAAAATTTTCAGGTTTCGAGTCACCACTGTCTCGATGACTCATTTGTATTTTACCTGGTGTAGTGTATCTCTGGACTGAATCAAATATTCGCCGCAGACCTGACTGCACCAGTTCGAGACGTGGTCCGCTGTGATGTGGACAACAGTGAACAGAACAGTCGGTGAGCACGTTTGTTGCCGGTCGACGACCTTCCGACGTGGGAGATTGCCCAGTGCAGTGCCTGGAGAGACTCCAGCCACGGATTGGATGGAAGCCACGGCTGCCAACTAGCAGCCACGTAAGAGGGAAGTGCCCCGTTAACACAAGTGCGGACGTGTCCCCAGCCCAGCGGAGCGCAGCGCCCGGTTACGAGCGAGACATCGCGGCAACCCTAGGCCCCGTCTGTCGGCCGCGAACCTCCCCTGCCCTGTCCAGGGACCTCCGGGTGTCCCCACCAAGCTCCGTGCAGCCATCGAGAAAACAGCCCTGGTGGCAGTCGAGGGTCGAACCGCTGTCCTCCCTCGGCAGCTCCCTAAAACATTGCGTGCTAATAGCACCTGTACTGTTTGACACTCCAGGAAGTATCTACTGTGCGGAATCCAAACGCCAGTCTTTATTATAACGAATCTGAATTGGTGCAAGTGAAAGTGAAACGAAACACAGTAAGATACCTCCCCACCCCCCTCCCCGCATTCCCCCACCCCCCTCGAAGCTTAACAGAAGCCTTTGAAACGGAGTGCTGCAGAAGATTAGATGGGTGGATCGTATAACTGATGTCGAGGTACCGAGCCAAACAGCTTGCACAGCTTGACTGAAAGAAGCAAGAATTCTGAAACGTCAAATCCTGTTGCATCAGGGAACCGTAAGTTCGATTTTGGAGATAAGTAATTATGCGTGAAAACTGTAGAGGGAGACCAAGAGTTGTCTACAGTAAATGATTCTAAACTGATCCAGGTTGAAGGAGTATTGCAGGGACCAAGAGACTCGCACACGACAGACAAACGAGCTGTAGCAATATTTAACTCAGGTAATACGAAAACGTGTTTGACCGTTTTAGCATGGTGAATTCTGTGTGAACTCTCATCACACATATCGCCAGAACAAACATATGTACTACAATATTATTCACTTGGGCTGTTCTCTTCCACACGTATTCTTGTACAGCTTCTACTCCATAAGATAAACCAAAAGTTATCAAAAGTATTGAAAACTTAAATGTATTTACTGTGTCACTTCATATTTTGAGAACTGGTATGACACTCTGAGATGTCCTACTAGACACCAGCTTTTTGTCGCCTACACGGTCCGTTCACATTAATGTGAACACCGCGTATGCTACACGCCAACGTGCAGTGACCACTCACAGACGACAGGTGGCAGCACTAGCAGTGCAGGAGGCCGGGACGGAACGGATAAAAGTGCGGCCGTTGTCGTAAGCGGAGCACGTCCAAAAGGGCACGGTCATTGGCTTTCGGGTCGAGGGTGGCAGCATTTCCGAAACGGCTAAGTTTCTAAACCGTTCGCGTGCCGCCGTCGTTAAAGTGGACCGGACGAGGCAAAATGGCGCTATCCGAAACCAGCGTTGAGGCAAGTGTGATGCGCCACAGGCCGCAGATGCTGGGGGTGAACGGCGGCTGCGGAGAAGTGCGCCGGCGACTAGCCGTGCAGCTACTGAGCGACTGACGACCCAGGTGAACCGTGAACCGAGGGGCTACCGAAGGTGTGTTCTCAGTGGCCGTCCGGCGAACGCTGCCGTGTACGGGCCTCCACAGCAGGCGCGTGACTGCTGTCCGTCGGCGGCGAACGCCGGCATTTGACAACAACTAAATTTTCTTCATATTTCAACCTTAAATTATTATTATTTTGAAAAGTATCATTCTTTGTAAATGTAGATAAAACAAAAGAAAAGAAAACTGTAAAAAGACGAAAATCGAAAACTGTAAGATGTACGACCTGTTTCAAACATCAGGTAACAGGTCTATATTTTGGCAATAAAAATAAAAATAAATAAACTGTGCGTCCACTGAGTGGCGACAGCCGGCCTCCTCAGCTGTCACGTTTTACGCTCCATCTGACTCAAAGTAAACGCCACGCACGATTCCAAGGGTCGAGGCCGGAAGAGAGAGGATTGTGGTCTGCCGTTATCTCGATCATTGTGGAAGGCGTCAACACAAGTATGCACCTATCCTTGTGGTCCGTGTTCACCACTACGCGCAGTCTGTTTCTCCTCGGCACGACGGTATCGACCAGCAGAACGTATCAACGCGTCACACAGCTCGCAGTGTACTGGCGTGGTTCTAAGAGCACCAGCACGAGTTGGTCGCACTCCCCTGGCCTCCAAACTCCCCGGATTTAAACACAGCTGCGAGCGATCGGGCTATTCGCGCCATGAATCCTCGACCTAGAAATACAGGGTAGCCCATTGATAGTGACCGGGCCAAATATCTCACGAAATAAGCATCAAAAGAAAAAACTACGAAGAACAAAACTCGTCTGGCTTGAAGGGGGAAACCAGATGGCGCTATGGTTCGCCCGCTAGATCGCTCTGCCATAGGTCAAACGGATATCAACTGCCGTTTTTTAAATAGGAACCCCCATTTTGTATTACATATTCGTGTAGTACGTAAATAAATATTAATGTTTTAGTTGGACCACATTTTTCGCTTTGTGATAGATGGCGCTGTAATAGTCACAAAGGTATCACGTAACATTCCGCCAGTGCGGACGGTATTCGCTTCGCGATACATTACCCGTGTTAGAATGGACCGTTTACCAATTGCGAAAAAGGTCGATATTTGTGATCAAAATGCCCAACGGGCGTGTGCTATGTATGCTGCTCGGTATCCTGGACGACATCATCCAAGTGTCCGGACCGTTCGCCGGATAGTTACGTTATTTAAGGAAACAGGAAGTGTTCAGCCACATGTGAAACGTCAACCACGACCTGCAACAAATGATGATGCCCAAGTAGGTGTTTTAGCTGCTGTCGCGGCTAATCCGCACGTCAGTAGCAGACAAATTCCGCGAGAATCGGGAGCCGGCCGGAGTGGCCGAGCGGTTCTAGGCGCTACAGTCTGGAACCGCGAGACCGCTACGGTCGCAGGTTCGAATCCTGCCTCGGGCATGGGTGTGTGTGATGTCCTTAGGTTAGGTTTAAGTAGTTCTAAGTTCTAGGGGACTGATGACCTCAGAAGTTAAGTCCCATAGTGCTCAGAGCCATTTGAACCATTTTTGAGAATCGGTAATCTCAAAAACGTCGGTGTTGAGAATGCTACATCAACATCGATTGCACCCGTACCATATTCTATGCACCAGGAATTGCATGGCGACGACTTTGAACGTCTTGTACAGTTCTGCCACTGGGCACAAGATGACAGAATTTTTGCACCCGTTCTATTTAGCGACGAAGCGTCATACACGATCGGCGGTAACGAAAACCGGCTTAATATGCACTATTGAGCAACGGAAAATCCACGATGGCTGCGACAAGTGGAACATCAGCGACCTTGGTGGGTTAATGTATCGTGCGGCATTATGGGAGGAAGGATATTGACCCCATTTTATCGATGGCAATCTGAATGGTGCGATGTATGCTGATTTCCTACGTAATGTTCTACTGACCTTACTACAAGATGTTTCATTGCCTGACAGAATGGCCATGTACTTCCAACATGATGGATGTCCGGCACATACCTCGCGTGAGGTTGAAGCGGTATTGAATAGCATATTTCATGACAGGTGGATTGGTCGTCGAAGCACCATACCACGGCCGCACGTTCACCGGATCTGACGTCCCCGGATTTCTTTCTGTGGGGAAAGTTGAAGGATATATGCTATCGTGATCCACCGACAACGCGTGACAACATGCGTCAGCTCAATGTCAATGCATGTGCGAACATTACGGAAGGCGAACTACTCGCTGTCGAGAGGAATGTCGTTACACGTATTGCCAAATGCATTGAGGTTGACGGACATAATTTTGAGCATTTATTGCTTTAATGTGGTATTTACAGGTAATCACGCTGTAACAGCATGCGTTCTCAGAAATGATAAGTTCACAAAGGTACATGTATCACATTGCAACAACCGAAATAAAATGTTCAAACGTACCTACGTTCTGTATTTTAATTTAAAAGACCTACCTGTTACCAACTGTTCGTCTAAAATGTGAGCCATATGTTTGTGACTATTACAGCGCCATCTATCACGAAGCGAAAAAAGTGGTCCCACTAAAACATTCATATTTCTTTACGTACTACACGAATATGTAAAAAAAAAAGTGGGGGTTCCTATGGCAGCGCCATCTAGCAGGCCAACCATAGCGCTATCTGGTTTCCCCTTTCAAGCTGGCCGGCCGGAGTGGCCGTGCGGTTCTAGGCGCTACAGTCTGGAACCGAGCGACCGCTACGGTCGCAGGTTCGAACACTGCCTCGGGCATGAATGTGTGTGATGTCCTTAGGTTAGTTAGGTTTAATAAGTTCTAAGTTCTAGGCGACTGATGACCTCAGAAGTTAAGTCGCATAGTGCTCAGAGCCATTTGAACCCTTTCAAGCTAAACAAGTTTCGCTCTTTGCAGTTTTTTCGTTCAACGATTATTTCGTGAGATATTTGGCCCAGTCACGATGAATGGACCACGCTGTATAGCGAATCTTGCCACGGCTCTGGAGTCGACATGGCTCCACATCCCTGTGACTGCTTTCCAGAACCTCATTGAGTTTCTTCCTGCACCTCTCGCGGCGATCCGCGCCGCAGAAGGTGGTTATTCACGCTTTGGGCAGTATAATATACCTGACGGCATATGCGATCGTGTTTCTAAACCGATGATTTCACTGCCTGTACTGAGGAGTCTGGTGATGCAGTTCAGCGACTCCGAAATCGATCGCTCTTGACTATATCATCATCCAGAACACAATTGTTAGTGGAATATAAATTATTTAAATAAAGATTTTTTAAAATAATATTGTAGCTGAAGAGCTCGGTCCATTTGTCAGTGGCGCCCAACATCAATCAGTACTCCAGAATGAAATTTCCACTCTAAAGCGGAGTGTGCCCTGATATGAAACGTCCTGACAGATTGAAACTGTTTGCCGGCGACCCGTCCTCACAGCTGTACTTCTGCCAGTACCTCGTCTCTACCTTCCAAACTTGACAGAAGATCTGCTGCAGACGTTCCAGAACCAGCACTCCTGGAAGAAAGGGTACTGCGGAGATCATCCAGTACTGTCTGTCTTTTCATTGAGAGTATGTTTTGGTTGTGCAATTTCCAAATTGCTTAGAATGTCTGATCTGCAGTTTCTGTTCCGCACATGCAACCGTATTATAGATATTTCATTATTCTCGATATTGCGTCGAGTTACATGCAAATTTTTGTAGAACCATTTACAAAGTATACTTTTTTCGTTACTGCACATGCAATGGACATCGTTTAGAGCTTTTAACGGGAATGCTGTTTTTATAATGTGACGTGGCTGTGTTTCAAATTTACTTTAAAGAAACGTCTATGTGGGTTATGTTTTCGTGCATCGACTTGTTGTTGGAATGTATAGACCTATTTGGAAATACACAGCATATGTCAGGGTAACGGTATGCAGTCGATCACAGAGTTATATTGGGAAATGACACACTAAAAACTGTAGATGACTTTTGCCGTTTCGGCACCAAAATAACTGACAATGTTGGAACTAGAGTGTATATAAAATGCAGAATGGCAAGAGTAAGAAAAGAATTTTTGAAAAAGTTAAATTTGTTAACACTGAGTATAAATTTAGAGTGTCGGGTACTCTTTTCTGGAGGTATTTGTACGGAATGTAGCGCACGGAAGTGAAACGTTGGCGACAAGCAGTTGAGACTAAAGAGAGCAGGAGCTTGTGAAATGTGCTGCTGCAGAAGAAAGGTGGAAAATAACGGGCAGACCACGTTACTAATGAGGAGACGCTGAACGGAATCTTAGGAAACGAGAAATTAAATGGCACAACCTGGCTAAAAGAACGGGTTGTTTGACAGGTCGCAGCTTGACGCGTCAAGGAACCGTTAGTTCGGTAATACGCGGAGGTGTGGGAAGCAAGAACCGTAGAGAGAGACGAACGCTCGAATAGAATCGGCAGGTTCCAGGGGGCGCGGTCCTGCAGCAGTCATTGAGAGATGGAAGAAGGAAGCTCGCGCACGGGATAGAGTGGCGTGGAGAGGCGCGTCAGGCCGTTCCGCGGACTGAAGACCTCAGCGGCAGCGGCGGCTGTGAGCAGAGCATTCGTGCGTCGGTGTGTGGTCACGACACGTGTCCACCGAGGATGAAACACTGTAGAGGAAGTTCGTCATGTACGGGAAGTGAATCAGACGGGTATTTTGTCTGAGTTTCTCCTGGCGTACATAATTTTCAAACAACTTACGGGAATTCAGCCAGGTAATATTTACAGTGACCGCCGATAAAATCGGCGAGAGTACACCCCGCCATTTTCAAGGCAGAAACTGCAACGGACAGGCGATGTACAAGCAAATTTAAAACCTCTGCTCTTAGAGTAATGCAGGATAACACACACACACACACACACACACACACACACACACACTGAACACTAGTGCCACCAAAGATGACCAAAAGTCAGAGGTATCGATAGTGAAAGACTACGAACTAGCAGGTGAGCTAACGTTGAGTCTGTCCCTCTGCTTCTTGACAAGGGAGAGAGCAGGATTCTAAGCAGAGTTCAAAGAAAAACCTCCATCTCTGTTCACAAGGTTGCTCCCTAATTTTATCTCAACTACATTTCGTCAGAATGTTTATAGTGAAAGACAGATCGAACGTGCGTTGCGCTATCGACCAACTGTGCATCGGGTGACTGGTGATAATACTGAACCTACACCGAAGTCTACTGACTTTTTGCCTCATGCAGGAAGCACTTCCAGCAAGATCGGTCGTATTTTACGGAAATACCATGTGAAATGTATTTTCCGACCTCCATCTAAAATTAGAGTGCTTTTGGATTTTGTTACGGATGAACCTGCTTTGCGTAGCTGTGGCATGGCATACATTGGTCGTACTATCAGGACCGTAGAGGACCGATGTACTGAGCATAAACGGCACGGAGCGAGGTGGCGCAGTGGTTAGACACTGGACACGCATTCGGGAGGACGACGGTTCAATCCCGCGTCCGGCCATCCTGATTTAGGTTTTCCGTGATTTCCCTACATCACTCCAGGCAAATGCCGGGATGGTTCCTCTGAAAGGGCACGGCCGACTTCCTTCCCCATCCTTCCCTAATCTGACGAGACCGATGACCTCGCTCTCTGGTCTCCTTCCCCTAAACAACCAACCACCCATAAACGGTACACACGATTACAGCAGGCAAGCAGACTTGCCACTGCCCAACACTACTTGAATACTGGTCACCCGCTACGGTCGCAGGTTCGAATCCTGCCTCGGGCATGGATGTGTGTGATGTCCTTAGGTTAGTTAGGTTGAAGTAGTTCTAAGTTCTAGGGGACTGATGACCTCAGAAGTTACGTCCCATAGAGCTCAGAGCCATTTGAACCATTTTGAACTGGTCACCCTGTATTATACAGGGTGAGTCACCTAACGTTACCGCTGGATATATTTCGTAAACCACATCAAATACTGACGAACCGATTCCACAGACCGAACGTGAGGAGAGGGGCTAGTGTAATTGTTTAATACAAACCATACAAAAATGCACGGAAGTATGTTTTTTAACACAAACCTACGTTTTTTTAAATGGAACCACGTTAGTTTTGTTAGCACATCTGAACATATAAACAAATACGTAATCAGTGCCGTTTGTTGCATTGTAAAATATTAATTACATCCGGAGATATTGTAACCTAAAGTTGACGCTTGAAACCTCCGACGTTCAGTTGCGTGTTGTAACAAACACGGGCCACGGTCGGCGAGCAGCATCTGCAGGGACATGTTTACGATGACGACCGTGTTTACGAGTGTGGCTGTAGTGCACTGTTGTGGTTTGGTCTAGCTGTCGCAGTGTCCGCATGTAGCGCTTGCTGCTATTGTTATTCTGCATTCGTCTCCGCACGCAGACCAACTGTAGTACACCGTGTTACCAGACGTCTGTGACAGTGTAGTGTTGTAGGAACTGTGACCATGGTGTATTCGAACTCTGAAAAGGCGGAGACGATACTCATCTATGGCGAGTGTCGACGAAATGCAGCTGAAGCCTGCAGGGTTTATGCATAACGGTACCCGGACAGAGAGCATCCAACGTGCCGCACATTGTAAAACATCTACCGCCAACTGTATGCAACAGGTATGGTCGCAGCACGCAAACGGGTCCGTAACAGGCCCGTCACAGGAGAAGCGGGTGCAGTTGGTGTGTTAGCTGCTGTTGCCATGAACCCACACATGAGTACACGGGACATTGCGAGAGCCGGTGGAGTGAGTCAAAGTAGTGTCATACGCATACTGCATCGTCGCCGCTTTCACTCGTTTCATGTGTCGCTACATCAGCAATTACATGCTGATGACTTTAATCATCGAGTGCAATTCTGTCAATGAGCATTAACAGAGAATGCGTTGCAGTTCTACCTGTTTACCGATGAAGCGGGTTTCACAAACCACAGGGCAGTGAATCTACGGAACATGCATTACTGGTCCGTGGACAATCCTCGCTGGCTCAGACAGGTAGAGCGACAGCGACCGTGGACTGTAAATGTATGGTGCGGAATCATTGGCGACCACCTCATTGGTCCTCACTTCATTGCAGGTGCCCAAGCAGCTGCAACATACATCGCGTTTCTACAGAATGATCTGCCAACGTTGCTCGAAAATGTCCCACTGGAAACGCGTCCACGTATGTGGTATCAGCATGATGGTGCACCTGCACATTCCGCAATTAACACTAGGCTGACCCTTGACAGGATGTTCGACGGGCGTTTCATAGGACGTGGAGGACGCATAAATTGGCCAGCCCGTTCTCCTGATCTTACACCTGTGGACTTATTTCTGTGGGGTACGTTAAAGGAGAATGTGTACCATGATGTGCCTACAACCCCAGAGGATATGAAACAACGTATTGTAGCAGCCTGCGGCGACATTACACCAGATGTACTGCGGCGTGTACGACATTCATTACGCCAGAGATTGCAATTGTGTGCAGCAAATGATGGCCACCACATTGAACATCTATTGGCCTGACATGTCGGGACACACTCTATTCCACTCCGTAACTGAAAACGGAAACCACGTGTGTACGTGTACCTCACCGCTCCTGGTAATGTACATGTGCGTGAGTGAAAAAGACCAATAAAAAGGTGTTAGCATGTGGACGTAATGTGCTGTTCCAGTCTCTTCTGTACCTAAGGTCCATCACCGTTCCCTTTGGATCCCTACGTAATTCGGTGCTCTCCGATACACACGATCGAACAGCGGAGGAGTGGTACTCAAGCGTCAACTTTAGGTTACAATATCTCCGGATGTAATTAACATTTTACAATGCAACAAACGGCACTGATTACGTATTTGTTTATATGCTCCGATGTGCTAACAAAACTAACGTGGTTCCATTTAAAAAAACGTAGGTTTGTGTTAAAAAACATACTTCCGTGCATTTTTTTGTGGTTTGTATTAACCAATTACACTAGCCCCTCTCCTCACGTTCGGTCTGTGGAATCGATTCGTCAGTATTTGATGTGGTTTACGAAATATATCCAGCGGTAATGTTAGGTGACTCAACCTGTATAACAATACCGAGATATTGGCATCCACGTCCAGCTATTGGGACATTATTATAAAGGAAGCTGTTGACATTAATCCGCGAGCAACCTTGTAGACAGCGATGAAGGTTTTCGTTTACTCTGCTTGCAATCCTGCTCTCTCCCTTGTCAAAAAACAGAGGAACAGAGTCAATGTTATCTCATCTGCAAGTTGATAGTCTTTCACTAGCGATATCTCTGACTTCGGTCATCTTTGGTGGCACTAGTGTTCAGTGTATGTGTGTTATCTTTCACGAATTACTCCAAGAACCGAGGTTTTAAGTTTGCCTGTACATCACCCGTCCGTTGCTGTTTGTGCCTTGAAAATGGCGGGGTGTACTCCCTCCAAAATATCGACGGTCGCTGTAAATATTACCTGGCTGAATTCCCGTAAGTTGTTTGAAAAAAGGTATTTTATCGCTATATTTTGTATTAAATTCAGGAGGATCATTTTTATTTCTTTTTTTTTAAAAAAAATGAAAAAAAACCCTCTGTGATTGGACTGCTTCTGACGCTGATTATCGAAAGCCATCACCAATGGGTATGTCACTTTTTGAATGAATTTTATCCATAGTGGATGCTGTTGAACTGCGTGACTGTTCCTTTATAGGGTGTAGAAAAATTTCCTCTACCAATCACAATAAAAGGTTACTTATTTGTCACACGACCGGTTTCGAGCTTGTGCCCATCTTCAGGTGTTTATACAGGGTGGCCCAAAAAGGATGGTCACATTTTAAATAACTATAACTCCATCAGTTTTACAAATTAATTTTATTCAATTACGTAACTAAATGCTCCCAGGCACCCAATTACAAGAACTAACCACAAAAACTCATGTACGGAAAATGACTTCCGGAAGATGGTGTCCTTCCTCGGTGATGTATTCCACAAGTCTTTCCTCGAAATTTTCCATCACTTTCACTACTGTTTCTTCTTGAATTGCCATAATTTCCGCACTGATTGCCTCCTTCAGATCAATTAAGTTTCGGGGCTTCTGTACGTAGAATTTTGACTTTAGGTATCCCCAAAGAAAAAAATCACAGGCTGAGAGGTCAGGTGATCTCGCGGGCCAGTGGACATCTCCAAAACGCGAGATGATGTGGTGGGGCAACATCCGCCTTAAAACACACATGGAGTCATTGGCTGTGTGGGCCGTGGCCCCGTCCTGTTGAAACCAAATTCGATCTCGATTTACATGTAACTCTCGCAGTTTCGGCACCAAAAAGCTACGTAGCATGTTAACGTAACGTTTCGAGGTCACTGTGACTGTAGCGTTGTTCTCCTCAAAAAAATAAGGACCAACAATCCCCAATCTTGAAATTCCACACCAGACTGTTACCTTAGCACTATGAAGAGGCTTTTGGTGCAATTCTCTGGGATTATCTGCTGCCCAGTACCTGCAGTTTTGTTTATTGACATAGCCGTCTAAATGGAAATGGGCTTCATCTGACATAAGAAGTACAACATCATTATTAGAGTACAAGATGTCAAGCATTGATTCACAAAATCGTCTTCGCTGCTCAAAATCACGATCATACAGCTTTTGCGTGATCATAATTTTGTATGGGTGAAACTGTAACTCACGGCTTAAAATACGCTGCAACGAACTACGGCTGAGGCCTAAAGTTTGAGCACGACGCCTAGTGGAACGACGCGGGCTTTGCAGCACTGACGCTCTAACATCATCAATGTTCTGTGGAGTAACTGCCGTACGTGTACGCCCTGTAGATTTACCACTTTTGACAGACCCTGTTGTCCGGAATGCAGTCACCCAACGTGATATGGATCTGCGATCTGGAATGGGTCCATCACGCGCTACACCAAAACGTTGTCGAAACAATCGTTGCACAGTAATAAACGATTCATCATTTCTGAAAAACTGTTCCACAGCAAAAACACGATGCTCGACCGTCCACTGCGCCATCTCGTGGCAAACTGGGTGTAATGGCCGACTTGCAGACGGCCGGCAGTGGTCCCCCCTCCTCACCTTTCAATGGTACTACGCAGTTCAAATCAGACCATCCTTTTTGGGCCACCCAGTACATTCATGTACATGTTTATATGCTGGAGATCACTGTATACATACAAAAAAAAATTATTTGCTGATTGCTAAACAGATATAAGTGGGACAATTGTAAGTGGCAAGGCAGCATTTGTCGAAAATACAGGGTGATTCAAAAAGAATACCACAACTTAAGGAATTTAAAACTCTGCAACGACAAAAGGCAGATCTAAGCACTATCTGTCGGCGAATTAAGGGAGCTATAAAGTTTCATTTAGTTGTACATTTGTTCGCTTGAGGCGCTGTTGACTAGGCGTCAGCGTCAGTTGATGCTAAGATGGCGACCGCTCAACAGAAAGCTTTTTGTGTTATTG
Source organism: Schistocerca nitens (assembly GCF_023898315.1). Taxonomy (NCBI): domain Eukaryota; kingdom Metazoa; phylum Arthropoda; class Insecta; order Orthoptera; family Acrididae; genus Schistocerca; species Schistocerca nitens. The sequence continues at coordinate 27,048,242 of NC_064618.1, forward strand.
AATACGGCAGAAGTGAATCGACGACAGTTGTTCAGCGTGCATTTCGAACGAAGTATGGTGTTAAACCTCCTGATAGGTGGTGTATTAAACGTTGGTATAAACAGTTTACAGAGAATGGGTGTTTGTGCAAAGGGAAAAGTTCTGGACGGCCGAGAACGAGTGATGAAAATGTAGCACGCATCCAGCAAGCATTTGTTCGCAGCCCAGGAAAATCGACTCGCAGAGCTAGCAGAGAGCTGCAAATTTCACAATCAACTGTATGGAGAGTCCTACGAAAAAGGTTAGTTATGAAACGTTATCGTCTGAAATTGGTTCAAGCACTGTCTGCAGCACTTCATCACTGGCCTCCAAGAAGCCCTGATCTTACCCCATGCGATTTTTTCTTATGGGGGTATGTTAAGGATATGGTGTTTCGGCCACCTCTCCCAGCCACCATTGATGATTTGAAACGAGAAATAACAGCAGCTATCCAAACTGTTACGCCTGATATGCTACAGAGAGTGTGGAACGAGTTGGAGTATCGGGTTGATATTGCTCGTGTGTCTGGAGGGGGCCATATTGAACATCTCTGAACTTGTTTTTCAGTGAAAAAAAAACCTTTTTAAATACTCTTTGTAATGATGTATAACAGAAGGTTATGTTATGTTTCTTTCATTAAATACACATTTTTAAAGTTGTGGTATTCTTTTTGAATCACCCTGTATATCTGTACTTACATAAAGATGAAGCATCATTATTATAGTTACGCTGTGGTGACAGTTTTTCCACTTAGTTATACACTTGTTATCATTTTCACGTCCATATTTCAGTTTTATAAAGTTTAGCTGCATATTTCACTATTATGATGTGCACTCGTGAAATACACTGTCTTTAAATACAAACATGTGGGCTGTGGTCGAAGAACTTAGACGTAGCAGGTGTAAAGATGTTCACAGATAACGAAACTACAGCAATCAGACAGACAGAAGTACTCAAAGAGTGCGCAGAAAAAGTAGGGCTACAGATTTCCTCTCAGAAAACTGAGTTCTTCTGCACGAAATTGAACATTCGAAATTTGAACACAAAGTATGGCAAGATCAACAGGATCACAAACTTTAAGTACCTAGGTAAAGTGTTCGAACCGAGAGGAAAGGAGAAAATTGCTCAGAACACTAGGTTACTGAAAATGAAGAGAGCCTTACACAAAACACAACAAGAAATGTCTGTCCACGTGCACCAAAATTCGTAATCAAACCTGAGGTGCTATACGTCAGTGAGACACTGATGTTACACACAAAGTCGACCTTGAGAACGTTCTCACACAGGAAAGAAAAATCATTAGGAAAATTATGGGGCCAAAACTCACGGACGATGGGTATAGGCTTCACTCAAGGGACACCACAAGAAGTTCTCCAACATCGCAGTGGACATTAGAAAGAGGCGACTAAACTGTTGTGGACACATAAGCAGACTCTCGCAGACCAGACTCACCAACGGAATCCTCAGGTACATCCAGAGACTCAGGACCACTATACCCTGGGTGACACAAGTCAAAATTGATCTGGGAAGAGCTCAGATAGATTCAGCGGACGTCATCGACAAAGGCGTCTGTAGACACAAGGTGTACAAGTGAGACGTGATGTCAGAGAAAACAGCACCTAAGGCCAAAGGCCAAAGTGGACGGAAGAAAGGAAGAGAGCCTTTAGTGAACGAATGAAGGAGTACTGTAAGAACAAGTAGTCATGAATGACTCGCGTGGTCTGATAAAAGGCCCGTAACGTGTGTAATAATAATAATAATAATAATGAGATGATATTTTGTTGAATACGTCATTCCTCCATAAAGCGTGAAACAATAACAGGAATGCTAATGTTTGATAATTTCATTGTATATCTAGTATTTACCATTGATGCCAAATATATCGAACTGCTAATTCAAAACTCCATCACATCATACAATTAGTGCTCCGTATGTACACCTCATAACTGAAATTTAGTCTATCCCTGATGCTTTACCAGATGTACTTCCAAAATACCGTCCAGTGGTCACTGTCATTGTAATGACGCCTTTTTTCTGTCTTTTACAGGTAAGTCCAGTGGCGATAGCAGGGATACTGGCTTCGTATTCGAGGGTCGACATCGGAAATCGACGTCGGCTTCGAAGTAGGTACAACGGATTGTGCACCTGGTACGTCTCCAGTACTTACTTACTCTGTGACATGTGCCAGGCGTCGGCCGTGGTGGCCGAGCGGTTCTAGGCGCTTCAGTCCGGAACCGCTCTGCTGCTAGGGTCGCAGGTTCGAATTCTGCCTCGGGCATGGATGTGTGTGATGTTCTTAGGTTAGTTAGGTTTAAGTAGTTCTAAGTCTAGGGGACTGATGACCTCAGATGTTAAGTCCCATATTGCTCAGAGCCATTTGAACCATTTTGATGGTTCAGGCCACACGCCGGTCACTCGGTCGTTACTGGCTCTTGCAATGAAAATAACTCAATGACACTGCTGCAAACGAATAAAGTACTGAGATGCGCCTGTTCGACATCTCAGCGAGATGTGTAAAACTGTATACTTGTGCATCTCTGTGTAGGCCATTGCTGTTGAGCGCCCTACTTCCAACATCATCATATTATGTATAACTGCTGCCGGCTGGTCAGCCTCACATTCATCACCCAAACTTAAGGTAGTGCTAGGGCTGCCGATGTACTGCAAAGGTCTGGATTACGCTTTCCTGAACCGACACCCACAGCCGACGTAAGCCCTCCTCTAGAATTCGCAGTGCGTCACAGTCTTCAGCGACGGTCACCGACGCAGCTGCGCCACGTTGCACGCTTGCGAGCCTTCCCTCGCCTACGGCAGTGCAGCAACGGACACCCCACTCGGCCGCACACTCGCCTGCCCCTGACGCGTTTGTTTAGTTTACTGCCGCCCCCACTAATGTCGGACGAACACATGTCTGTTGCTCGCTTACTGGCGCTCAGTGTTCGAATGGTTTCCACGTTTAAAGTTCATGTTCAGCGTCACGTCGGAACTTGTAACGCTCACTAATTGTAACTTTCCCTCTCAGAGACATTGCAGGCTACCTGTTGAAAAGTTTATTTAATTTTCAAAAAGCAATCGCGGCTATATTTTTACTCTTCCACTTTAAGAAATCAGTACTTGTCCTCAGCAATAAATTAGATTAGCAACTATTTTTCCCCGTATGGAGAAATCGATAAGTAAATATCTGAGTTCTAAAAGCAGTTTCAGTGAATGAAGCACTATTTCCAAATAGTGAAACTGGACTCGAATTGCAATTACAATTTCTTGGGATTCCGCGAAGACACTGGACATACACACACTGCTATTTGCTGGGGAGTATCTATCGGTTATCGGGAAGAGGCTTCAGAATGCCCTTAGAGTCCTCCCTTGGGCATGTGTGTGTGTGTGTGTGTGTGTGTGTGTGTGTGTGTGTGTGTGTGTTGTCCTTAACGTAAATTATTTCAAAGTAGATTAAGTAGTGTGTAAGCCTAGGGATCGATGACCTTAGCACTTTGATCCCATACAACTTACCACAAATTTACAATTTTTTTTCTTCAGAATGACGATTTCAGTCGCAGTAACTTGCTGATGAGCAATGGGAGCAAGAGCGAGAAAGGGAGTTACCTTGGAGCATGGTTTACAATGTGCTTTGGTCAAAAGCGACCTGAATGTTTCAGAAATAAGCAGCACCAATCGTCTCATTGATACATTATTTGGTCACTCAAGATCATGCTGCAACTTTTTATTTTTTTCATTCCTCTGCCTAGAGTTCCCTCTGTCTTCCGTATTCGTCTATGGTTTCTCTGGAACTGATACCTTTGTTCTTCTATCCACGTTCCTCCACGTCTCTGAGGTCTTCTTGCAGTTTGAGGTCCTTCCAAATTTTGCACTTCGCTCCTAGACTTACTTTCTTCTAGCATTTGGGATAACGTGATGTTCCACCTTTCTGAGTTTTCCTGTAAATTCCTTCATCCATGTTGCAGTGTTCTTTTTTTTTTTCTTGCACGGATACTTTGCTACGCCCGATTAATGTGTTGTCGCTCATACTGTACAGGTGTGAAGCCTCCTCCAGCTTCACACAGTGGCTTCCTGGTGTCCATCTGTCTCCAGTCCCAACTGCATCCTTTGTTTTTCCTGTAATCCTGTTTTCCAGAACCTCCAGCTTCTGTAGACAACAGTGTATAGTGTCGTATTCACTGGCGCAGAGGCATGGCGGCGCTGTAGAACATTATTATTGGCATTCCAAGAAATGCACTTCTAACTGTACGTAGTTTTCCTCAGTCCACGTGCTCTTTCTATCTTCAGGATTCGATGTCCAACAGCTGCGATTTGTAATCCATTCTCCTATATAGTCTCAAAAAGATACGTCAACTTTTTATTTAATTACTTGGTCATTTAAAAATAAAAGAAACTATCGAAAAACAAGACTTTCGATATGAAGGTTTTTCGAGTGAGTCATGGTGTAGTAAACTACACCGGAGAAACCAACGTTTCCGCCTCGGCAGACGCACTAGGAGGCCCTGTAACCGTGGCCGGAACGTTGGTTTCTCCAGAATAGTTCACTGCGCTATGACGCAGTCCCTTACACCGAAAACCAATGTGTCAACTGACTCTGGCCACGACTGTATTAACATTACATTTGTTCGCGTATTTTCGTCAACTATAGTCGCGTTTTAAACTTTTAGTGCAACAGCTCCTTCATTATCAAAAAATGGTTCAAATGGCTCTGAGCACTATGGAACTTAACATCTGAGGTCATCAGTCCCCTAGAACTTAGAACTACTTAAACCTAACTAACCTAAGGACATCACACACATCCATGACCGAGGCAGGATTGGAACCTGCGACCGTAGCGGTCGGTCGGTTCCAGACTGTAGCGCCTTCAACCGCACGGTCGCTCCTGATACAACTAGTGGCACTCGTGATATCTAGTTTCCAAATACCTGCGCGAATAATAATTCAAATTTCCTTATATTATTCAAAACGTATCGTCTGTAAAGTGACGTTTGTGTCGCCGACTCAAGTCCTGGTTCAGGGTTTTTATCCTCCCATCGCACCTAATGCCATAATTATGACACATACGTTCTTCTTTCTGAAAGGGAAAGCTATTCCCACAATCAGATATGCATATCGTGTAGATGACCTCGAAATATTGTTGCTCCATGTAGCATAATAATGATTGTATCATTAACCCTTTCCATCCCTGTCTGACTTATGACTCTATCGCTATTTTTCTTTTTTACTTATTACTGTACTCCCGTTATATGTTTTCGGTAGCAAAACTGCATTCACAATGCCCACAAAACATTAGTGCAGATACGCAGGAATGGACACTAAATATAATAGTTTCTGCTAATTAAAATTGTGATATTACATCCCATTAGTCAGTTTTATAAACTGACTGAGTGGTTGCTCCCGGAACAGGTGTCTAGTTAATTGCGCCTCGGAGTTTCCTTCTAAGTAAGTAATTTTGTTTTTACTACATAAGAGAAGAAATTATTTGATCTGCGTGTTGGCGCTCGGTATGTACACGTGACGCTTTTTATTTAGTTAACTTTTGCTGTCAGTATTTATCGATGGCCAAAGACATATGTATGCAAAGAAGTATCTGATACCCGACAACGTAGGAGATGAAATGAAATGTCGTGTGGCTAGGGCCTCCCGTCGGGTAGACCGTTCGCCTGGTGCAGGTCTTTCGATTTGACGCCACTTCGGCGACCTGCGCGTCGATGGGGATGAAATGATGATGATTAGGACAACACAACACCCAGTCCCTGAGCGGAGAAAATCTCTCACCCAGCCGGGAATCGAACCCGGGCCCTTAGGATTGACATTCCATCACGCTGACCACTGAGCTACCGGGGGCGGACAACGTAGGAGATGGCTGTCGATATTGCAATTTCTGCCTTCGCTGATTTAGACTTCTCCCCATGTCTGTTCTCTTTAGCGTTTCTTCCTTTACTATTTTGTCAGTCTGTTTCGACTTTTTTCGACAGCGACACATTCCAAATGCCTGACTCGAACACTGGTAAAGCAGAAAACGAGTACGACCGCACGCAGGTTTGAGTGCAGTGACAGGCGCCTCCCGTGTGTCGACTGCAGAGCCGCCTCGGTCGCTGCGGGAAGACTCTCACACGGACCACCGTCGCTGTTTAACCACACCTGTGGATCCCCATTGTTGATTCCGACTTGTAAAGTTAGCAGTAAAATAAGAACTCTCGGTAATTTTCGCTTTGGACAACAGCGATTGTTTGTGTACTGTTCAACTGCAGTCTGTTGAAAGTGACCTTGGGACTGACAGCTGGTAGTCAAGCCGTGCGCTGGGGCTGGCGCGGTCTGCCGGTGCCACGGTCCTGTAGAGCCACAGCCGCCCTCCGCCCCCGCCTCCCCCCTGCGACACTTGCCGCCGCCTGCGGGCGATACTGAGGTGCAGCGTCACGCGGCTTGCCGTGCTGTCGCGTGGTTCGCTGCGCGTTCACATTTTGTTTGTGCAGTTAACATTCTATTTGTTCACCAGCACAGCAAACCGGGGTCGTCTTATTTATAGCTGCGCCCGAGACTTGGTACGCGTGGAATTTATTTTCGTATACAACGTTTGAAGTAGTGTGACTGGAGACACGAACAAAGAGCTCGTTTCCTTCACTAACACGGGAATGACTATCAAGCAGCCGTGAAAAAGCGGTGAGAACTTCGGTGTTTTTCTCTATGAGTGATCGGACGTGAGGACTGAGACAATGCTCTATGCTCTCCGTCAGAGGGTCGTCTCGCCCTACTTTTCACAGGTGGTTCTCTTTTCTCCTGTAGGCAGCATCTACAGGGTGTTTCAAAAATGACCGGTATATTTGAAACGGCAATAAAAACTAAACGAGCAGCGATAGAAATACACCGTTTGTTGCAATATGCTTGGGACAACAGTACATTTTCAGGCGGACAAACTTTCGAAATTACAGTAGTTACAATTTTCAACAACAGATGGCGCTGCGGTCTGGGAAACTCCATAGTACGATATTTTCCACATATCCACCATGCGTAGCAATAATATGGCGTGGTCTCTGAATGAAATTACCCGAAACCTTTGACAACGTGTCTGGCGGAATGGCTTCACATGCAGATGAGATGTACTGCTTCAGCTGTTCAATTGTTTCTTGATTCTGGCGGTACACCTGGTCTTTCAAGTGTCCCCACAGAAAGAAGTCACAGGGGTTCATGTCTGGCGAATAGGGAGGCCAATCCACGCCGCCTCCTGTATGTTTCGGATAGCCCAAAGCAATCACACGGTCATCGAAATATTCATTCAGGAAATTAAAGACGTCGGCCGTGCGATGTGGCCGGGCACCATCTTGCAAAAACCACGAGGTGTTCGCAGTGTCGTCTAAGGCAGTTTGTACCGCCACAAATTCGCGAAGAATGTCCAGATAGCGTGATGCAGTAATCAAATGGTTCAAATGGCTCTGAGCACTATGGGACTCAACTGCTGAGGTCATTAGTCCCCTAGAACTTAGAACTAGTTAAACCTAACTAACCTAAGGACATCACAAACATCCATGCCCGAGGCAGGATTCGAACCTGCGACCTTAGCGGTCTTGCGGTTCCAGACTGCAGCGCCTTTAACCGCACGGCCACTTCGGCCGGCGATGCAGTAATCGTTTCGGATCTGAAAAATGGGCCAGTGATTCCTTTGGAAGAAATGGCGGCCCAGACCAGTACGTTTTGAGGATGCAGGGACGATGGGACTGCAACATGGGGCTTTTCGGTTCCCCATATGCGCCAGTTCTGTTTATTGACGAAGCCGTCCAGGTAAAAATAAGCTTCGTCAGTAAACCAAATGCTGCCCACATGCATATCGCCGTCATCAATCCTGTGCACTATATCGTTAGCGAATGTCTCTCGTGCAGCAATGGTAGCGGCGCTGAGGGGTTGCCGCGTTTGAATTTTGTATGGATAGAGGTGTAAACTCTGGCGCATGAGATGATACGTGGACGTTGGCGTCATTTGGACCGCAGCTGCAACACGGCGAACGGAAACCCGAGGCCGCTGTTGGATCACCTGCTGCACTAGCTGCGCGTTGCCCTCTGCGGTTGCCGTACGCGGTCGCCCTACCTTTCCAGCACGTTCATCCGTCACGTTCCCAGTCCGTTGAAATTTTTCAAACAGATCCTTTATTGTACCGCTTTTCGGTCCTTTGGTTACATTAAACCTCCGTTGAAAACTTCGTCTTGTTGCAACAACACTGTGTTCTAGGCGGTGGAATTCCAAAACCAGAAAAATCCTCTGTTCTAAGGAATAAACCATGTTGTCTACAGCACACTTGCACGTTGTGAACAGCACACGCTTACAGCAGAAAGACGACGTACAGAATGGCGCACCCACAGACTGCGTTGTCTTCTATATCTTTCACATCACTTGCAGCGCCATCTGTTGTTGAAAATTGTAACTACTGTAATTTCGAAAGTTTGTCCGCCTGAAAATGTACTGTTGTCCCAAGCATGTTGCAACAAACGGTGTATTTCTATCGCTGCTCGTTTAGTTTTTATTGCCGTTTCAAATATACCGGTCATTTTTGAAACACCCTGTATCTTATCCCCAGTGATATATGCTTCTAAATCTTTACATTTGTGCTCTAGCGATTCCCGCTTAGTCGTTTTGCACTTCCTGTCGATCTCATTTTTGAGAAGTTTGTGTTCCTTTTCGCGTGCTTCATTTACTGCATACTAACTACGCAAAGAAGGCAGTGTGGAGGAGAGGGGGGCAAGGTACACTATTTACTGGATATGATAGATAGGGGGGCGGGTGCTGCATTATCGCCGAGCACGTGGCGCGCGTTTCGAACGAGAGTGAGTCGGGTGTGGGGCAGAAGAGCGAGGTTTGCGCGGCGGCGTCGCGGCGTCACGGCGCAGCCGAGGTACGCCGGGCCTCCAGGGCGGCGCCTCCTGCCAGCTGAGGCGCCGGCTTCGACCGCCTCCTCTGGACAGACCACTGCCACTGCGCTGGCGCCTCATTGTGGGCACTGGCCGCTGCTCTACTCCCGCGGTACACTGTCTTTACTTAAATCCGCACACTTGCGTAGCAACGCACTCGCGGGAAAGTGTAGGCGGCGACCGCCGCTACTTGCCGGTGGTGGGCGGCGGGTGCGAGTGTGTGTGTGTGTGGGGGGGGGGGGGGGGGGGGGGGACAGCCGAGGCTCCCCGGCCCCCGCACCGCCGGACACACAATTCGACGGACGCATTGCCGAGCAGACGTATTCGTAATCGTCTGTTCGCAGACCCCGGTGAACCCTATCCGCTGCTGCACTATTAAATTTGGCCTCTTTGGCTCTTTTGTTCCAAAGCCAGCAATTAAAGTCGTGTAGCTGTCTTAGCTGCTTTCAGAAAGATTCCCAGATTCGACCGCTGAACTGGAAAATCCTACCGCTGACGGTCGATACACTGCCTCCAGCTGTCTCCCAGCAACAAAACAGCGGACACCTCAAAGTCGGCAGGTAAAAACCGCGCTAAAACGCCGCACTCTAATTGCCGTGGTAACTAATGTGATTTATCAGCTTGAACCACACCTCGTCAAGTTCCTTACGTTCATGAACGCTCCCACTAAGCGCTGCTCCTTGCCGAGACCTTCAGAATATTCTTTCCAATGCGTGCCGCCAAACTCCTATCGTGGTGGCAACGTGTCACACACTTAAGCCGTCGGCTCACGGACCGTGCATCCGAACGTTGAGCGTGCCGAGTTTCTGACTTCATATCGTGGAATAGCACGTTCGGGAGTCTTTCCGAACGTGCAGAGAGCAATATTCTGAGCTTGCGTCTGAGCGTTGACCAATCAGATTGCACAACGCCACCTACGTCACATCCACGCCATCTCCCTTCAGCACAGAGCTGTGAGGCGCCATATTGGCATTCAGCTCAAGCCTGTACGTATATGTGCCGTTTCTGAGCACCAGAAAATTCAAAATCACTCGAAAACCCATTGTCAACTGTATGATTCGTTGCAATAAAATGATGAGAAACATCATACTCGTGGTAAAAGAATTATTGTAACTTGCGTAGTATGAGAGCATTCCATTTGAAGACAGTGACATACTTAGGATCCACCAAAACCACATTGTTCTTGGTACAATTTCTTATAATTAAACTTCAGTTAGGAACATAGTTACAATTAAAGCTTTTAGCAAGTGGCGAGATAAAAGCATTGGCAACAGATGATGTATTCTCTGTTTAGCGTAATGAGTAGCGTTACTAATCCACAACAAGATGTGTGATATGGTTCGGGTCGTGCCATCATTACATAATTTTATCCTAAAGTTCGCTTTTCTAATAGGGTCTGATGCTTTATTATTAGTTTCTTGCAAGTATATACTACAATATTTGATGTTATGTAAATATAAGTTGCCTTTTCTTTCAGGAACGAGTTTGTTCGATTGGCTTCATCTACAGGACAGTTTGCGCTACTTGTATAAAGACATTTTGTTCCTTTTTCTTGTAACTTTCGTACTTCACATGTTGTAAAGATTCTGCTACTGGGTAGGAACAGTGATCAAGTAATAATGACCTTAGGATTTTACTAAAATGTGGGAATGATAAAGTAATGTTTATCTTATGTCAAGAACTATTGCAAATTTGTGTCGCACTCTTTGTAATGGAACTTTTATAAGCCTGTGACCTTACTGATTGGACATGGAACTTTCCTTTTTGTCTTAAAAGATGTACATGTATTTGGAAGCTCTTATTTGTGGATATTACATAAAAGAACAAGCCGACTAGCATATGGACAGTGGAGGAAATGTGCGTTTTAATAGAGCTAACATGGGAACTTAACGCCCGCCCATTGAGTAAACAGTGTGATTTAAGAAACTAGAAACATCCCACAACTGCCGCGGAGTGCGTTGCGATCGCGTATACCACGTTGGGGCCCACGTACCGTATGCACAAGTCGCATCGTTCCTGAGCGTTCAGCAGCACGTTGAACTCGGCACGCTCAACGTTGACGTTAAGGCAGCACGGTCCGTGAACCGACGGCTTTGGGTGGGCCGAGGAGGCCCCGACCACAACCCGTCTGGAAGCGTCAGGCAATCACCACCTGCAGGCTGGGAAAAGCCCACCCCACGTCCTTCTAGCACTGCCAACTCGCCACGACGCACACTGTAGCCAAACAGACCAACGAGCACGCACTAGCGCTAAGTGCTTAACGTGTTACAAACTGTTAGATGTATTCCAGTGAATCTGGAAGCCTTTACTTCACGTTTATCGGTCTTTCTCGCACGAATTTTCTTCGTCTTCGTAGATGTTGTCACTAAATTAATTATCGTTACTTGGGGAATGTCCCGCTTAATCCACTCTGACATTAATTGTGCACAAAACGGGAAACTCAAAGCGCAGAGCGAAAATCGCTAGGAAAATATCTTTCTTTTCAAAGGAAAAGAGAGTAAGGATATGCTACGAAAGTATGCATTCTGCATTTTCAGGATTGCTGAAAGAACTACCTAATTAAATACAATCTATTGCCCTCGAAACGACAATTGGTAGATAAGCAAGCAATGTTATGAGTACAGCTTAAAAACTCAGGAGCTGCAGCAGAAGTAAGTATTGCGAGATATCACCTGATAATAAGTTACCAGCCATACAGGGACGGAGAATTTGTCAAAAATTGTTTTGAGATAGCTGCTAAAATGATTAGTCTCGAATCAACGAAACATCTGAGAAAATTCGGATGAGTGCATGAAGGACAAATACTGCAACTACCAGTTAATAACTTAGTTAAACAAATTTACTAACATTTCTTTAATTATTGGTGAACTGACATCGTCACTTTCAAACAGCCATTGTTGGAATTTTTACTTTGCATAACGCACGAGAGTGAAAAATGTGAGACATTAATTACCATGAATTTCTTGTCTGAGGAAACAGGGGTCGCGAAATGTTTACTGGATTCTTGGAACAGTGTTCCAACTTTGAATAGATCTCATCGCCATAGCAGGTATTATGACTGACGGAACGTCTTTTATGACACAACGTAAGTTTGGACTGCTATCATTACTGAAGCAGCATTTGAGAACTCACCGCGACAATTTCATATAATTGCATTAGCAGACTGTGCCCAAAGGAACGGAAAGGAACCGGCTCTTGAACATGTCGTGAAAATTCTGGTTTCAACAATTAATTTCGTAAAAACTCATTGTCTCAATCACAGATGCTTCAAACCGTTTATTGAAGATATTGACAGTGAATACGATGTTTCACGTTTTCTTTTCTTTTTTTTTCCCGAAGAAATTTGATGGCGAACTTGCAGTTACGTCGTCGTTAGCATAACCTAACTGCCAACACCCATATCTTATTCAGTGAATTTTCGTGACGTAATTAATAATACCTCTCGTACACGAGATAAACGTTTTCATGTGTGTCTGGAGCATTTTTGGTAGGCCTAACTTGAAATACATTAATATCAATAAGTTACTCAACTGCCACGAATATCGGGACATTCATCATATTCGCGATGTTTATACTTATATGTGTATCGGTAACAATATTAGCTCTGTGGTAAGGTGGTTGTTATATTTAGCGACAATGATGCAGTAGTGTTCAGCGAATACCGTGTAAGTATTTCAATATCGCTTTTTAATTATATATTTCAGCCTCACTTCATATAAACGGTACTCTCGGTTTCGAGGTGTTGTGATTTGAATTCGTGACACAGTGACTCGGCAACCGAACACGATCATGGTAACAGAGCCTGTTCAGTTGAAGAGTTACTGTCTGACGAACACAAGTCATCTGATTATGGTATCGAAATAAATCGAAATATACGGTAAGAGAAACATAAATAAAATTACAATTCTATCGGTCTGTTTCCTTAGACTGTGTTTCAATAGTCACTGTAAATTTCAGTAACGGATCATGATATCAGTAAATGTTTGTAGCAGGCGACGATAATCAATGTGGCGAGTATCTTGCTGTGTGCTCAATAACACACCGAGTTAATGAATAGCAGATAAATTTTTGAACAGCACGGCCCATTTTAATGCCATTAAGCAGCCTTAAGATGAAGCGTACGTCTGTGCCTACGTCACCACATTTACTCCGCAGACGGCCAAGCCGAGTATAGCAGAAGGTTCCGTTCCATTCGCGGATGATGTGCCCGGAAGGAAGGAAGGAAGGTCGGTCGTCGGTACGCCTGCGAATGAACCCGCCGTTGTGTGGAACGAGGACTGTTGTGAAAACGCGTCAGCTGTCCGAGGTTGGCAGGAATGGCGGCGCGCGGCGACGCCTGATAGCGTGGAACGCGTCGGGTACGAAGAGGCCGCGTGGAGGAGCGCACGTCCGTCCCACGGCTCGCTTACGTCATCTGTTTGCCGGGAGCGGCCGCGAGTTCGAAGACCTGCGCCGCAATCTGCGGGGGCGTAGCGTCGACTAGTGGCCGCCTCACACACACACAGTAGAGGCAGGGAGAAGTCGGAAATGAGTGGGCCACTTGTACGTAGCGTCGACCCGGTGTTACTGAGCAGGGACGGCTCCCGGAATAGGCGTCAAAATAAAGCGGTCGTTGAACGCGCGCTGTTTACCCCTTTAATAGAGATCGAGGCCAAAGCGGGTGTCACGCGGAGCAGTTTAGTGTTGACACGGAAGAGCCACTGACCGGCGAGTAAATGTTTATCCCCGCGGGCTGGGCCTGCTTATCCGAGCAACAGAGGCACAACATTCCGTTCCGGCAGCATCCCGACGACGTAGATACGCACCATTAGACGGACGCTGTCCAGCACTCGGACCTCACACTCGTCCAAACAGCGAGTGTTTGAATGCGAGCTGCGCCCTCAAACGTAGAGACCGGGTTGTTTGTGGCAGGAAGCTTGAAAACCGGGAAATGGACTGCTCGCACAGTTGTCCTTCAAAACAGTAACCAGTTACTGCAATACGGAACATCGTAAATGCTTAAAATCCAACGCCTATTGCACGTGGTAGCAAAATGCGGACGCATCGTAGTTGTGTAGGAAGGTAATGTACAGGCCTCTCGGGGATATTCTGCCATACGTGTTGTTAAAACTTGTCCTGTTATTTTATTAAGTGCTAGCGAACTCGGGGATGCTAAAAATGTATGGTCACTGGACGAATGTCCTACTCTGCTTGTCCCCCGTGTCCCTGTACATCTTCTCCTCTCCCTGTTTTCTCTATCTCCTCCTCCTCGTCCTCATTTATTCGTCCTTGCAACTCTCTCTATCCATCTCCTCTTCGACCCTCCCTCTCTCTCTCTCCCTCACCTCCTTCACCCTCCTATCTCTCCCCATCCCCTCCCTCCCCCTTTCGGTGTCCATTTCCTCCCCACTCTCTGTCCACGTCCTCTTCTTCGCCCCTCTGCCTGCCCTGGAGCCTTGTTTATTAGCAGTGTAAACGGAATATTGGTTGGGAACTGAAAGTCACGTAAAATGAGTAGGTAAATCGCTTCAGGTTATTGGTACACGGGGTATGGTTAATCTGTGACGACAGTAGATTCAACGAGAGTATTTCGCGTAGTTTTAATCTGCGAACGAGTAGGATTACAAAGTGTCGGGCGCTTGGGACTGCGTAGCAGTATTCTAATCATAAGCCGACAAGCCATTAAATACAACTTTCCTGTTCTCTATTAAAAAGCACTGCGAGGAAGAAAACAAAACAATACACAGTTGCGTATACAATTTTCTTTTAACATTGTGTATAAGGAGAAACAATGTACAGGGTATTCAAATGCTTTGAGACGTGGTAGTACTCATCCAAACAAGGAAAATTACTCCATTACACGAGGATCCGGAAATGCGATAAACACGTGTTTACAGGAAGTGTTCAACACGGCGTCCATTCATGACAATACACCCCTCTGCCCTCCGGCGTAAGGAACGATGCAGCCTTTGCAGTAAATGGAAATGTCGTGTGGCTAGGGCCTCCCGTCGGGTAGACCGTTCGCCTGGTGCAGGTCTTTCGATTTGACGCCACGTCGGCGACCTGCGTGTCGATGGGGATGAAATGATGATGATTAGGACAACACAACACCCAGTCCCTGAGCGGAGAAAATTTTGGACCCAGCCGGGAATCGAACCCGGGCCGTGAGGATTGACAGTCTGTCACGCTGACCACTTTTTTTTACATTATTTTTTTTATTTTTTTTATTTGGATACAAAATGAGGCAGTTCACAAACACTAAATGAAATGCATCCTCTGCAAAAAAAAAAAAAAAATTGTAAAACAATTACTCAGCTACCGGGGCGGACAGCCTTTGCAGTATACCCAGCCGTTGTTGTACCTGCTGGCACGCATTAAAGACGCGACCATGCAGTGTCCGCACATCGTTGATTGGCGTCGTGTTGTCCATTTCCTTCAAGTGTCCCCGTAACCAAAACTCTAGGGGATTGAGGTCTGGGGAAAAAACAGGCCAAGATGTGCCCCCGACCAATCCAGTGGTCGTGAAATGACTGCGTCAGATGTTCTCGCACATTGTGTAACCTCCCAACAGAAAATTTAATAAATATTATGAAATAAGTTTCTCATTTAACCTCCCCACAAAAATTCTTTCTGATTTAATCTAAACTCAAAATTCATTCACATTTAGCGTAACCTCAAAACAGAAAAATTCCTAAATCTCTCAACAGTAAAAAATTATAATTATGTCGTTCATATTCAGTGTAACGTCCCAATAAAAAAATATAAATTGAGTAACCTGGTAATAAAACAATGTAACTAACCTCTCAATTAAATTGTCGCTCACTTATGACTTTTCAATAATTCACTGTGAATTTAACCTGGTAAATTTTGGACGACAGCAGTGCTGCGTCATGGCCCTGAAAGATCATTCTGAATAAAAAAAGGAAAAATTCTTACCTCAATGAAGTCGCCGGGGATATCTGCTCTTACAATAAATTTTTCCGGCACAGCTCTGTGCAATGCTGGCCGACCTATCTGTCATTTATGAAAGAAAGCAATTGATTTTTCTATTGCAATAGTCGGGATAATCATGGATGGGAGAAATTAGTAAATTCTTTAAATTGAAATGAATGGTTGTTAAAAGTTACTTTTTATGAGGAAGATTATTATTACGAGAGTTTTAAAACATTTACATGGGACTTACATTAATACTCAGGCTCCGACATCGCTGCACCGCGACCGGGCCAGCCAACACGATACACCATACCAGACCAGAGCAGACTCCAGACTAGCCACAACTTACTCCTACTGCTACACAGTTCATACTGCAGTCAACACTGCTCTCTGGCCAGAGATTTTCTTATACCTTGCATATTGCAGGAGCAATACACCTCTTACAATTGCGACGAAAGTGTGCTAGTGCGCCATCACGCATAAAGCCGGCTGGAGTGGCCGAGCGGTTCTAGGCGCTACAGTCTGGAACCGCGCGACCGCTACGGTCGCAGTTTCGAATCCTGCCTCGGGCATGGATGTGTGTGATGTCCTTAGGTTAGTCAGGCTTAAGTTGGTCTAAGTTCTAGGGGATTGATGACCTCAGAAGTTAAGTCCCATAGTGCTGAGAGCCATTTGAACAATTCAATCACGCATAAACCACATTTGTATTCGTTGCTGCAATGCCAGAGCCTCCAGTAAGCTGGGCAATACATTAGTGAAAAAGTCCAGATAATGCGCCCCAGTTAACCTTTGTGGTAGCACGTATGGTCCTGTTAATTTACCGCCAAGTACGCCTGCCGATACGTTGATTGAAAATAGGTGTTGATGCACTCTTTCCTGAATTGCTTGGCCATGTATATCTGCCCATACATTCTGGTTATGTAAATTCAAAGCAGCAGCTCTTGTGATCGCTGCCTCATTGATAAATACGATGGTTGCCCAGAAAGTAATGCACCGCATTTTTTTTTCTCAGCCGAAAAAACTGCTACGAATACGAAACGTTGCGTGTGTGTTATTTGAAGCCAGCTGAGTGAGCGCGCCGAGTTTCCGTCACTTCCGACAGACAGCGTAGCTGCAGGGCAGTTTCAAAATGGCGTCCGTAGGTGATGTATGTTACAAGCATCGTGCCGTCATTGAATTCCTCACTGCAGAGAAAGAAACGGTGGGAACATTCACAAACGCGAGTGCAAAGTCTGTGCGGCGGAGCTACACGATTTGCAGCGGTCGGGGAGACCATCCGCGGCTGTCACACCTGACACGTTGCAGCGAGCTGATGTCGTCATTGGCGAGGGCAGGCGCATTACGACTCGGCAGTTGGCGCTTCATCTGCCAGTCAGCAAAGGAAGTTTACACATTGAAGCACTGTCTCCGCCATCAGGACAAGGACTGGCACCAACAGGGCACACACGCCCTTGTTCCGAGCTGGAGGAAGGCCGTAGAACGGGATGGAGATCTAGAAATGGGAGCAGTTGCAAGATGCGTAGGGGGTGACTAAAACCACGTTGGAATTTTACTGTAGCAGCTAGGTTCGGGAAAGGTGATTCGTTTCAAGAGTACTAGAAACATGATTGAGTAGTGGTTGTAATGATTAAAGGAATTGTCAATACGATCCAACCCCGGTATGTGCTTGAATGCAAAGACGCGATTCCAAATCATGGACATCATTTCTCGTGGATAATGTAACACTAGAGATCTGCGAAGCTAGTGTACATTTTCTTACAACCTCAATTGGCACGTCATCTACTACTACTGTTTGTGTTCATTCTCAGTCATCGCCTATAATGCAGTGGGTATATCACAGAACATATATGGTCTCGAGACAGAATGCGCTACAAATACTATAGAATTATATAGCTGGGGCGGTGTAAGGTCGCAAATACCGGTTACATACTACGTTCCTTAGCCAAATCACTATCAAAGTGATTTTCATCACAAGGTTGCATCGTGGGCTGATAAGACTCATTCCTACAATCACTGTCACGGAATTTGTCCGGAAAAAAAACCACCTCATTCAGAGGTAATGTCGTACCTCGATTCGTAAAGCGGGTATAGCTTTTAACATGGATACTTGTGTGCACCTGCAGAATCAGATCGCTTATGACAGGAACATGCAGTAGTTGTTGGGATCAGGTTTTTTTTTAAGATCTGGCCGATTACGCCTCTCTAAGACACAGTGGTAGCACTCGCAAGAGAAACGTAAGAGACATGTCCACCCACCGTTGATTTTCGGTCAGTATTATTTCGTATCGTAGGCAATCACTTATTGACGAAGTTTTATACTTAGTAGTAGTGGTGGGTGCGTGATATGTTCGCATTTGAGAATCAGGTTTATAAAGTATGTATTTGTGGAATGGAAATGACCATGTCCAGTCATAAGGACGGTACGGATTTGACTTGGAGTACTGTGATAGCAAAGGGAAGAGTATGTCAAGTCATAAGAAAGGTGGTCATATTTATATTTCGAGAGTGACTGCCTACACCAGGGCGTATTTCCGATACTTCGCTCGTTGTCGAATGCCGTTCACTTGAGACCACGATTGTAACATTTAATTGTAAGTATAATGACAAAACATACCGGGTGATCAAAAAATCAGTATAAATTTGAAAACTGAATAAATCAAGGAATAATGTAGATAGAGGTACAAATTGACACACATGCTTGGAGTGACATGGGGTTTTATTAGAACCAAAAACTACAAAAGTTCAAAAACTGTCCGACAGATGGCGCTTCATCTGATCAGAATAGCAATAATTAGCATAACAAAGTAAGACAAAGCAAAGATGATGTCCTTTACAGGAAATGCTCAATATGTCCACCATCATTCCTCAACAATAGGTGTAGTTGAGGAATAATGTGAACAGCACTGTTAAGCACGTCCGGAGTTATGGTGAGCCATTGGCGTCGAATGTTGCCTTTCAGCATCCCTAGAGATGTCGGTCGATCACGATACACTTGCGACTTCAGGTAACCCGAAAGCCAGTAATCGCTGTGGACCTGGGAGGCCAAGCATGACGAAAGTGGCGGCTAAGCACACGATCATCACCAAACGACGGGCGCAAGAGATCTTTCACACGTCTAGCAAAACGGGGTGGAGTGCCATCCTGCATAAACATCGTACATTCCAGCAGGTGTTTATCAGCTAGGCTGGGGATGAAGCGATTCTGTAACATATCGGCGTACCTCTCACCCGTCACGGTAGCAGTTTTGCTGTCCAGCGCCATCTGTCGGGCATTTTGTGAACTTCGTGTTTTTTTTTCCTAATAAAACCCCATGTCATTCCAAGCATGTGTGTCAATTTTTACCTCTCTATCTACATTATTCCGTGGTTTATTAAGTTTTCAAATTTATACTGACAGTTTTCTGGAATGATTCCGTGTATGCATGGGCTGTGGTGGGAATGATTCACGTTTCCCGTTAACTGCAGCAGCTGTCCGAATGCAGAGGCCTGTTGGAGTGCAGGAATCTATCTGTGTTAACTTTGCCGTCCTATACACGACCAAATAGCGTACTAAGTATGTGTTGGGCGGCTCTCATGATCAAGTGGAAATGTGAGAAGATTGTGTATGGAAGTGCATTTGCACTGGACTGTTATTCCCTCCCATGTAAATTTTACGGTTGACTGCTTCTGCACATTTCGCGCCTTTATTTAGTTGAGAGAAGATCGGTTGTGGTGTGCATCTGGCATGTGAAAGACACGTTTGCCTGTTCTCTAGACATGAGAAGGACTTTAGTTGGCTTGTAAATTATAGGGATGATTCGGAATATGTTACATCACCGACTTCGGTATTCGAGAGTAGAAATATCAGTTTCCTCTATTTGTTTCTAGTCACTCAGTGGTTTACAGCACGCTACACCTCGGTAAAGTTTGGGGTTTGTAGAGAAATAATTTCCAGTCTATGTCGTGGGAATTATGTTGCGCTAGCGATCTGTAGGATGCTGCCTAGTGCTTGATATCGAGAAGTACCGCGGAAATTGTGTAATATTATGGTGAACTATGTGAAAGTAGGTGTGTTCTTGTAATCCCCGTGTCTGGAGATGGGCGTAGCAAAGTGAGCAAGCAAGGAAGCAGGTTCGCAGCAGAGACAGTAACGCGTTTGTGCCGAGGGGAGACGAGTGCACGTTAGTACACGGTAGTGCACTTAACGTGCACGTTAGTACACCTTTATGTACATTAATGTATGTGACACTCTTCCCCTGAAATATACCACTTGGAGTTCATTCTGTCGTGTAGCTGCTGTAGCTTAATATTCAAGCTCCTGTTCAAACGGTTCAAATGGCTCTGAGCACTATGGGACAACTTCTGAGGTCATTAGTCCCCGAGAACTTAGAACGAGTTAAACCTAACTAACCTAAGGACATCACACAAATCCATGGCCGAGGCAGGATTCTAACCTGCGACCGTAGCGGTCGCGCGGTTCCAGACTGTAGTGCCTAGAACCGCTCAGCAATCTGGCCAGCTCAAGCTCCTGTCCTCAGTGGGAGAGCAGTGTAATTGAGTAAGAGTATTTCCATATTTGACGATATGTATGGCACTTTGCGAGGTTTAGTTGTCGGTGCAATATGGTGATCAGTGTGAAATAAGTGCTGAAAGTCTCGTAAAGTCTCGTCTGCAGAAGGAAAAAAGGCAGACTCTGCGTCGATACCGGCGGCATCAGTAATTCGGCAGGTAAATTCGATAAGAGCGAATCATAATGCTCAATTCATTCACATCCTTTGTGCTGGGATACAGGAGACTCAACATACGAGAGGGAACGTTTGTGTGTGTTGAAAGCAGGAAGGGTAACACGTGATGGACTGGGTACCACGTTATTTCCGCGAGGAAGGCTGCATTCGGCGTTATTTTCGTAAACAGGTTCTGTTAGGGCAAGAATTTCCGTGCATACAAGCTGAGACATCAAGTAAGCGAGCATTAACTATTTCTGGGACGCTATACAATTCCTGAGAGGTCGACTTGGCTGTTATTTTTACAAAGCCATGTGACGTAAGATTAACATTGAGAACATTTTAGATGGCGGGTCGCCACGCGGCCGTTTCGCGGCGAGGTGTCAGTCGCGCTGGGGCGAGTACGCACAGCTGAACGCAGCTCGTATCTTCCGTCAGAGAGGAAGCAGCGTGTGCTATTCTGTCATCAACGGTAAAGACAAGTGCTGAGTGTAGTTTGACAGCTGACGGCCGCATCACTTTGTGCGTAGCCTCCTGTACGCTCTAGTGGACAGGGGGTGGCAGACGGGGCTTGTGTGTGTCGATTGCATTAATTTGCGAGCAGGTCTGTAAGCTGTGCTGTGCATTATTTGCAGAGTTTATGAATACTGAGCGTGCTGTGCTGCATTATTTACAAGGAGTGTGCATGTCTGTACTGAAATTATTTGGGTAAATTAGGAGTTGTTTGTGTGTCTGGAGAGCGTTATTTAGGAGAAGTTTATAGATCTCTGGGCTGTGACCCCAGGCACGTCAGAGCGTGTGTTTTGTGTCAGTGTGATAAATATACTCCATCCCTAAATACAATGTTCCAAAATAAATAGAGTGCACTTCTTCCTTACTCTCCCCAGCAGCCCAGTGCAGGCTGAGTCATTTTGGCACCATTTTCCCCCTACATACCACCACCTTGGATTACATCACAGGAGGGATGACAGCACCCTCTGGTGGCAGTATTGTGTACTAGGTCAGTTGGAGTCTAGATATTGTGGTGGAGACACTGCCTGCAAAATAAAAACTTATGTTCAGCGCAGGAAGAGTCGTTTTCCCACCATTTATTCCCACTATCTTGGGTTACATCACGAAATGGACGACAGGGCTCTCTGGTGGTGGTACTGAGTACTAGGTCCAGACTTTGTGGTGCACCCACTGTTTGAAGCCATCTTGGATAACTGTACTTACATCATCAGCTGATGTCATGGCTGCCATCGTGGACGATAGTGCCCTCTGCTGGTGGTTGTGTGTACTAGGTCAATTGGAGTGCGGACCTCCTGGTGAACACACTGGATGGTGGTGCTGTGTCTAATTGTTTAAATACAAATTTAGTGCATGATTTCGATAGCTGATGATTAACAAACATGTTTGCAGAGTATTTTAGATGGATTATTATTTTGACAATTTAGGAGTTGTTTGGCCCTCTGGATGTAAATATATTGCGTTTTCTACAAGTGGTTTGCATATCTGTCTGTGGGCTGTGCAATGCGTTATTTTGACAGTTTACAATTAGCAAGTGCGTGTGTAGAGCATTATAAATGAATTATTTAGGAGTAGTTTGCAGGTCTGTATGCTGTGTGGCATGTCAGAACGTGTGTTCTGTATCACAGCTATAAATATACTCCATCCAAAAATAAAATGTTCGAAAATAAATAATGTACACTCCTTCCTCTCTCCAGCAGCCCAGCGCAGGGCGAATCTATTTTGCATCAATCCCTAGGAAGAGGTGTCAGTCAGGTGACTTACGTTAGTGGAGGTGAGCTTTGTTTCCCACAATTTTGTTAGGTTGATAGAGAAACCCCAAGTGACCTTTCTTTACCAGCAAAAAGCAAACTTGGCGCCAGTTCCTAGGAAGAGGTGGCGGTCTGGTGACTTAACGTTAGTGGTGGTAGCCCGAGTGACGGGGCGGGGGCATTATCTTGTTGGAATTTGAACTTAGCACGATTTTTTTGGGGGGGTGGGGGAGGTGGCGGTCAGGTTTTTGTCACAAAAATTATTCCTAGGAAGAAGTGGCAGTCGGATGACTTTGCTGGCCCAAGTGACCTATCTTCCCACGATTTCCTTAGATTAGTAGAGATAACTGTGGCATGATGCATTATCGCAGCCGCACGGGATCAGCCGAGAGGTCTGGGGCGCTGCAGTCATGGACTGAGCGGCTGATCCCGGCAGAGGTTCGAGTCCTCCCTTGGGCATGGGTGTGTGTGTTTGTCCTTAAGATAATTTAGGTTAAGTAGTGTGTAAGCTTAGGGACTGATGACCTTAGCAGTTAAGTCCCATAAGATTTAACACACATTTGAACATTTTGAGCATTATCTTGTTGGAATTTGAACTTCCTACCATTTTTCTGGGGGAGGGGGGTGTGGCACTTTCCTGTCAAAATTCAAACTTCCCGCCAAAAGAGGCCATCTTTAATGATGTCATGGCCGCCATGTTGGGTGACATCATATGCTGTTGCCAAGTCTACATGCCGCCATGCTGTTACCAAGTCTACAGGCCTCCATCTTGGATGATGTCATCGCCGCCATCTTGGATACATATGGAAACAGTGGAGAGTGGGGCCATACCGCCCTTGCCGCAATACTTACCTAAAACCTTTCTCTTCAACTTTACATTTTTTCATCCCCTTCTGTCAGCATTGACCGACTGGCAGGTATTAATTGCGACCGATTGGCAGGTATTAATTGCTTCACGACCCGTGTCACCCCATATTACTATTTCTGGTCCGTCCACATTTGCTAATTAATGTATCCGTTTGTTTTGTATAACAGTTCCCGTTGTATGTAAATCATCTGCCATCATGTATCCGAGAAGCAGAAATAGTTGCGTTTTCTGACGATTCAAGTACCATAATCAAACCTAATGCAGAAACTTGACATTGAAGACATTAATAAAATTTTCCTCAAATTTAATAAGTAGCTCTCTCAGAACAGACTATCTTTGAACTTAGATACAACACAAGACATCACCACAGCATTTCGAATAATGCTTGAGGGGTATAAGTCAGTAAATGAAAGAAACAATCCGAAATAAGTCAGACGTTACAGACCTTAAACGTCCAAGTGGTACAAGTTTTACAATATGGGTAATTGTACATTTTGGAGAGGAAAATGTTTAAAAAGTTGACTTGCTTCTTGTTTTTTCATTCTCATACATGTTGTTGCGTCATATACTCCGACAAATTGTCATTGAAGAACATAGAACAAAACTTGGCTGCACATTATCTTATCATAAGGATAATATCGCGAAACAGGAGCTAGACTGTAGACCGAATGACAAGACTGTATCTGTTTCCACCTCTCGCCTGAGTGTCAAATACGGTATTTGCGAGTAATAACGAGTGTACTTTACTAATGGTCCGTGCACTTCCTTGGCCTAACCACTCAGCAGACGAAGAGCAGACACCCGCAGCTTATGGAGTGAACACGCCACGGCGTCACGAACTGCACTTTTACCGTGTTCGATACGTTTATCTCTTTCTGGTATTTCCCCCCGGTCAGACGCCTGTAGAAGCAGTCCGTTAGCTTTTAGTGGCGCCGTGAAACACCGTGGCAGTCCTCTGTCCCCAAGGCGACGTAAAAGGTTTACAACGCGCCATAAAGCGAACCGCCGGCCAGCTGACGCCGCGGGAGAGAACGCTGCCCGCGCCGCTGACCTTTGCTGGGGCCGCAGACACGGTGTGCGGTGACCGGAGAGGTGCGGCCGGCGCGCAGTCCCAGCCTGCTGCTGAGCGCGCCTCTGGCCGAAGTACTGAGCTGCTGGCTACAACAGGCGTTTTGGTATTTCCGTCCAGGTCAGCAGTCGCAGCAGATCTGCGAACGGACTCGGGAGTTTGGAATTCAACATCGAGTACACGTCGGGACCGCTAGAGTCGGAGCGCAAGCTCAGGTTGGCCGGGGTTGAGGAAATCGCCTTCAGCCTTGTCGAAGCAACGACTTCCGACGCTCGCTTCAAACGATTTTACAGAAATACAAAACGCTCCATCTCGCTGTTTCCCAGAATTTCGAGTAGCTTCTCGATCGCTGCGACAGCAGGCTTTGTTCTTGCCGACAACGTCGTGCAATCATTGTTAGCGTCAGATTAGTGTGTCACCGATTCCTCTCTCCTCTTTCTACTCACTACATTCCTTAATAGCTGTGCCCAACAAAAGAATTTTTTATTTCAATTACAAGAACAATGCACACTGCTTCTGGAAGAAAAGTAGCACCTGCTCACAGATGCGATTTCAGAATTTCTTTGCAGACCGCAGTTTTCAAGCAGCAGTGGCTTTGTAAATGCTTACGGCACCATTTGTATTACATATACACGGCAAAATGACGTGTTGTAACAACAACACTTCCAAATGGAAACAGCATAAGTATGTTCCAGTACTCAGATGTAAGAAAGAAACATAAGACTAAAGAATTCTACCCAAAAATTTTTCTTTCCGATTTCCTGCTACATTTTGCTTCAGGAACGTTACTTCATAAGAACCAGCAGTAGTGGGACAACATTGGGAAAGCTACACTACTGGCAATTAAAATTGCTATACCACGAAGATGACAGATGACGTGCAACAGATGCGAAATTTAACCGACAGGAAGAAGATGCTGTGATGTGCAATGATTAGCTTTTCAGAGCATTCACACAACGTTGGCGGCACCTACATCGCGCTGACATGAGGAAAGTTTCCAACCGATTTCTCATCCACAAACAGCAGTTGACCGGCGTTGCCTGGTGAAACGTCGTTGTGATTCCTCGTGTAAGGAGGAAAAATACGTGCCATCACGTTTCCGACTTTGATAAAGGTCAGATCGTAGCCTATCGCGATTGCGGTTTATCGTATCACGACATTGTTGCTCGCGTTGGTCGAGATCCAATGACTGTTAGCAGAATATGGAAGCAGTGGGTTCAGGAGGGTAATAGGGAACGCCGTGCTGGATCCCAACGGCGTCGTGTCACTAGCAGTCGAGATGACAGGCATCTTATCCGCATGGCTGTAACGGATCGTGCAGCCACGTCTCGATCCCTGATTCAACAGATGGGGACGTTTGCAAGACAACAACCATCTGCAGGAACAGTTCGACGACGTTTGCAGCAGCACGGACTATCAGCTCGGAGACCATGGCTGCGGTTACCCTTGACGGTGCATCACAGACAGGAGCGCCTGCGATGGGGTACTCAACGACGACGCTGGGTGCACGAATGGCAAAACGTCACTTTTTCGGATGAATCCAGGTTCTGTTTACAGCATCATGATGGCCGCATCCGTGTTTGGCGACATCGCGGTGATCGCACATTGCAAGCGTGTATTCGTCATCGCCATACTGGCGTATCACCCGGCGTGATGGTATGGGGTGCCATCGGTTACACGTCTCGGTCATCTCTTGTTCGCATTGACGGCACTTTGAACAGTGGACGTTAGTTTTCAGATGTGTTACGACCTGTGGCTCTGCCCTCCATTCGACCCCTGCGAAACCCTACATTTCAGCAGGATAATGCACGACCGCATGTTGCAGGTCCTGTACGGGCCTTTGTGGACACAGAAAATGTCCCACTGCTGCCCTGGCCAGCACATTCTACAGATCTCTCACTAATTGAAAACGTTTGGTCAATGGTGGCGGAGCAACTGGCTTGTCACAATACGCCAGTCACTACTCGTGATGAACTGTGGTATCGTGTTGAAGCTGCATGGGCAGCTGTACCTGTACATGCTATCCAAGCTCTGTTTGACTCAATGCCCAGGCGTATCAAGGCCGTTATTACGGCCAGAGGATGTTGTTCTGGGTGCTGATTTCTCAGGATCTATGCACCCAAATTGCGTGAATATGTAATCACATGTCAGTTCTAGTATAATATATTTGTCCAATGAATACCCGTTTATCACCTGCATTTCTTCTTGGTGTAGCAATTTTAATGGCCAGTTGCCTTGACAACGCTTTTCCATTTTAGAAATATCCTAGTGAAACTGTTGTCTGTGTTCGTCGCTAACGGTGCCAAAATTATCCGAGCAGAAGTCCAGGTGAGCATCGAATCATTGTACGAGGGGCGTTCAGTAACTGCCGCAGCGTATTTCTTTCCCCCTTAAAGCAAGATGGTCTTATTAATACGAGTAATTCCAATACGCCCACAATTTTGCTTAAAAAACCCAGTTTTCGAATTAATCTCCGTTCAATGCGGCGGCCTTATGCCGCCTTACTGGGAAGGCCTCTATGCCCGCATCGTACCAGTCTAGCGGTGGGCGTCGGATTCTGCACTAGCCACCGTCCGTGTACTGCTGCCCGCACACTGCACTGTTCGTTATTGGTCCAAACAGATGAAACGTGCGAGACCCGTGTTGTACGGTGGATGAGGAGGCACGGTCCCATCGAGTTTTGTGATCTCCTCTCGGGTGCGCAGACTTTTGCGATGCGTTGCGTTGTCATGGAGAAGAACAAGTTCGTTTGCGTTTTTGGGGCGACGAACACGCTGAGGTTGTTTCTCCAATTTCCTGAGCATAGCTCAATACACTTTAGAGTCTATCGTTGCACCAGTAGGGAGCACTTTTCAGAGTCGCAGAAGACCGTTCTACGACTTCACCGGCTCAAGGTGCGGCTTTCAACTACCTTTCAGAGAAGAGGTAGAGTGGAGCCACTCCAACGTTTTGTTTCTGCTTGAACTCGTGTTGCATCGCCATCAGCCTCGTAAGGCGCAAGCAATCCCGCACAGACGGTCCTTCGGCGCACACCTTTAAGTACCCCGACCGGTTGAGGAGTGTGTCAGCACTACCACCGGAGGTGTCCTGTTGAGCAGCGAATTGTCCGACTGTGATCCGTGCATCATCTCCAACGAGAATGTCCGCGCGTTCCAACACGGCACGTGGAAGGCCGGGCCGGTTTGGGCGGCCTCGTTGCGAGGATGACACACGCCTCGCCCCACGACTCCCTGTGCTTTTTTTTTCACTGTTGAAGGCTAAGTATGGCGCCGCTACATGCCGGGACTTCATGGAAACGCACCGGCTGCCGCGGAAATACTCCACCATGTCCCACAAAAAATTCCGCACTTTCTTCGACATAAATTGGCCGAGAGAATAGAAGGGTTGCAAAACTCGAACGAGATCCAGATGACACTCGCACATTGACAAATTTTTCCCTGTGTGGATTTACGTGGGAATATAATACACGTACGTCTAGAATGTCAAAAAAGAAATTTGTTACGTCATTACATGGTTCTTCGAAAGCATTCAGTTGCGCTTAGCATCATGTCGCACTTGCCTACTGCTCCCATTGATGACTGAAATCCCGGCGGAGGTTCGAGTCCTCCCTCGGGCATATGTGTGTGTGTGTTTGTCCTTAGGATAATTTAGGTTAAGTAGTGTGTAAGCTTAGGGACTGATGACCTTAGCAGCTAAGTCCCATAAGAACTCACACACATTTGAACATTTTTTTATGATTAAAATCCAACACACATTTCGGTTTGAGTTCTTGAAGATTGCTTTGACGGTTCCTTTTTCCAGATGCCATTTCAGCCACATGAGATATGGTCGACATGCACACAACACGTCTCTCCTGTCACGCTATTTCATTGGCTGTAGCGTGCTCGTCAGCCTCGCTTCCGTTGCTCCTTTCTGCAATTTCCGTTCCAGTCTATGCGTTTTCTCTGTTCGTGCGAAGTGTACCTAACGCATTACTTCCTTTCTCAAGCAGATACGGGAAGAGATCTACGTTTGTCTACCAGAGTGTTAGCCCTCTTCCCAGATGAGGTTCCAGAGGCCTTGTCACTATACTGCCTGAGTTTCCGAAATAATCTTCACTAGTTTCTATTTCAGTCAAATGGTTCAAATGGCTCTGAGCACTATGGGACTTAACATCTATGGTCATCAGTCCCCTAGAACTTAGAACTAGTTAAACCTAACTAACCTAAGGACATCACACAACACCCAGTCATAACGAGGCAGAGAAAATCCCTGATCCCGCCGGGAATCGAACCCGGGAACCCTGGATTTCAGTCCTTGCACCCGTGTAAACTAAAAAATCCAGTTTCACAGTCACACAGAACTAGCGTTTTTATTCCAAAACTGTTTCTTTTTAACAGAATATACGGTTTGAAACAGAAGTTGCCTTTGTATAGGAGAACACTTTTGTCAATACAAGATTCGAAATCGGGTGCGAGCAGATCTACACTTTTGTTTCACACACGCTACTACAGACTACTCTTGAACAGTCTGTCCTCCAGCGAAGGAACGTTGTTGTCACAAAAATGAAGCATACGTAGCAACAGCAAATATCTGTCTCGAGACATTATTTCACGAATAACCGCAGTATTAAGAAGAGCGTCTGCTGACCAGTATTCTGAAATCTTCAACTTGTCAACGCGTGACGCAAGCAGGGTTACAGCCAGGAAACGATACATTTCATCCAAAGACGTGTCCCTCCAT
This sequence comes from Schistocerca nitens, assembly GCF_023898315.1. Lineage (NCBI taxonomy): Eukaryota > Metazoa > Arthropoda > Insecta > Orthoptera > Acrididae > Schistocerca > Schistocerca nitens. Next base: position 27,077,187 of record NC_064618.1, read on the forward strand.
GCACTTACGCGGCTATTCCCTTGAACAATACAGTAGTTTTCTACACAGAGCATATCAGACGTAAAAAAAAAGGTCCCGAAAATTTCCAAGCCACTACAATTGTGTGCAAGTGCAGGATTTACATCCGAATTTGATGAGTCGAACTTATGTTATCACAGGGCATTTCCTTTCTCTGCCACAGAAATGTGTCCGTAGCTTTGCCCGTTCTGTTCAGTGGAGGGGACCGCTCTGTGCTGTTACCCTGTCCGCCGTCGTTGTCATCAGTTTCATTCGTGGAAAGCGAGCTCGTGAAACGTGAAAAATGACTTTCTCGTTCCTGAGTCGTTGAAGGAGCAAAATATTCATCGGAAGACGGAATAAAATTAAATTCGTCCGCACTGTCACTGTTCATAAGCAACCTTTCTACTTCCGCGTTCGACAACCCGCGACGCTTGCACATTTTCTGAGTGATTTGTACACGCTCCGACACTATAATACTCCCAAAAGTTGCGAAAGGCAAATAAGAACAGCGTCTGCTGCCATCTGTGAGCAGTATTGTGGAGTTATTAATACTACTAGCATACATGTGATGCGCTGTAGTTAGACTTGTGTATGTATGTTGCGATAAAACATCGAAACGTACGTATCCGACGTTGGCGCTCGTGGCACTGTTGACTGCCGCCGAACATACACATCGTTAGCAGAGAGAGTTTGAAAGTATGTGGCAGATTAAGTGCTAAGTGGCTTGCTAGGTTCCATAAGGTCAGTAGTTTACGGACAGTATCGCTAGAGTTTTCTGCCCTGTGGCTGCCAAAAAGGTCCCGCAGACACATGTAAAAGAAGGCCTCGCCGTTATGTCAGTATCACTCAACAAATGAAGAAATCGTTCATCGGACATTAGTTCCCTTATTCGTTGCCCTACAAAAATTCCTTGTTTTAGTTTTGCTCCGCTTTCCTCTGCCTCTGCTGCCCCACTCGCACAAAAAGCAGCAGTGCTTCTTGCACCCGAGCTGCATGCCGAGAATAATTATAACCTGCCTCGAGAGCTCTACACATCCACCATCTGTATTTCTCATACTGGATAAATGTGAGGAGCAGTTTAAAGATCGAATCAGCTGTACGAGCAGTCAGCACGTACGGAAATTCGTTGCTAGCGTGGAGAAGCAGGTCCACACCTTTCAGCGTATCTCTGCCGGAATTAATGAGCAAGAGCTCATTTACTTCAAAACAGACCGTGTCACTGTCCTTGGAGAAATATGCACAAAAAAACAACTCGGCTGCGACGATCAACACCCACTTTCATTTCGCGAGGACCATGTTTGAAACGCCTGGTTAAATCCGCAGGACAGAACAGGTAGTTGGAATTGTGGAAAGGGGCCAAAAATGACCGGCTGTCAGTTACACTCGAACACTTATAACTTTATTTAGTTGCCCAAGCATTACAGCGCAAATTTCCGAGCTTAACTATAGACTAAATGTGTCAGACAATCTTATGGCTTAAGGGCACAGCCTCTTTAATTTTTAAACCGGCTGAAGCCCGTGATTTAAAACACAACTACAACAAATTTTCAAAAGCCAGAAAGCGCAAGGTTTTATCCTTAAATAATATTTCAAATGAGGCTGAAGGCCCAAACAATCTAAGATTTAACAAGTAAGGAATTTAAATTTTAAGATGGCTGAAGGCCCATGATTGAAAAGCACAACTACAATGAATTTTCTAGAGGCAGAAGGCCCAAAGCTTTATCAAAAAAAAAAATTTTTTTTAGCGAGGCTGAAGGCCCATTATTTAAAACCCAACTAAAAGCATACAAATTCAAACCATCACCTATGAGCCATTAAAATACACAATCAAACACCAATAACAGAAGGCAATACAGCCAGCGGCGCTCAGACGTTTCCGGTGGTCAGTCTGCGCTTGAAATATTAACGTTCGCTTAGGGGAGACAGGTAGTCGGCCCAACCATATCCGATCCGCCGGCAACCTAACCGAGAGACAGTCAACGGACCCACCGACAAGACGACTTGCCTTCCACCCGACCAGTACACAAGGAACTCCAAAGCCAAAACGTAAAAGGCGTAGCCGCCCACAACCAAGTATGCACAAGCTGTCAAAACTACACACACGTGCTGGACAGCGACAACACGGTAAGGAAAGGACACTGCATCAATTTTACGTCAGCGGCCAGGCAGGTAACCGGAACGCTATCGGCCACAAGGCCGAAAATTCCGCTGGTGCACTTGGACTTCAAATAAACAAAATAGAGTTAAACTCCACTGGATGGTGGCCAAACTTTCGGCAACTCGAGCACTTGCTGTTGCTCACGGGAATACCTCCAATAGCCACCGTGAAAACCAACAGCACAATGTGTACAGACTAGCTTCGCTAGTTAGATCACCACTCAACCTTGATGTCCTGGGCGGGTGAGCCACGAACCTCGTATCAATCGGAACAGCTCCCACACACTTCTGCACTGCGTAGAGACCGCCACCCGGCCCGGCCCACTGCGCCGCGGGGAGATTTCCTGCCCGATCCACACCAACCGACCGACTGCTCAGAGCCAGTACGCCGACAACATTTAAAATAACTTGTCAGTCAAAATCACACAAACTACACACAGTTTCACGAACACTTGCACGACGAACTAGACAATGCTAACGGCAGTGACTACAATAACAGGGACAAATCCCGCGTCGGCACACACAGCCAACGCATGAGCGATCGCCGGCCAAATACACGTTCTCCGGCAAGACGACCGACCGACAACCAACCAAAGTCGTCCCCACTCCAATGATGTGTGTCGGCAACCGGCGGGCGAGTCATGGCGGTCCAGACCTCACTGCTGCCGCGCCCCGACTGAACTTGTGCCGCGTGCCAACTCAAACACTGCCAGGTCCGAACTAACTGCTGCCGCGTTCCAACTGACTGGTCGACACACGACGACCGGGAAGTAATAGCAGACCAGCAAAGATAATACAGCAGGGCTTATATCGACAAGCGCTGCTGCTGCCGCTCACGGGCAGGCAAAGCAGCAACTCAGTGACACCAGTAATTGAAACTAACATAACGACGTGGCAGTACGGCATTAACAAGATGTTATATAAGAGATGGCACGAACACGAGCCACGCACGGCTCAATGTTTTCATACTTTTAATTGCGAAGCTAAAAGCTAAGCCAGTTGCTTCGACAGATTTAAATCAAGAACAAAATCGTTCCGCTGTCTTCTTGCATGTCCTTCGCTTTATTCCTCTTCGCACGCTGTCATATGCTCGGGAGTCACTGCGTCGATAGTTCTTCACCGTCTACAGCCCGTTTAATACATGATAAGTTACTATGTTTCCGAAGCGATTGCATATCTTTTTCTCAGACATTAATAAAGGTCTGTTGTGGGTGCGTTGGCTACCTGCAACAGCAGAGGACATGTACGCGACATGTCAGTACGTGAGTAACAGAATGTGAGGGGTCGGGAGATGCACGTCTTGTTCAAATGGCTCTGAGCACTATGGGACTTAACATCTCAAGTCATCAGTCCCCTAGAACTTAGAATACTTAAACCTAACTAACCTAAGGACATCACATAACACCCAGTCATCACGAGGCAGAGAAAATCCCTGATCCCGCCGGGAATCGAACCCGGGAACCCGGGCGCGGGAAGCGAGAAAGCTACCACACTGCACGTCTTGTCCTGGTCGCCAAAGGCAAGAAACAAAATGAAATTCACAGCACTTCTTTACAAGATTATTAAATTTCCGTGTTTGTGCTTCCTAACTTACCGCTCCACAGCTATAGCAACATTAATTTGTACTATTTATGCATGTACGAGGGATTTCTTCTGAATTAATCCAAACCACAAACCATTTTTCAACTATAAAATGTGCAGAATATTTAAGTTAAGCCACGGAAGACTAAACTGTATGCAGTGTTTTCAATGATTTCGATAGATAGAGGGTAGCGTGTCACAGAAAACTGAGCCCTGTACACAAAACCTGATCTCATTTTCGAATTTAGCACCTACGACGCAGGAAAGAAGGTCGTTCACATTCTTGGTAACTAAAACGCTGTTGACCGGCATAACAGTCACTGACATACAAGGTGAGAAGTGCCGCCTTATTATATATATTATAAAATAATTCTTTAACAATGAAATGACAATTGACGGCGTTTTGTAAACGATAGAAGTGTTGGAATTTTCCTATTTCTATAAAAGAGTTGATTTACGGTTCTTTCTTGTCAGACCCCTTGTACAGAAAATGTTGTTCTGCAAGTCGTTAAATTTATGGGGGGTCGCTTGCGTATGTTTCACGATCAAATCGCGATGTGTATGAATATGCACTGACTGCTCTGTTTATGCGTCTTAAGGACGGTAAAAAGCGTTTCTACGACGAAATACCTTAAGAGATGACACTACACACTACACACGACATTTTTGACATTTTTAAAGAAAGAGTGAGGGGAGTTTAATGAAACAGATTTTCCAGTATTTTCCGCCAACGAAATAAAAAAAAAATGGTTCAAATGGCTCTGAGCACTATGGGACTCAACTGCTGTGGTCATAAGTCCCCTAGAACTTAGAACTACTTAAACCTAACTAATCTAAGGACAGCACACAACAGCCAGCCATCACGAGGCAGAGAAAATCCCTGACCCCGCCGGGAATCGAACCCGGGAACCCGGGCGTGGGAAGCGAGAACGCTACCGCACGACCACGAGATGCGGGCCCCAACGAAATCACTCACAGTTTGAAACGTAGCTGTTAAGGACAATGTATAGCAATAAAAGCCATTCAACAATCGAAAATAATATAAAACTACTTCTTTTCTTAAAGAATGACGGTGCTGAAACTAGAAAGGATGCGTATGCACAGAGATAAGCATGGACAGGATGGAGACTGTGATAGAAGATGGGAGGATATTGGAACGCAGGACCTCATAAACAGGGATCTGAAACTGAAGTTGATCAATACCGCACTGGAAAAAGAAAGTTAAAAACTCAAATAAAACATGTGATAACGTATCACCATTCCATTACTATTCAGGTTCTTGTATATGGGTTCCACAACGACTGACCAAGTTTTGACACAGAGATTCCTTAGTAAGTCATGTAACGATTTTGTCAAGAAAACTGCTTTAGTTACGAAGGAACTTGGTACTTCCGAGAAAATGCATACAAAATCTGGAGACTTTTCCCGTAAAGCCTGTGTACTGAGTAGTAGAGGGCAGTTGTTTAGAAGTTAAGACTCCAGCTTAAGGCGATACGGCGTGAAGTTTAGCTTGTGAGCGGGAGAAGCGTCTCAGCGCGTGGGGCGAAGTGGCAGCCGCAGGGTTACCGCCATCACGGTGCGTGCGACAGCCGCACTCTCCAAGGGCGAGTTGAGGTCTCCGCGTCAGATTAGTCTCATTATCGTTCACAATCTGCTCCCCCGTACTACTAAGTACGCGCTATAAACGGCGACTGCCGGCCGTTCAACTCGGCTACATTCGTAGCCTGTCTTGGTGCGTTGTAAGTCGCGAGAGAAATCTGGTCTTCAAATAATCGCCCGATGAAAATGGTAACCGGTGAGATACCGATATATTCGTTTATTCGCGCTTGAGAGGTTGAGCGCTCCGTGTTTTGGCCGAGTGGCACTATGTTAGGTGCCCAACAATAAAAATCGAGCACTAATTTGTAACGTCGAGGTCAAGACTGACAAACATTCGCTCCCTACAGAGCGCTCCCTTTTCGTGGGTGTAAAAAATATTCGTCGTTTCTCTTCAAGTGTGTCATTCAGTGTGCGGACAGAAGACATAGATTGGCTCGTCGTCGAAGAGTACTTACATGTGGCACAACAAGCTCTTGCTGCTCTTCGACACCCAGAAGCGAGCTCTCCAAAGGCAGGCGTTCTGCTCGGTAAACTGGCAGTGCTGGCAACGTGACGACAAAAAGAAGTAAGATGCCACAACATTAAACAGCAGTCAAATGATTCACTAATACTTACGACGTTTTAGTTGCCTTCAACAGTCAATTAACAACAGTAATAATAATAATAATAATAATATATGCCGTCTAAGAATACATATATTGTGCTACAGGTCTCAATCGTGCGCTCATTCCTAATTGTAAAAAAAAAGACCTTTTGTTTCCAGGTGGCAATAAATAAATAGTTTATTTTGATTTCCTTTATAGCTAGGTAGTTTGCTTGTATCTCATTATAGACTGTGTAATGCGTATGGAAACGGACTATGAATTCCATTTCTGTGTTCTTTCGTGTGCAATAACTTGATACCACAATATGGACGAATCATTTAAAGGTCGAAAGAAGAGAAGCAAGTAAGAAATCCAGTAGCCTCGAAACGTGAGACAACGTTAGTATAATAGAGAGAAAGGGCAACTGACGTACTCGCAGCCCATTCTTTCCATGACACATACGCCATGTAGTACAGAAATACATCGTTGCTGTTGTTATTTTGCTAGATACTCAACATATCGTGTGTGAAAAATAGTTTAAACTGGCATGTTCAGTATAAATAAATTGTAGTACTTCAAATATTTCAGGTGTTTAAGCACACTCATCATTTATTCAGCAGAATGCCGTGTGCTATAATGGCGTCAGACACAAGAAGCAAATTAATATAGCCGTTCTTTACAATGCATAGATCATCACGAAGTGTTTATTTCTCTCTTTAATTCGGACGAACTGAACGCGGCAGAAAACAATTGACTTCCCCCCCCCCCCCCCCAATATAGCATCGGAAGCAGAGATGTCACTGTTCGATGACGTTAAATTATCACAGAACTATGCGAGAAAATTCGTGTCAACGAAACGAAACAAAAATACTTCGTCGAATGTATTGTGTTTATGGAAGATTAACATTCTGCAGACAACGTGGCCGCCGGATAACAGATCATTTACTAACTCTCATAAAGTCAGAAAAAACTTTAAGCTGTAGTTCACAATTTTTTTTTAAAGTGTTCGTTTTGTCTTCGTGTATTAAAGGATTACTCCAGGAGATGAGTAGCCCTGAAGTAGCGCAGAATACTATACAAATCTTACGGCCGCTTCCCGGAATCTGGTTTCCACATTTCCTCTGATTGAAAATTGTCTAATAATACGTCATGAAAATACTTCGGTAATAGACGGGTGAGACTGATTAACGCCCTCACGAATATTAGAGGTATTAGTTGTACAAACGAAGAAAGAAGAAAGCATTGAAACAAGACAGATGTCTTAGAAAGTCGTATACCTTGTCGACTGAATAAATAAACCTAGAAGAATGCGAAGACAAAGACAGAGCTCTACAGGAAGGCTGCGTCACTGACAATGTCTTCGTGCCGAGGGAGCCAATAAACAGTGTGCCTACCACCAGCGCCGCTCGAAGACGAGTCCATTTGTCGTACGTCGATGACCTATTGTCTTCCGCGCGCTGCATTCCGTGCGATTCTGTTTGACTTATCTCTCCTTTCTTAGCTCTGACCTTTCTGCCATTACTTCTTGAGCTGCAGATGAGTGCGCAGTGCAGAGTTTCACTACTGGAGTCAGTTTCACTGGGCTGTTGTGGTGGTGGCGTTCCGTGCCCTGGAACGACACGTGGCCACTGGAGGCAGGTGCGCGCTGCCTGGCCCGTACCACAGAGAGCGTCGTCTCCTTTGTTATCCTTCGGCTGTGAGTTACTCCAGATCGGAACTCTTTCTTTGTAAGGTAAAAGCACTACATACTGCACTCATTATACTGTAGAGCGAACCAGCGTTTCAGCCAGTGTCGCATGCGCTTCTGCAAGTTGCTTAGGAATAGCCTTAGTATGGTTTGTAGCAGATAGCACCAACACCAACAAATCAAGTGTGGTAGAAAGCAAGAAGTTCTGAAATAATTATTGTGGTGTGCGTACTGCAAGACCTTCGGTACACACACCATCAGATTATTTGACTTGTCGCTCTAACGAAGTAGGCGAGTGTCAGCAATATGTCTCTGTGGTCTTATCGTGGCGTGTTTATCTTCTACCATTAGGTCAGACGATAGAAATGCCACTTGCACGCTTAGAGTAGCAGATTGACGGTGAGCAACTTTAAACAGAACTTGATTAATTTTCACACACATTTATTAAAATAATAACAAGCCTAAAAACTACTTAACTTGGTTCTGGATGCTATTTACAATTGACAATCTGAAGTTCCTTTGGTCTTGGTACATTAATCTTATTCTCACATATCTCTCATACTTGACAACGTGTCTATACATTTATCTTCATGGCTATGTACAGGAATATGATAATCTTATTAGGCGCAGACTGAAACTTGACTATAGACTGGTACAGACAAATGTAGAACTCGTACAGACTGATGCAGACTAATGCAGACTGTCTAATCGGAGGTCTGTACACTCGTTATAATACGTCGCGCGTTCATGTTCACTGCAGTTGTGTACGCGCTGACTACACGGAACTGTGTACACAACAATTATGTTTACTATAAGCTGATTCCTGTTTATTCATTGATAGATATTTGTCGATTTCATTCTCAATTCATACACTTTTGAGCGTGAATATTACTTTTATGTAATAAGTATTTCAAAATGACGTAATATCTTGAAATTAGACCTACTGCTGTAAGTGGTTAAATGGGTTTCAGTTTTGAGGTGAAACAATATGTAGTGATTTACAGCTCTAAGAATATTTTATTCACACAGTTGTAAGAAACTGTATACTGGTTGTGTGGTGGGAGGCATCCCACTTTACTGCAGCAAAACATCATGCAACTGACTACAGCTAACTACTCCCCGTTGCTCACGTTGGCGCCACTTTCTTTGTGTGTGTGTGTGTGTGTGTGTGTGTGTGTGTGTGTGTGTGTGTCGTCGTATACCATTACCATAATTTCAGTTAGAGGTCGGATTTGCAATGCACGCATTTATTTTTAAAAATAGTTCAAATGGCTCTGAGCACTATGGGACTCAACTGCTGAGGTCATTAGTCCCCTAGAACTTAGAACTAGTTAAACCTAACTAACCTAAGGACATCACAAACATCCATGCCCGAGGCAGGATTCGAACCTGCGACCGTAGCGGTCTTGCGGTTCCAGACTGCAGTGCCTTTAACCGCACGGCCACTTCGGCCGGCATTTATTTTTACAAGAAGTTATTTTCAGTACATCCGACAACAAGGAAGTATAGTCACACTTTCTTACAATTTATGGTTCAAATGGCTCTGAGGACTATGGGACTTAACATCTGAGGTCATCAATCCCCTAGAACTTAGAACTACTTAAACCTAACTAACCTAAGGACATCACACACGTTCATGCCCGAGACAGAATTCGAACCTGCGACCGTAGCAGTCGCGCGGTTCCGGACTGAAGCGCCTAGAACCGCTCGGCCACCTAGGCCGGCTCTTACAATTTATTTCGTAAGTGCTCTGAACCAACAAAGTTTTTTAGATCCACTATATAAACTCACAACCGATTCGCAATCAAGAGCGATAACAGTATTTCCTGCTTATACGTAAATAACATAATTTTATCTGAAAAATTCGTGTAATAATGAAGACGTTTCTGTAACAAGTTTTTATATCGTTAGGGCCGGTAATCCCCACTAAGGTGACTGGCGCACCTAAACGCTTCTGTTCACAATAATTGTTTGTGAAGGCAACAGGAACAATATTTTTTTTAAATTGGATATTCGTTTTTTCTGAATTGGACGTTTGAATAGGCCTGCGCATTATTACCATATAAGGAATATTTTTTATTGGTAATTTCGCTAAGTCGATAGGACAGTTACATAACAGACATTGCGTGCATCTACGATCTCGATTTGTGCGTATTGGCGATGGGATCAACGTGAGCGGCAGCCACTGAATCAGCTGAACGCGTGGGTGCTGGGGGTGGGGGTGTAGCGGCTGGCGCGGTGGAGGGAGTGGGTTAGTGAGGTTTAGAACCTGGATCCTCCTCCCTTTCCTCCCCCCCCCTCCCCCTGTCGCGCTCATGTGCCGTGCAACACCGCATGCCAAATATGAGCAGAACAGCGCTCGGACAAATGTTGCCAGCTACCTGGAAGCCCTCTGCCAAGACCACGTAGTGTATCCGTGTTTGTTCGTCACACTTCTGCATAAAGAGCTTTCGATTCTATGTCGACTCGCATACACACAAACAAATCCACACCCGAAACTTCCTGGCAGATTAAAACTGTGTGTCGGACTGAGACTCGAACTCGGGACCTTTGCCTTTCGCGGGCAAGTGCTCTACCAACTGAGCTACCGAAGCACGACTCACGCCGTGTCGTCACAGCTTAACTTCTGCCTGTATCTCGTCTCCTACCTTCCAAACTTCACAGAAGCTCTTCTGCGAACCTTGCAGAACTAGCACTCCTGGAAGAAAGGATATTGCAGAGACATGCGTTAGGCAGAGCCTGGGGGATGTTTCCAGAATGAGATTTTCACTCTGCAGCAGAGTGTGCGCTGATATGAAACTTCCTGGCAGATTAAAACTGTGTGCCGGACCGAGACTCGTACTGGGGACCTTTGCCTTTCGGAGGCAAGTGCTCTACCAGAGTTTTGATCTGCCAGGAAGTTTCATATCAGCGCACACTCCGCTGCAGAGTGGAATCTCATTCTAAATCCAGACCCACTCTAACTGACTGCTAGAGCCCGTGATTGCTGCACGTGGGGCTGCCGTACGTATCACAGCGAAGTCTCGATGTGAGAGATGACACAGAGTTGGGTAAAGTTTGTCGTATTGATATTGTCACATGGGTAAACTACGGTTTACGGTTAGTGTGAGACCGATTGTCATTCTGGATGTTGAAAGTTTCACAAACGACGGTGAAAAACGCCCAAACTTCCGCTTCCAGGTTGAATATCCATTATCTACGCTTCGCCTGCATACTTGTGACGTGGTGGATTGAAAAATTGACTTGCAGACGCAGCGGCAGCAGTTAATCAGCGTCTTCATCCGAGATCGCCAGGACACGGAGGACAAGAAGGGCGGGAAGACGATAGGGCCACACTCTTACATACCGAATAAGGCTGTTTCCGTTAGTAGGAGGAATCAGCCGACGCTTCCGCGAAACCAGTTCCGAATGAACGACCTGAATCAGCAAGTTCAGACACATCAGGCCGCGCGCCCAGTCCGGGTGGCAAATCCGCTGCGAGACACGTCTCCACCTGCCGCCCGGACCTGAGACGACGCGCCCTCCGTCCAGAAGGCGGCGCGGCGCGGCGCGGCGTCCCTCGCAGCCCGCTGCCGCCGCCCCCGCCGCCTCCTGTGGCCGCCGCGCGGTCTCAGCGACCCCTGGAGCGGCGCCAGCCCCTGCCAAACTGAGCGTCGAGCCGCCAACTCTGGACGACGGGGCGGACAATTCAAACGCAAGTGCGTCGTAGCGGCAGACGGACTCACATCACGCAGCTGCGGCACAAGTCTGCGTCACAGGCGCCCTGCCACACACATCTCGCGAGGCGAGCTCTCACTCTAAACTAAAATAGTTAGTTGTACGGTACCATTACACGTTGTTCGTCATTGCAGAAGACTTGTAAGATGGTGGATTCATCCAGTTACAACGAATCGTCCAAGTGATGGAAAGTATGTGTTGTTACAGAAAGTAAGACCTTTCAACTTATAATCTGGAGATTTTGTGCTGTAAGAGGCAGACACGAGATCCACGGGGACGACATGTGGCGCACACTTTTGAGGCGGTACCCGACACGGGCGGAGCGGAGTGCAGCAGCCGCCGTGGCGCCGACAACAGCGCCCGTGGAACACGGCGCGTGCCGCGCGGCTCGGGCAGGGGACTCGCGTTTCGCGGCTGGCGGTCGCTTTGCTGCTTCGCCTGCCGCCTCCACGCCCCTCTGCCTCTAGTCGGCTGTTGCCCGCTCTCCAGTCCTCGCTACGGCCTCTTCATTTTTCTCTTCCTGCGCGGTACTCTCCGGGGTGTCGTGTCGGCGTCGACGAATCTGACGTTTCCAATGCTGCATATTGCGGACGTGCTGTCCGTTGCAGCAGTGACCGCCACAATCAGAGAGAACCTATTTCAGTTAGGCTCGCAGTCGCACTTTTAGTTTTTCAAATGGCTACGGAGTACCACACTACAGTTAAAATACCCTTTGGGGAAAACTTAGGACTTATTTTTTCATCCAATACTACAGTGCGTCACCAAGTACAACCTTAGAATACAGGAAGCCGCTCACATCGGTCGGATAGTCGACTGCTAAGCCAGTTTCACGACGGCGCGCATCTTCACCTCTCTTCTACTGTTCATCCCGTCTAATACGGGGTCCGGCTTTTCAGAATTTTTACTGTTGTAACGGCCACCGGAACAGTCGCGGGGTTGAAGTAATGGAAACGCGGCGGAACCCGCGGAGCGGCCCGCGAACAACAACACAACAGAGAGGACGGACACGACCAATGAAGGACCTTACGACAACAACAAGTACGGACAACAGACTCAAGAAAACCAAATAAGACAACCACGTCCACTCGTAAAGAAAACACGAAAGTAAATACGCTGTCTAATGTGAGGCGATATGTCCTGAGAGGTACGCAAGGTTAGACTGGCAGGCTGAGCTTTTTTTTTTTTCTTTTTTCTTTATTGTGATTTCATTCCCCTGCCCCATATGGGCAGGGGAGGGCTGTCAACGGCACAATCCGCCGCTCTTCAGCCGAGTGACACTACAACTAAACAAGAACAAAATGATACATACATAAGGAGATAAAAAAGGGGAACATAAAACAGAATAAGGGGAGAAAATGGGGGCAAAATATACACTGACATGGAGACGTTCATGGGGAACAGTTAAAAAAGTCACCAGAAAGTTAAAAAAACACAGTTGGCGATCCTTAACACACAGAGAAGACACTGAATGCGCAGGCACAGGTTAAAAGTCGGCCACAGTAGTAAAAACACTCCGGAATAACACACTAAAACCCACTTGGAGCACACACGACGAAGAATAAAACTGCCAGGTGGGACCTGCCGAGGGAAAAGGTGAGAGAGGATGGAAAAGGAGGGGAGAGCACGGGGCAGCTGGGGAAGCGGCGGGATGAAGAGAGGAGGGGCATCAGTTGGTTCACGAAGAGGCAGGATATGCAGGCTGAGCGACAGGCAGGCGCTTAAGTACTGTGTCGGGGGCGCCCTCACACTAAAAGCGGTCCAGGAGGCGCGCGCCGCCGCAGCTCGGTGCAGAGACCTCTGTGGGTCTTCGACGTCCATGACGTCTGGCGGGGATTCAAATTGCGCGGCGCGCGCTACCAGATTCACTACCCAGCTCTGAGGTCGTGTGCCATCGCTACCGGTGACGTGAGGGCGCCGTGTGTTCGCCAACCGAGTGAAGGTATACTGTAACTGTTTGTGTATCGTTATCTCTGAGCCGGAATTTTGAAGACCAATACCGCATTAAGTCTGGGCAGCGTATCGGCGCCCAGTCTCCATCCTACCGCGGAAATTCCACCCCGGGTCGTCTCGTCTCTCGGTCTCGCAAGCGTGACGCCCCCATACGAGCTGCTGCCCTTTGTACCGTAACATAGTTACTGTGTGGAGAAATACTTTACGATTGTTTCCTAAATAAATCGTATGCACGCGACGGCTGCTTTTAGTCGTGAAAGACGACGTTGCCGACCGCAGAGGAGCCGGCTGGTCGCAGAGCGCTCACTGGGCAGGCGGCGGCCGGGCCGGCGTGCGGCTTCAGCGCTGCCCACCTGGTCCACACTGTACGGACTCGATTCTCAAACGCACACTGCACCGACTCCTTACGATGCGACGCAGACGCCGATTCACTGTGTTAGCCGCCTGACAGACTGTGTGCCGAAGCACGGGCTCTGCTACAGCCCACGCTCTTAAAATAATGAAAAGAAATGGCGAAAAATCGCACAGACGCGTACGAATGAGGGAAAATGAAGGAACTGTGTTTCGTTCGAGGCAATTCATTTACGAAAAATCCGTTACTAAGCGATATTGGACCACTCAGAATGAGAACCTGTGGCCATGTTCATCAGCACAGGTCAGCTGCAGAGTCAGAAGCAGCCACGCCGGCCCAGCCGCGTAAATAACGCCACGTGGGAAGCCGGCAGGCCGCAGAAGCTGAACCGCGCCGAAAGCCGGTGTGGAGGGCGGGGCAGTGAGCTGAGTTGTCGCGCTGCCGCCCCGCTGCCCACTACCCACTACCCACTACCCACCACCCACTACCCGCTACCCACTACCCACTGGCCGGTGCTGCCGCAGCCCATCCCTGCGGCGTCTCCCTCGCCGCTACCGCCCGACATCACGGCTCATCTCAAACGCGACTTTCCAACACTCTTGCACGTTTACACGTTTACCACCGGCAAACAAAAATCATCTCGTTCAGCCTCTTTCCCCATTCTGCATTTCGACATAAGTGCGCTCGTTTTTCGGCGTTCCGTGCAATTAAAGTGTACATTCGTTATATAATCCTTAAACGAACAAGGATAATTCTGTACTACAATTAATGTTTACGGCTAGCATTTCCCCGGGCTTCTGGAGCTCTCGCTGCATAATTAAGTTGTAAATTATTGCACTAGCTAAGAAACGATTAATATTTTATTCGAACTTCGGTGATTTCTTTTGTGGTGTCACCGCCAGACACCACACTTGCTAGGTGGTAGCTTAAATCGGCCGCGGTCCGTTACTACATGTCGGACCCGCGTGTCGCCACTGTGTGATCGTAGACCGAGCGCCACCACACGGCAGGTCTAGAGAGACTGATAAGCACTCGCCCCAGTTGTACGGACGACGTTGCTAGCGACTACACTGATCGAAGCCTTTCTCTCATTTCCCGAGAGACAGTTAGAATAGCCTTCAGCTAAGTCCATGGCTACGACCTAGCAAGGCGCCATTTGTACCATTGCATGTATCTCAAGATAGTCTCACTTGTATCATCAAGAATGCTGTATACCAAAGGACGATATAAAAGTTAAGTGTTCTAGTAGCTACGTTCTTTTCTTTATCACATTCATTACGAATCCTGTTCCAGACTTAACGCAAGACGGCGTGAGTTTACGAGTGCCCCTTTCGGCTACTTCACTGTGGACTGGCTGCCTTAACAGTCCACTACATCTTTCCTGCTGTTTTACTAGTGGCGATGCACGATGTTGCTGTCACTCGCCACTTATTTCTTACGACATCACGCTATTCTATCTTTTGTAATCTGCTGCTTCACTCCAAAGACAGGTTAGATGCAGCTCTCCATGCTACTCTTTCCTCTCCCAGCATCCCCGAATAGCCACTGCAACTTACACCCTTCTGAATCTGCTTCCTACATTCACGTCTTGCTTTTCCTCTGCGACTTTAACCCTCCCCCCTCTCCCACCACCCCTGTCTCTCCAAAGTCCGCATCTCGTGGTCGTGCGGTAGCGTTCTCGCTTCCCACGCCCGGGTTCCCGGGTTCGATTCGCGGCGGGGTCAGGGATTTTCTCTGCCTCGTGATGACTGGGTGTTGTGTGCTGTCCTTAGGTTAGTTAGGTTTAAGTAGTTCTGAGTTCTAGGGGACTGATGACCATAGATGTTAAGTCCCATAGTGCTCAGAGCCATTTGAACCATTTTTTTTTTTGTCTCTCCAATATTCGTCATCCATTGATGCCTCAGAATGTGTCATATCAACCGATCCCTTCTAGGCAGGTTGTGCCACAAATTCCTTTTCTCCCCTTTTCTCTCATTATTTAGATCATCTACCCGTCTAACCTTCAGCTTTCTTCTGCAGTTCCGCATTTCAAACACACTTTTATCTAAACTGTTTATCTTCCATGTTTCACTTCCATACATAGCTACACTCCAGACAAATATCCACAGAAAAGCATTCCTAATTCTTAAATCTATATTCCACGTTAGCAAATTTCTTTCACGTTTCTTGCCATTGCCAGTCTACATTTTATATCCTCCCTACTTCAGCCACTATCAAAAATGGTTCAAATGCCTCTGAGGTCATCAGTCCCCTACAACTGAGAACTACTTAAACCTAACTAACCTAAGGACATCACACATATACATGCACGAGGCGGGTTTCGAACCTTCGACTGTAGCGCCTAGAACCGCTCGGCCACCTCCGCCGGCTCAGCCACTATCAGTTACTTCTCTGGCCACATAGCAAAACTCATCTCCACTATTCTATGTGTTTCGTTTCCTAATCTAATTCCCTCTACACCGCTTCATTCACTTCGACTACATCCCACTACTCTTGTTTAGGTCTTAATGATGTTCGTCTTATACCTTCGATTCGAGATTATCGATCCTGTTCAGATGCTGTTCCAAGTCCTTTGGTGCTTCTGACAGAATTATAATGTCATAGCCAAACCTCAAAATTTCTGCTTGTCCTCCCTCTAATTTTTCTCGCCGTATTACATCTTCCATCTCATCTTCATCTGCGTCCACGATAATATTGCCTTCAAGTTCATCTCCCTTTCTTTGGTTTCCTTTACTGCTTGCTCAACGCACAGATTGAATAATATCGGGAATGGGCTAAACCCTGTCTCACTCCCTTCTCAACTTCTGCTTCCATTTCATGCCCCTCGACTCTTATCAAGTTCCGTACCGTCTCTGTACAAGTTACGAATAGGATTTCCGTCCCTATATTTTACCGCTGCTGCGTTCAGAATTTCAAGGAGAGTATTCTACTCAATAATGACAAAACCTTTCTCTGAGTCTATAAATACTATAGATGCAGGATCGCCTTTCTTTAACCTATCTTCTAAATGAATTTGTAGCGACCGTATTGCATCGCGTGTTCCTACATTTCTCCGTGATCCAAACCTGATCTATTCTGCTGTAAGCAATTCGTGTCAGTGTGTTGGAACCATGACTTATTAAACTGATAGGTGGGTGATATTGACACCTGTCAGCACCTGCTTTCTTTCAAATTGGAATTAATACAATTTTCTTGAAGTCAGAAGGCTTTTCGCCTGTCTCATACATCTTGCACACCAGGTGGAAGAGTTTTGTCACGGCTAGCTCACCCAAGACGCAATACCGTCTATCCCCAGCGTCTTGTTTCGACTCAGATCTTTTAGAGCTCTGTCAAATTCTTCTCGCCGTATTACATCTCCCATCTCATCTTCATCTGCGTCCACGATAATATTGCCTTCAGGTTCATCTCCCTTATATGGACCCTTTATATAATCCACCTGTCACCTTCCTCTCCTTTCGTTAGGAGTGATTTTCCCCCTGAACTCTTGATATTCATACAGCTGCTTCTCTTTCTTCGAAGAACTCTTTAACTTTCCTTGCCCTAGTCATATCCGCTTCTACATTCTCACATTTGTCCTCTACCCATTCCTGCTGAGACGTTTTGTACTTCCTGTCAGTCTCATTTTTTTAGACGTTTGTATTCCCTTTCACTTGCTCCATTTACTGCGTTTTTGTATTTTCTGGTTTCTTCAGTTAAATTAAGTATCTCCTGTGTTAACCAAAGTTTTCTACTGGGTCTTATCTTTTTACTTATTTGATCCCCTGGTGCCTTCACTATTCCATTTCTCAAAGCTACCCATTCGTTTCCCACTCTGTTCCTTTTTCCCGTTCTTTTCAATCATCGTGTAATACACCCTCGAAACTCTCAACAACCTCTGGTTGTTTCAACTTATCCAGGACACATCTCTTTATTTTCATACCTTTTTGGAATTTCTTCAGTTTTAATCTACAGTTAACAATCAATAACTGTGCAAGAGTCCATACCTGCTCCTGGAAATGTCTTACAGTCTGCTTCCGAAATGTCTGTCTTATCATTACACTATTATCAGACTGAAACCTTTCGGTGTCTCGAGGTTTCTTCCACATGTACGAGCTTCTTTGCTGATTCTTAAACCAAGTGTTAGCGATGATTAAATCATACCCTGTGCAGAATCCTAGCAGGTGGCTTCCTCTTTCCTTCATTTGCCCCAATCCCTATTCACCTACTATTTTTCCTTCTCTTCCTTTTCCTGCTGTGGAATTCCTGTCCCCTATCACAATTAAATTTTTGTATCCCTTAATTACCGGAATAATTCTTTTGTCTCACCATACATTTCTTCAGTCTCTTTATCATTTGCTAAGCTAATTGGCGTATGAACTTGTTCTACTGTGATGGGTGTTGACTTTGTGTGTACCTTGGCTACGATAATGTGTTCACTATGCTGTTCATAGTACTTCATCCGCATTCGTGCTTTGTTATTTATTATTAAACCTACTTCCGAATTACGCCTGTTTGAGAAGGTATTTATAAGCCTGTATTCACCTGACCAGAAGTCCTGTCCTTCGTCCCACCGAACTTCACTAATCACCACTACATCTAAATTCGACCTACGCATTTCCCTTCTTAAATTTTCTAACCTACCTGCTAGATTAAGAGATCTAGCATTCCATGCTCCTACCCGCAGAACGTCAGATTTGTTTCTCCTAATGACGACATCAAATGGTTCAAATGACTCTGAGAACTATGGGACTTAACTGCTGAGGTCATTAGTCCCCTAGAACGTAGAGCTACTTAAACCTAAGTAACCTAAGGACATCACACACATCCATGCCCGAGGCAGGATTCGAATCTGGGACCGTAGCGGTCGCGCGGTTCCAGACTGTAGCGCCTAGAACCTCTCGGCCACTCCGGCCGGCAATGACGACATCACTCTGAGTAGTCTCTGCCCGGAAATTCAAATGGGGGTTATTTTATCTCCAGACTATATTACCGAAGAAGATATCGCCATCAGTTAACCTTACAGTAGAGCTGCTGCAAGGTCGTTTCGGTTTATGTTTCAAGGCCAGAGGAATCACTCATCCAGACTGTCGCCCCTGCGACTACTGAAAAGACTGATGCCACTCCTCAGGAACCATACGTTTGTCTAGCCTTTCAACAGATACTGTGCTGGCACGTACTGTATGGCTAGCTGTGCCACTGAGGCACGCATCCCAGCCCACCAACGGCAAGCTCAGTGGTTCATGGTGGAAAATCAGCTGTTATATTCCCTAAATAAATGCTCTCCCCCGTACACTCACATATCGCAAGTAAGGTATGAGATCTGAACAAGCTCGCTAATAAAACACAGATCGCCGGGCCTCTCGGGGCCACGTGTTGGCTGGTCGCCCGTTGGCGCTAGTCTCGGGATCTTAGCCGGACGGTCGTTACGTGGCTGCCCTGACGTTTCGCCGGCCTACCCAGCTGGCACTGTCAGGGATTCGCCCTCCACTGTCCGCCTCCAGCAGTGGATGCTATTGGTGCCAGGAGTACCGTCCGCTACACGCTGTAAGGTGGGCGGGTGTAGACTTGGAGCAGGAGCGCCCAAAACACTGCGGCGGACCCGCCGCTTCGCGGCCGCTCCTGACGGGAACCGTGCTGCGGTGCGCTTCTTGTCGCCACTCCAGCACATCGAACTTGCGCGAAGCGTCGAGGCAGGCCCCTCACCCTGACGGCTACGTTTCTGGCGGCAGCGAGCCTGCCCACCGACACGCGGGTTCAGCACACGGCCCTCACGCCACGGCCGCTCCACAGGGCAGCTGAGTCTGTGCACTGACCGCGGGCTGCCGCGCGCTTCGCCACTGTCCAACGGTAACTGCCACGCGATTTATGTACGACGCTGTTTGCTTACATTTCGAGCTTAGACTGCAGCCTTAATAATTACAGATATACGCCCCGTTTGTACACGTTTGTTTATCAGTAACAGAAGTGGTACTACAGATTCAAATCCAAATACTCAAAAGAGGAATGCTGATGATGCTGTGGTGTACGGGAAGGTGTCGTCGTTGAGTGACTGTAGGAGGATACGAGATGACTTGGACAGGGTTTACGATTGGTGTAAAGAATGGCAGCTGACTCTAAATATAGATAAATGCAAATTAATGCAGATGAATAGGAAAAAGAATCACGTAATGTTTGAATACTCCATTAGTAGTGTAGCGCTTGACAGAGTCACGTCGATTACATATTTGCACGTAGCACTGCAGAACGATATGAAGTGGAACAAGCATGTAATGGCAGTTGTGGGGAAGGCGGATAGTCGTCTTCCGTTCATTAGTAGAATTTTGGGAAGATGTGGTTCATCTGTAAAGGAGACACTAATACGACCTATTCTTGAGTACTGCTCGAGCGTTTGGGATCCCTATCAGGTCGGATTGAGAGAGGATATAGAAGCAATTCAGAGGCGGGTTGCTAGATTTGTTACTGGTAGGTTTGATCATCACGAGAGTGTTACGGAAATGCTCCAGGAACTCGGGTGGGAGTCTCTGGAGGAAAGGAGGCGTTCTTTTCGTGATTCGCTACTGAGGAAATTTGGAGAACCAGCATTTGAGGCTGACTGCAGTACAATTTTACCGCCGCCAACTTATATTTCGCGGAAAGACCACAAGTATAAGATAAGAGAGTTTAGGGCTCGTACAGAGGTATATAGGCAGTCATTTTTCCCTCGTTCTGTTTGGGAGTGGAACAGGGAGAGAAGATGCTAGTTGTGGTACGAGGTACCCTAAGCCATACACCGTATTGTGGATTGCGGAGTATGTATGTACATGTAGGGAAATTTACTTGTCATAGGTAGCACCGCGAAAGCCTCAGTTTGTGTTGCAAATATTCAGACAGAGTGCAATAAAAAGTTAATGCCGCGGTACTAATTTGTGTGAGTGAATGGCGACATGCTTATAAGAAAACTACTGAATCTGTAGCACATTAATAGGACTAGAAATCCCGTACACTGTCATCGGAACCGCTAACTGCCGTAAACGTCTGGCAGAAACCCTCTGGAGCGAGCTGAAGTCGAACGCATGTGTAGGGTTCGGATTCATTTGCTGGAATCTGAATCGAAGCAATACAAACTCTAAGAACTGACAAGTCGGTGAGCTAAAGCAACAGAATATGTCAGGCTCAAATGAATGTTTAAGGTGGGTGTGATAGGCCCAATAAGATGTGACGGTGCAGGTTGAGCTTTTTTCGCTACAAAATGACACATTTACCGATTCTGTAAGTTATATCCAGTCACCTAGAGACGGTGCACTGCAATTCGGATCGAGATGTAAGAGGTACTAAGATGACTTCTGTTGCTCGAGAAAACATTGACATTAACGTGGTACAGCGTGTATTTGTTTGTTAATTGGCTGTCAATGCACGATACTTTGATAAGTGTGTAAGTAGTGGGCTTAGTTCTAAACAAATTATTACCATCACGCGATTTAGTATTATCCATGTGTGTGCCCTACACAAAATACAGTCTCATGGTCGATCCTACTCTCGCAGTAGCTCCGAATTATGCATAGAAGTGAGAGGCTGTTGCACCAATGTTAATGATTCAATGGATAGTGTATTGGAAGCTCTCTGATGCCGTTAGATTCGTATTACGCAGGTATGCTCCATTTGATGGAAAAAGTGATGTATTCCTCTCAAAACACCTGTCATATTTCTAGCTTAGTAATCGTAAGAATAGGATAAAGGACATTAGGACACGTACAGGGATATTTCGATGAATTGCAGATGTATCAGATTTTCTCTCTGCAGTCCTTGTGTAGTAAATGTGAAGCAGTTAGGCCTCCTTGGTCATTAAAAAAACCAATATCTGGAGTTGCGATGATAGAAGAGATTTTAGGTATATACAGAGGCATACAGACATTCATTTTCACTCGATCATTACACATGTGACTGGAAAAGGAATGAAGGAATCGATAACACTCCTACGCCGACACCGTGCAGTTGTTTACAGAATATATATCTAGATGTGACTTCTTGTCTGTAGCAGGATTGTGACACGGTAATGTGGGTTCTTGTCTATAGCAGGATTGTGACATGGTAATGTGGGTTCTTGTCTATAGCAGTATTGTGACATGCTAAATTGGGTTCTTGTCTATAGCAGGATTGTAACACAGCAATGTGGCTTCTTGTCTATAGCAGGATTGTGACACGGTAATGTGGGTTCTTGTCTACAGCAGGATTGTGACACACTAATGAGGGTTCTTATCTGTAGCAGGATTCTGATAGTTCTGTACATAGCCAGTGATGGGTAGAAGACTAGACAGTCTTCTAACTAACGGAACAATGCTATCTCAACGTGATGTGATTTCGAAAATAGTAGCAGATGTCTGTGACTTGACTGAGCGTATATATCGCTATATAACGAAGCTCAGAACATTCGTGCAAATATAGAGTCTAAGTGACCTGAAAAATCGACTCTATTCTGGCGTTGCTTAAGTTACGCCGGGTTTGCTGCAACAAGTGTGGGAAGAGACTGATTACCGGTGGGATGTTTACCGCATCAGAAATGGTAGTCACAACGAACCAAAATGTCACTTGAGAGTTTTATGTCAAACTTGAGGTTTTTTGCTACAAGATGATACATTTACAGATTCTGTAAGTTATTTCAATAAATTTGTATATCATTCGAAAGCTGTGAAGTCCTTTTTGACTCATCCTGAGCTCACGTTCGTCATTGGGATTCCAGTATGTACAGCCAGATTAGACATATGGCATCGGAAAAACAGTATTTCGTCACGAGATTAATAGGTAATTTGTAGTATGTCGCAGCTCCAAATTCGGTTACTTGTCCGGGGGACTTTGTCTTTGGTGTACTGCGAACGCACTTGCGCAGTGTCAATGCAGCATAATTTTCGAAAACACCGACTCGGCAATCCGTTCGAGGTCGATACAAAAGACAGAAACAGTGAAATCTGGGGTGAACGTTGCAGACGAGCTAAACTCCCTCAGATTTATCTCAGTGTGCTCATTCCAGGTATCGAGTACGAATGAACGGTTAAGATGCACATGAAACGTGTGTACAAAATCCACGGTCCATCTGTCTGCACTAGCGATCTAACGACATGCAAAATGTGCAGAGAGTTTAGGCCAAACCTCACCACAGCCAGGTGACTTTGGGAGGCGATGTGTGTTGGCGACAACAATTCTGTTCGGCGAACCCGAATGCTGACTGTGCAGGATACCACCCCTCTTACTATGGACGACACACCGCGCGGGCTTCGCCGCTGGTTACTTGGAACAGGACAGGTTTAGTGGTGTACGAGCGACACACAGGCGTTTTGTGTGATGAGTGGCGTCGCCGAGAGAACGGAGCACACTTCACTTCTGGCGCTCCTGCGCACTCCTGTGCCGGCGAGCTTTCGGCGGTCGCCTGTCCCGCCATCCGCGGCCTTGATGCGCCACTCGATAACAAACGCCGGAAACTTTTGCGCTGAATATAAACGAACCTCCCTCCAAATGCAGTACACGGGCTGCTACTGCTGCTGCTGCTGCTGTGTGAGTCTTCGTACTGGGAACTGCTCATCGCAGAGTCATCGGCCCCTCACATCGTTACGTCAGCCTGTCGCATCTCCAGCGGATGCTAGTTATTTATATCCGCGCCACTGAACGGAATGTGCGGTAAATCTGTGTTGCGTTGCACGCACAGAGATGTTATGGCGTTTAGTCAGAAAACTGGTTCGGTGCAGATCTGTACTGTAGTCTATCCCGTGCAAATCTTTTACCCTCCGATAGCTAGTGCCATCTGCATCCATTTGAACCTGCTTATTGTATTCACTTCTTCATCTCCCTCTATATGGTTTCATCAAATTTACTACATCTTGATGCTTCACGATCTGTCCTACAACTGATCCCTTCTTTTAGTCAAAGTTTGCTTTATTCCCTGTTCAATCCAGTACCTTTTCTCTAATAATCTACCCATCTAAGCTCCATCATTTAGCTGGAGCATCTCATTTCAAAAGCTTCTTTAAATTTTTTCCCGAGTCGCCTATCGTCCACGTTTCACGTCCGTACAAGGCTTCACTCCAGACAAAACCCTCAAAAAGATTTCCTAACGTTTCAATTTATACTCAATGCTATCAAATTTCTATAAAGAAAGAACCACTCTTGGTTGCAGAGCTAATTTTTTTATTATTTCCCAATGACATGTTTCACCTTTATTTAGGCATCTTCGGATTTCGTGAAGGTGACGTGACCCCTTTTAGTGACTTTGGTTTACCAAGAAAATATAAAAATACTTACTAATATTTGGCAGCGATGGGTATACTGGTTACCGCGCATAAAATATCCAAGCAGGAAAAAACCCCTTGTCAACGCTTTAAGAACGCTGTGCGGTGTCGTATAAAAGAGAATAGAATAGAAGACGAACGAAAGGTAAGTTAAAAAAAATGTAACTTGTTTTGTCCCTAACTCGACAGCCTACAATAGAAGTAAGAAGGAAGCGGCAGGTTAGCATATTATGGGATGTGGCGCACTCCAGGCCTACAGTGAATCCTTACACGATACGCACGCCAGAGGTGTAGCACGTATCCTGGCTGCGCGCGCCACACTCGATATGAGAGCTAATGCAAGGCCCCTAGGAGAAGTGCTCGCAGCTCTTCGAAGGTGGCGCCTGCAGGCTGTCAGTTACAAAAGTCTTCACTTGCTAAATCTTGTTGTCACAACAAACTGTGACAGTTGTTATAGATGACTGGTGTTCTAAAAATTGCTGATAAAGTGCTTACATTAGTAGTTAGAACAATTACGTGCAATTCAACGTGTCACTCGATGCATTTTGTTGCAGGTGATAGTAGGGATGGCGATTATCACTGAAACAACAGGTTTTCGGTTTATCGTTTTCTTTCTTTCACGCCAGTTTAACCTGACTATTAAAACCGCTCAAAATAGTTTTCTGAAATAACCAATTTTAAGTTTTTTTATTCCTAATATTTCCTGTAAGAAACGTAGAAACAGGGAAAGATTCAAAAATTTTGAATCTCTCAGTTTCAAGGCACACAGAAGCAAAATATTAAATTAAAAAGCCAAATTAAAGAGAACCTAGAGCACCGTTGGTGACTGAATACTCGGGGATCATACCAGTGTTTGGGCATTACGAAACTGAGGTTGAAGAACTCTGTTTTTCCTGTTAATTTCTCCGTTTCAGAGGGCTACCAGTAGATAGGGGTATACTGTGTAGACATTGACAGCAGATCACCTACATTCAATCTTTATTGTTTACTGTCAATTAACTGTCGTTAAGTATTTAATTTATAACTGTTAGCACAATTTCCTTGCTCTTACATTATTTCATAGAAATGATAGAAAAATCTTCAATCTTTTAAAGCACATGAAGCATTCTACTTCATTGCTACGTCACTTTGTAAAAATATTTACAAATTGGAGTTGGTGCCGGATGTCCGGCGGCGACGGCAAAAAACTCTCGTACGGACCAGGTGGGGGCAGGTCTCGCACACCGCACGCGCTCGCGTACATTGAGCCATCACACGCGGCGACACGGGCATTACTGTCTCGGCAGTGCTGTACAGTTCCTATGCCATGCGTGTCTTGCTCGTTCATGAAAAAATATATCCCCACAATGGGAAAGCGTAAAGGTACGTAGCGGAACTCCGAATACCAGTTTTGAGTGTCCCAAGTAATATTATAGGCCGAACCTCCCTGAAACCATAATCTACGCTCCCTCCCTGCTCCATCCCGATGCACGAGATCTTGCTACGTGTTACTACTGACTAACAGTGTCAGAAAGTGCGGCATCCAAGTCTTAAAATAAATTTCAGTGGGATGCTGAGAAACGCAAATAAAAACATGAAATCTAACATATAGTCACATCAATGTTAAAAACCGCCAGTGTTAACTATATGGCACTCTATATTAAACACAGAGGTCCCTCAGTGCAAAAGCTGATACAAAGAATCAAAAATCCCACTTTTTGACAATAATGAATTTACTTGTTTAAAACATAGAGTTCCTTCAGCGCAAGAGCGCCAGTGGCAGCCATGTGTTACATGGTGCACAGTAAGAATCAATAAACTTAAAACAAATTTCCCAAGCCATGATGGGCCTTCTTGTTAAAAACTTAAAGGTAAATCACTGCAGAACCGCGAATGGCAACCATATGCTACAGTGTGCATAATATAGAGCTCACTCCGATCGTAAAAGCTGAAGATAAAAATCATTAACGTTTAAAATGTAAAAGTTAAAAATAAAATAACTAAACTTTATCCGGCCGCGGTGGTCTAGCGGTTCTAGGCGCGCAGTCCGGAACCGCGCGACTGCTACGGTCGCAGGTTCGAATCCTGCCTCGGGCATGGATGTGTGTGATGTCCTTAGGTTAGTTAGGTTTAACTAGTTCTAAGTTCTAGGGGACTGATGACCACAGATGTTAAGTCCCATAGGGCTCAGAGTCATTTGAACCATTTTTGAACTAAACTTTAAAAGTTATGAGTTTACAAAGATAATCTTTTGAAAAACATAGTATGTGGTACGATTCAGTTACATCGCACCCAGTGCTTAGCTGTTAACATTAAAGAATGTTACACTTTTTTTTCAGCCGGCTGGTCGTTTACGACCCGCCTGTCTGCTTTCCCTATACGCCAGATTTACTGTACGCCTGATCCCGTTTGGTTTGCATTAGACTGTGCCACATACCGCAATAAGGTAATCTGCCACTTCCTTCTTATTTCTAGTGTGGGTTGTCCGTGTAGGGACAAGGCAGGATACATATTTTTAAAAAATACCTTTCGGTCATCTTCTTTCTTTCTATTGCATAGGACACCACGCAGTGTTTTCAAAGCTTTGACAAGGGTCATTTACCTGCTGCTATACTTTATGTGCAGTATCGTTACCATATATTAGTTATATTTTCTTCGTAATCCAGTCTCACTAAACAGGGTCACGCCACTATCATGAAATTTAGTGTTTCTTCCGTAGGCCAATCCGAAGATGCATCTTCATTCAGATTCAGTATGGAAAGAAAAGTTTGTTAAACATTTTCCGTTTCATGAGTGCGTTGGTACAGCAGCCAGTATGTTTGGTTTGAAGAAAGAAACAGTCTTCGCTGCAGTGTTAAAATTTTTCATTATTTTATTATTCGCCAATGACGCTCTTCGCCTTTTAGGCATCTTCGGATTACCAGTTATTAGGCCCCCGTTCGATTCACATGTGTCTCGTGGGAAGAACGATAACTGGTAAAACGGCAAGTTTTCACAGTAGATTGCAGAGTGCAGGTGCAGCTCCACATATTAGGTATCTTCGGATATGATGCAGTGACGCGTGCTCTCTGGTGAAACTGCATGCGTGCTCTGCAAACAACTGCGAAGTGCGCCGCAGACGGTACTTGTCGTTTTACCGGCTATTAAGCCATTTTCCGGCCGATTGACGTGTGGGCCGTGGGAAGAACTATTGCTTACTCTAATCTTATCTCTGCTAGATGTACATGAACGTTACTTACCTGGATGTAGTATATTCCTAGAGTCCTCACTTAAAATTTGTTCTTGTAACTTACTGTGTAAGCTTTGACGGGATAATTTGGATCTATTTTCAACCATCCATCAGTTCATTTCTTTCAACAACTCCGTCTCGCTCTGCCATCGGTCACACAAATCTGTGAACATTAGGGCTGTCCTTCTTTGCATTCGTTTAACATCCACAGGTAGTCATATGGGTCCCACACACTTGAGCAATATTGGAAGATAGAAGGTATTTTCAAGTGACAGATTAAAACCGTATGAGATTGAAACTGCTTGCCGGAATCTGGATTAGCCAGGCACGACTCGCGGTTCCAGAGAAGTACTGGCACAGTCAGACCTGTGAAGGCGGGTCGTGGCTCACAGCAATGAAGTGTTTACATTTCGCATTTGATTTTATTTTGTACGTAGTTTAGGTAACAAAAATTTGAACAAATGACTGTGGTCTACAACAGGTTTGAACAAATCGTTCACATCATTAACATAAATACCTTCGTATCGTTAATACAAATATTACACGTTGACTCCCTTCTAATACATACGAAGTTCATAGTTTAGGAAAAGATATACACTATCCAGAGGGAACGGGGAAACGAACTGATGGTTCAAATGGCTCTGAGCACTATGGTACTTAACATCTGAGGTCATCAGCTCCCTACAACTTAGAACTACTTAAACCTAACTAACCTAAGGACATCACACACATCCACGCCCGAGGCAGGATTCCAAGCTGCGACCGTAGCAGTCGCGCAGTTCCGGACTGAAGCGCCTAGAACCGCTCGGCCACCATGGTCGGGGAAACGAACGAGATGGTAGGGTTATAGTATTTCAACGATCACAAGATCGAGTCAAATTCACAAAAACTTGGCACTAAGTCGTTGTACCGCCCCTGGTCTCTGTGCGTACACTGGTACAGTAGCATAGCCGTCGTATTTCATCCTCCTCCTTAGGCGAGCCTGCCGACAACTGTGGCAACTCGTCTTCGATACCCAGGACACTGGTTTTGGGACGGCGCTGACGTCCGGGCACAGGCGCGCCCCTCTGCCGGCGGCGGGGGTGGGGGTGCCTCAGCGGCACGCGCACCGTTCGTAGGGGCACGTGGGCGAGCGTTGACCTGCTGCAAAGTGGCATCGCCACGCTGTCGCACGAGAGGTAATACGAGGACGCACGACGTCCGTGGAGTGCGGTAAATGTCGCCTCGAGCGATACCCGCCGGCTCCACACAAGGTAGCACAGTGGAAGGAGGGGGGACCCTCCCCAGGTCATCCAGGACAGCTAGTGCAGAGGCGCGGTCCGCCGCCGACCACGACAGGACGTCATTCACCAGCAGTCCACGCGTCTCCAAACGCAGCCACTTGTGTTAACAGCAGCCTACCCGTGGGACGATCATCCCCTAATCCAGCTGTTGATAGTCTCCGACCAATGGTGTGGTATGACAAAGAATATTTGATAGAGTCCATTACTTGTCCACGGATGGCAGGCGCAGATCTGGAGGGCCTACGGTACGCTCGGCGTACACCGCCTTGTGGTGGTCGGTCACTCGTCGTCGTTCGGAACCTTGACGACGAGTATGGCTGCCATCACGTCTACACGCAGTCACACATGGCGCCGCTGTCTCACGCCAATGCCCCACAAATCTGGATACTGCACGATTCGACCAGCTGGTCAAATGCAGATCGACAGAGGTCCCTTTCCAACACAGTCAGTGACTGATAACGCTGTCTCACAGGAGCACGCGGCATGTCCGTATCCTTCACTGTGATCGCTCGACATCTGACGTCGTTGACGCCCGTTGTCTACCCTACCAGGCCTGTTAGCCGGACAAGACACTAACATGTCCTGTCTCCCTTTCTACTGGTTCAGATGGCTCTGAGCACTATGGGACTTAAAATCTGAGGTCATCAGTCCCCTAGACTTACAACTACTTAAACCTAACTAACCTAAGGACAGCACACACATCCATGCCCGAGGCAGGATTCGAGCCTGCGACCGTAGCAGCAGCGCGGATCCGGACTGAAGCGCCTCGAACCGCTCGCCCACAACGGCCGGCTCCCTTTCTACTCGTCACAGAAAATTGCTACTGTAATCGTTTACATGCCCCCCTATGGTGTGTACGTGTATGAAGTTACATTGACGTCCAATCACATCCTCTGGGTGCTTCGTTATTTTATGATCAGCCAGAACATTACGACCACCGACCTAGTATCTATATAAACCCGTCCAGGAGACAGCAGCGTCACCTGGCGAGGAATGACTGCTAGTCAGACACACGCAAGGTGCATGTTGTATCAGTGAGCGGGCTGTCCGTGTGTAGAATGAGGAAGCCTCGCGATCTATCTGAGGGCAGATTGTGATGGCCCGCAGTCTCCGCACGACCATTTCGGGAACTACACGACTTGTCGGGTGTTAGAGGACTGCTGTGGTGAGTGTCTTCAACACGTGGCCAAACCGAGGTGAAACCACGTTTCAGACGTCGTATGGATGGAAGGCCACCCTTCATTACAGATATCGGACGTCTTAGGCTCGGCAGGCTGATAAAACAGGAAAGGCGGCGAACTGCGGCGCAACTAAGATCATACTTCAATTTTGGACAGAGTAAAAGTGTGTGTGAACACACGGTGCACCGAACAGTCGTAACGATGGACCTCCGCAGCCGACGGCCCTTGCATGCAGCAATGTTAGCACCACTGAAATGGGGACGTGACCATCGGCACTGGACGTTGGCGCAGTTGCAGACCGTTGCATCACCTGATAAATCCCAACACCTTCCCATCGTGCGGATGGGAGGGCGCGAATCCTCCCTCCTCCAGGGGAACACCTCCTTGTCATTTGTACTGCGGGACAGAGGCAAGCTAGCGGCGACTCCATTATGCTCTAGCGAACATCCACGTAGGCATCCATGGGTCGTGCAACGCACCACGACGACCGAGGAGTATCGTACACTGGTTGCAGACCACGTACACGCCTTGGTGACTATCATGTTTCTCGGTGGCAGAGGCGTTTTTGAACAAGATACTGCGCCATGTCACAACGAGTGGTTTGAGGAACACAGTGGCGAGTTCCAATTGACCCGCCAGGTTAGCCGAGGGCGCTAATGCGCTGCTTCCTGGACTCGGGTAGGCGCGCCGGCCCCTGATCGAATCCGCCCGCTGGATTAACGACGAGGCCAGCCTGGATGTGGTTTTTAGGCGGTTTTCCACATCCCACTAGGTGAATACCGGGCTGGTCACCACGTCCCGCCTCAGTTACACGACTCACGGACATCTGAGACGCATCCGCACTTTTACATGATGCGGACAGATGGGGTACTCTGACTTCGTCCCGGGGGGTACGGGGAAGGGTATCCGGCCACCCTTTCAAATTAACATGCCAAATCCGATTTAACCACGCCAACCCCGCGCACAATGCGGGACAAAGGCGCAAGCGATAGATAGATAGATAGATATGGCGAGTTCGAATTGATGTGCTGGCCCCCCAACTCGCCACATCTGAACTCGATCGAAGACATCTGGGTGTGACTGAACGTGGCGTCACAGCTCATCAGCCCGCCCCCCCCCCATCCCCGGGATTTTCTGGGAGTTGGGTGATCCTTGTGTGCAGATGCGGTGCCAACTCCCTCCAGCGACCTACCGACGTTGGTGGCCATAATGTTCTGGCTGATCAGTGGGTGTCAGTCAGAAACTCAATGGGATGCAAGTAAATATAGTGGACATCTAGAGAGGTTACTACTTGTTTTGGAGCGTAGAAAATTGTCTGGTTAAGATTTGGCACTTAATTACTAAGACCCACATCTAACATTTACCCCCACTGAAAGATACATCAGTCAACATTCCTTCATACCTCCATGTTGTGTCATAATACAGCCTCAGGTGTCGGCACATTGAAGAGCTGACGGCAGCTGAAATGTCTTGCCGCACGGCCCTCAAACGATGTGGTATAACATCAATGGCGGACAATTTTTCGTGCGGTGCGCTGGCATGTTGTTGTCCTGAGAGCCTGCTGGAGGAGTAAGCACGTCGTTTCTCTGTGCCCGTGCACTCCTTGGCCGGTTTACAGGCCACGCATCGCACTCATCACCGGCTTCAGAGAGTTCGTCCACTGTGTATTGTGGACATCAGAGAAGCCACGGTCCACATCTAAAGAACTACTGCGACGATTGCAATGTTTTATCTCATCAGGACTAGCTGTTAGGGATGAGCGTTACTATAAGGTAGTGTGACAGTACTACACGTGAGAAGCAACCCCTTGTTACAAGTACCCATTGTTATAGACCATAGGCTGTCACCTAGGGATGGGAGAAACCGACCACTTAAAACCGATACCGGTGTTTTAGTTCTCAGTAACCGGCACTTTTCGGTATTTGTTTCGTCTCGGTTATAACTGTTTTTTTTATTTTTTACTAACAACCGACATATCAGTTAGCCATAACAGAAGTGCTAAAATTTTTAGTCTTTAAATAAACCTTTTTTTTTAAAAAAAGAGTAATTTTTATTCCTAAAATTTGCATTGAATTGACATCTTACGTTACTACAGAAAATAGTAAAAGTAGTCAGCGCTATTTTAATAACAATGCCGACAGGAACGAGCAAGACACGCATGGCATAGGAACTGTACAGCACTGCCGAGACAGTAATGCCCGTGTCGCCGCGTGTGATGGCTCAATGTACGCGAGCGCGTGCGGTGTGCGAGACCTGCCCCCACCTGGTCCGTACGAGAGTTTTTTTGCCGTCGCCGCCGGACATCCGGCACCAACTCCAATTTGTAAATATTTTTACAAAGTGACGTAGCAATGAAGTAGAATGCTTCATTTGCTTTAAAAGATTGAAGATTTATTTCTATGAAATAATATAAGAGCAAGGAAATTGTGCTAACAGTTATAAATTAAATACTTAATGACAGTTAATTGACGGTAAACAATAAAGATTGAATGTAGGTGATCTGCTGTCAATGTCTACACAGTATACCCCTATCTACTGGTAGCCCTCGGAAACGGAGAAATTAACAGGAAAAACAGAGTTCTTCAACCTCAGTTTCGTAATGCCCAAACACTGGTATGATCCCCGAGTATTCAGTCACCAACGGTGGTCTAGGTTCTCTTTAATTGGGCTTTTTAATTTAATATTTTGCTTCTGTGTGCCTTGAAACTGAGAGATTCAAAATTTTTGAATCTTTTCCTGTTTCTACGTTTCTTACAGGAAATATTAGGAATAAAAAACTTAAAATTGGTTATTTCAGAAAACTATTTTGAGCGGTTTTAATAGTCAGGTTAAACTGGCGTGAAAGAAAGAAAACGATAAACCGAAAACCTGTTGTTTCAGTGATAATCGCCATCCCTACTATCACCTGCAACAAAATGCATCGAGTGACACGTTGAATTGCACGTAACTCCCCTCTGGTGCTTGTTAACAAATGTAACTGAGTACAGATAACATTTCTGTTACTGAACTAGAATATTTACTCCAACTCTACTAAATCATATACATCGCATAAGATACGGAAAACCCGATGGAGGTGGTTCACAACGGAAGTAGGACAGAGCTGAAAATTGTGTGCTGCCGTGAATATGAGTGATTATGCTTGTTACGGAAAATGGAATTTAATATTGGTAGCTCGTGCGTCCATTTGCTGTGGAGCAGAGGAATTCTTTGCTCTGGCAGCTTGTAGAATGTGTGGTATTCCATTAAGTGCGAAGTGTCCAAGACGACCCTGGGTCGCAAAAAGGCTTTCTGAAGACTTTTAAATTAAAGGATCTCAACAAGCATATGTACGTTAATAAAGGAAGCTACGTAAATTGAGACACGTTACCAAACTATTCGTCTACATCGTAATATGTAAGCCCTGCCAGTTATTTATAGCCGGCCGCGGTGGTCTAGCGGTTCTAGGCGCTTGTCCGGAACCGCGCTCCTGCTACGGTCTCAGATTCGAATCCTGCCTCGGGCATGGATGTGTGTGATGTCCTTAGGTTAGTTAGGTTTACGTAGTTCTAAGTTATAGGGGACTGATGACCACAGATGTTAAGTCCCATAGTGCTCAGAGCCATTTGAACCATTTTTAGTTATTATACTAATAACATATAATACGTAGAAAGATAGATCCCTTATCATTTAGCTACAAAATAGCAGGTCAGCAAATGGAAGCAGTTAATTCCATAAATTATCTGGGAGTACGCATTAGGAGTGATTTGAAATGGAATGATCATATAAAGTTGATCGTTGGTAAAGCAGATGCCAGACTGAGATTCATTGGAAGAATCCTAAGGAAATGCAATCCGAAAACAAAGGAAGTAGGTTACAGTACGCTTGTTCGCCCATTGCTTGAATACTGCTCAGCAGTGTGGGATCCGTACCAGATAGGATTGATAGAAGAGATAGAGAAGATTCAACGGAGACCTTCGTTACAGGATCATTTAGTAATCGCGAAACCGTTACTGAGATGATAGATAAACTCCAGTGGAAGACTCTGCAGGAGAGACGTTCAGTAGCTCGGTACGGGCTTCTGTTAAAGTTTCGAGAACATACCTTCACCGAAGAGTCAAGCAGTATATTGCTCCCTCCTACTTATATCTCGCGAAGAGACCATGAGGATAAAGTCAGAGAGATTAGAGCCCACACAGAAGCATACCGACAATCCTTCTTTCCACGAACAATACGAGACTGGAATAGAAGGGAGAATCGATAGGGGTACTCAAGGTACCCTCCGCCACACTCCGTCAGGTGGCTTGCGGAGTATGGATGTAGATGTAGATGTAGATAACTTATCACCTGTCCTTAATTACATTTTAATTCTTCCAGAGTTCGAAATACTATCTATCTGAATATATTCATTCGGTAGTATCGGATATGAATCCGCAAGAGACAGGACAGGAGTAAATGACAAGGAGCGATATCTACTGGTTTGCGAGAGGTATGACGTGTTTGTTGCTATCCGTAGTTAGAAATGATAGCGACAAGGCGACCCCTTATTTAAACTGCAGTGAAATAAAAGATTGACGAAATAGTAGGATTCTTAGATAAAAACCACACAACTACTGAAAAAGAAATTTTTACCGATCATTGGCAACTTTTGGGGATTAGAGAATAATAGCACTGATATTCTAAGAGAGAAGAAAGGTAAGCAAGAGGTATGCAAGGGTCGTACATACACAATAACCTCAAAAAAATTTGTGCATACCACTGCGATTGCATCCATGGCGAAAGTAACAGCCCTCTTTCTGTAAAATGTTCTCTTAAGGCGTTGTGCCTTGCTATATTAAAAATATTTCTGTCCTGATGTTGCCACTGATATAACGAAAGAAATCTTACCGAAAAAGAAAACCATAGAGTACTCATCACATTGAGGATGGGAAAGCCAGGTAATTGGCTGCATAGCGCTGTGTGAACGTAGGCCGTGCACAGGACGTTTCAAAGTCGTGGCACGAAGCGACTAGAGGCTCTACATGACGAGGTGGGTAGCAGCTGTTCGTTAGAAACAGAACGTTCGTGGTTTGCTTGCCGGCAACACGGGGCGCCCACTTGTCTTATTGTACGCCCCAGAGGTGGCTGTGTCCTGTGTGCAGTCACCTGCTCTGTATGAGAGAAGGTGGGCGCAGCAAAACTAAGGTTGCTGATTCCCTTCTAAAAAGTCGTGCTCCACTTAGAGGCTCTCATATTTAGATTTTCTTGTCGAAAAAATCTCAGTCAATTTACTGGGTTACGCAGTACGCAGTACACCCGGTTAGCAGACTCCGCCAGTTCGCCGGGAAGCGTCAGGCGAACATTTTGCCTCTAGCTGAAATCTATCTCCAAAAGAGCTCGATGCGAATGCTTCGGAACACCGTGCATAGTCCCGCAGCTCTTCCTTCTTTTCTCATCTTTGCAATATTTCCCCATTCGGTGAAAGTCTTTCAGCTATACAGATTATCACCACACTTAACCCATTAGACTCACAAAATACAGTATGTTAAAAAACTACTAAATTATAAATGTTTATGCATATATAAAGGTTAAAACTTGCACTAAAACATAAGAACAGTATAATTTTGAATTCACTTGAAAAATTAAAAGAGTGGGATAGGAGATGAAAAGACAAAGGAGAGAGTTATACGATATCGAGGTGAAAGCCCCGAAAATATTGAAAGAAGGGTTGAGAAAGAAAATGAGACTTTGATGCTGAAGAATGAGTTGGTGAGTTTGATGGATGTAAAAGTATAGTATGAAAGTTATTTAAAGGATTGCTTGTGGGAAGATGGTGGTAGGTAATTCACAAAGCAAGTTTGTGGAAAGCAAAGCAAGGGTGTTCCAAACGAATAGAAGAAAGGTGTTCTGTCAAGCCAGATAGTTTCGGTGGGAGAGGGTGTAGAGTAGACGTAACGTGGTGGGGATTATTGGTTA
This sequence comes from Schistocerca nitens, assembly GCF_023898315.1. Classification (NCBI taxonomy): domain Eukaryota; kingdom Metazoa; phylum Arthropoda; class Insecta; order Orthoptera; family Acrididae; genus Schistocerca; species Schistocerca nitens. Next base: position 27,112,652 of record NC_064618.1, read on the forward strand.
GGATCTTGCCAGTACTACAACTACGATACGGGGAGAAAGAGTTGGGTGGTCGGTCAGCAGTCTGTGTGAAATGCAGGATCTCTCTGGGTGACGACAGCTCCCCAGCAGATCACACTCTCGAACGGAATGCTTCTTCCATTGTACCGCAGACGGCGATGGGGCCTGTCCCGACAGAGCGAGCTTATAGGGCACGGACGAAAATAATACAGAAACCGTGGAGAAGTGCATCCTCGAACGTGAATGAAAATGCTAGCCAAAAGTGCGCTGCTTTATTTGCCCACGAGCGCCACCTGTGTCATATTCTCAATATATCGCAAGTGCGAGTCGTGGTCAGAAAACTATTCTGAGTGCGCGAAGTCGCACCTGAGTGAATTCCGAACGCAGGCATGCTGCTCGTATGCCGAGGGAGCTGAAGTGTTTGGTGTTTCGAGAGGCACCGTATCGAAGATTTACATCGCATAGAGGGAACGCGGAAGGACACCCTCCACGAAGTCCCAACGTGGAAGAAATCTTGTATCGAGTGATTGTGACGGACGGTCGCTGAAGAGGGTGTACTGTAAGACCTTCAACACACATCATCAGATTATTTGACTTGTCTCTCTAACGAAGTAGGCGAGTGTCAGCAATATGTCTCGTGGTCTTATCGTGGCGTGTTTATTTTCTGCCGTTAGGACAGACGAAAGAAATGCCACTTGCACGCTTAGACTAGCAGATTGACGGTGACCAACTTTAAACAGAACTTGATTAATTTTCACACACATTTATTAAAATAATAACAAGCATAAAAATTACTTAACTTGGTTCTGGATGCTATTTACAATTGACAATCTGAAGTTCCTTTGGTATTGGTACGTTGATCTTATTCTCACATATATCTCTGATACTTGACAAAAGTGTCTATACATTTATCTTCATGGCTATGTACGGGAATATGGTAATCTTATTAGGCGCAGACTGAAACTTGACTATAGACTGGCACAGACAAATGTAGAACTCGTACAGACTGAAGCAGACTAATGCAGACTGTCTAATCGGAAGTCTGTACACTCGTTATAATACCTCGCGCGTGCATGTATCACTGCAGTTGTGTACGCGCTGACTACGCGGAACTACCGAGTGTCCAGAAAAGGACTCCCTGATTTCAAAATTAAATATCTCAAAATCAAAGATCGATAGAGGAATGCAGTAAACGGTATGTTTGTGAAAGCTGTAAGAAGTTTATACAGCAGTTTGAAATAATAGTTACAAAACCTGCTAACAGATGGCGCTGTAATCGTCATACGTAATGCCTAGTATAAATAGTGATCCGAAGCCCAGAGCGATCAGTTCCACTATTGAAACGTGAAAGGAGGTTAGCGTACCGAAGGAAGAGATTAAAACCGTGTACTCCGCTGAACAACGCGTTTTCCTGGTGCTAGAGTACCACAGGTTAGAAGAGAGTCCTACGGCAACAAGGCGAAGTTTTCAAACACGATTTAATGTTCCAAAAGGACCCGATGCGAAAACCATTCGTACGCTCTTCGCAAAATTTCAACGAACAGGCAGCGTAAATGATCTAGTGGGGCATGTTGGCCGCAAGCAAACCGCAGTTATGCCTGAAAATATCGCCACAGTTTCTGGAATTATTCAGCGAAATCCAATGTCATCCGTCCGTAGAATTGCATCTGAGACTGGTTTGAAGCATTCCAGCACGCAGAAAATACTGAGAAAGAGCCTACACATGTTTCCATTCAAAATTCAAACGCACCAGGCCATACCCGTACGAACTGTGCAACAAAGGGTTGTCTTTGCTAATCAGATGCTCACAATGATTGATAGTGAAGGATTTTATGTTGGCTGCATCTGGTTTACAGATGAAGCACACTTCCACCTGAATGGATACGTGAATAAGCAGAACTGGCGATTTTGGGGTTCCGAAAAGCGAAACCCTGTATTCTCTCTCATAAAGTTACTGTGTGGGCTGCAGTATGCAGCAGAGGCATTATTGGCCCTTTTTTCATTCGAGAAACGGTCACTGGTTCACGTTACGTTGCAATTTTGGAACAATTTGTCGCCACACAGCAAGCGTTAGAGGATTGACCAGGTACTGAATGGTTTATGCAAGATGGAGCCCGACCACATCGGACCGAACAAGTGTTTCGCTTTCTTGAGGAATACTTCGGGAATCGAGTCATTGCTTTGGAATATCCCAATTTTGCTGGTGCAGGCATGGATTGGCCGCCATATTCGCCGGATTTGACTCCCTGTGACTTTTTTTTGTGGGGCACAGTGAAAGACATGGTCTACCCGAAGCATCCCGCCACGCTGGACGAGCTTGAATCGGCAATCTCTGTGGCATGTGAATCCATTTCGGTTGAGACACTACGGAATGTGATGGCGAATTTCATTCTTCGTTTGCGCCACCTCTGTAGTGCCAATGGTGAACATTTTGAAAACATTGTGATGTGATTGTTTGCAAAGATTGTTTTCATACGATTATTTCACTTATGTATGCTGATATGAGCTGTACAGCGTACAGCGCCATCTGTTAGCAGCTTTTGTAACTATTATTTCAAACTGCTGTATAAACTTCTTTCAGCTTTCACAATAAACATACCGTTTACTGCATTCCTCTATCGATCTTTGTTTTCGAGATATTTAATTTTGAAATCAGGGAGCCCTTTATGGACGCCCTGCATGTACACAACAGGGTGTGAAGAAAATCAGTATGACGACAGCTGCAGAAGTCTCCCCAAACTGAACGTCGCACACGTGAAACGTGTCAGCGCTAAAATCGAGACAACGGGAGCTCCGTAAGCAGCGATCTGCAAATGTCCGTAACAGGAAAATGTGGTTTCGAAGCTATAAAACCCGGACTGTGGAGAAATGGGAGAAATTCATTTGGTCGGATGAGTCTTATTTCGAGCTGCATCCAAATTCTGGCGGAGTTTACGTCCAAAGATTGAAACATGGCGGGGATTCCGTGGTAGTTTGGGCAGTCGTATTGTGGTGTGCCGTGGGCCCCGGGATTACTCTACAACGTCGAGTTACTTTCAAGGACTATGCGACCATTTTGGCTGATCGGTTCCGTACCATGGTGCAGTGTTTCTTCTCCAATGGCGACGCTGTGTTCCAATACGGCAGAGTCGCTGCCCCCACAGCCCGGGGCTGGTTTTGTGAGCACGGGGATGAACTGCCGCGTCTCTCCGGCCTACCGTAGTCACCAGATCTCAGTACTCTTGAGCCTTTGTGGTCTACTTCGAATAGAAGGGCACGTGATCGCTACCCGCCTCCGTCATCGTTACGTGGGCTCCGAGCTATTTTACAAGAAGAATGCTGCAAGAGTCCCTTGGAAACCGTATAGGTCCTGAATGTATCCGTTCGGAGACGAGTGGAAGCCGTTTCGAATACCTATGGGTTTCCTACGCCGCATTAGACACGGTGTGTGTTGTGCGTCTGTATTTTAACGCTGCTACACCTCGCCCACACCCGCCTCCTGAATGTGGAAGACAGTACGAAGTCGTGACACAACAGCCGATTCCAGATGCTCTTACGCAGGAGGTTATGGACACGCATCAGGCGTAGGAGCGAAAATGCCTGATGCAATTACGTGAGACGGGCTTCAGTTTGAAAAGTAGATTAAAATCTGTTTTCATGTACGCGGTAAGTACCGTAACACTTAATGCAAAGCTAAAATGCGTTTATTTGCAGACAGGTTATTGCCGTTGGCTAGTGTATACTTGTGGGAGCGGCTTAGTAGTTGCGTGTGGCATTCTGTCGCTGGGGACAGGGACGCAACAATGGCGCTGGGGGAGGGGGGGGGGGCTCTTCCCTCGCCCCCGAGCTGTGGCGTGGCTAGTGATAAAGGCGCCGAGGCGCAGGCGGAGGCGGAGGAGGAGGCGGAAAAGACAGCCGGGCGGCAGCCGGGTCGCTGGCATTTCAAAAGGGTTGGGCGGGCGCCGGCCGAGCTGTCAGAGGCGCCAAATACCACGCCCCCCACCCCCACCCGCCGAGCGGCGCCGCCGACGCCGCCGTCTCGCCGGACGTCCGCTGTGGCCTGATTTTCACCTGTTACATTTCATCTCGTCGACGTGTGGTGGACACCGTTTTGTATTATCGCGAAATAGGTGAGACAGTGCCACAGACATGATACGTGGAGTGACAATCATTAAAACAAAGGCGTATTTCGTTGCGACGGGACCTTCTCATGAAATTTCAATCACCAGTTTTCTCCTCCGATTCTGTTGGCACCCACCTACATAGGGAGACATGATCATCACGATAAAAGAAGAGAAATCAGGGCTCGCACAGAAAAATTTAAGTGCTCTTTCTCTCGCGCGCCGTTCGAGAGTGGAACGGTAGAGAGACAGCTTCAAGGTGGTGGTTCATTGAAAACTCCGCGAGGCACTTAATTGTCAATAGCAAAGTAATCACGTAGATGCAGATGTAACAGTTCAGACAGCAGACAATTTATGAAGGACTCGCGGAAGAAACGCGGGCTGTAATGGCGGTTCCTCCGAGAGGCGGCGTTACGCCTCGTGATAAGAAGTAGCGTCGCCCATTCTCCCCGTGAACACTCCTTCCACGAAAAGGGAAAAATACAGTTTCTGTAGTCACATACGATGCATACATATAATTCAGCACATAATGGAAAGTTGAATAAGATTCGTCGAACATGCATCAGGTCAGCCGTCGCGAAAAATGATTGTCACACGTAACTTTGTGGCACTACGAGGATACCGTATACTAGCCTAACACTGTTGCCGTGTTTAAGACAAGTACGGGCACGAACAGACGGTGTTAGCTGCAGCACGAAAAGGTACGTAGAATATGCACACTGGTTGCTGAAAGTGTAACTGGAGTACAGGATGGGCCGTTTGCTTGCATGTTATATCATGTCGCAAACATAGTATGGGGAGTTAATAGAAACAGACAGGAAGACACTGTAGAGGGACAAGTTACAGCGAACGTGCATTTCAAACTCCACGCCCCAAGGTATCACGAAGAAGGTGTGTTGATGACCCAAAGTTGAGCCATATGAGGATTACTATAAACGTGGTTACAATTCTTGTCAGAACTCAATCTGGAGCCACATAATTAACGAATGCCAGTCAAACGAAGCTCCGAGAATCTTGAAATACTGAGGGTTCGAAAGAGGTTAAAGACTATCAGTAGATCGGAGTCGAAGAGACTCCAAGCCTGATCCGTCTCTGTGAAAGCCTCGGTAACAAAGGAACGATGCCAGATAATCAGAACAGCTGATGAGAGGTCTATCCCTGTAACCGTATACTCCATGTGCGGAGATTCAACTTCAAGCCTTGCTAAATAATACATGTGAGCGATTAATATTATATTTGGAAGTGGTTTTAAATGCTCTTCCAAATGATGACATGAATGTACTGCAACTTATCTATAAATGGGGTGTGATAGTTTACTGCAAATTCAATTTAAACAAAAATTTGAAAACAATTACGATACTGATTCGAACATGTTTCAGTCGTCTTTAGTGTCCTCCCAACTTATTAGCCGCACAAATAAAGAGCTAATTGTTTGGAAAAATCCAATCCATCATCTCTTCGTTATTACAGACGAATAAGAGATTTAGTCATGAAACAGTTCATGTTACTAATGAAGAAATTTGTTATATCAACAGACAAACTGAGACATTACAAGAAACAAACATTGCAAGAAAGGAGGATGATGTGCCCATGAAACACACGTTGCTGGTGACTGGTGCAAATGTGTGAAGAGCGGCCAACAGAGACAGCATCGACAATGAGATGCTACGAGGGCAGTTCAATAAGTAATGCAACACATTTTTTTTCTCGGCCAATTTTGGTTGAAAAAACCGGAAATTTCTTGTGGAATATTTTCAAACATTCCCGCTTCTTCTCGTATAGTTTCATGGACTTCCGACAGGTGGCAGCACTGTACGGAGCTGTTAAAATGGCGTCTGTAACGGATGTGCGTTGCAAACAACGGGCAATGATCGAGTTTCTTTTGGCGGAAAACCAGGGCATCTCAGATATTCATAGGCGCTTGCAGAATGTCTACGATGATCTGGCAGTGGACAAAAGCACGGTGAGTCGTTGGGCAAAGCGTGTGTCCTCATCGCCGCAAGGTCAAGCAAGACTGTCTGATCTCCCGCGTGCGGGCCGGCCGTGCACAGCTGTGACTCCTGCAATGGCGGAGCTTGCGAACACACTCGTTCGAGATGATCGACGGATCACCATCAAACAACTCAGTGCTCAACTTGACATCTCTGTTGGTAGTGCTGTCACAATTGTTCACCAGTTGAGATATTCAAAGGTTTGTTCCCGCTGGGTCCCTCGTTATCTAACCGAACACCATAAAGAGCAAAGGAGAACCATCTGTGCGGAATTGCTTGCTCGTCATGTGGCTGAGGGTGACAATTTCTTGTCAAAGATTGTTACAGGCAATGAAACATGGGTTCATCACTTCGAACCTGAAACAAAACGGCAATCAATGGAGTGGCGCCACACCCACTCCCCTACCAAGAAAAAGTTTAAAGCCATACCCTCAGCCGGTAAAGTCATGGTTACAGTCTTCTGGGACGCTGAAGGGGTTATTCTGTTCGATGTCCTTCCCCATGGTCAAACGATCAACTCTGAAGTGTATTGTGCTACTCTTCAGAAATTGAAGAAACGACTTCAGCGTGTTCGTAGGCACAAAAATCAGAACGAACTTCTCCTTCTTCATGACAACGCAAGACCTCACACAAGTCTTCGCACCCGAGAGGAGCTCACAAAACTTCAGTGGACTGTTCTTCCTCATGCACCCTACAGCCCCAATATCGCACCGTCGGATTTCCATATGTTTGGCCCAATGAAGGACGCAATCCGTGGGACGCACTACGCGGATGATGAAGAAGTTACTGATGCAGTACGACGTTAGCTCCGACATCGACCAGTGGAATGGTACCGTGCAGGCATACAGGCCCTCATTTCAAGGTGGCGTAAGGCCGTAGCATTGAATGGAGATTACGTTGAAAAATAGTGTTGTGTAGCTAAAGGATTGGGGAATAACCTGGTGTATTTCAATGCTGAATAAAACAACCCCTGTTTCAGAAAAAAAATGTGTTGCATTACTTATTGAACTGCCCTCGTACATTTGCCACGCAACCTCAAAACCGTTCAGTGAGTAGCAAAACCAAAGTAGTAAGCTCTTCAGTTCGTCGTATCTACACTCCGTGCCAGATGTAGAGTTTTCGAATTTTGTTGCATTTTTCCTATAAAATAAGCATCGAGAAGTAGCTAATCCATTCAAAAGAAGGAAAGAAACTTGTTCAATAGTGGAAAAAATAGAAAAATCAAATGTTTAGAAATATACTGGGATTCATTGTAGATGTTCACAAGCAAGGTTATGGGAATAGCAATGATGGAAATACCACTAGAAGATTTTTTTTTGCAGACCCTGAAAGCTAAGCAGAAATAACAGGTGTTGGTCTGCAACTCATCTATCGATTCAGGGTTTTTGTAGAAACTATTTCCAGTGGGCATTAGATAGATATAGACAAATTTTTCTTCTTATGCTTGTGAAACAGCGAGACTGTATGTTGATTTGCATCCATGGGATCCTATGTGTCGCACTACACGCAAGGTTTTGGTGCATGCCGCGACTGTCATTGAACGTGCCCTCTTACGCACAGGCACTTTATCAGATGAAGCAGCCGAGTTGTAGACAAATATTTGCCAGAAAATTCTCGCGAGAAAAATGCAATCTGGACATAATAAACAGGCTATTACTTACATCTGATCCATTAATAACAGCTGCCAGACCGAATGCAAAGAAAAATAGCGAACATTTCTTAAAAGAAACATCACGTTTACTGCTCTCAAGGAAAGGGTGGATTAGGTGGGGGCCTCAATCTGAAAATAGCGGCGAAGAGGAGTCCGCGATTGAAACAGACTGCTCAGGTGAACGTGTTTCGTAGACATCATCTGAATAACACATAGTATTGTAGCTAATAAATAAAGAATCTTATAAAAATACTATAGTTTTGTTTTATTTCATGTTATCAAGCATGTAAATACATTATTATCTTGCAAGTACGTTCCCTATGGTCTCACAGTACAGAAAACACCAACCACTAATTTTGGCCAAATTTTTGCACGAGAAATCCCTATGTGCGGCGTGATATAGTGGGATTTGCTAGTGATGTTTACTGTTTACATTAGTGAGACAAGCAGTGTGGCAACACAGCCGCGGGAAGTTGAGTGGGAACGACAGTCGGTCGAATAAGAGTCGACTTTGTGGTTATCGTCGTCTGAGGACTGAATGTTTTCGTAGGATCTAACGCCAGAAAGCAAAGGCCGTCGAGGTGCGGACGCATTGGAAAATGAGCCCAGCACGGCAGGCCAGCTAGTGCTTCCAGCGCTGACGTCCTTGTAGAGGAACGCGAGGTCCATCTTAATGCGAGCGGCGACGCACCTTCGAGGCCGAGTCTCGCTAGGCGCCCCTCACTGCCAGCAGTGGCGCCTTCCTACTTGTTGTTACCAGTGAGGGGTAGCAGTTACTCTGCTGCGCACATTCCGAACGAAGTCACAGCGTTCCTGTAAACATGGTGACAGTCGGCAGAGATCTCACGCCGCTCCGTTCTGACTACGGCTGTTCGTACTTGGTGTTTGCTACATTCTGCCGTGTCTAGTCGCATCAAACAGCTTGTAAATCAGGACAGTAGAGGCAACGCGGCAACAGATCCTGTTTAACGTGGGTCGCGTCTCTCGCCTTCCCTCAGCGATGAAAGCGGAAGGCAGAGATCGCGGCCAGTCGCGTCGTTGTCGCCAATGGACAATCGCTTACCTGACACGTTTCCAGTATTTTTTTTTAACCACTCGCAGTTATCCAGTCAATCTAATATAGAGCAGGAAGCGCCAGAAACGCGTTTTGTAATTGAGGAGACGATATCAGTAAAGAAAGCTGACGCGTCAACACGAGCGAAATCGTGCAGTACCCCTATGTGGGACGGGCCGCTTACCGGGCGCGGGGGAGCGCCGGCTGAGTCCTGGGTTTGTTCCCGTGCATTAGCAGCTGCCGGAATAAAAGGGCCGGCCCGGCCCGGCTTCAGTGACGTCGCCCCTCCTCTTTCCGGCCATTTGGACGCTGCGCTCCCGGTCGTTAAAGAGACTAAAGACGCTGTTCCGAGTGAATTTGCGCGTGATGTCCCCGTGTCTCGGCGGCGGCCAGGCAGGGACGCTGTAGCGCCGTGTGGAAGCACGGGTTCTCGCGTTCGCACAGGGACACAGCACCTCACCGTTCAAGGTTGTTTTTTCTTTTTTTTTACAAAAAAAAGACATTAAGAGAACAACGTGTTTTCGTTGAAAGCGTTTAATGTTTTTCAAACTATCTTCTTATGACGTAGGGGAACAAAATGAAGTCGTGAATACATCCAGCGAGCCACTAATGCGATGTTTTTCTTTTTCGCTTCAAATGAGCAGTTGGTTCATGTTGCGTGACACTTAGCATTGTCACGATGAAGATAGTTCGACGATCCGCTCGTCGTCGATTATTTGTGACAACCAAATCGTCATATACCGTTTAACAGTATTTTTAACAGAAAGAAGATACTTTTATTGTGAGAGATTTCAAACTTTCTTGCTTTCGCTTCATTTTGGAACACCCAAAGAGTTCATTCTTGTTCAGTTTTCATCCAAGTTTCGTGTCCCGTTGACGTATCCACTTCGGATTTTGTTTGTGTTTCCTCGGTCGAATTTTGTGGGTATTTACTTATGATAATTGTAACAAACATGTTATTGAGCTTTGGTGAAATTGTGTGAGATTCTTCGGGAACGTACGGGAACCACCAACTCTCCGTCAGTTTAGCTGCGTCCATTTACCGTGTGCCAACGCCTAGCACCTGCCTGCTACCCAGCGACCTAACCTCGACCTGTGCTGTGTGTGTGTGTGTGGGGGGGGGGGGGCGGGGGGGGGGGGGGGACAGACAGACGCCCCGCCGCACCTTGAGCACCACAGCCTAGACTGATCCGCGACTTTAATAACATCTTCCACAATTAAGATTTATTTTCCCTATTTTCATCAATGAAGGTTAGGTTTCAGTCCTCCTTTCACAGAGAGGGGCGTAAGACTCACCCTACACGTACATCCATCCTCCAGGAAGAACTGTCACGTGCATGATAAAGGATACCTGCCGCCGCATCCCCATTGCACCCTCTCAGATTTAGTGATAAGAGGGCTTAGTGGATAACCCATCAAAAACTGAACATACGAGAATCAAGCATGAAAACAGGAAGGTGTACTGAACTGTGAAAGAAAAGCAAAACAGGGACAGCGAACAGTTCAGATCAAGAAGTGTAAAATGGTCAGACTGGAACAGCCAAGGCGTCGTGGTTTTCAGCCTGTTGAAATGCAAAGAAGCAGGCGAACTGTGTTCAAAGCTCCCTCCTATCAAATTTTTTTTCTCGCTGTTCGCTGAATTCAAATTTATGCCCTTGTCGTGCTGTAACGTCCGTCTGCAACAGCGAGGTGTTGGAACGGACCTACAGTGAAAACTGATTATGCATAACTACTCTGTAAGCACTCGAAAGGAAGTGCCTTTCGAATGGGAACCACAAACGTTTGATGACAATGCGACAAGTCAACAGTACCCTCCACCGGAAAACACGACTGGTGTATCGTACACGGCATTAGTGGCAGACAGTACGTGTGCCATGTGACAGGATTCTCTTATCGACGCACCTAACCACCTAACTTGTACGCCTGGTGAGTGAGTGAGATATGCCTCCTTGCCCGATGTAGGTGTTCGTATGAGTGTGATTGTGATCACTACCGAGGAAATGATGAAAACTTAATAGTTCGTGACACAAGGTGCAAGAAATCGACGCAACAGTTCCGCAATCACACACTTTCTCTGTGCTCTGTCAAAAAGTATATTTTTAACTTTTTTGAAGTTTTGTTACGTTTTGAGAAATCTGACTCTTTAGTTCCTTTGTTGTAACATAGTTCACATCCGTTTATTTCTTGTTTTCATTTCTGTGATGCGTCTATGTGGTACCTCGCCTGCTCTCACTACTCATCACATTTACTTGCGACAGTAATGTATTCTTACCACATGACTCATATTCTATAACCCATGTATAGTATGACAACTACGGAAACTGCAGAAAGAGAACAAACATTTCATGACCGGACGGACAGTTCCTAACGCTGCGAAAAAAAGAAAAATTGAAAAAAGTGTTAGCAGAGAGTTTTGTGTGTGTGCGGTCCAGCACCGTGATCGCTTAGCCATGACGCCGTGGTTCCTGCGGTTCGCTGGGTGTTCCACTTGTCAAGGCTGGACCCTTCACTGTTTGTGTTTTGCAGTACTCCTTCTTCCTGTTTTCGTGCTCAGTCTGTGTTCATTTCTTGGCCCCCTCAGATTTGTTGGTGAGTTTCCGCAGTTAGGGTCGCTTCTCGTTGCGCTCGCCACGGACCGTGACTGTTTCCAGGCGTCGACCAGTTCAGGTTGTGCAGTGACAGTTGGTGTTGCCCTTCTCTGTTTATGTCCAGTAAACCCTGCTAGCATGCTGGGCATTACTGTGACACGGGAAGCACCAGCGATTCGTAAGCACTCTTCTTTGTAGACCGACTGTATTTTGCAAGTGTCCTTCCACTGAACCCAAGTCTGCCAGTCGCTCGAACGCGTCAACGACGGTGCGAGGAATCGGCCGTGAAGCTGAAGAAGGAGCCACCGCGGCATTCCACGTGAACACTGGAACCTGTCAACGTGGATGGCCGGCATCCGAACACAAGTCGAGTCCCGTCTCGATTAAGGCAACACGGCGTCGAATCTCTATTTTTTCTTCACTGTTAATCACGCTCGGTGACTTCATTTGGACAACACGGCTGCTTACCCGAGGTCGCTAACGTTCTCATTTGCGGCGGTCGTGTAGGAACTTCCCGACGCCCTACATTTGGCCGCTCGGTGCCCTCTCCCTGTCCTCCCTCAGGCTCCGCCATCGACACCACAGCCGTCACCCACTCTCGACAGAAATACTCGCGACGCAGTATCCACAGGTCGTCAGTGTGCCCGAGGAAAGAGAACAGTTCCGATTAGCCCACCCCGCAAGACCTCTCAGCTTACACCGACAACTATTCCACTTCACGCGCAAGTTGTATGGTATATCTCTCCAAAAGGTGCTTATCTATTGCCTTTGTTTTCTTCAGCTCGGCCTGTTATACTGAGAATCAGCAGTCGTGCCTGATTATGCATCACCTGCATCGTGGTATCTACACCCCGCATGATGGCTAGAAATGATCACTTACTCGTAGCCTACCTCTGTAACAAAAGCGTTCGGATTTTCCGGCCTCCTCGTCTCTCAGCGGGTAATTCAAGTCGTACTTATCACCTGTCGGATTTTGTGGTCGCTTTCTTTGTTTTGTTTGAGGGCGGTTAAACAACTAAGGTCATACGCGCGCATGTTTTCTTTGCAAAATTTTATCAGTTACCCTGTCTTGTCGCTAGTGTTACCGTATACTTACATGAAAGTAAATTATAGGTTGTTTGTGGAGTTTCTTTCGAAGATCGAGACCAACTGGAAAGTGACCTCCGTTACATTGCGTGTTAGGCAAGCGTTTGGTGTACGAATCTAATACGAACCTGAAGATAAAATGCCGAGGATAATTACAGAAGAAAGTACTCAATAGATGTAAAACAACTCTGTGAAACAGTTGGGAAACATATAGGGGGAAGACTCAGTCGCAGGTGAGGCGCTGGAAAGTGGCGGCAATATCACAGTTACGTCTTTAAAGAAAGAAATGAAGAAGAAACGGGGATCTCAATTAATCCCTAACGATAGAACTGGGAGTGGGCACCAAAATAACTGAAATTATGAATCATACGTTGAGAAGGACTCGTTCGAAGACAAAAGGGAGAGCTCGGGGTGTAGTTTGATGTTAAAACAGAGACCAGACAGGTTGATGGACTGTCTCCGGTTCTCTTCAGTTGTGTTTTGGAGAAGATTATCCGCGAATGGGATAAATAAGTGAATAGGAAGGAGCTGCTCAACCAACCGTACGTCGGAGGAACCAAATGAGGCATCGAGATTAACTGCCTCGCATTCGCCGACGACGTCGTCACTCTGTCGAGGAACGTAGCTACCGAGCAGATACATATATTACAACAGGAGCCAAAAATGTCCGACTGAGGATTTCCTTTCGAAAAACATTAAACCTGAAAATAGGGTACCCCTGTAACATACAACGAGTTGACACCGTTAAACATTTCGGAGAAATAGCACAGCTGCAAACTAGCTCGGCACATGCCAATAGTACCAGGCTTGAAAGAACGATCGTAGATTTTCACAGGACACACATTTTATACAGAAGAAAAGCCATCCCAAGGTCAGATTAACAAAGACGCTAAAAACGTGCGATTAAAACAGTGTGTCTGTATGCTAGTGAAAGCCTCCGAACGACAGAAATACTGGGAATAAGAGCTGACAAATTCGAGAGAAATATCCTCCCAAACATAAAAAAATGGGTAGGAAGATTGTTGATGGGCAGTGTGGATTGCGGGGAAGGGAAGAGCTGTACCAGGAATATGAAAGGTTAGCCGAGTCTGTTACAAAAAGGAGGCTAGTATTTTTCTGACGTCTGTTTAGAGTGCGCGGGCAGCAGTGGCGAGAAATTATGATGCGTCGCTAAATCAGACATTTCCGAGAAACCAACACACAACTGAAACAAATGCAATATTTTATTTCTTCCCTGCTAGAGTTTTACGTTGTATCGGTTTGTCACCACGTCTCTGAAGTAGGATCATTTTTTGAATGGAATACGCTAGTTGTTCCCTTATCAGCTCCTGTTTGTTAAAAGTACACCGCTGGCATGCTTTTTGATTTGAAATTATCCCCTGTGCTAACAGAGCTCTTAACAGTTCTGTGTTCATATTAGCACGAGATTCTGTATTGTTCTCTCTCACCAAACAAAAAACTCTTTCCAATAGAGTATTACTATGACGTACCAGAATAGCCATCGTCAGCTTACACATTGCAGGGTACTGTCTTCTTGAAGCGTCAGTGAGTTTTGAAATCTCATAGCAAATCCTTTTCAAAAGAGAATGCGTCAATTCGCTAACGACTGAACTCTGTTTCCAAACATTCAGTTTCTTCTCGTGATAGAATGTTAAGAAAATGGTCAATCATACACTCTATAGATGAAAAACTCTTCAATTTTCGTGGAAAACATCAACAACTTCAGCATTCTGAAGAAACTTATCTTTAAGTGGCCATTTGTTGACAATGTACTCACACGTTTCTGTGTAGAACAGATCGGAATAAAAATTTTTCAATATAGTTTCGCCTAGAGAAACTTCCTTTACGGAAGCCCTCGTGTTTGCTGCAATGACCAACTCATCGTCACTTTTCCTGTACCTTAACAGACCCAAATTTCACATGCATCAAATTACTATCGGACTGCGGAACTGAGGATGCTCTCACAAAGCGAACAATAAGATCACTGGAAGGATTATTTGATTCTGAATGAAGTTTATGAGTAAGTGGGGCTTCTTGTCTGAGATATACATTTAAGGAGTTCGATGAACCCTCTGCTAGGCACTTAAGTGTGAATTGCAGAGTAACCATGTAGATGTAGATGTAGAAGTGGAAGAACAGAGGTGAGAAACTAAGGATAGAACTTAGTAGATAGATTTTCAAACTGTGCCTTAACTTGTCGTAATTTTGAGCTTGCCTTATCAGGATATGATTTAAAGAAGAACATTTTTAAAGAGTTCCACTGTTCTAAAACCCTTAAGACACACTGTTACAGAGACAGCCAACTAGTAGAAACATACTTCTATATTTTGTGTGACTTTTCACCAAGGACTTGCTGACATATCTTTACAGGATTTTGCCTCTTTGAATTTAGCAACTAATAAAAAATGTCAATTAAAAACTGTTCAATATTAATATTTACAAGTCAATGACACCCTTTTCAGCAGCTGAGTGTACAAGATGACAAGGACAGCCTTGCACGTGAATATTAGTATTTTCTTTACAAATAAAGGAACTTACACCTTTGGAAACACCATCGTATTTCCATTGTCACATGCGAAACCTACACAGTTATCGCACGGAATCTCCCTCTTCTTTAGTTCATTATCCAAAGCACTGAATATTCCTTTGCCTGCATTGTTGTTGGATTCTCGAACTGAGGTACTTACAGTTGAAATGTGCGTAGTTTCGGCGTCAGGTAGAGCTTTTTGTTATTCATAGCGTTACTGCCGTCTGTTTCCAGGGTTAAGGGCTAAGACGTCATTGACTTCGTCACATTTACCTCAACTGTAGAACCACACTTTTGAGTAGCGCTCCTGTTCTTGTTCTCGTACAGTCGTACTTGGAGACTATTTTCGAATCAGGAAACATTTTTTTGAACAAACATCCTGCATGGTCATTGTATGCTAACGGCAAGTTGTGGTCAGGAAGTAATATCGTAAATAACAACTCTACGTTTGTTACCAACCTTTCATCTACCTAGGATTTAGTAAAAATTGTTAACTTCTTGATCGCGTCCCTCAGCTTCACCGTACCTGAAGGAATTCTGCCAGCCACTTGTTTGCCGCAGTCGTTTCTTCCACCTTGCGCAACTAAAATATCCAGGCTACACACACTACAGAAAACGTGTGAATCAAATTTGCAGGAGCGCGGCAAACAGGACCATGTTTTCGAGTATTCCTGCCTACATTTCTGAACAATTCTTGGCTTCCCAACAGTGTCACTGGTCCCAGTATCCTCACCACTCACATTTTGCTGCACCAGAAATCGATTCATTGTTTATTTCAAAATATTTCCGACATAATTCCTCGGCATAAGCTTAATATACTCTAGAAGAGCATTCTATGTTAATAAATGCTTGTTAATGTGTCTCACACGTACACATATTCACCAAACAGAACTTGACTCTAAATTGTCGTCACAGCAAAGTAAAGACACCTGCGCGGGAGCTCGCCATGATGTCATCATATGACTAGCAAAGAGGAGAACTGCGCAAGATACACCACTTCATACCCGATTGTACGGTACGATGAGTGAAGTCATACACCATATACGATATTTGGTGTAATCAAAATTTTGCAAGGGACACATAAGGACAGGTATACCAACTGTTAACGAAAAATGTGAAAGTAAATGTTGTTGAGGACACAAGTTGTAAAGAATGATTTTCTCTTGTGTATCCTTTTGAGCACCTTATATGCTTAACAAACTGCCTATTGGCTTCTGTCTGGGGTTCTTCGGCCGACGTTCATCTGATGATTTTACTGACGTTTGGCCAGCACGAGTGTCTGGCATTGTCAAAGCTTCACCCTCCATTGCCGGTGGTGAACTGGAGCCGAGCTCGCTGCCGCAGACTATATGTACCTGGATCGCCAACGTCCGAGGGCTTCTTCGCGGTCATTTCCGGTGCCGTTATCCTCTTGCTACCTGCGACGGTCGTTCGCTGCAGTACGGGAAGCCAGGATCCCTTTACCTTAAGGCTTTCCTCTTTCTTGTTGAAGTTATTCGGATGTTTTTGTATTTCTACAGCTTCTCTGAACAAGCGGATGTGATAGTGCTTCTCTACAGCCAGTACTTTCGTGTCGGCGAATTTTATTACGTGGTCGGACTCACACAGCGCATGCTCTGCCACGGCCGATTTCTCCACCTGCCCCAACCTGCAGTGTCGCTTATGTTCTGTGATCCTGGTGTTGATCGATCGTTCAGTCATTCCGACATAGACTATTCCGCATGTGCATGGTATGCGGTATATTCCCGACATTGCAAGTGGGTCCCTTTTCTCCTTAGCCGATCTAAGACACTCTTTGATCTTCCTTGTCGGTTTGAAAATCGTCTTTACGCCGTGTTTGCGCAATATACGACCGATTCTGTCCGTCACTCTGGGAATGTATGGCAGAAACACCGTACTCGACGTTTCTTTTTCTGATTTCTTACTTCGCCGAGTGTTTGGCTCTGTTACATTTCTAGTATAATTTGTGGAGTGCCCATTGCTCTTCAGAACACTTTCCAGGTGTTGCATTTCGCATCTGAGGTGCTGTGGCTCACGTATTCTTCCTGCTCGCCTTTAGAGCGTATTAATCATGCCTCTTTTCTGGCTCTGGTGGTGATTTGACAGTTTGTGCAGGTACCGGTCCGTGAATGTCGGTTTTCGATACACGCAGTGTCCCAGGTTTTCGCCACCTCTTGTGAGCAACACGTCTAGAAGTGGAAGTTTTTTGTCCTTTTCTACTTCCATGGTAAATTTTATGTTTGCGTGGAGGCTGTTCAAGTGTTTTAGGAAGTCACCGAGCTGTTCTTCACCATGGCTCCACGCAACGAAAGTATCATCGACATATCTGTACCACACCTTAGGTTTGCAAGTTGCCAAGTCCAGTGCCTGTGCTTCGAAATGTTCCTTGAAGAAGTTGGCCACCACTGGACTAAGAGGACTACCCATGGCGACGCCTTCCAGCTATTCGTAGAAATTGCCATTTCACGTGAAATGACACTGCTAGAGAAAGAATGCAAAGATTTTAGCCTGCGAATAAGACTTCCAGTAATGCGTTGTTGTCAAATAGCGTGATTTATTAATAGCCTGTATCGACGATATGTAACAAAAATAAAAGTGAGCAGAAAGACGTTACCAACGGATCGGCGTTAAAACTGTCGGTCTGGGAGTACTCACATTGTAGTACAGAATCAATACTGAACAACAGTACTCGGCATTCAGATCCAACGCACATTAATTTGATAATCAGAAAAAGTTTAATGAAATGTTTAGTAAATTTCACGCTGCATTGTATAAAAAGTGCACCTTAGTCTGGACATTATGCCTCTAGAAAAACTGGTGAATATTAAAGTAAATTTTTGCACAAATTAAGGACGCGTTAAGAAGCTACCACAATGCATTCAGCAGACCATGTGACATTGCCATTGTAAGCTATTTACAAGAATGGCGTATTTGGAGCCCATTGAGTTTGTCTTTGATAGTAGAAAGTGAGCGACAACTGACACGAGTATTCAGCACGAATTGTGTTTTGGTTGGCAGGAGAGCCAACATCGGGTTACTAGAAGGAGGCCGAAAGGCACGCGTTTTAGCTCACGCAGGCTGGCGTGAGGTCTGGAACAGGACAAGGAAATTAGAATTTAGAAAAACGGACGTAGCTGGTGGAATACTTAACTTTAATCCGTTAATGAAGAACGTCGGTCTTGTCGGTACATGATTCATAATATCAATAGTAACTGATAATGGCGCCTTGCTAGGTCGTAGCAAATGACGTAGCTGAAGGCTATGTTAAACTATCGTCTCGACAAATGAGAGCGTATTTTGTCAATGAACCATCGCTAGCCAAGTCGGCTGCACAACTGGGGCGAGTGCCAGACTAGACCTGCCGTGTGGCGGCGCTCGGTCTGCAATCACTGCTAGTGGCGACACGCGGGTCCGACGTATACTAACGGACCGCGGCAGATTTAAAGGCTACCACCTAGCAAGTGTGGTGTCTGGCGGTGACACCACAAATTGTACCTGCGTGACAGGTCAGAGCGAACTCCTGTGAATGATTAGACACACGATAAAGGTGTGGTTAGCACAGGAACGCTCGGTTCTGGCTCACCGGCAGTCGGAGCTGTGTTATTAGTTTCCCCAGAGTCGATTCCAGCCCCTCGGCCACTCCAGCTGTGTGGCGTGATGTCATACGTCGCGGTTACGTCACCGTGCCAGGCGCGGCCTCCCACGCTGGCGCCCAACTGTGTTTCTTGTTCACACTTGCGTCACACCCGAACTGGTCCATCTCTCGCGTGTTGCGGCCCGGCAGCCATATGAACACAGTTTTTTTGTTTCAAATCTGTCACTCCGGTCCTTGCAGTCTTGTCTTTAATATGTACAGCTGACATATTAAAAATGCACAGCGTTGTCCCTTCGCTACCTTACGTAGCGCCTTTTTTAACGCAATTCTTTGTAACTCTCTAAAATGCGCTGTCGTATTTTTCTGGTACGAAGTAGTTTTGGGAGGGTCGTATTTTTCTGGTACGATATGGTTTTGTGACGGTCTTCAGTTCATCGTTAAGACATGAATGCTGCACCATCTTTGCTGCTTCACTCCTGTGCCCTTGTAGTTTCATCTGTCATACAGTTAGTAACTTCCGTCAATGGCGGTTCCATTTTCTTTTCATTTCTGCTTTTCTAAGGCTCTTAACAGTTGTGTCATCCTGTCCCTGTAAATGTTTCTTCCGTTTCTCCACTTGCGTTTATTAAGTTATAGGTTTTAATCAGAGAGATTTCACAAAGTGTTTGATACAGGTCCGCCCATTTCAGGAGAGCTTGTGTTCCATACGAATAGAGATATAAACTAACGCATAGGACCGCAAAGACTTTTTTAAATTCAACAGAGCTATCCGATTTTACAAGGATATATTACGATTTAAATAATGAAAACTTCACTAGTTACTTAAATTTTTATCCTTAACACAACACGTCAATGCAGAGACAAATAACAAAAAAAGCAAGAAATTCCTGGTTCTTTAGAAAAAAACAATAATACTGTCAAACGTATGACTAGAATACATTAAATAGGTACCATTTATCAGAAATAGTAAATCTACTTTGGTCACATAAAGTGAAACAGCTTTCTCCACAAACAACGAACTACAACTGAAACTAGTCCACATCTTGAACGATAAAAAAGATAAATTATCCGACTCAGGAATACACAAAATAACATGTAAAACTTGCTCAAGCTACTAACAGGAATTTTCAAACTGGTAGGAATTCCAAATTAGATACACTGAACACATCAACTGTTACATACGTATCTAGATTACGAAGTCAGCAGTAGCAACACATAAAAAACGCTGGACACCCATTCAAAAACATATAAGAAGATCTGAAGATACTCCACCACTTTCAAAAATCACATACAATGGATTTAATGGAGGAGCTTGAATTTTTTGTACACCACAAAAAGCAAGGAGAAAAAATTCTCAATGATGAAATAGACAGTGGATCAGTTAATTTCTTCAAATGTTTCCCATACATAACAGTAACATATGTACCCCATTAGAAAAAAATGTAATCGATAATTTAATAGTCAATAGTGGTAAAAATACATTTGAAAATTGACAACCTTATATACGAGGTGCGGCTAGAAAAAAACCGGACTGATGCTGGAAAAAACATTTATTTACAATTATTTACAATTTCATGTTATCTCCTTCAATGTACTCTCCTCCTCGGTCTCTACACCGCTCCATACGAATTTTCCACTGTTCATAGCAATGCTGCAGATCATTTTCGGTAAGTCCATACATTACTTCCGTCGCTTTTTCTTTTACTGCTTCAACAGTCTCAAATCTAGTTCCCTTCAAAGCTGACTTGACTTTAGGGAAAAGAAAAAAGTCACAGGGGGCCAAATCAGGTGAGTAGGGTGGATGATCTAAGATGGGAATGTTATGTTTCGCCAAAAACGTCTTCACTGACAACGCACTGTGAGCTGGGGCATTTTCTTGGCGAAGGATCCATGACTTTTTTCTCCACAAATCGTTCCGTTTTCTCCGTACACGCTCACGTAGGGTAGCCAGGACGCTAATGTAGTAATGCTGATTCACTGTTTGTCCCTCTGGTACCCAATCAATGTGCACAATCCCTTTGATGTCAAAAAAAAAAACAATCATCATTGCCTTGAATTTCGATTTTGACATTCGTGCTTTTTTTTGTCGTGGAGAACCAGGAGTTTTCCAATGCATCGATTGGCGTTTAGTTTCGGGATCGTAAGTAAAAAACCACGATTCATCGCAAGTAATAACATTTTGTAAGAAGGTGGGATCACTTTCAATGTTTTCCAGGATGTCAGAACAAATCATTCTCCGGCGTTCCTTCTGTTCAATTGTGAGACACTTTGGAACCATTTTTGAACACACTTTGTTCATGTTGAAACTTTCATGAAGAATCTGCCTAACACTTTCCTTGTCAACTCCTGTTAACTCAGACACTGCTCTGATTGTTAAACGGCGATCTTGTCGAACAAGTTTACCGATTTTTTCAATGTTTGCATCAGTTTTTGCTGACAATGGTCTGCCAGTGCGAGTGTCATCACTGGTGTCTTCGCGGCCATCTTTAAATCGTTTAAACCACTCAAACACTTGTGTTCGCGATAAACAATCATCGCCGTACACTTGTTGTAACATTACAAACGTTTCACTTGCAGATTTTCCTAGTTTGAAACAAAATTTGATGTTAACACGCTGTTCTTTCTGTACACTCAACATTTTCCGACGCACAGACAAAACGTCAACTACTTAAAACAGACGCCACGGGCAGACTGAGTGCAGGATGCAGATGAAACTCGAGCAGTAGGCGGAGCGAGAGTCACGTGACAGGCCACGCGACTTTCAGCCTTATTGCATTCGTTTTATTGTTTCACCAGTACTAGTCCGGTTTTTTTCTAGCCACACCTCGTATAATGTAATCCAAAAGCACATTAACACCTCAGACTGTATACAAACTCTTTGTTAACCATAGTGTCGTAACAAGTTTGTAGCATGTTTTTTAAACAAACAGTGTGACTATTTTTCGGACTTTCCTGAAGCATCTAGTTCTAGTGTGATGAACGAAGTCAAAGATATGTTGTTACTTATTAGAATAATCCTCTGGGGGGTATGATAAATTAACTTTGGTTTTACTTCTTTGTGTTTAATTTTCGGTGCTCCCTACTTCCTTCAGCCTTCGAGTGTCGTTCCTTTTCTTCCTGGGTCAGCTTTCTTCCTTTTGCAGGCTTCTTTCTTCCCTGAAATCCTGCGTTTTGTGTTCCTTCTCTAAAAAGTATTGTGTTACCCATTATATACATTATAATTCCTATGTTTTTCGTGTATTTGCCAATTTCGGTGTACCATGTGCGTTTGGATTAGTAGCTATTTAGTAAGTAGACGATTTCCTTGGTTAGTCTAGCACTATCCGTTCCACATATGTGACCATAAAATTGTAGTCTTCTTTTCTCATGGTATCGTCTAGCTTTTTCATTTTCGTATACTGTTGTCTGAGCTTAATTTGTATTCAACACTACTACTATTTCTAGGCCTCAGTATTTTCTTTATAATTCTTCTTTCAACTTTTTCCACGTTTTCAAGATCCCCAAATCTTGATAGTTTAAGTGTTTCTGCTGCATACACTGTTCGAGGCCTTACCACTGTTTGATAGTGTCTCAGTTATGTGCTCCAAGACAGCTTTCTTGTCACATACCTTCTTGTCGTTTGCAATGCACTTTCCATTTTATGTGCTCTATTTTCTATGGCTACCTATCTTTTGTGTTCCTCATTCCATTTTATGTGCTCTGTTTTCTATGGCTACCTTCCTTTTGTGTTGTTTATTATCCATTCTCGTAGGTATTTAAAACAGTTTGTTTTAGATATTGCGTTGTTATTAATTTTAAGATCTGGAGGAGCATCACTTTCATATGTCACGAAATGTGTTTTTTCAAGCGATATTTTCAGTCCTATTTTGTCTGCTTGTTTCTCTAGTTCTTCGATTTTTTTCGGCACTATCGATTGAATGAGTAATAAATACCATTTGATCTGCCAAAGCTAAGATGATTTTATTTGGGTTTCTTCCTAGTTGAACACCCTTAGTATTGACGAATTTTGACCATTCTCTCACTGCCTTCTCTAACGCACAGTTAAAAAGTATATGTGATGAACCATCTCTCTGTCTTACTTTTGCTGTTGTGTTTAGCAAGTTCCTTTAATTATTTCTGTTGTTTTACTGTCAAGTGCGAATTCCTTTAAAATATTGACTAGTACATTTCTATCAGTTGGGTCATATGCCTTTTCAAAATATGTTTTACATGCACGTGCATAGAACCTGACATTTTAAAACTGCACAGCTTCGTCCCCTCGCTGCCTTGTGCAGCGCTGGTTTCTACCTAATTTTACAGTTGCGTTTCGGATCAAAGTTTTGATTTATCTCTCATATATGATGAATGGCCCCTCACCGGCTGTGGCCGAGCGGTTCTAGGCGCTACAGTCTGGAACCACGCGGTTGCTACGGTCGCAGGTTCGAATCCTGCCTCGGGCATGAATGTGTGTGATGCCGTTAGGTTAGTGAGGTTTAAGTAGTTCAGAGTTCTAGGGGACTGATGACCTCAGAAGTTAAGTCCCACAGTGCTCAGAGCCATTTGAACCATCTGAACTCCACTCACAAGTTACACTTTTGTGCTTCATAAAATATAATGTTTATGTTGCTGTTGTGTATCTAGTCCCGACTGATGTTCACTCATTTGCATATCAGTCTGGCGCCAAAGTCTACAGTGAGACAGAGAACCAGATGACGTGACATTTACTGCTAGCTAAAGCAGCGTTGCCACCATTTGTCAGAGCACGTCGGTTACAGGCACGCTTAGGTGCTTCATATCGCCGCCTACTGCAGTCAGAGAAAACGAGTAAGAAGCGTCAGGCACATGCATTTTCTTATGTCTAGTATATATCCGCCTGTAGCACGTCCGGCCCACCAGCCTGCCGCGTATTTTCCCGTCCACGGAGCAGGCTCGCAACGCCGCTGCCGACGCACAGACTCGGTCCCGACCCTTCGTCTTTGTGGCCGGCACTCCCGCAGAAACGCTGTTATTCCGCGGGGAAGAGTAATGGGCGCGCCCCGTCAACTGCCTGCTGTCCGGCACAAAGGGGATCCCTCCAGATTGGCTGGAGTGAATGGATCGCTCCGCAGCCAGGGCGGCCAACTTCCTGGCCACGGGCGCCGTCACCCGCTTCTCCTCGAGGACATTGTTAGGTTGGGGGCGGGCATCTAGCAGCTGTCACCGACCCATCTGTCGTATTTAGATTACGCCGTTACGAAATACGGTGTTAGCCCTCCTGCACGGCTGTCACCCACGAGAGCAGGACCACAGCTCGTACGGCTCCAACCGAATAGCAGTGATTTTAAAACAGGAAGGCGCGTCTGTTCTATCACCCACCCACCCACCTCACTTACCTGGAAAACACTGCATTTCAGTGCAGTCGATGTTTGAAGGCTAACGGTGTTACAGACTTGAGAAACACGAGTGACTTCAGAAACGAAAACGTGTAGCAGACAGTTGTGACCAGCGTATTTATTATTAAACCTCGAATTACGGCTGTTTGACAAGGTATTTATAACCCTGTATTCACCTGACCAGATGTCTTGTTCCTCCTGCCACCGAACTTCACTAATTCCCATTATATCTAGATTTAAACTATCCCATTTCCCTTTTTTATATTTTCAACCCTACCTGCCCGATCAAATGACGTATTCTGTCTAAAAAAAAAAGCAAAACATATACTTGAAACAGTATATGTTAACACATGCTGTACTCGAAGAACTGAATTGTGTAGGGTGTCCCAGGAGGAATGAACGATATTAAAGGACATAACAGGAACTATCATTCGAGGCAAAAAAGTCTAATAATCGCGAGTTCTAAAATGCATACCCTAAGAACTATGAGCACTTGTTCAATGGAAGAGATTTTTTCCATAGTATCGAAAATTAAAAAAATGCTCATAGGTCTTAAGCTATGTGTGTTACAGCCCATGTTTATTAGATAATTTTTCCTTGTTTTTGTCCAGACTACTTCCTCTCAAAGTATGGAAAGCAAAGGGCTTTCAGTAGAAGAGGTTTCTTTTCAGGATCGAAGATGAAGTAGTGCTCATTCATCTTAAGGTATACATTTTGGAGCCCATTTTTACTAAACAGTAAAGCTGCATGTCCTGGGAAAAAATTACGGCTGTAGTTTCCCCTTGCTTTCGGATCTAACAGGGGACAACATGTAAGTGACTCTTCGCGTATTATGTTGACCAGTGCTTTCTGTTCCTGTATTCCTCCCCCCATGAACCATGGACCTTGCCGTTGGCGGGGAGGCTTGCGTGCCTCAGCGATACAGATAGCCGTACCGTAGGTGCAACCACAACGGAGGGGTATCTGTTGAGAGGCCAGACAAACGTGTGGTCCCTGAAGAGGGGCAGCAGCCTTTTCAGTAGTTGCAAGGACTACAGCCGTAATTTTTCCCGAGGGCATGCAGCTTTATTATATGGTTAAATGATGATGGCGTCCTCTTTGGGTCAAATATTCCGGAAGTAAAATAGTCCCCCATTCGCATCTTCGGGCGGGGACTACTCAGGAGGAAATCGTTATCAGGAGAAAGAAAACTGGCGTTCTACGAATCGGAGCGTTGAATGTCAGATCCCTTGATCGGGCAGGAAGGGTAGAAAATGTAAAAAAGGGAAATGGGATAGGTTAAAGCTAGATATAATGGGAATTAGTGAAGTTCGGTGGCAGGAGGAACAAGACATCTGGTCAAGTGAATACAGGGTTATAAACACCTTGTCAAACAGCCGTAATTCGAGGTTTAATAATAAATAACAAAGCAGGAATGCAGATGTACTATGAACAGCATAGTGAACACATTATTGTGGCCAAGACAGACACGAAGCCCACGCCTACCACAGTAGTACAAGTTTATATGCCAACTAATTCCGCAGATGACGAAGAGATTGATGAAATGTATGATGAGATAAAAGAAATTATTCAGATAGTGAAGGGAGACGAAAATTTAATAGTCATGGGTGACTGGAATTCGACAGTAGGAAAAGCAAGACAAGGAAAAGTAGTAGCTGAATATGGAATGGGGGTAAAAAATGAAAGAGGAAGCCGCCTGATAGAATTTTGCACAAATCATAATTTAACCATAGCTAACACTTGGTTCAAGAATAATGAAAGAATGTTGTATACATGGAAGAGGCCTGGAGATACTGGAAGGTTTAAAATAGATAGTATAGTGGTAAGACAGAGGTTTAGAAAGCAGGTTTTAAATTGTAAGACATTTCCAGGGGGAGATGTGGACTCCGACCACAATCTATTGGTTATGAACTGTCGATTAAAACTGAAGAATCAGCAATAAGGTGGGAATTTCAGGAGATGGGATCTGGACAAACTGACAGAACCAAAGGTTGTAGAGAGTTTCAGGGATAGCATTAGGGAACGATTGACACGAATGAAGGAAAGAAATACAGTAGAAGAAGAATGGGTAGCTTTGAGGGATGAAATAGTGAGGGCAGCTGAGGATCACGTAGGTAAAAAGACGAGGACTAGTAGAAATTCTTGGGTAACGGTAGATATATTGGATTTAATTGATGAAAGGAGAAAATACAAAAATGCAGTAAATGAAGCAGACAAAAAGGAATACAAACGTCTCAAAAATGAGATCGACAGGAAGTGCCAAATGGCGAAGCAGGGATGGCTAGAGGACAAATGTAAGGATGTAGAGGCATATATCACTAGGGGTAAGATAGATTCTGCCTACAGGAAAATTAAAGAGACCTTTGAAGAAAAGAGAACCATTTGTGTGAATATCAAGAGCGCAGATGGAAAACCAGTCCTACGCAAAGAAGGGAAATTAGAAAGGTGGAAGGAGTATATAGAGGGTCTATACAAGGGCAATGTACTTGAAGACAACATTATGGAATTGGAAGAGGACGTTGATGATGATGAAGTGGGAGATATGATATTGCCTGAAGAGTTTGACACAGCACTGAAAGACGTTAGTCAAAAAAGGCCTCGGGAGTAGACAGCATTCCATTAGAACTACTAATAGACTTGGGAGAGCCAGCCCTGACAAAACTCTACCATCTGGTGAGCATGATGGATGAGACAGGCGAAATACCCCTAGACATCAAGAAGAATATAATAATTCCAATCCCAAAGAAAGCAGGTGTCGACAGGTGTGAAAATTACCGAACCATCAGTTTAATAAGTAACGGCCGCTAAATTCTAACACAAATTCTTTACAGACGAATGGAAAAACTGGTGGAAGCCGACCTCGGGGAAGATCAGTTTGGATTCCGTAGAAATGTTGGAAATCGTGAGGCAATACTGACCCTACGACTTATCTTAGAATATAGATTAAGGAAAGGCAAATCTACGTTTCTAGCATTTGTAGACATAGAGAAAGCTTTTGACAATGTTGACTGGAATACTCTTTTTCAAATTATGAAGGTGGCAGGGGTAAAATACATGGAGCGAAAGGCTATTTACAATTTGTACAGTAACCAGACGGCAGTTATAAGAGTCGAGGGGCATGAAAGGGAAGCAGTGGTTGGTAAGGGAGTGAGACATGGTTGTAGCCTCTCCTCGATATCATTCAATCTGTATATTGAGCAAGCAGTAAAGGAAACAAAAGAAAAATTCGGAGTAGGAATTAAAATCCATGGAGAAGAAATAAAATCTTTGAGGTTCGCCGATGACATTGTAATTCTGTCAGCGGCAGCAAAGGACCTGGAAGAGCAGCTGAACGGAATGGACCGTGTCTTGAAAGGAGGGTATAAGATGAACATCAACAAAAGCTAAACGAGGATAATGGAATGTAGTCGAATTAAGTCGGGTGATGCTGAGGGAATTAGATTAGGAAATGAGACACTTAAAGTAGTAGATGTGTTTTGCTATTTGGGGAGCAAAATAACTGATGATGGTCGAAATAGAGAGGATATAAAATGTAGACTGGCAATGGCAAGGAAAGAGTTTCTGAAGAAGAGAAATTTGTTAATATCGAGCATAGATTTAAGTGTCAGGAAGTCGTTTCTGAAATTATTTGTATGGAGTGTAGCTATGTTTGGAAGTGAAACATGGAGCATAAATAGTTTGGACAGGAAGTGAACAGAAATTTTCGGAATGCGGTGCTACAGAAGAATGCTGAAGATTAGCTGAGTAGATCACATAACTAATGAGGAGGCATTGAACAGAACTGGAGAGAAGAGAAATTTGTGGCACAACTTGACTAGAAGAAGGGATCGGTTGGTAGGGCATATTCTAAGCCATCAAGGGATCACCAATTTAGTATTGGAGGGCAGCGCGGGGGGTAAAACTCGTAGAGGGAGACTAAGAGATGAAAACACTAACCAGATTCAGAAGGATGTAGAGTGCAATAGGTACTGAGAGATGGAGAATCTTGCACAGGATAGAGTAGCATGGAGAGCTACATCAAACCACTCTCTGGACTGAAGACCACAACAACATTACTTAACTTCGGAATCAATGTTAGTAAAGTCACATTATTCGAGATTACTCACAAGTTTTTACGCATTGTCGTACATAGTGGTCTGTTTTTGATACTGCGACTGTAAAGTGAAATTAGAAATTACGGAGTATTTCTGCATCAGTCGTTGTACTTGATTAGCACGAAGTATTTTGATGTTCACCTATTATCTTCAGGTGGTAAGTGGATCAAAGCCATTGGTGAAACAAAAGTAGTTGCAATGTATTTACTTGTTGATGTAATGAGTCCTCTTGAGCGAATAATAATGTATATTTCCTTGAATTTTTCCGAACGTCTGTTGCCGGATAATAAGGTGAATCACTTTTTTGCAGTTGTCTGATATTTTTAAGTATCAAAACAGCTTAAAACCGTAGTTTCTTAACCTCTGGGTCTTCTTTCTCTTGCAGGCAGCGGACCCACCCACGAAACTTCACTAATCCTCGCCTGCGATCAGGTATTAGTCACAATGCAAATGAGGAACACATTGAAAAAAATGTAGACATTGGAGTCAGAAAGAACAGAGAAAGAGAATGAAAACTGGGAGAGAAGATGACTGTCTTCTGCTAATTTGTGATATATTTATGTCAGTTGTGTATTACTTCTAGTACGTGCACGTGTACCGGCTAAACGTGTAGCACGCTGGCTTGCGAGAATGGAAAGTAGCGCAGACCACGATCGAATCCGTGCAACTGATTGACGACCGTCCATCTGGTACAAAGTCTATCGTGGGTGTGGTTTTCAGGCGTTCTCGTGTTCTTTTAGGCAAATTCTACGCTGGTCGGCAGTTTTCGCCTTACAAAATTACGATAACACTGACAGATGTCGCGCAGGACTTGGACCGTACTGACACGAATAACATCTGGTCATAACACTGTGATACAATAAATTTGCCAAATCGTGGGAGCGACACATCACGTAAGGCGGGATAAATGATGTCCATACGTAAGCTTCCCGGGCAGAGCATCGGCCACCGCCGTGAAAGAGCGCAGCTGTCGCGCTAAACCGTGCAGACGTCGCAGAACCGCTGCCACACGGCCGCGTGACCTACTGTTGCCAGGTTTGTTGAAGGTTCTAACCGAAATGGACGGAGACGCCTGTCACACCCTGTCAGTGATGTTTTCAGACTCGACAGCAAGTTTCGGGAACGACATTTTAGTTGAGCTGGAGACGTCAAATGATTTACTGTTTAGAAAATAATTTATTGTACGACACAATCAGACAAATTTCAAACGAAATGGCCGTTGACAACTAGGTTTTGGCTGCGTTAGGACTGAACCGCAGCATATGTCGCATCCTAGCACGGTTGATGCCCGCCACAACCGATCATTTTTTGTGAAAATAGAGTGATTCTGTTGGACAGTAAGTTATTTCCTGACAGAAAGTGCTGTTGGGAGTGAATGTAATTTTATTTTAAACAGTCAACGATCGAAAATTGGGAAGAGAACTGCATACAATGGCTACTTTGAGTCGGATACCTCGCAAAGGGCTATTGCTCACGGCGCACGTTAATTCTGTTAAGTGACGCACAGACCATCGCGAATTGCGGCTGTTCTGAAAAACTTAATTTCAAAAGTCGCTGTTTTCCCTGCAAACAACACCTGCTCTCGCTAAGGGTGTGTATTTATTGTGTTTAAAAATATTCTAAATATAGAGTGGAATGTGGAGAGAACATCAAAACTGGTAAAATTTCATCGTGAGGGGGAATGTTTTATGGACCGCTACGAACTGCAATTATAAAAACAAACTGGAAACACTAGACGTTTGGAGATAAATTACGCAGCTATAAGAAAGTGATACGCACGATGTGAAAAAGAAAATTGCGATTAAAACGCTAGTTAGTAAGAATAACAAAACGGGAGCAACGTTGGAAATTATGAGAGCCTAGTGTGATTCAGCACGGCCGAATCCCCTGGCCCAAAGCTGTTAGTTCGGTACGGATGAGAAGCCGAACGTCAGTGGATTGGCAACCGACGTTCGTTTAGCTTCGTTGCCATAGTGTTCTCGCTCCTTTAAGTGGACCGTACGGAACTAGGAGTGTAGCCCGCCGAAGGCGTGTAATGTGGTCTGGCGAATCGCTGTTTGGATGTTTCCAATTGATTCACGTCGTGGAATTCGCGACGCGGTGTGTAGAGAGAGTAGTTCGGGCTAGAGGTGGTTTCCAACTCATTCGGGTTACCGCGAACGTGTTTATTTCAACATCGTCGGTGACTGAGGTTGCCCATCTTCACGACGAGTATGCTGTGGACAATGTAGCAGTGTTCACTAGACTGCACGTATCGCTCAGGCAACATACTGCACACCGGACGCCTCGTTAAATCGTCCGATCTTCATTTCCTAAAAAAACGCCTCTGACTATCGACATCTACTACATCTACATTTCTACATTTATACTCCGCAAGCCATCCAACAGTTTGTGGCGGAGGGCACTTTACGTGCCACTGGTATTACCTCCCTTTCCTGTTCCAGTCTCGTATGGTTCGCGGGAAGAACGACTGCCGGAAAGCCTCCGTGCGCGCTCGAATCTCTCTAATTTTACATTCGTGATCTCCTCGGGAGTTATAAGTAGGGGTAAACACCTCATCCAGAAACGCAGAAACGCACCCTCTCGAAACCTGGACAGCAAACTACACCGCGATGCAGAGCGCCTCTCTTGCAGAGTCTGCTACTTGAGTTTGCTAAACATCTCCGTAACGCAATCACGCTTACCAAATAACCCTGTGACGAAACGCGCCGCTCTTCTTTGGATCTTCTCTATCTCCTTCGTCAACCCGACCTGGTACGGATCTCACACTGATGAGCAATACACAAGTATAGGTAGAACGAGTGTTTTGTAAGCCACCTCCTTTGTTGACGGACTACATTTTGCTAAGGACTCTCCCAATGAATCTCAACCTGGCACCCGCATTACCAACAATTAATTTTATATGATCATTGCACTTGAAATCGTTCCGTACGCATACTCCCAGATATTTTACAGTAACTGCTACCAGTGTTTGTTCCGCTATCATATAATCATACAATAAAGGATCCTTCTTTCTATGTATTCGCAGTACATTACATTCCACGCAGTTTGGTGGTGGCTGTATGAGATGTAATCGTTAGATAGTGCCCTGAATTGGATGTAGCACTGCCGAACAAACCTTTCGCCTCTCTTCCTCGTCGAACTGACACCGTTATCGGTGTTTTTGTGTGTTGTGCTGCCCTGCAGAGCGTGAGCACGGTGTTGCCCGGTGTTGCAGGCATCGCCAACGACTGGTCGGACCACGCGCTGTGGTGGCCGGCGCGCAACGTGTGGCTGTCCCGCACGCGCTCCACGCTCGACCAGTACGGCGTGCAGGCCGACGCGCTGCTCGACTTCACGCCGATGCACAAGACGCTGCGCGTCCAGCTGCCCGACCTGCGCTACCTCGACTGCCGCGTCGACTTCTCCATCAAGACCTTCAACGCCGTCGTCAACCTCTGCAAGGAGCTCGGTGCGTAGTACTGTGCACAGCTGTATCGGTTATTTTATCGGTCTCAAACCGACAGTCGCTAATAAAATAACTAGTCCGGCTGTCTTTTGTATAACGCAATTCTTAACATTCCTAAAAGCTAACAGATACCGCCTACACGTAGTATTTGCGACAGCTTTTGTTTGCCACGCTTTTCGTTACTGCCCGCTGTGATGCACCAGAACTACGCAGCTTTTTATCCTATTTGTTATTCATTTAACCTTGTTAGTCCACATTCTCGGTGACAAGAATGTGCTGTTTCGGTGTAAAATTCCATTTACGTAAATCATTATCATTTTTTTCTGTTTTGATTACTGAGCTGATCTCACAGAATGTATCGTTCTTATATCTCTTTGTTTCTGCCAGAGCCGGTTCTAGAAAATTTCTCCGCAAAAGCGACTAATCATTTGGCGTACCCATTGTCCCTCGTAATCTTTTACCCGTGTCAGTTTGTGAGACGCACTTTGCACAAGACTTCCACTTGGGCGCCCCCCTCAGCTTGCCACCCGAGCGGCCACTACTAATGGTGACGCGTTCTCTATACAAATCTTAAAGATGTGACGCCTGCGGCGCCTCGTGTCGCTGCTTGTGGCATAAACCGGCCCTCTGCTAGTATGCTCTACCTTTTAGATGCCTACCTATACGCTACACTACATGAACTTATCCTTGCCACCTTTTTCGTCTCTCATATGGGCCTTCCTTGACTGTGGCGGAAAAACAGCCCCAGGTTTTCCTTATTCAGTTTTTAAAACTAAGTTTGTCACCCATTGCGTTTAGTGTTATTACAACTGCATGTACTACCACAAAAATAATAACAACGCATCTATTACAAATATAAAAAGACCCTGTTACCACTTCCACCACTTCGATTTTTCTACAGCAACTACAACTACCACTACTACTATTACTACTAAAACTTCTCTTACAAATATTAGTACTAGAACTTCTAATACGATTATTTATGATATTGTTATGAACACAGACTCTCAAATACATTTTACTGCTATCGGAATTTATCTATTTTCTCTGTACGGCGCGTACCAGGTCTGCGATGGTGTCTTGTCCAGCAATATCTTGCGGCCTTCAGATAGCATGGCGACGGATCAGAGTGGATCGCTTGAATTTCGCCGATCCCTGTTCGTCATCTGAAGTACGCTAGTGGGCTCCTCGCTCCACTCTTCCGTTACTGGACCAATCGATAGTAGAGCTCTCGGACTTCGTCGTCCACATTAGACCCCTCTACTGGCCTTTCTCGTCTCTGCTGTGCTGGTTATCGACTGTACTTCCGCTTTTTTGAGCGACAGCATCTCTTTGAAGATTTAGAATACAAAAGCCTTCTTTTACTTTACTTTAAATATGTTGTACGCAATTCCCGCTCTTAAAGCCTGTCCAGAAGTCCTTCCTACATCTTCAACTAGGCACGCTCCCATAGGAGATGATCTAGTGCGCGGATTTCGCCACATTCATAGCTGGTCGTTGCCCTCGTACCAATTTTATTCAGATACGTAGTATAATGTTCTACTCGCCTACTTGGCTCCAAAACTGCTAGCTGGAGCCTTCCGTTTGCATCAGAAACAAATTGAAACGATCTACTTCCCATGTCTCAGTAATTCCATCTCTGCTACCATTCTGGAAATATTAAATTCTTTATTACTGACTGACTTCTTTCTCATTAGCCAAGAATTTCGTGTTTTTTTTCCTATTCTTTTTTCTTCGTTCAACATATCGCAGCCCAATTTTTTTATTTATAGCTCATTTATAGCCCATTAATATAGCCAGGATGTCCTTAGATGTGCTACTTAACGCTCCGCACCAGCCCAGCAGAATTCCTCGCTGTGCCTTTCCCACCGCATCAGCATGTTTCACCAATGTGTCTGGCCAAACACTGGTTTGTACCCACAAATATAGTCAATATGGACTCGTGCTACAGTTCAATTACATTCACGAGCAAACGAAACCTCCTTTGTCCCATATCTACTAATTGTACAATTAACTTTACTTGCTGCATATTCTACCAGTATCTGTGTCTGGGGCCCTATTCTATATCGTTCATACCGATCGGTGCAATAAGTTAGTCTCGGTAGTGACGTCATTTTCGGTTCTTTATCCGAATTTCCTATTCAGTACGCTTCTGACACCTGTTACCGTACAGTCCTCCCGCCGATTTTTCGACAGTTGTACCGAGAGGTTTGGATTTCGGTATGGCCCTGTCGTTCGCTTAGCTGTGGTCTATTTACACCTGTAATTTGTTATTTTAAAGTATTGAGCGGTTTTAGTTTTGGATTTAGTTATTGTGTTACTAAAGAATCACCGCAGGGCGCGACCGGTTGGAAAGTGAGTTCATAATGGACTATTTTCCTTTGTTAGAAAAATGGTTAGGTTAGGTTGTTACTGTGAATGATTACAAAATAGCCGGCCGCTGGTGGCCGAGCGGTTCTGGCGCTACAGTCTGGAACCGCGCGACCGCTACGGTCGCGGGTTCGAATCCTGCCTCGGGCATGGATGTGTGTGATGTCCTTAGGTTAGTTAGGTTTAAGTAGTTCTAAGTTCTAGGGGACTTATGACCTCAGCAGTTGAGTCCCATAGTGCTCAGAGCCATTTGAACCATTTGATTACAAAATAAAAAAAACGCTTTCGGTCAATATGCTCTCAAAATACCCGGTATTTTTATGCAATTAAGACCTTAAATTTCATTAAATATCAAGACATAGACTCTGCTTACGTATATTACACGCTTGTTAGCTGAAATTACTAGTGACTTCGCGTACTCTTTTCCGCAACTCACTTTGAAAATAATACAGCATACACTTTTATAAGACGTCTCCTCAAAAGGCATACAAAATACATGTAACTGCAGCAACATTAATTTAAAAGAAAGATAGTTTAAGTAAAAGAAAAAACTTACCACTAACGGTGTTCGAACAAAGCTACACAGAAGTTAATACTTTACTTCAAGTAATTTAGTAGCAAAAGTTTTACAATGAAACATACGATTTACAGTATGAGGTGCGAAATTCTTTTAGTTTTCTGGGGAGAGCACACAGCAGTGCAGCTCATCTGTTCGTCATTAGAGAGGCGTGGCGACGTGTTGAGATGACGGCGACGGGCAGATGAAGTTATCACAGCAACTCCGTTTGTCGTATCTCCATGGCGAAGTACGCTGCTTACGTCTCTATTCGACTATGTTGCAAACTCTTCTGCAGTGACGTTTAACTGGCCACTGGCTGAATAGAAGTGAATTGTTGGTGACAATCCACAGTTTTAGCATGTACGCGCTCATTACTTGTTCTACACATCTAGTTCTAGTTTCAGTACTTAATGATAATTTCCGACCTCCATTAACTGTCCGTCACGTTTGCTTATGGCTACCGCAATCGCAAATTCACAGTCAGTAAAACAGCTCTTGCATACGATCTACAATTGTAATTATGCTCACCGCGACGGTTAACTATTCAGTAAGAATATAAATACAATACGTAGTTTTATTATGAAGCCTTGGCTATTAGTAATACTCAAACCGTACGATGTTTCTAAAGATCACTTCAACATTCACTACGCACTGCGACTGTAATCCCAAACGCCAGTCGTTAAGTTCCAAAATTTACTGTCTCGGCATGTTTTTGCATATCAAATCAACAATGCGCGTCTCATCATATCACCCCCCCCCCCCCCTCCCACACACACACACTCTCCCTGAGTAACTCCTACTCACTGTATATTGTTGCTCAGCTGTTACTCTCGATATCGGTCTCAGTCAGAGAGCCCAAAGATAATAACCGATGTATTACGAAGTCGTGACGTTTGAGTAAGTCGAATATTGGTGAGCGTATATCTGTCTCTCTCTCTCTCTATCCAATTGTCAGTATACAGCTTTCTGATTAGCAAACAGACTAGCAAAGTTTTCTCCAATCTTTATCGGCCGTTAAATTACAAGTAAGAAGGCCTTCATTCGAAATAAAATGCGTTTTGTGCTTACAAAGAATTTAACATTCTGAAAATTCTAATCATCCGCTCTAGTTGTTTTTGTGGAAAGGGATGAACAAAATTTGAAAGTAAACAATATTCAATTCATCTTTATTTATTATCTCTATTCAACATTTGAAAAAAAAAATGATTTTTGTCAGCTTCTGTCGCACAGAACACGTTTTTCGCTAAACTTTGCTAGTTTTTGCATTAGCTCTTAATCTAAGTCCAACATATGTTGATGCAACCCATAATGAGTTTTGTTCCGTGCATATCTTCCAAGTCGACACACTGAGTTCACGAATTGAGCGTAAACCCTGCCCAAATCTGCCACGTTTGCGACACTACGAAATTTTCTCTCACAGCAAACTGTAATTTTGTGAACAGCTTCAGAAACAAATTTAAGTCCACACCTATGAACCTGCTGAGTAAATGCAGTTGGATCACACAAAGGATTTTTGCAATATGTGGGGTCACTTTCTTGGACATTCTCAAAAAGCTGGCACACTCACAACATTTTAAATTTTTCAAATTTTTAACGAGAATTCCTGCTATGTAATACAAAATATTAGGGAGAAAAAACAGTTTGATTCAAAACCAGGAACATTTGTCTTGCATCCAGATATTATGCTTTTTTTCTTATAGTAGACCTTAGAGAGCTGACTGGAACTGAACGGTGTTCGGATTATTATTCCACGCTCCGTTAGCACTAATACCTGAAAATGATCATTCCAGTTAATCCTGGGACACTGAATACGGTAAAAAATATTGAGATGGGACTGTCTATCGGAAAACAAATTCTGTAGCTAACGTTTCTACACCTTTAATTGGCAGCAAGAAATCCAGAGCAGATGTTTTGCTAGGGTGCCTTAGAATGGGGACACCTTCAGTGGAGGTGGATTTCAAAAAATATGCTACCTCTTCAAAATAATTTTGACAGAAACTAATGTTAAATAAATTCAATGATTGTTAATAGCCTTTATCATAAATATGGCTACAGTTTCATATATCAAAAAGCTTGTCTACTTTCCTAATGAACGCAGCGTTTGTAGCCGATCCTTATCTCTATGCTGATGCAATTTGAAGAATTCAGTAGCATGTACCACGCTTGAACTCACAGTCTGAGCATCGAGAGAGACATTCGTTTTCTTACTGTGGAATCTGATGTGCTGCTCGGTGACTGAGTTGGCAAATTTCAAGCCTTCACCCTCCTGCAATTCATTACATTAATTATGTAACCCCGCTGTACATCACCAGCTACAGTCTGTGAAATCTATTTATGAACCAAAGTTTTTCGTGCGAACTTAAGCACGTGGCAAGGATCCAAAATGGTATAAACATTGCATTCAGCTGACGTGTGTTTAAAATATGAAATAATATTCTCTGGTTCATAGTTGCAGCCCAAGTTTTTGAAAGCTTGCAGGTTCAGAAGTGGGCCATCACAAGTAATCGTATGACAGCACCAACAGGAGGCGTGCACGGAGTAATTCGGCTATAAGGTCAGCTTGAATGCTATTTAAAAAAAGGGACTGTACAGTTAAACTTCTTCTGTGTGATACAATTTGGAAGACTAATACCTCTCTTACTAGTTCATTAGAAGCTACTAGCCTAATGCCGGCAAAACTGACATAACTACAATTCCCTTTTGTAGTACTGTCCCACAACAGTTGCTTTCGAATCATCATACTGTCAAAAATTAATGCATATTCTTTTAAGCAGAGTTCTTCCTCTACATTTTCTTTGAAGTAACTGAACACTTCACTTACGAATACGGGTTCACAGTTGACAGAACAGATCCAAGATCTGATGCAGTTTGGAGGGGGCAAACAAAATAATCCTGTAGCCTTTAGGCGAATGAAAATGTAATGTCACAGCAAACTGTTTGGTGATATCAGAGTACGTCGTGGCTTATTTGTCACACACAAAAGTTTTTCAACTGACTGACAATGAAATGCAATGGAAAACCACTGAAATAAATGTCAAATGGTTCTGCGCGTCACTATTACGGTGTCCTTTTTACTTAAGTTCATCAGTCAGCAGGGTCATCATCGAGATCTTTTTGTTTCTTCGGTTTACAGCCATACGTAACCTCCTTACGATCTTCCTCAGATTTATTTTTGTCGGTAGCGTAGATTTGTCTGTGTTCCTTTGTTTTCACCGTGTGCTTCAGGAAACTTTGCCAAATGTATACCTGCTCGATTTACGTCCTGCAAGAAAGGAGGTCGTTGTAATACTGCATAAACGGTATTTCACAATTACAATAACTTTTTAAGTACGCTGACAAACAATGCTGTACTGACAACAAAGAGAGTGTGTAACGTCAAACCAGATGAGCTCAGTAATACGCGGACTTGTTTGGTTTCAGGCATCCGGCACCCGGAGGAGCTGTCGTTCTGCAAGCCGCTGGAGGCGAACCACCTCAAGTACAACCTGAAGGACATGCCGTGCGCCAAGAAGCGGTCGCAGGGCGACACGCGGGCCTCGAACGGAGTGCCGGCCGACACGAACACGTTCGTGGCGGCGCAGGGCGGGGGGCCCAGCCCCTCGGGCTCGACGGGCAGCCTGGAGCGCGGCGGGGGCGGCGGCCAGCCCTTCCTGTGCGCGCCGGTCACGCCGCACCGCGCCGCCCACAACGCGCACGGATCGCCCATCGGCTCGCCCGTCACACCGGTCAGTCGCCCGCCTGCCTGCCTGCCAGCCAGCCTACGTGTCCGCATTCTTAAGAATAAGTTGAAAACACGGAATAAGAATGAGCTTTACACGTATACGGAGAGACACCTATCGTAAAATGAGGAAACTGAGCTCGTGCCATTGACGGGTCATACAGAGGTGCAGTAGAAGACTCCGACTGAACGGCTGTACGAAGACCAGACAGAGAGATGATGTCAAAGAAAACCTACGAAGTAAGGTACACGGGAATTGGGAAGCACTAATGTGGAATCAGGATATCTGGCAGAAAATCACTCAAGAGGCGAAGGTTCAAATGGTTCAAATGGCTCTGAGCACTATGGGACTCAACTGCTGTGGTCATTAGTCCCCTAGAACTTAGAACTACTTAAACCTAACTAACCTAAGGACAGCACACAACACCCAGCCATCACGAGGCAGAGAAAATCCCTGACCCCGCCGGGAATCGAACCCGGGAACCCGGGCGTGGGAAGCGAGAACGCTACCGCACGACCACGAGATGCGGGCAGCGAAGGTCCACGATAGGGTGTAGACTGTAGAGTCACCAGGGTCTGCCTTATACGTATCCGAGCAGTTCAACTGCACAGGGCCGTGCGCTTCTAGAGGCCGCACACGATGATTTGAAACTATCTCCTGAAATATTGGTATTACAGATAAATTGAAAAAATTGAAGTAAGTTGCTTCTGAAACAACTTTTAATAGGAATCCAATGTAATTGAAGTATATACCCATTGTGACACGACAACGTGACTACTAGTGTACGTCACAGAAAACTCTCGCTGCATCGTAATCGAGGGAAACGAGGGCTATCACAGAGATAATATCTACTGTTAACATTTGGCGCCTCCGTAAATTAAGAGAATGCCGTTGACACACTCTCAGCGCCTTTCCACACCCTCGCAACACGTTGTTACGGCTACGGTCAGCGGCTGTCTCTCACAGATTAATATGTTCATTGTCGGGAGTTTAAATGTACGTTTCCGGGTGACACCGTTTCGTGTGGTGTGTGCGTTCTGTGTTACGATGTGGTGTTTATCCTGTGCGTGTAGTCTGAAGTGCCGACAGGGAAATGCCTCGTGATGCGGGCAGGTTTAGGATATACGATTCAGATGCGCAAAAGAGCAGGAAAAAGCTGCACCGTGAGCAATTTTTGAACTCACAAAGAGGCGCTTTCGAAAAGTTTCTTCGTCAAGCACTATCACGAGAGTAAAACTGAAGTATGCTTAAGTGGCGATAACACTAGTCTCTCATCATGTGGTGCTTTTGGTAAAAATGGAAACGAAGGAATGCGAGCTTCCCGCTATCCCGCATTCAGTTAGGTACACAAACAGCGATCGTTAAATATTCACAAATCCAGACCTAGGCACCTTAACATCTTCCATGATACACGAAATTGTACAAAAAGGTTCTTCTAAAAAGGTAAATTTTCATGATCCTTTAATGAAATCAGAAGAAAATTTTCACCTCATATTTACTCAAGAACTTTACCCTACGGCGTAAAAAGGGATGAAAAATGGCTTGACTATTCGAAATCTACCAACGAAGTTTTTTTGTTATTGTAAAATTTTTGGCTCTCCTTCAAATAAGCTGAAAGGTGATGGACTGTGTGACTCGATTCATTACGAAATCGGCTTCAAGAACATAAACAATCATTTAACCACACAGATTGTACAAAGAAAAAAAAAAAAAGAAAAGAAATAGCAAGAATGTGA
Source organism: Schistocerca nitens (assembly GCF_023898315.1). Classification (NCBI taxonomy): domain Eukaryota; kingdom Metazoa; phylum Arthropoda; class Insecta; order Orthoptera; family Acrididae; genus Schistocerca; species Schistocerca nitens. The sequence continues at coordinate 27,152,518 of NC_064618.1, forward strand.
GACACGGTTGAAACAAAAAAAGCGGTGTTGATGGAACTGACGTTGAACTAGTAGAAAAGGGACCTTGGCCTGAGGTTCTAAAGCGAATTGTACTCCTCATCAGGCACGTGGCTCAGCATAACATGGCCTTATGAGGAACCGGTGACAAGCTCTATCAAGAGACAGTGTTGGTAATTTGCTTGGTTCAATTGAAATCATAGCAGAATTTGACCCCGTTTTGAAGAAATATTAAAGGTATGTAAAAACTCAAGAAATTTATGACCGTTATGTCGGAAAAACATTCAAAATAAACTCATAAATTTATTTGCCAACAAAATAAAAAAGCGTTGTTAATTTTGTTAAAGAAAGTAAATATTTTTCAGTCACAGTTGATTGTACTCCTGAGACAAGGCACAATGAACAGATAACACATTTTGTCAAGTTTGTAAACTTATCAGAAGACGCAGTGATTGTACAAAAACACTTTCTCGACTTTTTGAACGTCATTTCAATAACAGGAGAAAGTTCGACTGAAATCGTTTTGTCGAAACTAGGTCAATTAGGTCTGTATGCAGGTCATGACTGCAGAGGCCAGAGTTATGATAATGGTGAAAATATGAAAGGCTATCGGTGTGATGTTCAAGCCCGAATTCTAAAGCGTAATCAAGAGCCATTTTATATGCCATGCGCTAACCACAATCTTAATCTAGTGCTATCAGAAGCAGCAAAATCTACAGCAAAAGCGGTCACATTTTTTCGTGTAATTCAAGGAATATACATTATTTTTGCTGTGTCCAGTTAGAGATGGGAAATCTTATTGAACGGAGTACAAACTTTAACAGTGAAGAAGCTTTCAAATACTCAACGGGAAAGTAGGGTGGAGGGTGTCAAAGTTATAATGCACCGGGCAAGAAAAGTAAGAGACGCTCTTCTTGAGGTGAGCAACGTCACTGGTGTATCTAAAACGAAGACTTGCAGTCAACAAATTAGAAAACTTCGAGTTTATTGTAGGCGTTGTCGTTTAGTACGATGTTCACTTTGCCACTAACACGGCAAGTAAGCCACATAGAGCAGAAAACGTGGACGTGAAAGTAGCAACTGAATCCCACGATAGTTAAGTGAAGTTTATTGCGAATTTCCATGAAGAAGGTTTTGTTAATGAGCAAACCACTGTAAAACAGATTGTTGAAAGTTTACAGACTGACCGACAATTTCAAGAAAAGAGAATTGTCAAGAAGACAAAGCGATTGGATTATGAAACTAACAACACGGTTTGCTGGGCGCAACTTCCAGAGGAGAGATACAAAACTGTTTTTTCTACCGTATCGTTGGCAAAGTATTAATCAGTTTTAAAGATAGGTGTTGGGCAACTGGCTAAGTATTCCAAAATATTCGGCTTTTTGTTTGCTCCAGAAAGTTTGACACACATACAAGACGAGAACTGAAAATGCTATGTAAAAATCTTGAGTAAGTATAAACATAAATGGTGATTGTTCAAAAAACATTGATGCATCAGAGCATTTTGACCAAAATCAGTGTTCAGAGAAATGGTGCCCAAGGATATCAGAACTCCAGTGCTAATACTGAAATACGTGAATGAAACTGTAAACCCCTTTTCCAACATTTATATTGCCTTCTTAATTTTGCTAACCAAGCCAGTGAGTGTCGCCTCCGCTGAAAGGAGCTTTCCATGTTTAAAGCTGGTCCAGAATTATTTCAGCAGCAGCGTCTCGCTAGAACACCTGTCGTCTCTTGTCGTGTTGTCAGTGGAACCCGACGTGGTTTTGAAACTGAATTTTGATGATATTGTTGATTAATCTGCTCGTCGAAAAGTAACGAAAATATGTTTTGTGTAGAGTGTGAAACTCGGAAAACCGTTTGTGTCCGTCACTCACAAATCATTTAATTTGAAGTGAAGTGACGCGACAAATACATTTAAGAGTGTGTCCTGAACAAGATATGTGAACATTATTCGAATTTGAATTTCATTAAATTCGAAGGATTCCCGTTACTTTTTATTACTAACAGTTTATTAATTACCATTCCTACTAAGATTCCTTCTCCCTCGAATTATTTACCTCTCGCAACAGTCGGTCCGATATAATAATAGTCTTTTGATATATTATGCGCAACAGCCCCGCGCTGAAGTTCTGCAGAGGGCCCCGCGCTAGCCAAGGCCGGCTCTGAGAGCCACAGTTAAAAGACAACCTTGAAAGCTGCACTTTGGAAGCAATTTCAGAGGTAGTCTAAAAACAGAAAGCATTTGTTCTTCCTGTTTTTGTGGATTTAATGTCCAAAAACATACTTTTTTTATTTAGATTCATCACCGAGAGCACTTAATCACATTAAAGAAACATTTGGCAGTGATTTTGGAAAGGTCTGTGTATTCAGAGACTGCAATGGACACAAAAACAGGTCTTCGAGATACATGGTCTCAGTGTACATTTCGGAAGACAATACTACCTTGAAGACTTCAGATGTCTACAGTATCAGCTTCACTGAAACGTTATCACAGTGAAACCACATATCTATGATACATTATAGCAAATTTAAATGGACAAATATGAACAAAATTATGTGGAATGTATTGAAATTTTTTTGAACTTAGAATATCTCTGTGAATGTCCTCTCACTCTGCCAGACAAACTGTTGCTCCTTTGTACTTTTTTCTTCTCTACTATGTTAGAGTCATTTTCACTTGCGTCTGTTGTCTTGTAGGTTTGAAGAGTGCTGTGTACAAATTTCTCAAAGTATAGAAAATTCTAAAATAAACTCGCCATAAACATTTTCACCACCTGCATATCGACAAACGTGTTTGTGGTTACAAGGGGAGTCCACGACGTTCGGATGACGGATTTACGCCTGATATATATAATTCTCGGCGATCAGTTGCAATAATTATGCATATAATAAGTTGTTGAAAGTCGTTTGTCGTGGAAAAACTGGCGACTTCGAACATCATTATGTTTTCCGCAAACAAAGTTGTATTTCACAAATGTTATTAATTATCTTCATAATGTTATCCACGTATAGTTAACGGAAGACGTAGAAACGATATTCCGAAACGAATACGTATAGTGTAAGTCAAACGTTCGAATTAGAATAGAGACGCCACGAACACAAATTTGCTGTGGCAGGTATGAAATATAGACTCCGTTACTCGCTCGTTACACTTGAAGGACAGATGTTGAATGGGCCGAAACGAGCCGCCGCATAACAGCGTAGTTGCCTGCTAACTTCGAAAGAAGGTAGATGCGGTCCCTAGCGCAACTTATAACATCGTCGAAAATCAGTGCGGACGGGAGAGCTTTGGCACACCCTGTTAAAAAAAAGGGAAAAATGGAGGCGGTACAATTGGAGAGCGATCCGCCTTCACGAACCCGAGCGCTTACCGCTGCGCCACGACGCTTAGAAAATTATTAATCGTAGAGAGTATTTCACCGCAACGGTTTCTTTTAACTGTCGATTTTTTCGACAACGGCTGAGAAGTGCATCTTGGTGCTTTGCCACATTACACCTTTGGCCATGAGCTTTTATTATGCGCAGTATGAATCGAATCTGAATTTCACAATTGGCGGCCTCCCCTTGTAAGACGATTTCGAGAAAATCGCAAGAGAAGTTTTACGCATCAATGATATAGCGGGGCTCAGCGACCCTCAGCACGAGTTGGCGGCCGTCATGGGGTTAGCGCAGGATCAAGTCATACTCATTTTTCTTTTTTATTCCTATTTTTTCATGACTAGGCATATTATTTCGTACATATTGCATCTGAAAGGAAATAAGACGTGAGGTATCTGCTGAGAGGCCAGACAAACGTGTGGTTCCAGAAAAGGGGCAGCAACCTTTTTAGTAATTGCATGGGCAATGGTCTGAATAATTGACGATCTGGCCTTATATCATCAACCAAAACGGCTTTGCTGTACTGGTACTGCGAACGGCTGAAAGCAAGGGGCAACTACAGCCGTAATTTTTCCCTAGGGCATGCAACTGTACTGTATGGTTAAATGATGGCGTCCTCTTGGGTAAAAAAATTCCGGAGTTTTAAAAAAAAAAGTCAGGAGAATGTCGTTATCAAGAGAGACAAAACTGGCGTTCTACGGATCGGAGCGTGGAATGTTAAATCGCTTAATCGGGCAGGTTGGTTAGAAAATTTTAAAAGAGAAATGGATAGGTTGAAATTAGATATATAGTTGAAGTTAGTGAGGTTCAGGAGGAACAGGACTTCTGGTCAAGTTAATACAGGGTCAAATAGAGGCGATGCAGGTGTGGGTTTAATAATGACTAACAAATCAGGGATGCGGGTAAGCTACCATGAACAGCATAGTGAACGCATTATCGTAGCCAAGATAGACATGAAACCCACGTCTACAACAGTAGTACAAGTTTATATGCCAACAGGTTGCGCAAATGATGAAGAGGTTGAAGAAATGTATGGTGAGGCAAAGAATATTATTCAGGTAGTTAAAGGAGTTCAATAGTAGGAAAAGGAAGAGAAGGAAATATAGTAATTGAATATGGACCAAGGAAAGGAACGAATGAGGAAGCAGACTGGTAGAATTTTGCACAGAGCATAATTTAATCGTCGCTAACACTTGATTTAAGAATCGTAAGAGAAGGTTGTATGGGTGGAAGAGAACTGGAGACAAAGGTTTCAGATAGATTATGTAATGGTTACACAGAGATTTCGGAATCAAATTTTAAATTGTAAGACATTTGCAGCGGCAGATGTGAATTCTGGCTGCAATTTACTATTTATGAACTGTACATTAAAACTGACGAAATTGCAAAAATGTGGGAAATTAAGGAAGTGGGATTTGGAAAAGTTGAAAGAACCAGAGGTTGTTGAGAATTTCAGAGGGAGCACTAGGCAACAATTGCCTGAAATAGGGGAAAGGAATACAGTAGAAAACGAATGAGTGGCTTAAGAGATGAAACAGTGAAGGAAGCAGGGAATCAAATAGGTGAACAGACAAGGCCTAGTAGAAATCCTTGGATAACACAAGAGATACTGAATGTAATTAATGAAAGGAGAAAATTTAAAAATGCAGCAAATGAAGCAGGCGAAAGGGAATACGGACGTTTAAAAATTGAGATTGACAGGAAGTGCAAAATGGCTAAGCAGGAATGGCTAGAGGACAAGTGTAAGGATTTAGAAGCATACTTCACTAGGGGAGGGATAAATACCGTATATAGGAAAATTAAAGAGGCCTTTGGAGAGAAGAGAAGCGGCTGTATTAATATCAAGTACTGAGATGGAAAACCAGTCCTTAATCAAAGAAGGGAAGGATGGAAGGTGGAAGGATTATATACACAGTATCTATACAAGCGAGATTAACTCGAAGGCAATATTACAGAAAGGGAAATGATGTTGATGTAGATGAGATGGGAGATAGGATACTGCGAGGAGAATTTGACAGAAGTTGAAACAAGGCCCCAGGAGTAGACGATATTCTGTCAGAACTACTGATAGCCTTGGGCAAAAGTCTTCCATCTGGTGTGCAAGATGTATGAGACAGGCGAAATACCCTCAGTCTTCAAGAATACTTAGTAATTCCAATTCGAAAGAAAGCAGTTATGGCAGGTATGAAAATTACCAAACTATCAATTTAATAAGTCATGGTTGCACAATACTAACACAAATTCCTTACGGAAGAATGGTAAAACTGGTAGGAGCCTAGATTGGGGATGATCAGTTTGGATTCTGGGGAAATGTAGAACACGCGTGGCAGTACTCAAGCAGAGACAAGTCCACATTTATAGCATTTGCAGTCGCAGAGAAAGCTTTTGACAATGTTAACTAGAATGCTCTCTTTGAAATCTGAAGGTAGCAGGGGTCAACTGCAGTGAGCTAAAGGCTATTTACAACTTGTACAGAAGCCAGACGGCAGTTATAGGAGTTGAGGGGCATGAAAGAGAAGCAATGGTTGAGAAAGGAATGAGACAGGGTGGTAACCTATCCCTGATATTCAGTCTGTAGATTGAGCAGACAGTAAACGAAACAAAAGAAATATTTGGGACTTGTAAGAGCAGCTGAACAGAACAGACAGTGCTTGAAAGGAGGATATAAGAAGAATGTCAACAAAACCAAAACAAGAATAATGGAATGTAGTCAAATTAAATCAGGAGATAATGAGGGAAACGAGACACTTAAAATAGTAGATGAGTTTTGCTATTTGGGGAGCAAAATATGATGATGGCTGAAGTAGGGAGGATATAATATGGAGACTGGTGATGGCAAGGAAAGTGTTTCTGAAGAAGAGAAATTTCTTAATACTGAATATAGATCTAAGTGTTAGGAAGTCTTTTGAGAAGGTGTTTGTCTGCAATGTAACCGTGTGTGGAGGTGAAACATGGACGATAAACAGTTTAGACAAAGAGACAGTAGAAGCTTTCGAAATGTGTTGCAACAGAAGAATGTTGATGTTTTGATGGGTCAATCATCTAACTAATGAGGAGTTACTGAATAGAATTGACAGGAAATTTGTGGCACAACTTGACCAAAAGAGGGGATTGGTTGTTAGGGCACATTCTGAGACAATCAAGGAATCGCCAACTTAGTATTGGAGGGAAGTGTGGGGGTAAAAATTGTAGGGGAAGCCAGGAGATGAATGTAGTAAGCAGATTCAAAAGGATGTAAGTTAGTTATTTGGAGATGAAAAGACTCACACAGTAGTATGGAGAGCTGCACAAACCAGTCTTCAAACTGAAGACCACAACAGCTATGTGGTGCTACCTCAATGAATGTGGTGCCATATAGGGTGTGGGAAGAATGATTACTTAAGTGGCTCCTTGCTCATTCTAGTTACTCTCCTACAGGAGTGATACACAGATGTTTGCAGCATATTTCTAGATCCTTCAGTTGATACTGATTCTTGCCATTTTGTAAGTAGCCTTTCATGGAACAGTTGACTTGTATCTTCAAATGTCTGCCATTTCAGGATCTCCAGCATTTCTGTAGCCATTTGTGTCACCCTTCTTCATATACATGCAATATCCCCTGTTAGTCCTACTTGGTATGGGTCCCAAACACCAGTTTTCTAGAACAGGTCACACAACTGCTTTGTACAATCCCCTCTGTAGGCTGATAGCATTTTGCCACTATTCTGTCAATGAACAATAACCTGCTTTGCCTCAGACTGAGACTATATGATGATTCCATTTCATACTGCCACAAACTGTTAAATGTAGGAGAGGGTAGATTTTTATGTTTTGTGAAGTGCAATATTTTACATACTAGTATCTCAATATCTAAGGCAAGATGCAAATCTTTTAAATCTTAACAAGATCTGGCTGATGATTTATGCAGTTTTTCTACAAAAGGTACTCAAGTATAGATAATTGTATCATCTGTGAAAAGTCTGAGGTTACTATTAGTATTGTCATTAAGGTCATAATAATAAAGCACGAAAACGAGTGTCCTCTAACATTCCTCTGGGACACACCAGATGCTATCTCTGTCGACGACTCTGTGCTGAGGATAATAAGCTGCATCCCCTGTACCATTAAATCTTTATTTTCGATTGTACTTTCGTGAATAACGTTGCTGTACTTCATGACAAATGTTAGAGTATTGGCAAGTCTCACAATGTACTATTTCTCACTCTCTCACAGACGGGAACGTGGAAGCGCAACAATCCTTCGCCGGGCTTCACGGACCTGAATGGGACGTACTCCCCAAATGCGAACACGAGCGTGTCACTGGAGATGCTCAACGGTAGCCTCGACTCTTCGCTGGCTCACAGTCCGGCACACCCCAGCCCTGAGGTGCGCGCCAGGCAGCTGCGACCCCGCAGTCTGGTGGAGCGTGCACGCATGAATGTCGCGTGAGTATGGGTTGTTGCATCAGTCACAACTGCTCTAAATTTATCGTGTCACATGTATGTTGCATAAAATGGCTTTGTACGGCCACTCTCAGAATATTAGCTGTATACCTCTCCTTAGTTCACATTGTAAGTATACTAGCTTCTTCCACTGGACAAAGCGGATCATTTCTGTAATAGTCTTATGCACATGAACCATAATTATGGAAAATTATGCAAGTCTTTTGGTCATCCATACCTTTCCATTAGTCCAACATGACAGAGAGATGAACAATGCCTAAGAGACAGTTAATGATATCTTTAAGCAATTTTAGTAATTTATTTATTACACCTCCTTAGATTCTTCCAGTGAAAAACTGTCCTGAAGCAAATGCTGGGTAATACCTTGATCCACAAAAACAGACACAGTATATTTTACAACCAACCATAAGTGTGTCTATTTGCACATACAGCAGAATTACTCTACTTGAAAATAAGTATGTTACACTGTACAACAAAGATAATAATTAGTATTTAAGCATAAACGTAATGAGACATCCCAGTCATAAAACTACCACAAACATGCTTGTTTATAGTAATACAAAGTTTCTGATAACAACTGGTAGATTACTGAACACATTCCAAAGAAATTTATCCCTTTCTGCATTAAGATGAAGTTAGTTTGGTTACTTTGCAAGTCTTGCTTTGATCTCGTATTGTCATCACGACGATATGACGCTACTACCCAGCTGCTTCCATCTTGCTATAACAGTGCAAGCTTAGTCATATCATCTAACATCTCCCTTTTGCTGCTGTTGATAATGTGGCCCAACTTACAATTAATTATTTTTTTGCTGTAGTTACTTATGATTGATATTACAAGGTTTAAATTAAAAATCACCAATACGAGTATAACTGATGAAATCTGGCATTTATTAATAGTTAGCAGCAAAACAGAGAACAACATATTTATACATTCCCAGTAATCCTCATACATTATGTCACTAATCACCATTACTTTGTTTCACTTTACTATGGGAGTTAACTTCCCATTACTGCTTCCACTAACAAACTCAACCGAATATACCACTGCCAAGCAATCAGCATTTAGTGATGTCGAACCCCAGTTCATCATTATTGTTCAAAGATTTGTCCAGCTTCATATCAGAAGTGGCATAAGCTCAGAAGCTCGGAATTGGTTATCACTGATCACTAGACATGTAAATGATATTAAAATTCTTATAATAATTTAATACTTTGCTTTGGAATATATTTGGGTCAAAAGTGATTCCACCAGCTTAATAAAAACACACATCTTTCCTGCAGGAGCCCTTCATACTGTCATCACTACAACAGGTGTATCATTTGTGGAAATTTCAGTTCCACAGGCTTCAAAGTGGAAGTTATGTAAGGGATTTAAATATTATACTTGATTAAACATATCATTAGGTTCAACATTTCTCCCTATAATTTCTAAAATAACTTGCTGTCAATGTGTAGCTGTCAATCTATGGCATTTCAGTTATAAATATTACATTGTGATCGGTGAGACATAATACATGAGCACGGATTTATAATTGTGGTTTTAGAAGCTCTAATTTGTTGATATTTTGATGCAAAATACACACACACACTTGCAAGGTTTTTTGCTGCTGGCATCTATTTTGTTGTTGAAGTTATTTGCTAGCTTAGCGTCTCCTGGTACACCTCTACTGCATTTAGCTCTACTGATAGTGCAATTTTATGGGAGCTGTTTCATACATACTTTGATTTCATCATTCTAGCATGATACTGTAAAATAGCATCACTTTTAACAACAGACATTACTTACTTTCAGATGCTGTTTCAGAGTGGTGAGATATCCCCATATTGAGTAGTTTATTAGGTTTTGTACCAGGTATCTAGTTGACTTTGCTCTTGAGATTCGTCTTTTGAACTAGTTGTATTGTGGGTGCTTCCTTGCACAAATAGAACACCACAATAATTTTTGGGTGGCTTTGCTTCAGGGGCAGGAAATTACACACTATATTCCATTAATAACATGTCATTTTTGCCTTTGCAGCATTACATTTCACCACTGTTTTCTTACTTATTATATCTGACTTTTTTTTTATTATTACAACTTTCTCACTAATCTGTTGAGGTGGGAATAAAGTGCAGTGTGGAATATTTTCCACAAATTACTTGTACGTACAAATTTTCAAATTAGCTCCATATACACTCCTGGAAATTGAAATAAGAACACCGTGAATTCATTGTCCCAGGAAGGGGAAACTTTATTGACACATTCCTGGGGTCAGATACATCACATGATCACACTGACAGAACCACAGGCACATAGACACAGGCAACAGAGCATGCACAATGTCGGCACTAGTACAGTGTATATCCACCTTTCGCAGCAATGCAGGCTGCTATTCTCCCATGGAGACGATCGTAGAGATGCTGGATGTAGTCCTGTGGAACGGCTTGCCATGCCATTTCCACCTGGCGCCTCAGCTGGACCAGCGTTCGTGCTGGACGTGCAGACCGTGTGAGACGACGCTTCATCCAGTCCCAAACATGCTCAATGGGGGACAGATCCGGAGATCTTGCTGGCCAGGGTAGTTGACTTACACCTTCTAGAGCACGTTGGGTGGCACGGGATTCAGTTCACTACTTCCTTCTTGAAGTTTCATAAATTCCATTTTCTGAGCACCAAATACATATATATTCATTCAGCTTAGTATTTTCCTTTTGTAGTTATTACACATTTTCTGCTTATTAGCAGAATTCATATTCCTACAGAGAAACAGGTACTGAAATTTTACACAAGTTGCCATGTTGATATTTGTCAGTCCTAGATAGACTTCATCGAGTGTTTTTCATTAACTGTGACCTCCAGCTAGCTAACGGCTTCCCACTCTGACACGAGGAATTTTTCTACCGAGCACTCGAACACTAAATTGCAGCAGTATGCAGAATTCCATGCCTGCTCAAGATAAGGTTGGCAGAACCACAAGCTACTTTAGAGAAACCTAAATTCTCTTTATAAATTGATGAAAAATTCAGGATGGAATACATTTGTGTGATGCTGTATTAGTAGCCACCAAATAAAAGAGAGGATGAACAAGAGACATGCACCTCATTTATGTAGCAACCAAATGGACAGTCTTATAGTGTGTCCAAAAATTACTTTTAACAGTGCACTTTCCAAGAGATGAAAATTATACCAATTATGATTAAAATCTGTGAAGAGACAGAAGGAATGCACAATAAATTTCAGTTACGTGTATGAGAATAGATCACCATTCACCAAGTAGAAGAGACACAGCCAAATAGAAAATGAGGTACTTGTCTCTTGCTCATCCTCTCTTTTATTTGGTAGCTACTAATGCAGCATCACACACATGTATTTCATCCTGAATTTTTCATCAGTTTATAAAGAGAATTTAGGCTTCTCTAAAGTAGCATGTTGTTCTGCCAACCTTATCTTCAATTGGATAACTGAACAAGGTACCTCAGATATTGAGGTATGGACTTATAGATAGGATAGGAAGGGGAGTTGGGGTTGGGGACTAATCAGTTCTCACCTGGCTGTAATGATTTGTTTCCTTATGCCACTTGAGGTAAATGCGGAATTAATTCCTACAATAAGACTGTAATTTTTTCCCATTCATCATCACCTAATTCACACAGGTGCTTCACTGTAATTGCTGACATGGACTGTCTTCCTTTCACAGTTGGGTTCACTTTTATGCCCACGGAAATTTTCCCAAGTAATACATAAATGTTGGGACACTGTAGCACAAAACTTGTGTGTTTTCTTATATAGGAAATTAAAAAAAGCCAAACACAAGGCAAAAATAAACACCTGTGTAAGATGGCATGTTCATTTTATTTCCAATCCATTACTAGTGCAGTTCCCATTCTTGCATTTACAAAATGGACAGTACTTTCAGCATGTGAAATTTAAGATCCTGTTTTCTTTCAGGTGGCTAGACTCGTCTTTATCAATTATGGAACAGGGTGTCCGTGAATTTGACACGCTTTGCTTGAGATTCAAATTCTATTCATTTTATGACCTTAATGTGAAATATGATGCAGTCAGAATCAATCAAATATATGAGCAAGCCAAGTGGCAGCTGCTAAATGAAGAAATTGACTGTACTGAAGAAGAAATGCTGATGTTTGCAGCCCTACAGGTAAGCACTGGAAAAATTTCACAAAATATATATATATTTTACATGTGATCAAAATTTGTAAGTGTCTTAATTCTTTTTATTATATTATGTATGTATAGCTTTCCAAATGTAACTTATCACTGAATTCCTAGAACTGACCTTTGGAGATTCCTTGATGACAAAGTACAAAAATTTGTATTGAAAAACTGCCACTCTTTTAGAGAATGGGCACAATTCGTATACTTGAATGAGGTGTGATTGATCTCATTGCATTCTTATTTTTCCTCTGTCATTAATCCAATTTTGAAGATTACTGATGAATTTATTTGCTTGTGTGGCACATCTGAAATCAACAGTTTTCCACATTCTCTACATAAAACTTATGACCTACAAATGCCTGTGTAATGAGATGGTCGTACTGTTTCACTTGACCAAGGCAATCCCTGTTTGTCACTGATTTTAAGACTTATGTGTAGGACTCTGTTACCTTCATTTCAATGCAGTTAAATAAAAATTTCACATTTTGCATTATTTTATATTAGGTAGGTATCTCAGTGATTAAAATAAATTTTAGGCATAAATGTAATTATTGTAATTATATCAATACTGCACTATATTTTCATGAAACAGGAGAAATGTCATCACTGTCAATATAATTATACACTATCCTAGCTTTTGGAATTAATAGTTTCTTCCTCAGGGGAGGGAAAATGACAGGTTCAGAAGGTTTAAAAGGAAGGGCTGGTCACTCACACTGTAGGATGAGAGAAACCCATAGGCATGATGTGGTAAAGTATTGAGGCATCAAGGACTGATTGATATTGGGTGACAAGGGGTGTTTCTGGGACTTATGGAAATGGAAACAGCACTGGTCAGAGGGGAATAGGAGAATAATGCTCAGGAAATAAGCTTGTTAAAAAGATGTGTGTTGCATTTGTGAAGATGATGTGTTTGACAACGATAAAAGAGGATGAGACCAAAGCAGAGAGAGTAGTATGCCAAAGATAGTACATTTTTCAGCACTGTGTAGCTTCAGTCCAGAGATGACAGATGATGATGAATAAAGAATAGGTTACAGGAATATAAATGAATAATGCAAATTTCACACACACACACACACACACACACACCTGAGGGAGGAGCCGAACCTCTGGCAGAAGGGGCCACAATCCGTGACATGGGGCCTCTTCTGCGCAGTGGCAGAATGCGTAAATGGAGGTAATTACCAGGGGGATGTCAGGATGCAAGGATAGTATCAGTAAAAGGATCTGTACAGCTCATGTGGTGTAGCAGGCACTCAGGTCCCATGAATCATTCAGTAGAGTATGCTCAGCAACTGGATACTGGGTGTACAAAGACCTACAGTTCTTTTTGCCTATTATGCACTCAAACAGTTTAGGGATGTTCATTCCAATATAAAACAATGTGCAGTGGATAAAAGTTAGTTGATAAACAAAATCTGTGGTTTCACATGTTGCTCTGCCTGTGATATTGTAGGATTTACCAGTGGTGGGACCATAGTATGTTGTAATGAGGGAGTGGACAGAGCAGGTTTTCCAGCAGGAATAATAGCAAAGAGAGGGATAATGGTTTGGGAATGTTATATGATGACTAAGATGTTGCAGAGGTTAGGACAATGATAGAAGGTAAGTGGGTGGTTTGTGGAGGATACTGGAGAGAAGGGATCTAGTTTGAGGGACTGACTTAAGAAAGTCATAGCCTTAGCAAAGTGAGGTATTGAGGCATTCAAGGACTGACTGATATTGGAAGTGGAAACTGGACTGGTCAGAGGGTGACAGGAGAATACTGCTCAGGAAATATGCTTGTGAATAAGATCTGTGGTGCATTTTTGAGAGAAGAAAGCATGAGATATGTTGTTGGTGTAGATGTTGAGGAATCCAGTGATGGGGCAGATATGTTTGTCACAAATGCCTAGCCTGTAAGAAAGGAAGCATTTGATAGGGAAGGGATAGGCAGATGTCAAAGTGTATATATTGTAGTTTGTTGGTTGGTATTATGTCTTCTGATGTTTGGATGAGGGCTTCACTGAGAAGGATGTTGACTTCAAGGAAGGTAGCATTGGATTTAGAGGGGGAAAAAAGAAACAAAAAAACAAAAACAAAAAAAACAAAAAAAACATGAATCTGAGTTGGGAATATGAGTTGAGCTGAAGCAAGAAGTGGATTCGTACTTCTTCAGCACGAGACCAAACTACAAAGATGTCGTTAATGAATCTATACTGAGAAAAATAAGTGGCCCAGCTTCTCTTGAGAAATTCCTCTTGCATTCAGCTTTTTAAAAAGGTGACACACAATGGTGCCATCATGGTTCCTACAGTGTTCTTTTTATGTTTCTGCAGGTCTGATCCTCAAGGGTGAAGTAGTTATGGGTAACGATGAAACTAAGTGGAGAATAAATGAGGCTTTATGAAGAGTTTCAGATTCCTGTTGGGAGAGGCACTGTGTTACAGCTGAGAGGTCATATGCATGTGTATTGCCCAAAGGCGGGATTGCATTGATAGAGATTAGGAGGGTATCTAATAAGAGGTGTGACTGGAAAGTTTTAAGAATGGGCTTGTAATTGTACAATGGTGCAATGGTGGTACTTACATGCTACTGTGATGCATCTCCTTCAAAATAGTCCCCTTCTGACTGAACACACTGACTCCCATGGTGTTTCCACTTTTGGAAACATTCCTGGAGATTTTTTCCTGAAGTGTGTTAAGGATGCTCTCCATATTTGCCTGACCATCTCAATCGAGTCAAATCGCTTCCCTTTCAGTGAAAATTTCAGTTTAGGAAACTGGTAGAAGTCCGCAGGGACCAAATTAGGGGAATATGGTGGTTGTGGAAGCACAGGAATTTTGAATTTGGTTAAAAATTCAACAATGGAGATGGCATGATGAGCCAGAGCATTGTCGTGGTGTAGCACCCAAGTCCTCTCTTTCCACAATGCAGGCCTTTTCTTCCACACCTTTTTGCACAAAAGACACATTTGTAGTATTCCTGGTTAATTGTCTGTCCTTTAGGGATAAATTCATGATGCACAATATTGGTGGAATCGAAAAAAATCAGCAACATTGTCTTCACCTTCAACCGATTTGGCTGTGATTTTTTCGGTCATGGTGAACCTGGAGTATTCCACTGCGAAGACTGCACTTTTGTTTCAGGATCATATCCATGTACCACAACTCGTCACCTGTAATTACCCTATTTAACAACTCTGGGTCATTTTTGGTCCTATTAATCAGTTATTGGCACATTTCAAGTCGGTATTGTCTCTGGTCACTTGACAACACTTTTGGAATGAGTTTTGTGGACACACGACACATGTTCAGATCTTCAGTTGAAATTGACTGAACTGCATAGAAACTTAAATTAAGTTCATCAGCCATCTCCCTGATTGTAAGTTTACAATCAGAGCACACTAAGTCACAAACTTTCACAACATTTTCATTCATTTCTGAGGTGGAAGGACGTCCAGACTGTGGTTCATCTCCAAATGATTCACAGCCATTTTTAAATCTGTTGACCCAGACAAAAACATATGACTGGCTCATACGATTATCTCCAAAAGCTGTTTTTAATAGTTCGTAAGTCTCAGAAGCTGATTTCCCGGCTTAAAACAAAATTTCACACAAACTTTTTGCTCCGTTTTTACGTCCATTTTCACACAGACAGAATCCAGCAACAATCCCTAACAGACCCACACTCAACCAGCTGCCACAACAAACTGAATAAAGGAAATGCAGTTTCCTATCAGACGGCATTCAAGGACAAGGCAATGATTCACTCCCCTCCTCCGTGTACCTGCCCGCTGAACCACTAAGCAGTAGCGGATCCATTCTTAAAACTTTCCAATCACACCTTGTAGAAGAGGAGTGGAAATGGATTTTAGATGTTCCAGGAAATGGGTGTTATGTTTTCTGTTGGATGGGAGGCTATGTGATTGATTGGAGAGGCTGGTCAACCAGGGCTGACCTGCGGTGTGTCGAAGCTTTGAAGTCAGCTACTATGTTGTGGCTGGGATTATTGCTTTTGTGTATAGTGGGAAGCAGGTAGAAAATAGGGGCATGTGAATCAGAAGGGAAGGAGCTCCATTTAAGAATTTGTGAGTCCTTGTGAGGGGCCTAAAGTCTTAAGGATTTTATGGAGCTCAGCCTGGATGGAACAAATGGGATCATTAAGAACAACTTTGTCTGTTTAAGTGTCTGGGAGCTGACAATTCCCCTCTGTTATATATTTTTCAAATTCAGGTTCCACAACAGTAGAGCTTTTGTCCACAGGAAGTATAATAATGGTAATAGAGTGGTCTGGCCTCAGGAATCTGGAAGAGAGGTTAAGGACTGAATGAAGGACATGGATGTGATGAAGTTTTTTTTCTTTTTGTTGTTATTGGGACGAGAAGATCACCAACAAAATAAAAAAAAAATATTGCCAAATAGAGAGAAAGGTAGCAAAGAAGAAAAAAAAGTTGTCAGACAAGAAAAGAGGATTGTTAAACACATAAAACAGATTGACAGGCCCTCTACCAGTGCACTGCCTCTGCTATCCACGAATCCCAACAGCTGCTGTCTCTGCTTGAAATCCTCCTCTTTCCAGCCCCTAGAAGTGCTGGTACAGTCAGTAAAGGGACTAAAAGATTTATCAGTCTGAAATTTAAGAAGAGGTTTTTAGAAGGTTCGGTTGCAGCTGGAGATGAGTATCTTAAGTGTGAGACCTTTGGGAGCAAGTACAAAGGTTTAGCAAGATTGGAGGAAAAGTATGTGGGGCTGTTATTTGGCTGTGGTAAGACTATGTTTGCCAGTGGAATGTAGGTACTGAGGAATGGGGTTCATAAATGTTATAAGATAGGCGAAGATATGACTTAGGCTGATGATGGCAACACAGAAAAGAGAAAGAAAATGTGTTTATACACAAACAAATTTGATGCTGAAAGAGCATACATAGAATAACAGGCACGAGAGAGTAATTAATTATACTATGATGATTGATGAAAAGCAAATAAGACAGTAAGGAAATTGGAGAACATTACTGAAGACATTAAAATAGTGGCCAAATAAGAAACATGAAGAAAAATAACCATCAACAGTGAAAGAAGATCACCAACAAAATAAAAAAATATTGCCAAATAGAGAGAAAGGTAGCAAAGAAGAAAAAAAAGTTCTCAGACAAGAAAAGAGGATTGTTAAACACATAAAACAGATTGACAGGCACGGAAAAATGATAACACACACACACACACACACACACACACACACACACAAACAAACAACAACAACAACAGCAGCAACAACAACAACAACAACAACAACAACAAACTGAAGACCAAAACAACTGTAACTACAAGAACAGCAACCTATGTTTGATATTACTATTATTATTATTATTTTTTGCAGCAGTGTGTGTGTGTGTGTGTGTGTGTGTGTGTGTGTGTGTGTGTGTGGAAGGTGGGGGGGGGGGCAACAAACCAATGACGTATCGCACAATCTGTATAGGTAAATAAATAAACTTAATACAATGTAACCAAAAAAGCGAGTCGTATAAACTTCGTGATTTGCGAGGTGAAACATTGTACATTTTATGGATTATATGCAGGAAATAGCTCCAGAGTGTGATGTGACAGCTGTTAAACTAAAAAAATTAGTTATTCAAAATTCTTATATCAATGAATACAACAAGATTCTAAGATTTTGGAAGAGTGATGTATCTGCAGATGATATTTACATGCCATCTTTTGGTGAGTTTACCACTGCAGACAGCATTTTCATCTCCAAGTGTTACTTCTGTTGTAAAGACGTTTGTGGGCCCCTGATTTATCCCTGTGTGAAATCTCTTTTTGGACCCAACATTTGGTTTTCGTATTTCTTGTATTTAACTCTTGTCACAGCTCGAAAAGGCCACAACCTGCACTATAACATTCATATCTGCTCATATGATTGGAATTGACACCATATTGAAAGCTGGTCAACTACAGAGAATTTGTGGTGCCCTGTGCGAAAGGTAGCTCGTGATGACACTAAAGAAAGCCACAAGCTATGGTGCCAAATTAGAAGTGTGTGTGAACCCGGCTTTAGGCAAAAGTATTCGGCCAGTGCTTGGTGGGAAAACTTGTGTAGATGTGTTTTTTTCTGCTTTTTTGTTCTAATATACTTATATCCTTTGTATCATCCCTTCCCACATGCTCAATTCTTACCGTGCTGAGTGTGTTGTTGACAAGTTTAGTTTGATACACATCGTCAATATGTAAGCACAGTTTACCATACTCTCTATGTTTTGATTTTTTTAAAAGTGATATTGTGTAAGGTCTCAAAAAGAAAAAAGACGGCTGTATGGACATACTTCGAGGATGATGAAAATAATCCTAAAAGTATTGTGCATAAATTGTGCAAAATAGAATTTCTGGTGGTGGTGTTAGAAAGAAGACGATTACATCACGAATGATAATCATTTGAGAAATAAACAAAAGGATGATCATCATAAGTTGCAGCCTACGCTACCTAAGGGGCAACAAATTATGGATCAATATATGGGTGTAAGTAAGTCTTTGACATGATAAAAGAAACTGAGTCTTGAAGAATGCACTGAAATATGTCAACCACAGGATATTAATGATCCCAAAGCCAAAAAATTCCATCTCTTAACCAAAATGATAGCACTTGATGATCAGTGAGTATGTATAGTAGAAAGGGCTGATTTTACAAGACTGATTAATAGTGCTGTGCCACAGTATAAAATATGAAGCCACCCTTACTTTTCAGATAAAAGATTCCAGAAATATATCACAAGGTGGTTGAGACAATAAAGGATTACTTTCAGAGACAGGTTATATTTCTGTGACATGCAACATGTGGATGTGCTTGCATAATCAAAACAGTTTTTTAAGTTTTACTGGCCATTTCATTAATTGTGAATTCAATGTCAAACATGTAGCATTGAACATCAAACATTTTGAAGGACAACACACAGTGGAAAACATAGCAATTAGTTTATAGGCAATTTCCAGTTTATGGGACATTCAGCTGGGAAAAATTCATGCCATTATTCATGATAATGAACGAAACATAGTAAAAGCTGTTAGTAATGAAGAGTTGACCTTAGTGCATTGTTTCATTCATACCCTTCAGTTAATTGTTAATGACTGTCTGAAGGCACAGTCAAATGTGACTCAAATTATAGCAACAGGTAGGAAGATCATAACTCATTTGAATCATTCTGGCATGGTACAAGAAAAAGTGCATTCTGTCCAAAGAGATCTGGATTCTCTCACAATGAATTGGTGCAAGATGCAGTATGTGGTGAAATTCCATGTATTATAAGCTTACAAGGCTAATGGAACACAAATGGGACATTTCACTCTATCTCATGGGCTGTGATATTGAAAATCTGACTGCTGCACAATGGGAGCTTTTAGAGAAACTTTTAAAATTATTACAATCATATGAGGAAATAACAAAAATTACAAGTTCCAAATATGATTGCATTTCTGAAATCATTCCATATGTTGTTACATTAATGCAATATTATGATAAAATGAGCTCATCAGAGCTAAAATCCAAATTAACCCAGGTGAGGCATGTCACACAATGAGCATTGCAAGAATGATTTGAAGACATCACAACAAGTAAAAATTATTAGACCCACACATTAAAATGAATGTTTTCACCAGTCAACTGAAAAGAGAAAAAGTAAGACAGTATATTTTGATCGATAGCCTAAGCACGAACTGTGAAACAAGCAGCGATGATAATGCAAATTCATCCCCTATTCATGTCAAGAGGCTGAGAACCAAAGAGCAGAGTCCAAGCCAGATGATTATGGACTGCTTCATAGAGGTAGTTGCAGAAGAAAACACAGCTCATACCAGGACATCTAAAGAAAAAAAATGCAGTTGCAACTGAAATAGACCTTTATTCAAGTATTAAGAACATATCACATCATGACAGTCCATACAAATGGTGGCAAGCAAGACAAGAGAAATTTCCGCATTTGGTACATCTTGGAGCAAAATATTTGGTGGTGCCACGAAGTGTTTATTCAGAGCATTTTTTCTCTGAAGCTGGGGATATCTACAAGAAGAAAAGGACTAAAACTAAAACTGGTGCCTGAAATTGCAGAAGAAATGGTTTTTTTGCACCATAATCTTCCACTTCTAAATTTTAATTACAAGAATTAAAGTGCATAAATATTTATTATTTAAAAATATGTGCCTGCAGAATACACAAATTTATTTTATTTGAAATGAGGTTTTTGTAAATTTTTATAATAGGGAAGCCGCTTATGTAGCTATGACTACTTTAGTGATTACAAGAAAAATATATTACTGTTATAAAATAAATCAATATTTTCATTTTACCAATTTGTTTGACTACTTAAGTATTCAGTATTTGGCCAATACTACCTAGATATTCGGTATTTGGATGAATAAGATAAAAGTAGCTGAATACCAAATAATGGATGAATATTCATTGCAAGTCTAATAAATATTGATCATCACCTGGTTCCAGGAGCTTTTTGGGGGCACTAAACAAAATTTCTTACTACTGGCAATTCTTTGTTGTACTTTAAAAAAGGGACGTTTAGTAACATAATTCAGATTCGACATCGAAAGGGGGCAAGTCACAGTAGACCAGCTTAAATAGGGACAAAGTTAAGTAAAGCTCTTCCAAATTAGAACCACACCTCATGCTTTATAAAATTAAAATTATGTTTTTACAGATTCAATAACTTAAGACTCTTATTGTTACAACCTAATGAATGAATGATCTTATATTATTCTTGTAAAATGTTTGTTTAGTCATTGTTTAAATGTACTCACAGCTATGTTTATTCTGAAGGTGCAAGTGACACTTCAGTCCAGTGTGCCACAGCCAGCAATGGATAACAGCAACAATGTAATAGAGGATGATATTGATGCAGCCCTCACAGATCTCCAAGTGACACTTGAGGGCACATATATCAACAACACTCATGATGACATCACTCAAGTGCCAGAGCTAAATGACTATCTTCGGTTTCTAAAGTATGTATAGATATCAAGATACATTTTGTGTCCATTGTAAAAGCAACTACAAATAGCTCTTCTGTACTGTCAGTTGTCTTTAAGTTGTAGAGCTTGGATATGACGTTGACCACTTCTTCCACCTCATCATCACAATACACGCTCATGCATGCAAACACACACACCCACCCGCCCACACACGCGCACACACACGCACACACACGCACACACACACACACAATATTTTTATGTTCGTGTTAATGATGTCATGGTTTGTTTCCATAACATTCAGTAACTGTTAAAATTTAATGTTTTGACTTACGTTACCTTTACACTATCAAAGGCAACATTTACTTTGCATCTGCACCTCAGTGTGAGTAATATATTTTTCAATATTGTTTGCTAGTACTGTATCCTCTTTGATAAACATTGCCCCTGGCTAAGACAGAGCAGCAAAAGGGAAGTAATCGATTTTGTGACTCTATATGAGTTCTTTACCAGGAGCAAATTATATAGTTTCATCTATGTGATTTGGTAGTTTAGTTTTTGGATCTCTGTGTGGTAATTTAATATTTACTACACATAGTAATTGTGTTTTCACTTGTGTCAGAAAGTAAACTGATTTTGTGATATATCTCAAGTTCCTATCGAGGAGCAAATTATTTAATATCACCTGTGTGCTTTGATAGTTTAGTTTTTGAATCTCTGCATGTTAATCTAATTTATTAGGCACAGTTCTTGTGTCTACAGTAGAGTTCCACAGTGCCTGTCAATAGTCATTTGTCCGTCTGTGTAGTGTAGTTTTCCACGGTCTTTAGTATGGATAGGGATTGTGACTGCTGTGCGCGGTTGCAAGCCAAGTTGGTGACACTTTGCTCTCAGCTCTACCCTGTGATGACTTCAGTTAAACAGCTTGAGACTGCAGTGGATGGCATCACTGCTGTGGGCCAGCTGTGGGGTTCCATTGTACATCCAGCAGGACCCACAAGTCTTCTGACTGGTCCACACCAGTAATCAGCCCAGTTACTGCTTGTATTGAGACTGACCTCTCACCTGTGGTTGAGTGGGAAGCCACCTTGGGGTGTAGCAGGTGGCGAAAGACTTCCTAGGGGACTGAAAGTAAAGCCTCCTTGGTTAGTCTGACAAACAGGTGCTGTCTATGACTGACACTGCCCTTTGACCAGATGCAGTTGCATGTCCTGTTTCAGAGGAAACCTCTTAGCCTGCAAGATGTGGGCAGTTACTGAGGGTGGAATTATTAGTAATTGGGAGCTCCAGTGGTAGGCCCATTATGGGGCTCTTAGGGGAAGAAAGTCAATGTGCACTATGTGTGCATACTGGGTGGAGTCATTCCAGACATGTAGTGGGATTTTCAGGATTCCATGAAGAGCACAAGGTGTAGCCAACTGCAGGTTTTGAATGGCTATCAGACGTGATGAAGGCTGCCACTTGCGAGATGAAAGCAGAGCTCACCATTTGCAGCAGTCGACAGGACTGAATGTGGACTCCTGGTACAGAGCTGAGTTGAGGGTCTGAATCAGAGGCTCAGACAGAAACTGTGGTCGTGTGTGTGTGTGTGTGTTTGTTTGTTTTGTATCATTCCGATGAAGGCCTTTTTGGCCAAAAGCTTACTTGTTTGACAGTCTTTTTGTTGCGCCTATCTGGGACTCAGCATCTCTGCTATATAGTGAGTCACAATCTATCCTTTTAATAATACTGTCATTATTGCAACCTGGATTTTCCATTGTTGGATTGCTGATTGTGTAAGACTAAAATGTGCCAAACCACAAGTGAAGATACATGATCATTATTTCATCATCAAACTTTACTCTGTAACTTACAATGCCTATGTATATGTTGCAGTATGCTTGGAAAAAAGCGGGTTATGATATTGACATACCCATATCATCATTTGAAAATGTTATTTATGTGGCTTTTGATGTTAGACTTCTTGAATGCGAAAATGATTTTGAATGTAAAAATGTAACTTTTGTGAGGTGTGCACATTGTTCTCTTCCACTTCATTTTACCTACTTCACTGAAATCCCACATCTGCACTATAAGAACTGAAATAAACACTATTAGGCAAGTAGGATATGTGTATTTTGAACTATTATAATTACTTTAAGCAAACGGTTTTTGGCATTGTTGATTGAAAATATAATGATACACTGACATCATCCCGCCTATGATATTGATATCTTGTTACCTTATTTCTCTCTATTAAAATGTAACTTGTGGTGGAATGAAGCATTTTGCATGAAAATGATGCAGAAAACTATTTTTTATGGTTTTGTGCGGTTCTGAGTGTTCAGTGCCATAGGTGTTCCTTGTCACCCCTACAGTTTCATCCCTTCTGCACAGACAGAAAGTTCTCATAAAGGAATGTAAGAAAATCATGATAAACCCTGAACTGCCCTTCCACCTTGCTCAAGAGCTCACTGAAGACAGCTTCAATCTCAAAAACAAATGGTTGGAATTGCGGAATGAAAATGCCCTCTATTATCTGTGTGAGCTAATAGCACCATCAGACTTCAGAAATCACCAGTGGTTTTGAACTGCCTAGTCATATATGGAAATGTTTAAACAGGATTTACACAGGACACAGTATATATGCAGAAAACCTGTAGAAGTGGGGAGAACTTCTAATACCAAACTGCAACTATGCAGCTCCAAACAATCCATCTGCCACCATGTCGAAGAATGTGAGCTGACAGCATATCCCGGTGTTCCAACAGAGTTCCTTGTTCCAACACCACTGTGCCTTAAGTTTATGGGCGAAAGTGAATAATAGGAATGTACATAAATAGTCTTCAGGGGTTTGCCGCCAAATCACGTTGTGCAATTTCCACAACATTTCGTTGGAGCAACTGTCCGACATCTTCAAGTGGTTAAAACTTGCTTGTGGTTATGTATGACTGATGGTATTTGCAGGTCGACACCCCATTTCTAGAACACACATGCCAAGAATGTGCAGGCATGGAAATCGCGCACACGTGATAATTTGCAGCTATATGGTGCCATATTCAAACTCCGAAAATCACAGAGAGGCTCTCTTGCACGTGCGCTGTACGCTGCATTGCCAACAGTGCAGCCAGACATTATTCACCAACAGCCGCACTAGACCATAGCTATGATGGGACTGTTATCGAAGAATCTTGATTTTCGTGTCGTGATTTAATAGCGTCCAATGCGGGGTTCCAGGCTGTGCTCAGTTGAAATCCCGCATCCTTGTTGATGAGATTATTGGCTGTACGAATATGTATTGCTTCTTTAATGGCCCCACATTAACAAGAAATCTTTTACATGCCACATTTCCTCAGCCAAAGGTCATCCTTAACCGAACCCAACAGGGTTGTGTTTTGCAGATGGTTGCAAAACACTTTTAATTCCATATCTTCTGAGGACTCTTCCAATTCTTGATGACAGAGACCCAAAATATGGCAAAAAGGCCAAAGTGGTGGGTGTCTACGTATCTTCATTCTTCTCCATAGATTGAACTTGCCTGGGCCTGAATGCATTACGTATCTGTCTCTCAGAATAACGGTTTTGTCGGAACACTGTCTTCAAATGTTGTATTTCACTTGACAGGCTTTCAGGATTAGATACCACATGTCCTCTAAGAACTAATGTATGTAATGCACTAGCGCATTGTGCAGGATGATGGCAGCTTGTGGTCTGAACATATAGATCTGTATGCGTTGCCTTGCGGTAGAGACTGTGTCCCGAGGTTCCATCGGTTTTATACACGTCAAAAATTGTGCTTGGTGTCCAGACAATTACTATGACTCCATTTGAAGATCCCAGCAAACCTTTCAGCGGTATCATGGAACTGTGTAGTCAGTGTCACTTGGGCACTGGCTGACTGGACTGAACGACAAGTTAAGGTTCTTCAAATGACTAAATACAATCGACTCGAAGCCCGAATGCAAGAAGACGTGCCAAGAAGACATACCATGTTTAATCTTACAGAGAAGACTTTCGACAATGCTCCAGTTTCGGTGCTACAGAAGGGTCTGAATTTTGCACCGACACCAGGGACAATTTCTATTCGAGATGTGATTAATGGAATAGAGCAGGCTGTTTCGAAACTTCCTGAGGATGCTGCAAAAGAGATTAGCCATGACACATGCTACATCTTGACTCAAATTCATCTAAGAGGTTCAACTTTAACATCACCTCAGCTGAAAGAAATGTTCTATGAGAATTGAGAGAAGACCAAGACATCATCATCTTACCTGCTGACAAAGGAAATGCCACTGTGCTTCTCTCACACACAGAATATAACAGCAAGATATACAAACCACTCGATGATCCTGCATACAGTAAATTAAAAAATGAACTGAAGGGTAGGATCCAGAGAAAGACTGGAACTCATCAGGAAGAGCTCGATTCCAGCGAAAGTCGCCAAGGGTTTGCATCAACAGGCTGCAGTTCCTCCTAGATTCTACGGCATACCCAAGATCCATAAGAATGGGGTGCCTCTCTGTCCCATTGTAAATAACGTAGGAGGACCTACTTATTTTGTTGCCAAATACCTGACATCACTTTTGGGATCTCTCGTAGGCAAGTGCAAACATCACATTCGAAACTCTGAAGATTTCATAGGTTGCCTGAAAACTCTTAGATTGCAATCCTCAGATCTCTTAGTAACTTTTGACATTGTGTCTTGACTTACAAAGGTGCCCTTGCAGGACTGTTTGGAGCTCATTAGCAACAAGTTTGAGGAGGACATAGTAGCATTATTTAAACATATGCTTACTTCAACATACTTCTTATTTCATGATCAATATTTTGAACAAGTGGACGGTGTCGCCATGGGAAGCCCTCTGTCTACTGTGGTGGCCAATTATTTTATGGAGGCCTTTGAAGAAAAAGCACTATGGACAGCCACTCTGAAACCCTCTTGTTTTCTGCGGTATTTGTTAGATACATTTGTGGTGTGGCCACATGAACTTGATACTCTACCTATGTTCCTTCAGCATTTGAATTTGCTCCATCCGAATATAAACTTCACAATGGAAGTGGAAAAAGACAGTACTTTACCTTTCCTTGGTGTTTTGGTATGAAGGAAAGCAGATGGAACCTTGGGACACAGCGTCTATCGCAAGCCAACGCATACAGATCTATATCTTCAGGCCACAAGCTGCCATCATCCTGCACAATGCGGTAGTGCATTACATACATTAGTTCATAGAGCACATGTGGTATCTGATCCTGAAAGCCTGTCAAGTGAAATACAACATTTGAAGACAGTGTTCCTGTGGTGTCATCGCCAGACACCACACTTGCTAGGTGGTAGCTTAAATCGGCCGCAGTCCATTAGTACATGTCGGACCCGCGTGTCGCCACTGTCAGGATCGCAGACCGAGCGCCACCACAAGGCAGGTCTCGAGAGACGTACTAGCACTCGCCCCAGTTGTACGACGACATTGCTAGCGACTACACTGATGAAGCCTTTCTCTCATTTGCCGAGAGACAGTTAGAATAGCCTTCAGCTAAGTTAATGGCTACGACCTAGCAAGGCGCCATTTGTACCATTGCATGTATCTCAAGATAGTCTCACTTGTATCATCAAGAATGCTGTATACCAAAGGACGATATAAAAGTTAAGTGTTCTAGTAGCTACGTTCTTTTCTTTATCACATTCATCACGTATCCTGTTCCAGACTTCGCGCCAGTCGGCGTGTGTGTACGTGTGCCCTTTCGGCTACCCGTCTCTGTGGACTGGCTGCCTTGTCAGTCCACTACAGTTCCGACAAAACCGTTATTCTGAGAGACAGATACGTAATGCTTTCAGGCCCAGGCAAGTTCAATCTATGGAAAGGAATGAAGATATGAAGACACCCACCACTTTGGTCTTTTGCCATATTTTGGTGCTCTGGCATCAAGAATTGGAAGAGTCCTCAGAAGATATGGAATTAAAAGTGTTTTTCAGCCATCTGCAAAACACAACCCTGTTGGGTTCGGTTAAGGATGACCTTGGGTTGAGGAAATGTGGCATGTAAAAGATTTATTGTTAATGTGGGGCAGCGTATATAGGCCAGACATGCCGCATAGTACAAGAATGCTATAATGAACATCAGCGTCATACATGCCTTTGTCAACCACAAAAATCAGCAATTGTGGAACACTGTCTGAATACAGGACATCGGATGATTTATGGAAAGACAGAAGTTTTATCCCTGGAACCATCTTTCTGGGATTGTATCATTAAGGAAGCAATCCATACAGCCAATAATCTCATCAACAAGGATGTGGGATTTCAACTGAGCACAGCTTGGAACCGTGCATCGGCTGCTATTAAATCACAACACGAAAATCAAGATTCTTCAATAACAGTCCCGTCATAACATTGATCTAATACGGCCATTGGTGAGTAACATCTGGCTGCACTGTTGGCTATGCAGCATACAGCGCATCTGCAGGAGAGCCCCTCTGCAGTTTTCGGAGTCTGAATATGGCACCATCTATTTGCAAGTTATTGTGCATGCACAATTTCTGCAGTTGCACATTCTTTGAGTGCATCTTCTAGAAACAGGGTGTCGATGTGCAGATACCATCAGTCGTACCTAGCTACCAGCAAAGTTGAATCACCTGATGATGTCGGACAGTTGCTCTGAGGAAATATTGTAGAGTTTGCACAAACTGATCCAGCGGCAAACCTGTGAAGACTATTTACTACATATCCACCGGGAAAGCGTGAAGAGTCACAATAGGAATGTATCTTTGAAGACCCTGGCATTCTTACACTCATTTCCAAGTATGTTTACACCTGTACAATTTTTATTGCTAAATCATTTCAGATGAACTGTAATTGGCACAGCCACAGCCACAGGCTCAAAAATAATTTCCATTTAGACTTTTCAGAGTTGGTTTCTGTATTCTACTACAAAAACTCCCTTTGGCTACAAGAAATAAACTGGAAAACCTCTACAAATTGACAAAAATGTTAAAAAATATCTAATTAACCACCCTTACAGATAATCAGAATTAAAGATTAATGGCTGGGTGACAAGTAACAGTTTTCACTGTAGACAGGTCTACATTTTACAGCATATAAATAAATAGCATTATATGACAGTACCAGTGCATCCTGTTACCTAGCAGTAAGAGATAAACAAAAAATTTTTATGTTCTTTTCTTGGCAATTTAACGATACTTAATTGTTGTTGAATTTTGTAATAGCTGCTTCTATACACTAAGACATAGCTGAAGATAGTTCTTTATTATGGGGTCTGTGGAACATTGATGAATGGACAAATACCGAGCGAGGTAGCGTAGTGGTTAGACACTGGACTCGCATTCGGGAGGACGACGGTTCAATCCCGCGTCCGGCCATCCTGATTTAGGTTTTCCGTGATTTCCCTAAATCGCTCCAGGCAAATGCCGGGATGGTTCCTTTCAAAGGGCACGGCCGACTTCCTTCCCCGTCCTTCCCTACTCTGATGAGACCGATGACCTCGCTGTCTGGTCTCCTTCCCCAACACAACCAACCAACCAATGGACAAATGAGTCTAAAGTTAGTTTGTAGGAAAATTTTACTGTTTTGTATACTGAAATGTGCTATTTTTTAAAATTAATGCTTCTTTCAGACCAAAACGTTTTACACTAAAGGCATTTAAGAAGTATTGGTTTACATGTCGAGATCTACATCTAGCATACTACAAAAGTCATGAAGATGCACACACAGGACAGCCAATACAAAAAATTAATCTAAGGGGCTGCGAAGTAACTCCTGAAGTTAATATTGCCCAAGGAAAATATGGAATAAAACTGGAAGTACCAAGTGCAGAAGGAATGACAGAAATGTGGATTAGATGTGATTCTGTAAGTGATTTTGTACTGTACAGTCTTGGGATAATTTAAACAAATTTGTTGATAGACTATAGAGGGCACAATATTTTTATCTTTAACGAGTGACCTGACATAATCACTGACAGATAGTTGTACGTAAAGGTTTTAAATAGATTCAGGAGATGTACTAATACATTTCAATATAAGATATTTCCTTTACATCTCTTGAATATTTTTAGGAACAAAATTAATTTTATTGTATATGTTCAAATTTATTATAGCAAAATTAATGCAACTTGCATGTTTGAAATTGAATTATCAGGTACTCAATCTATACATAAAATAATTCTCCATATTTAACACATATTTTAATAGATATTTAATATAATAGGAAGACCAGTATGCAAGATGGATGGCAGCATGTAGACTAGCTTCCAAAGGGCGTTCACTTGCTGACAGTTCATATGAGGCAGAAGTTAAATCCATAGAGGCTTTCCTACAGATGCAGCATCCTGCACCTGCACCTGCAATAAACCCATCTTCACTGGATATTGTACCAGAAGACTATGTCGCACCACGATTTTCTCGCAAGCTTAAAGGAAAGGTAATATAATTGATATCTGTTAACTATACTGTTTGAGCATGAAAGCAGATAATGGTCCATCTTTTCTGTAACATTTATTTTCTGATATTTTAAGCTAAGCTTATATTTTAACATTACCTGAATAAATGAAGTAACTACACACACAAATAAGTACGTGTCCCGAGGGTAAATCATTTTAATGAGAAAACGGTCCAGAATTTCTACACACGGTCCAAGCACAATGACAAGCTGAATCCGATACAGCGTAGAGAGCCTTAGAGCAGAGTCAAGTTAACTGAGAACACACAGTAACAGAATGAGACTGAATGCCCTTCGCCCCGGGATTGTATCAGCTAAATTGCCCGTCAGTCTCTCGAGGTGGTGCTGCACGTCTGCTGTGCACACCGCCTCGAAGCAGTACTGTCTCCGATGGTCAATCGTGCCACCATCTGGCGCCTGTACCTGCACCGCTGGGCACTGGCACAGGCAAGTTGCATTGTGACAGTTCGAGCCAGCACACCACATCCTGTTACAGTAGTGGCCACGAGGTGCTGGTGTGATACGAGTAGTAGTACAGGGTTGCCACAGTCGTCCCCCACTCGAAGAGTGAGGTGCGTGAGGGCAAGGAGGATGTGAGGCCAAAAATAGGGAAGGGTCCCCCAGAGATGGTGGAGAATACGGAAAACAGACTCCAGGAACAGGTAGGCTCTGGATGTGTGTGGAGACCAGTCACACAGCTGTTAATGTAATTGGTTGCATTGACAGACTAACAGCTCATCCTCTGTCTGCAGCACAAAGACTCACCCACCCCATTGGCTGTGGACTACTGCTTGTGAAGCAACCAAAAGTGCAAGCCCAGGCAGGGGACCCACCACATAGTGTAGCTACGCGGGTGCCTGGTGTGTGTGTGTGTGTGTGTGTGTGTGTGTGTGTGTTTGTGCGTGTGGAGGGGGGGGGGGGTTAGGCAACAGGAAGTGCAGCACTGTGTGCACCTGGTGGTTGTGCAGCTTTTCTTTTCACCAATAGGAGTGGGCCTTCAAGAACAAAGAAAACATGTCAGTGCATCTTCCATTGGGGCATCTCTGATGTGTTTCCTCATCTGCATTTTGAACATGTGTACATGACATTCTGTCGCCACATTTGACAGTGGCCGGCACGTGGCATTCTGATGTCACGGATTCTGTGCCGCTAACAAAAATCTTGATAGATTTGTGAGGTAAACAGCAGGCTGTTGCCCGTCACTGGGATGTGTGAGTGTGTGAGGGCCTTCGCCGATGACTCTGCCGTCATGGAATGAGAGTTTAAGATGTACGGAAACTGGGAGTAGGCATCGGTGACATTCAATCGATGAGCGTCCAAAAAAGGGCCCACACAGGTGGATGCTTTCCATGGCCGTCTAGGTGCCAGCCACAGTGAGTAACATTGCTGCCAAGTGGCTCAGTATCCTGGACACTCGGGGTGACCTGAAATTAAATGTTCAATTTCACAATTGATCTGCGGCCAGTAGATGTGACAGCAAACCAGCATCTCCCTTCTCAATGCACCCCAGTGACCGTGGTGCGAGAGTCAAAGGATGTCCCACTAGGAGAGATGCTGATATGATAACCTGTGGCACTGCATGTTCTATTGTCAACAACATTACACCAGCGAGAAGAGTAAGTCTGTGGCACAGCACAAAGTAATTGCAGAGAGAATCCAACCCTTGGGCTGGACGCTCTTCTGGCCACCCCACTCATAGGTACTACTGCACCTGCTGTAAAATGGGATATGAGCTGACCACTGAACAATGCAGGAGCTCACAATAGGAAACTTGTCCACAGTCTGCTGAGCTGCTTCATTGAGGTAAAAACAAAGGATTTATTCCCATTTCAAGCTGTGGTCAGGACCTGTAGGAAGACATGAGAGTGCATCCGCATTGGAATGCTGAGCTGGCAGGCAAAAGTGAATCTCGTAGTGATGATGATTGAGGAACAAGGCCCACCTTTGAAGTCTCAAGTGCCTTCTTGTCCAGCAGACGTACTGTTCGGCTAAAAGGGAAAGACTAAAGGCTTGTGATTTGTGACCAGGTGAAGCTTGATACCAATGAGAAATACATGAAACTTCTTGAATGCTTAAATGATAGCAATGGTCCCCTTCTCAGTCTGAGAATAATTTTTCTACAGAACACTGAGCACATCTGAGGCAAATTCTATCAGCTGTTATGAACAGTCAGGATTATAATGAGCCAGTACAGCCCCAGGCCATACCGAGATACATCTGTAGCCACAACAAGCTGTTGACACAGCAGGTGCAGGGCCAAATAATGATTGCCTTTAAACTCTAAAATGCTTGGCCCCATGGGTATGCCGAAACAAATGACGTGCTCTTTTTGAGCAACTAATTTAGAGGATATTCCATGATAGCTGGTCTTGGAATGAATTTGTGGTACTAAGCAACCCTGCCTAAATATGTCTGGAGCTTCTCCATGATGTTGGTTGAGGGAGGGCCTCAGCAGCCACAACATGACAGTTTGTTAGTTACATTCCCCAGCTGGCAATGACATGTCCCAAAGGTTCAATAGAAGGCTGGGAGGAATGCGATTTATCCAGCTTCCAATCGAGACCCACGTCCAGCATGGTGAAACCCGAAGCCTAAGGTACTACAGATGTTCCTGTGACTGCAGTATTGTCTAGGTAGTTTATATAACAAGGAACATGTTGCATGAGTGACTCCAAAATGTGTTGAAAAAGGATCAGAGCGCCCACAGCCCCAAAAACCAAAAGTTTGTCGAGATAAAGGGCATGTTGGTTACAACTGCCATTTCTCCTCATCAAGTGGTAGTTGTTAATATGCCTCTGTCCCACTCCTTCTTCCCTTTCATGTTGTTTGACCCTTGTAACAGCAGTCTGGTTTCTGTGTAAGTTGTAAATAGCCTTACACTCCATGTATTTTAGCCCTCCTACCTTTTGAATTTCAAAGAGTGTAGTACAGTCAACATTGTCTAAATCTTTCTCTGAGTCTGTAAATGTAAACATAGGCTTGCCTATCTTCCAAGTCTCTGGGTCAGTATTGCTTTCCATGTTCCTTTATTTCTCTGAAGCTCAAACACATCTTCCTTGAGATTGGCTTCTAGTTTTTCCATTCATCTGAAAATAATTTGTGTCAGTATTTTGCAACTATGATTTATTAAACTGGTAGTTCAATAATATCCACACCTGCCAGGATATACTTTCTTTGGAATTGGAATTATTACACTATTCTTCAATTCTGAAGGTATTTCACCTGTCTCATATATCATGGCGACCAGATGGAAGGGTTTTGTCATGGCTGACTGACTTGAATCTTTCAGTGTTCTATCAAATTATTCTCCCATTATCATATCTCCCATCTCATCTTCATCTACTTCCTCTTCCCTTCTGTTATTGTCCTCAAGTTCATTTCCTTTGTAGAGTCCCTCTGTATAATACTTCCACTTTTCAGATTTCTTTTGTTTGTTTAGTACTGTCTTGTCATCTGAACTTTTGATATTCATACAGTTGCTTCTTTTTTCTCTAAAGGCCTCTTTAATCCTCAGGAAGTATCTATCTTTCCTTTAGCTACACGTGCTTTTAAAGGCTAGTATTTGTCCTCTACCCATTCCTGCTTAAACATTTTACACTTTCTGCCAATCTCACTTTATAGACATCTGTATTTGGCTGCTTTGTTTTTGGATTTTTTTATCTTCTCCTTTCATCAATGAAATGTCATCTTTATTATCCATGGATCTTGTGTTTTTACCAATTTGACCCACAGCTGCTTTCACTATTTCATTTCTCATGCTAACTATTTATCTTCTACTGTGTTCCCTTCTTCCGTTTCAGTCAAATGTTGCCTAAATGTTTCGCCAGAAACTCAGCTCATCCAGATCTTACCTCATTAATTATCTATGCTTTTGCAATTTTTTATGTATTTACTTCAGTTCACAACCAATGTCTTACCATTTAAAATATGGTTTTGAAATCTCTGCCCTACCATTATACAATCAATCTGAAACCTTCCATTGTCTTCAGGTCTCTCCCACATATACAAGTGTCAGCAATGCTCAAATTATGCCCTGTGCAAAATTCTATTGGGTAGGTTCCTCTTTCATTCCTTTTCCTGAGTCCATATTCTCCTACTGTTCTTCCTTCTTATCTTTTTTCTACCAACATATTCCAGTTTCCCATCAAAATTAAATTTTCCTCTCCCTTAACTATCTGAATGATTTCCTTTACCTCATTACACACTTTCTGAATCTCTTCATCATCTGTGGAACTAGTTAGCAGTAGAAACTTGTACTATTATGGTGGGTGTTAGCTTCATGCCTATCTTAGTTATGAAAATGAGTTCACTATGCAGTTCATAGTGGCTTACCCACGTTCCTATTTTCTTATTCATCAGTAGATCTACTTCTGCATTAACCCTACTTGATTTTGTATTTATAAACCTGTTCTCATATGGCCAGAAGTCCTGTTGTTCCTGCGACCACACTTCACTAATTCCCACTATATTTAACTTCAGCCCATCCATTTCTCTTTTTTAAATTCTCCAACCTCTATTATCTTATCAAAAGAACAATACTCCAATCCTTAAGAGTGTTAGTTTTGTTTTTCCTGATGACAGTATCCTTCTGAGTAGTCCCTGCTAGAGATCTAAATGGGGATCTATATTACCTCAGGAATATTTTAGCCAAGAGGATATCATTGTCTAATCATATAGAGGAGCGAGTTGCATGCCCCCAGGAAAATATAATGGCTGTTGTTTCTCTTGGCTTTCAGCCGTTCACAGTATTAGTACTTCAAGGCCATGATGGCTAGTGTTACAAGACCAAATCAGTCAGTTATCCAGACATTGTTTCTGCAACTACTGTCTCTTGAGAAACCACATGTTTGACTCATATCTCCACAGATAACCTCTCTGTTGTGGCTACAATTACAAATGGCACTCAAGCCAGCCCATCTCAGCTACATCCAGTGCTGTTTTTCTGGGGTAATGCTGGGGGATGTGTACCCCTAAACTTTTTCGTCGACAAAGTAATTTTTTTACAATGTTGAGAACTTGGAAGAGTGCCAAGGATTTATTTCACGGACATAAATTTTTTATTTCATTTTTTCGTATTGGTAATTGCAATACGAACGATACCAGTACGGTTTTTGGTGGGAAAAGCGATGTCATTGACTGGAGGGGATTGGACTCACCTGTTTCATCTGAGGTGTATTATAGGTCAATTGAAGTGTACGATACCATTTTCCTTTATTGTTCAGGAGTTGATGGGAATCGCATGCTTCATTTGAGGTGATGTAAACTGAAATGTTTGATACCACATTATCTTTTATGTTTGGGTGTTTCTCGGTATCGCGTGCTTCATTTGAGCTGGAGTCAACTGAAGAGTCTGATAACATTTTTATTTATTTATTTTTTTAATTTTTTTATTTATTTTTTATTTACTTATTTTTTTTATTTTTTAGTTTGACATGTTGATGTCATCATGGCTAAAAGAAGACAGGTAGTATCCCAAGCTTCAGTATTAAGTAATTTTCACTGCATTATATCCAGTGTTGGAGTACCCTCAAACTTTTTTTCAGAAAAAAAGCACTGGCTACATCTATTGTTCATAAGGGCATCAAATTAAATATATTGTTATGTTCTTTTTTTCTGTCCTAATTCTAATGCACTATCAATCTGTCTTTCCCCAACTTTGTCTTTAAATCTCACTCTGTCATTACCTTCCCTGGACTGAAGCTGAAGCTGCTTACCAGTACACCATCTGACTTTGATGCATCTCCCTTCACCTTTACCTACCTCCATCCTCACTACAGATGGGTCTCTCTCATCCTAGGGTCAGTGACCTAACCTTCCTTTTAAATGTTTCCAGTCTATTCCTCTCTGTTCCCCAAGGGAGGAACTATTACTTCCAAAAGCTAGGATAGTGTATGTATGTTTATATGCATACACTGACATTGCTACACATACTACTCCCTGAAGATAAGTACCGGCAATCAACTCTGTTTAGCAGTTTATTAGTTTTCAGCATTTTGTTTTTGATTCAAGGGACAGAAGTATTTTATTCTTGCAATTCAATTCTCTGCCTGTTTCACAGTAGGCCAGTCACCTGTATAAGTTATATGACAAAATATTGCAAAACCTAGCTTGGAATGTCAACAGTATTATGGAAAGGATAGACTGCTGCTTTTTTTGTGCCTGTGTATTTATTGAGTTCACTTACAGTATTTGTTGTCTAACTTTCTGAGTACATTACTACTATACCATTTGTCTGTTGCATTTTTGTGTAATGATGATTAGTTATTTCTGGCAGTTTTCTTTTTCTCCCTAAAACCCCTTACAAAATAATGAAAGGAAAAAAATTTACTATCTATATTTGTGACTTATTTCTCAGACAGTATTCAAATATACCGCTGAATGCACCTGCAGCATTATACCATTCTACAACACATACCTCAGGAGATATGATGTTGTAATAACCAACATAATTAGGGTTTTGTGTGTTCAACCATAAAGGTTTTACATGCTTAACTTCAAATATTTAACACATTAAGTCATTTGTAAAGTAATCAGACATTTGAAGCTGTTTTATACATGGGAATTTGATCCTTTAAAGAATTGGATTGACACGAAGGGGGTGGGGGTCTTACTAATTGAAACTACAAGATGCAGTTTTTACAAAAATCAGTACCAAATTTGACACTTACTTTACGCTTTTTCTAACTCCTGATCCTCAAATTGTTGAAAAACATATATTCCCTGTAGTTGTATGTAATAATTGTGCACTCAAAATAAATTTATTATTACATCTGTGGAATCTTAATTGATCACATTTTAGATTCTCATAATTTTCTATTCCACTACAAGAGACACTGACATCAAAATGGAAAAGAAAGAGTATTTATTACAACTGATTATTTTTGCTGATGCAAGAGTTGAAGGAATGAAAGAGTAAGGTAAACTGTATGAAGTGTAAGAGAATGGGGTGACATTAAGGAACTTCCTTTCTGGTTTTAGAAAAATTATTTGCTATAACTATTTGAAATCCTTCACTTTCTGCAGTCCTTGTTCACCAAATATTTTACCTCCATTTCTCTTTTGTGTTGTGCCCATCCAAAACTATTAAATGTTCATCCCCTGCCCTGTATACCATCTAATTGTATTCTGAAAACTAGAAATGCTTATTCTAGAGGATAATAAATTTAATCACTGTGTTGACCCATAGTAAATTATTCTAACATTAACAAATTCATAATATATTATTTTGCAGCTTGTTCAAAGAATTTTGGAGGCTCATGCCAATGTGAAAGATCTGCCACTCATTGAAGCAAAAATGAATTACATCAAAGCTTGGCAGTCACTTCCTGAATATGGAATCTCACTGTTTATTGTGAAATTTATGGGCCACAAGAAAGAGGAATTGCTTGGAGTTGCTTACAACAGGTTAATGAGAATGGAGATCAACACTGGAGATCACATCAAAACTTGGAGATACAATACAATGAAGGTAACAAGAAATAAATTACTTGCACATGTGAGCATTTCAAGGAAACCATACCATTTACCCTCTGTATTGTTGTTTCATCCCTCACACTCCAACGTGGTGGATAGGCGGGGTGTGGGGCTGTCGTCAGCAGTACAAATGTCCCACTCCTCAATGAAATAGTTTGAAATACATAGATTTCTACTATAATAGACAGGTGACACATTTACCTATGATTTTTAGTTATTAAAACGATTATTTTCATTTATGGCATTAAAAGTAACAATGTTGGCTACTTTTCTGATTTTGGAAGGAAAAGATAATAGGGAAAGGGAAGTACCTTAAAATGAAGCTCTTTACTTTCACTGAAATTGGAAGGACCTGCACCGGGGCTACCAGTTCTGAAGGACTGTAAGCTGTGATTAAAAACAAAGAGGGGGGAGGGGGGATTATGTGAAAATGATGATAGGGGTAGGGATGGAATGTCTGACACACTAGTGGAAATAAGAGAATGGGATCGGGATGGTACCAAGCTATGGTATTAAACAGAAAGGAATAGGAAAAGAAGAATATAAAGAGCATTAATGTATTTGGGGGGGGGGGGGGGGCAGGGAAGAATTAAAGCTATTGAGAGAGAAATATTGGGTGAATTGCAGTTTTGTTAGGAGAGAATAGGGAGTGTATTCAGGTGTAGGGTTGGTGGGATGTGTTGGAGTTCACTCATATCAAAACTGGAAATTAGAGAGGAAATAGTGAGGTTACTGAAGTCGAGTTTGCGGACAGTATAAGATACACAAAGGTGTTCATTGTGGCTGAGGGGAGTGGGATTTTGTTTGGGTGGAACCACTAGTCAGAAAACATGATGTTATTTTATTCTGTGCATTGATAGTACTTTAAATGAGAAATATAAGACTTTAATTTCAAAACTGTATTATCCACATATATTTAATATCATAAGAGTGAAACTACTAAATTATGAGGACATCAGACTGAATAACTGTTTAAGATTTTTTGACTCATTTCAAGAACCTCACAAATCCTGCAATTGCTCCAACCTTGTATTTCAATTATCCTTCAAACAGATGGAACTGAAGTCTAAAAATTGGCCTCTTTCATCTGCTCTGTACGTATTTATTATCCCATAAATTCTGTCTATCCAACTTAAGGCGTGTTTTACTGGAGACTCACATACGTCAATGAATAACTGTTTATTGTTGCAACATTAAATATTATGATGAGAGGCAATGTATGCTGTTAGTAAACCTGCAATGATATTTTTGGCAGTATTATCTGATCAGTTGTACTTTATGATTTGTGTATAATTTAGAAACTGAATCGATACGCAGAACCAAAGGCAAGTATTGATTCCTGAAATTTCACAGAAAAATAGTCATAAATAATGCCAAACAAGACAAAGGTAGTGGGAGAAGAAGGAAATGCAGTCAAGGCCCAAGGAAGGTGACTGATACTATGAAGAAAAAAAGGGGTTGTGGATGGAATATGTGAAATCCAAATTAATGATAAAAGTAAGGAAACGATCACTCCAGAGATGAGTTTTGACTGATAGATACATGCTGAGCACAATAATGTCAGATGAGATAAGTGTAGAATAAAGTAGAAAAAATCTGAAAAGGAAAATAAGAACATATAAGATAAAAGATGATGAAGATACAGAAAGAAATGTATGTACTCAAGGTACCTTTGTTACCCCTTTGTAAAGCCTGTGAAGTTACTGATTTCTAATTATTTCTATTCACTACATCTCTGGAACTCCATTTATTTGTGTTTATGAGTAGATTTTAACTGCCAGGTTCTCTTCTATCTCCACACAATGTTGAACTTTTTCCAGTTCATGACGAGATGCAGCAAGCAGTGAGAAATGTTTTCAAGAGATAAATAATCTTAGGTGCAAAACATGCTTTATTATTTTATATTTTGCCAATAACACATTCCTCCTCCTTTAAGGCATCTTGAGATTTGCAGGTACAGCAAGTGGTAAACACATGGGCTGCTGTCCATGCAAATGTGTTAGCAGGCAAACACCAATTGACACTATTTTAAGAATATGTTTGGTGCCCTGATACAGAGTAGCATTGAGTACATGAGGAAAAAAAAAACCACTCAGTTTGTGGTTGCCCATGTCAAGTTTTCACAGGCTTCAGGCTGTGCCATATGCTCCACAAGGGCACTGCACAAAGTCTCTTGAGATATTCTGAAAGAGCAAATCTGCTACCATTGTGTACTATGTGACCTGAATGGATTATCACACTGGTATCACACCTACATATAGATCACATTGCTATTGCAGCTACAGATAGTTCTTATGAAAACTAAAGTACTTCCTCAATAGTCTGAAGTCTGTCCTGTATCACTTTGTGCATTTGCAAGTTCTTAAAGACCATTTTTTTCACTGAAGCTACCATAACAGGGATGACATATATGGATATGCTGCAAGAATGACTCTACCCAATTAGAAGGTGAACCTGAAAACTTTACTTGGCAACAAGATGGAGCCCCATACCATTGCCATCTCTTTGTTCGAGGGTGACTGAGTGTTAAAGTCCCTGACTGTTGGATTGGTTGTAAACAGTCAATACGACAAAGGTCTGTTCCACTGGCCTCCATGTTCACCTGACCTCACACTGTGTGACCTTTTCCTTTGGGTCTTTATAAATGATCATGACTACATTCTGCTCCTACCCGATGATTTGCCAGTGTAGAGACACAGTACTGAAGCAGCTATTGCTCCCGTTACTCTGGGCTTGTTAAGCACAGAAGAACTGGATTGTATATTGGATGTGTGCCACATAACTAAAAGTGCACACAGTGAACATTTGTAATAAAAATTACGTTAGTTAGCTTTGGTCGGGAGGGGGAGGGATAGCAGGGTAGGGTTGTGGGACAGTGAAGTGCTGCTGGGAAGCACACAAGAACGAAGTGGAAAGAGGGTAGGCCAGTTAGGTGCAGTTGGGAGGTTAGACAGAGGGCAGAGGAGAGTAAGGTAGGTGGGGGGGAGGGGGGGCACAAAAGGAGAGAAGTAAAAAGACTGGGTGCATTGTGTATGCTGGAATGGCAACAGGGAAGGGGCTGGATGGGGGAGAAAAATGACTAACAGAGGTTGAGACCAGGAGGGTTACAGGAACATAGAATATATTGCAGGGAAAGTTCCCACCTGCACAATTCAGAAAATCTGGTGTTGGTAGGAAGGATTCATATGGCACAGGCTGTGAAGCAGTCATTGAAATGAAGGATGTCATGTTGGACAGAATGCTCAGCAACAGGGTGACCCACTTGTTTCTTGGCCACAGTTGCCATTCATGCAGACAGACAACTTGTTGGTTGTCATGGCCACATAGAATGCTGTGCATGACTGGTTTGACAGGTAGCCCTGCCTTTGATGGGATAGGTGATGTTTGTGACTGGACTGGAATATGTAGCTCCACCACTGTTGTTTGGAACCACAAGGATTGCCTGGCAGAAGGACCCTGCCAGCTGTCAGATATATCCACTTACAAACATTGCCACAGTGACCCCATTCCAGAAATCCAGCAGGATCTTCAGTCCCTCTTCAAATCCTTAGGCTTATCCCAAAACCTCTCCCCGGAGTCCACTTCTCTGATCAGCCCTACCAATCCGCACACTCCTACCTTCTAGATGCTTCCTAAAGTCCATAAACCCAACCACCCAGGATGCCCCATTGTGGCCAGTTGCCGTGCCACCACTGAGAGAATCTCTGCTCTCGGGATCAATACCTTCAGCCTATTACCTGGAACCTACTCTCCTATATAAAAGATACCAAAAATTTCCTCCACCGACTCTCCACAGTTCCTGTCCCTTTACCACATGGTGCCCTGTTCGTCACTATTGATGCCACCTCCTTTTACACTAACATGCCTAATGCCCATGGCCTTACCACTGTTGAACACTAAATTTCCCAAAGCCCGTGGATTCCAATCCAACAACCTCCTTCCTAGTCACCATGTCAAACTATGAGGTGCTATCCAAAATTTTTGGGACTGGTGCTGTCATCTGTTGAAAACCTTACCTCTGGACTAATGGTCACCATCACTCTCGAAGTAGTTTCCACCCACACATATACAACAGTCCCAGCACTTCTGCCCATGGTCAAACATTTTCTGAAAATCCTGTTCTTTGAGGGTGTTTATCACCACCAGCAATGCTTCTCGAAACCTCTCTAGAGTGTCGAACTGATAGCGTTTCTACTTGAGTTTCAGTTTTGGGAATAGCGCAAAGTCGCAAGGTGCCACATCTGGAAAGTACGGTGGGTGGGATACAACTGCCATGTAGTTTTTTGCAAAAAGGTCCTGGTGAGCAAGGACATGTGACAGGGCGCGTTGTTGTGATGCACCAGCCAGTTCCCTTGATGCCAAAGTTCGGGCTGTTGTCGCTGCGCAGAGCCATCGCAAAACATCACAGTAGTACGTGGAATTCACTGTTTGGTTGGGTGGGACAAATTCTTTGTGCACAATTCCATTGGTATAAAAGAAAATGATGATGTTGCTCTTCACTTTGCTTTTCACCTGTCTTGCTTTTTTGGGTCTTGGAGAGCCTGGGCTCTTCCACTGGGACAATTGTTACTTTGTCTATGGGTCATAACCGTAAATCCAGCTCTTGGCGTGATAACCCGTGACAAGAAGGTGGGATCATCAGAGATTTGCACAAAATTTGATACACATGCACTGTTCTGTTTGCGGATCCATTGTAAAATCACCACACAACAAATACAGAGTACTACGGAAATCACTGTGGACACGCAACACATCCTCCCAGCTGAATGCCACTCCGCACACTGACTCACAAATAAATCTGGAGTGTGGCTATGGGAACCTGCATACCACCATCCTATGCTAACCTATTCATGGGTCATCTAGAGGAATCCTTCCTAAACACCCAGAATCCTAAACCCCTCACCTGGTTTGGATTCACTGATGACCTCAACTGCTTCTCCCCCATTTGCTTTACCTGGCTCTACTCACCAAACAAACCACCTTCCTAGATGTTGACCTCCACCTCAAAGATGGCTACATCAGTAGCTCTGTCCATATCAGTCCTACTAACCACATACAACACCTCCACTTTGATAGCTGCCACACACATTCCATGCCAAGAAGTCCCTTTCATACAGCCTAGCCACCCATGGTCGTCGTTGCATCTGCAGTGACGAGCGGTCCCTCTCGAAATATACCGAGGGTCTCACTGAAGCCTTCACAGACCATAATTATCCTCACAATTTTGTACCAAAACAAATCTCCCATGCCTTATCTTTCCACACGTTCACAACCTCCCAGAGTCTCAGTGTCTGGCCACAGAGGAGCATTCCCCTTGTAACTACCACCCAGGAATGGAGCAACTGAATTACATTCTCTGCCAGGGTTTCAACTACCTCTTGTCATGCCCTGAAAAGAGATATGTCCTGACCACTTTCCTTCCCACCCTCGCACAGTGGTATTCCGCTGTCCACCGAACATACAAAATATACTTGTCCATCCCTACACAACCCCTACTTCAAAACCCTTACCTCATGGCTAATATCCCTGTAATAGACCTGAATGCAAGTCATGTCCCATACATCCTCCCACCACCACCTACTTCATCTGGTCACAAGCATCACTTATCCCACCAAAGGCAGGGCTACCTCTCAAACCAGTCATGTAATCTACAAGCTAAGCTGCAACCACTGTGCTGCATTCTAAGTGGTCATGACAACCAACAAGCTGTCTGTCTGCATGAATGGCAACTGTGGCCTGGCCAAGAAACAAGCACCCTGTTGCTGAGCATGCTGCCAAATTTGACGTCCTTCATTTCAATGACTGCTTCACAGCCTGTGCCGTATGAATCCTTCCTATCAACACCAGCTTTACTGAATTTTGCAGGTGGGAACTTTCCCTGCAATATGTCCTATGTTCCTGTAACCCTCCTGGCCTCAACCTTTGTTAGTCATTTTTGTCTCCCATCCAGCCCCTTCCCTGTTCCCATTCCACCAAGACACCCAATCTTTTTACTTCTCTCCTTTTCCGCTCCCCCCCCCCCCCCCCCCCCCCTTCCCCTGCCATATGTGTAACCTCCCAACTGCACCTAACAGCCCTACCCTCTCCACCTCATCCTTACTTGCTCCCCAGCAGCACTTCACTGTTCCCGACCCCTACCCTGCTATCCCTCCGTCTCTCCACCCAAGCCTCCTCCTTACCCCTACCCAGTTGCCACTCCCATCATGCACTGCTGCCATAGGTTGCAATCAGGTGTGTGTGTGTGTGTGTGTGTGTGTGTGTGTGTGTGTGTGTGTGTGTGTGTGTGTGTGTGTCTGTGACTGTCATCTATTTTCGACAAGGGCCTTGTTGGCCGAAAGCTTATATTGTGGCAGTCTTTTGTTGTGTCTAACTGCGACTCAGCATCT
Organism: Schistocerca nitens; assembly: GCF_023898315.1. Taxonomy (NCBI): domain Eukaryota; kingdom Metazoa; phylum Arthropoda; class Insecta; order Orthoptera; family Acrididae; genus Schistocerca; species Schistocerca nitens. The sequence goes on from NC_064618.1 coordinate 27,195,737, forward strand.
CTGCTATGTGGTGAGTCGCAACTTTCCTTTTCATAATATTGCTACAGGATAGTTATTTAGTTAGCAACTTTTTTCCATTTAGACAATTTGATGATGCCTAACTGTGGTGAAACATGTTATTTTTAAATAAAAATAACTTTGCAGCTGTTTTTCAATATAACCATGAAAACCAGTCGATGTATCAATGAACCAGCAGTGAAGTGGAATGAAAGCTATATTTACAGAATATCCAGTGAAGGAGTCCATGATTTCAAAATTAAATATCTTTGAAACTAAGGTCAATAGATGAGTGCAACAAAAGGTATATTTTTTGGGAAAGCTGTGTATAGAAGTTTTGAAATAGTTCAAAAAGCTGCTGACAGATGGTGCTGTATCCTGTGCAGCTTGTACATTATCAGTGTGCATAATGAAACTCATCACATCACAATTTTTTCAAAATATTCACCACAAGGAGTAGGGAGGTGGAGCAAATGGACAATGAAGTTTTCCATCACATCCTGTAGTGCCTCAATGGAAATGGCCTCAGATGCAACAGAGATCACCAATTCATGCTCATTCATCGTGTTGGGATGGTTCCGGTAGAGAGTGTCTTTCTATATGCCCACAAAATGTAGTCACAAGGAGTCAGATTGGGTGACTGTGGAGGCCAATCCATCACTGCACCAGTAAATTTGCAATAATCCAACACAGTGAGTCTGTTGCCAAAGTATTAATCAAGAAAGTGTAATTCCTGTTTGGTGTGATGTTGTCTGGCTCCATATTGGTTAAACTAATTGGGGCCCAGTTGGTCTTCCAGTGCTAGCTCTGTGGTGAGAAACTGTTCCAAAATGGCAATTAATATTCTCTATTGAGAGTTTCTTGCTTGACAAAAGGGCAAAAATGCTTCTATGGGAAGAACAGTGGCTTCATTTCACACAAATGGCGATTTTTGGAACACCATAACTTTTGTTTATTCACAAACCCATTCAGGTGGAAGTGTGCTTCATCTGTGAACCACATGAAGTCAATATCAAATTCTTCATTATTAATCATTGTGAGAATCTGGTTTGCAAAGTAACCCCTTTGCACACAGGTATGGCCTGGTGGCTTTGGATTTCGAATGTAAACATGAGTAACGTGTCTCAGAATTTGCTGGGTGCTGGAATGCTTCAAACCAGTCTCTGCTGTAATTCTTCAAATGGATTTCCATGAATTTTGCTGAATAATTCCAGAAACCGTGGCGACATTTTCAGGAGTAACTACAGAGATCATCATCCACACTGCCTGTCTGGTGGAATTAGCTGAAGAACTCGCAAATGGTCTTGGAACATTAAATCACATTTCAAAACTGTGCCTGGTTCCACAGGACTGCATTCTAACCTGTGGTATTCCACTACCACAAAAACACATTGTTCAATGGAATACATGATTTCAGCCCCTGTCACGTTTCAGCAGTGGAATTGATTGCTCTGACTTGCAGCACACTATTTATAGGCACTGTGTATTTTGAAACGTCTGTATAAAATTACTACAGCTTTCACAGTAAAGATACCATTTGTTACACTCATCTATTCATCTTAGTTTTTGAGATATTTATTTTGAAATCGGAGACTCCTCTGCTGGGCACCCTGCTGTCAAAAAAATCATGATTTCACTATTATTAGGTACATGCCAAATATCAAATTACACACTTCTACGTATTTTACAGGCATGGAATGTTAACTGGGAAGTTAAACACATGATGGTCCAGTTTGAAGAGGAAAACATTATTTTCAGTTGTCTTTCAGCTGACTGCAAAGTTATCCATGAATTCATTGGAGGATATATATTTTTGTCTATGAGATCCAAGGAAGCAAATCAGACACTCAATGAAGAAATGTTCCACAAATTGACTGGTGGGTGGGTCTGAGTCACCAACTAGAACATTTTTTTACGTAAATGCAAGACACAAGTAAACATGCAACAAGGTGCCTTCTACAACTGTGAACATGTATATGATCAAAGTTGAAATATGACATTTAATATGAGCTTTGGCAACATTATTTTTAAAAGAGAAGTATTTTTAATGTTTGAAAATTTTGAAGTTTAAATAAAGTTTACTGTAACAAAGAGCAATAATATATTTCAAATTGTTGGATGTTCATTGGGCTGGTTTTTTAAAATGAGACTTGCCATTATTATATTGTAATGTTGGCTTCATGTTTTTTCTTGTTGTTGCATTAGCTTTGGTTTAAGAATCTGATATAAAATCAGCTACAAGAGCTTACTAACCAAATAAGATTCAGTCTCAAATTGGTGATACAGCTAGGAAGTAACTGTAAATATGTTTATTTGTTTAATGAAATTTCTTAGAAGAGAGAGAGAGAGAGGGGGGGGGGGGGGAGAGGTGCTTGTGTTGCAACAACCTCTCAATAAAAAATAAAATGAACAGTTTCCTTAGTAATGTGTTATATCCAGTGATAGGTGAAATTGACTCCATAGGACAGTTGTTTTCAGTGTTTGTCACATTCAGTGATCAGCCAGTGACTATTGTTCTCCTATATTCACGAGCTGTGTGTAGCAATATTTATGGTAGTTACCATTATGATTCTGTAACTCAGTAGATTTCCTGATAAAAAGTCTACAAATGAGGTTTGATTTAAGTTGTAAGTATGCACCAAACAGAGCTGCCATTGTTTATGTTTACCTAGAATCGAAAATGTATTTTTTTCTCTGTTCACCAGAGAATTTATGGTCCTGTGAAAGATTATGGACAAAACATTTTCATTAATTTCATCAGTTCATTTTGTAATGTATTATGCAAATGAATTGTAAAAGAAAAGGATGGGATGAGTCAAATATGTTTTATTTGGAGATTCATAAGATATTTTAGGTTCTGTGGCTTGCATTTTGCTTTTTAATTACCTTCAACAAAAGAACAGACCAAGCACCCTGATTCCGAAGACCAGTATAAGACATGTCAAATGTTGTCATACAACACTTTGTTCGAAGTACACTTCATTTAAACTGACAATGGTCACTAACGACATTTCAGTGGGATTACTGCAGTTAGGCATTAATAATGAAATAGAACCTAGTGAAGCAAACACGGAACCTGAAATGCAATGTGTATGAGTAAACAAATTACCTAAGTGTAATCAATTTTTCATTACACTGAAAATTTTCTCTGTCAGTAATGTCATCCCCGTCCAGTATTCATCAGGTAATGCACAAGAATATTTCTAAATTTGGTGACAGTTGTTTACAGTCATTACTTGGAAAATACATTATTTCATTCAAATTTCTTAATTTTCTAATAATAAATGCAATAATAATAAAATAACTTAATGTATAAGAGTTTGATAATGTTATGAGCAAAACCTGTAAATGATAACATCAATTCCCGGAAATGATTATAGTGAATTATAATGAAAGAGATATTCTGATTAATTGTATTAGTGGACAGTGTTTATATGTAAATATATTTAACATATTGTAACATAAATTTGAAGTAAATTGTTATTTATATTTGTTAGATTTTGGTGTATACCTGTTAAAATATGGCATTTTATATTCCTGTTAATGTAACTGTTACAATTGTAAGTACTTGGAACATAAATAAAAAAATGTACACATGAAAGAGCATCATGTATGGTAACAGTGAGAATGGAAGCAACAGAAATAATTACTTAGCATTTGTATGAAAATGTAAACAGTAGTAAGATTCCTCTATATACTGAGCTGACATCCACTTCTCGAACACCATTTAAGTGTACTTATACAGAGACCAAAGAGGCAAAATGTAAATGGAACAGTATTTTGTGATGTTACAGCACTTTTGAATAAAGCCTAATAACAACAGTTTAGCTGACCAGTTTTTCAGTTGCAATGATTTTGATAAAACCTCCATGTCAGACACTAAAATCAAGGTTAAAATTTATAATTAACATGTAACCAAGTAGGATGGTAGCTGTATGTAACAAAAAGTGCAAAAATGTGTTGGAACATCAATGTACTCTGTTTTTTCAGTTCTGGAAATTCAAAGGTTCTAGAATTCAAAATATTTTGATAAAAGTGGTGAAAATTGTGACAGTAGCATTTGAGACGATGTAATTAATGGTGCACTAACTCAGATGTGATTGTAACGTTCCCCAAAAAGAAATTCTATAAGCAGTTCTTAGCTTTACGTTCCACGCTTCGAATGATATTACTGTTATCCAGTTTAAGCAGTGTGCCTTATAGTTGAAAGAGCACTGATTTCCTTCAGGAATTATGCTTCACTTTCCGGTTATTTGGAAGAACTGTTGTTGGCTTCAGCTCAGTGCTTTTATGACAAATAGTTTAATCATGCAGGTGTGAGAATAACTGCCAAGTACAACACCGATATAAGCTGAATGTGGGTACCACGAAAGCTCATCAGAGATGGGTGAATCTCCAAGTCTTCTCCAATACGTGCTAGTGTAAGTTCATGCTCAGACTGTCATCAAAGTACTGTTAGCACACGTGTGGGGGAAATGGACGGAGGGACATTACATTTATCTTCAATGAGCAATCAGATACCATAACATTCAACATTATGTCACAATTTCTAATCAGTACTTACCTCTAGGAGGTGAAATACATTACTAGACAAAAAATGTGAAGCACCCAGAAGACACGGTTAGATGCCAATGTAACTTCTCATGGGTACACAGCATTGTTGGCTACGAAACAGTTAGAGTTGCAATTCTCTGTGACAGGTAGAACTGCCACTGGTATGCATTAGTGTTTTTGTGTTCAATTTTGTCACCAGAACTGGTGAGGTGTATTACGACACAAACAGTGTCGCATATTAAGTGATCACTGTGAAGACTGTGTGCTCATGTGACCTGGCATAATCAGCACCTTACAGAGTTTCAAAGGCACCTCACTGTATGTCTCCATTCGTCTGGCTGGCCAAATTGTGCAACATCCAGATCCGTGTGCCAATCAGCTACCTGATGACAGACTGCATGGGAATGTCAGTGCGGACACACAACTGTCGAGGTTCCGGTCGACCACATTTGACCATCAAGAGGGAAGATCAATGTATAAAGAGACAAGAACATTCCGATCCTTTCACATCTTCACCCGCCATCTGAGAATGAGTGACAGGCTTCCTGCAACATTCTGTGTCATCTCACACTGCCGGTTGGAGACTAACAGCGCCCGGACTAGGGAATTACTGTCCCACACGTAGGCTGTCGTTAACGCGACGGCTGCATTCGGAGTGGTTCTGTAACTGCTTACGAATGGCAGCACACTGTGTTCAGTGATGATCTGCAGGTCTTCAGTACCCTGAATAACTGTCACAGGCGAGTAAGGTGACAATCTGGGGAGAGGTCCTATTCTTCCGATGTTTTAGGAAGGAACAGTGGTGTCACTTCTGGCATCACAGTGTGCGGAGCCATCGGATAGGACTTCAATTCACAGCTAATAACTAATGAGGTAGGACTGATGACACGACGGTATGTCACAGACATCCTGTGCTCTCGTGTCCTACCTCTCGTCTGACAGTACCATTTTGAAACAGAACAATAGTCATCTACACATGGCATGTGCTTCAGTGAACTGTCAGTGTGATGATGAGGTACTCCTGTGGCCAGCGAGATCCCCAGATCTGTCCCCGTGTCTCCGACAGAACGATAATGTGTGTGGGACCGGCTCGGACATCAACTCTATCCCAGTGCCAGTATCCGGGATGTCGAGGACCGGTTATGACAGTTGCGGGCCAGATCAGCTCGGGAGAGGATACGGTGGCTTTATGACACTCTCAACAGTGCGAGCGTGTGGGCCAGAGGAGTGGCAATGACATACCAACAAGCCGGCGCATACTGTCAAGTTGTTTGTAAATTTGACTCCAATTTGTTATCACTGAAATAACATCGTGTATCCTCTCAACCCCTGATGTTGCATTTAATTTCCTCCTCCCCTTCTAGGTGCTTCACTCTTCTTGTCGCACAGTGTATCTGCATGTCAAACAGGCACACCTAACAATACATGAAACTATCCTAGCTTCTGGAACTTCCTTCCTCAAGGAAGAGAGTGTTTAGGTAAGGTTAAAAAGGAAGGGCAAGTCACTTAGACATTAGGATGAGAGGGATCAACCTGTTTTGAGGACAAGTTTATCTAAATTATTTTTAACCTCCCACAGCCTATCCCTCTGCCATTCCTTAAGAAGGAACTATTGATTTTGAAAGCTAGGATAGCGTTGTGTATTCTTATTTGTGCTAGTGGCACTAATGCACTTCAATGGAGTCCCCAACCATCAATCAGTCTCCAACTATCAGTCTTCCCTTCTCATCCCATGCGGTAAGTCTCCCCTGACGTGTGGTTCTGGGTGACTTTCCTGAAATCCGTCTTTTCCTAGACCTCTCCAATCCTTTTCCTTCACCCTTCATCCTTTCCATTCAACCCTTCTGCCTCAAGAAGGAGCCACCAGCTCCAAAAGCTTGCCTAATTACTATCCTCTTTTGTGTGTGTGTTCTGCCGCCTCTTGTTGAGTAGATTTTTTATCTGTCCAATTAAATTAATTTGACAATATATGATATGTGTGATGCAATGGTTCAGATGGAGGATTAATTGACTGTAGAGTAAGATGTAAATTTATGTGACAATAATTCAGTCATGAAAATCAGCACCTTACCTAAGCCATGTGCGGTGCTTATACTGAACAGCTTGGCTCGACTGAAGACCAGTCAGGTAGTGTTGGCCATCCTCTGTCAATTTTTGGGTACATTCAAATCCAGAAGGAGACAAGACAGAGCAGGAGACCCAATGACATTCACGATATCAACAGTGGGGTAACTGATCATCAGTCAGCACTCATATAAGGTACCTCTACCTGAAAACCAAATAATTTAGAAGAAATGGAGAAGATGCTGGGAGACTTCATCATTCAGCCATCAGAGAGTTTTTTGTTTTCCCCTGTGGTTCTCATGAAGAAAATGTATGGCACACAGTGTTACTGCACCTATTACTGGTGTAAGAATAAAATCACCAAAAAGGATATATGTAACCACTACTAGGTGATGACGCCCTGGATGTATGAAGGCTGCAAAGTGTTGTTGTACTATTGATGCTTCTACAAGTTTGAAATTATGTGCTTTGGACTGTGCAATTCTACGACAACCTCTGAACCCACGATGGACAACCAACTCTACCATCTTAAATGAATGACATGTCTTTACTGCATTGATGATGTTATTTTCTCAAAGACATTTGAAGCAGATCTAGGCCATTTGACAATTGTGTTTTAGTGTATCCAAGTTGAAAGGCTCTGTATGAATCCAAGAAAGTGCTTCTTTATAATCCAAGAAATCTTGAGACCTAATGCTGAGAGAAATTGAGTCTGTTCTGTCATATAAAAAGTAAGGGCCATTACAGATTTTCCAGTTTGTTGGCACATTTGTGATGTGAGATGCTTCACAAAGGCTTTCACTTGCAAGGTAGGGTAATTACCAGAACTGCTGAGGTAGATGCCATTTTTTTTTATTTTTATTTATTTATTTATTTATTTATTTTGTGCATCAATGAACATGAAAGAGTCTGTGTTCTTAAGGAGGCATGATTATTTTCATGAGTTGTTGCACTTTTTGATGCGACTGTGCAGAAGGAACTAGACACTGTGCGAGGGTCCTTTTGCATATTACATTAGATCCCAGTTTTAAAGTTTATCTCTTAACTCAAGTTTCAGACTAAATGTCTGATTAAACTCACTTAATTCCTCCATTGTGGAATCTTACTCGATTACTTTATTTCCAGTTGTAATATAATTAAATATTTCTTTTAATGTACCAATGACTACAAAAACAAATTACATAAATGACATTAACTATTTATTATTATACACATGAAGCTTACACAAGCTCTGCTCAGCACATGAGGTGATGGAACATTAACTGAAAAATCATCATATTAAAATTATTTTTCATTGAAGTTATGTTATGTCATCACACTCAAAGTTGCTTTCTCCTAGACTATCATTTCAGAGCCTCCATCTGACCACCCAGCAGCAGGCAGCACCCTCAGCTTGCATCTGTTGTCCACTACTCTTTTTTATGGGATGGGAGCAGTGCACATTGAAGAAGGTACTAAAGTAATGATTGGTTACACATCCAGAGTTCTCTGCTAGTGACTTCAGTTGTCTGGGCAGTCAGTAAGTTCTGATACTGTTTAAATGACAGGGCATTCATTATTGTGACTGATCATCATTTTCTATGCTCGCTGACAAGCTGGCAGGCTTGTTCAGGACTGTTGGCTTCAGGAATACTTCACAGTAATACACAAAAATGGGCACAAAAACAAATATGCCAAATGACTTTTGCAGAATCCATTGGAGGAACATTACAGTGATCACAATACTCCAGTCATGGATGCAAATCCAGCATTACTGAAATTAGTCCATGTGATGAGTCACTGGATCTGACAACAGCTCAGTATGATGACAACCTCTCACAGTACCTGTTATCATTACACAGTTAACTTAAAAAAAAAAGAAAAAGAAAAAAAAAACATTAATTAATTTAGGTAAGAGATATCACTTGAAAGTAATTAAACTATAATGATTGAGTTTTGCAGTTGGTGGAACACGTACTTTGGAGTGTAAAATGTACTTAAGTGTGGCACAACTCAATAAGGAGTGAGCTTCCTACATAGATTTGCTTTCAAACTGCGTAAAAATCTGGGTGACATCCACTAAGGACAAGCTGTTGTTTTAAAAACTACATAATGCTCTGAAATTTGCCTAGGCTGGAATTTACTGTTTTTGATGAGGTGTTAGAAGAAAAGGATTTTGAATTACAGAAAATATTACTGGTTACAAATTTATAAAAATATATTGGCACTATTTTTCTTCTGCATTGTGAATCCCCTCATTTACATGAATACACACATATTACAAATAATGGTAAATTACATAAGTTTCTTGATTAGTGAGTTATTTAATTTATACTGTACTTCATTTTGTACTGAAAAATTAAGATAATTTAAACAAGCAGCCAAAGTTCAGTATTTCCTAGTGTTTATTACAAAATCTGGAACAGTATTGGCAGTGGCTCTGAACTTCAAGTTTACTTATTGTGTTAGATAATTAATGTCCAGTAATTTAAAACACTTGACATAAAATTTGGAATGCTTAATTTGAACAATTGTGCTAATTTTAATTAACTATAATCTTTGTTCATAAATAGGAATAAGTCAATAACAGTGTGCCCACTATGCTGTCATAAAGGCTGTAGTGACTGCCAAAGCTCAAGAATTTGTCACACTTCTTGAAGAAGACATAACTTTGAAGTATGGATCACCATGTGTAATGATCTCTGATTTTAGGTAAGTGTTTCAGTAAGAAGTGATGTCAGAAGTATTCTCATGATGAAATGTCATCCACAGGACGACAGCTGCCTACCATATGTAGGCAAATGGCCTTGTCCTGACACGCAGATCAATCCTAGAGGCTTCTGATACAAGGAACATGAAAATCTGTTTGATAATTGCTTTTTATTAAGAGACAATGCCAAATTTCACAGAAACATTGTTTTCAGATGAAGCTAGTTCCCAACTTTCGGTGGCAGTTGCTAGACAAAAACTGATTTTAAGATCCAAAACATCACTGAGCACATTCAGGATATTCTTATCTTGCATCATTGTCTAGGATTCAGAGTGGAGGTATGTTTATCTGGTGTAAAGGTATCCAACACTCTCCCATGTAGCTTAAAGCAAGAAAGTTGTAATTGTTAATAATTGAAAATTAAATTGAAAATATACCTCATTAACCACTCCTACAAATTATCTGATTATTTAAAATTATTTTCTATTGGTTACACAGTAAGCAGCAGTGTTTATTTTAAAGCTGCACAAGAAGCACGAGTGTACTGCAAACGGGCCTCTTCACAGATCTGTTGGTAGCTTCTATGGTGAGACGTTACTTTTACTGCTTCTATTATTTATATTGCTATGTCACAGATACATGAGGCAGCAGCTTTTTTCAAAGTAGAGGTGTTCAGCTGGTGTAGTCACAAATAGTTTATTGTTAATGCAGTGTGCGATTAGTATTCAATGATTTGTTCATGTTTTATTAATGTATTTGGATCTCGAATTAATTCTTACTACTGACAAAGACAGGGCAGTAGCTGTACTACTGTGACATAGTGGACTGCAACACAAGACATGTTTAATAGTAGAAACATTAGACTTTCAGATCCGTGTGTGACTTTCTGGTGGAGTGTAAAGAACATACATCTTAATGCCCTGAACTTGTGGGAAGTGTTACTCTTCTGCTTTTATCTCAAAAAATCTGCTTCAGAAAGTCATTGTTTGCCAGTGGAAGTATAGAGAGAATGTGCCCTGTTGGAAACAACATGCAGAGATTGGTTTTGATGATTAATTGACAACAATTCTGACATAATAAAATGTTTGCTGCTCAGTAAAGTATACTGCAAGCTGCTGTAACCAGGTAAAAGGTGAAGCTAAATGCTACACAGCACAATTACTCAGTTTCACTCATTCACTGCACCTAAAGACAGGCACCTATAATATGATTAGTGATGTGAAAGTCATTTTGCTTTGCGACAATGTCAAATAACATGTTCCAAACTGAGTGAAGGAAACCTTTAGTGACCCTGATGGGACAACTTACCTGACACACTACATTCACCAGAACCACCTCTCTCCATTACCATTTATTTTGGTCAATGCGGCACAGCCATTCTGAATAACACTTCTCATTTCTTAACAATCTCGAAAGCTGGCTTCACAAGTGGAGTTTAGAAGAACCAGAATCTTTTTATCATAGAATCCATTTCATTACTCAAAAAGTGGGAAAAGTCAAAGGTACTAAAGGACACTATTTTCAGTAAATTATTTTACACCATTCTATTAAAATAAATGTTTTTTCTGTCCAAGATACACTGTGGATTAATTCACGTACCGGTACCCTATATAACTTGACTCATTCCATATTCTTGAAAGTTCTCCTTTGTGATGGGAATCATGCCACATGATGAATGAATGAATGGATGCCTGGTGTGCACTAATGAAACACTGTTTTGTTGGACCTATCTTCTTTGCTGAAGAAACAGGAATTGTGCAATGTGCCTCAACTTTTTGAAGAGATTTGTGTAACCTCAGTTAGACATTTCCAACCAAATTTTCTGTTTCTTTACCCCTCACTACTCAGCTAAAATTTTTTACGAATTCCTGAGTGATAATTTTCAGACAAGTAGATTAGGATATGTTGAAGCCATTCTTTGTCTGGCATGTTATTCAGAGATTATCTAGCTGTATTTTTAGTCTTTGTTTATCTTTTGAAGAGCCATGTGTATGTCACTTTATGAGATCATACATACAGTTTCTAGCGTAATAACGTGAATTTTGGCAAGAATCTGAATACCCACACTCAACACTGTTCATACCACCAGCAATCAACGTGTGTGTGTGTGTGTGTGTGTGTGTGTGTGTGTGTGTGTGTGTGTGTGTGTATGTGTGTGTGTGTGTGTGTGTACAGTAGTAATTATTTGAGAGAAAGATTATGTTATTTTTGTAAAATAATGATGTACAGCTATAAGACATGAAATAAAATATATAAAAGAACAAAAGTGGAAATAATAATGATGAGTAAAAAATACAGTTGTCACAGATATTCTAATCTTCATCTTCTTCCTCCTCTCCTTCCTCTTCCTCTTCTTCTTCTTCTTCGGGTCGAGCCTTCTTTTTCTCGCGAGCCAGTCTCCATGCTTCTTCTTGTTCTACAGATGGGTCCTCAATTTCCATTATTTCTGGTCCAAGGGGGTATTCTGTTTGAATAGACTCCATCCCAGGAGGAGAATAGTTATGAGCAACATATTTGTGGCCCCATCCCAAATAAATATTGTCAGATTTCCTGTAAGGAAGTAGTTTATAGTATGAAAGATTCTGTACATAAATCTTGAAAAACAGAGTTACAAACAGCAACATTTTGTGAACATAATTTACTGGTCTTTAAACTAAAACTATATTGCAGGATGTGCTTCCACTTATTGAGTGGTAGCAGATGTAAACATCAACAAATAAAAGATGGTACAATGATTGGTTTTAGAACAGAGCTCACATTCATTGAACATTCAATTTGGCAGATATGGCAATCTCATTTTAATCAAGTAAACACTGAGTCATCAGAACAATGTAATATATACTTTTAGCATGCCTGAGTAAATAGAAGCATTTCTCAAAGCAGCAGCTTTCTTGCTAAATTTACATCTGAAATTCAGCTTATGAAAACAGAAGCAGTAAACAGCAGTGCAATGGTACTTTACTGTTAGTACAGTTCATTCTGGGGTTGCTTCCTTGTATCTCCTTTCAATGACAACAACCTCTTTCACCTTTTTGTTGTATAACTACCCTCTGTTTTCTATTTTTGAGAGAGGATGAGAACTATTTTGAAGATTTGCCATGGAAACCATAAACAGCCACTTGTGAAACAGCAGCTTTCAGTTTACCTGGTCAAATGCTTTAGTGACATTAAAAAAAATGTGTCAGATATACACAGCTTGTTGTCAAGGCATTCGCTTGTTTTAGTGATTATGTCACTAATAGTATGCACAATACTTCATCCATCCCGAAATCTGTACTGATTATTCAGATTTTTTTATTTTTTTATTTATTTATTCATTTATTTATTTTTTGATTATACACTGCTGAAATATTTTAGGAAAAATTGATAATATCAATACTGGCTGGAAAGTTCCTATTACATCTTGTCTGTCTTTTTCGTGGATATGTCGAATTTATATGTATTTCAGCTTGTCAAGAAAGCAACAATCACGAGATCACTAATTGATTATGTGGCACAGCTAGAGAGCAATATTATGACACCCTACTTTTATTATTTTTGTTGGAAATTCATCCAATCCCACAGATTTAAAGATTTTTTAAGGATTTTATAATGTTAGCCGTTGCATGACAGCATACATGAGTAAATTTAAATTCTCTAAATGAGTGTTTCATATGTAAAAGATTCCACATTAGTTTCTAATCCAGGGTTAAAATGATTAGTTTTTTCAGAAACTATTTCAGTTTTGCTATCTCCTATAAAGCTTTTGTTGTTATAAAACTTAAGATGAATTTACTTTCGGGCATTTGTTTTGCCTGTTTAACTACTAGCCGACCATGGTGTTATTGCACTTGGCCTCCTGTGGCTATTATAAGAAACACATGCGTACATTACAGTGCGTCACACTGGGAATAATTTCAAGATAATTGTGCATATACTGTAAAGTGGTACAGTGCATCCAAGTGGAATATCATGATAAAAACGCATGATAAGCAAACAAAAGCACCATCACTCCTAGGTGCAATAATATTGTTGTTGACTAATACTCCTTTAAAAATTCTTTTGCATTCATCTACATACATGAGAAACTAGATGTCTTTGCTTCAATGTGCAGTTTCCTCTTTCTAATACAAGAGATACTCATCCTTTCACTTACCCATGAATTATTTTACTGTACCAGGTGTACAGGTATTAAATGCGGACCTTTTTTTTTTTTTTGTCTAAAAATATGTTAAATTCAAAAGAATGATAAATACAGCATTATTCAAAGTGTGCTTCATCGTTTGTTATACATTTTTCCCATCTTTTGGGCAACTTGTGAATATCGCACCAGTAAAAATTTTCCCCTTCTGCTGCAAACCATTCATCGAGCCATTTTTTCACAGCTTTTGTATGAACTAGAGCACTGCTCAGCAGGGGCATGCCCCATCAATGCAAACAAGTGGTAATTGGAAGGAGCCAAGTCTGGTGAGTAAGCCACATGGGGTAGAGCTTCCCAGCTGAGTGCTTCGAACATGTTGTGAACCAGTTTTGCTGTATGTGCCATGAAGAAAAATGACACTGTGTTGCCTTCTTCGGTACTGTGGACTTTTTTAAGCAGTAAACAGTTCAAATTAGTCAGTTGTTGTTGGTAACATTTAGTATTAACTATTTATCCAGGTTTTAATAGCTCATAATAGACCACACCCCTCTGGTCCCACCAAACATGGAGTGGATGTGAATGGTCTACCCATGACTTTTTGCACTTGGAATTCTCAAAATAAGTCCACTTTTCGTTCCCTGTAACTATACAACACAAAAATGACTTCCTACTGAGTGAGAAAAATCTCACATGTGCTTCTGTGCTTTTTCATTTGCCTGTAATTCACCCCGCGAGGTACCTGTCTTCCAGTCTTCTGAATCTTGAATCTTTCCCATCTTCTTCTTCTTCTTCTTTTTCTTTTTTTTATGCCAGAACCATCAGTCAGACATAAAATGTGATGGAGCATGTTCACCACAAGCCACTTGAATCAGTACGATTCAGCAGCAACTTTCTTCAAACGAAAACAAAAAATTAATGCTGTCTGAGAATGCTCTTTGTTCGGTATAAATTTCAGCATATTAAACATAACAACACAACACTATGCACATGCTATTCCAATTTATCACTCATTTGCAAGTGACACTTGATGATATAACAAAATGGTGCAGTGTCAAATCTTAATGGCACAAACTGCATTTTTGCAACATGTGTTGTGCAAAATCTGCATTTCATACTTGAACACCTGGTATTATTCATGTACTATTATTGAAAATCCTCATGAATTCTGACCCAAAAGTGTTGTAGTTACTGTTTACTGAACAATGGTTGCTGAATGACCAAGAAGTTCCATTCAGTTTTGAGACAAATATACTCACATTTTGCTGACTAAAGTTCCTAACTGTATTTACAGTATAGATATTACATAAATATGGTAAAGAGACAAAAAGGGCTGAATAGTCAGATATCCTCAACTCTAAAATGAAGTTTTCTGTAGCACCATAATTGATACTGCCCACAATATTATCTATACATTTTGTAGAGGATTATGTTACTCCAGTGTGTTCACTAAAACTTAGTGTCATGCCATTTGTAGATAGAAATTCCTTCAAAGGAATGACAATTCTTTCATCAGCTCTTACATCTATTTTGAAGTCAGCACAAATTATGACCTTTTCATCCAACGTTTCTGCCTATGATGTGCTCAGCAAAGCTTAAAATTTGTCTAGAAATGCACATATGGATGCACAGCCAGGGACATGATATTTGCTAATAATTAATACACGATATTCTAAATGTATGTATTTATTGTATGGTAGTGAAACATGGGCTGTGGGGAAACTGAACAGAAGAGAATCGAAACATTTGAGATGTGGTGCTACAGACAAATGCTGAAAATTAGGTGGACTGATAAGGTAAGGAATGAGGAGGTTCTGCGCAGAATCGGAAAAGAAAGGAATATGTGGAAAACACTGATAAGGAGAAGGAACGGGATGATAGCACATCTGTTAAGACATCAGGGAATGACTTCCATGGTACTAGAGGGGGCTGTAGATGGTAAAAAAACCTGTAGAGAAGGACAGAAATTGGAATACATCCAGCAGATAATTGAAGACATAGGTTGCAAGTGCTACTCTGAGATGAAGACGTTGGCACAGGAGAAGAATTCGTGGTGGGCTTCATGAAACTAATCAGAAGACTAGCGGGGGGGGGGGGGGGGGGGGCATTAAAAAGTTCATTGCAGCAGCTTTCAAATAACAGCTTCAGCTTCTTATTCAAGCAATTAAATGTCTATCTGACTTCAAAACTTATTGATTGCTGTACTAGAAATCATGAGGCCCTAAATCCGTTTTTAGTACAAAACCCTACTGCTAAATTTTAACCTGAAAGTGAATTTATAAAGTTTATATTGTCACACTTAACCCAGTGTTCATTTAAACATTTAACTCGTACAGAATTTGTGTTCTCTAGAAATATTTCATATAGCTTAGTTTCACTTAACAAGCACTGAATTAAAATTTGTTTTATCCTTTTCATGTCCTCTATCATACGTACAAACAATGTAGTTCATCAGTTTATATTAAAATGTATACTGATTGTGTTCATCATGTAGTCTCACTTCATTACTATAATTATAAATGAATTATGTCAAGAGGTCCATCATATTTCGGGCTTGCAGCCGGATCACGTTGACATTTTGGCATGATATTTCAGCTAACAAACATGCAGCCATCTTCAGGTGAGTACGAGACTGAAGATTACTGGTGCGCGTCATTCTATATATACCGAAAATTGGCGCGGCGGTGCCTGCGCAGTGGAGAAGGCTAATACCGCGCCCCCTATCTAATTTGGCGTGCTCTGCAGCAGAAGCGGGCCGTGCATGCGTGGTGGTGTACCTACATTTGCGCTATCTGTCGTAAAGCGCCTTAGCGCAGCTGAGGCGCGGTAGTCGAAAGTATAAAATCAATTTTCGTCAGCCGTCGCACTAGATGCAGATCCATGTCTCTGTGAAACAATTAAAGAAATTACAGGATCCCATGCTTTATCCAGTTCTAATAGTCAAAGGACATGAATGGGAAGCAGTGGTTGAGAAGGTAGCGAGACAGAGTTGTGACCTTCAACATTAGTCAATCTATACATAAAGCAAGTAGTGAAGTAGTAGGGTAAACTGGGAAGTCCATAGACTAAGACTGGAAAACAGATTCCTGAAACCTGTTAGGTTTTCTTTGAAAATTTTGTAAAAATTTCTGATATTGTTCTTGATAAATTCTTGTTCAGTTTATTTGAGCAGGCAATGAGAAAGTGCACAATAAAAAACACACAAACACACACAAATTTCAAGCTTTCACAACCCACGGTTGCTTCATCAGGAAAGAGGGAAGGAGAGGGAAAGACGAAAGGATGTGGGTTTTAAGGGAGAGGTTAAGGAGTCATTCTAGTCCCGGGAGCGGAAAGACTTACCTTAGGGGGGAAAAGGGACAGGTATACAATCGCACACACATAGATATCCATCCGCATATATGTGTCTTTCCGCTCTCAAAACAGGAATGACTCCTTAATCTCTCCTTTAAAACCCACATCCCTTCGTCTTTCCCTCTCCTTCCTTCTTTCCTGATGAAGCAACCGTGGGTTGCGAAAGCTTGAAATTTGTGTGTGTGTGTTTTATTGTGTCTATCTACCAGCTCTTTCTCGTTGACTGCTTAAATAAACTGAACAAGAATTTATCAAGAACAACATCAGAAATTTTTACAAAATTTTCAAAGAAAACCTAACAGGGCATCAACTACATAACCTGTGCTTTCACTGGCCTGATTGATCACTGAAAACCAACCCTAAAAAGAATTGTCAAATTTTAGCTAAACTTTTCACTCACTTCTCAACCGTGAACCTCTGACAGAACAACTAAATTTTGAAAAACCCACATCCAATCCCGATTCAAATCCACCAACACTTAAAGAGGTAAAGGAAATAATCAATTCTTTGAAGAACAACAAGTCTTCAGGGGAAGACGGAATCATAGCAGAAATATGGAAATTAAATGACAATAATCTCACACAAGCAACCCACAAAATTATATCAATTATTTGGAAAACTGAACAAAAACCTGAAGAGTGGAAATGTGCATTAATTCCAGGGGAATTTCACTGCTCCCTGTAATATACAAAATTCTTTCAAAGACTGTATTAAACAGACTAGAAGAACAAGCAGAGTATAGGGGAGTATCAGGCAGGGTTTCGCAAAGGTTGACCTTGCATCAAACAGATATGGATCTTAAAAACAATTTTGCAAATGAGACGATGTAGAATACTGTGGTAACTTTTGTCGATTTTAAAAAGGCTTATGATGCAATAGATAGACAAACATTATTCCACACTTCAGAGGAGTTCAGGATTGACAGGAAAACAAGGTCGATCATTGAAAAGGCATTAACAGATACAGCCTCCAAAGTTAAATGCATGGGAGAAACATCAGAAGCATTTCATATCCATACTGGTGTTTGCCAAGGAGATGGAATGTCCCCCTTTCTATTTAACATGGTTCTCGAAAAAATTGTGAGGATTTGGAAAAAGGAAATGAAAGGAATTCAGGGTGAAGGGTGTGGATTTCACAGATGATCTTGCCATTCTAACAAACAATAGAGAGAAGCCAAACTAGCATTGGAAAAACTACACAAAATCTAACAGAAAACTGGGCTACAAATCTCCTATGAGAAAACACAATATACGGAAAACAAACCTGTACATAATCTCCTCATTACTACTCAATACCGGAAAATGGCATAGGTTGCCCACTTAAGATATCTGGGAGAGATAATCCAACCATCAGGACTCAATAACCAATAAAGGTAGAATCTCCAGATTACAAAAAGCATATAAGCTCACTTGGAATCATTATAATAAGAAATGTATTTCTGTCAATGTGAAACTAAGACATTACAACACAGTAGTACTACCAGAAGCATTTATGCTGCAGAAACTACAGCGATTCATGGTCACATGAAGATCAGAGAGATTGAAAATCAGGAAAAAAGATTCTGAGGAAAATATATGGGCCAGTGTTTTGGGGAGGAATTTGGATGAAGAGGCCAACTACAGAGATTTACAAAGACACAGAAACAATAAGACACCATTATAAAGAGAAGGATGAAATTTTATGGACATATCAGCCGGATGAATAAAAGCAGGCTCACAAGGCAAATCTTTGAGAAGTAAACAAGAGCAAAAACAAGACAAAGTGGATCACTGAAACAGAAGAAGACATTAAAGAGCTGGGGATCACACAAGACAACATAAACAACACAGAACAGTTTAGAAACCTCATAAAGAAACACACACTTAAACAAGAGCATATGGAGAACAGAACAGGAAAAAGATGGTCAGAAGAACGCAAGAGAGAACACAGTGAATGTATGAAGAGAATTTGGGAAGAAAGAAGAAGAAATCATGATTAGTCAAGTTCAATCACTCTCCTAAAGAGAATAATCGAAAATAATCATATATAGACACACAAAGTCATGGTGATTACATATTACATCTTGTCAACATCCAACTACCGTTTGTCCAACTTTGATTGTTGTTGTTGTGGTCTTCAGTCCTGAGACTGGTTTGATGCAGCTCTCCATGCTACTCTATCCTGTGCAAGACTCTTCATCTCCCAGTACCTACTGCAATCTACATCCTTCTGAATCTGCTTAGTGTATTCATCTCTTGGTCTCCCTCTATGATTTTTACCCTCCACACTGCCCTCCAATGCTAAATTGGTGATCCCTTGATGCCTCAGAACATTTCCTACCAACCGATCCCTTCTTCTAGTCAAGTTGTGCCACAAACTTCTCTTCTCCCCAACCCTATTCAATACTTCCTCATTAGTTATGTGATCTACCCATCTATTCTTCAGCATTCTTATGTAGCACCACATTTCAAAAGCTTCTATTCTCTTCTTGTCCAAACTATTTATCGTCCATGTTTCTCTTCCATACATAGCTACACTCCATACAAATACTTTCAGAAATAACTTCCTGACACTTAAATCTATACTCGATGTTAACAAATTTCACTTCTTCAGAAACACTTTCCTTGCCATTCCCAGGCTACGTTTTATATCCTCTCTACTTCGACCATCATCAGTTATTTTGCTCCCCAAATAGCAAAACTCCTTTACTACTTTAAGTGTCTCATTTCCTACTCTAATTCCCTCAGCATCCCCTGACTTAATTTGACTACATTCCATTATCCTCGTTTTGCTTTTGTTGATGTTCATCTTATATCCTCCTTTCAAGACACTATCCATTCTGTTCAACTGCTCTTCCAAGTCCTTTGCTGTCTCTGACAGAATTACAATGTCATCGGCGAACCTCAAAGTTTTTATTTCTTCTCCATAGATCTTAATACCTACTCCAAATTTTTCTTTTGTTTCCTTTACTGCTTGCTCAATATACAGACTGAATAACATCAGGGATAGGCTACAACCCTGTCTCACTCCCTTCCCAACCACTGCTTCCCTTTCGTGCCCCTCGACTTTTATAACTGCCATCTGGTTTCTGTACAAATCGTAAATAGCCTTTCGCTCCCTGTATTTTATCCCTGCCACCGTGAGAATTTGAAAGAGAGTATTCCAGTCAACATTGTCAAAAGCTTTCTCTAAGTCTACAAATGCTAGAAACGTAGGTTTGCCCTTCCTTAATCTAGCTTCTAAGATGAGTCGTAGGGTCAGTATTGACTCACGTGTTCCAACATTTCTATGGAATCCAAACTGATCTCCCCCAAGATCAGCTTCTACCAGTATTTCCATTCTTCTGTAAAGAATTCGCGTTAGTATTTTGCAGCTGTGACTTATTAAACTGATAGTTCGGTAATTTTCACATCTGTCAACATCTGCTTTCTTTGGGATTGGAATTATTATATTCTTCTTGAAGTCTGAGGGTATTTCGGCTGTCTTGTACATCTTGCTCACCAAATGGTAGAGTTTTGTCAGGACTGGCTCTCCCGAGGCCGTCAGTAGTTCTAATGGAATGTTGTCTACTCCCGAGGCCTTGTTTCGACTCAGGTCTTTAAGTGCTCTTTCAAACTCTTCACGCAGTACCGTATCTCCCATTTCATCTTCATCAACATCCTCTTCCATTTCCCTAATATTATCCTCAAGTATGTCACCCTTGTATAGACCTTCTGTATACTCCTTCCACCTTTCTGCTTTTCCCTCTTTGCTTAGAACTGGGTTTCCATCTGAGCTCTTGATGTCCATGCAAGTGGTTCTCTTATCTCCAAAGGTCTCTATAACTTTCCTGTAGCCAGGGAGATAAGCCTCTACATCCTTACATTTGTCCTCTGGCCATCCCTGCTTAGCCATTTTGCACTTCCTGTCGATCTCATTTTTGAGACGTTTGTATTCCTTTTTGCCTGCTTCATTTACTGCATTTTTATATTTTCTCATTTCCTCAATTAAATTCAATATATGTTCTGTTACCCAAGGATTTCTACTAGCACTCGTCTTTTTACCTACTTGATCCTCTGCTGCCTTCACTACTTCATCCCTCAAAGCTACCCATTCTTCTTCTACTGTATTTCTTTCCCCCCTTCCTGGCAAATGTTCCCTTATGCTCTCCCTGAAACTCTGTACAGCCTCTGGTTCTTTCAGTTTATCCAGGTCCCATCTCCTTAAATTCCCACCTTTTTGCAGTTTTTTCAGCTTTAATCTACAGTTCATAACCAATAGATTGTGGTCAGAGTCCACATCTGCCCCTGGAAATGTCTTACAATTTAAAACCTGGTTCCTAAATCTCTGTCTTACCATTAGATAATCTATCTGAAACCTGTCAGTATCTCCAGGCTTCTTCCATGTATACAGCCTTTTTTTATGATTCTTGAACCAAGTGTTAGCTATGATTAAGTTGTGCTCTGTGCAAAATTCTACTAGGTGGCTTCCTCTTTCATTTCTTAGCCCCATCCATATTCACCTACTACGTTTCCTTCTCTCCCTTTTCCTACTACCGAATTCCAGTCACCCATGACTATTAAATTTTCGTCACCCTTCACTATCTGAACAGTTTCTTTTATTTCATCATACATTTCTTCAATTTCTTCGTCATTTGCAGAGCTAGTTGGCATATAAACTTGTACTACTGTAGTAGGCATGGGCTTCATATCTATCTTGGCCACAGTAATGGGTTCACTATGCTGTTTGCAGTAGCTTACCCAAATTCCTATTTTCCTATTCATTATTAAACCTACTCCTGCATTACCTCTATTTGATTTTGTATTTATAACCCTGTATTCACCTGACCAGAAGTGTTGTTCCTCCTGCCACCGAACTTCACTAATTCCCACTATATCTAGATTTAACCTATCCATTTCCCTTTTTAAATTTTCTAACCTACCTGCCCATCTAAGGGATCTGACATTCCACACTCCGATCCATAGAACGCCAGTTTTCTTTCTCCTGATAACGACATCCTCTTGAGTAGTCCTTGCCCGGAGATCCGAATGGGGGACTATTTTACCTCCGGAATATTTTACCCAAGAGGATGCCATCAGCATTTATCCATACAGTAAAGCTGCATGCCCTCGGGAAAAATTATGGCCGTAGTTTCCCCTTGCTTTCAGCCGTTCGCAGTACCAGCACAGCAAGGCCGTTTTGGTTAGTGTTACAAGACCAGATCAGTCAATCATCCAGACTGTTGCCCTTGCAACTACTGAAAAGGCTGCTGCCCCTCTTCAGGAACCACACGTTTGTCTGGCCTCTCAATAGATACCCCTCTGTTGTGGTTGCACCTACGGTATGGCTATCTGTATCGGTGAGGCATGCAAGCCTCCACACCAACAGCAAGGTCCATGGTTAAGGGGGGGGGGGGGGGGGCAACTTTGATAGCCCGTGGAAAATAATTAGTCTTTGTAAATTCATACAATTAAAGCAGTACTAGGGGTCTTCAAACTATTACTTTATGTGAACATAAAGTGTGAACTTAATCTGCATTTTCTTGAAAATATTGATGAACTCACTTGCATAGTCACTTGGAGGTTATTCTCGCTTAGAGTAACTGTCATTAACTGTAACACAATATGCATATGTTAATGTATTTCTGAGATCTTTGATGCAGTCTGACATAGAAAAAAGGACTTGTGGTTGTAAAGTTAAATACTGATAATCTGAAAAATTACAGCTGTAAATATGGCAACATATGCGTTACATGACACATAATAATGAAATTGGGAAACATTTAACACTGTCTCTATAAACATACCTGTGTGGACAAGAGAACTATTGTTATTAAAAGAGAAACATTGTCCTGTCATGAGGATAGCTAAAGAAAGTATGATTTGGTTTCATGTTGAACGATTCATGACAGTTTGTATTCTTGAAGTTCATGGAAAGATGAGATTTTCTTTATATTTTATTCAACATTGATTTTGTGAAGTGAGTATGGACAGGATAGAGAGGTATTGGTATTGTATTGAGGAGATACTGGCAAGGAAAATTTTGTGGTAGTATTAGAGTTTATGGTACTGATGAATTATGATGTTGAAGCAGTGAGAAGTATGATGAAGTATACAGGCAACAGAATCCATGTTTGTGGAAGAGTTACACATTTAGAAACTTTGTGGACAAACAGCAATATTAGTTATAAATGATGACTGTGAAGGAATGTAAAGAGCTAATGGCAAGAATCTCATGCTGTAACAGTTATGTCAATGCTGAATTTATATTTAAAATCCAAGCTGAAGTATGTAATGTTTATGTATGTATATATGTACAACACAATGTAAATGATCAGCTATACTTGTGAAATACAAAGCTTAAATTGTGGAGACAAATGCCTATGAGGTTACTGCATTTGTATCCATCATAATTTGTATATTAGATAAACAACTTACTTCAGTACACAAAACACTGCAAATTTAGAGGTTGAAAGAGGAGTATGGAGTATGGAGAAAAAATGACATGTTCTGTTTTCATCCCAATTAATTGTGAAAAGATCATCACTAAATGATATATAGTCTCTTTTCATACTATGTTAATTGCAGAGATACTGGTACCAGCTCCACTTTTTCAAATGCAGTTGTGGTAATTTGTGTGGCTAGCATTGTAAGTCTATAAATAGATGAATTCAATGGTGTTCTATTACCCGGTTATTATACTGAAGTGTAGCATCTTCCTGATAATGCATTCCAGCTTGACACACCTAAGAGGGACCGTTTACAAAAATGTAACAGTGGAGAAAAGTTTAATTTAAAACTGATACTAATCATACTTGGCTGCATGTTGTTATACTGACACACCAACTGGAAGAAGAAGGATAAGGCATCGAAGGATAATTCACCAGTTAATTAGCTACAGTAACAGTTCTGCTCTTGTTTCTGTCAGAGCCTTGGAAAGAAACGTGCATGTCAGAATTGGAATAAATTTATTAAAACAGCAAATTGCAGTAAATAGATTATTAAACAATAACTTTGTGTCATGAGTCTGATGTCAAGCAAGATACATGCTTACATCACAAAACTGCATCAGTAACAGCAACTAAAAGGAAATCACAAAAGAATGTGGCCATTAAACAATTTCTTAAAATTTCATTTATATCAAAAGTGTTCTAAATGCCCACCATCAACTGCAATTCATATTCATAGTTGCAAGAAATTATGGACAGACCAAAGAGATTCCTTCAGTATTGTACATGCTGCAACAATATGATGATGTAAATCCTCTTAGACTTCATATTTGAATTTACCCCAAAGAAAAAAGTTTGACGGTCAAATTAAGCAAATGTGGACCCCAGGTTATAATGGTTCCAGTTATATTCAGTTATCATGAAAGAGATGCGTGAGCATGCTCTTAGCCACATGTGAGTAGTGAGCCAGGCACTCATCGTGATGGCAGCACATACATCTATGTATTTCAAGTGGTGCTTCCTCTAGGAGAAATGGCTTTTGAAAGATAGAAGTGCAGAAACAATACAGATGAAGTATTTAGAATTTTGGATAGCAAAAATAATGTTGAACAAATTAATTTATGTGTTTCTAAAGCACTGGCTGCTGTGGCCGAGCATTTCTAGGTGCTTTAGTCCGGAACCACGGTGCTGCTATGGTCACAGGTTCGAATCCTGCCTCAGGTATGGATGTGTGTGCAATCCTTAGGTTAGTTAGGTTTAAGTAGTTCTAAGTCTAGGGCACTGATGATCTCAGATGTTAAGTCCCATAGTGCTTAGAGCCATTTGAACCACTTTTGTGTTTCTAAAGCTTTTGGAACTCTTAGTAACGCAATTCCTTTAGGTAAGCTGGAAGTGATTGTGGATAAAAAGAATAGAAAAAAAATGGTTTCAATCATATTTACAAAAGTGATCACAGTTTGTGAAACTCACATCAGTTCATTCTAACCATAAAATCAGAAAAAAGAAAGCGAAATAGGTGTACATGGGGTAGTATGTTAGGGTTTCTTCTGTTCCTTATTTGTAGAAATGACATACATGCCTTGGACTCTGCAACCAAGATGTTGTCTGCAGATGACAGTAGCATAAATAGTGAGAAATGTAAGGGATCTCTGCCTACAACAATGACTGGTCAAGTCCTCAAGTCCTTCCATTCACGGTTAAATGCCAACAGGCTCATTGTAAGCCCATACTTAAAAAGTCATGTCTGCTTACTGTTCCATTCTTATACATCTACAAATGTTATTGATGGTAAGAGCTCGGCTTGGTGACCAGCAAACTGACCACCTTTACCACAGGTATAATACTCGCAACTGGGGGTCCATCCATACTGAACAAGAAAGAACAACTTGTGCTCAAGGACATGTGAGCTACTTTGGTGTCATTCTTTGTAAAGCATTGCCAATTTACAGAAGAGGTTGGAGAGGGAAACAGAGTTTGGAGCAGAGTTAAAATCATTTCTTGTTGAGAAGAGTTTCTACAGTGTAAGTATGTTAGCTTACAGGAATACTAGACCCTCATTTATTGTTGAGTTCTTTCGATTCTGTTAAATGATGTATCATCTATGCAATGTTTGTACTTGTAAATGAAGGTTTCTGCTGTTAGTTTCCTCTGTTTCAGATCCAGTGCAATATGCCTCTTCAGAGAAGGAATCTTGTGCTAGATTAGTTGTGATTGATACAGTGTCGGCAGGTTTTCATGAGTTTGTGTGATATACTTTTCAGCAGTGTTATATAATGTGTTCATGTGTTTTCATTATTTCAGTAGGACTTTATATCAGAATTTCATATTAAAAGTTATAACATTGATTTACTTCCTGTGCATGTTGCAATCTCAGTGTAGATTATGTATTAGTGATTCCCCTACAATCATGTACTGAGTGAGGTGGCTATGCCAATCTTAGTGCATTGGAGTTGCAATCAGGAGGTGCGGGCTTTACTCCCTGTCTGGCCATCCACCTTGTTTTCTGTGGTTTTCCCAAGGTGTTAATGTGAATGATGGGAAGTTTCCTTTGATTAGGTCATGGCCAACCTACTCCCATATCCCTGCCTAATCCTACACTACTTTGTTTAGGTTTCATGTATGTATACACACTCATGTTCAGAAAAAACAGAACACCTAGAATGGCTAGAGATAGGATGCTCATATTCACAGATTATGTACATTAGTATGTTCTGTAGAAATGATTAGCCATGGAGGCCCAGAGGTTCAAGAAAAACACTGATATCACGGACACCAACACCTACCAGTAAAATGTGCCTGTGGCTCTTGTTGTTACTATAAACAGAAGGTTATGGATCAGTGTGACTTGAGGAGACATGTAATATGCCTGACAGACATATGTGTGAATCATACCATCAAATCAGTGAGTTTGAAAGACAGTGCATTGTGATGCATCCATTTGGGAAATTGCTGCTCACGTGGGACAAAGTGTTTTGGCAGTGCAATGGGTGTGCGCAGAATGGTCCACAGGAGGCCGTAGAATGCAAAAAGATGGGTCAGGTCGCACCACCCAGACCACCCCTAAGAAGATTGACAACTCATCTTCACAGTATTGAACACTATCAGGGGTGACAGTCTGTTGCCATTTATTATGGCACTGATTACATGAAAATTGTTCACTTCTCCGCCCACCTTTGAAGAATGTGCAGAAACATCCTAGATCACAATGGTGTTTGAAATGACATCATTGGGGGCAGGAATGGATGAATCCAGAATCTGTTTGTTTGAAAATGATGGCTGCATTTTGGATTGCTCCATACAAGGGGAGCGCATCACAGTGACTGCATTTGCACAAGACTACAAATCATGGTTGGTGCATGTCCAGGGCAGTGTGACCAGCATGACCTATGTATATGACATCCTGCGATCTGTAGCCATACCCTTTCTGCACAACATCCCAGGTGCCATTTTTCAGCAACACAATGCATGACTATATGTTGCTGCAAGTCTGGTCTGTCAGATCACCAGACTTGTTGCCAATCAAAAATGTGTGGGGTTGGTGGAACAACAGATACAGTGCTATGACCCAATGCCAGCCACCACAGATGAACTTTCGAACCAGGTGTATGCAACATGGATGGCTATATCATAGGATGCCATTCACGCCTTATAAGCATCAATGTCATTAAGCATGGAACAAGTTATCAGAGCCCATGGCGGACCGTGTGCCTACTAGGCAACAGGCTCATGCTGAACTGAAGTGACTGAAATGCTAACATTTCTGCAGAACATACTAATGTACATGTCCTGTGAATGTGACTGTCCTATCTTCCAAGGGGTTGTGTTTTTTCTGAACATGAATATATTATCTGAGATGTCCGATACTGTTGTACTGAATAGTCTAAGGAAAAACAAATAAATCATGTAGTCTTCAATAATTCCACAGCAATCATTCACACCCCCCTATGTCTGATTCTCAACCAGCCTCAGCCAGTACTGATTCTCAGTGACTCAATAATGAATATTCCTGACAGTCAGTTTTCACTTATCTGTAAAGATAGCTTTATAGATACAGAGAATCCTTATTGTCTTTGAACTGAGCGACAGAATTCTTTGTGTCTTCTGCAATTCCACTGCTTAATCTGCTGGTGTAGAGGCTCATGACACAGACAGACATTGTTTGTAGGCAGAATGCGAACAGTGTTGCACTGAATTATTCCTCTGGAATAACCAGTTCCTCTGTAGCTAACACATGGGTTATGAACGAACAACAGTAGATCTATTTCATCTGATCTACTCATTGCAGGGCTTGCATCTTATCCCATGTGTTGTATTCCAGTGTGTTTCCAATAACAATCTTTTTTCCCCTTCACATCAGCAGAATTGCCGTTCTTGTTGAACACTGTTGGAATACCTTTTCTACTGTTGCCTTGGTGTTCCTTCTGCATTCGTATGTAAAGATTTGGCATACCTAGTTTACCTTCATTTGTGAAAGCCATTTATTTCTTCGAACCAACCACCACAAAAACGTGAATAACACAGAAAAAATGAAACACCTGTGCCCCTTTTATACATGTGTCACACAGTGTAACACTTCATTTCCTCCATATTTGACACAATGAATTTCCTTATTTGGGTATAACATCACAGATTTCCATGTAAGACAGCAAATCAGTTTCATGTCAAAAGCAGACACACCTACATCTACATGTATATTCTGTAAGCCACCTTATGGTGTGTGGCAGACAGTACTTTGTGTACCAGTGTCACTTTTCGTGGGAAGAACAATTGCTGGTAAACTTCCATATGGGCTCAAATCTTTCTGACTTTATCATTCTGGTCTTTTTTGAGATATGTGTGTGAGGAAGTAATGTATTGGTTGACTGTTCTAGGAACATTCACATTTGGGACTTGAACAGTACATGATAACATGATGCAAAACAAAGCCTCAGAGCCCAATGGAGTTCCCATCAGATACAAACCAGAAACACAATTTGCGTTGTATATTAATGACCTTGCAGGCAATCTTAATAGTAACCTCAGACTTTTTGCTGCTGATGCAGTTATATTCAGTGAAGCTGCACAGATATTCAGTCAGAGCTTGATAAGATTCCAAAGTGGTGGAAAGATTGGCAACTTGCTTGAAGGGGCTCCAGGAAGGTCAAAATCATTAAATGTTAAATTTTTTCTATTTTGCATTTTAAAAATATACAGACTTCCCCGTTTCAATTGATATATAATGTATTCAGTTCAAAAGACTACAACTATTTTTGAAATATGTTCTGCATGGGCATGATCCAAGGTGGCATTATTAAACTGCTGTCAATTGTTATACTCATGAATGTACAAGCTCATTATGTACAGTTTATCAATGATGTGAGTTTCTGAATAAGCATTACAGAATAAGTTTTGTGGCTAATCTGTGGTAGTTCAATATATATTGCTTGCTCGATTGTCATGTATTTCATGTTTATTTACTCATTTGTAATCCTGAAAATATTCGTAGTGAATTGTGTTCATTGAAGCCTCTGTCTTATTAAAGAATACTCACGGGCAAAAGTAAAGTCACCGGAAATCCTCTGAAAATCCTCTGAAGGCTTTTAAGAAAAGGAGAGAAGCTATTTAAGACTTCCTTGACATAGTAACTGCTTAAATGGTTCACGGGCATCACATCGCATCGGACATTATCCGACGTGATGCCCGTGAACCATTGAAGCAAAAGGAGAAATGTTGGAAAGCCAAAGGTAGGTGTTATTACTGTAACCAATAAAGACAATAACCAGGTATGTGAACCTAACCTTGCTGGTACACCTGCCCATTGCAGTGAAAGTCAGAACGTACTTTGCAGAGGAAGCTTGGTTCAGTTAGTGAAAAGTATGAACGTTTTATGAGTGAATCAGATGTGAATGAAATATCTGATATGTCAATTCTCAATGGAATTTTTGCAAACTGTGTAAGATGTATTCAGTGTAGTGAATTCGATCTGGAACTCTCTATAAAAAATCACTAAGGAATTTCCAGTGAAATGAAACTGCAGTACAGTAAATGTTCATACATGACCAACAGTGTTGCAGTAACTCCAAATGAATAAAATGGTAGCAAAATCTATGAACACAACATTAGATTTGTTTATGCCTTGCATACAGCTGCAGGTGCAATTTTCTGTGACATGATGAATCTTCCAAATCCCCCAATCAAATTTACAAACTATAATAGATTTACAGAGTCTAAAGTAGAAGATGTCTGTATAGAATCTATGAAGAAAGCTGTGGAAGAGACAGTAATAGAAAACATTAGTAATAGAGGCTTGACTGCACCATTTGATGGTACCTAGCGTAAATGAGGACACACATCTCTTCGAGGTGTAGCATCTGCCACCACAATGTACACAGGAAAAGTTTTAGATGTAGTGGCATTATCTAAATACAGAGTGTTTCACAATGAATGTATGGGTTCTAAGGCTCTGTAGAATTTATTACATTCAACTTAAAATTATAAATAATGTATCAAATGAAAGAGCAGCTGAAATAGTATTTCTTACAAGTGTTCAATGTGACCACCATTTTTCTGACATCCAGTTGGTATGGGAGTTCTTCCTGAACCTTGATCAATGGGTCTCATATAATTGTTCCAATGATGCTGTTTCTAAAGTCAGGTGGCTCGGTGGGTAGCAGAGACACATACACAAGATTCATTATGAATCTCCAAAAGTAAAAGTCATGTTGAGTCAGCTCTTGTGTGAATGTGGAGGTCATGCAAAACAAGATCTGTCATTCATCCCCTTACGGTACATCCGACATTAAGGTACAACATCATTTAACCAATCGCGCACTGAGTTATGCCAATGAGGAGGCACACCAACCTGCTGCCAAATAAAGTTCTGTTGTTCAGATTCTTTCATTTGAGGAAAAGAGCCACAACTCTTGAGCATCAAGATGAGTAACACCAGTTATAGTTGCTTCACTGAAAAAGAAAAGTTCATAAGCTTTCTGCTGGGATACAGCACAGAAAAATTCAGCTTAGGATAGTCTCTTTCAAACAATAATATTTCATGGGGACTTGTTAACCCCCAGATTTACACATTACTTGTGTTCACATTTCCATTTAAGTGAAATGTCGATTCATCACTGAAGTCGAAACGATCCAGAAAATCTTCATTGCCATGCAGCAATGTTTCGTTTGCAAAGTTGGCACTTAAACCATCGCCTGTAGGCTTTAGAGCTTGTAATAACTGGAAATGATAAGGACGTAGTTGCAAGCGCCTCCTTAAAAGTCTCCGCACAGATGTCACTGGAGCTGCTAATTCACGACCAGCCTTCCGAACTGGTTTCTTGAGGCTATGCGTGAAAGGCTCTCACTCATTCAGCACGTTCTTCAGTCACTCTTGGCTCATTTTATTCAATTCCCTTTGCATACAGATGCACAAACAAAACTGTTTGAGTTCCTCTTTCTCATTTAGTGTATTATTTAGAATTGTAAGTTGAATGTAATAAATTCTACAAAGCCATAAAAACTTGTATATTCATTTTGAAACACCTTGTATTGCAGGTGTCCACAAAAATACCCCCCCATGAACCATGGACCTTGCCGTTGGTGGGGAGGCTTGTGTGCCTCAACAATACAGATAGCCGTACCATAGGTGCAACCACAATGGAGGGGTATCTGTTGAGAGGCCATACAAACATGTGGTTCCTGAAGAGGGGCAGCAGCCTTTTCAGTAGTTGCAGGGGTAACGGTCTGGATGATTGACTGATCTGGCCTTGTAACATTAACTAAAACGGCCTTGCTGTTGTGATACTGCGAACGGCTGAAAGCAAGGGGAAACTACGGCCGTAATTTTTCCCGAGGGCATGCAGCTTTACTGTATGGTTAAATGATGATGGCGTCCTCTTGGGTAAAATATTCCGGAGGTAAAATAGTCCCCCATTCGGATCTCCGGGCGGGGACTATTCAGGAGGATGTCGTTATCAGGAGAAAGAAAACTGGTGTTCTACGGATCGGACCGAGGAATGTCAGATCCCTTAATCAGGCAGGTAGGTTAGAAAATTTAAAAAGGGAAATCCATAGCTTAAAGTTAGATATAGTGGGAATTAGTGAAGTTCGGTGGCAGGAGGAAAAAGATTTCTGGTCAGGTGAATACAGGGTTATAAATACAAAATCAAATAGGGGTAATGCAGGAGTAGGTTTAATAATGAATAAAAAAATAGGAGTGTGGGTAAGCTACTACAAACAGCATAGTGAACGTATTATAGTGGCCAAGATAGACATGAAGCCCATGCCTACCACAGTAGTACAAGTTTATATGCCAACTAGCTCTGCTAATGATGAAGAAATTGAAGAAATGTATGATGAGATAAAAGAAATTATTCAGGTAGTGAAGGGAGACGAAAATTTAATAGTCATGGGTGACTGGAATTCGACAGTAGGAAAAGGGAGAGAAGGAAACATAGTAGGTGAATATGGATTGGGGCTAAGAAATGAAAGAGGAAGCCGTAGAATTTTGCACAGAGCATAACTTAGTCATAGCTAACACTTGGTTCAAGAATCATAAAAGAAGGTTGTATACCTGGAAGAATCCTTGAGATACTAAAAGGTATCAGATAGATTATATAATGGTAAGACAGAGATTGAGGAACCAGGTTTTAAATTTTAGGACATTTACAGGGGCAGATGTGGACTCTGACCACAATCTATTGGTAATGAACTGTAGATTAAAACAGAAGAAACTGCAAAAAGGTGGGAATTTAAGGAGATGGGACCTAGATAAGCCGAAAGAACCAGAGGTTTTACAGAATTTCAAGGAGAGCGTAAGGGAACAACTGACAGGAATGGGGGAAAGAAATACAGTAGAAGACGAATGGGTAGTTCTGCGGGATGAAGTAGTGAAGACAGCAGAGGATCAAGTAGGTAAAAAGACGAGGGCTAGTAGAAAGCCATGGGTAACAGAAGAAATATTGAATTTAATTGATGAAAGGAGAAAATATAAGAATGCAGTAAATGAAGCAGGCAAAAAGGAATACAAACGTCTCAAAAATGAGATCGACAGGAAGTGCAAAATGGCTAAGCAGGCATGGCTAGAGGACAAATTTAAGGATGTAGAGGCTTATCTCACTAGGGGGTAAGACAGATACTGCCTACAGGAAAATTAGAGAGACCTTTGTAGAAAAGAGAGCCACTTGTATGGAAATCAAGAGCTCAGATGGAAACCCAGTTCTAAGCAAAGAGGGAAAAGCAGAAAGGTGGAAGGAGTATATAGAGGGTCTATACAAGGGCGATGTACTTGAGGACAATATTAGGGAAATGGAAGAGGATGTAGATGAAGATGAAATGGAGATACGGTACTGCGTGAAGACTTTGACAGATTACTGAAAGACCTGAGTCGAAACAAGGCCTCGGGAGTAGACAACATTCCATTAGAACTACTGACGGCCTCGGGAGAGCCAGTCCTGACAAAACTCTACCATCTGGTGAGCAAGATGTATGAGACAGGCGAAATACCCTCAGACTTCAAGAAGAATATAATAATTCCAATCCCAAAGAAAGCAGATGTTGACAGATGTGAAAATTACCGAACTATCAGTTTAATAAGTCACAGCTGCAAAATACTAACGCGAATTCTGTACAGACAAATGGAAAAACTGGTAGAAGCCGACTTCGGCGAAGATCACTTTGGATTCCGTAGAAATGCTGGAACACGTGAGGCAATACTGACCTTATGACTTATCTTAGAAGGAAGATTAAGGAAAGGCAAACCAACGTTTCTAGCATTTGTAGACTTAGAGAAAGCTTTTGACAATGTTGACTGGAATACTCTCTTTCAAATTCTAAAGGTGGCAGGGGTAAAATACAGGGAGCGAAAGGCTATTTACAATTTGTACAGAAAGCAGATGGCAGTTATAAGAGTCAAGGGACATGAAAGGGAAGCAGTGGTTGGGAAGGGAGTGAGACAGAGTTGTAGCCTCTCCCCGATGCTATTCGATCTGTATATTGAGCAAGCAGTAAAGGAAACAAAAGAAAAGTTCGGAGTAGGTATTAAAATCCATGGAGAAGAAATAAAAACTTTGAGGTTCGCCGATGACATTGTAATTCTGTCAGAGACAGCAAAGGACTTGGAAGAGCAGTTGAACGGAATGGACAGTGTCTTGAAAGGAGGATATAAGATGAATATCAACAAAAGCAAAACGAGGATAATGGAATGTAGTCGAATTAAGTCAGGTGATGCTGAGTGAATTAGATTAGGAAATGAGACACTTAAAGCAGTAAAGGAGTTATGCTATTTGGGGAGCAAAATAACTGATGATGGTCAAAATAGAGAGGATATAAAATGTAGACTGGCAACGGCAGGGAAAGCGTTTCTGAAGAAGAGAAATTTGTTAACATCGAGTATAGATTTCAGTGTCAGGAAGTTGTTTCTGAAAGTATTTGTATGGAGTGTAGCCATGTATGGAAGTGAAACATGGGCAATAAATAGTTTGGACAAGAAGAGAATAGAAACTTTTGAAATGTGGTGCTACAGAACTAATGAGGAGGTATTGAATAGGATTGGGGAGAAGAGATGTTTGTGGCACAACTTGACAAGAAGAAGGGATCACTTGGTAGGACATGTCCTGAGGCATCAAGGGATCACAAATTTAGCATTTGAGGGCAGTGTGGAGGGTAAAAATCGTACAGGGAGACCAAGAGGTGAATTCACTAAGCAGATTCAGAAGAATGTAGGTTGTAGTAGGTACTGGGAGATGAAGGAGCTTGCACAGGATAGATTAGCATGGCGAGCTGCATCAAACCAGTCTCAGGACTGAAGACCACAACATCAACAATACAAAAAATAAAGGTACACATGAAAATAACTGCACAGCTAACTATAGTGGCAATATTGGGAGAATGGAAGTGGCTGGTGTTGCTTGTATATTTCAGTGTTCTGTTGCATATGATAAAGTGCAATATGTGAATTAACTTGGTGATGGTAATTCTAAAAGTTTCAAATATATTCAAGAACTGAAGCCCTATTGTGATGATGTTGTAGTGCAGTACTGGACCCGTGCAGAAGGGCTCAAGACTGTGGCAACTGAAAGCTTTGTACAAAAAATAAAAACTCAGCGATGGTACAGGATTAGATGGGAAGGGAAGGTTAACTGACAGTGTATTTGACATAATACAGAACTATTATGGAACGGCTATTAGGCAAAACACACACAGTCTCGATGAAATGAAGAAGACTGTTTGGACACTTTTTTTTCATACCTTTTCAACCGATGAAAGTCCCCATCATTACTGTTGTTCCAAAGGAGAAAACAGTTGGTGTAAGTACAATAAGGGATTGCTAAGTGGTGAAGTATACACTAATAAACATAGTCTATCTGATGTGGTAATGAAGGTGATAAAATCTATCTTCAGAGACTTAGCAGCACTTGAACTGTTGAAAAAGTGTGTTCATGGAAAACTGAAAACCACAATAAAAGTGTAAATAGTGTTATACGGTCAACAATCCCCAAGCCTATGTTTGTTGGAATGGAAACACTTCACTTTGGTGTGTATGCTGCTGTTGCTGCTTTCAATGATGGCAACGTTGTAAGGTGCAAAGTAGTTCGAAATATGGAAATGAGGATAGGTTTCAATATGGTATGAATGATGCTTGGTTTAGACATGGAATGTCTTCAGGCTGCTGGCAGGGCTGTAAATAGCCTAGAAACACAAGCTAGAGTAAAAAGGAGGAGGACAAAGAGGAAGTTGGAGGAGGTGTTTGCAGAAGATGAAGATAATAATATGGACGTGGAATGCACTAAAAAGGTAATCCAAACTTTGTGAGAACCAATTTGCTTCAGATTTTCAGGAAATGTTACACAGGCACATCTGTGTAAATTAACACAGCCTTTTTTCCAAAATCCTGTATATTGTTGAATTTATAAACAAAAAATGGCACAAAAAGTAGTGAATTTTTATTAGAAATTAATCTGAAACAACTGAATTCAAATTTTTAAAAATCCCTGTGTTTTGTTGCAGTCAACACTCCAAAAAATAGCCTGTAAAAATTTCAACTTCCTAGGTTAAATGCTTTCTTAGAAAACATGTAATTTATAAGTGCTACTGTAACATTGGAAAGACAGGGCTTTCCGGAGCCCTTAAATGTTTAGAAATCTGAAACAGTGGACTACATAAAATGAAAACAAATAGTATGCTATGAATATAACTTCAGTGAGCCACAGGTGGAATCAGTTATCTTGTACAAATCCCTGGGTGGAACATTTTGTAAGGATGTGAAATGGAATGGTCACATTGCCTCAGTCACAGGTAAAGCAGGTAGCAGACAGAAATGCAATCGGTCTACAAAAGAGACTCCTTACAAATTGCTTGTGTGACCCATTGTATAGTACTGGTCAAGCATGTGGGACCTGTACCAAATAGGAATAACAGGGGATATTAAATGTATACAGAGAAGAGCAGCATGAATGGTCACAGCTTTGTTTGACCCTTGGGAGAGTGTCATAGAGATGTTGAAAACACTGAACTGGCAGACTCCTAAAGACAGGTGAAACCCTACTATCAAAGTTTCAAGAACTAGCTTTAAATTATGGCTCCAGGAATAAACTACAACCCTAGTATTTCTCTCCCATAAAAGAGGTAATTAAACTGTCCTTCTTCCTGTACTCCATGTATGAAAGGAATGGGAAAAAAATAACTGGTACAGTGGGACATACACTCTGCCATGCACTTCACAATAATTTACAGAGTATAGATGTAGATGTAGAAGCAGAATGCCTGCAGCAGCTGCCACTGGAGTTGGATGCTTTCATGCTAACTCTATTTGCTCTGTCAGTCCTACTTGGTACGGATTGCAGACTGATGAGCAATATTCAAGTATTAGCTGAACTCCATCCCTGTTGCATTTCATGGAGGCAGTTCGCAGGCAACTGCTATGAGGTTCATCTCGGATACCCGTTTTCCCATCTTTGAAATGCTTCACCCATCTCCTAACACTGCTAGCACCCATGCAAACATCTCCATAGGCACACAGAAGCCAGAGCTGAATTTCAGCAGCCGATTTTCCCCTCTTTAACAATAAATAATTCAATGACACCATGCTATTGAAATGAAACACTGATGTGTGCCACTTCGAAAGTACTGCCTGTGGTCACGTGACAGATGCTAATGATGTCACAATATGGCAATATGTGGTGGAAAATCTGGAGATTATGACCCTGCAATAATTTTTGTTACATTGATGGAATTTGAATTTTAACAATGGGTTGCTCATGACTTTCAGTATGACCTTCACAGCTGCTTCCAGTGATTGTTCTGCACCCATATAATCGTATAATAAATGATCTTTCTGTCAAAGTATACGCAATACTTTTCATATGTTTAATTTGAGGATTAATTGCCAATCCCTGCAACAAGCATCAGTGCTCTGCATGCCTTCCTGCATTTCGCTACTGTTTTCTACACTGTCACTTCTCTGTATAAAATAGCATCATGTGGAAAAAGCCTCTTGGAACTTTCGACATTATCTCCTAGGTCATTTATATACGGGGTGTCCCACAAGGAATGATCGACGTTCAGGGATATCATTAATGGTCATTTGAAGCAAACAATTTGATATGACACATGCCTTATTCCAAATGGGTTCTGAGATAGAGCATTTGTAATGTATGTTGGTATTTGGGCTAGTGGTGCACATGTATGTGTCTTATTGACCACACCTCTTTGATGTTTTACTGTAGGCCAAATTACAGAATCTTCATTAGTGTATGTGTGTGGCGCTTTAGCCAGCATTTGTGACAATACAGTTGACCGATGCTTCTCACTGATACACTCTCAATCCCCTGTGCTTCTTCGCTCACATCACACTGTGGACAATTATGGGTTCAGTGGACTAGTTTAGTAGCAAATGACAATCAAAGCAAAGAGGTTGAAAGCAATGAAGTAGATAGGGCTGGAATAAAACATCAAAGGAGTTGAGTGACTAGCACACATATGTGTGTGCCATTAGCTCAAAAACAAATGTACACTAAATGTGTTCTGTCTCAGAAACACATAACATTTTCTGCTTCTAATGAGCATTCCTGTCATATTTGTGAATACTGACCATTCCTCCTGAGAATTTTGTGAAAAGTAATAGTCCTATCAGGACATACATGAAGTTACTTTTACACCTGAAGAGTTATTGTTGTTGTAGTCTTCAGTCCAGAGACTGGTTTGAAACAGCTCTCCATTCTACCCTACCCTGTGCAAGCTTCTTCATCTCCAAGTACCTACTGCAATCTACATACTTCTGAATCTGCTTAGTGTATTAAGGGGCTCCGGAACGCCCTATACTTGCAATGTTAAAATAACGCTTATAAATTACATCTTTCCTCACAAAGTATTTGAGGTAGGAAGTTGAACTTTTTACAGATTATTTATTGGAATATGGGCTACAACTTAACACAGGGATTTTACAAAATTTTAGTTCAGTTATTAAAGATGATTTTTTTTTTCAATTGTAATGAAAATTCACAACTTTTTTTGCAATTTTTTATTTATATATTCAAAAATATACAGTTTTTTGGAAAAAGGCTGTATTAAATTATGCAGAAGGTACTGTGTAACATTTACTGAAAGTTTGAAACAAATATGTTTGGAAGATCCTTAGAAAACATGTAATTAGTATGAGAAAATAAAAGTTTTGGGAATCGAGCGACAAAGATTGGATTAACTTTTTAGTGCATTCCAGGTCCATAGGATGGATTATCTTCATCCTCTGCAAACTCCTCCTCCAGCTTCCTCTTGTTCCTCCTCCTGTTTACTCTTGCTTGTATTTCTTGACTCTTTACAGCCCTGTCTGCAGCCCGAAGGCGTTCCTTGTCTAAAGCAAGCATCGCTTGTACCATGTTAGAACCTATCTTCATTCCCATATTTCCAAATCCCTTGCACCTTACAATGTTGCCATCATTGAAAGTCGCAACAGCATCATACACGCCAAAGTGAAGTGTTTCTATTCCAACAAATACAGTCTTGGGGATTCTCGACCATATAACACTATTTACACTTTCATTGGGGTTTTGAGTTTTTCCGTGAACAGTTCAGGTGCTGCTAAGTCTCTGAAAATAGGTTTTATCACCTCCATTGTTGCATGAGGCAGACTATGCTTCTGAGTGTACACTTCACCAGTTAGCAATCCTTTGTTATATTTACACCAACTGTCTTCTTCTTTGGGACACAAGCTATGTTGGGGATTTTCATCAGTTGAAGAAGTATGAAAAAAAAAGAGCCCAAACAGCCGTCTTCATTTCATTGACAATTTGTGTATTTTGCCTAATAGCCATTCCATAATAGTTCTGTATTTTGTCAATTACACTGTCAGTTAACCTTCCCTTTCCATCCAACCCTTTACCATCACTGAGTTTTTGTTTTTTGTACGAAGCTTTCAGTCGCCGAAGTCTTGTTCCCATTCGCTTCTGTACGTGTCCAATACACTCAAATTTCTGCACTACAACATCATCACCATAGGGCTTCAGTCCTTGAACATGTTTGAAACTTTTAGAATCACCGTCACCAAGGTAATTAACATATCGCACTTTATCACACGCCTCAGAACGCTGGAATATACTGGCAACACCAGCCACTTCCATTCCTCCACTACTGCCGCTATAGTTAGCTTTGCAATTATTTTCATGTGTACCTTTATATTTTTGTGGACATCTACAATACTTTGATATTACTGCTACATCTAAAACTTTCCCTGTATACATACTGGTGGCAGATACTACACCATGAAGAGATGTGTGTCCCCGTTTATGCCAGGTACCATCGAACGCTGCAGTCAAATCTCTGTTACCATTATTTTCCATTACTGCCTCTTCCACAGTGTTCTTCATAGATTCTATACAGACATCTTCTACTTTAGACCCTATTAATTTATTATAGGTCGTAAACTTGGTTGGGGGGTTTGGAAGATTCATGATGCCACAGAAAATTGCACCTGCAGTAGCACCCTTACCAACTGAACGCAAGGAATAAACAAATCTAATGTTGTGTTCGTAGATTTTGCTACCATTTTCTTCAGTTGCAGTTACTGCAACACTGTTCCAAAAGGTGGTCATGTATGAACACTTATCACATTTCAGTTGTATTTCACTAGCACGTCCTACGTGCTTTATTATGGAGAGTTCCAGACCAACTTCACTACAATGAATACATCTTACACAGTTTGAAAAAATTCCTTTGAGAACCGACATATCAAATATTTCATTCACATCCGATTCACCCATAAAACATTCATAGTTTTACACTCATTGAACCAAGCTTCTTCTGTGAAGTATTTTCTTTCTCACTTTGACTGCTATGGGCAGGTGTACTTGAGAGGTTAGGTTCACTCACTTGGTTATCGTCTTTATTGTTTACAGTAATAACACATACCTTTGGCTTTCCAACATTTCTCCTTTTCTTAAAAGCCTTCAGAGGATTTCTAATAACTTTACTTTTACTCATTATTATACTTCAACAAAACAGAGACTCAAGAAACAGAATTAATTACGAATATTTTTGAGATAATGACAGAGTAAATAAACATGAAACAATCGACAATCACACCAGCGATATATATTGAACCATCACAGGTTAGCCACAACACATACTTTATCTCACATCACTAAAATGTACCTGATGAACACGGACGTTAATAATAACACCATTTGAC
This sequence comes from Schistocerca nitens, assembly GCF_023898315.1. Lineage (NCBI taxonomy): Eukaryota > Metazoa > Arthropoda > Insecta > Orthoptera > Acrididae > Schistocerca > Schistocerca nitens. Next base: position 27,235,572 of record NC_064618.1, read on the forward strand.
AGCAGTTTAACAGCGCCACAGTGGGTCACGCCCATGTAGAACACATTTCAAAAAAAATTTAAAAATAGTTGTTGTCTTCGGAATTGAATAAATTATATATCTATTAAAAGGTAATAGTCTGCAGATTCAGAAAACACAAAAAAGTAAAAATTGAACTTTTCATGATTTTGAGCCTTTCCGGAGCCCCTTCATCTCTTGGTCTCCCTCTACAATTTTTACCCTCCACACTGCCCTACAGTACTAAATTGGTGGTCCCTTGATGTCTCAGAACATGTCCTACCAACCAACTGCTTCTTCTAGTCAAGTTGTGCAACAAATTCCTCTTCTCCCCAGTTCTATTCAGTACCTCCTCATTAGTTACATGATCTATCCATCTAATCTTCAGCATTATTCTGTAACACCACATTTCAAAAGCCTCTATTCTCTTCTTGCCTAAACTATTTATCGTCCATGTTTGACTTCCATACATGGCTACACTCCATACAAATACTTTCAGGAAAGACTTCCTGACATTTAAATCTATATTTGATGATTTTTCATCTTCAGAAATGATTTTCTTGCCATTGCCAGTCTACATTTAATATTCTCTCTACTTCGACCATCATCAGTTATTTTGCTCCCCGAATAGCAAAACTCATACACTACTTTATGTGTCTCATTTCCTAATCTAATTCCCTCATCATCACCTGATTTAATTCGACTTCATTTCATTATCCTCATTTTGCTTTTGTTATTGATCATCTTATATCCTCCATTCAAGACACTGTCCATTCCGTTCAACTGCTCTTCCAGGTTCTTTGTTGTCTCTGACAGAATTACAGTGTCATTGGCAAACCTCAGAGTTTTCATTTCTTCTCCCTAGATTTTAATTCCTACTCCAAATTTTTCTTTTGTTTACTTTACTGCTTGCTCAGTATAAGGATTGAATAACATTTGGGATAGGCTACAACCCTGTCTCACTCCCTTCCCAACCATTGCTTCCCTTTCATGCCCCTTGACTCTTAATTACTGCCATCTGGTTTCTGTACAAATTGTAAATAGCCTTTCGTTTCCTCTATGTGACTCCTGCCACCTTCAGAATCTGAAAGAGCATTCCAGTCAATGCTGTGAAAAGCTTTCTCTAAGTCTACAAATTCCAGAAATGTAGGTTTGCCTTTCCTTAATCTAATTCCATAAACGTAGGTTTGCCTTTCCTTAATCTATCTTCTAAGATAAGTCGTAGGATCAGTATTGCCTCACATGCTCCAACATTTCAACAGAATCCAAACTGATCTTCCCCAAAGTTGGCTTCTACGAGTTTTCCTATTTGTATGTAAAGAATTTGTGTTAGTATTTTGCAGCCATGACTTATTAAACTGATAGTTCGATAATTTCCACACCTGTCAACACCTGCTTTCTTTGGGATTGGAATTATTATATTCTTCCTGAAGTCTGAGAGTATTTCACCTGTCTCATACAACTTGCCCACCAGATGGTACAGTTTTGTCATGGCTGGCTCTCCCAAGACTATCAGCAGTTCTAATGGAATGTTGTCTACTCCTGGGCCTTGTTTAGAGTTATTACTGTTCAGAATGACATATCTTATTGATATAAGGGGTGTCTGTTTATTGGTCACATGTTCTGTTTGCTAAGAAGTCAGTCTGATAATCCATAGACAAATATTTTGTTAATTAAATGGCATTGTGGAACTGTATCAAATGTCTTCCAGAAGTTGAGGAACAGAGCATCAACCTAGGTGCCTGTATCTACTGCTTTTTGGGTCTTGTGAGCTGGGTTTACATGATCATGTTTTTGGACCCCGCATTGATTCCTACCAAGAAGATAAATTGTAAGTTCTAAATACTGTAATTACTCCAAAATTCTAAATCAGATTTTGAAGAGTGAGACATCATTGAATTCGCCTTTTTTAGAACTACGATACTGGCAGAAGTATGGTAGCTCTGTTTGAAAAACCAAAGGTGATACCAATATCTCTGTAAGTAATACATGTATGAAAACAGACATTTAGTGAGGACATTTCCACTGCTCATCTGGGTGTCAACAGAATTATATAATATTTGCAATGACATGCTTAGATAAATCATTCTGCAGCATAAGAACTGAAGTATGCCACTTATGATTGAGCCTATGTGTTCATTCCAGTTAACGTCCCCACAAACTGTTATACGCATACATTTGTGTTAGTTGCCTAGTAACAGCTGTGACTGTTATAGTCATAGGATTACACTTTTATGCATTTTCTGAAGTTTAGAATTTTTCATTGCTGACCACTTACAACAAATTGCATCTTTGCACCATTTTGAAATCATATTAAGGTCTGATGGGATATTTGTGCAGCTTTTCCTGATAGAATTTCGTTAGAGATAACTGCATCATAATTATGCAAAAAGTCTTTGGTTACTATTAATGTTGTCTGCCAAATCATTAACATACAATACTAGCTTAGTACCCACTACTTCATTTGTGTGGACTGTATGGACTGCAAAGGTGTTTTTCATCTTTCCTTAATCGAATTTTTATGTTGTTCACAAATAGTACATGCCATAGAAGCATGATACTTTCCATAGGTAATTCTGACCACCAAGCAGTTCCGGTAGCTGAAGTCCGAGGTTTTTTTTAATCATGCCTTTTGCTTTCTTGTAGAGAGATTGCCATAAAAACTTTCATCCCCTAATAAATATTTCTTTATATCTAACTGAGAAGTGAAATAACCATTTTATAGACTTACTTTAAAACTTTTTTAAAATAATGAAATATTTCTTAACAATTTTTCATCCCCTATTTCACCCTGTTTTGGGTTGAATTTTCAAAAAGAGTGAAACAAACAGTATTTTATTTCTAGCAGAGATGCTAAATGCAAGCTTTCATGGATTTAGCTCTGAGAATGCAATCATAATGAAATAAAACTTTTCATCCCCTATTTTACTCCCTTAGAGGGACGAATTTCCAATAACACCGATGTATTTTTTTACTTATGACTGAGAAGACAAATACCAGTTTTCATATATGTAGCTTTAAAAATGCCCTAGTAATTCTTTAACAATGATTTATTTTCAAAAATACTTTCACTCACTATTTTACCCCTTTAATGGTTGAATTTCCAAAAATTATAAAACACTTATTTTCTTTTTATTTCTGACTAAGGAACCAAAACCTAGTTTTTGTAGCTCTGGCTTCAAAATTGCCTTAGTGGTGATATATTTTCAAAGAGCTTTTCATCCTCTATTTCACTTCTGTAGGAGTGAAATTTCAAACAATCCCTTCTTAAACATTGCCTACAGTATAATAACCAAACCACCTCCAAATTTCAAGTTTCTGTCACTAGTGGTTTGGGCTACAATGAGGATGAGGAGTCAGTCAACCACTCTGGCCCTTTTTACTCAACCCCCCCCCCCCCCCTTCGGGGGTTGAATTTCTAAAACAAGTGGAACACATATTTTTTCATTTCCAACCAAGAAGCCAAACACCAATTTTCAAAGATTTAGCTGTGAAAATGCTTTCACAATGAAATATTTTCATAAAACTTTTCAGCCCCTTAGGTGTTGAATTTCCAAAAACAATGAAACACATATTTTATTTCCAAACAAGAAGACAAACACCAATTTTCACAGATGTAGCTTCAGCAATACCATAGCAGTTCTTTAACAATGATTTATTTTCGAAAAAATTGCTCACCCACTATTTCACCACTATAGGTGTCAAATTTCCAAAAATGCTGAAACACGTATTTATTCACTTCTGACTAAGAAACCAAATATCAATTTTCATATATCTAGCTCCAATATTGACTTAAAAGTGACATATTTTCAAAAAACCTTTCAAGCCATATCGCTCCCCCTTAGGGGTGGAATTTCAAAAAATCCTCTCTTAAACAACATCTACAGCATAAGACAAACACCTTCTCCAAATACCTAGTTTCCACTGTTAGCTGTGTGGAACAGGTGGTGATGAGTCAGTTAGCCAGTCAGGACCTTGCCTCTTATACATGTGGATGAACAAAAAAGGTCCAACCACACGTCTTTGGGACACATATGACAAAACTTCTACATTTGTTGATGATTTTTCACCCAAGAGAGCATGCTGCACTCTCCATATGAAGAAATTCTCAATTCATCACAAATTTTGTTTGAATGTCACACAATCATACTTCTCATAGTAAGCATAATAAGCATACTGAGTGAAATCCGCTTTGGAAATCAAGAAATACTGTATCTACATTTCTCCCTATATCAATGGGGCTGTACGAATACACTGGCAAACACTTTTCCTTCAAATTTCAAAACTTGAGCTTCGTAATTTCTGAATAAAATATGAAGCAAGAGCTTTAGCTTGTGGGGACAAAATGGAGAAAAAAGCTTTTCCTTTGCCTTGAGCTCTGGCTTTAGAATCAGATAAACTGTATGAAAAAGAGAAACTCTGACTTCATTCTGCAAGCAATAGCTTCAAAAATGGGAAGGCTGGTCAACAGTAGACTCATGTTTCCAGAATGCAGATATAGCTCAACTAGAAAGCATGCGTACACCATGAAAAATGCTACAGGCCACATCAGTGCCCACTAGGAGAGCATTATACAACTCTTTATCGTTTCAGCGAAGAAAATGTTAAACAGGCTGTGAATCTTTTTCTGCCAGGTACAGGAGAAAGAAGAGATGGAATACTATTGTCAGAACTGAAGATGAATATTTTCCTTCAGTATGTAGCTGATCTAGGATTTCAGACCACCATAGCAGCAGAAATGGGTGTTCATCAAACTACAGAGAATAAAACAGTGAATAGAGTTTGTAAGAAGATAATGGAAAAAGCTGACTTGATCAAATTTCCATTGCCACCACATGATGTTATTGTAGCAAAAACGAGTAGCTAGAAAAAAGTAATTTTTCAGGTACTATAGGCGTAATTGACCATATGTACACGTGAATTCTGAGATGTATGCAGTATGACGATGAACACAGGAATGGAAAGGATTATGCTACTATAAATGTGCACATTACATGCAATGGAAGGGAACGGCTTACTAGCATTAAGGCTAACTGATGTGGGTCAGTGCATGACAATCGAAAGTGAAGACATTCAAGTGTCAGGGTGTTACGAAGCAAGCTGGGATTCTTTACTTGCTCTCTTGTTTTGCCATCTGCCTCCTTAAATTCATTTTATTTTCATTTTTGCCTAATTATCATTAACATGCATGAGTATAATCTGCATTTCTGTAAAACAAGAAAAGTTGGCTCTCAGTCTTAAGAAATATAGCACCAGGTCTAATTTTGTGCTTAGTTTTGTGTGTGTAATTAATTTCCTTATTTATTTTGACCGTTCCTAGTTAATGTCTTTTGTTATGGGGTGAAATCAGTAATTCTTTTGTGACTTAGATCCTATTGTTGACTCATAAACAAATATAAATTGTGTAATAATTATAAGCATTTGGAAGAAGAACTACTAGGATTCTTAAAGTATTTATTTGGCTCTATTCAAAATCATATCAGCAAAGCCAGCCCTTAATTAATTCTGAAATAATTACCAGATTTGTCAAACATATTGTTTGTATAACTATATCTGTTAAGTTCATTATTTAAACAAATAATATGGCCTATTACTTTTGTGATAGAAGAAACTGTTAAAAAGCAGAAATTTTTTGATGTTTCAGTTAATTGAATGAGTTATGTTTTAACTGTAATTTCTATAACTTAAACATCGAACAGTATATAGTTTCAGTGCCTATCATTGTGAGGATATATAAAGAACCAATTTTTTGTCCCAAGACAGTGTGTTAGAACAATTAATGATAATGTCTGTTCAATTTATTTGTGAAATAGTGTCACACACACTGTATTATTCTGCAAGAACTGTGAACTGTATGGTTAGGTTTTTACTGCTCTAGATGCTCAACAGCAAACTATTGTAGAGGTATGCTGATGTTGCCTGCAACCTATTAATGAGATTTATCAACATCTACCAATAGTGAAGTGGCCATATAATTGTGTAATATTGGGGGGTTGTGAACAGTGAAAGTAAAGAACTGAGAAACACAATTGTGCAATTGTCAGCTACATCTTTTACAGCATTCAGTGTTCAACTTCCACCACCCATTTTTCAGCCAGTATAACAAACAGTACATCAACACCATGGACTACCAATGAAGAAATAAAGCAGGCAAATGTCACAAGGGAGGTGTGAACTGAATTTTAAGAACACTGTTGTTTTGGGTGATGAAGGCTATGGCCTAGAGCCCTTCTTGATCACCTCTCTCTCTCTCTCTCTCTCTCTCTCTCTCTCTCTCTCTCTCTCTCTCTCCCCACCAATTGTAATCCAACACAGAGATGAGTCACTAAACATTCAACACATTTCTTTGTTTAAAAAAAAAAAAAAAAGAGGGGCATGACAGAGTGTTGTTTTGGTCAGGTAAGGAGGTGGTTTCCTATTTTTGAGGTTTATGTGTAGAGTTTCATTATCAAATGTTCCAACAACTATAGCTTGCTGCTTTGTACTGTATAATGTTACAAATCATCTACAGTATGCAGTATGAAGATTTTCAAGATACTGCACAGCATTTCCATGATGATGGTGAGAATGGAGAGGAACCTGTAATTGAGAGGGAAACTCTTTAGAGAGGACAGGAAGAAAGCAACAAATTACAGCTCTAATACAAAATGCAGGATTCTGAATTATTTTATTTATGAAAACATACAAAATTATTCATCATCTACTACAAGCTATTGGTACCAAGTTCTAAAGAACAGTATATATACATTAAAACTATTTTCATTTTCCTCCTCTTTAGCACTATTTTCGTAGTTCATGTTTGTGCTAAAGAATAATGCAAAGATAATTTAATTATCATAGTTTCTCTTTCCATTTGCATGTTTGCCTGTGTAAGTCTATGGTACTGAGCACCTTTGTCTCAGCTGTTTCTGGTCAATGTTTTGCTCTCTTCAAGTATAGTGGCCTGTAACATGAACTTGCTGTAGACAAGGAGTTGGTTGCTTCCGGAAGTTATGATTTCTCTAATAATTGAGGACTAATAATTCAGGATAGGTTTCTAAAGCCACACTTAAGAACACTGTTGTGCTTTCTGCACATATCGAGTGTTCATCTGAAATCAGATGAGGAGACCTTTAATTTACATCACATGCGCTCACATAGAACAAAGAAAGTGCAAGGGAAAAGGAGGAAAAGTTAAAGGTTACTCATACTGCATGAAGCAAAAGCTTCACTTCTTACTTTTGCTTGCAAGTAAATGCTCTGACTTCTACCTTTATCTTCCAAGCTTGTGCTTCAGATTTATTCATATGGCTCCATGACCTTCAGGATGTCACACAAGAAAAGTCATGTTTCAGATGTGCAGTGTTTTTGGAATATGATCATTCTGTTCAGGATACTTCATTGTGTTTGAGGTCAGATGTGTTCTAGGATTCTACAACAGATGGATGTGTTGTGATTCGCCGATCTTTCAAAGTGCCGCCACGCACTTACGTGCGTCCTCTACATGCGGCACTGTCTGCCAGCCGTGCAGCAGCAGCGCCACCTAAGCGGCCAGCCAGCCAGCAACCACTAGACTCGGACTCAGTTATGATTTGACTGTTAAAGTGTACACACATCTTACTCTGTTTACTTGATCTGTGACTTTCATGTATTGCGTCTTCCTTGAAATATATTTGTTCAACTTGAAGTTATAACAATTGGCGACGAGGATGGGATTTTTCTTTTCCATCGTTGACCCACATGTTTCCATGGCTACTTTAGAGCAACTATTGCAAGGTCTCATAGAACAGCATGCACTCGGCTTCCCATTCGATTGTGGATGAAAGGGGGGAGAGCAAACGTGCCGAATACCGAAGCGCCTACAAAAATCCTGGAAGGTCTGCGAAATAAACTGAGGTCCATTGTCCGAGACCAGGGTGACTGGCAGACCTCCCACAGAAAAGATTTTTGCTAGTGCCTGGATTGCAACTTCTGAAGTGGTTGAGGAGCAGTGAACCACATATGGAAATCGGGAATAAGCATCAATGACAATGAGCCAAAAGCCATTGAGAAACGGGCCCACAAAATTGATGTGAACACATTCCCATGCCTGGATTGCAGGCGGCCATGAAGAGAACGCTGACCTGGGAGATGCCTGTTGGCTCGCACACTGGGAACAGGCAGCCACCAAGTGCTCAATTTCTCTGTCAATACTGGTCCAGTACACATGTCTGCGAGCCAAGGTTTTGGTACGGGAAACACCCCAGTGCCCCTCATGTAATAACGTGAGGACTTCCCTATGCAAACTTGCAGGAACAACCACACGAGGAGCTGTATCATCGGTGACCAGAAGGAGAACTCCTTCCAACATGGAGAGGCGGTCTCATAGAACAAAATAATTACGAAGAGGGTCCGAGGCCCAGCCTGGAGGTCGGGATGACCACACGTGCTGAATAAGGCAAACTACTTGCCGGAGAACCGGGTCAGCTGCCGTTTCCCTGGCGACTCTAGAACTAGTGATCGGAAAGCCATCAACCGCTTGGCGGGATGCCACATCCAAATGAAAACACATAATCTCTTCACGATCGAACTTAGGATCCGGGCCCACCGGAAAACGGGAAAGAGCGTTTGCGTTGGCATGCTGTCCGGTAGGGTGAAAATGAATGTCATAATGGTACTTAGACAGGAACAAGGCCCAGCGCTGTAGTCTGTGGACTGCCCTATCCAGAATCTGAGAGGCGGGGCCAAATAACAGTATTAACGGCTTATGGTCAGTGATTAACTGAAACTCCATGCCATACAAGAAAGGGTGAAACTAGGTAACAGCGTAGACAATGGCCAAAGCCTCTTTTTCCACCTGGGAGTAATGGGCCTGTGCGGGACTAAGAGTTTTAGATGCAAACGCCAGTGGCTGCTCGGAACCATCCATGTTGCAATGGACCAGGTCGGCCCCCACCCCAAACTGTGAAGCATTCGTAGCCAGGACCAACAGCTAATGGGGGTCAAAAGTAGCCAAACAAGTCGCTGATGTGAGGAGGCCCTTCAACAAGGTGAACGCTCGCTCGCATGCAGGTGACCAATCAAAAGGAACACCCTTGCGCAGAAGGCAGTACAGGGTGTGGGCGATGGTGGAAGCCCAGGGAATGAACCGGTGGTAGGCAATCTTGCATAAAAAAGCTTGTAAGCCCTTCAGCGAAGTGGGCTGTGGTAGGTCAACGATAACTTGGACCAAATTTCCTAGCGGCTGGACGCTGTGCTGAGAGATTGTGTAGCCCACATACTCAATGGACGATTGGAAGAAGTTTGACTTATGCAGGTTGCATCGCAAGCCTACGGACCTGAATTTGAGAAAGAGGGTGCGAAGGTTGTGCAAGTGTTCCTTCGTGCTGCGGCCCGTGACAATTATGTCGTCCAGGTAATTAATACAATGAGGGATTGTCGACGTGATGTGCTCAAGATAACGCTGGAATATCGCTGGGGCACTGGATATTCCGAAGGCCAACCGCTGGTATTGGTAAAGGCCAAATGGGGTGTTGACAACCGCCAGCCGTTTGGAGTCTTCACCAAGAGGTATCTGATGATAAGCCTCCGAAAGATCGATTTTCGAAAAATATTGGCCTCCCGCCACAGTGGAGAACAATTCATCAGCACGAGGCAAAGGATAGGTGTCCACAACCAATTGGGAATGAATGGTGGCCTTGAAATCGCCACAAAGATGTAATTTTCCCGAGGGTTTCCTGACAATAACGAAGGGTGAAGTCCACTCACTAGAAGAAATGGGAAGAACGACCCCTAGGGCTGTCAGCCGGTCTAGCTCTTCTTTTACCTGAGGGCGGAGAGCCAAGGGGATCTGCCTCGTGCATAGAAAACGCGGGTGAACCGACGCCTTCAATGTTAAGTGAGCTTCAAAGTCTGAAACACGCCCCAGGCCCTCCTCAAAGATATCCAGACAGTCAGAGATCAAAGATTCTAATGGCTGATAGGGAACGTCTTCAGAGACCAACTGTATGGTGTCAGTGATTGAAAAACCAAAAGCTTGAAAGGCATCCAAGCCAAAAAGGTTAGCGGAGCTCGCATCACTGACAACAATAAAAGTAATAGGCTGAGTGACTGATTTGTAAGTCACGTTGGTGGTGAATTGACCCAGTAGGGGAATGAACTGTTTACCATAACCGTGTAGATGCCGGTAAACTGGTGCCAACGGGGGTGACCCAAGGGCGAAGTAAGTTTGTGCATTCAACAAAGAAACTGCTGCACCCGTATCTACTTGCAGTTGTAGTCGGCACTACCAAACCGACACCTCGATAAAGAGTTTGTGTGCCGATGCGTCGGGAGCCTGACCCGATGAAACTTCCTGTCAACGTCCATGTCCTCTGTAACTGCTTCCTTCAATTCTTTTGAGGCCGAGCGGCAAACTTTAGCAATGTGTCCTTTTTTATTACATTTGCGACAAACGGCCCAATGCTGGGGGCACTCTGACCAATCATGATGTATACAGCACGATGCACAGGACAGTAACAGGGGCCGGCGGCCGGAACTCTGTTTACGCGCCGTGCGGGAGTGGCCGCAACAGCCGGATTGTACCGCTCGCACGTCGTCCACCCCGGACACAGTGGACGCGGCTGCGGCCGCGCCGCCCTCAACCGCCGCAACGTCGCACAACGCTTCCAACTGTTGACCTGCGGCATGAGAGACTTCATACGATTGAGCAATGGACAGGACTTCCTCAAGGGAAGGGTCTTCTAACTCCAGGGCCCATTGCTGGACCACCCTATCAGGGGCCGAACGAACAATGACGTCGCGTACCATAACGTGGGCATACGACTCTCGCGACTGCTCCGTGACAAAATGACACTTGCGACTAAGACCGTGCAGGGTAGCGGCCCATGCCCGGTAAGACTGATGGGGCTGCTTCTTGCGTTGATAGAACTCGACCCTAGCCACCACAACATGCGTGCGGTGGCGATAATATGAAGACAGTAATGAGCACAATGCGTCAAAAGACAAGGACGAGGGTTCCTGCAATGGCGCTAGCTGCCGCAAAACTTGATACAGCGAGGGAGATATCCAAGACAAGAAATGAGCACGACAGACCTCCGCATCGGCAACATGAAACGCCTGGAAATGCTGCTGAAGGCGATGTTTATACACGTCCCAATCCTCCACCGTCTCGTCATACGGGGGAAAGGGAGGAGGGAACTGCGCTGGAGCAGACGGCGTGGAGAGGCAACGCCGTCTGCTGCTCAACCAAAACCCACACTAAATCCTCCATGCCGCGGATAAGCTACGAACCCGGAACAATGACACAATACGTGAAAGAACGACCCTACTCGTCGCCAATTGTGTAGTAACATGGTTCACGTTTTCCGTCGCACTTCACAGCAGACCGGGAACTGTCTCATAGGGCACGGCCCGTGCTGCCTGAGTTGTTGTAGTTGTTGTTCCGCTGGCAGAGGTCGTGACCGAATTCTCGCGTGCCCTTTGGTGGACGGGACTCTACTTGTGGCAACTACCGTCCGTGACGTGCTGTGCCGATGTCCACCTCCCGCGATCTTTCTGGTGGCTACTGAATGTGACAGCAGCTTAAGTCAGATTCTTAAAGGTGAGATAAAACCTGACAGCAAAAACCTTAGCCAGTAACTGAAGGATTCACCAAGAAGGGTCATTTCAGACAGTGTGAATAAAATTGGGTGAGAAAATGGAGACTGTATGGGCTAGAGGGCTAAATATCTTAAACTTTCTGTTGACAAAGTAGCCTGAGGCCACTTTTGGCAAATGCTGTATGATGTACTCCCCTCGTGTCCACCATTGAGGTGCATTAAATTGTGTTATAAAGTCTGCTTTCCATCAGGAAATTTGAGACTTTGCTAGCGGCTATCTGACTGACCACAAGCATCTGGTGTATGAGATAGGCATATCGATGGCTCATCTCAGATCAGTCAGTAGGACATGCAGAGAGACTACTGGCTGTTATCAGATGATTACCACGACTGCAGTGGGGGCAGTGCTCTCAATGTAGAAGTCTGTTACGATCAATATCTAGTCAGCACAGTCTGATGGCAGGTCTCTGAACGGTTTGGAGAGAAGTAAGCCTTGCCTTGGTGGTCCCCTCGATTGCCCTCAGCTTGCTGAGGACTGTGGTATCCAACCATTCCATACTTCAAGTTTTAGAATTTGACACTGTAGGGCTTCAGGTTCAAATTTGTGTCCTGTGGTATCTTCTTTATCTAAATTTTAAGGGACTAATTTCGTGAATTGCCCACATTACTCCCTGTCCAGATGAATGTTAACTGGTTCTGAGACTGTGGATGTCAACTAATAGTTCTCAGATGTTAGTGATTGAAATGTTTCTAGTGGTGGTACTGAGATATTCCTAGTATGCAGCCAATAGAGCCACTAAAAACCAGGAAGTTCTCTGCTGCAAGAGTTATGTTTTGCAGTGCCTGTAATAGGACCATAAATTTTCCAGTACATACACTGCATGTGCTCAGCAGAGAATGCTTCTCATGCCTCCTTGTGTGCAGCAAAGCACAACTGACACAGTTATTGACTTTCAATCTGTCTGTGTAGATGCATTTCAAATTGGAGTGGTTTTGGAGTTGTTGTTGTTGTAGTCTTCAGTCCTGTGACTGGTTTGATGCAGCTTTCCATGCTACCCTATCCTGTGCAAGTTTCTTCATCTCCCAGTACCTACTGCAACCTACATCCTTCTGAATCTGCCTAGTGTATTCATCTGTTGGTCTCCCTCTATGATTTTTACCCTCCACGTTGCCCTCCAATGCTAAATTTGTGATCTCTTGATGCCTCAGAACATGTCCTACCAACCGGTACCTTCTTCTCGTCAAGTTGTGCCACAAACTCGTCTTCTCCACAATTCTTTTCAATACCTCATCATTAGTTATGTGATCTACCCATCTAATCTTCAGCATTCTTCTGTAGCACCACATTTCGAAAGCTTCTATTCTCTTCCTGTCCAAACTATTTATTGTCCATGTTTCACTTCCATACATGGCTACACTCCATACAAATACTTTCAGGAACGACTTCCTGACACTTAAATCTATACTCGATGTTAACAAATTTCTCTTCTTCAGAAAGGCTTTCCTTGCCATTGCCATTCTACATTTTATATCTTCTCTACTTCGACCATCATCAGTTATTTTGCTCCCCAGATAGCAAAACTCCTTTACTACTTTAAGTGTCTCATTTCCTAATCTAATTCCCTCAGCATCACCCAACTTAATTCGACTACATTCCATTATCCCCATTTTGCTTTTGTTAATGTTCATCTTATATCCTCCTTTCAAGACACTGTCCATTCCATTCAACTGCTCTTCCAAGTCCTTTGCTGTCTCTGACAGAATTACGGTGTCATCGGCGAACCTCTAAGTTTTTATTTCTTCTCCATGGATTCTAATACCTACTCCGAACTTTTCTTTTGTTTCCTTGACTGCTTCGTCAATATACAGATTGAATAACATTGGGGAGAGGCTACAACCCTGTCTCACTCCCTTCCCAACCACTGCTTCCCTTTCATGCCCCTCGACTCTTATAACTGCCATCTGCTTTCTGTACAAATTGTAAATAGCCTTTCGCTCCCTGTATTTTACCCCTGCCACCTTTAGAATTTGAAAGAGAGTATTCCAGTCAACATTGTAAAAAGCTTTCTCTAAGTCTACAAATGCTAGAAACGTAGGTTTGCCTTTCCTTAATCTTTCTTCTAAGATAAGTCGTAAGGTCAGTATTGCCTCACGTGTTCCAATATTTCTACGGAAACCAAACTGATCTTCCCCGAGGTCGGCTTCTACAAGTTTTTCCATTCGTCTGTACAGAATTCACGTTAGTATTTTGCAGCTGTGACTTATTAAACTGATAGTTCGGTAATTTTCACATCTGTCAACACCTGCTTTCTTTGGGATTGGAATTATTATATTCTTCTTGAAGTCTGAGGGTATTTCGCCTGTCTCATACATCTTGCTCACCAGATGGTAGAGTTTTGTCAGGACTGGCTCTTCCAAGGCCATCAGTAGTTCTAATGGAACGTTGTCTACTCCTGGGGCCTTGTTTTGGCTCAGGTCTTTCAGTGCTCTGTCAAACTCTTCACGCAGTATCGTATCTCCCATTTCATCTTCATCTACATCCTCTTCCATTTCTATAATATTGTCCTCAAGTACATCGCCCTCTATATACTCCTTCCACCTTTCTGCCTTCCCTTCTTTGCTTAGAACTGGGTTGCCATCTGAGCTCTTGATATTCATACAAGTGGTTCTCTTCTCTCCAAAGGTCTCTTTAACTTTCCTGTATCTATCTTACCCCTAGTGAGACAAGCCTCTACATCCTTACATTTGTCCTCTAGCCATCCCTGCTTAGCCATTTTGCACTTCCTGTCAATCTCATTTTTGAGACGTTTGTATTCCTTTTTGCCTGCTTCATTTACTGCATTTTTGTATTTTCTCCTGTCATCAATTAAATTCAATATTTCTTCTGTTACCCAAGGATTTCTATTAGCCCTCGTCTTTTTACCTACTTGATCCTCTGCTGCCTTCACTACTTCATCCCTCAGAGCTACCCATTCTTCTTCTACTGTATTTCTTTCCCCCATTCCTGTCAATTGTTCCCTTATGCTCTCCCTGAAATTCTCTACAACCTCTGGTTCTTTCAGCTTATCCAGGTCCCATCTCCTTAAATTCCCAACTTTTCGCAGTTTCTTCAGTTTCAATCTGCAGTTCATAACCAATATATTGTGGTCAGAATCCACATCTGCCCCTGGAAATGTCTTACAATTTAAAACCTGGTTCCTAAATCTCTCTCTTACCATTATATAACCTATCTGATACCTTTTAGTATCTCAAGGATTCTTCCAGGTATACAACCTTCTTTTATGATTCTTGAACCAAGTGTTAGCTATGATTAAGTTGTGCTCTGTGCAAAATTCTACAAGGCGGCTTCCTCTTTCATTTCTTCCCCCCAATCCATATTCACCTACTATGTTTCCTTCTCTCCCTTTTCCTATTGATGAATTCCAGTCACCCATGACTATTAAATTTTCGTCTCCCTTCACTACCTGAATAATTTCTTTTATCTCGTCATACATTTCATCAATTTCTTCATCATCTGCAGAGCTAGTTGGCATATAAACTTGTACTACTGTGGTAGGCATGGGCTTTGTGTCTATCTTGGCCACAATAATGCGTTCACTATGCTGTTTGTAGTAGCTAACCCGCACTCCTATTTTTTTATTCATTATTAAACCTACTCCTGCATTACCCCTATTTGATTTTGTATTTATAACCCTGTCATCACCTGACCAAAAGTCTTGTTCCTCCTGCCACCGAACTTCACTAATTCCCACTATATCTAACTTTAACCTATCCATTTCCCTTTTTAAATTTTCTAACCTACCTGCCCGATTAAGGGATCTGACATTCCACGCTCCGATCCGTAGAATGCCAGTTTTCTTTCTCCTGATAATGACGTCCTCTTCAGTAGTCCCTGCCCGGAGATCCGAATGGGGGACTATTTTACCTCCGGAATATTTTACCCAAGAGGATGCCATCATCATTTAATCATACAGTAAAGCTGCATGTCCTCGGGAAAAATTACGGCTGTAGTTTCCCCTTGCTTTCAGCCGTTCGCAGTACCAGCACAGCAAGGCCGTTTTGGTCAATGTTACAAGGCCAGATCAGTCAAGCATCCAGACTGTTGCCCCTGCAACTACTGAAAAGGCTGCTGCCCCTCTTCAGGATCCACATGTTTGTCTGGCCTCTCCGTTGTGGTTGCACCTACGGTATGGCCATCTGTATCGCTGCGGCACGCAAGCCTCCCCACCAGCGGCAAGGTCCATGGTCCATGGTTCAATCTATCTGATACGTTTTAGTATCACCAGGATTCTTCCATGTATATAACCTTCTTTTATGATTCTTGAACCATGGAGAACTGAATGGAATGGGCATCTGTCTGTATTTTCCTTACACATGGAAGATGTTCATCCAAATCACAAGACTGGGTACACACTAAAGGGGTGTCAAGAGGGGACTCTATGTACACAGATAAGAGGGGCAGGTGTTGGTCATTACACAGAGCCTCTGATTGTACCCCAGCTGGCCTATCTATTTTTGAGTGATTCATAAATAGTCTGAAATGTTTGTTGTGACACAGAGCTGAGTAACACCGACAGGTAGGCATCTGATAGATTATGATGGCAAAGTTTGCCAAGAGTTGCTGGTGTCTAACCCATAGTGGTGTGATGACAGTTTCTGTATGGAAAACTCCAGTTGCCAACCGCACACCACTGTGGTGGACTGGGTCTAACAAGCTCAGTACTGATTGTGGTGATGACCCACAGTCAATACATCCATAGTTCAGGTTGGATAGGATGAAAGATTTGTAGAATTGCAGAATGACTGTGTGGATTGCACCCTATGAGATTCTACTGACAACTCTGAAGGATTAAGTTTCATCATGCAAGATGCCTTTGATGACATAAATGGTAATGATGCTGATTTACTGTAAAATAAAAGCCCCAAAAATCTGAAATTTTCAATGACTGCTAGTAACTGGTTACTGACATAAAGTTCTGTTATGGATGCACACTCATGAGTCAACAAAAGTGTGTGACACAAGTTTTTGGTGCAGAAAATCAACATTCATGACTTCTACTTTCTGTATGGCCTCCTGAATTCAGTACCTCATGGAGTGCAATGATGTAGAACTATATACAGACAATGGTTTTCTGCATATTGCAATAGTGAGACCATGGGCACCACTGCAGTCATGATACCATTGATTGCAGTGGGGAGAGGGCTACACTAAATGCCTCTAACTTTGCCAACTGGTTGAAGACTCATAGAGTTCTCACTTCAATTTCATCTGTTCTAAACTTTCAATTCACTTCACTGTATACTACTTTCTTACATCTTCTTGTATTTCAGTCTACTGTTCATCATTACTAAGCTACAATATGTGCCTATGCCCACTTCTTGGAGTGATTTGCATCTAGAAATGGTTTGTATCTATTTGTCTAATGATGGTGTGCTCAAGCTGATACTGTTGTGCAAGTCCTACTCTTTCCCAAGTATACATTCATCTTGCATGGTTTGGGTAATGTATGCTTGCTACAATCAGAAGAAACTTAGTGCAGGATTATAAAAGACTCCCCTCTTATTTCTTCTCCTCAACCCCTATTAAACAGAAATTCTTTCTACAGTCCTCTCTTTTGCTATGATATTCAAATTACCTTTTTACTAAAAACTTCAGTGTGTGCCTCACCTACTTGCATTATCCATTAAACTCTCAGAGTCTCAATAATAAACATATTATAGAATATCTGTAAATTTATTTCCAGTAATTGTGAAAATGGTTCACATTACACATACCCTCAAGTAAGATGCCTTTTTCCCACATTTATTACCATCAAAAACACTGCGATGACCAGATCAAGTTCCACATCACATTTTTATCCAAGAAGGTACCTATGCCTGTCCTCTTCAGTATATACAGACATAGCATGAACAGCATAATCACCAATTGAAGACATAGTCCTTTTTAAACACAATATTAGCAGATCACAGTGGCTGTAGCTTATGTAAATAGTATGCACACTTGAGTTTTTGAATTTCACCAAGATGATTAACATCTAGTGCATACAACACGATATCAGTTCTGAAGTAAACAACATCCATCAATCCAAAAGAATTAACACAGTCACTACCCATTAAAAGTACATAAGGTAATCCATGTATATATGCTCATCATATATACATAATCAAATGATTCCAATAGAAATGTCAAATATGAACTTCACAAATAGCTCTATGAGTGACAACACGTTAATAGTGAGCTGCAACTTTTCTGCATGGAAGTAAACATTACTGTGAACTCAAAACTCAACTTTAACACAAACCAGACAAGCTGGGAGATCTTGCATAGGTGTTCAGCGAGTACTAGCTGGTCGCAGATTTTATGTTTAATGGCTTGCCTGGGACTGACTATTTCAGTCTACTGAGCAGTAAGGTGAGCCTTATAAAGACTGGCATATGAAAATTTTGGAAGCTTGTAAACTACATAATCATTTGAAAAAATGGCTAGGTTATATTTTGCTACTTTGGGTGGACTATAAATATTAACAACAATTTGGTTAATGAAACATGTTGTGAATTAGTAAATTAAAAAAGTTTATGAAACCATTTTATGTATCTTCATTGGGCATACACCACTTAGGAATGTAAGTGCCACATTGAAAATTATGGTAAATTATAGAATATTCTTAATTAATGGCTTAACCAATTAGTGAAGTGTGTATAAAAATTGGGTCAACGAAAGAAAAAAGACAAAGATCAGAATCTAACAATCACAGAGGCAAAATCTGCAGTGGAAAATGCAGCTTGTCACCAACTTTAATGTCAAGTGTCTTATAACTTAATTCATTTCAAATAAATCGAAACACTTTACTGGGAAACTGGAATGTCAGTCTTTCTAACAGGTGGTATCAGTATGATCTGTCAATTATTTTACTATAAATATTACTCTGCTTTTTAATTTATAAGAGTACTTCTTGTTATTTCATAAGAAAAGTTTCACGATTTAATGTGAATTTGTTTCCGTAAAAAAATTGTAAGTTATGATCGACACAATAATATAAAAATCTTCTTGCCTTTTAACTACAAAACTGATACAAGTTCACGAGAAGAGCATGAAGACGGTAATCTGTATGTATATATTTGCTTAAAGTTTTGTGTATGTGCACTTATTTAGTAGGAATTTAGTCCTGCTTCCTGTGTTAAGAAGTTCAATTATCCATACTTTTTAATTAACTAGGTTTTCATGAAAATTATATGCACTATGAGAATTAACAAATTAAAAGTGAGACTGAACAATAATTCTAAATGAAGTTCATCCTAGTCAATGTTTTTCAATATTTATGCATATTTTATACATACATTATCAAAGGGAACTGTACATATTCATCAAGACTACAATATATAATTTATTTAAAAGATACATTTTTAGAGCCATTTTAAAATCTCTTAAATTGATTTTGTGTGGTTACTTGTTGTAAATATTTATATTTATCACATAAATTCAGGTTGTCTCCTCTCATCATTTCACAAAAATGTCAATGTGTAGCTACGTACAGAAATGATAAAACAGACCACTAAAACAATCATAACTACCATCCTGCATGTCAACATCTTACTGCATGTGGTTACAGTCACATGCTGCAGTTACATTAACAATGCCCTGTAATGACCTTGTCTCCCAGAGTTGTTAGAAGGCACCTATGTCCATGCAGTTCCACTATGTTCGGTGTAACATTGAGCATTAATAAACTTGTGACATAATAACAATATCCATTAGTTCATTACAGAATGTTACACTAAGTGCCCCAGCCAAGAATAATTATACTCCATTAAACACCAAGTAGGAAACAGTGCACTTTTCTTAAACGGTCTTGACAGGAATTTGTTTTATTGTCACAACTAAAGCATATTTACTGTTATATAAGATAATTCAATTTTCCTTTTACGGCTTCAAATGCTCCTGCACTTAAAATAGAGAACTCTGGGAGCTTCCATTTGCTCTCATTGCATCCCTACTAGGAATTAATTTTTTTCTACATCCATTATGACATTTAGATACAGTTGCGTCCGTAATGTATGTATAACGATGCATAAATATTTAAAAACATTGATTAGGATTAACTTTATTGTTCAGAATCTTATTTTTAAGTTGTTGATTCAAACAGTGTGAATAATTTTCACAAAAACCTTGTTAATTAAAAACTTTGGATAATTGAACTTCTTAATGCAACAAGCAGGAGTAAATATCTACTAAATAAGATTACATACACATAACTGTAAGCAAATATATACATACAGATTACTGTCTTTATGCTCTTCTCATGAACTTATCATAAACTTATATCAATTTTGTAGTTAAAAGGCAAAAGGATTGTTATATCATTGTGTTGATCATAGCCTTCAATTTTCTTTAAAGGAAAAAAAGTTCACATTAAATCATGGAACTTTTCTTGTGAATTAACAAGAATTACTCTTATTAATTAAAAAGCAGAGTAATATTTATAGTCTTCGTTTTATCTTCATGAATTTAGTTAACAGCTTCTGTATTTGTAAAAATGACACAAATATAAAAACTAGAAAATATTTACAATTTATATGAAATGAATGAACACTGATTATATTACTAACTGAATTATTCTACAGGATCTCATCCGGATTTTAAAAAGCAGATAGCTTAACTAGCTTCTATATAGCTTAAGATTGTATATATTCATCAACACTGCAATATAGGTTATTTAAAAGACACATTTTTGAGCCATTTACAATCTCTTAAATTTTTTTGTGTCTTAATGTGGTGTGGTAACTTGTTGTAAAGTTTTTTCCCTGCTAGTAGGGGCCCATCTTATCTAAGTTGAATTTTTTGCATGTTCACTATGAAGTTCCATTTTCTGTTGTGTATTGTAATTATGAACTGTTTCACATACAGTTCATATACAAATCTCTTTTTCTTAAGCGATATTGGTATGCCTGGAGTGTATTCTGTATTATCTCTTCTCTTTTTTTTGGGGGGGGGGGGAGGGGGGAGGGAGGGAGGGGGGGAGGAAATAGTTCAAAGTACAAGCATGAGATGTTACTGAAAGCATCAAACTTTTCATTTGTGCCTGAAATGTTGTAAACTTCAGAAATGAATTTATATTTTGTACACTGTAGCTCCTAGCAACAGCTCACACAGATTGTTTCGAGAGTTGCCAATGATTTTTTAGTTCTACAGAAATTATTTGTGTGTTGTGATGCCCAAGGCCTGTACTGATAGTCTGTGTATTGTATTTACATGGCATATTTGTAAATATTTGGTCAATGGTTGACACTGATGTCGCTGTTATTCGTGTTGCTGCTTCTATTTTAAGCTTTAAATTAAAAGTTAAAAGGAGTTTCAAAAGATCAGTATTTTTGTTTTGATTCTTTCAGGAAGTTAATATTAAGATCCCCACACGTAATGAGATTTTTGTTCCTTTTGTTAAGATGTGAAAGTATATGAACTATTATTTTTATGTTTTGTGTATTATTTGCAACTCAGATTGTAAAAATAAATTTAATTTCGTTTTGACATATTTTAGATTATAAGTACCATGACTAGTAATGTGTGAAATGTAAAACATAATATAAATATTATTCAGACAGAACCTTTTAGTAAGTGCCGAAATGCTCACCCCCATCTACACAGTCTTTATGTCTTCTTATTCAAGTATTTCTTCATAGTTTCTCCTTATTTTGTTGTCATCAGCTTGTGATGTGGGCATATAATACTGTACATCAGTGGCTAGAGTGAGCTTCTATTCCATCCTAAGAATAGTATCTCTGTCACTGTGTTGGTGTTCTCATTCGGAATTATGCAAACACTTGTTATGCCATTTACTGATGCTGTTCTTTCTGCCACTTACATAACAACCTAGAAATTTCTGTTCTGCTTCAAACTTACTTCTTCAATTCTTTTCCTAAAGTCTAAGGGAATGTCTCACATTGTCAGTTCTAAATATCACAAAAATTATACATGGAAAATAAAAATACCAAAATAATAAAATCTGTTTCAAATAACAACAATACAAATAAGAAAAAAACTGTACATTCACATTGTGAAGGCTAATGATGAAGGCTAAAGACAAGACTATTAATATGAATGAATTATGGATAATGCAGTACTTTTAATTATCTGTAGCACTTTCCTAAAAGTTCATATGATGCATTAACTGAAACTGAATTAATTGCACTGACAAAAATTTCAGACTCTACTTCTGTACAGGATCTATACGGAGTCCACGGATACTTTGGTGGTAAAATGGATCTCTAAGAGATTCACTTGCTACTTGAATAATACAGGTAACAGGTACAAACTTACCTGCCTGCTGCAAAAGCAAATGCACCAGGCCATAAATTTGAACGAACAAAGGCAATGGCTGTATCTTTAACAATTTGAGATCCTATTCGAACACTCCAAGCAGGCATAGTTTCTAATGCCGCATCCTCTGAAAGGGGTGTGAACATTGGAGGTCCTACTTCTGGTTCTACTTCTTCCTCTTCTTCTTCTTCCTCTGCTTCTTCCTGAAAGTAATTAATATAAGTTCGCAAATATATAAAAAAAATTTCTCGCTAACATAAATGAGTTAAACAGAACTTGGCATAAAATGACCACATGAAGAGGACAATGATGTATATAATTTTCATTTAATTATCTTGATCTCACAGCTTTTTGAATAGAATTAACAGTTTCAGCTCTGCAACAGCCTTCTTCAGACTCTACAATTCTTTTACTTCTATTGTAGAGTATGAATATGGCTAACATAAGGCCAAAACCAGTAATTACATTAAAAAAGATGTGCAACTGAGAGAATTAAATAAAAATTATAGATGAATGAAACCTATGACGATTACAGATTTATGCATAGTCCATCACTCAGTGTCGATTAAACCCTGTAAAGCAACCAAACTGCAGGGATGTTGATTTTACATTTTTCCCATGATTACAAATAATCCCAGACATTTTCTCTGCAAATAAGATTGGGTGATTTAATACGGAAGTTGATGTGCAATAGAGCTCCTGAATGTTCTTCAAATCTGGACAAATGTGTGAAATCCTGTGGACATTGCAGTTGTCAGATTAGATTAGATAAGATTAGATTTATTTTCATTCTGATTGATCCATAGTGAGGAGGTCCTCCAGGATGTAGAACATGTCAGAAAAACAACAATACATGACAAATATTTACAACTCAAAAAAATAAGCTAATGTACCATTCCACAAGTCCCAAGTGGCTTGGTCACCATTTTTTAATGAACGCTATATGAAAGAATCATTTTACAAATACTAATGCATTGAATTTAAAATAAAAAAGTTTTTTATTTATTTATAAGGTAATAAATGTGTAATACAACTACTAAATACTTAATTACAATTAACACATTACTACACTGAACTGGTGCAGAAGTTAAATTGTAGAAATTGTGCAGAAGTTATATTTTTTCCCCATATGGAATGTTTCACAAAGATTCTGTAATTTACCAAATGAAAGCGTTGGTACATTGATAGAAACAATAACAAACACAAACACACACACAAATTTCAAGCTTTCGCAACCCATCGTTGCTTCATCAGGAAAGAGGGAAAGAGAGGGAAAGACGAAAGGATGTGGGTTTTAAGGGAGACGGTAAGGAGTCATTCCAATTCCAGGAGCGGAAAGACTTACCTTGGGGGGAAAAGGGACAGGTATACACTCGCACACACACACACACACATCCATCTGCACATACACAGACACAAGCAGACATTTGTCAAGGCCTTTATTTGCTATTTATTGCAATGTTTGTATCATCGGCAAACAAAACGAACTTGGCATCTGGTAATGTTACTGATAGAGGGAAACATTCCACGTGGGAAAAATATATCTAAAAACACAGATGATGTGACTTACCGAACGAAAGTGCTGGCAGGTCGATAGACACACAAACAAACAAAAACATACACACGAAATTCAAGCTTTCGCAACAAACTGTTGCTTCATCAAGAAAGAGGGAAGGAGAGGGAAAGACGAAAGGATGTGGGTTTTAAGGGAGAGGGTAAGGAGTCATACCAATCCCAGGAGCAGAAAGACTTACCTTAGGGGGAAAAAAGGACAGGTATACACTCGCACACACACACATATCCATCCGCACATACACAGACACAAGCAGACAAGGAGTCATACCAATCCCAGGAGCAGAAAGACTTACCTTAGGGGGAAAAAAGGACAGGTATACACTCGCACACACACACATATCCATCCGCACATACACAGACACAAGCAGACATTTTCCCTTAAAACCCACATCCTTTCGTCTTTCCCTCTCCTTCCCTCTTTCCTGATGAGGCAACAGTTTGTTGCGAAAGCTTGAATTTTGTGTGCATGTTTGTGTTTGTTTGTGTGTCTATTGACCTGCCAGCACTTTCGTTTGGTAAGTCACATCAAAGATGTTGTGACTTACCAAATGAAAGTGCTGGCAGGTCGACAGACACACAAACGAACACAAACATACACACAAAATTCAAGCTTTCGCAACAAACTGTTTCCCTCTATATATATATATATATATATATATATATATATATATATATATATATATATATATATATATATATATATATATATACAAAGATGATGTGACTTACCAAATGAAAGTGCTGGCAGGTCGACAGACACACAAAGATACACACAAAATTCTAGCTTTCGCAACCAACGGTTGCTTCGTCAGGAAAGAGGGAAAGAGAGGGAAAGATGAAAGGATGTGGGTTTTAAGGGAGAGGGTAAGGAGTCATTCCAATCCCGGGAGCGGAAAGACTTACCTTGGGGGAAAAAAGGACAGGTATACACTCGTACACACACACATATCCATCCGCACATACACAGACACGAGCAGACATTTGTAAAGGCCAATATATATATATAACAGAGGGAAACATTCCACATGGGAAAAATATATCTAAAACAAAGATGATGTGACTTACCGAACGAAAGCGCTGGCAGGTCGATAGACACACAAACAAACACAAACACACACACAAAATTCAAGCTTTCGCAACAAACTGTTGCCTCATCAGGAAAGAGGGAAGGAGAGGGAAAGACGAAAGGATGTGGGTTTTAGGGGAGAGGGTAAGGAGTCATTCCAATCCCAGGAGCGGAAAGACTTACCTTAGGGGGAAAAAAGGACGGGTTTGGCAACAGTTTGTTCCGAAAGCTTGAATTTTGTGTGTATGTTTGTGTTTGTTTGTGTGTCTATCGACGTGCCAGCACTTTCGTTTGGTAAGTCACATCATCTTTGTTTTTAGATATTTTATATATATATATATATATATATATATATATATATATATATATATATATATATATAGACACACACACACACACACACACACACACACAGGGCGGTCCATTGATCATGACCGGGCCAAATATCTCACGAAATAAGCGTCAAACGAAAAAACTACAATGAACGAAACTTGTCTAGCTTGAAGGGGGAAACCAGATGGTGCTATGGTTGGCCCGCTAGATGGCGCTGCCATAGGTCAAATGGATATCAACTGCGTTCTTTTAAGTAGGAACCCCCATTTTTTGTTACATATCCGTGTAGTACGCTTTGTGATAGATGGCACTGTAATAGTCACAAACATATGGCTCACAGTTTTATACGAACAGTTGGTAACAGGTAGGTTTTTTAAATTAAAATACAGAACGTAGTTATGTTTGAACATTTTATTTCGGTTGTTGCAACATGATACATGTACCTTTGTGAACTTATCATTTCTGAGAATGCATGCTGTTACAGCGTGATTACCTGTAAATACCATATTAATGCAATAAATGCTCAAAATGATGTCCGTCAGCCTCAACTGTACACGACATTCAAAGTCGTCGCCATGCAATTCCTGGTGCATAGAAATATGGTATCGGTGCAATCAATGTTGATGTAGCAGATGTAGCATTCTCAACACCGATGTTTTTGTGATTCCCGATTTTCGCGCAATTTGCCTGCTACTGATGTGCAGATTAGCCGCGACAGCAGCTAAAACACCTACTTGGGCATCATCATTTGTTGCACGTCGTGATTGATGTTTCACATATGGCTGAACACTTCCTGTTTCCTTAAATAACATAACTATCTGGCAAACGGTCCAGACACCTGGATGATGTCGTCCAAGATACTGAGCAGCATACACAGCACACGTCCGTTGGGCATTTTGATCGCAATAGCTATACATCAAAATGATATCAACCTTTTCCACAATTGGTAAGTGGTTCATTCTAACATGGGTAATGTATCATGAAGCAAATACCATCCGCACTGGCGGAATGTTACGTGATACCGTGTACTTATACGTTTGTGACTATTACAGCGCCATCTACCACAAAGCGAAACAAGTGGTCCAACTAAAACATTCATATTTCTTTAAATACTACAGATTAGATTAGATTAGATTAGATTAGATTAGATTAATACTAGTTCCATGGATCATGAATACGATATTTCGTAATGATGTGGAACGAGTCGAATTTTCCAATACATGACATAATTAGGTTAATTTAACAACATACTTAAGTTAATATAACAACTTTATTTTATTGTGTTTTTTTGTTTTTCTTTATTTTTTTATTTTTATTTTTTTTTAATTTTTTTAAAAATATTTTTTTGTTTTTTTTTTTCTTAATTTATATCTAAAAATTCCTCTATGGAGTAGAAGCAGTTGTCATTCAGAAATTCTTTTAATTTCTTATTAAATACTTGTTGGTTATCTGTCAGACTTTTGATACTATTTGGTAAGTGACCAAAGACTTTAGTGCCAGTATAATTCACCCCTTTCTGTGCCAAAGTTAGATTTAATCTTGAATAGTGAAGATCATCCTTTCTCCTAGTATTGTAGTTATGCACACTGCTATTACTTTTGAATTGGGTTTGGTTGTTAATAACAAATTTCATAAGAGAGTATATATACTGAGAAGCTACTGTGAATATCCCTAGATCCTTAAATAAATGTCTGCAGGATGATCTTGGGTGGACTCCAGCTATTATTCTGATTACACGCTTTTGTGCAATAAATACTTTATTCCTCAGTAATGAATTACCCCAAAATATGATGCCATATCAAAGCAATGAGTGAAAATAGGCATAGTAAGCTAATTTACTAAGATGTTTATCACCAAAATTTGCAATGACCCTTATTGCATAAGTAGCTGAACTCAAACGTTTCAGCAGATCATCAATGTGTTTCTTCCAATTTAATCTCTCATCAATGGACACACCTAAAAATTTGCAATATTCTACCTTAGCTATATGCTTCTGATTAAGGTCTATATTTATTAATGGCGTCATACCATTCACTGTACGGAACTGTATGTACTGTGTCTTATCAAAATTCAGTGAGAGTCCATTTACAAGGAACCACTTAGTAATTTTCTGAAAGACAGTATTGACAATTTCATCAGTTAATTCTTGTTTGTCAGGTGTGATTACTATACTTGTATCATCAGCAAAGAGAACTAACTTTGCCTCTTCATGAATATAGAATGGCAAGTCATTAATATATAATAAGAACAACAAAGGACCCAAGACTGACCCTTGTGGAACCCCATTCTTGATAGTTCCCCAGTTTGAGGAATGTGCTGATCTTTGCATGTTACGAGAACTACTTATTTCTACTTTCTGCACTCTTCCAGTTAGGTACGAATTAAACCATTTGTACACTGTCCCACTCATGCCACAATACTTGAGCTTGCCTAGCAGAATTTCATGATTTACACAATCAAAAGCCTTTGAGAGATCACAAAAAATCCCAATGGGTGGTGTTCGGTTATTCAGATCATTCAAAATTTGACTGGTGAAAGCATATATGGCATTTTCTGTTGAAAAACCTTTCTGGAAACCAAACTGACATTTTGTTAGTACTTCATTTTTACAGATATGTGAAGCTACTCTTGAATACATTACTTTCTCAAAAATTTTGGATAAAGCTGTTAGAAGGGAGATTGGACGGTAATTGTTGACATCAGATCTATCCCCCTTTTTATGCAAAGTTATAACAATAGCATATTTCAGTCTATCAGGGAAAATGCCCTGTTCCAGAGACCTATTACACAGGTGGCTGAGAATCTTACTTATCTGTTGAGAACAAGCTTTTAGTATTTTGCTGGAAATGCCATCAATTCCATGTGAGTTTTTGCTTTTAAGCAAGTTTATTATTTTCCTAATTTCAGAGGGAGAAGTGGGTGAGATTTCAATTGTATCAAATTGCATAGGTATGGCCTCTTCCATTAACAGCCTAGCATCTTCTAATGAACACCTGGATCCTACTATATCCACAACATTTAGAAAATGATTATTAAAAATATTTTCAACTTCTGACTTTTTGTTCGTTAAGTTTTCATTCAATTTGATGGTAATACTGTCTTCCTCTGCTCTTGGTTGACCTGTTTCTCTTTTAATAATATTCCAAATTGTTTTAATTTTGTTATCAGAGTTGCTGATTTCAGACATGATACACATACTCCTGGATTTTTTAATAACTTTTCTTAATATAACACAGTAGTTTTTATAATTTTTGATAGTTTCTGGGTCACTACTCTTTCTTGCTGTCAGATACATTTCCCTTTTCCGGTTACAAGATA
Source organism: Schistocerca nitens (assembly GCF_023898315.1). Lineage (NCBI taxonomy): Eukaryota > Metazoa > Arthropoda > Insecta > Orthoptera > Acrididae > Schistocerca > Schistocerca nitens. Next base: position 27,263,734 of record NC_064618.1, read on the forward strand.
TTTTTATACCCTTAGTAAGCCATGGTTTGTTACAAGGTTTCTTACGAGTATATTTTACTATTTTCTTGGGGAAGTAGTTTTCAAATGCATTTACACAAATGTCATGAAATAAATTATATTTTAAATTGGCATCAGGTTCACGGTACACCTCATCCCAGTCTAACTGCTGTAGGCTTTCCCTGAAATTTGCAATTGTTAAATCGTTGACTGAACGTACTACTTTGGAGGACTGTTTAGTATTGCTGAATGGAGCTATGTCATATATTGTAACTAGCTGTGCACCATGATCAGAAAGACCATTCTCAACAGGCTGAGCATTTATCTGGCTCAACTTATCTTGGTCTATAAAGAAGTTATCTATCAGTGAGCTGCTATCCTTTACCACCCGAGTAGGAAAATCAATAACGGGTGACAAATTGAAAGAACCGAGTAATACTTCAAGGTCATTTTTCCTATTACCCTCTTTCAGAGAATCTACATTGGAGTCCCCACAAATAATAATTTGCTTCCCCCTGTCTGACAGATAGCACAACAAGGAGTCCAAATTTTTCAGAAATAGATGAAAATTTCCTGATGGGGACCTATAAACAGTTAAATTATAAATGTGCCTTTATTTAATTTAAGCTCACAGGCACATGCTTCTATATGTTTCTCTACACAAAACTTTTTTGTTTCTATACTTTTTGCACAATGATAACTTTTGACATATATGGCAACTCCTCCTTTCTCCATATTTTCTCTCATTACATGTGCAGTTATCTATGCTGTAGACCTTAATCAGAAGCATATGTGTGTGTGTGCGAGTGTATACCCGTACTTTTTTCCCCCTAAGGTAAGTCTTTCCGCTCCCGGGATTGGAATGACTCCTTACCCTCTCCCTTAAAACCCACATCCTTTCGTCTTTCCCTCTCCTTCCCTCTTTCCTGATGAGGCAACAGTTTGTTGCGAAAGCTTGAATTTTGTGTGTATGTTTGTGTGTCTGTCGACCTGCCAGGACTTTCATTTGGTAAGTCACATCATCTTTGTTTTTAGATATATTTTTCCTACGTGGAATGTTTCCCTCTACTATATATATAACAGAGGGAAACATTCCATGTGGAAAAAATATATCTAAAAAGAATATATCTAAAAAGAAGAAAGTTATGAGACTTACCAAACAAAAGCGCTGGCAGGTCGATAGACACACAAACAAACACAAACATGCACACAAAATTCTAGCTTTCGCAACAAACGGTTGCTTCGTCAGGAAAGAGGGAAGGAGAGGGAAAGATGAAAGGAAGTGGGTTTTAAGGGAGAGGTAAGGAGTCATTCCAATCCCGGGAGCGGAAAGACTTACCTTAGGGGGAAAAAAGGACGGGTATACACTCGCACACACACACATATCCATCCGCATATACACAGACACAAGCAGACATTTGTAAAGGCAAAGAGTTTGGGCAGAGATGTCAGTCGAGGCGGAAGTACAGAGGCAAAGGTGATGTTGAAAGACAGGTGAGGTACGAGCGGCGGCAAATAAAAATTGGAGATTAGCGGAGATTGAGGCCTGGCGGATAGCGAGAAGAGAGGATATGCTGAAGGGCAAGTTCCCACCTCCGGAGTTCTGACAGGTTGGTGTTAGTGGGAAGTATCCAGATAACCCGGACGGTGTAACACTGTGCCAAGATGTGCTGGCCGTGCACCAAGGCATGTTTAGCCACAGGGTGATCCTCATTACCAACAAACACTGTCTGCCTGTGTCCATTCATGCGAATGGACAGTTTGTTGCTGGTCATTCCCACATAGAAGGCTTCACAGTGTAGGCAGGTCAGTTGGTAAATCACGTGGGTGCTTTCACACGTGGCTCTGCCTTTGATCGTGTACACCTTCCGGGTTACAGGACTGGAGTAGGTGGTGGTGGGAGGGTGCATGGGACAGGTTTTACACCGGGGGCGGTTACAAGGGTAGGAGCCAGAGGGTAGGGAAGGTGGTTTGGGGATTTCATAGGGATGAACTAAGAGGTTACGAAGGTTAGGTGGACGGCGGAAAGACACTCTAGGTGGAGTGGGGAGGATTTCATGAAGGATGGATCTCATTTCAGGGCAGGATTTGAGGAAGTCGTATCCCTGCTGGAGAGCCACATTCAGAATCTGATCCAGTCCCGGAAAGTATCCTGTCACAAGTGGGGCACTTTTGGGGTTCTTCTGTGGAAGGTTCCGGGTTTGAGGAGATGAGGAAGTGGCTCTGGTTATTTGCTTCTGTACCAGGTCGGGAGGGTAGTTACGGGATGCGAAAGCTGTTTTCGGGTTGTTGGTGTAATGGTTCAAGGATTCCGGACTGGAGCAGATTCGTTTGCCACGAAGACCTAGGCTGTAGGGAAGGGACCGTTTGATGTGGAATGGGTGGCAGCTGTCATAATGGAGGTGTTCATCCCTATGAAATCCCCAAACCACCTTCCCTACCCTCTGGCTCCTACCCTTGTAACCGCCCCCGGTGTAAAACCTGTCCCATGCACCCTCCCACCACCACCTACTCCAGTCCTGTAACCCGGAAGGTGTACACGATCAAAGGCAGAGCCACGTGTGAAAGCACCCACGTGATTTACCAACTGACCTGCCTACACTGTGAAGCCTTCTATGTGGGAATGACCAGCAACAAACTGTCCATTCGCATGAATGGACACAGGCAGACAGTGTTTGTTGGTAATGAGGATCACCCTGTGGCTAAACATGCCTTGGTGCACGGCCAGCACATCTTGGCACAGTGTTACACCGTCCGGGTTATCTGGATACTTCCCACTAACACCAACCTGTCAGAACTCCGGAGGTGGGAACTTGCCCTTCAGCATATCCTCTCTTCTCGCTATCCGCCAGGCCTCAATCTCCGCTAATCTCCAATGTTTATTTGCCGCCGCTCGTACCTCACCTGTCTTTCAACATCACCTTTGCCTCTGTACTTCCGCCTCGACTGACATCTCTGCCCAAACTCTTTGCCTTTACAAATGTCTGCTTGTGTCTGTGTATATGCGGATGGATATGTGTGTGTGTGCGAGTGTATACCCGTCCTTTTTTCCCCCTAAGGTAAGTCTTTCCGCTCCCGGGATTGGAATGACTCCTTACCTCTCCCTTAAAACCCACTTCCTTTCATCTTTCCCTCTCCTTCCCTCTTTCCTGACGAAGCAACCGTTTGTTGCGAAAGCTAGAATTTTGTGTGCATGTTTGTGTTTGTTTGTGTGTCTATCGACCTGCCAGCGCTTTTGTTTGGTATATATATATATATATATATATATATATATATATATATATATATATATATATATATATAAAAAGAAAGATGATGAGACTTACCAAACAAAAGCGCTGGCAGGTCGATAGACACACAAACAAACACAAATATACACACAAAATTCTAGCTTTCGCAACCAACGGTTGCTTCGTCAGGAAAGAGGGAAGGAGAGGGAAAGATGAAAGGATGTGGGTTTTAAGGGAGAGGGTAAGGAGTCATTCCAATCCCGGGAGCGGAAAGACTTACCTTAGGGGGAAAAAAGGACAGGTATACACTCGCACACACACACATATCCATCCACACATACAGACACAAGCAGACATATTTAAATATGTCTGCTTGTGTCTGTATGTGTGGATGGATATGTGTGTGTGTGCGAGTGTATACCTGTCCTTTTTTCCCCCTAAGGTAAGTCTTTCCGCTCCCGGGATTGGAATGACTGCTTACCCTCTCCCTTAAAACCCACATCCTTTCATCTTTCCCTCTCCTTCCCTCTTTCCTGACGAAGCAACCGTTGGTTGTGAAAGCTAGAATTTTGTGTGTATATTTTTGTTTGTTTGTGTGTCTATCGACCTGCCAGCACTTTTGTTTGGTAAGTCTCATCATCTTTCTTTTTAGATATATTTTTTCCACGTGGAATGTTTCCCTCTGTTATATATATATATATATATATATATATATATATATATATATATATATATATATATTGTGTGTGTGTGTGTCTGTCAACATCTCCTGCAACTCCTATTTGGTATCAGTCCCACATACTTGAGTAATACCACAGGATTGTTTTGAAAGCAATCTCCTATGTAGACTGACTGTATTTTCCCAATATGTGGCCAATGAAATGAAATCTGCTACATGTCTCACATACAATTAAGCCTATTCAACCATTTCATCTCACATCCCTACAAACTGTTACACCAAGGAAAATCACATTTTTACTTTTTGTGAAGTGCATGGTTTCACACTGCTCAACATTTAAAGCAAGTTGCAAATCTCTGGATTACTTTGAAGGTGCATCAAGGTATGATTAGAAATTTTTGTGGCTTTTTCCAGATGGTACTTCAGCATAGATAACTGTGTAAACCACAGAAAGAGAGAGAGGTTACTATATCCATTGTTTGCCCTATCATTAATATACAATACAAATAGTAAGTGCCTCAACATACTTTCCTGAGCCATGCCTCAGTTTACTTTTACTTTTGTCAATAACTTTGTATCCAAGATAATGTGCTGCATCTTCCTTACAATGATACCCTCAATCCAATCAGAAAATTCATTTGATGCTTCATATGATTGTACTTCTGTTTGTGTTGGCATGGTACAAAGTCAAAAACTTTTCAGGTGTCAAGAAACACTGCAACCATTTGGCTTTCAGCACATGACATGGGAAAAGCTGTTTTGCAAGACAATGTTTGTGGAATTGATGCTAATTGGCATTCTGTTCTAAATACCTCATTTTTTTTTTGTCTGAAAACATGTAAAATTCTGTAACAGATGGATATCAGTGATGTAGGACAGTATTTTTTTGTATCACTTCCTCTATCCTCCTTGTAGATGCTTGTGATCTATGCTTTCTTTCAGCACCTGGGCACAATTGTTTGAGGGACCTATAGCATATTATGGACTAACTCAGCTGTAGATTCTGTGTAGAATGTCACAGGGATTCCATCGAGCCCTGGGGTTTAATTCCATTTTTGCATATTATGCTGTTTCTTAATGCCACTGACACCAATATTTACAAGCAGTGGTAATAAAGTTTCAAGTATCACCTCAGCATCACTTTACCCCTCAGCAGCTGCACCTTCACCTTATTCGGCGGTTGTGAATCTGCATGTTCCCAACATTTTCTTTGTTCTTTCCTCTGATTCTCACAGTATTACACACAATACCTATCCGTGGTGATTAGGTGCAAAACAAGTCATCTGGTTTGTGTGAGCAATCATGGAATCCAGTGGGTGGCAACATTCATCATGTTCAAAATGTCATGTAAAGTGTGGAAAACTGGCCCTTGAGTGATTTTCATTTTTTCCTCTATTGCCCTTATTCTGATAGGCTGGTTTTCCCTACACTAGGGTGTTCAGTCCTCTTTTGATGCCCAGTTCTTCTCAGACAGATGGCCTACACTTTTTCTTCACCATTCAGATTGTTTGACCACACCGGAAGTGTCTCTGCCACCATCACTGTATGATGTGATGCTGTACTATTGCTGCACACTTCCATAAACTCAGCATAGACTGTTAGACCACTATTCCCTATCCAATGCTGAAAACAGACAACCACACAATACTGTATTGCATCAATGGGCTGTTTTGACTCCTCTAGTCAGTTTCTACTGGGATTGTAGACATGGCCCTCCAAACAAACAAAATAAATTACCTAACTTGATGCACGTACTTATTTCTTCATTTTTTGAGGTGATAATTCAAACCTTATGATTGTGGCCTCATCCTTTTTCAGAGGTGCAAGAATTGTAACTGGGGCAGTACTCCTGAACCTTCCTTTCTGAATGAACATTTAAAGTCAGAATTCACCATTTCTGCTTTTGCTTTGTTATGCTTAATTTTGGTTCCTGTGTGATTCACGAGTGTCTGAACACTAACTTTGACACCTCTGATAGTCTTCATATATATGACTAGAAGCATTTTGTGAGAGCTATTTGTATAAGATTCTGTTATGGTATTCATTCAGAGTTTGCACTTTCACCACCAAAATATGTTTCATTTAGTATCTGTTTACCCATAGTCCTAAGATTTGGTTACACTTATTGTGTGCTTATTTCTGTTTCTTTAGGAGATTCTACCACACTGCCAACTAATAACTAAGGTGCTATACTTCCTGCTTAAGCGATTACAGGTGAAAAGTCTTGATAGTGATATAATATATGTTAAAGTGGTTTAATATGTATTCAAATAATTTTATTTGTTTGTTGTGATATTACATGGAAAATATTCTTAATAAATGTCTTTTTATTTTTCTTTCATGTTAGGTGTGAGAGTGAGGCAACATTCTGATAGTAGTACTTTCACTGCTGTAGCCACATACAGTGGGCTGACTGTGGCCACACCTTACACAACAACCAGCAATCCCAAGAAAATGCCTCTGTTCAGTGATGCAGATCTCTGAATCCATTGCATTGCTTAAAATACAATATCAACATGAAATAACAGAAAGACTAAATGTCACTGAAGGGCTAACATGTATGGAAATTTGAATTAAAATTGGGGGACATTTGATTAACGACTTAAGACATCCAGATCGAAGAAGACGTTAAAATTACGCTGGAAAAAAATATTAAGGGAAAATGAAAAAGTTGGGAGTAATTCCAAATTAAAAGAAAAGAAAAATTTTGCCAGCAGAAATGAAGACTAATTTGGTCATATACAGAAAAATCATTGAGGAAGAAACTTCCTGGCAGATTAAAACTGTGTGCCCGACCGAGACTCGAACTCGAGACCTTTGCCTTTGGTCCCGAGTTCGAGTCTCGGTCGGGCACACAGTTTTAATCTGCCAGGAAGTTTCATATCAGCACACACTCCACTGCAGAGTGAAAATCTCATTCTGGGATCATTGAGGAACTCGATAAATATATATTTTTAGGATCTCTGGTAACAAAAAGGAAGGTCCTGCACTGAAGAAATAAAAAGATGGGCTCAATTTGGAAAAGCCACTACAATTAATAAGCTGATAAAGAGAGGGAACTGTCAGTACAGACCAAAACAAAAATGGCTGAACTTTGAACTTTCCCATAGTCTTGTATGGACATGAGTAAGCAAGACTAAAACAAGAGGATCAAAACAAAACCACTCCTCTTAATCCAGAGGATTTCATGGCCCCATAAAGTACAAATAAAATAATCCTGAAAAAAATAAAACTGAAACTATCTTTGGGGGTCAAAATACTCCAGATGAAATTGAGATATTTTGGATATATTGTCAGAACAGAGAACACAGTAGAAAAAACTGTAATTCTTGGAAGAATATAAAGTCAAATATGAAGAGAGAAATTGAGGAGAAAGTGGATAGAGGAAGTTAAAGAAAGTTCTGGAAGAACTCAGAGCCAAAACAACATCCAGGAGATTATGCAGGTACACGTTTCATCATTTCACAAGGAGTCAGAGATGATTCGGTGGATCATAACAACAAAAAAGTGTCAAATTGAAATTTTTCACTTCTTTGCCCACTGTACTCAAAACCAGATGCTCTAATTTGTTAAATGTAAAATATATCACTGTTTGACTGAAGTTAATAAACTGTATCACATTGAGAATATTTACTTGTGGAGAAATTAAATTGATATTGAAGCTGTTCATGGCTTACAGTTTAGAAAAGCTAAATGATATTAAATTTCACTAAAGGGAAAACATGTCAGAACAAGATTACGAAAGAAACACAGAAAATCTCTCCAAAACGGTAAAAATGCATTCTCAAAGAGTAAAAAGAAATCATTAGTGTCATATGTGTAACACACAAACGAATTTTCTTTATTCTTCAAATAACAGTATGAACATGCAAAATAATTAATCTACCACATTAAGTAATGAAAAATCCAGCATGGAATAACAACAATGAAATAAGACATATTGCTACTCAGCACATAGAGGTGGTGTTGAGTACCACACAGGCACATTTAAAGTAGACTAAGTTACTGGACAAAGTCCTTCCTCAGGCATGGAAAAAAAAACACACACATTTGTACATACACTGCTGCCATTTCCGGGCACTGAGGCCCGGCTGCAGCTCATAGCGATCTTGGCTAAGGTGGTAATGGGGGTATATAGGAGAGACAGGGCTGAGCTGTCTCTTGGCCACAGATGAGCAGTGCCCACACATCAGACAGACTGCTTGTTAGTGGTCATGGCCACATGTTATGTTAACAAAAACTCAAAAATGATTGAGGGAATATGTAAACTTTATTCCATATTTTCTATTGTCATAATAGGTATTCCTTTTTGCCTGTTAATAGCTTCAGTTCTTTGAGACAACTGGTAATAGTTGTAGCATATCAGACCCATAAATTGAAAGATTATGAACAAACATACTTTAAAGTTATTTGTTTGCTATTTTGCAAATTATTGAACCAGCCACAATGCACCCATTGTCAATGCTGTTCTTGGACATGGATCGAGCTAGTTAACATTTGTAAGCTGCTGGAAATTACTCTAGCTACTGTCAAGTGACTGGAAGCTGCTTTAAATAGGTGTGTGAGGAGGGCTACTAAGAGTCATATACCCAAACAGCAATGGTACCTCAAGTACTATTCTCTCCTATGGATGCTGTCTCCTTTACATGAAGTACAGCCTCAATCACTATTTGTCCACTTGACTGCGAGTGGTGGACTAGGCTCTCTGTGTAGGTGAGACAGGGACCAGGGAGGACTCAAGGTATTTCACTCATCCCCTGACCGACAAGTTTGAGATGCTGTCATCAGAATCTATTAATTTTCGACAGTTCAAATGTGTGATAACTAATGGTACATCTCAGAGAAATGGCATTGTGGGATCGGACTGAGTACCAGGTGCACTCAGTGTGTAAGGCTGTGGGCCTCATTTATATGTTGATGAGGCTCTTCCGACAGCCAGTAAAGTAACAGGGTGCAGCCAAATGTAGACTGTGGCACACACTGGAACAAATGGTGTCTGCCATCTGGGCTTTCAGGTTGTACTCAGATCATTCTAGCAACAGAGAAGGTTAAGAAGGCTAGTCTTGCTCATGGAGTTTCACCAAATCTCATAATCCTTATCATTTTCCACAAAACAGAACTTGGCTGCCTGTGCAGAGTCGAATGGAAGAACTGAACCAGAAACTTCAGGAGTGTAGGGTAGCCCTGACTGGGCCATGTATGCATTACACATCAGAGGCTGACACTCAGGTAGTTGACTGTGTGGGACAGGCACACAAGGTTTTTTTTTTTTTAGATTATGCGACTATCTGTCCAATCTAGATGATTTCTTGCTAGATGATGCCACATGTTGTTTTGAATGCAAAGTCACTGAGTGTTGGAGAAGTAAATTCAGGTGTGCTCTAGGGAACTGTGTTGCGACCTTTGCATTTGTGTTGTAATGACCTTACAGGGAATATTAATAGTAATCTGACACTTTTCACAGATGATGGATATATCTATAGTAAAGCACTGTCTGAAAAAAGCTGCACTAATATTCAGTCAGAATCTGATAAAATTCCAAAGTGGTGCAGATATTGGCAACTTGTTTTAAATGTTCAGAGATGTAAAATTATGTACCTGACAAAAGAAAAAAAACCACAGTATCCTGCGAGTACAGTACTCACAAGTCACAGTTGCTATCAGCCAACTCATACAAATATCTGGGTGTAACACTTTGTTGGGATATGAAATGGAATGATCAGACAGGACCAGTCATAAATAAGGCAGGTGGCACACATCGCTTCTTTGGCAAATACTATGGAAATGCAATCAGTCTACACAGGAGATTGCATACTCACATGACCCCCTCTCAGAATATTGCTGAAGTGTGTGGAACCCATGCTGAATAGCACTAACAAGGTATCAGATGTACACAAAGAAGGGCAGCACAAATGGTGAGAGGTGTATTTGAACTATGGAAGTCTGTCACGAAGATTCTGGAAAAACTGAACAGGCTGATGCAAATAATCCTGAGAAATCCTACTGACAATGACTGAAGAACTAGCATGAAATGACAAAACAAGGAATATCCTACAACCCATATGTATCTCCCTGAAAGCAATTATGAACAGAAGACTAGACCAAGTACAGAGTGCACAGGAGCATTTTAGCCATAATTGTTCCCACACTCCATACATGAATGCAATCAGAAAAAAATATATTTTGGATAAATGGCAGCATCAGATGTAAATACTGAAATCTCTTATTTTACAGATTGATTTCGGTCACTGTGTGACAGGAGTCGGCTGTTTAAGCTACAAGCTCACTGTACGTTGGATCGGCAACTGCTAAGGTTACAACACACACTCTTCTGTAAACTTTAAAAATTGTTTTATGTGGGAAAAGTGAAGATATCTGTTGGATGTAACCATCACAGTGCATGTTACACCACATAAAGAATGTTGTGCTATTATGATATGGGCCTACAAGGTTTGAATAATTTGCACTGAAGATGGTCACACAGTGACCTAAATCAATCTGTAAAATAAAGGATTTCAATATTTATGACTGATACTGCCATTTATCCAAAATATATTGACAATAATGCAGTTGTGGTGCTCACAGTTCCCAATGGAATTAGACATCAATTGGAAAAAAAAGCTTTAAAACTGGTACAATGAGAAGCACCATCTGTCATGTACTTGACAGTGGTTTGCAGGATTTAGATGCAGGTGTCAGATTTTCCACTGATGACTGGATATTGTCGCTGGATAATGGTATGGAAATCCAGAAAGACCTCTGCTGCCATCATCCTGTTTCGTGGACAGGGACAATGATAATAAGGTAATAAAGTTGAAGACTTGCACTGTGGTGCATAGAGAGTGACAGTCACTGAGAGTTGTGAATGGAATAAGACAGAAAATCACAAGTTCTGGTGCAAAAAGCTCTGAAATGCACTGTAAACTGGCTCTGGACAATAAATGTAGATATAAAAAGCTAAGTCTGTCTGTTTTATGCTTACAAATATACACCACTGTGTTGACATGCATATGAGGTTTCTAACATACTTTTACCGACTCCTTTTCTGTCAGTGTCAAAAAAGTGTAAAGTTGAAAAAAGACATCTTGCAGGTGGCTCTTTAGGGTCATTGGAATATGTGAGTTCACATGTCAATATAATTACACCAAATAGTATTTATCAATAAAAAGAATGAATTTAGAATGAACTGTGAAATTCGCAACCAGCATAACAGTACACTGATGCTGCAGCCCCGCTACTGGAAAAATGCAACTCACTACTGGTACACTGTCACTCACTTGGGACTATTTACCCTGCAGCCAGTCATATTGCTGTTACTTGTAGGGCTGGTCACATTGCTGTTACCTGTAGGGCTGTCAAGTAAAAACATAGTTTTCTTCATTGCTTCGTGACACTAAACCATGGTTCATTTGCACAAGGTAAGGAAAAACTAAAGGAAATACAGGTGCTCTCTTCAAATACAGAATCTCCACATTGCAGGTACTTTCGTTGTTTCTAATAATAGCTCAAGAATTATGCAGAGCACTTTTATAGACGTTTGCCCGCATCTCGTGGTCGTGCGGTAGCGTTCTCGCTTCCCACGCCCGGGTTCCCGGGTTCGATTCCCAGCGGGGTCAGGGATTTTCTCTGCCTCGTGATGGCTGGGTGTTGTGTGATGTCCTTAGGTTAGTTAGGTTTAAGTAGTTCTAAGTTCTAGGGGACTGATGACCATAGATGTTAAGTCCCATAGTGCTCAGAGCCATTTTTTTTATAGACATTTATATAAACTGGTATCCAAAATTAAAGCAACAAGCAGCTATTTCCACATTTTGTGTTTAATTCATGATATAATCATACAAACTGTCAACAGATATCTGTACAATTATGTTCTGCATGGAAGATGTCATTCCAGTCAACGGATAATCATGCCAACACCTATCAAATGGCAAAGTATTTACCTGTTAGTCCCACATCCACAGCCACTGTGTACACAGTCACAGATGATGCAATATAGCAAAGAAAAGATGCCTACTAGGCTCTCTGCAGTGGAGGACTGTAGGAAGAATGGAAACAGGACAGTTGCAAACTGATGTGTTCCCATGGTTTAATATGAATTGTTCTGTTGTTTGTCGGGCATGGTGACAATTTACAGACACCAAAACTTTATCCCAAAGATAAGAGCATCGAATCTCAGTGACATCAGAAAGAGAGGTCCATTTTTGGCTGTAAGGGCATGACATTACTGCATGGCAGCTGGCATCAGACCTCGCACCATCCACTAGACATGTTGTATCGAGGCAAACAGTGTACAGAAGGTTTCAGCAGAGTGGTGTTTATTGTTGGAGACCTGATGTATGCATACCTCTGCCACATCTTCACAGAAGGGAATGTCTACAGCAGAGCCGTCAATGTGCCACCTGGAGGGTCGAACAGTGTGCCAATGTTCTTATCACAGATAAGTACCAATTTTGTCTGGAGAGTGATTCTCAGTGGATTCGCATCTGGAGTGAATGTGGAACATGATTTCAGGACCCAAACATTGTGGGAACAGACTGATATCAAGGAGGATCCCTAATGGTGTGAGCAGGAATTATGTTGACCAATCGAACACCTCTTCATGAAATTTTATGGGTGAATTGGCAAGGTTTAACTCCTGTCAGGTATAGTGATGAGATCCTGGGACCTCATGCTTGGTTGTTGCAAGGTGCTATGGGCCCAGCCTTCATGTTGATGGACAATAATACTCAACCTCATACAGCATGGGTGGCTGACGTTTTCTTGGAAATGGAAGATATTGCACACATGGCATGGCCTACTCACTTTCTCAACTTGCATCTCATAGAGCATGTCTGGGATGCACATCAGAATCCACTAACCACTCTCCAAGTCTTGTGAGCAGCTCTGCAGGAAGAACAGGCATTATTGCCTCAACATGAGACTGATGACACCGTTTACAGTAAGCCCCAATTGTTGTCAGGCCTGTATTGCTGCCAGAAGTGGTCACACACCATACTGAGTACATGAGAACAGAGCACTGAGTTGTCAGAATGTGTGTGCAAATCTGACGAGTTGGAAAAAAATGAATTGTCTACTGCTATGCATTTGCAGTTGTTTATGTTCTGCATTGATCTGCATTGTTTACATTGTTTCTACTTTACTATCACCTGTTTATACTTTTTTGTGGCAAAATAAATGTAACCTTGCAAAATTTCCGTTTGTTGCTTTAATTTTGGACACCAGTGTATATCACAATAAATTTTCCATTTTATTTTAGATAACTACAAATGTTATGCGTATTAATATTATCAAAGAAATTTCCATGAAATAATGACTGGTAGAAGTGTGCACTCTGAGGCAATATTTTGTCAGTTTTTATCCACCTCTACTTCATGTGCTACATCCATCACATTAAAGATTTCCCCATAATATTTTACCAAATAAAAGATATAAATTAGATGAAACAGATGAATTAATTTCCAAAAATTACTGCACCTAATATTATCCAGTACGAAGTGGTTGAAATATCTGTATTACTCTGGCCCAGATACCTTTCCTTTAAAAAAACTGTTGAAATAAGTGTATGTTTAAAACCACCACTTATAGTTCTCATTCTTGAAATTATTTCCAATCTGCAAGAGAATGTCACAGAGACGCAGAAAAACACAGAACTGGCAGATGCTCGGAGACAGATGGTAGCTGCCCCACACTCCACCAGTATGTACCTCTTACAGTGGTTCACAGTGTACAGATGGAAATGTGGATGGATGCTGCCTAAGTAACTCCATGAACAAGGAGTTCAAGTTTCAGGATGGGCAGTAATGATCACTGCTTGTAACACAGAGCAAGTAGATATCCTCAACCGGAAAGGATCGTAGGCAGTGATGCTGCAGGTTAAACACATTGATTAGGATTCAGTGGACTCATTTTGTCATTGCCATGCTACACCAGCAATGTACGAGCAGTGATGATATAGCATAAACTCACTCTAATATAAGTAAAAATAATTTCCACATACACAACATGTCGCTACCTGAAGTCCGTACTGGAGTTTCATATCCACAACAATATGTTGTGGAGTTATCACATGGATGACATACTGAGCCAACCAAATACTCTTGTGTACCTAGTGAATGTCTTATGTAGCATCACTGATTTAGCTGTAAAAACCTCTATATTACGCATATTTTGTTTCAGTGTTTAAGTGTAGCATAATTTCCTGGGGATGAGAAAAATAATCTGCTCAAAGCCTTTAGACTACAAAAAAAGATCATTCGAGCAAAAAAAGATCATTTGAGCCATGGTGATAGCTAAAAAGAGACAAGACTGTGTACCAAACAATGGAAAATCCAGGATGGTATGTAATGGTTTCAATTGCCTGAGTGCCTGAGACTGGAATTGTGTGTGTGTGTGTGTGTGTGTGTGTGTGTGTGTGTGTGAGAGAGAGAGAGAGAGAGAGAGAGAGAGAGAGAGAGAGTGAGTCTATTGTTAATGAAGGCCTTAATGGCCAAAAGCTTTAATTGTGAGAGTCTTTTTGTTGTGCCTATCTGCGCCTCAGCATCTCTGCTATATGGTGAGTAGCAACTTTCGTTCTCAAATATTGTTACAAGACTGCATACCTTTATTTGAAAAGCTATACCTAAAATTATATGAACAAACTATATGGATGTGATATTTATAAATAAAATCAGGAAGAGAAGTGTGACCCAAATCTAAGAAATACTAAAGGAGACCTGAAAAAAATTTGAAAATTAAACATTATTATAGTGTAGAAGATTTCTTGAATGATGACCATGTTATATAGCATATACATCATAAAGTAACACATGTATTATAAACATAGATTATATATATTGCTGTGAACAGGCCATCTGAGTACCATGTTCCAATTTCAGTTCTTCATTCTTTGTTCTGTTTGTTAATTCCAGTATGCTTTCATCTGTTCATTGTGTTTCATCTTTCCGTCCTCAGACCATTTTGAAACGGTCTTTTTTAGCCACCCTGCCTTGGAATCCTTCCTTCCTCTCTTTTTTTTTCTTCAAAAGGCTTCTAAATCCTTTTCTACTTCTTTCACTCAGCTTGTTGTGTACTGAAAATCTTATTAGTTAATCTACTGTCTTGCATTCAAAATAAACGTCCAAAAACATGAGTCTGCTTTTTCACATTATGTTTGAAGTATTTTCTATATGTTGCTATATTTCAGCATTACTTCATAATTTCCAACCTTCTACTATGTTTTGTGCTCCTTGTACTTTCTTTATAATTCACCTAGTACTTCCAATTTATCTAAATTATAGTTTCATCCCATGCATTTGCTTGCACACAGGCATTCTGGCTTCAATATTGTGTAGTAATGCTTTATTTTTGCATTTTTGGATGGCCACTTTTTATTGTAGTGGTCTTTAATGATACCAAAAGTTCTCTCCATTTTATGCAACCTTTCCTCTACTGCAGATTTTTCCAAACCATTTTCTTGAATTATCTCCCCTAAGTATTTGAACTTTTCGACATTCTCTATTTGGCCAATATCTATTTTCAGGAATCTTGAGGCATCTTTAGTATTTGTTAGAAATTTTAATTTTGTTGAAGCCTGTTTTGACTTTTCTATGTGCTCGATCAGCCCTTCTGACAATCATTTCATTTTCAGTTCATATTTTTCATGCGGCTATTTTGTCTTAGCTTCCCTGCACCTCCTATTTATTTATTTCCTCAGCAACTTGAATTTCTGTATTCCTGAATTCCCCTGAAACTTTTTTGTGCCTCCTTCTTTCATCGATCAACTGAAGTACTTCTGTCACCCATTGTTTCTTCGTAGTTATCTTCTTTGTACCTGTGTTTCTCTTTCCAACTTCCTTAGTACTTCCATCTCCCACTTCTTCATGTATTGATTCTTCCTGACTAATTTCTTAAGCTTCAGCCTACTCTTGTGTACTCTTGTGTACTGGGAGATGAAGAAGCTTGCACAGGATAGAGTAGCATGGAGAGCTGCATCAAACCAGTCTCAGGACTGAAGACCACAACAACAACAGCCTACTCTTCATCATTACTAAATTGTGATATGAATCTAAATCTCTTTGTGGGTATGCCTTACAATCCAGCATCTGACTTCAGAATCTCTGTCTCACCATGACGCAATATAACTGAAATCTTCCTGTATCACCTGGTCTTTTCCAATTATGCCGCCTCCTCTTGTGATTCTTGAACAGAGTGTTCACTATTAGTAGCTGATATTTATTACAGAAATCAATTAGTCTTTCTCCTCTGTCATTCCTTGTACCAAGCCCATATACTCCCATACCTCTTCCTTCTACTCCTTCCCCCACATCAGCATTTCAGTCCCTATTAGATTTTCATCTCCCTTTAACTGCTGTATTACCCATTAAATACCCCATATCCTTTCTATATCTCTTCATTTTTAGCTTGCGACACTGGCATGCATACCTGAACTATCATTGTCAATGTTGATTTGCTGTCGATTCCAATGAGAACAAACCTATCACTGAACTGTTCAGAATAATACAATCTCTGCCCTACCTTCCTGTTCATAATGAATCCCACTCCTCTTATACCACTTTCTGCTGCTGTTGATATTACTCATGCCAATCTGACCAGAAATCTTTTTCTCCTTTCCATTTCACTTCACTGACTCACACTGTATCTAGATTGAGCCTCTGCATTTTCATCTTCACATTTTCTAGCTTTTCTGCCACATTCAAACTTCTGACATTCCATGACCCAGCTCATAGAATGTTATTCTTTTGTTGCTTATTCAGTCTTTTTCTCATGGTCACCTCCCCATGGCAGTCCCATCCTGGAGATCCTAATTGGGGACTATTCCAGAATCGTTCCATAACATAATATTCCAGAATCTTTTGCCAGTGGAGAGATCATCATGACTTCCTTTCAATTAAAGGCCACATGTTCTGTGGATACACATAATGTGTCTTTAATGCATCTGCATCCTCATGCTGTTGACCATTGCTTATTCTTCCACCTTCAGGGCAATTTCCCACCCCAAGGCAAGAGAGCGCACTGAACCTCTATCTGCTCCTCCACCGTCTTTGACAAGGCCGTTGGCAGAATGAAGGAGACTTCTTATGCCAGAAGTCACTGGCCACCAATGTTGATGATTCTTATTCAAAATTAAGTGATGACAGGGTTCAAATGGGGTATGAGGACGTTTTGATTGCTAATCAAAGATACTACTCCTAGACCATGGTGCAGATGCTAAGGGGTGAAACAGGGCCATACTGATTCAATGAGTCATCATCACCCAGACAGAGCTGCAAAGCATAGGAACCTGAAACTGAAGATGGTGTGGATATTATATTATAAGCATCATTTAAGAAGGGATTGCTCGAAATTCCACTCCTAAGGGAGTGAAATAGGGGATAAAAGGCATTTTAAAAACATGTCATTATTAAGGCAATTTAGAAGCTAGAATTACAAAAATTGTTATTATGGTTTCTCCATCAGAAGGAAAAAAAAGTGTTACTAAGTTTCGTAGAAATTGGTCCATTGGTAAGTGTGTGTGTGTGTGTGTGTGTGTGTGTGTGTGTGTGTGTGTGTGCGCGCGTGCATGCACACCAAGTTTGATAGAAATTGGTCCATTGGTCTGTCTGTCTCTCTCTCTCTCTCTCTCTCTCTCTAATGGCCAGCACCTTGTTTTTTTCTTCACACTGTAGCACCATGTGTTCTGGTCCAAGGCATCAATGCCACCTTTCATGGCATTGTATGTCATTCATGCTTCTTTACTTCTGATTGTGATACCAATGGTTGGTCATGAAGAGAACTAAGGACGGCAACAACTTTGTTCTTCTTAGGAACATAAGAGGCTATCATCATATCTGGTTGAAAACCAAAGAATGTAGAGTGTACTTCATGTCCTCCAGGTGTAATAAAATCGGAAATTCACCTTCTTTTTTGGGGAAATACCATCTAGTGTCAGATCTTTTGACAACAAATAATGAGGTAGAAGTTCAGTCACCATAGTTTTCACAACATTCTCTCCAAGTCACTTGGCATTGATTTATACCTGCTTCCTCACATACACTTCCATCTTCCAGCAGTAGCCTGTTGCTCTGTCACAAATTGCCCAGTACTTTATTACTGTCAGAAATTGTTGAAATGGACAGAGACCTCAAAATCTGACCAACCGTTCTTCCATGGTCATGCACCATCCCCAAAAACATGCCTGACTGGTTCCAGTTGACTTATGTTCTTGTCAGGCTACTGCACTGTCAAAGTGCAACACCCTCAGAATATCATGGAGGCAGTCGCAGGACATAATTTCATTGAACAACGGTTGGCCAAAGCACACTGATATTTTCATTTCTCGACTTGTAAACACCAGTCAGGATGACAATACTCAGTTACCTTCGTTGTTGGTCCACATAAACACTTTTTCACTGAGGGGTACATGAAAGAATAACATAAGGGGCTATTGTCAATTTTTCACTCCAAATACAAGAAAATTGTAAGTTACACTCAACAGAATTTACACAAAATTGTTCTTCTTCTTTTTTGTAAAGGAATTTGTCATGATCATCATCATTTTCATGTTGTTCTGAGTTTTTAGTGACATCTACCTCATTATCATAACCACTGGAAAATTCAAATTCACTAGGTGAGATTTCACTCTCAAGACTGTTACAAAAATTCCCCTACTCCCTCATCCCCTCTGTTCCCCATAGCATTTTCACTTTGTAGAACATACTACTGTTATGAAATAATGCACCAAACTAAACATGTGCTTATCACAAGGAGAACTGTTGAACACTGAAAGAATAACAATGAGTCAACAACAGAAAATAATGTAACAGACACCTGTTTGTTTAAAAATTCCTTCTGACCCCATTGGTTTTCAAGGCCAGTATGAGACGAAATGTGAATCAACACTTTAACACAAAGCAATAAGTACATTTTTAGAATTATTTTTCAAACTTATGACTAACAAGACAAACTAGTAAAAGCCCTAAAATTTCATTAAAATATGATGTATAGTTACTAATATAGAAGATAATAAAAATCTCAGATGGGCCTTTGAGGCCTGATAGTTTGTAAAGGGTTAAAATTTTTGACCAAAAAATGATCCAGAAATTACTGTGTGTAGCAAGCATCAATTATATGAGTTTCTGATTGGGAATTTAACTATGCTAACATTGGGGATCCATTTCACAGCAAACTTGACAATTGTATTTAAAATAAGTCAATAAAGGAAGTCAGCATAATACAAAACAGTTGGTTTTACCCTGCAGCCTATGTTCTGTGGCACATGTAATGAAACTGGTCTGAGTAAATCATGTTCTACGTACCAAGTGTGGTTTCTGATGCAAGATGTTTCATCATGCATTTTGCAATACCCTTTTCTTAACTGTCATAAATTTTGTAAATATTTGTCATAAAATTTGTCTTGATTATTTTGATGAATGTAAATGTCAGAGAGGAATGTAAACATTGTAAAATTTAATAATCTTTGACCAATGGGTTGTTATCTTTGTATTTAACAATCTATAGACTACCAGTGAGTAACATAGGTTGCATGCTGGAGAGTAGTTTGTGAAGAGAAGTGATGTATGGCTGCATGTGGTCAAAATTACCTGAGTGTTGCCCATTATGTTTAAATAACAATGCTCATAAGTATCTTTTCATAATTGTGAACCACAATCAAAAGTGTTATTTAAAATTTGTGAAATGATTTCAAGAATATGTCAACATAATGAAAACTGAAATGTGTTAACTGTTTTGATTAGAATTGATATAACAAGATCAAACCCAGGAATTCCAGCAAAACCAAATATTTTGTTAATATTCTAAAGACAAGTGAGAAAGAAGACCATGAGACGTGAACCACAAAAAAGAAGAATTTTACCAATTAAGTACCAATTATTTTGATCAGTCAAGATTTCTGAATTTTCCACTGTTTGCTCAGTTTGCTACAATGGTCAAAGTAAACATCCTGAAAAATCAGCAGAGACAGAATTTAAATAATTATTTCAATCAGTAATTATAGGGTGAGGGTTAAAATACAGAGACTCTAGTCTGGGATAAAGTAAAAATTACAGATCTGTGGCTAATCAAATGATACTTTTCAGGTTATGCAATTGTTGATATTCTTTCCAGACAATACCACAAATTCAGATTAAATCCTCCTACCAAGAAGAAAGAACCAGAATTAACAATTGTCAGTGTTGTGACAGTGCCATGACATTTACAGTGCCGCCACGACAGTACACGCAAACGGTGATAGAGGCGCTCCGCAACTCGGCTGAGTGCGGGAGCGCCACCTAGCTACGAACGGCGCCGGCCGCACGTCACGGCACGGCAGTCGAATAAGAGATACTGAGTTGTTATCATGCAACCAGCTATTGTTTCTAAGTGAGTGTGTTTGAATATCCACGCAATTATTGGTGATTAAAGGTTATAACACTTTTTGGCGACAAGGTCGGATATTTTCACTGCATTGTAGATTTGTGTGTTCGTGATGGGGCAGACATGGAACAGCTTATGCAAGCGCTCATTGAACAACAAACACAGCTGACGGCTGCTATCCAGGCACAACAAACACAGCTGACGGCTGCTATTCAGGCGTTGTCGACGTCGCTTACTCATCGTCTGTCTTCCTCTTCTCCGCCTCAATTCCCTCCTTACGACGAGGCCGCTGAAGACTGGGAGGATTATGAGAAGCGTCTGCGGCAACATTTCTTGGCTTCCAGTGTTGTCGACGCTCCTATGTGTAAGTCGTTATTTCTATCTTCGATTTCCCCGCGGATCTATCAGCTGCTATCTCAGTTAGCCCCTCTGCAGGAACCTGCCTCTCTGTCCTTCCAAGAAATATGTGACTTATTGTCTAACTATTACCAAAAAAAACACCCACGTCGTTGCCGCCCGCGTGGCGTTCTACCGGTGTCGTAAACAGCCCCGTCAATCTTACCGGGCTTGGGCGGCGGAACTACACGGTCTGAGTAGGAAATGTCAGTTTGTCACAGACACTCATCATGAGTCTTATGCTGATTCCATGGTTAGGGATGCTATTCTACGGCTTGCTCCTGATAAAGAAGTTCAGCAACGTGCCATACAACTGCCAAACCCGTCGTTGTCGGAAGTTGTAAGCATCGCTCAATCCTTTGAAGTGTCTCACGCTGCTGGCGCGCAAATAGACGCGTGGTGTGATGTAGGTGCTGTACAGTCAACTTTTGACATGGACAATTTGCCTGTTTCACAGGAGAACAAAGATGTGGCGGCGGTTCACTCGCGTAAACAACATCGCGTTGGGCCGCAACGCTCACAGCGGAAACAGCAACCACAGAAGCAGATTCGTTCCGCACTTCCTTCTTGTCCACATTGTTTCGTACAGCATGACAGGGCCGC
Source organism: Schistocerca nitens (assembly GCF_023898315.1). Classification (NCBI taxonomy): domain Eukaryota; kingdom Metazoa; phylum Arthropoda; class Insecta; order Orthoptera; family Acrididae; genus Schistocerca; species Schistocerca nitens. The sequence goes on from NC_064618.1 coordinate 27,284,986, forward strand.
GTGTCCAAAACGTTGGGCCATGTGTAATTCATGTAGGAAAAAAGGCCACATTGCTTCTGTGTGTCAGTCCCCGAAAGTTCCTGTCGATGAGGACGAGGCATTGGACATGGATGTTAACTGTGTGCTTTCTCAAACAAATAAGTTGTTTGTTACTGTTCGTGTTCTGGATAAAGACATTCACATGCAAGTGGACACTGGCTCTGCAGTAACTCTCATTAATTCTCGCACGTATTTGGAGTTGGGCTCCCCTCCCTTGTCTCCAGTTACGCGAAATCTGAGAACTTATAATAAACAGAAAATTCCTATCATTGGCCAGTTTGATGCTTCCACTGCCTACAAGTCTGTTGTTAGGCCCCTCACGTTTTATATGTTGGATCATGCGGGCACTGAAAACCTGTTCGGTTATGATGCTTTCCAGTTGTTCGGGTTCTCCATTGATGATGATGTGCACCTCATATCTGCGGATATTCCGTATCAACAGCTGGATGGATTGTGTTCTGAATTTTCGTCCATGTTCTCTGCTGGTCTGGGTCATGCCACAGATTTTGAAGCCCACATTACTCTTAAACCTACAGCTCACCCTAAGTTTTTCCGGGCACGCCCTATTCCAGTGGCGTTGCGTGCACCTGTCAAGGCTGAGATAGACAGGTTAACAGCTTCAGGGATTCTCCTTCCTGTTACCTCCAGCGAATGGGCATCGCCCATCGTGGTGGTTTCTAAACCAAATGGGAGACTGCGATTGTGTGGTGATTTTATAGCCACTGTCAACGCTCAGAGCCTCATTGACACTTATCCTCTTCCCCGTCCTGAGGAATTATTTACCAAGCTCGATGGGGGACAGTTCTTTTCCAAACTTGACTTATCGGAGGCGTACCATCAGTTGCCGTTGGATGCTTCTTCCAAGGAATTTCTCGTCATCAACAATCCTTGTGGGTTGTATCAGTTCCAGCGGTTACCATTTGGCGTCGCTAGCACGCCGGCCATTTTTCAGCAGTTTTTGGAACAGCTCACGGCTTCCGTTCCCGGCTGCATAAACTATCTGGATGACATTGTTATCACAGGGGCCTCCACTGAGGAGCACCTTCGCAATTTGCGTTCCCTGTTTCGGGTTTTGCATTCGGCTGGGTTGAGGTGCAATCTGGACAAGTCACAGTTCTTCCAACCCTCCATTGTGTATCTTGGTTTCCACTTGTCCCGTGAGGGCATACATCCTCTACGCCAGCACATTGCCGCCATTAACGCTTTACCCCGGCCGTCTACGGTCAAAGAACTTCAGGCATTTCTAGGCAAGATTGCTTATTATCACAAATTCATTCCATCCGCGGCGGCGGTAGCTCATCCTCTGCATCAGCTGTTACGCAAAAACGTCCCTTTCTGTTGGTCCGACGAGTGTGAGCAGGCTTTTGTCCGCCTGAAGGCTCATTTGCAGTCGGTGCATTGTCTTGCCACATTCCGTCTGGGTCAGCACTTGGTTCTGGCGACTGACGCATCACAGTATGGCCTAGGGGCTGTTCTCGCCCATCGGTATGAGGATGGGTCGGAACGACCCATCGCCTATGCTTCCAAGACCCTCAACGATCCGCAACGGTGTTACTCTCAAATCGAAAAGGAGGCGCTCGCTATCATTTATGCTCTAAAAAAGTTCAGCGTTTTTTTGTATGGTTCTAAGTTTCACCTCATCACCGACCACAAGCCACTGGTCTCTCTGTTCAGCCCATCAGCGTCACTTCCGGATAAGGCAGCTCACCGCCTGCAACGTTGGGGCTTATACTTGTCTCGTTTTCACTATGAGATTCACTATCACCCCACGGCCCAGCGCGCCAACGCTGACGCATTGTCGCGATTGCCGATAGGCCCTGACCCGGTTTTCGATCGTGATGAACTACTCTGTTTCCACATTGATGAGGAAGAACGTCGTGCGGTCAAGGGTTTTCCACTTACAGGTTCGCAGGTCGTGTCGGCTACTGTGCGGGACCCGGTCCTGCATCAGGTGATCGGTTTTGTTCAACGGGGTTGGCCGGACAGCACCAAGGGCCAGGCATCGGATCCCCTTCGCAACTACCGTGCCTTGCGCCTTCGTCTGTCTGTTCGTGATGCTGTTGTTCTTCTGGCTACGGATAGCGCATCTCCACGGGTCGTGCTGCCAGCCTCTCTTCGCAAAGATGTTCTCAAACTGTTGCATGAAGGCCATTGGGGTATTTCTCGGACTAAGTCCCTGGCCTGCAGGCACGTTTATTGGCCCGGTATTGATTCGGACATCGCCCACATGGTTGCTGCGTGTGGTCAATGTGCTTCACAACTGGCTGCACCTCGTACAATGCCCTCTCCGTGGCCTGATCCGGCGCAGCCATGGGAACGGGTGCACACTGACTTTGCCGGCCCCTTCCTCGGTACTTATTGGCTACTGTTGATTGACGCCTTCTCGAAGTTCCATTTGTTGTTCGATGTCCGTCGCCCACCACTGCGGCAACGACGCTGGCTTTGTCCAAAATCTTTGTGCTAGAAGGTCTTCCATCCACGATCGTCACGGACAATGGCCCTCAGTTCTCTTCACAGGCCTTCTGTGCTTTTTGTACTGGACAAGGGATTCATCATGTTACAGCACTGCCCTTCCATCTGCAATCGAATGGGGAGGTCGAGCGCCTTGTCCGCACTTTCAAAAGCCAGATGAAAAAATTCCTTAGCGATTTTTCCACAGATGACGCTCTGCTGCAATTTCTGAGTTCTTATCGCTTCACGCCTCTGGGTGATTGCAGCCCTGCTGAACTCTTGCATGGCCACCAACCGCGCACTCTACTGCACCTGCTTAACCCTGTCAGGCCTTGTGCTGTGTCCCCTAGTGCGGGAAAATACTCGGTGGGCGCAGACGTGTGGGCACGAGGGTACGGATCTCGCCCTAAATGGATTCCAGGGGTGGTCAAGGCTCTTTGCGGCCGCCGGCTTTCTGAAATACGTACGGAAGACGGCACGGTTGTTCACCATTACGACCAGATGTGCCCATGAGTGGTGGCCACACCGGTGCCACCGCCCCTTCCTTCGCCTCCACCAGCCCGAGACGCCAGTTCTGTCACTGCTGCCGATCTACCGTACGTGTTGCTGCAGCCAACGTCGCTACCGCTTCCGAGTACGCCGGAACCGGCCCCAGTCGCGACGCCGCCTTCTCCGGGACCCATCTCGCTCGAGCACACCCCCAGGTCCACGACACCTATGGATGCTGCTCCGGAGTTTTCACCCATCATCTCGTCCAGGAGGCACATTCCACGCATGAGCTTCCATCCTGGACATATTCCATCATACTCTCTTGTCTCTCCGTGGGATCTTCTCGGGGCCTCACAAGAGGCCATGGATGTCTACGCACTGTCCATGTCTCCAAGGAAGTGAGTGTTTTTTTTGTCAAGGGGGGAAAAGTGTTGTGACAGTGCCACGACATTTACAGTGCTGCCATGACAGTACGCGCAAATGGCAATAGAGGCACTCCGCAACTCGGCTGAATGCGGGAGCGCCACCTAGCTACGAACGGCGCCGGCTGCACGTCACGGCATGGCAGTCGAATAAGAGATACTGAGTTGTTATCATGCAACCAGCTATTGTTTCTAAGTGAGTGTGTTTGAATATCCACGCAATTATTGGTGATTAAAGGTTATAACAGTCAGCAATACTGGTGAAGATAACAGCAATTTGAGTATAAAAGCGAATTTATTTATTTATTTTTAACCTGAGTAGTGAACAGAAGTGAAAATGACCATTGTAGGGTTCCACTGTCAGTTCACAACTTATGATCAGAAAACTGTAATAGTAAATGGACCGAATAACTAAATTATCCACAGCAAACAAAGCCATCTGATATAACAAATAACTATTTTAATTAAGTGTATTATCCACTATGTACCATTACAGTAGAGAAGAACAAATGCCACATACCAAAACAAAAACACACAAGACAATACAAATGATAACATTGAATAAGAAGTAGAAGGAAATTAGTAGATTTTTATGAATGGACAGAACAAAATACTTTATCTGAACAGGTAACTGAAGTATGTAATGATTTTGGGATTAGTCAATTTATGGAGGAACCAGGTAAGTCAGAAGCACACATTGTTTTATGTGCAAGTGACTCTCATAAATCTGGATATGCCATTAGTGTCATTTGAAATATAATGATTTTTGTAGTCAAGTACATGTTAGTAAATATGAAGATGATGATCTTGTGGGAGTGAGGAAGAAAAGTATTTTGTATGTTTTAAGGAAGAAGCTGAGGTATATGATGATAAGAAGGAGAACAATGTTCATGGTACTGTTGAAGAAATGTCCAGAGACATAGCTGAAAAAATGAGTAATAGTAAAGACAATGTTAAAGCTACTGAATTCCTGAGTTTAATTTATAGTAAAATGTTATGTCCCAATGGTGAAGATACTTCAGTTAACAGTTGTGAGAGTAATGATAAATTTTTGGCTGAGATGACTAATGATGGAGTGTTCTTTTGTAGGGTGTGGTTAAATAGTGAGGCAGTTCAGAAATACGAATATTTTTTTTAAATCTTAACCTATGTATGTTCAATTTTTCGTCCAAACTGGTGGCACTAAATTAAATATGATATCCATAAACAACTAAAAGTTAAGTACATGAGTGAATATCAATTTCCGTCAAGTGAAATTTCTTGGATAAGTGACATTCTGGGTGTGGATAGTACTAGTAATGACTTTTCTGTTAGCTTGATGAAATTCTGTAATCTAGTTAAGATCAATACAAGTAAGATACAGACCATAGACAACAGTTTCAAAGAAGCTGAAAACAGTTTGTTATATGAAAATGTTAATCACAGTAATTATGATGAGATCTGTAGTCCCTTCATTTAAGTAAATACAGGATCATGGGCAAACAGGTGCCTTATTGGCAAGTGCCTTATCTAACACAGGGAGCCAGGTGTCAAGAGTTTCTGAGGCCTTAAGCAAGAAAATAAAGAGAGGAAATGATTATGTTGGATTATCAGTGATTGGACTCAAAATCAGAGGTGCTACAGGTTGTTGTTGTTGTTGTGGTCTTCAGTCCTGAGACTGGTTTGATGCAGCTCTCCATGCTACTCTATCCTGTGCAAACTTCTTTATCTCCTAGTACTTACTGCAACCTATATCCTTCTGAATCTGCTTAGTGTATTCATCTCTTGGTCTCCCTCTATGATTTTTACCCTCCACGCTGCCCTCCAATGCTAAATTTGTGATCCCTTGATGCCTCAAAACATGTCCTACCAACCGATCCCTCCTTCTAGTCAAGTTGTGCCACAATTTTCTCTTCCCCAATTCTATTCAATACCTCCTCATTAGTTATGTGATCTACCCATATAATCTTCAGCATTCTTCTGTAGCACCACATTTCAAAAGCTTCTATTCTCTTCTTGTCCAAACTATTTATCGTCCATGTTTCACTTCCATACATGGCTACACTCCATAAAAATACTTTCAGAAACAACTTCCTGACACTTAAATCTATACTTGATGTTAACAAATTTCTCTTCTTCAGAAACACTTTCGTTGCGATTGCCAGTCTACATTTTATATCCTCTACAGGTAGACATAGTAAAATAGTGAAGAATCATGATCTGATTACTATTAGTACTGAAGGAGTACAGTTTACTCAAAGATGTCTTATAATTGCAGAACTTATATACTGGGGATAAATTGCACAGGAATAGCTAGCGTATCTAGGTTTTGATTGGGGAGGAAAGAAGCTTTGTATTCCAAGATCAGATGGAAGTAGTGTTGTAACCAGTTTTCTCAAGTCAGTAACAGTAAAGTTAACAGTTCTCAGTTTTTGAAAGAAAGAGGAGGTGTGAATTATGATACTCTTGGTGTAGTCACAAATGAGGCAGAGTTCGAACTTGTTAACACTAAAGTAGGAGAAGGTGGTAGCCTCAGTGAACATTAAAAACAGAAATTAAGATCTTTACTTTGGGAGTACAGAGATGTCTCTAGGAATGTTCTAGGAAGAGTGAAGGGTTACCAGTGTACTTTACAGTTCAAAAACCTCACAAACCATTTTTAAAAGACCTCATAGTGTACCAATTGCCAGAAGAACAGCAGCAGAGAAAGAATAACACAAAATGAGAGTATGTGATGTTACTGCAAGAAGAACTAGTCCTTACAATATCTCACTTGTTGTAGTTATGAAGAAAGATGAAAGAGTGAGATTGGTGTTGGATTCCAAGACAGTTCTACAGAGAAACAGTCCATCCTGAAAACGCTGGTGAATGTTTGCACAAAATTAAGAATATACAATTTATATCAAACCTCAATTTGACCTTAGGATTTCACCAGATACCTTTAGTAAAAGATTAAAGAACTATGCTGTCTTTTTATATAGTTGCCCTTTTTATCAATATTGTGTTGTACCATTTGGTTTGAATTCATCTGTTACTGAATCTACTAGAGCTTTGGATCCTGTGCTTGATAGAGAACTTGTGTCACTACTGATAATCTATCTAGACGACATTTATGCGACTCAATAAGATTGGACTGAAATTTTCAACTCTTTAAACAAATGTGCAATAGACTTAGAGAATGGGGAATGGCAGTTAAATGTGAGAAATGTAAAATTGCTGTAACAGAACTTAAATTTTTAGGTCATGTTATTACTAAAGATGGTATTCTTGCTGACCCTGAGAAAACAGAAGGCATTTACAAACTGCCAGCACCACGTAAGAGAAAGCAATTAAAGTCATTTTTTGGTTTTTGTGGATTTTTATCAAAAATCTGTTAGTAATCAAAGTTTGAAAGAATGTGTTAAGAAAGAATTGAACAACCAGCACTTATTACACAAACCTGATTTCAGTTTGCCTTTTTGCTCACACAATGACAGCAGTAATTATGGACTAGGTGTTGAGTTATTCCAGGAAGAAGAAGCTGATGGTAAAATTACACTCTGTCCATTTGCTTTTGGAAGTAGAATATTACTCAAACATGAAAAATGTTACACCATTACTGAAAAAAGAGTTATTGGCTATTCACTGGGCATTTTACAAGTTTTGAAATCATCTGTTAGGTCATAAAATTAAAGTACACTCAGATCACAAAGCATTAAGTTACCTTCAAGAGTGCAGATTACACTATGAAAGACTCACAAGATGGGATAAGTTTTTACAACAATTTGACTATGAAATAGTATACGTCAAAGGTAATGACAATGTAGTTGCAGATGCTTCACCTAGGTATCTTTAGGTGGAATTAATGAATTACATGATCAGGAGGAAATATATGAAGGATGTTCATGATGAGAAAGTCAATCGAACCATGTGTAACAGAATCAGGAGAAATCAAAATCATGATTCAAATTGGAGGCTAGTTGAAAGCTATTTAGCTAAGAGCAGGTATGAAAACTGAATAAATTTTACAAAGTATATAAAGAAACACTGTTTAGGTTGAAAAATTCTGACTGTAAGTAATGTTGGACAGAGGAAGAAGCTGAAAAATTAACCAGGTACACTCATGAATCATATGCACACTGTGGCATTCAGAAATGCGTTCAGAAGTTACAAGAAGATGTTAATTTTTACCGTATGGCTAAAGCAGTAAGGAAAGAATTGTCATCCTGCACTAGATGTCAAAGAGTAAAGGTAAGTAACAGGAGTTGTCAAGGTGAAATGCAGTACATCATTCCCGAAAACCCTACGGATTTGGTAGCCGTTGACTTCTATGGATCTTTGCCAAAGAGTAGAGATGGTCACAGTTACATTTGTGTTATGGTTGACATTTTTTCCAAATTTATAAAATTGCAGCCTGTCAGAAATGCTACAAGTAAAGAGATTATTTTTAATACTGAGATGGATTACTTTAAGAATGTAGGAAAACAAAAAGCCATTCTGTCAGAAAATGTTTCACGCTTAATATCTAAAAATTGTAAATCAGTTGTTGAAAGAACAGCAATTAAACACATTTTGATTTCAGTGTGTAACACATCACCAAACCCTGCAGAAAGATACAGGCGAGAGACTGATAGCCTGTGTCACACATACTGCACTTGTAAGCACCCTACTTTGTTTGAACATTCTGGAGACATCGTGAATACAGAATTGCTAAGGCTTTTGTGGCCACTTGTTGACAAACTGCATGTTGGCTCCTCTCTCGGGTTATTCATCTGACATTTGTCTGATGATTTTTGTTCCATCAGAAAAATCATCAGACGAACGTCAGCTAAAGAAGCCGAGACAGTAACCGCAGTTTGACTTCGTGAATAGGTTACAACACAATTCTACTGGATTCACACCTTTTGATAAGAAACCTGAAAACATTCTATAAGAGTTCATTGAATACCCAACACATACAATTTTGTCTACACAGGAAAGAGCAGATAGTCAGAGAAATGATGAAGAAACAGGGAGAGGCACAAAAAAGGAGACACATGACAGTAATGTAAAAGTAACATAGTTTAAGATTGGGGATTACATACTTGTGAAACCACTTGAAAGATCTAAAACTTTAACAGTAGTCCTAAAGAAATTCTTTGGCATATACACTGGTTCATTCAGAATTGTCAAAGATCTGCATTCTAATGCATACTGTTTCATTTATTCGAACTATAGAAAACTTCTTGGGTTGAGAATATTACTCATTAAAACTGTACAAACAAAGTAGATTGTACACAGTCTTGTACTTCATACTGAACAAGAAGTTTATAGCTTTGTATGAATTTAGATGATATTTGATGCAGGTATTTGTCTGTAACTCTTTTTGTTTTAAAGTATATGCAAATTTATTACCCTAAGAGGGATGTACACTTCTTTGCACATTATGTGCTTTTTGAGCACAAGGGCATTGGCTGTTGTAGTACTGTTTCCTGCTAGTTTTCTATACAACATATTCTTCCACTATCTTTGAACCTATCAATCTTTTCATCTACTGTCAATGCCATCTTCCTTTTTGAAAACACCAATCATGAAGTAACACTCACATATTCACCTGGAAAATGTGTAAATACAAAATGCTGTGTATTGATTTAATACTACAAAAGTTACCTACAGCGATACAAACTTGTAATCTATGCTTTGAACTGTGACAGGGACCATACTCGTAGATTATTCTTTTGCAAAATGAAGTGCTGAACACTTCTCCACTAGGATGATAAAGTTGCTCTTCTCAGACTGAAATGCTGAGAAACTATCTTTAGATTGATGATGATGAAATGAATATGTGAATGATAACCCTTATGAACTTATATTAGTTTTCACCAAGCAGTATCACCATGCATGTGCAATCTTACTGGCCAGTGCCACCAAACAAAAAGTCCCAGAAGTATTCTCTGAGCAAATTTCCTTTTTCAGTCTTTACTGACTGGTTTTGTTGGTCTGTACTGGAAGAAACCTTTAAATTCTCAGAATAAGTCTCTGAGCACATATTCTAGTTGATGTAAATACTCTTAACAAGTCTCAGAACTGATTTATGAGTAAATATTGTTTATACATCTGGCCTCAAAACTGTTCACTGTACACTATACACTGTAACCATGTACAGTACTTGTATATACGTTTACGCATTTGAAGTGATTTTCCCTTTTTAGTATTAAAATTTCTGTTTCATATGTGAGAACATTTGTTTTTAGGTATACATATTTCTTTTATCATGTGTACTGGTAAATAATGATGATTTTGAATATCTGAGAAATTTCCAGAGCCGTGTAACTAGTTATTAAGTTATGAAGTTAGTATCTCTGTAGATACCATTGGTGATCTTGCAGCTCTCGAAGAATGAAATAACAATGAAATCAGACCTTTAGCTAAAGGTCTGATTTCATTGTAATTTCATCGCTATTAAGTTTGTCTTCACTATTACACTTTTAGTGGGCTATTAATGAAAATCCATCTCTTTAACATTTATCCTACTATAGATTTTTAATATTTTGATTGTTATATTTTCTCTTATTTAACTAATGAATAATTAATTGGTGTAAAACATGTCCCAACAAAACAAACTTGCTTTTTTTCATAAGTAATGAAAAGCACATTGATTGTCTCATTATATACAACATAACACGTTTTCACTTTAATACTGTTTCAAATGACACACATTCATTTAACATACTCAGTAAGATATTTCATGAAGATGTCGGCAAATGTTAAAGTGCAATGTGTTTCTCCACAAAAAATGGTAATTTCCGTGGTAAAAAGAAAGGCTGCCCAAAATGTAAGGTCAAAATTGTGAATCTGAGGGAACGCTTATCGAGTGTGCAATTCATAATCAGTGCATAACTTAAAGCATGAAATGATTGATTGACAGTGCATCAAAACATGATAAGATCTACGCAAGAAATCAAAAATCCTGTAGGTAAGCAGATTATAGTTTCAAAAAAACACTGCTTTCAAAAAGCGATAAAACTTATGAACACAATAAATTTAGTGCACGAAAATTCATATGAAGTACTTTCAGTTGAGGACTGAAGTGGTGAAGCTAACAATGAACCATGTGGAGATAAACAGGACTGTACAAAAGAGACAGGCCTAGAACAAAAAAAGTATTGCATCGTGGTAAGAAAATGAAAAAAAAAGTGACTGCAAACAGTAAAAAGTCTGCTAACCACAAGCAATCAAACTGGGACATTGATGGTCCTCATGGGGAAAGCAACTGAGAGCACTAGTACAAAACAAAGGATATCAGTTCACAGTAGTATTTTGGAAACATGTAAACTTCCCTCAAGTAGCACATCTAAAACTGGTCTGTTTACAGATAGTCACAGATGAGGAATAGTCACCAAATTAAGTAATATAAGTGCTTAAAAAATCAATGCTATTGTGAAACCAGGCATTGATTTCAAAGCTGTGACTATAGTAAGCCATGAAAAATTATTGGAAATGAACACAAATGATTTCTCCATTTTACTTGCTGCAACACGATATAACAACAAAAAATACAAAGGAGGAACTCACGATTTCTTTTAAGCGAAGATTGTACGAGTTCAGAAACACCAATGTGATTGTTTTTTCAGTTGCACATCACAAGTACCTACCAAACAGGTCCTGTTAAATGGAAAAGGCATACTAGAACTAAACTAGGAGGTTCAATGTTCCTATCAAACATCTGAAATGTGTGATAAGAAATAATGTCTCAAGCGTTGAAAGATTCACAGCCAAGCTTATCTTTAACATCACCACAACATACAATAGCTTCAGTCATCCACCCACAACCATGTTGGGCAACATCATTCTTTGTCAATATGAAGTTCAAAGCACATTCAACAAAGAGTGAAGGCCCACGAAGAAGAAGTTGTGCTCCTAATTAGCTCTGCGTAGTAATTGATATATTGTCAACAGATTTATAAACAGTACCACGAGAGCACGTTCTCCTCCTATAATAATTCGGCATATTGTGTCATCCAATGAAGTTGCTTATGCAGCAGCCACAGCCACGCTTGCATCACAACTGGAAGATGACAGTCTTATATAAACTCACACTCTTATCAAAACTGCAACTTCTGGTCTGGCTTCCTTATCTAATTCTGCTCTGTAAGCAATAGCATGCACGATGGCTAGTAAACCTAGAGGCACCACAGCTGCACGGGGGCCACCCACATTTTAAGGATTCACAATGGTCATAAGGCTAATGAGACTGAGTCTGTATGGATTAAATCTGTTGGTGTATGTTCAAAAGTAAAAACTGTTGTTCATTTTACAATGTATTATAAGAATAGATGAACTTTATAGTGACACTGAGTCATATCACAGGTAATGGCCCACGTGTGCCTGCAGTGCATCTAGGTTTACTAGGCACTACACACAATTGCTGACAGACCAGAAGTAGATAAGGAAGCCAGACTGGAAGTTGCAGTTTTGATAAGAGTGCGAGTTTATAAAGGGCTGTCGACTTCTGGTGGTGCTGCCAGTCTGGCTGTGGCTGCTGTACAAGCAACTGTGTTGGACGGCTCACTAGATCCTCCATTACTATAGGAGCAGAAGCTGCTCACATGATACTATTTTAAGTTAATATGCCGAGACACCTCTTCTTCACGGACCATAGCTCTTTGTTGGAGGTGTTTGGAATTTTACATTGACAAAGAATGAGGTTGTTCAACATGGTTGTGGGTGGATAACTGCAGCTATTGTACAGTGTGGTGATGTTAAAGCTAAGCTTGGCCCTGAATCTTTCAACCCTTGAGACATTCTTACTTATTGCACATATCAGATATCTATTCTTTTCAATAGGCTAATGAGAAGGAGCCTGTTTATGCATGGTTTATAGGCACTGTATATGTGAAAAACTAAAACCATTGCTGATTTTACAATGCATTATAAGAACTGAAATAAAGAACCTCATCCAAAAAAAAAGGACATACTACATACTGATCTTGCCAAAATCCAAGAAGTGATTCTTCTTTGTGTTGTAGCTCCCAGGGGCATCCTGGGATGCTCTCTGTGTGAGGCACCTTTGGGCAACTCTGTCAGTCATGGCTCGTGATTTGTTGCACAACATTGAGCCGTACCACAGGCAGTTGTCCGCATGTGGCCATGGTGCTTCTAGTGTAGTACAAAAAGCAAACAGATATAGAAAATATCTGCAGCCAATTTAAAAATGCAAAATTTGTAGATGTATGAACTTGGAAGAAGATTCCACACAAATCAGGTCCTCCATCTCAACAGAGTGGAAAAGAAATTCATTACTTGCAAGATTTTAGAAATAGTTGGTAAAAAATTACACCTGAGGCACAACATCTCGGAAGCCTTACCTTTTAAAGACAAATGCATTGTGTCTAATTCTATAAATAATAAGTGTCAGGTAACAGAAGTGGTATCTCTCAACACTAGCAGTGCACCATTTAGCTCTATGCCGGATAAGATAGAAAACTATAAAATGGAAACAGCAAATGATTCTGAGCAAAATAAGGTAATCTGTGAATATGATGGGGTGCAAGAAGACAACAACAGCAGCACTAATGAATGTATATCACAGGAGTAGAGAACTTTCAGATGTCAATATGACACAAAAAGACTCCAAGCACCAGCACAGATGGCTTTTTATGGGAAAAAAAAACACAATGTCCAGTCAGTCACAAACAAGGTCTGGTGAGGTTATGCTAAACACTCAACTTCATTTTGACAGTGTTCTGTGTTTCTCAGAACACTGATTAAAAGCAGATCAGATTGCTTCATTTTCAGTACCAGGCTACACACTTGCAAACTGCTTCTGTAGAACAAATCACACAAATGTAGGTACTGCCATTTTAATTAAAAGTGGATGGAAATTGAAAACTATTTTCAGTTTTCAGAGCCTCAGTGCAGAAAGAGACTTTGAAGCAACAGCTGTAGGAATCAGTGGCGCAAATACAGTTGTCATGTGTATCTATCACTCTCCGAATGGGAATTTTGAGGCATTTATCAATGAACTTGAAATGTTACTAAATAGGATGCATATAGGCAAGAAATTAATAGTACAGAGTGGGGATTTTGACACTGACTTTCTTGCAACAAGCAGGAAAAAATAATTGTTGTTCAACCTAACAGATTCTATATATATATATATATATATATATATATATATATATATATATATATATATATATATATATATATATATATGGTTATAATAAAGGGAAACATTCCATGTAGGAAAAATATATCTAAAAACATAGATGATGTGACTTACCAAATGAAAGTGCTGGCAGGTCGACAGACACACAAACAAACACAAAGATACACACAAAATTCAAGCTTTCGCAACAAACTGTTGCCTCATCAGGAAAGAGGGAAGGAGAGGGAAAGACGAAAGGATGTGGGTTTTAAGGGAGAGGGTAAGGAGTCATTCCAATCCCTGGAGCGGAAGGACTTACCTTAGTGGGAAAAAAGTACGGGTATACACTCGCACACACACACATATCCATCCACACATATACAGACACAAGCAGACATACTTAAAGACAAAGAGGTTGGGCAGAGATTGCAGTCGAGGTAGAAGTGCAGAGGCAAAGATGTTGTTGAATGACAGGTGAGGTGTGAGTGGCGGCAACTTTAAATTAGCGGAGATTGAGGCCTGGTGGATAATGGGAAGAGAGGATATATTGAAGAGCAAGTTCCCATCTCCGGAGCTCGGACAGGTTGGTGTTAGTGGGAAGTATCCAGATAACCCAGACGGTGTAACACTGTGCCAAGATGTGCTGGCCGTGCACCAAGGCATGTTTAGCCACAGGGTGATCCTCATTACCAACAAACACTGTCTGCCTGTGTCCATTCATGTGAATGGACAGTTTGTTGCTGGTCATTCCCACATAGAATGCGTCACAATGTAGGCAGGTCAGTTGGTAGATCACGTGGGTGCTTTCACACGTGGCTCTGCCTTTGATCATGTACACCTTCCGGGTTACAGGACTGGAGTAGGTGGTGCTGGGAGGGTGCACGGGACAGGTTTTACACCGGGGGCAGTTACAAGGGTAGGAGCCAGAGGGTAGGGGAGGTGGTTTGGGGATTTCATAGGGATGAACTAAGAGGTTACGAAGGTTAGGTGGATGGCGGAAAGACACTCTTGGTGGAGTGGGGAGGATTTCATGAAGGATGGATCTCATTTCAGGGCAGGATTTGAGGAAGTCGTATCCCTGCTGGAGAGCCACATTCAGAATCTGATCCAGTCCCGGAAAGTATCCTGTCACAAGTGGGGCACTTTTGTGGTTCTTCTGTGGGAGGTTCTGGGTTTGAGAGGATGAGGAAGTGGCTCTGGTTATTTGCTTCTGTACCAGGTCGGGAGGGTAGTTGCGGGATGTGAAAGCTGTTGTCAGGTTGTTGGTGTAATGCTTCAGGGATTCCGGACTGGAGCAGATTCGTTTGTCACGAAGACCTAGGCTGTAGGGAAGGGACCGTTTGATGTGGAATGGGTGGCAGCTGTCATAATGGAGGTACTGTTGCTTGTTGGTGGGTTTGATGTGGACGGACGTGTGAAGCTGGCCATTGGACAGGTGGAGGTCAACATCAAGGAAAGTGGCATGGGATTTGGAGTAGGACCAGGTGAATCTGATGGAACCAAAGGAGTTGAGGTTGGAGAGGAAATTCTGGAGTTCTTCTTCACTGTGAGTCCAGATCATGAAGATGTCATCAATAAATCTGTACCAAACTTTGGGTTGGCAGGCTTGGGTAACCAAGAAGGCTTCCTCTAAGCGACCCATGAATAGGTTGGCATATGAGGGGGCCATCCTGGTACCCATGGCTGTTCCCTTTAATTGTTGGTATGTCTGGCCTTCAAAAGTGAAGAAGTTGTGGGTCAGGATGAAGCTGGCTAAGGTAATGAGGAAAGAGGTTTTAGGTAGGGTGGCAGGTGATCGGCGTGAAAGGAAGTGCTCCATCGCAGCGAGGCCCTGGACGTGCAGGATATTTGTGTATAAGGAAGTGGCATCAATGGTTACAAGGATGGTTTCCGGGGGTAACGGATTGGGTAAGGATTCCAGGCGTTCAAGGAAGTGGTTGGTGTCTTTGATGATGGATGGGAGACTGCATGTAATGGGTTGAAGGTGTTGATCTACGTAGGCGGAGATACGTTCTGTGGGGGCTTGGTAACCAGCTACAATGGGGCGGCCGGGATGATTGGGTTTGTGAATTTTAGGAAGAAGGAAGAAGGTAGGAGTGCGGGGTGTCCGTGGGGTCAGGAGGTTGATGGAGTCAGGTGAAAGGTTTTGTAGGGGGCCTAAGGTTCTGAGGATTCCTTGAAGCTCTGCCTGGACATCAGGAATGGGATTACCTTGGCAAACTTTGTATGTGGTGTTGTCTGAAAGCTGACGCAGTCCCTCAGCCACATACTCCCGACGATCAAGTACCACGGTCGTGGAACCCTTGTCCACCGGAAGGATGACGATGGACCGGTCAGCCTTCAGATCATGGATAGCCTGGGCTTCAGCAGTGGTGATGTTGGAAGTAGGATTAAGGTTTTTTAAAAAGGATTGAGAGGCAAGGCTGGAAGTCAGAAATTCCTGGAAGGTTTGGAGAGGGTGATTTTGAGGAAGAGGAGGTGGGTCCCACTGTGACGGAGGGCGGAACTGTTCCAGGCAGGGTTCAATTTGGATAGTGTCTTGGGGAGCTCGCTGGAAGTATCACTTTGCCACGAAGAAAAATGATCCTAATCCTACTCCTAATGATCCAACTCCCCTCCATTACGACAGCTGCCACCCATTCCACATCAAACAGTCCCTTCCCTACAGCCTAGGTCTTCGTGACAAACGAATCTGCTCCAGTCCGGAATCCCTGAAGCAATACACCAACAACCTGACAACAGCTTTCGCATCCTGCGACTACCCTCCCGACCTGGTACAGAAGCAAATAACCAGAGCCACTTCCTCATCCTCTCAAACCCAGAACCTCCCACAGAAGAACCACAAAAGTGCCCCACTTGTGACAGGATACTTTCCGGGACTGGATCAGATTCTGAATGTTGCTCTCCAGCAGGGATACGACTTCCTCAAATCCTGCCCTGAAATGAGATCCATCCTTCATGAAATCCTCCCCACTCCACCAAGAGTGTCTTTCCGCCATCCACCTAACCTTCGTAACCTCTTAGTTCATCCCTATGAAATCCCCAAACCACCTCCCCTACCCTCTGGCTCCTACCCTTGTAACTGCCCCCGGTGTAAAACCTGTCCCATGCACCCTCCCAGCACCACCTACTCCAGTCCTGTAACCCAGAAGGTGTACACGATCAAAGGCAGAGCCACGTGTGAAAGCACCCACATGATCTACCAACTGACCTGCCTACACTGTGATGCATTCTATGTGGGAATGACCAGCAACAAACTGTCCATTCACATGAATGGATACAGGTAGACAGTGTTTGTTGGTAATGAGGATCACCCTGTGGCTAAACATGCCTTGGTGCACGGCCACCACATCTTGGCGCAGTGTTACACTGTCCGGGTTATCTGGACACTTCCCACTAACACCAACCTATCCGAACTCCGGAGATGGGAACTTGCTCTTCAATATATCCTCTCTTCCCGTTATCCACCAGGCCTCAATCTCCGCTAATTTAAAGTTGCCGCCACTTATACCTCACCTGTCATTCAACAACATCTTTGCCTCTGCACTTCTACCTCGACTGACATCTCTGCCCAAACTCTTTGCCTTTATAAATGTCTGCTTGTGTCTGTATATGTGTGGATGGATATGTGTGTGTGTGCGAGTGTATACCCGTCCTTTTTTCCCACTAAGGTAAGTCTTTCCACTCCCGGGATTGGAATGACTCCTTACCCTCTCCCCTAAAACCCACATCCTTTCGTCTTTCCCTCTCCTTCCCTCTTTCCTGATGAGGCAACAGTTTGTTGCGAAAGCTTGAATTTTGTGCGTGTGTGTTTTTGTGACTATCGACCTGCCAGTGCTTTCGTTCGGTAAGTCACATCATCTTTGTTTTTAGATATATTTTTCCCATGTGGAATATTTCCCTCTATATATATATATATATATATAGAGGGAAACATTCCACGTGGGAAAAATATATCTAAAAACAAAGATGATGTGACTTACCAAACAAAAGCGCTGGCACGTTGATAGACACACAAGCAGACACAAACATACACACAAAATTCAAGCTTTCGCAACAAACTGTTGCCTCATCAGGAAAGAGGGAAGGAGAGGGAAAGGCGAAAGGATGTGGGTTTTAAGGGAGAGGGTAAGGAGTCATCCCAATCCCGGGAGCGGAAAGACTTACCTTAGGGGAAAAAAGGACGGGTATACACTCGCACACACACACATATCCATCCACACATATATAGACACAAGCAGACATCATTTGTCGAGGCAGAAGTGCAGAGGCAAAGATGTTGTTGAATGACAGGTGAGGTATGAGTGGCGGCAACTTGAAATTAGCAGAGATTGAGGCCTGGTGGATAACGGGAAGAGAGGATATATTGAAGAGCAAGTTCCCAACTCCGGAGTTCGGATGGGTTGGTGTCTATATATGTGTGGATGGATATGTGTGTGTGTGCAAGTGTATACCCGTCCTTTTTTCCCCCTAAGGTAAGTCTTTCCGCTCCCGGGATTGGAATGACTCCTTACCCTCTCCCTTAAAACCCACATCCTTTCGCCTTTCCCTCTCCTTCCCTCTTTCCTGATGAGGCAACAGTTTGTTGCGAAAGCTTGAATTTTGTGTGTATGTTTGTGTCTGCTTGTGTGTCTATCGACGTGCCAGCGCTTTCGTTTGGTAAGTCACATCATCTTTGGATATATATATCAGGAAAGAGGGAAGGAGAGGGAAAGACGAAAGGATGTGGGTTTTAAGGCAGAGGGTAAGGAGTCATTCCAATCCCGGGAGCGGAAAGACTTACCTTAGGGGGAAAAAGGACAGGTATACACTCGCACACACACACATATCCATCCACACATATACAGACACAAGCAGACATATTTAAAATCCTTTCGTCTTTCCCTCTCCTTCCCTCTTTCCTGACGAGGCAACAGTTTGTTGCGAAAGCTTGAATTTTGTGTGTATGTTTGTGTTCGTTTGTGTGTCTGTCGACCTGCCAGCACTTTCATTTGGTAAGTCACATCATCTTTGTTTTTAGATATATTTTTCCTACATGGAATGTTTCCCTCTATATATATATATATATATATATATATATATATATATATATATATATATATATATATATATATATATATATATATATATATAACAGAGGGAAACATTCCACGTGGAAAAATATATCTAAAAAGAAAGATGATGAGACTTACCAAACAAAAGCGCTGGCAGGTCGATAGACACACAAACAAACACAAATATACACACAAAATTCAAGCTTTCGCAACAAACTGTTGCCTCATCAGGAAAGAGGGGAAGGAGAGGGAAAGACGAAAGGATGTGGGTTTTAAGGGAGAGGATAAGGAGTCATTCCAATCCCGGGAGCGGAAAGACTTACCTTAGGGGGAAAAAAGGACAGGTATACACTCGCACACACACCCATATCCATCCACACATACAGACACAAGCAGACATATTGGTCTTTAAATATGTCTGCTTGTGTCTGTATGTGTGGATGGATATGGGTGTGTGTGCGAGTGTATACCTGTCCTTTTTTCCCCCTAAGGTAAGTCTTTCCGCTCCCGGGATTGGAATGACTCCTTATCCTCTCCCTTAAAACCCACATCCTTTCGTCTTTCCCTCTCCTTCCCCTCTTTCCTGATGAGGCAACAGTTTGTTGCGAAAGCTTGAATTTTGTGTGTATATTTGTGTTTGTTTGTGTGTCTATCGACCTGCCAGCGCTTTTGTTTGGTAAGTCTCATCATCTTTCTTTTTAGATATATATATATATATATATTAAAAAAAACAAAGATGATGTGACTTACCAAATGAAAGTGCTGGCAGGTCAGGTCGACAGACACACAAACAAACACAAACATACACACAAAATTCAAGCTTTCGCAACAAACTGTTGCCTTGTCAGGAAAGAGGGAAGGAGAGGGAAAGACGAAAGGATTTGGGTTTTAAGGGAGAGGGTAAGGAGTCATTCCAATCCCGGGAGCGGAAATACTTACCTTAGGGGGAAAAAAAGATGATGTGACTTACCGAACAAAAGTGCTGGCAGGTCAACAGACACACAAACATACAAACACAAACATCACACAAAATTCAAGCTTTCGCAACTAACTGTTGCTTCATCGGGAAAGAGGAAAGGAGAGGGAAAGACGAAAGGATGTGGGTGGCTTCCCTCTGACAACCATGCCTCCATCCTTGCTACCCTCCCTATTTTCCTTTCCCTGTTGCTTCATAACCTGGGTTATTGTGACTGTGTAAATCACAGTTCACCTGAAACCGATTTTTATTGTCACCAACAAAAACTATTAAGAAGTGAATATATTGGGCAGAGGGCATATAAATTCAAGTACTACTACTGTTAGTTCTTTTGTGATACTTAAAACCAACATCATTCTTTCCCATTTTTCACCAGTCTCATAAGCATCTTGTGCACCTCCTTTCACACTACATCGCAGTAGATGATGTATTTGTTTCTCTTTTCCACAGAGATCCAGGAGACTCACATTGCCTTTGCTTAGTTCTACACCTTTCTATCTCTCATATTTTGCCATCTTCTTTCTCTTTCTTAACTACTACAGAAATACCTTACCTCCAGAAATACTGCTTTTTCTTACCTTGCATCAAAATGATCTGTTCTTAGTCTTCCAAAAATTTTGTGCATCTTGAATACATTTCCACTATCACTACTTATTAGGAACAAATAGATTAAACATACAACCTCATCCTCTGACTTTTGCTTTGGATTCCACCATTTCGTCCGGCCTTGCTTCAATATGTGCCTTCCGTGATGGACCCAGAAGGACATGCTTGGATCGAGAAGATCTCTTAAAGGCACTGGCTCAAAAGCTGCATTTGGAACAGGGATCCTTTCCTCTAAAATTCACAAAAATTATGGTTACTTGGGTCAACTGATCGTTAAATGACTTTAATTAAAACTAATCATTGCTTTTCAATCACAAACATTATAGTCAACAATCAAGTTTAGCAATCTATTGTAGAAGGTGTCACAAATTCAGCTAAGTTAAAAGTCTGTGATTAATTTACATATATAGGCTTGTAATGTGGCAGAGTAGGATGATACTTACAGCACTGGCGCTAAGCAATGCAAACTCAACTCAAGATTATGAAACTGTATCAACAGGTTATGTACAGGACTTGCATGTTGAAGACAGTGATTAATTTCATATATTTGTCTGATTTCTGTTTCATACTAGTTTCAAATGGCTCTGAGCACTATGGGACTCAACATCTTAGGTCATAAGTCCATACTAGTTTCAGTCACAAATTCAGTATTATTATGTAAAATAGTCGACTGTAAAATACGCTTTCCACTTTCAGTATGTATTGTGTCTTGTTGAGATGTGATTTCCTACATCAAAAGCCATTTATACTGTAAAACAATTTATACACAGAACTCAGGTTCCAACTGTCATACTTCACACATACGGAGCACTAAGTTATGTATGTAGCTTGCAGAATATCATTAGTAACTTTCCTGATCATTTTGTTGTAATAGGGGTGACTTCAAATTGTCAGGTATAGATTGTGAGTGTTATGCCATCAAAACTGGTGCGAGAGACAGGGACTCATGTGGCATTGTTCTAGATGTCTTGTCCAAAAATTACCTTGAGCAGATAGCTCGAGAATCAACTCATGAGGGTAACACCTTAGACCTTCTGGCAACAAACAGAACTGAACTTTTCGAAGGTTTTAAGGGAGGGGAAAGATCCACCATGGTTTAGTAGCCATTTTAGAAAGCACTATATAAACAAAAGGCACTTCATCTCAGATACAAGAGAAGTAAAAACCTAGGTGACAAACAAAAGCTGAATGAAGTGAAAATGAGCGTAAGGAGAGCAATGATAGAAGCATTCAATTTTTTCAAAAGTAAGATTTTTTCAACCGGCCCGAGTAAAAGCCCTAAGAGATTTTGGTCATATGTAAAATCAGTAAGTGGGTCAAAACCATCTATTTATTCTCTCAGTGACGACAATGGCACCGAAGCAGAAGATAACAGAGACGTTGTCTCACCATGGGAGATCGTAACACTGTTCCTCCTTTCAAACGTCGTACCAACATCAACATGGCAGATATTCTATAAAAATTATGGGAAAGAACTTGCTCCCTTTCTAGCAGTAATTTATCATAGATTGCTTGAGCAATGAAAGGTACCGAATGACTGGAAAAAAGTGCAGAGCATTCCCATTTTTAAGAAAGGCTATAAGACAGATACACACAATTATAAACCTATATCGTAGACATAAATCTGTTGTAGAATTATGGAACATGTTTTATGCTCAAGAATTATGACGTTTTTGGAAAATGAACATCTCTACTACAAAAATCAACATGGATTTTGCAAACAGAGATCCTGCAAAACTCAGCTTGCTCTGTTCCTCCATGAGAACCACAGGGCTGTGGACAACAGCGCTCAGGCCGACATCATGTTCCTTGATTTCAGTGAGGGATCTGAAACCATCCCGCATTGCAGTTTAATGAAAAAAATATGAGCTTACGGAATATTGGAGCAGATTTGTGACTGGATTCAAGACTTTCTTGCAGACAGAGCTCAACACATTGCTCTTAACAGTACAAAATTGATAGATGTGGAAGTAATATCCGGAGTACCACAGGGAAGCATGACAGGACCGTTGCTGTTTACAATATATATACAAGCAATCTAGTAGAAAGCATCAGACACTCTTTAAGGCTATTCACAGATGATGCTGTTGTCTATACCAAAGCAGCACTGCCAGAAGATAATAAGCATTTGCAGAACGACCTGCAGAGAATTGATGAATGGTGCAGGCTCTGGTAGTTGACCCTGAGCGTAAATAAATGTAACATACTTTTCTATTTCACATCTTGAATTGTAAAGTGTAGAGGCAGGCAGTCTGTAGGACAGTTGTCATTTCTTCTGAACAATGAGCTATACAGGTCATTAAGGCATCAGCATCCATTGTTGAATGTCAACAGGGTACCAAGTTGCATGTCTAGGTTCCTGTGTGCTTTTCTAGTTTACTTCTTCAGTTAGGATGGGTAGGATGTTTGCATGCTGTATATAGACATTGAAGGAGCTGCCTCAATTTGTTGTCATTTGAATGTGTTTTTGGCTATGATCAGCTGTCTTCAGGTTGCTGACTTGAGGTGTGCCAGTGACAGAATATCTGGTTCATTCCACAGGATACCTCAGGTGTTGCTTGTCTCACCCATGGGCTTTGCTGCTGAGGCACCTCCTAATGTACCTGACACAGTGGACCTGACCTCACAACATGGTGCAGTTGATAACATGTCCGTATTACTCGAGGTGGAGGGCCAATGTGGAGACTCCTTGCCTGGCTTCACCTGTTAGCTCTGTGAGTGAACAGGCAGCATGAGAAGGCACATGGGAGCAGGGGTTTGCTATTTATCGAGAGCTCCAATGTTAGATGTGTTATGGAGCCCCTCAGGAAAATAGCATTCAGGGCCACAAAGAAAGCCAGTGTGCGCTCACTACCAATACTGTAGGGCCTCATCTGAGATGTAGAGGAGTCATTACCTGCAGCTATCAAGTGAACAGTCGTCCACAAGTTGTGGCTCTCCTCTGCATCAACAACACCTCTTGCATGGGTTCTGAGGCTTTCCTCAGTTCATACAGGTGTCTTGTGGAAGTAGTGAAGGATGCTGGACTTGCATAGGGAGTGCATGCAGAGTATGCAGTTTGCAGCAAGAGTCCTTTGCTTTGGAGCTGAGTGGAGGTATTAACTAAAGCTTCATTGACTCTGTGATAGCTGTGGCTGCAGATTTTTGGGCCTGCATTCTTGGGTGGGGAATTGTAGGATTTCTCCTGAAATATCAGGGATGTTATAAAGGAAGCAGTTACTCTGGTAGAAAAGTGCTGATGAAGCCCACATGGATTAGGCAGTAGTTTGAGATACTCTATTCAATACTCACCAGACAACAAGCAGATAGCAAAATCAGACACCGTTTGGACTAAAGACAATTTCACTGTCAAAATTTTATTAGTAAAGTGTCAAATTATTCATAACAAAGTCCCAGAATTTACTACCCAACTGTAAATTGCTCTAAAATTGGGCTTTTGCGTAATTCAGGGAATTTAGTGTGTGAGGTATCTTTTGAGTTTGCTGTAAATTGGTATTGCTGAAATTCTTATAATTGTTTAATGCATTGTTAATAATAAAATTAGGTATTTGGACCCTAAAGAAAAGTCTTTTCTGATACAAACATTTTCATCTTCTAGTACCTAAGCACTTCCAGTTCTTTGCTACCAGCACCATTTCATCGGTAGTAGAGCCTGGTTGTGGGTGTGGGGTGTACTGTGTTTCCAGAAAGGACATTTAACATTAAAATTGTAGCCTCACCATTCCTTTTCCCCCCTTTTCTCTGTTTCTGTCTTCAGTTGTGGAAACCACAGGTGTACTGAAGATCAGGCATTTTACAGAAGGAACAGCTACCACAGTAATTAAAGATTCATGGCCAGGCAATGGAAGGCAGTGTTAATGAATTGGCGCAGTGTCTCATTGCACTCTCAATTCGCCACTGCAACTGAGCATCACTACTGTCAGTAAGGTAGGTTGGGCCATACTTGTTCGTAATGAGTTTCTCACCAGTCTGCTGAACAATACTGACTTGCTTCAGGGTTCTAGTCCTTTGCACTCTCCTTTATTGCAAGTGCAGGCTCATCTCAACCATCTGAATAGAACAGTCCAGGATTTGCATAGGATTTTCACAGATGCTAAGCAAAGGGCATAGATCGGAGTAATGCAATAAAATATTAAGGAACTTCAATGCGGAGTTGATCTTTTGCTAAGGGTAGAAGCTGTGGATGAGGAGACATGGGAATATTTCATGGAGTGGTGATGCTATGAAGATATTAAGCATTTTACTCATTTACTTAATCCTATAGTGGTTATTATGCAAGGGGATATAAAACTATCAATGGGGACGAGTGAACAAGTGATATAATTTTTGTATTTGTCAGTTAAAGTTGCACTGCCCTTTATATTCCCTATCTTGTCATTTCTCAATTCATTTACCAGCTAACCAGCGATAGGCTGGCTAGTATGATCAATTACATTAATCGAGAAGGGGGCAGCTTGGGTGTTTTGTGTGACCAGATTGTTAACCAAACTTTGTAAGATAGATTGAGGAATAAGTTATTCAACAATCATTATTCCAGGGCACAAGATCAACATGAAAATTTCATGAATTACGTTGACAACATTAGGTGCACTCAATTAGCATTGTATGTCAGGTTCAGTGAGTATCAGATTGTTGTCAATATAACAGAGGGTATGCAGCCAGTGGACTGTCCGTGGGTGGTTTTGCTAATAGACCAAGTACCTTTAGTGTCCTAGATCAGATTGTGCGAGATATAGAGAGTATTAATTTTGCTGATCAAAAAAGAAAGGCCACTAACCAGCAAGGCAATGCTTCTCCTCAGCATCATGGAAAGAGAAGAGGAACTCAGTGGGTTGGCAGAAATTGTTTTAGGTGTAAAAAACCAGGACATTTTGCTGGAAATGTCTGGAGGGAGATGGGGAACGTGGTGGCAAGTGACAGTGTTGCAGACGGGTTTGGGGGAGGTGCGGAGGCTGGCTGCCAGTGGGGTGCAATTAAGTTATGAGGAGCCAGTGAGTCCTCCGTTCCATTTATTTGTGCCACCATCAGCCATTAACTGATCTGTGGATTGCTGGATTCTGACAGAGGTATTTCTCTGATTAATTACACTTCATATTCTGAGAATAAGCATATTTGTCAGTTTACAAGTCTGAAGTCACTGAACAAACTGATTCTTGCTGTTAATGGCCAATCGTTGCCCTTGTTAGGGGAGGTGTGAGTTTGTTTTTGAGAGTTCAGGAATTTTTATGGCCTGCTAAACTCATTGTTTCTGAACAACTGTCTGTTTATTTACTGTTGGTAGTGATTTCATACACTGAACAGGTTGTGTTTTGGACTATTCAGGGAATAAGTTCATCAAGTTTTGTGCAACTGAGAGGTTTCAATTATGCATGTCATGTTGAATGTTATGCAGTCAATCATGTGAATTCTGGGGAGTTCCAATTTGATGTCAGACATTTGGGGCAGAATGAAACACAGCAGTTACTAGAGTTGTCAGACGAATTTCTGGATGTTTCAACTGACTGGTTTGGGGCAACACACAGAATAAAGTATTGAATCCACCTCACCGATCAGACTTTGGTGTGATGCTTCTCACCACCCGAGATGCGAGAGTTGAGGAGAATTGTTGAAAAGTTTCTCTTGGAAGGTGAGATTAGACCATTTACTTCTCCATATATCTCAACCATGTTTTTAGTCCCCAAGGCCAGTGGCAAAGAGTATAGGCCCATTGTCAACTACAGAATTTTAAATGAGAAGGTGGTCTTAGGGTCAGTTCTCTTGCACAACCTTCCAAAGGGCTTCACTTGGTTTACAGGAGCATTAATACTTCACTGTTTTGGACATGAAGTAGGCTCTAGCTGAAGAGTCAAAACCAGTGACAGCTTTCTGCATTGAATGGAACTTGTATGAGTTCATCAGAGTTCCTTTCAGGGTACTGACTGGTGCAGCAGTCTTATCACATTTTCTGGATAACATTTTTGGGGAGCTGAAATTTTATTGTGTTTATAATTACATGGATGATGTGGTTATTTACAGCAAGACCTTTGACTGAATGCCTTCAACATCTTAAGCAGGTGTTAACCTATTTCAGGGAGGCAGGTTTAACAGTCAAACCTGCTAGGCTGTTCTGAGGTATATTTTTTAGGTCACCTGGTTTCTGCCAATGGTGTCATAATTGACCAAGGCCACACTAACACTATTTATAGTTTTTGGCTGCCTTTCAGCCACCTCAGGATCAGAAGGGAATTGCCCAGGTTGTCAGCATGGTGAAGCTTTTTGGAAGCTTGTGTCATATTTTGCCCAATTAGCCACTCCCTTGAACTGAATGTGTTGTAAAGGAGAACCACTCCAGTCATCTCATAGCCAACAGTCTGCCTTTGACCCTTTGAAGTAAGAGCTTAGCAATGCCCCCTTGTTAGTGATACCTGATATTCAGTGTCAGTTTATCCTCCAGATGGATGCTTTCAATTGCAGAGTGGCTCCAGCTTTGTCACGGAATCTGATGTGGACCATAGGTCAGTCACCTATGACTTTCCGGCTCTGTTGGCAACAAAGGTTAAATACTCCATGCCTGAACTAGAGGATTTCATGATGCTATTTGGTTTGGAGGAGTTTAAGTTTCATTTGAACACCATCATTTCCCACTGGAAACTGACAATCAGCTGCTATGCCAGGTTTTGGCAAGGCTCTGGAAGACTGGTAGTATAGCCCCATGGGCAGTCTGGGTTTCAGCTTTCTGGTTTGTCATGAAGCATGTAATGGGTCCTGACTATCGGTTGGCAGATGCGTAGGGCCCAACATTTGGTGACCTTCAGGAGCCACCTGAGACAGTGCAGTCCGATGAGGATTACTGTGTCTGTCCAGCTGTACTCACAGAGATTCCCACACTGTTCAGAAACTTGGAGAAGCAGCAGGAATGGGCTTTGATGATCAATGATGTTACACAGCAGCTCCTTGGTGGGAAGGAGGTAGCTCAGTATCAGATTAACAAGGGAATTCTATGTTATAGAAGCCACTATGATGGAAAGTTAGGTATTTTCACAATACTGTATGTGGTGGCCATTTGGGGACCTTTAAGACCATTAAGAAAATTAAGGAACACCTGACGTGGCCATTTCTGAATTCTAATGTTAGGAAATTGGTCCAGCGGTGCCACAAATTTTGTTCACTGAAGCCTAATATCAATGTTTCTCAAGGCTTGCTGGACTCTGGAAGAGATGCCAATGGATAAATTGTTCAGAGACTACTTAGGACTGCTTACACATATGAAGAGTGGCAATAAACATATATTATGTGTGGTGGATGCATTCACCTGCTTCATCTGGTTGGTCCCAAGAAGGGAAATGGCAGTGGCTCTAATGATTCAGCATCTCAGCTATATATTTACTTACTTTGGTCCCCCAAAGGCATTGGTCAGCAATAATGCTCTGACTTTCACATCTAGGGAACTCAGAAAATTGTGTTTTGGTAATGCCATATCACATATTACCACCATTCCATACTATCCCCAGCTGTCTTTTGTGGAGTGTGTTAATTGCAGTCTCAAATCCACACTAGGTAGCCACTCTCAGGCTAGCTGGGGTGATTCCATAAGCTGGCTTAACTTACCCTGTTAAGTTAATGCTGGCATACGCAGTATATAACCCAATTTCCAATCTTTGGACGATCAGTGACCTCTTACCACAGAAAATCAATGCTAAGACTCTTAGAAAGAACTGGAGCAAGGCAGTTAACAACATCAGGCTCACATACAGGTGAGAGCTTGCAGACACAATTGCGGTAGTGTTTGCAAGCTAGTCTATATTAAAAATATTTGTGCTCATAGCACGGGCACCAATAGAGATGTTGCAAAACTATTGCCTAGTTTTGGTGGTCTCTGTAAGATTCTGAAGATGCCCACCCTATTAAGTCTCTTGGTAGAGAATGTAGCCATCAATAAAAAACAATATGGTCCTTACTACAATATTAGAGAAGAAAAGTTGCTACTCACCATATAGTGGAGATGCTGAGTCACGATAGCCACAACAAAAAGATTCACACAAATATATATTTTGGCCATTAAGGCCTTTGTCAACAATAGATACACACACACACACACACACACACACACACACACACACACACACAAATGCAACTTGCACACACATCTGCAATCTCAAGCAATTGAAACCACACTGCGAGCAGCAGCAGCAGTGCGTGATGGGAGTGGTGACTGGGTGGGGATAAGGAGGAGGCTGGTGTGGGTAGAGAGACGGATAGTATGGTGGTCATGGTGGACAGTGAAGTGTTGCAGTTTAGACTGAGAGCAGAAGAGAAAAGGAGGAGTGGGGATAAGCAGCAGAAAGAAGAGAAATGAAAAGAAATTAAAAGACTGGGTGTGGCAGTGAAATGATGACTGTGTACTGCTGGAATGGGAACAGGGAGGGGGTTGGATGGGTGAGGACAGTGACTAACAAAGGCTGAGACCAGGGGGGTTACAGGAATGTAGGATGTATTGCAGGGAAAGTTCCCACCTGCGCAATTCAGAAAAGCTGCTGTTGGCGGGAAGGATCCATGTGGCACAGGCTGTGAAACAGTCATCGAAATGAGGGATACCGTGTTTGGCATGTGTCTTCAGCAACAGGGTGGTCCAGTTGTTTCTTGGCCACAGTTTGTTGGTAGCCATTCATGCAGACAGACAGCTTGTTGGTTGTCATGCCTACATAGAATGCAGCACAGTGGTTGCAGCTTAGCTTGTAAATCATGGATTTCACAGGTAGCCCTGCCTTTGAAGGGATAGCCGATGTTGACCAGACTAGAGTAGGTGGTGGTACGGGGATGTATGGTACAGGTCTTGCATTTAGTTGTATTACAGGGGTATGAGCCATGAGCTAAGGGATTGGGAGCAGGGGTTGTGTGAGGATGGACGAGTATATTGCATAGGTTCAGTGGACGGTGGAATACTACTACAGGAGGGGTGGGAAGGATTGTGGGCAGGACATTCCTCATTTCAGGGCAAAACGAGGGGTAATCAAAACCCTGGCAAAGAATGTAATTCAGTTGCACCAGTCCTGGATGGTATTGACTTACGAGGCTTCAGTGAGACCCTCAGTATATTCCGAGAGGGACTGCTCATCACTGCAGATGTGACGACCACGGGTGGCTAGGCTGTACGGAAGGGACATCTTGGTATGGAATGGGTGGCAGCTGTTGAAGTGGAGGTATTGCTAGTTGTTTGTAGGTTTGATATGGATGGAGGTACTGATTTAGCCATCTCTGAGGTGGAGGTCAACATCTAGGAAGGTGGCTTGTTGGGTTGAGTAGGACCAGGTGAAGCAAATGGGGGAGACGTTGTAAAGGCTCTTGAGGACCCTCGATCCAGGTAGCAAAGATGTCATCAATGAATCTGAAACAGATGGGTTTAGGATTCTGGGTGTTTAGGAAGGATTCCTCAAGATGGCCCATGAATAGGTTGGTATAGGATGGTGCCAAGCAGGTTCCCATACCCGTACCCCGGATTTGTTTGTAGATAATGCCTTCAAAGGAGAAGTAATTGTTGGTGAGGATATAGTTGGTGATGGTGACTAGGATGGAGATTGTTGGTTTGGAATCCATTGGGCATTTGGAAAGGTAGTGTTCAATAGCAGTAAGGCCATGGGCATTAGAAATATTAGTGTACAGGGAGGTGGCATCTTAGTGACGAGCAGGGCACTGTGTGGTAAAGGGACAGGAACTGTGGAGAGTCGGTGGAGCAAATGTTTGGTATCTTTTATATAGGAGGGTAGGTTCTGGGTAATAGTTTGAAGGTGTTGGTCTATGAGAGCAGAGATTCTCTCATTGGGAGCACAGTAACCGGCCACAATGGGGCATCCTGGGTGGTTGGGTTTATGGACTTCAGGAAGCATTTAGAAGGTAGGCATGCAGGGAGTGGTAGGGGTAAGTAGAGAGATGGACTCTGGGGAGAGGTTCTGGGATGGGCCTAAGGATTGGAGCAGTGCTGGAATACTGGAATGGGGTCACTGTGGCAAGGTTTGTAGGTGGAAGTATCTGACAGCTGATGGAGTTCAAAATAACAATTGTGGAGCCTTTTTCTGCAGATAGGATTATATGGTCAGGATCAGTTTTTAGATGGTGGACTGCAGTTCTTTCTGTGGATGTAAGGTTAGTTTGCATGTTGAGGGATTTGTGGAATGATGGTGAGGCAAGGTTCGAAATTAAGAAATTCTGGAAAGTTAACAGGGGGTGGTTTTGGGGCAGTGGGGGTGGATCACGGTTCTATAGAGGAGTGAGCTGCGTTAGGCAAGGTTCAGTATTGATATCTGGTTGAGGCTGATTGGTCAGGTTGATGGAGAAAAAGTGTTTCCACTGTAGAGACCAGGAGAAGGAGAGAAGGTCTTTAACAAGTCCTGCGTGATTCAATTTGGGAGTGGGGCAAAAGGCGAGGCCTTTGGAAAGGATGGATATTTCTGTGGGACTAAGGCTTCTGGAGGAAAGGTTCACAACTGTGTTGCAGGTCTGTTTAGGTTCTGGGTTCTATGTGGTGGTGGGAGGGAGTTTTGGAGGGTAGGGTAAGTGTAGCATATCTGCAAGACAGGGTTTGTTAGCTATGAGGGGACGTGAGGGAGGTTCAGAGGTTGTTGTAGAGGTGGTGGACAGTGGTACTCCAAGGCAGAAGTAGGAAGTGAGCAGGATGGAGAGCTTTTTGAGGTGGCGTTGTGCATGTTGCTCAAGTTCCTGCAGGGCAAGAGTTTCAATGTGTGTTATGGGTTCCAGGAATTTGGGATTATATAGCAGGAGAATATTGTGGTTGGAGAGAAGGTACTTCAAGGAGGGTTGGTCTTGGTTGAAATGGTTTTGCAGGACTATGTTGGTGAGGGCTAAGGATTGGCGGAATCTGAACGGGTGGAGGTCATTGAGGAAGGAGGGGCGGCAACCAGAGGTGAATAATTTGATGGTAAAGCCATTATGGGGAATTTCATGAACCAAGGAACAACGCAGGAACAGTATGTGGGACTGGGATCTGGATAGGGATAAGGAAAATGTTCTGTACTGATGCAGATGGAAGGAGCAAGGATCCATGGTGGTGCAAAAAATACAAAAAAATACGTATAAAAGTAGAATTACGTCCAAAAAATTACACAAAAATACATCCAAATACGTGTGAAAAATCATGAAAATGACGAAATGGATGCTAAAGGGAAAAAAATGAGATGAAATCTGAGTAAGACGATGATAGCAGATGGTGAAAACTCACTAAAATTGGCGAGAAGTCACAACGTCACAAGGATCAAAGAAAGTAGAGAATAACACACACACACACACACACACACACACACACACACACACATACACACACACACACGGTAACACACACAAATGCAGGGAGAGTGATCAGTTTGCAAGTATAGAATTAATTACATTGACGGGAGTGATGTGGGACATAAGATGCTGTACCAACAATCAGCATGGTCTTGAGGCCATCTGTTTTGCATGGCCGAGACAGTTGATACAGTGTGGCTCATAAGTAGAGCATGCAGTGCGGTTTGTAAGGTGACAAGAGAAACACAGGAAAGAAGAGAACAAATGACAGACATCGAGTATCGTGATGCAAAGGAAAAAAATAACAAAGGAAAACAGCACACGGTTAGGATCGAAGAAAAACTGTCAGGCAAAAATCAAACAATGGAAAATCCAAGATGTAATGTAACAATATTAGAGAAGGATAGCAGACATACTGAGTTGCAATAGGCACAACAAAAAGATTCACATAATCATAGCTTGCAGCCATTAAGGCCTTTGTCAACAGTAGACACACATACACAAAAGCACGAACACACTCTCACGCAAACGCAACTTGCAAACACGTCTGCAGTCTCAGGCAACTAAAACCACACTATGAACAGCAGCACCAGTGCATGATAGGAGTGGTGACTGGGTGGGGGTAAGGAGGAGGCTGGGGTGGGGAGGGGGTGGGATAGTATGGTGGGGATGGCGGTCTATTATTAGTCAGCTGAAGGTGGGGGATGAGTGCAGGGACAGTTTTAGGAAGAGAGGTCTGAACCATGCACATCCTCAATATATCAAAGTACTTGGTATCTTTTTTGCCACAGGCCTCGTGACCTCTGGTGTGAGGTAGCATGTGTGAGCCCTGCCGAGTGGGCCTAAGGTACCTCTAGATTGGTTGAGGAGAGTGTAGTACAAGACAGTTTCTTGAAGAGCTGTGCCCTGTTGGGAAGGTGTGGCTGCAAGTCACTAACACCTTCTGGGATGGGACCTTGTCCATAGTGTAATCCAGGTCACGGAGCTTCGTTGATAAAGGCATTGGCAGTACTGCCAGGTCGCTTTCCTTGCCCATGTGGTCAGTTTCCTGCACTAACACTGGCAGGATAGGGTGGTACAAACATGAGGACATGTCTCGTGAGCACCACATTCAATGTTGCAGAGTTGATTGTAACACACGAGGCAAGTGTCCTATGATAAGACAGGTTTTTGATCATGGCTACATTCATGGATTTGAATTCAGCCTGTGGTTATGGAGCAACAGTGGATGTGAACCCCATGTGTTAAGCCTAAATCTTGATTATTAAAGAGTGAGAGTGTAATGTCTTTTTGGGGCAAGAACTGATTCCTTTTAACTGTACTAAGTGAACCCACTGTGGCATTTAGTTTAGTTTGGATCAAGTACACAGAGTTCAAAGACTCTTTCCTCTTGGGCTACTGATTGGAAAGTTAAGACATGGCACAGGACTGGTTGTTGAAGTGTTTGCAAGTGAAATTTTGAGCCTATAAAGCACTGGTGACAGATCACTTGATGTTAAATCATTACTGCCTATTATATGCACTGTTCAGTTAAGAGGGTGTCATTGCTTGATTGTAATTTATATGTGTATTGGTGTTTGCCCACTGTTCTCATGATACGTAATTACTTGACCCAAACTAATTGTTAGGTTTCTATTTGCATTAGTTGTGTTCTTGTCAACTGTTAATGAACCTTTTCCTTCATTTTTGGTTCTTATGTGCTTGTATAATTCAAATGGTTGAGAGTGAATGATATCTAGTTTTATATATTGGGTTATATTTCTTAGGTGTTTGCGTGTGGAAATTCTTACAATTGCTTAAAGCATTGTTAATAATAAAATTAGGTATTTTGACATTTTTTTTAAAAAAGAAAAAAAAATCTTTTCTGGTACGAATATTAATTCATCTTCTAGCACTTAGGTGCTTCCAGCCCTTTGATAGCTACCCCATTTCACTATCCTAAGCATCATTTCACCTTATGGCAGTGTATGTACTTATGTGATTATGATAGTATTTATACTTTTTCTTTTGCTCACTGACAGGAAGTCAGAATTTGAAATATTAACGCAACTCCTGGATTTAAATACTGTCTTTTGTGCATATTATAACTGTCATTTCATGTAATTTTTTAGTTTCCTTGTTGTCTGTCAGCACTGTTTTCAACACTGTTACACCAGTTTGTCAGTGAGTGTAACCTTGACAAAAGTTCAAGAGAGAAAGTATCTTCAAGGGTTTTTGAAAGTAATTTTATCCAAAGTTTTTATCTAGTTATTTACTTGAATAACTTTTTTGTGTGTTTAATTTCAGATCTTGCCAAAGGCCTTGCCGCAGGGGTAACACCGGTTCCCGTCAGATCACTGAAGTTAAGTGCTGTCAGGCTGGGCTAGCATTTGGATGGGTGACCATGTAAGCACCTGTAAATCACACTGACTACTGTCAAAAGACTGAAAGCTGTTCTACGTGGGTGCATTTGGTGAACTGATGAGACTGTGAACCAGAAATATCAGAAGTATCTCAAGTTCTATCCTCTGCTCTGCAGAAATTACAAGGTCTGCCACCTATCATCCACATGACTGTGAGTAAAGGGACCCTGTAAAGGAGAGGTACCCAGCAGGGAGAACTCAGGGTATTACAACGAACCCAGTAACAGATAAGTCTGAGATGTTGTCTTCTAGTGACACTAAAACTGAAACAGTAAAACAAATTTCACCAATAGGGAAGCCAGCTGTGACCTGTGCCAGGAAGAGGTAAGTGCAATCATTGGCATTTCAAATGTACATTTGTTCATTCATTCATTCATAGACACTTTATGTTCTGTCAATCTTATCATGAAGGGAAGACATCAGGGATGTGGGACAAATCAAGTTATTTGTTAACAGGCAAAGTAGTCATTGTTGTCTACTTCTGTAAAGTATACTGAAGACAAATTATGGATAGCACTAACTGATAATTATAGTAATTACTTCTAGATTCTTTACGTATTTAAATTAGAATACTGTAGTGATTCAAGAATTTCTGTGTAAATTCTAGAACCACTCAGCCTCCTACCGTCTTGAACACACAATACTCTAGATACGAGTGCAGGATGGTAAAATCCTACCGGTCAAATGGCAGGGACAAGTACTTGTCGGGCAATCCACAGGTGTTTCAGAGGAAGAACCATGGAGTTTTTATACCACTCTGTGCTTATTGTGCTATTGTTATGTGCAACAAGAACAGTTGAGAATAGGTACTATTGTGGACTCTTGGCTCAGCTTTGTTAGAGGCAAGACGTATTTTCAGACTTTTTTTTCTGTAAGTCATGGTGTCCAAGCAGACTTTCTTTTGAATGTAAAACAAAATGTTTCTAACGTATGACTGTACGAGAAACGTGTTGGAAGTCACATAATTTGTTGAAAGTGAGAATTTGTTTATGTGCTTGAAAGTCAAATACATCACTGATTGATGAAAAGTAAAGTTTACATGGTTACTTATTTCACGAGTAGAAAGAGGCTTGGAAGTTCGAGTACCTAGCATTATTCGATGGAGAAGTCAAGAGAGTTTTCTGCAGCCAGCTATCCTGTAAAGAAGAGTGGTTGCAAACCCCAAGAAAGTCATCTCATAAAGAAGTGTGAAGTTTGTATGTCTACTTTCACACTTTAAGTCCTCAAAACATTAGAACGTGACAACCATGGCAGGACTGAAAAAACAGGAATTTTCAGTCAAAAATGAGGAAAGAAACTGCTGTGTGTTGCCATAGCAACCGAACATAATAAGACAAGGAAATTACTCCGAGACATTGGAATATGTTTAAGTATCCAATGGAGCAAAATTTGAAGGGAAAGACTGTGAAGAATTGAAAAACTCACAATGATAAAAATAGTAAAGAATACTTCAACATATTTGTCTAAGAAGAAGTGCACATAGAACACTTTAACCAAGAAGATCCAGTGCGAGGAGTATACAGCTCTCACATACATCGCGGGGACGCAGATGTGGAAACCATCCTACATCCGACGCTGCCGGCACCAGCTGCTGTTCGTTGGTGCTGACCTGCCTCCACATCTGCTCACCTGCACTACAAGAATTCTATGTCAGGTGAGTGTGAAACAAAACTTCATTACTTTAGCATGAAGTGGTACAAAATACTGATGAGTGAACTTTTATTTGTGTAATTATCATATTTTAAGTTAGTTTTAAATGATTATGGGAGCTGAAGCATTTAAAAGTATGGAAAATTTACAACAAGTTGGAGAAACGTAAGACCCAGATATGGCTATGAGAGATAGCAAAGAAACACCTGACTTGGCTGAGTTGATAAATTTAATCAAAGCTCAAAGTGCTAGACTTAGTATATTCTCAGTTAAATATTCAAACGACAAATTTGCCAAGGTTGACTCTCAGCACAAACAATTTAGTAATCTGTGCGAAGGCATGGGCACTTTGAAGACTGAGTTTGACGCTATAAGTACTAAGTAGAGGATTTAAAAGTAGATCTAAAAAATGAGTTGACAAACTCTTTGACTACTCATATAAATCATATGTTTACTGACCTTAGTCAGAAACAGAATGATACCTTTCAGGATTTGTCAAAAAGGTTAGAACTTAACATTTAGAACAAATGTAATAATGTAGAATCCCAAATTATTGAAAAGTTAGGCTCTTTTGAAAATGTGTACAATATTAAGTATAATGATGTAAGACATGGGTTGTATATTTTGCAAGAGAGTGTAGGTAAGCAGAATGAGTTAATGCCAATCATTCAATCGCAAATTACAGGTGTCAGTACACGAGTTGACAATGTAGAAAGGAATTTCTAAGATAAAATAGCTAACACTGATATTATAAATGCAATTAGTTTGGAGGAACAATTTGGGGAAATTATAGATCGAAAAGTTACCGAGAGAATAACATCCAGGAACTTATCACCTATTCCTTCTTCCAAATTTAATGGTACCAGGAAGGGTATAGAAGACCTGTGGAGAGAATTTAAGCTTATTCAAGATAAAGTAGAAAAAAGGGAAACTTCACCTAATGTGGTATTAACTAATGAAACTGTGACTTATTTACAAAGGGGAGCTAATTCAGGGTTATATAGACAGTTTCCTAAATTTAAGCTGGACGGAGATGTACATCTGACCCTTTTCTTATAAAGGTTCAACCAAGAATTACCAAAAAATTGAAAATATTGTAAGAAGATCGAATTTGCTGTGGGGTACCTTCTAGGGGAATCTTCAGAATTGGGTAGAGTAAATATTGCGAATTTTTCCTCATGGGAGGACTTTCAAAAGAAATTTAAAGAAAATTACTGGTCTGCCAGTGCACAAGAAAAGTTAATATAAGATCCATGGGACCCAGGTGGAGTCATCTATCCCCCAGGCATGTTAACATTCTGAGTTAATGGGCGGAGTGATGATCATCGGATCCCGAGTTGTTTTTGGTGTTTCTTCCAAAATAGTTTTCTTGCACCAAATTCCTTTAAAACCTAAAACTAGCCTACAATCTTATTGCTTAAAAACCAGATATGACCAAAAAATAGAGAACAACTTAAGAGAATCACAGAAATAAAGTGATATCTAAACATAATAAACTGAATAGAGTATTATATTTGTGGAAAATATAATAAGATGTGACTAGCCGAACAATTATTATACTGTAGTGTATAGATTTCTATTTTGTATAGAGTATTTTATATCTTTTATGAGATGTGATATAGATAGGAAAGTTTGTATACATTTTGAAAGGGGTGGGTATTGTAGCTAAAAGCATGATTTACAAGAACAAATAAATCATGACTAGACAAAACACACATCACACCTTTCAAATGATGTTCACAAACAAGTGTGCCTGATTCTTCTTCATTTGCTGTTTCCATAGGGGGGGACAAGTTGGTCCTATAGGAGACGATTTAACACCGGCAACTCTCTCAAGTACCTGAGAGGTAGGGATCCTGGGGAAGGGGAGTGGGAATGGTTTCCTGTCTTTGGGGCTATCTTCTTTCTCTTCTTTGATCCTAGCAACCACTTCTATGCAAACATTAAATTATATAAGACAAAGCCTGTCATGATGTGAGAACCGCCAGGTGTTGTAGGGGAAAAGCTGTGTATGTAGGGAATTACGCGCACATATATGGGGCGTTATGAGAGTCCTACATTGAGTATATATAAGGAGAGATGTCCATACATAATGAACAACTATAAAATAGTAATCAGTAATGGATAAATAAGAAAAAGGTATGGGCAATGTCAGTGCACTAAAAACTCTGATGAATTGAAGGATAGTGGGACGTAACTAGAATATATAGACATAATATCTATTAAAAGTATAGAAGTTGATAAGTAGAGGAGGACTCTAAGGAGTGAATGATATATTAAAGAATGAATGCAAAGTTTAAGATAGATTTATACCTTTACCAGAAGATACTTAATAAGGGTATACATAGAAATGTATACTAGGGTAATGAACCACGAGGCCTACTCAGAAAGGATAAGGGGGACATACCTGGCATTCACTAAGTATAAAGGGCAGAAGTGTCTACATGGAGATAGGATGACCTGTGGCCTAAAAAATGAAGATGTTTTGTAAGGGGCATACTTACCAAAATGGAAAGAGGAAGTGCTCTCACAAGGCCAACCCACAAGCAAGGAATACGAGCTAATCCTAGGAGAATAATAACATTTCATATCTTAACAATATATATATATATATATATATATATATATATATAAAAAAACAAAGATGATGTGACTTACCAAACGAAAGTGCTGGCACGTCGATAGACACACAAACAAACACAAACATACACACAAAATTCAAGCTTTCGCAACAAACTGTTGCCTCATCAGGAAAGAGGGAAGGAGAGGGAAAGACGAAAGGATGTGGGTTTTAAGGGAGAGGGTAAGGAGTCATTCCAATCCCGGGAGCGGAAAGACTTACCTTAAGGGGAAAAAAGGACAGGTATACACTCGCACACACACACATATCCATCCACACATTACAGACACAAGCAGACATGTCTGCTTGTGTCTGTAATGTGTGGATGGATATGTGTGTGTGTGCGAGTGTATACCTGTCCTTTTTTCCCCTTAAGGTAAGTCTTTCCGCTCCCGGGATTGGAATGACTCCTTACCCTCTCCCTTAAAACCCACATCCTTTCGTCTTTCCCTCTCCTTCCCTCTTTCCTGATGAGGCAACAGTTTGTTGCGAAAGCTTGAATTTTGTGTGTATGTTTGTGTTTGTTTGTGTGTCTATCGACGTGCCAGCACTTTCGTTTGGTAAGTCACATCATCTTTGTTTTTAGATATATTTTTCCCACGTGGAATGTTTCCCTCTATTAATTTATATATATATATATATATATATATATATATATATATATATATATATATATATATATATGAAATGTTATTATGAATGATATTACTTGCATAATGATTATATGATTATGTACAAAATATCACATGTTTGATCTGACGGGGGGGGGGGGGGGGGGATATGTAGTGATTCGAAAATTTCTGTGTAAATTCTAGAACCACTCAGCCTTCTACTGTCTCGAACACATGATATTCAAGATACGAGTGTGGGATGGTAAAATTCTACCAACTGCACGTCACTTGTTTTTGTGTGCAGGTTTAAAATCAGTCGCGGGAAGAAAGTAGACGTGGATGTCAAACGGCACCAACAAGTACTTGTTGGGCAATCCACAGATGTTTTAGACGAAGAACCATGGAGTTCTTATACCGCTCTGTGCTTATTGTGTCACTGACTATTGTTATGTGCAACACGAACAGTTGAGAATAGGTACTATTGGGGACTCTTGACTCAGCCTTGTTAGAGGCAAGACATACTTTCAGACTCTTTTTCTGAAAGTCATGGTGTCTAAGCAGACTTTCTTTTGAATGTAAAACAAATTGTTTCTAATGTACAACTGTATGAGAGACTTGCTGGAAGTTACATAATTTGTTGAAAGTGAGAATTTGTTTATGTGTTTGAAAGTCAAATACATTGTTGATTGACAAAAAGTCAAGTTTATATAGCTACTTAATTCATGAGTAGAAAGAGGCTTGGAAGTTCCTGTAACTAGCATTATTCAATGGAGAAAAAGTCAAGAGAGTTTCCAGCAGCCAGCTATTCTGTAAAGAAGAATGGCTGCGAACCCCAAGTAAGTCATCTCGTAAAAAAGTGTGAAGTTTGTATGTCTACTTTCACACTTTAAGTCATCAAAATGTTAGAATACTTTGAAAGAAGCCACTGCTCCACTTCCTATGCTGCTAAGATGATGTTTTCACCAGATACTTCAAACAAAGCACTTATGTAACTTACATAGACCATTAATGGTTGTCTGTATACTAGCAAAGCCAGGATCTACGTAATACAAATATTGGGAGTTTGACAGAATTTATACTCTAGAGGTCAATTAGTCTGATAAAAGTGTAGAAGGTATGACTAAATAATTATTATTTTATATATTTTTGGAGTAAAGGAGACCACAAAGCAAAAAGCAAAGACATTGAGTCATCAACAGGCACACACAATAAAGAAGTAAAGTAACTCCTTTCCCAAGCTACATGACAGATACAGGCAGCAAACACACACACACACACACACACACACACACACACACACACACACACACTGCCACTACGTGGTTCCGGCTGGATGCACAATGCCAGTGTTGCTGTTTGGTAGATGGACTAGGTTGGGATGGGAGTTGTGTTAGGTGACATGGGCAGAGGAAGAGAGAGACAAGAGGCAGGCTCCATTATGTACACCTTATCATATCAAGTGCGCAACCAATAATACCTCCACTTTGACTGCTGTCACCCATTCTATGTCAAAATGTCTCTTGCTCAGAGCCTCACCACCTGTGGATGGCCTATCTGCATGGGAAAGCAGGCATTAACTGCACCATTGCCAGTCCCAAGCCTGGGATGGGGAAGGAGGATGGGGAGGAGTAACAGCTTCATAAAAAAACTGGGTCCATCTGGCTCCTGATGGTAGCACCCAGTTAGGGCCCCTACATAGGGTTACAAGTGAAGCCCGGCCAACGGTCTCGAAGGTGAAGAGGAACTTCACTTCCCAATGGCAGAGAGACTGGAAGAACCATTGAAACATATCAGGTAGTGGCTGTACTCCATGTTAGGAGCACCTACCAAAGGCATCCCCATGTCAGGGGCGGCCTGAACTCATCTTCTGGGGCTAACAACCTCAGTCACATAACTGGACAGATACGAGCCATCCCAACAAAAACTATTTTTAGCTCACGGAATGGATCGCACTATTGAATCGAGATTACCCCAGGGGGATAATCCCCACTGACCGAGGTCGACGCAAGCAGACATTTGGATTCTGAGGGACCTGCCAAAAAGTGCATAAGGGAAGAGCTGGAGCTCCCAAGAACCTCAAAAAAGATAAAAACTAAAAAGACTTTCAGAATTGGAACCATAAATGTACAGACAAAGATTAAGGCTGGTAAACTTAAACAGGTATTAGATGAGATGAAAGAGAGAAGCAGTGGAATGCTAGTGATGCAAGAAACAAGACACAGTGACGAAGATATAGTGGAGTCAGAAGGCTTCATAATACTGAAAAGGAAATCAGGAGTTAGGAGAGTGGGAAAGGAAAGACATGCACCTACATGCTTTGGTACAGGGTTCATAGTAGGCAAGAGATACGAGGATAGCATAACTGAAATAAAGAGCTGGTCAGAAAGGATATTAACACTGACATTTCAAGCAGGGAACAAAAAGTATACAATAGTAAATGGACATGCACCTACAAATGACAAGAACAGGAAAGACAAGAAAGTTGCAGACAGTTTCTGGAAGGAGCTAGATGATACCTTGAAAAACATAAGATACTCATAGGAGATCATAATGCACCGATTGGAAGAGAGAAACAATGTAAAGAAGTAGTGGGTGAGTACCCTGCACAACAGCAGACAAACAAAAATGGAGAAAGACTAATTGAACAAAATGAGACTGATGACAACACACTTCAGGACCAAACTGAGTAAGAAAAAGACATGGGCAAACCCATGCACCTGCCTCGGGGAATTCTAAATTGACCACATAGCAATCAGCTGGACAAACACAACAGAGATCATGAACACAAAGTTAAGGAAGAACACAAGAATAGAATTGGATCATTATCTTACAGAGGTTAAGTGCCTTTGGATTCCAGACAGGGACAGAGTGCCACAGATGAATATAAGAACCAGAAACATGAAGACAGACAGAAACAAATTAAGACACAGTTGATCCAGATATGAGGAAGGAATTGAATCATTCAATGAACAGGATGATACGAAGGGAAATATGGCGACAAAGGCTGAAATATGGGGAAAGGAAGAAAAGAAATGGAAGCACTGGTGGTGGAACAAGGAATGTGAGGAAGCAGTAGAGACTCACAGGAAAGCCTGGAGAGACTGGAGCAGAAAGAAGGACCCAGAAAAATGGGAAGTTTTCTTAGGAGCAAGAAAGGAAGTGGCCCGAACAATAAGATGAGCAAGAAAACAGAAGATGAAGTGGGAACTGGATGAGATTGAGGCCAACTTCAGGAAAAAACAACAGCAGACACTTTTTCAGGAAATTCAAAAAGAGTCTGATCGGATACAAGGGTAGAGAAGTTTATAAGAGTACTTTTTCATGACCTGCTGAACTGTGAACCACTTGAAGATGAGCTGGAACTGGGAACAGACACACCAAAAAGAAAAGACATTGAGTCATCAACAGGCACACACAATAAAGAAAGAAAGTAACTCCTTTCCCAAGCTACATGACAGATACAGGCAGGAAACACACACACACACACACACACACACACACACACACACAGCCCCTACATGGTGCCAGCTGCATGCACAATGCCCTCCAACCACAGATGAAGTTGCATGTGCCATGAGTGATGTAAAGAATAATAAGTCAACTGGAGAAGATGGTATAGCAGCTGAGATGACAAAGTGGGGAGGCAACAAAGCAATAGCCAACTTGACCAACAAAATCCACCAGATCTGGAGAACAAAGAAGTTGAAAGAAGGCTGGAAGAATGGAATTGTAGTACCTACAAGTAAGAAGGGGGACAAGAGAGATGCAAGCAACTACAGAGGAATATCGCTACTAGAGGTCAGATACAAGGTGTTGCCAAAAATATTGCTCAAGAGAGTAGAAGAACAGGTAGAAAGTACCACTGGTGACTACCAAGAGGGATTCTGGGAGGGAATGGTATGTATAGAACAGATATTTATCCTGAAGCAACTGATAGAACATAGGGCCTTAAAAAACAAAAAGTCAGTAATAACCTGTGTGGACCTCACAAAGGCATATGACTCCATCGACAGACAGAATCTTGTTGGGATCCTGAAGAACAGAGGACTAGATGAAACTACACAAGAACTGATAATTCTCACAGACACAAAAGCAAGGGTGAGATTCAGAGGAGCACTATCAGAAGAATTTGAGATCAAGACTGTTGTTAAACAGGGAGATGGATTGTCACCACTGTTGTTCAATATACCACTGGATGAAGTTATCCAGAGTGGAGAGCAATAAACGAGGAAATGGGATTACCAAAGACCCATGTGGAGGACAAAAAGGAAAACAGGGCTCAAGTGGACTGCCTAGCCTTTGCGGATGACATAGTAATAGTAAGTAAGACAGAAGAAGACACAAAGACACTGTATTATTCGAGAATTTCAGCATATATTCTAGAACCACTCAGCCTTCTACTATCTCGAACATACAATGTTTTATATATAAGTGTGAGAGAGCATATCTACTGCGCATCACCTGTCTGTGTGTGCAGGTCTGAAGTTTGTCGTGAGAAGACTGTAGACACGGCAGTCGAATGGCACCGACAAGTACTTGTCGGTCGGTTCTTGGAAATCGTAATGAAAGCACACGGCAGAACCGAGGAACTTCTGTGTTATTCTGTGCTGTTTTGTAACTGTGACTATTGTTAGTGACAAAAGAACAATTGAGTGCAAAAAGATTTTTAGTAACAGACTTGCTAGAGGCAAGATATGTTCATGATTTCTGTGGTTGTTAAACCAACTATGTT
Source organism: Schistocerca nitens (assembly GCF_023898315.1). Classification (NCBI taxonomy): domain Eukaryota; kingdom Metazoa; phylum Arthropoda; class Insecta; order Orthoptera; family Acrididae; genus Schistocerca; species Schistocerca nitens. The sequence continues at coordinate 27,328,402 of NC_064618.1, forward strand.
GTAAATGTATCTTAAGTGTGTCTGATGTGAGACGATATCAGTGACTTACAAGAAGTCGAATATTTATGTGAGAAATGATAATTTTGTTCTTTATGGAAGTGGTTGGGAAGGGAGTGAGACAGGGTTGTAGCGTATCCCCGATGTTATTCAATCTGTATATTGAACAAGCAGTAAAGGAAACAAAAGAAAAATTCAGAGTAGGAATTAAAATCCATGGAGAAGAAATAAAAACTTTGAGGTTCGCCGATGACATTGTAATTCTGTCAGAGACAGCAAACGGCTTGGAAGAGCAGTTGAACAGAATGGACAGCGTCTTGAAAGGAGGGTATAAGATGAACATCAACAAAAGCAAAACGAGGATAATGGAATGTAGTCGAATTAAGTGGGGTAATGCTGAGGGAATTAGATTAGGAAATGAGACACTTAAAGTAGTACAGGAGTTTTGCTGTTTCGGGAGAAAAATAACTGATGATGGTCAAAGTAGAGAGGATATAAGATGTAGACTGGTAATGGCAAGGAAATCGTTTCTGAAGAAGATAAATTTGTTAACATTGAGTATAGATTTAAGTGTCAGGAACTCATTTCTGAAAGTATTTGTATGGAGTTTAGCCATGTAGTGGAACATGGGCAATAGATAGTTTAGACAAGAAGAGAAGAGAAGCTTCTGAAATGTGGTGGTACAGAAGAATGCTGAAGATTAGATGGGTGGATCACATAACTAATGAGGAGGTATTGAATAGGATTGGGGAGAAGAGAAGTTTGTGGCACAACTTGACTAGAAGAAGGGATCGGTTGGTAGGGCATGTTCTGAGGCATCAAGGGATCACCAATTTAGTACTGGAGGCCAGCGTGGAGGGTAAAAATCGTAGAGGGAGACCAAGAGATGAATAAACTAAGCAGATTCAGAAGGATGTAGGTTGCAGTAGGTACTGGGAGATGAAGAAGCTTGCACAGGATAGAGTAGCATGGAGAGCTGCATCAAACCAGTCTCAGGACTGAAGACCACAACAACAACAACATGGAAGTTGAAATATACCAATGGTGAACTAAAAGTATTCTTTTAGTACCTACTTATTTAACGAGTAGAGAGAGAGAGTGTGTGTCTTAAATGTTTCTTTCAGTAGCATCATTCTCCGGAGACGAAATATTTTAGAGATTGACTTAGGCATCTATCCGTAGAAGAAGAACAGCTGTGTATACCAAGTAAGTCCATGTGTGTAAAAGAACTGGGAAGGTTGCAATCCAACTTCAGATATTCTTATAATCAAAAATGTTAGAACGTGGTGACCGGTGTGAAAGGACCAAAGGAAAAAAGCAATTTTGAGACGAAAATGAGAGAAAAAGCTATCAAGTGTTGCCTTAGCAACAGAGCATAACAAGACAAGAGAACATTTCACGGAATTGTATTCTGCCCAAATATCTGATAGATAGAATTTGTAAATGCAAATAAGGGAGAAGATGTGAGAAAGTCACAACGTGGAAAACCGGAGAGAGGATCTCGATGTATTAGACTAAGAAGAGATACAACTAGAACGATATGACTAAGAAGACCTGGTGTGCGGAGTCGACAGCTCTCACATATTGTGGGTACGCAGACGCAGAAACCGACATCTGAAGCCAGCGGCACCAGTTGCTGTTCGCCGGTGCTGATTACACATCCGCTTATCGACACAGCCCAAATTCTACACCGGGTGAGCGTAAAACAGAAATTTATTATTTTAATACGACTTGGTATAAACTGTTGAATGAACTTTAATAGTGTAGTTACTATACTTAAAGTTAATTTTTAGATGCTCACAAGGTCTAAAGCTTGTAAAATTATGGATCAGGAACAGCAAGTTGGGGAAACTTCACAACCAGTCACGGCTATGAAAGTTAGTAAAGAAGGGCCAGACTGGTCTGCGTTAGTAAATGTAATCGAAGCTTAAAATGCTCGAGTAAATGATAAATTAGATGCACGGAGTGAAGTTCTAAATAACCAGAGTGAAACCTTGAATAGTCGAGCAACAAATCTAGGTTTGTTAAGCGCCAAAGTTGATGCACAGAGTAGAGAATTTAGTAATCTATGCGAAGGCACGGATGCTTTAAAGGCTGAATTTGACACCCTAAATAGTAAAGTCGAAAAATTTGAAATTAGATTTAAAGAATGATCTAACTAATTCTTTAAACATTTATGTAAATCAAATGTTTACCGAATTCAACCAAAAACAGAATGATTATTTTCAGGATTTTACAAAAAAATTAGAATTTGATATTGAGGAAAAATGTAATATGGTAGAATCTGAAACCAATGAAAAGATAGGATCAATTTAAAATGTATGTAATGTTAAGTTAGATGCTGTAAAGCAGGGATTGCATACTTTACAAGACAGAGTTGAAAAGCAAGATAAGTTAATGCCAATAATCCAATCGCAAATTACAGGAATTCATACACGAGTAGATAATGTAGAGAGAAATTTCAAAGAGGAACTAGTGAACTCAGACATCATAAATGTAAATAGTTTGGAGGAACCATTTGAACAAATTATAGATCAAGAAATTACTGAGAGAATAACCTCTGGAAATGTTTCGATTATTACTTCTTCCAGACTTAATGATACCAGCAAGGTTATAGAAGACTTGTGGGAAGAATTCAAACTTATCCAGGATAGAGTAGAATACAGAATAATTTCACCTAATGTGATGCTGACTAGTGAAGTGGTGATTGTTTCGCAGTGGGGAGACTTCCATACAAAATTTAACAGGAAGTACTGGTCTGCACTTGCTCAAGTGAAGGTATATCAGATCCATGGTATCCAGACAGAGTCATCTATCCCCCAGGGACATTAACATTCTAAGTTAACAGGCAGAGTGACAACTGTCAGATCACGAGTTGTTCTCAGTATTTCTTCCATAATAGTTTTGGTGCACTGGATTCCTATCAAACTATTCTGTTATATATCCCCCAGGGCCATTACCATTCTGAGTTAATGGGTGGAGTGATGATCCTCAGATCTGAGTTGTTTTTGGTGTTTCATCCATAATAGTTTTGCTGCACCGAATTCCTATAAAACTATTCTGTTATATATCCCCCAGGTACATTAACGTTCTGAGTTAACGGGTGGAGTGACAACCGTCACATACCGAGTTATTTTTGTGTTTCTTCCATAATAGTTTTGCTGCACCGAATTCCTATCAAACTATACTGTTATATATCCCCCAGGAATGTTAACATTCTGAGTTAATGGGCAGAGTGGTGACTGTCGGATCCCAAGTTGTTTTCAGTGTTTCTTCTAGACTCAGAGATAACATGGAAAAAAATCATACTAAATAGCATTTGTGATTATGTCATCCCCAATGGCTCCTGGTGGGGGATTTCCTTGTTCCATTCAGTCAAACTACTAACAACCTCTAGCTCCTTATATAATCTCTCGGGGGACTAAAGAAGCTTCTGCATATGTGCTTCTGGTAGTACTCTTATGTACCCTACAAGAGCACGCATTAGGTAGGGATTTGCACAGTGCATTCACACCTACCTGTCCCCAGTCGAGACTTGTCCCAACTTTGCTCAGCAGCAGCATGAGGTGGAAATTTGCACACATGTTGTCTCCAATCCCTGTCATTTGGCACAGCTCTGGGACAAGATATATTTAGTTGCCTGGTCACCTCTTCTCTCCCTCAGTTTCGATCGGCGCAGTCTCCATGTATAATTAGGTCATATTTTTGCTCAAAATGGCCTTGGTATGTAATCTCTTCACCAGTTTCTTTGCAAACTTTTGTGCTGAGGTCATGGTAAAATCAACGTCATCAATTTTGTATGTTCTATTGATATAAGGCATTATTACGTTGACTCCAACACTGGTTTTGTTGAAAGCTGCCTGGTAATTCCTTTGTTTATCACATATTTCTGGGTAAATATGGAGAACCATGTCCTGGCTCATAACTTTCAAAATAATTTATGAATTCATGAGAATACCATTTTCATACTGGATGTAATATAATAGGGGCAAAGTTCCAATTTATACTTCTTGATGCATATTTTTCTTAGTGTACTGAAGGAAATATTAAGTTAGCAGAAGATATAGTATTGGGTGACTAATTAAACAACTGTGATAATATAGTATATAGATTTTCTACTTTGTACAGAACATTTTATACCTTTTATGAGATGTGATGTAGATGGGAAGGATTGTAACAGTTTTGAAATGGGTGGGTATTTTGGATAAAAGCATGATTTATGAGAACACATAAATCATGATTAACACAAAACACCCATCTTTCAAACAACCCTCACAAACAAGTGTGCTGGACTCTTCATCACTTGCCGTTTCCATAGGGTTGCTAAGATTTCCTCAGGGGACCCCAAGGATGAAGGTGTGAATGTCCATTCTGTAGAAGACAATTTAACACCAAACCTCCTCTGGTGTCTGACTCAAGTACCTGCAAGGTAGGGATCCTGGGGAAGGGGGGTGGGAAGGGTTTCCTGTCTTTGGGGCTATCTTCTGTCTGTTCTCTGATCTTAGCAACAATTTCTATTTATTTACTTTCTTACTTCTCATTTGAGGACCTATCTATTTTCCCTCTTTCCATATTCATCTACTTATATTGTAGAATTCCTTCCTGGTTTCTGTGGTTTCCAATAACCTACATCTTATCTTTCGATAAGAAGCTGAAGAATCAGACTGCATGAACACACATCCACATACACACAAAAATTACATTGAATTACAGACTAGAAAGCTGTCGCAATGTGAGAACCACCAGGTATTGTGGGGGGAAAGAATATGTGTACATAGGGAAACATACACATATAGGTGTATAAACACCATGACAGCTCTACATCACCTATTTATATAAAAACTATCACACACATATATTTCTACATCGAGTGTACATAAGGAGGCATGAGTAATGAAAGAGAACATAAGCAAGATTGGAGTTAATTAAGATGCTTATCTAAGAAAAGTCAGTGTAGCAAATACTCCGATAAATTGATGAATAATAGGATAGTGAAACTTGAATTATATGTAGACATAGTATATAGTAGGAGTATAGGAGTTGAGAGGTAGAGGTGGACTCTAGACATTAAATGTATTATAAAAGTGAATGTGAAGTGCAAAATTGATTTGTAGCTTTACCAAAAATACTTATTGTAGCATACATAGGAACGTATACTGGTGTAATGAACCATGAGACCTACTCAGAATGCATAAGGGGGGGGAGGGGGGGTTTGTACCCGGCATTTATACTAAGTATATAAGACAGGCATACCTACAGGGGGGTAGGACAACTTGTGGCCTAAAAAACAGGAATGTTTTATAAAGGGGCGTATCTACCAGAATGGGAAGAGGAAGTGCACTTATATGGTCAACCCACAGGCAAGGTGTAGGTACTGATCCTAGCAGAAGGGGACAGTATTATGACAGAAGCCACACACTTTATAGGAATTATTCTGGAAAATGTGAATTCTATGCAGAACGAGCATTATTACGTTTTATGTATGTTTACAAGTGTCAAAAGGAACACTTTCATGTTGCCCAGAGTTCCTCCAAACTACGAGGGCGGTTCAGAAAGTAACCTCCGATTGGTCACAGTGCGGGTTGTGGGGGGAGTAGCGACGCCATCTGTGCGTTCACGCACTCAACAGGTCAGTCGGCATCAAGCCGTGGTCGAGTGAACGCCGTACCTGCGCTAGTTTAGTTTTTGTGGCAGTTTGAAATGTGTGCTGCAATAGAAAACCCCGCCAAATGTGAAGTGCGTGCTGTCATAAGGTTTTTTACAGCCAAAGGATATTCTGCAGCAGCTATTCATTGTGAGCTTTGTGCCGTGTACGGACCAAGAGTTATGAGTGAAGGAGTTGTCCGTGAATGGGTATGTTTATTTAAAAGTGGACGAGAAAACGTTCATGATGAAGAGAGGAGTGGTAGACCATCATTGGTGACTGATGAACTCGTTCAGACAGTTGATGCAAAAGTTCGTGAAAATCGACGTTTCTCAATGTCGGAGTTGTCTACTGGTTTTCCACAGATTTCTAAGACTCTCTTGTACGAGATAGTGACAGCAAGATTGGGTTACCGTAATTTCTGTGCACGATGGGTGCCCAAAATTCTTACCGACCACCGCAAAACTCAAAGAATGGCCTCTGCATTAGACTTTCTGTCACGTTATGAGGACGAAGGAGAACCATTGTTAAACAGAATCGTGACCGGTGACAAAACCTGGATTAAGTACGTGAACCCTGAGACAAAAGAACAATCAAAGATGTGGGCACATTCAAATTCGCCTACCAAACCAAGAAAAGCCTCGCAAGATTTTTCTGCCAGAAAACTGATGGCATCGGTGTTTTGGGATGCCAAAGGGGTGTTGTTGGTTGAATTCATGGAACGTGGTACGACCATTAATCAAGACGTGTACTGTGAAACAATAAAAAAGTTACGACGGGCTATACAGAACAAACGCCGTGGTATGCTGACTTCCGGTATCGTTTTTTTGCACGATAACGCCCGTCCTCACTCTGCTCGCAGAACAACGGCCCTTCTTGAGTCCTTCAAGTGGGACGTTATCAACCATCCACCTTACAGCCCAGACCTGGCGCCAAGTGATTATCACCTCTTCATGCATTTGAAGAAATGGCTCGGGTCACAGCAGTTTGATGACGACGAAGAGCTCAAAGATGCGGTCACAGGCTGGCTCCAGGCACAAGCGGGTGATTTTTATGCAGAAGGAATTTCAAAGCTTGTGAAGAGATACGATAAGTGCCTCAATCGCTATGGAGACTATGTAGAAAAATAGTGCAAAGATGTAGTTGTAAGATGTATATATTAAAATATTTTTATTTAACTTGGTGTATTTTTTTAAATCAACCGGAGGTTACTTTCTGAACGGCCCTCATACAACAGATAATGATTGAGTATATACTTAGGAAAGGTAGTACAAAAGGTGAGAACAGAAAGTAGATTACTCATGTGTCATGAACACCTGGAGTTTATGATTGGAAAGATAGCAGAAAAAAAGATAAAAAAAATTATACTCTTCGCAATTCCTGGATATTAAAAGTGCTGAATAAAACCTGGAGCAAAATGCTCATATCTTATTATTAAAGTAAAATGAGAAAATAATAGCTAAGTAGTAAGCAAAAGGTTATACTGTTAAAATGTGAATTGTTATTATGTGTGATATTAAAGTACATAATGATTATGTATAAAATATCACATGTTCGATCTGAGGGGGGAGATATGTAGTGATTCGAGAATTTCTGCATATATTCTAGAACCACTCAGCCTTCTACCAGCTTGAACACACAGTGTTTTACATATAAGTGTGAGAGAGCATATCTACTGCACATCACCTGTCTGCATGTGCAGGTCTGAAGTTTATCGTGAGAAGACTATGGGCACGGCAGTCGAATGGCACTGACAAGTACTTGTCAGTAGGTTCGTGGAAGTCGTAATGAAAGCGCATGGCAAAACCAAGGAACTTCTGTGTTATTCTGTGCTGTTTTGTAACTATAACTATTGTTAATGATGAAAGAACAATTGAGTGAAAAAAGATTTTTAGTAACTTTTAACTTGCTAGCGGCAAGACATGTTCATGATTTCTGTGGTCATTGAACCAATTATATTGTAAATGTATCTTAAGTGTGTCTAATGTGAGACGATACGGGTGACTTACAAGAAGTCGAATATTTATGTGAGAAATGATAATTTTGTTCTTTATGGAAGCTGAAAAATACCGACGGTGAACTAAAAGTATTCTTTGAGTACCTACTTATTTCAGGAGTAGAGAGAGAGAGTGTGAGTCTTAAATGTTCCTTTAACTAGCATCATTCTTTGGAGAAGAAGTTTTTAGAGATTGACGTAGCTGGCTATCCAGAGAAGAAGATCGGCTGTGCATACCAAGTCAGTCTACGCGTGTAAAAGAAGTGAGAAGGTTGTAATCCAAGTTCACACATTCTTGCCATCAAAAATGTTAGAACACAACTTGACAACTTAAGTAAGGTAGCCAAAAAGGTGGGACTGAGGATTGCCTATAAGAAGACAAAGACATTAAATACCGCTGCAGACTGGGAAACACCAAAAGCCACTGTGCAAATGGTGGACAAATATAAATACCTGGGAGAATTTATAACAGGATGGAATAGGAGCAAGGAGGGAATAACAGAGAGGATAAACAAGATGACATCAGCCTTCTGTGTAACGAGAGAGATATACGATAAAAAGAATATATTCACAGAGGCAAAGATAAGTCACTACAAGGCAATGGTGACGAATGCAGTATTATATGCTGCTGAGATGATGGCACAAGGAAGAACAGGGGCAGAACTACTGGAGAAAAATGAGAGAAAAATACTAGGTCCCAAAGGAGGCAGCGAGAGATGGATGCAAAGACCTAGGGAAGAACTGTAATGGAACACGAGAACAATATCCAGGGAAATCAGACCGAAATGGGCAAGGTTTGCTGGACGTGTTATTAGGATAAGTATGGACAGAATGACGAAGAGAGTGTGGGAAACAACAGGGAGGACAAGGAGAAAGACAGGAACCCAGTGGTTTGTTGAACTTCGGAAGGACTGGTTGGAATTGGGAATCAAGGTCAAAGGAAAGGAAAATTGGAGGAACAAATATACACCGACCAATAAGCTGGAGATCAAGGACAGAGAAGAATACAGGAAAAGATTAAAGTGTCACCAGTGGAGTCAACAGAAGAAAAGGACACTGAAGATCTCGGAAGAAGCACGGGAGAGAAGAGAAGGACTGAAGAGGTTCTGGGAGAAGAAGATGAAAATGCAGTCCACAAAGGAGCAGCTTGCACTGCTACGCAAGAAGAAGTAGAAGAAATCAGGCATCATCAAAATATACTCATAAACTTTCCAGAACCCTTATTGACAGACAGTATCCTATCCAGCTCCTACATTAGCAGATCTCCTCCTCTGACACTAGTAAACCTGTTAACCAGCTTTTCTCCAATCACTAAGTATCACTCTGGGCTTGTAAAGCTCAACTACATCCTTCACTAGGGTTTTCACAACCTCTTATGCCCTGAGATGATGAATATCCTACCCAAAATCCTATCCAAATCAGCTAAAGTAGCGTTCTGGTGCCCACCCAACCTTCAGAATATCTGTTCCCTAACCTAAACCACATGGGTCATTCCCTTGTGCCAACACAACCACAAGACCTGTCCCATACATCCATCCACCATCTCTTACCACAGTGCAGTCACAACACCTCCTTCACAACAAAATTTCAGTTGGTAAGAGCTGACAGTAGGATTTGAGTGTGCTGAAGAACCCATGAAGCCATGGATCCAAGTTGTAAACAAGGCACTGTGCAAGCTGGTGGTGGCACATAATGGTGTGAGCTGTGTTTACATGAAATGCACTGGGTCCTCTGGTCCACGACTTCATTTTTTTTTTATGACACTGTGCCATATCATTTGGCCACTATTGTTCATGACTGCTTTGAAGAACATTCCGGACAATTTGAGTGAATGATTTGGCCACCCAGATCACCCAGCATGAATCCCATTGAACATTTATGGAACATAATCAAAAGGTCAGTTTGTGCACAAAATCCTGCATGAGAAACATTTCACGATTATGGATGGCTGTAGAGACAGCTTGGCTCATTATTTCTGCAGGAGACTTCCAACAACCTGTTGAGTCCAATCCACATTGAGGTGCTGCACTGTGTCGGGCAAAAGGAGGTCCAACATGGTATTAGGAGGTATGCCACGAATTTTGCCACCTCTGTGTATATCAGCTATGCTGGTGGGAATTGGCTCTGCAACATATCCTGCGCTCTCGCAATAAAAGGAGGTCCAACATGGTATTAGGAGGTATGCCATGAATTTTGCCACCTCTGTGTATATCAGCTATGCTGGTGGGAATTGGCTCTGCAACATATCCTGCGCTCTCACAATAAAAGGAGGTCCAACATGGTATTAGGAGGTATGCCATGAATTTTGCCACCTCTGTGTATATCAGCTATGCTGGTGGGAATTGGCTCTGCAACATATCCTGCGCTCTCGCAATAAAAGGAGGTCCAACATGGTATTAGGAGGTATGCCATGAATTTTGCCACCTCTGTGTATATCAGCTATGCTGGTGGGAATTGGCTCTGCAACATATCCTGCGCTCTCGCAATAAAAGGAGGTCCAACATGGTATTAGGAGGTATGCCATGAATTTTGCCACCTCTGTGTATATCAGCTATGCTGGTGGGAATTGGCTCTGCAACATATCCTGCGCTCTCGCAATAAAAGGAGGTCCAACATGGTATTAGGAGGTATGCCATGAATTTTGCCACCTCTGTGTATATCAGCTATGCTGGTGGGAATTGGCTCTGCAACATATCCTGCGCTCTCGCAATAAAAGGAGGTCCAACATGGTATTAGGAGGTATGCCATGAATTTTGCCACCTCTGTGTATATCAGCTATGCTGGTGGGAATTGGCTCTGCAACATATCCTGCGCTCTCGCAATAAAAGGAGGTCCAACATGGTATTAGGAGGTATGCCATGAATTTTGCCACCTCTGTGTATATCAGCTATGCTGGTGGGAATTGGCTCTGCAACGTATCCTGCACTCTCGCAATCCCTTTAGCATAAAACTCTGCTAACCTGTTTCTTACTGCTACTCCTCATCTTTTCCTTTCTCTCTTCTGTCCTCACCAGTCCTTTCCCATCTAGATCATGTACTGCCTTCTCCCATCAGCCCCCCCCCCCACCCCCATCCCCCTCATCATTCCCCTCATGTGCACATTCTCTCTCTCTCTCTCTCGGTCCCTCCCACCCTTCCTGCACCACCCTTCCTGCACACCCATTATACACCCCTCTCCCTTTCTTGCTCCCCTCTCTGTCTTCCTCTTCATCTCCATCTTAATCTTGTTTCAAACCTCCCTTTCCCTACCATCTCACTCTCTACATATCTCTTATGTGCTCTGCTCTCCAATCTCCTTTCATCTTGCAGTGCAGCCACCGATTCATCTGCCAAAACACCAGCCTTTCATTATCCCGCTACCGCCTCATTTCCTCATGCATCCTTCTCTACCCCATCCCGACTTCCATCAGCCTGGGGAGCTGCTCTCAATTATCCATAATCAGTAATCAGTCTCACTGAGAGTTGGATTTCTGTGTCATCACGTGCTCCAATGACCTCGATATCGATGGGACATAAAACACAGCTATTGTGTGTGTGAATTTTTGTACTTTAGCTAGAGACAATCAAATAGGGGTAATGCAGGAGTAGGTTTAATAATGAATAGGAAAATAGGATTGCGGGTAAGCTACTACAAACAGCATAGTGAACGCATTATTGTGGCCAAGATAGATACGAAGCCCACGCCTACCACAGTAGTACAAGTTTATATGCCAACTAGCTCTGCAGATGACGAAGAAATGGAAGAAATATATGATGAAATAAAAGAAATTATTCAGGTAGTGAAGGGAGACGAAATTTAATAGTCATGGGTGACTGGAATTCGTCAGTAGGAAAAGGGAGAGAAGGAAACGTAGTAGGTGAATATGGATTGGGGGTAAGAAATGAAAGAGGAAGCCGCCTGGTAGAATTTTGCACAGAGCACAACTTAATCATAGCTAACACTTGGTTCAAGATTCATAAAAGAAGGTTGTATGCATGGAAGAAGCCTGGAGATACTGACAGGTTTAAGATAGATTATATAATGGTAAGACAGAGATTTAGGAACCAGGTTTTACATTGTAAGACATTTCCAGGGGCAGATGTGGACTCTGACCACAATCTACTGGTTATGAACTGTAGACTAAAACTGAAGAAACTGCAAAAAGGTGGGAATTTAAGGAGATGGGACCTGGATAAACTGAAAGAACCAGAGGTTGTACAGAGTTTCAGGGAGAGCATAAGGGAACAATTGACAAGAATGGGGGAAAGAAATACAGTAGAAGAAGAATGGGTAGCTTTGAGGGATGAAGTAGTGAATGCAGCAGTAGGTAAAAAGACGAGGGCTAGTAGAAATCCTTGGGTAACAGAATAAATATTGAATTTAATTGATGAAAGGAGAAAATATAAAAATGCAGTAAATGAAGCAGGCAAAAAGGAATACAAATGTCTCAAAAATAAGATCGACAGGAACTGCAGAATGGCTAAGCAGGCATGGCTAGAGGACAAATGTAAGGATGTAGAGGCTTATCTCACTAGGGGTATGATAGATACTGCGTACAGGAGAATTAAACAGACCTTTGGAGAAAAGAGAACCACTTGTATGAATATCAAGAGCTCAGATGGAAACCCAGTTCTAAGCAAAGAAGGGAAGGGAGAAAGGTGAAAGGAGTATATAGAAGGTCTATACAAGGGCGATGTACTTGAGGACAATATTGTGAAAATGGCAGAGGATATAAATGAAGATGAAATGTGAGATATGACACTGCGTGAAGAGTTTGACAGAGCACTGAAAGACCTGAGTCGAAACAAAGCTCCGGGAGTAGACAACATTCCATTAGAACTACTGACAGCCTTGGGAGAGCCAGTCCTGATGAAACTCTACCATCTGGTGAGCAAGATGTATGACACAGGCGAAATACCCTGAGACTTCAAGAAGAATATAATAATTCCAATCCCAAAGAAAGCAGGTGTTGACAGATGTGAAAATTACTGATCTATCAGTTTAACAAGTCATAGCTGCAAAATACTAACGCAAATTCCTTACAGACGAATGGAAAAACTGGTAGAAGCCGACCTCGGCGAAGATCAGTTTGGATTCCGTAGAAATGTTGGAACACGTGAGGCAATACTGACCCTACGACTTATCTTAGAAGCTAAATTAAGGAAATGCAAACGTACATTTCTAGCATTTGTAGACTTAGAGAAAGCTTTTGACAATGTTGACTGGAATACTCTCTTTCAAATTCTGAAGGTGGCAGAGGTAAAATACAGGGGCAAAAGGCTACTTACAATTTGTACAGAAACCAGATGACAGTTATAAGAGTCGAGGGGCATGAAAGGGAAGCAGTGGTTGGGAAGGGAGTGAGACAGGGTTGTAGCCTCTCCCCGATGTTATTCAATCTCTATATTGAGCAAGCAGTGAAGGAATCAAAAGAAAAATTTGGAGTAGGTATTAAAATCCATGGAGAAGAAATAAAATCTTTGAGGTTCACCAATGACATTGTAATTCTTTCAGAGACAGCAAAGGACTTGGAAGAGCGGTTGAACGGAATGGATAGTGTCTTGAAAGGAGGATACAAGATGAACATCAACGAAAGCAAAACGAGGATAATGGAATGTAGTCGAATTAAGTCAGGTGATGCTGAGGGAATTAGATTAGGAAATGAGACACTTAAAGTAGTAAAGGAGTTTTGCTATTTGGGGAGCAAAATATCTGATGATGGTCGAAGTAGAGAGGATATAAAATGTAGACTGGCAATGGCAAGGAAAGCGTTTCTGAAGAAGAGAAATTTGTTAACATTGAGTAGAGGTTTAAGTGTCAGGAAGTCGTTTCTGAAAGTATTTGTATGGAGTGTAGCCATGTATGGAAGTGAGACATGGACGATAAATATTTTGGACAAGAAGAGAATAGAAGCTTTTGAAATGTGGTGCTACAGAAGAATGCTGAAGATTAGATGGGTAGATCACATAACTAATGAGGAAGTATTGAATTGGATTGGGGAGAAGAGAAGCTTGTGGCACAACTTGACTAGAGGAAGGGATCGGTTTGTAGGACATGTTCCGAGGCATCAGTGGATCACCAGTTTAGTATAGGAGGGCACCGTGGAGGGTAAAAATCGTAGAGGGAGAACAAGAGATGAATACAGTAAGCAGATTCAGAAGGATGTAGGTTGCAGTAGGTACTGGGAGATGAAGAAGCTTGCACAGGATAGAGTAGCTTGGAGAGCTGCATCAAACCAGCCTCTGGACTGAAGACCACAATAACAGCAACAACAGCTAGAGACAAAGCAAGAGTTTGAAAGCCAGTGTGAATTCTGTTTTCTGTTACATGTCTCTGGGTGCTATGCATCATTAAGTTATGGTGAGTGGTTACCTCTCCCTTATTTTACATATTTTTCAATCCCAGAATTTTCATTGTAGTTATTAAGTAGACTAGAAGTAATTTCTATAATTATCAGTTTTAGTAGGTTAGCACTGTTCATAATTTGTTGTTAGTATACTTTACAAAAGTAGCCAGCAATGGATGTGACTTGTTGCACATCCTTGAAGGCGCTCCATAATACATTGACTGTCAAAGGGGCCAGCAGTGATGCAGCAGAGCTGCCAGCTCTGGCTGGCAGTGACCACACAACAATCAATGTATTAATGATGTGATTTACAGAACATAATAAGTGAATGAATGAGGTAAATGCAGTATTTCTCAATTTCTGAAAAGCATTTGAGTCTAAAGCACTTCAGTGGTTGTTAAAAAAAGTACGATTACATGGGGCAACAGTGAAAATAAGTGACTGAATTTAAGATTTGTTGGTAAGGAGCATGCAGCTGCTTACCTTGGGTGGAGAGTTATCGACAGGAGCAGATGTTACTTCACATGTGTCACTGAAGAAATATTCAGTTAGATCTTATATGATAAAGAAAGGCTCTCATGAAATGTAAATATTTAAGGAGTATGGGTAACAACTTGTTGAATAGCAGAGGCGTTGAAATATGCACAAAAAGGACTGGAAACTTTAATAAGATGTAAGAGGGGTGCAAAATTTGGCAACTTGCTTTAAATTTACAGAAATGTAAAATCATGTATTTCACAAAATGACAGAAATTATAATAACAGTGATTCACAATTACAATAAGCCTACTCATACAAATACTTGGGTGTAATAAGTTGTAGTGATATGAAATGGAATGATCACATACATGCAATTGTAAGTAATGTAATGTCAGTCTTCTCTCAACTGACAAGATATGGGACAATGCTACCACTCAACAATGGAGACTGCTTACAAAACACTCGTGTGACCCATCCTAGAATATTGCTCAAGTGCGTGAGGGTCTTACCAAACAGGACTAACAGATGATTTTGAACATATACAAAGAAGGACAGCATGAATGGCAACAATTTGACTAAAGAATCATGAGATATACTTCAGCCATCTATGTAGTGCCTCCATAGGGGCTGTGAAGATGTTAAACTGATTACAGTACTCACAGAGGCAATCAAACTGTCATTCTTCCCCTCACTTCACACTCCATGTGCGCACAAAGTGAGAAGACACTGTAACACATTGTAGCATTTCACAGTGGTTTGCTTTTCAATTGCTGACAAGGGGCACAGAGTTGTTTTCTATGGCTGAGAGGCTGTGTGTGATATGTGGGACATTTGTGTTAAGTGGATCTCATCGATGGTACAAGAAGCATTCCAAATGAAAGAGGGTGCCATGGATTTCAGATATTCCAGGAAGTCATTGGCATCATTTATGCAAGAGTCTATGTGATGGGTTGGATGTGCTGATCAACCAGGGCTGAGAAGCGTTTGATGTGGGCTTTAAAGCCAGCTACTGTAGGACAGCCAGGGTGGTTGTATTTGTGTATTTTGTGAAGTAGGTAAAAAGAGAGAGGTGCTTGGACGAAGAGGTGTAAGGAGTCAGATGGCAGCAGTTGTGAGTCTCTGTGAGGGGCCTACAGATTTCAAGATTTTCTGCAGCTCAGTCGGGGTGGAAACAGAGGTGGTCATCAGGAACATCTTTTTATGTTGAGGTGCCCTTCTGCCATGTACTCCTCACAATCAAGTTCTACAGCAATTGATCCCTTGTCTGCAGAGAGGATGACAACAGAGCAGTCTGCAAAAAGGTCATGGGAAGCTTGAGTGAGGTTTGGGGTTTCGGTGACATTTTTCATGAAGGATTGAGAAATAATGCTGAACAGGAAGAATGCATGGAGGTAATGGTTTTGGAGAATAGGAGGAGGAACCATTTGGTTTTTAGGCTGGAACCATTCCCGACAGGTTCGCTCTGTAGGCTATGTGTTGGGTTTGGGTTATGAAATGGTATATGAAGTTGAGATTATTTGCGAATTAGTGGAGATCTTTGACTAGGCAGTGTGGTTGAATTTTGGTGTAGGGCTGAAAGTTTAGCCTTTGAAAAGAACAGATGCCACATGATCAGAGAGGGTCCAGATGAGAGGCTAATGAGTGAGTAGGGACCACGTTTGAGAGGTGTTACAGTTTGATTAAGGTTGTAGCTGGACTTGGTTGGGTGATGTGCTACGATTGGGAGGTTAAGTATTGTGGCTAGGCTGGACCTGTTCGCTATGGGAGGGGTTGTTGGTGGCAGTGTCGAGGACTTTAGTCGTGGAAGAGGCAGGTAGGACACAACTTGTGAAGTATTTGACTAACAGGCTGGAGAGCTTGTTTAAGTGGTAGGTGGTGCTTTGTTCAAGTTTATGTTTGGCTTCGAGGAGAATCACACCAAGTGTTTTAGCACATCCAGTGGGTAAAAGGTGGAGGATTTTAAAGCAGCTATTGGGAGTTGTGGTTGGTGTAGACAATGTATTGGTCAAGGAAAAGGTGGATATGAACTAAAGATGGAACATTCTGAACTTAACCCTTTTGGTCATGGCATCCTTATATAAGGACATACTAAATAAATGCTTAGTATACTAAAATTCGTTAAATTTTACCATTTATAATTGTTGTTTTCATATTGTCACAAGCAGAGAGTTTATTTGAAAACAGTGTCGACATCTCATCTCAATCTGTGGTACCAAAAACAGTCACATGGACACTTTCCAGTAATCTTTATACCTCCCATCAGCTAGTTAATATCGTCTGAGTCTAGGTAAAAATAAATTATTTGTGCATAGAAACATGCATTCTTGAAGGTGAATATTGAAGGTGTCTTTCAGAACAAAAGGTAAGTGACATGCTTATAATGTTATACATGTCTCCAAGACATTGTGATTGAATGGTTGTAATAGCATAGAAATTTAGCACATTATTTCACTGTCTTTTTAGTCATCTTATGGTGATTTCACAATGCCTCATGTCCACGATGGACGAAGGCCACTTATGGAAGAAGTTATAGAGCTCCTTCATTCATCTGAAATTGACAATCCATCCAATGATCCAGACATTTTATATCACACGGTATGTTGTAAGTTGAGTAGCCTAGACGTAAAGCCCACTAACTTCATGATAAGTGACACTGAGATAATCACAAAACAGTCATCCCATCCAAATGACAATGCACTGGCAGCAAGAATGTTATTGCCGTGTAAGAATTTGTTACAGTACAGCCAACCTAAAGCTGAATAACAAAAATATCCATTGTAATCATAACAGACTGAAAGGTAGCTTTGAATGTCCAGATTGGTAAGTCTGATGTCTGTTCACATGCTTTGTATCCGGACATGGCAGGGCAACAGCCACGCCTATTGGGCATTTAGTAGGCTTTGCACCCGAAGACAACATGCAGTTAGCTCCTTTTGAAACTGAAAACGATTTTTGACAGCCATTTTCAACAGTTTATAGCCAGTTTTGGAACCTGAAAGTGGACGCATGTTTGCTCATGCAACTGATATTTCATACATAAATGCATGGATTGAGTACAAGAAAAATGATTCAGAATTAGGTGCTCCTAAAAATAAGAACCTTGATTTGCTTCACTTTAGGACAAGTGTGGCCCAAGTACCGACAAAAATAGATGAGCCAGCTGCCAGGAAGAGGTGGAGTCCCACTAGTGAGAGTCTAAGTACTTCAAAACAAGCCAATGCGGAAGTTCACCCAGAAGCTGAATTTTATTTGGACAGTGTTGGGCATCTTCCAGTGGTCAGTGAAAAAAAATCATTTTACAGGTGCAAGAAACTGGGTTGCAAAGGCAAAACCAAATTTTATTATGTAAAATGTAACATTTACTTATGCCTATAAGGAAAAAAAATTGTTTCTTTGATTATCATTCTTCACAAGTGTAAAACCATAGTTTATATATATAATCATTAAGTAAGCTTTGTGAAATTTATGTACGTTGGTGAAATAAAATCAAATAAAATACTATGACTTTTCAACTAAACACTGCACCCACTTGAACCCAATGTCCTGATATGGGGCCGCATTGTATCTCCCCTTGGCGGGCACCTCAGAATATTTTATACATCTGAAAAATCATAATTTAATTTGAAGGACTGGATAATAAAGCCATGCTTTTTTTTTTCTTTTTTTTTTCAGGAAAAAATAATTGGTGACTGAAAGGGGTTAAGGAGGGACTCGAGGAGGGATGCAGTCAGGGATAGGGACCTTAATGTAAGGCACTTAGGAGCAGTTCCAAAACTTCCTAATTTAAGACAGATGCAGCTGTCAACATTTTCTCTAAATCATTTGCCACTACATTTGATAATATAGGCCTAATTAGTTTAAAAGTACATTAACCAATAAAGAGTGTTGCCAGACTGAATGAACTGACTGTAGCAAAATCTGTCACACACACATACATACACACACATACACCATAACTCCATTATAGCAGACACAGGCAAGTGAACAGAACATAAATAATCATTTTGATGTTTATAGTATCTGTTTTCCAACCAACAGTTGAAAAAAATAGTTTTTGAAGTTTTTATGATTTGTCTAAGGTATCTGACATTACTGGTATCTCAGATCTGATATAAAACTTGAAGATCATTGCTATTTAATGTACAGGAGGCTGAAGAACATCATACATCAGCTATAGGAAACATTACAAAATGACAGGAAGCCTTTAAAATAATTAAATAAAAAATAATTGAGTCTTAGAGTGTGGTCCATATCTCACTGTGTTGATTTACATCTTTATATTTAAAACAAGTATGAAAATATGTACAGCAATTCAAAACTGAGCAAATAACTAAATGCTTTTGAAGACATTTCCTGCACATTTAAAATGGAAAATTCACAATGTCCAAAATCAGTTATGCAGTCGTTTCTTTAAATCTATCCACACGCTACTTGTTACCACCTGGGAGTGTCATTTTGCATATAGATTTCGTAAAAAGACTCCTTGGTGGAATATAAATAATGGAAGCAGTAAAGGTAACAACTCACCAAACAGTTTAGGTGTTAAGAGATAAATTGTCACATAAACAATACTAAAAATGTTGCTAAACTTTCAGATGATTTCCTTCTTCAGAGGTAATTAATATATTCTGTAGAAGAAGCTCTGAATATGAATATTTTCTGAAAGCTTAGTGACATTTTTAGTCTTGTTTTTGTGCCTAATGAACAGTTAGTCCTTAAACTATGTGGTGAGCTGTTACTTTTACATCTTCCATTTACTAAAATTCTGCACAATTTTCATTCAGTTTTTGTGTGAACTAATGGTGATAATTTTCTAACCTCCTTCTTCTTCTTCAACTTCTTCTTCCTCATCCTCTCCAAAATTATAGAATCCAAGTGGAGAGATCTGAGTTCCTGCAGATATACGAGCAATCTGTGCTCGAAGATAATTAATCTCTTTTCCAGGGAATGGTGGATATGTAAACATCTGGAAAAAACAATCACTGTGAGACATTACCATTTATTGTGCCCTAAATAAATGAATGAAAATAATATTAATAATAACAGTATAAACAAAAAGTCATAGTGAGAGCTGAGGAGAAACATCATCAATCTGAACATTGAAACAAAAATTGTGTGGACTAAAATTAAGTTCTCAGATCATATGCACTCATTATCGTTGGCAATACCTCAGCAGCTCTTGTGAAGTTTATCAAGGATGGTGAAAGACAAGCTAATTAATGATATTTGTGTATGTGAGTAATTTAAACTTCTCTTTAAGCAAAATTCAGTTGAGAAAACTAATAAATTATGAGATGCCTTCCAGAGGAAAAATGTACAGTACCATTGATATACACTTATAAAATTAAAAGGAATCTAGCTTTCAGAACTAATCATTTCCTCAATGTGAACAAGACAGGGAAAGGTTAAAGGGGAGGGCATTTCACTCAGACCCCAGGATGGCAAGAGACCCACCTGTAGTGAGGAGAAGGGCTACACAATGATGAGAAGGTCAGAGGTGATAAACTATTAAACAATGTGCTAGGTTCAGCCCAGAGGTGGGAGTGAGAAGTAAAGACAGATGGCAGAAGAAAGATGAATAGTGCAACTAATAATTAGCAAAAAAAAGTATGAACAATCTAATTAAGAATTATCAGGAAAAAGTTTACACACACACACACACAGAGAGAGAGAGAGAGAGAGAGAGAGAGAGAGTGGGGTGGGGGTGTGGGGGTGTTAATGGAGACTAAGAGCAGGAGGGAGTTGGGAGAGAAAGAATTCATCTCTGCAGATCAGGAAAACTAGTAGTAATTCTGCATGGCATTGATTTTACAAGTCCTTGGTAGTTTTCTGGAGATATGTGGCACCAGATGTAATTACATGGCAAATATAGAGAAGGGACCCAGGGGACTTGTCAAGAAATTTTAAAAATTAGAAGGCTGATTTAGGACTTTAAATGCTATATTTCTGTCACCACTCCTGGCCCACCACCAGCCTACTTGCTGACTGACACACCTTGTAGCACATGGGATCTTGCCACTGCTGCTACGCTTCCCTTTTTGCAGCCCCTGGCTGACAGAGATGCCGTCCTTGCTCCACAGGCATCCTACGTCCCTGATATGGTGCCGCCACTACTAGCGCCCACACTGCCGGTGTGGCAAAACTTTTATACCTGCTCACAGTGACACACACAGAAGCTGCACATGCCCATCCTCTCAACAAGCACAACATGCCACACAGCACCAGCTGCACAATGTACACCAGCTGTTTCATGTGTTTCCAGAAGCAGCAGCACCGAGGCAATACGGGGGCTAGCCAAACCGTCCGTGTGTCCCCTCAGTGTAACCCATCCTATGTAATGATTCCCTCATAATATTAAAGAAGGAAACTGCATTCCTGCAGCAAGGCTACGGGTAAACCACCTGTCCTATCCTCATATACAAATCCTGGTGCATTCTAACTGTCTCTATATTTGAGCTATTTATTTACACAGTATTATGATGACAAAACCTATATCATAATCAGACAAGCAACAGTTTAACAAATAATAAAAATCTTTGTGAAAAGCTGCTGGCTCCAAGATCTTGCGTAAGTTAAATCTTTTTGTGTGTGTGTTCTTCTACTGCTGCTTTGAGAGTAGATTTTTTTTATCTATCCAGTACATTATATTGTCAAAAACTGAATTTTTCTGTTTAGCAAAGGAATTTATTTCACAGTAGGAGTGGAAGAAAGGATTTTGTGAGAATATGGGCTTGATACAGAAATGAGAAAGTCTAATTGAGTGCTTAATAAAATTTCAGCTAGCAATAGTGAATACTGTGTTCAAGAATCACAAGAGGAGGAGGTGTACTTGGAAAAGGCTGGAAGATATGGGAAGATTTCTGTTAGATTATATTATGGTCAGGCAGAGATTTTGAAATCAGATATTGGATTGTAAATTATACCCAGGAGCAGATACAGACTCAGATCACAATTCAGTAGTGATGAAAAGTATGCAGAAGTTTAATGGACTAGTCAGGAAGAATATCTCCAAAAAGGCAACCACAGAAGTCAGAAAGAAAAACTTAGGTAACTGCAAAGAAACTGTGGGTAACAGAAGAAATACTTTAGTCAATCAATGAAAGAAGGAAATAAAAAATGTTCAGGGAAATTCAGGAATACAGGAACACAAGTAACTAGGTATAAAACAAATACAAAGTGCAGGGAAACTAAGGTGAAACAGGTGCATGAAAAATGTGAAGAAATCAAAAAAGAAATGATTGTTGGAAGGATCAACTCACCATATAGGAAAGTCAAAATAACCTTCATTGAAATTAAAAGGAAGAGTGGTAACGTTAAGAGTGCTATGAAAGTTCAACTGTGAAATGCAGAGAGAGAGGATAGGTGGAATGAGTACATTGAGAGGAAAGACATCTGATGGGATAGAAGAAGAAACAGAAGCAGATACAGAAGAGACACGGGATCCAGTATCAGAATCAGAATTTATAACAGCTTTGGAAGACTTAAGATCAAATAAGGCAGAAGGGATAGATGATATCCCATAAAAATTTGTAAAACCATTGGGGGAAGTGGCAACAGAATGATTATTCATGTTGTTGTGTAGAGTGTATGAGCCTGGCAATATACCATTACATTCTCAGAAAAATATCATCCACACATTTCTGAAGACTGCAAGAGCTGACAAGTGTGAAAATCAGCTTAACAGCTCACCCATCCAAGTTTCTGACAAGAACAATACACAGAAGAATGGAAAAGAAAATTCAGGATTTGTTAGATGATGATCAGTTTGGTTTTAGGAAAGGTAAAGGCACCAGAGAACAGGGCTGTCACAAGTTTACCAAGGTGAAAGTTCCTGATATTTCCCTGATTTCCAGACAAGTTTTAGCATTTTTCTCTGACAAATTTTGAGATCTCAAGGGTAAGAAAGACATAAGTTGACAAAAAAATGTAAGCACTTCTGTATTTCTAAACGTGTCAGCAAAAGTATTAAGTACTAACATCAACATCATTTGTAAAGAACTGTTTTTAGATGAAGAAAGAAAGCCAAATGGTATATGTGTTGCAGTAAGACAACTGATGTTATTTCAATAAAACGAAACACATTTGGTGACAAAAAGACACGTTTCGTCGGAGTCGGTTATTACCCACTGTGTTATGTCTATTATTTTACAGGTATTGTATGGATTTTCTTTTAAGAAATACATGAGTAGATAGCATATAAACTTCCAGTGACTGCCACAATTTTCTTCTTCCATGGATAAACCACACTAATCCTGCAAATTGTGCCACACACAAGCAAACCCGGTCTGCAGGCATATCGGTGAGACTAGATCTGATGGGCAGGACCTGCACATTAGTGGGAATTGACGGGCTTCAAATCAGCAGGCCCGATCTATTAGAGATATCCACAGAAATGGCCTGCAGTTTTGGCACATCGTGGAAGTCCACGCGTGTGGCCAGCTGTTCACAAGTCACACACAGCATGTTGCTGAAATGACACTGTGGTGATCAATCCGTGCAACAGATAACTTGTTCAAATACTCTGAGAATCAATGATAATGTAGATTTGTACCAACTCACCATAAAGATGATTGATGATATGCAGACAGACACATAGAAAAGACAACCACACCGTCACAATTAAATTTTTGGCCTAAGCCTTTGTCAGAAAACGAGAGCACACTCACACATTCACACAATCACTCAGACACAACTCGTGCATACATGACCACCATCTTCGGGTGCTGCATCGACAGTCTCTTACAATCAGATCCAAACAAACCACTCCTCATGTCTCCCAGTCTCTTGTCAGCAGCTGCTAGGCTAGTGGCAGCACTGAGTGCAAGCTGAGGGGAATAGTATAATGGGGAGAAGCAGTAAGAATGAGGGAATAGGGAAGTGACACATGTAGTCAGCTGCACCCAGCTACAAATGATGCATCACATCTCAGTAAACACACTATTTGATGTACTGAGACAGAAATGATTTTTCCAGCATTTTTTCAAATTTCCCTGACATTTCCCCCTGACATGTTAGAAACTCCCTGATATTCCAGAACTTGGGGCAACTCTGGAGAGGCAGTCTTGATGTTGTGAATGATAATGGAAACAAGACTTTGTTGACCTGAAAAAAGCATTCGACAATGTCAAATGGTGCAAAATGTTTGAAATTCTGAGGAAAATAGTGGTAAGCTATAGGCTGAGACAGGTAATATACAACACATACAAGAGCCGAGAGGAAATAATAAGAGTAAGACAGGGATGTAGTCTTTTACCCCTATTGTTTCATCTATACATTGAAGAAGCAATGACGGAAATAAAAGAAGTGTTCGAGAGTGGTATTAAAATTCGAGGTGAAATGACATCGACAATCTGATGAATGGAATCAATAGTCTAATGAGTACAGAATGTGCATCGAGAATAAATTGACGAAAGACAAAAGTATTGAGAAGTAGCAGGAAAGAGAACAGAGAGGAACTTAACATCAGTATTTATGGTCACAAAGTAGATGAAGTTAAGGAACTGTAGTATCTAGGCAGCAAAATAACCAATGATGGATGGAGCAAGGAGGACATCATAAGTAGACTAGCACTGGAAAAAAGGGTAGTTCTGGCCAAGAGAAGTCTACTAGTATTGAACATGTCTTAATTTGAGGAAGAAATTTCTGAGAAGATACATCTGGAAAATCAGTGTATGGTTATGAAACATGGGCTGTGGGAAAACACAGAAAGGAAGAGAATCAAAGCATTTGGGATGTAGTGCCACAGATGAATGTTAAAAATTATGTGCTCCATGGTACTAGAGGGAGCTGTAAAGCATTAAAACTATAGAGGAAGACAGGAATTGGAATGCATCCAGCAACTAATTGAAGATGTAGATTTCAAGTGCTACTCTGAGATGAAGAGGTTGGCATAGGAGAGAAATTTATGGTGGGCAAAACCAGTCAGAAGGCTGTTTGTGAACTCTTCTACAATATTTAATTTTATGATTTCAGACTCTCAAATAATTTTTGCATTAATAATGCCCACCAAAACTACCGCATCTTACCTCTGTATCCAGATTTCCTGTGAAATATCTTCTAATTTGACGAGCAGTAGTAATTTGTTGGGGTGTAACATTGGGTAATTCTATCCATTCTTCCCCAGGTCTATTACAAACAAAGTAGACCTGTAAAATGGGCAATATATATTAGCAAGATTATTAGATTAAATTGAAAGTACAAAACAGTTATATGTATTGAAAATAAATTTTGATATTGATGGACATGTTTTCTTCTTTGTTTTATGGCCCCTTTTTTTCTGCAGTTGTGGTAACATAAGTCATATAGGACTTGCTGTAGTCCGTAATAACTATATGTAGTGGGAGACTTGCTGTAGTCCGTAATAACTATATGTAGTGGGACTTTGAATTTCGCCGTGCTACACTCGTTCCCTCAGATATAAATTATACCATCGCAGCTGTACGAGCGCTCGACGGCAGAGAAAATATATAAGAAAATGAAGGTACTAAAATTATAACTTTATTTGTTTTCTATCCGTCTTTTGTCTCTCGAGAGTGGAAGCTTAACTTACTTATGAGCTAGTCTTGGTCTGATTAAGACGAAAACAACTTATTGATGTGCAGATGTATTGTGGAAATTTGTATGAAATTCAGAGGATGGAAGCAGCAACATAAAATACATTGCATTTAATATCAAGACGATTTTGATTTGTATAAATTAGTGATTCCTGGACGATTGCAAGATTTCAGAGCAGCTACTACTTTTCACGCAGAAATGAAGTAGGAGATTTTTGAAGACCTGGACGCTGCATGGAAGAAGACATGTTAACATGGTAAAGGATGAACTCTTATCTACGCCATTTCCCCCTGTTAATCACATTTTGTTATTCTCTGTTCTTTTTCAAATAATTTTTGTAGTGGAAATTGGTTTGACGTTTGCTCAGAAACGCCACAAGGACCACCCCAACAATAGCTTTTCCGAATCACGAAGTCCAATAACTTTTCTGTAATACGAAGTCCGATTTGCATTTCATTCTTTCCCTTTTTCACAGTCATTAGCGATTTTAAAACCCCCGTTTTATTCACCATTTCTTCCCACATTTTCAACCTTTTCTTTTCTTTCCTTCTCTTTTTCTTTTTTATTAACCACTACATATAAGTATTTAAGCATAAAATTTTTTAATAAGTTACCCTGCTGAGCTCGTACAGTACCACTAAGTAAATATAAGAATACATTGCAAACCTGGCTAAAAAACAACAAATTCTATACAACTGAAGAATTCTTAGAAACTATTCATCAAAATATATGTTTTACCTAAGTTATGAAGAAAATGTTTTGATATTATATAAGCTAGTTATTTACTGTGATTCTTTTCTTATGTGTGTATTTAATTATTGTATAAAACATTGTTTTACATAATGCTGAAGAAAAGGTCTTTAGTTCTTTCTCTCCCCTTTCTGTAACTATTTGAATATAGTACTGAAACTAAAACCCTCTGTAAACTTTGACGAAGCCAATTGTATGAAAAATACTGAAAGGCTAATAAAAATATTCTATTCTATTCTAAAATACTGGCTTTTGTGACTGTAGTGAAAATCTTATTAAGTCTTACTAAGACTTTTACTACAGTCAGAAAATGCAGTATTAACCTACATAACTTGAATATTAATGCAATGCCTGTTCAGTGTTCAACCTCAAAATCCTAAAATAATTTTTTTGCTCTAGGAGGTGTAAAAA
Organism: Schistocerca nitens; assembly: GCF_023898315.1. Lineage (NCBI taxonomy): Eukaryota > Metazoa > Arthropoda > Insecta > Orthoptera > Acrididae > Schistocerca > Schistocerca nitens. The sequence continues at coordinate 27,354,559 of NC_064618.1, forward strand.
AAAGTATAAATAGGGACGATGCTAACAGGTAAAAGATGTAAACTTAAGGAAATATGATTCAGAGTGATGACTCAAGAAAAATAGTCATATAAAATAGTTAAGACTCTGGAAAGTGTAAAGACAAAATGCAGTTCCAATTATCAATGTGTTTATATCTTCATAATCATAATCATCATCATCAGTCTTCTGCCCTAGGGCAGATCTCCACATGTAGCTCTCCATACACTCTTGTCATTTTCTGTCCTTTTCATTTTCTCATAACTGTTTCCTATCCTTATACTATACACCATCTGGTATCTTCTTTGTCTTCTTCTTCTGCCATTTACTGTTCCCTCCAGAACATCCGTCAGTAAACAATCACTTCTCAAGCAACGTCCAAGCCACCTTTGTTTCCTCTTCCTCATTACCTTTACAATTTCTCTCTCTATACCCATTCTTTTCAGCACCTCCTCAATTGTCACTTTGTCTACCCACTTCATCCGTTCCAACCTCTTGCAAAACCACATCTCAAATGCTTCTTTTCTTTCTCCTCCCTCTTTCCTCAGCGTCCATATCTCAGGTCCATATAATGCGATGTTCCATATAAAGCATTTCACCCATCTCTTCCTCAGGTCCCTGTCCATGCGCTCACATAGAGACCTCTTCTTATTATTAAATGCCTTCTTGGCAATTGTGTTTATATAGTATGCTGAAAGAGACAGCAACTATCCTCGGATCACTTACTAAATTTACAAAGAGACCAAGGAACACAATCTGCACATAAGCAGCCTGGAGAGAGAGAGAGATGGGAAAAAAAGACACCTGAAGCATCCAGATGGGAAGGAGGAAACAAATTGAAACTTCATGATTTGTGAGGGTAAGTGATGTTATGTTACTGATTACAAAATCAGTTTGAATTTACAAAATGTGGCCAGCTGACACACAACTGTTGTAACTGGTCCTTGATATCCTGGACACTGGTACTGGTTCATAACTGACATCTGAGCTGGTCCCACATATATTCTAGTGCGGTCTTATTCAGGGATATAGCTTGTCGTGGGAGTACCTCGACATCAGGCAACTAGGTCGCAGAGACATGTACTGTGTGTGGATGGGCACTGTTCCACTGAAAAACGGCACCATGAAACTGTCACATGAGAGCAACATGTGAGGATACATGACACACCACTGTGCCATCAGAGTTCCCTTCATCACAACCATCTGTGACCTGAAGTCATACCCAATAGCTCCCCACATCTTGACACCAAGATTTACACTGGTGTGCTCATCCAAATCATTGGAAGAATGAGGCCCACTGCATGGTCACCACTGTATGTGCTGATGGTCACTAGGGTAGAGCAGAACCGTGATCGATCACTGAACACACTTCCCGTCGTGGCTCCATCCAAATGCAGCTATTCATGTCGGGCTGTTAATGGCAGCCTATACACAGCACAGTAATTCCCTCATTAGACTGCCACTAGTCTCAAACCGGTGGTGCAGAATGACACAGAATGTTGCACGGACTTCATTACTCGTTCTCAGATGGCAGGTGCCAACATGAAGGGCTTACGGCATGCGTGGTGCACAATATGCATTCCTCTAGTGTGTAGGTCAGACACGGTTGACCAGGACCTTAATAACAAATATGCCTACCCTAATGTTCCCACACATTCCAACATCAGACCACTGTCACAGCCAACAGATTGGATATTGCACAATTTGATCAGCTGACCAAATGGAGATCCGAAATGAGACCTCTTTCAAACTCTGTATGGTGCTGATAACCCTGCCTATAATGAGTATGTGGCTTCACTGTGTCCTTTATGGTGATTGTTCAACATCCAGTGCTGTTCACATTCCTTATATGCCCTACCTGGGCAATGTAAGCATGAGGAACACTAATACTACTGTTTTACTTGTCACAGAGAATTGCAGCTCAAATAATTTACAGACCTGCCAATGTTGTATATGTGTTCAAAGTTACACTGACATCCGACCATATCCTCTGGGCGGCTACAGTAAAAGTTAAGCAAGTGTCCTTCCAGAAAAACTTAAATTTTGCCGTAAAAAAGAAATCGTGTGAAAATTGCAAAGACGAAATCAAGAAACTGAACGAACGCATAACGAGCTTACAGTTCATAATCGGCAGTTTGAAAACGGACGTTTCGAAAATACAACAAGAAAATAGTGAACTGAACACGCTAAAACTTGTGCGAGATAGTTCGTCCGTTACGGAAAAGTGGTCTAATGTAAAGTGCAAGAACAGTAAGTCCAAAGTGCAAATTCGGAAAACCTGCGAAAGTTACGCAAGCTTTGTGCACGAAAACACATTTCAAGTACTTTCGATCGCCGATAGTGAAAATGCAACTTTCAGTTCGCATGAACGATGGGAAAAGCAAAAAGGCACTTTGGGGAATAAGGTAAGAGAAGAAAATTTACTGAAGCAAACAACTGTGAAGGAGGTCAATATAAATGTGCCGACCAAAAATTGTGTCGAAGTGTGTAGTAAAACAATACATAACGATTCGCAAATTGTGAACTCCAATAACAGGAAACTGTTTGTGTTTTCTGACAGCCATGGTCGTGGACTTCCGAGTAAACTAAAAGAAACAACTAAAACATTTTCGTGTGGTATAGTGAAACCGGGAGCCCCACTTAGCGAAATTAAAAAAATGACCGAATCCGCAGAGGCAAAAAATCTGCATGATAAAGACTTCGTTGTACTTATGGGAGGCGCAAACGATGTCTATAAAAATGAGACAGCGAGTGCAACGCGCGATCTTAAACAGTGTCTGAGGAACCTCACTCACACTAACGTAATACTTGTCAATATTCCGCATCGCTATGATCTTGTAAGATGGTCATGTGTTAACAGAGAAATAGAAAGTGCCAACAGTCAGTTTGCAAAAATCTGCAGACATTTTAAAAACGTGGAATGCGTTGATATAAGCAGTATTGGACGTAGATTCCACACCCAACACGGACTTCACCTGAATGGCTTGGGGAAAGAATATCTGACAAGCCTGATAACCAGGGTAATAAAAAACCATCAAAATAAATTCAAAACCAAAACGATAATTGCATTGCCATCGCCTGACTCCACAACGAAGACGCCTCAAAAAAATTCATTAGAAACTTCATCAGCAGCAGCAAAACATGTAAAAAAAGATCAAATTTTAACAGAAATAACAGTGGACATCGATTTCAACAACAAAGGAACTACTGTTCCTCATCAGCCAAGTATTATTTTAGACGAAAATAACAAAAACGAGAAGACTCCAAGTTCACAAGGAAACACAGCAGCAGTGGTAGAACCAACATTTGAAGTGTCAGAAACAGCACCACCATCAACAACAACAAACAGAAGGCTGTTGGACAGAAGAAATGCTGAGCCTCCTTCTCATCTCAACGATTTTTTATGTGTGGGCCTGAAGAAAAAGAAGGGACAACAGTAGGTAGTGTCAGGTGTCTCCTCTCTCCTGTCTCAAGGCAGACTCCAATGGATTCTCAGTCAGGTAACAGCACTAATAGAATAAAAAAGCAAGAGGAAGGCATCTCTTTCTTTCATCAAAACATAAGGGGCCTCTTAAACAAAACAGACCAACTCCTTATTAACATTAGTGAAAAGGACAGTATAAATAATGCCCAGATTTTGTGCTTAACTGAGCACCATGTTACTGATAAATGTGCCTTGCCATCTATAGTAAGTTATACTTTAGTAACATACTATTGTAGGGAAAGTAAAGATAAAGGTGGAGTAGCAATTTATGTTAAGGATAGTGTAGCATACAAAGCTATAGATATTAAGGAATATTGTGCGGAACAACAATTTGAGGCATGTGCCACAGAAATAACAACTAAATTCTACCCAATAATAGTGTTGGCTGTCTACAGGGCTCCTTCAGGTGACATAAAAACTTTTCTGCATTCAATGGAACTACTACTGTCATGGTTACATTCAAAAGCGAAGGATATTGTAGTATTAGGTGATTTCAATATAAACTTTTTGACAGAAAATAAGAATAAAATAGACTTTGAGATTGTGATGACCTTACACAATCTGACATCAGTAATAAACTTCCCAACAAGAATTACATCCGAGTGCCAAACTATGATAGACAACATTTTTTTAGATGTAAATAGACATCAGAATTATATTGTCAGGCAGGTTATAAGTGGGCTTTCAGATCATGATGGACAAATTCTCACTATTTATGACGTTAATCTGTTCAAAAAAGAATTTCCTCGATGGAAATTCATAAGAGTAATTAATGAAGAGGCGAAAGAAACTTTCAACCACAGGTTGCAGCAAATGGATTGGTCTTTAGTATATAGCCATGATGATGTTGATACTAAATTTAACTGTTTTATAAATGAATTCTGTGCTCTTTTTGAAGAAATATTTCCCAAGAAATGGGTCAGAAACAGGGCCTCCAATTCTGTAAGCAAGCCTTGGATTACAAAAGGTATAAAACAGTCATGTAAAACCAAAAGGGAAACTTATGCTGCAATAAGATTCTGTAAAGATGTAGAAAAATGGGAACACTATAGAATATACTGTAAAATTTTGAAGAAACTAATACAGAAATCAAAAGCCCTTTATTATGAGAAGAAAATAGATAATTCTAATAATAAAATAAAAGCAATTTGGAACATTGTAAAAAAAGAGACAGGAAGAGATACAACAAGTAAAGAAGATATAAATAATATCAGATATGAAGGTATCCTAGTAGATAACCCCAAAACGGTGGCTGAGATTTTTAATAAACACTTCCTATCAGTAACTCAACAGATTGGTTGCAAGCCCGATGTTGACGAAGCTGTAACTCTTTGTCAAGCCGTATATTCAAACAAAATTTCAGAAATGCACCTTAATCCTGTTACTGTAGAAGAAATTCAAAAAATCATCATGTCTCTAAAAAGTACGAATTCTGCAGGGGTTGATAATATATCTAGTAATTTATTGAAATATTCTTGTGTGTGGATAAGGGACATTCTCTGTCATATTTTCAATGCTTCCCTTCAGAAAGGTGTTGTTCCCAGTAGACTTAAGTATGCCATTGTGAAGCCCCTGTACAAAAAGGGTGATAAAGCTGAACTAACTAACTATCGACCTATCTCTTTGCTGACAGCTTTCTCCAAAATTCTAGAAAAGCTAATACATGTAAGAATTACTGTTCATCTCATGAAGAACGAAGTTCTCAGTAAGAGCCAGTTTGGCTTTCAAAAGGGCCGTTCAACAGAAGATGCAGTCTACGCACTTGCAAATGAAGTCCTAGAAACTCTTAATGAAAAAATGCTAGCACTTGGTGTCTTCTGTGATTTATCCAAAGCGTTTGACTGTGTTGATCACCAGATTCTCTTGCAAAAAGCAAAATTAGTAGGAATAAGTGGTGTTGCAGGCAATTGGCTACAATCGTACCTCCAAGACAGGAAACAAAAAGTTGTGTTGAATAGCTCGGGTGGAGTATGTGACACTTCCTCAGATTCTGAATGGAGTTCCATTACATGTGGAGTGCCCCAGGGCTCAATTCTTGGGCCACTATTATTCCTGATTTTTATAAATGATCTACCATCATGTACAAGCCTGCCGTGTAAATTTACATTATTTGCTGATGATACCACAATTTTTATGAGCAGTAGAACAGACAACAATCTTGAGGAACTCATTAATCACATACTCTCAGATATAGTTAATTGGTTCAAGGTGAATGGTCTCTCATTAAATTCCAGTAAGACCAGCTTTATTCAATTCTGTACAAAAACAGAAAAAGAGAGAGAGATAAGTGTGACATGTGGTAATCAACCAATAGTTAGAATGGAAACAACAAAATTTCTTGGAGTGCACATTGACAAGAAAATGAACTGGTCTTCACATATTATTGACCTCTGTAAGAGGCTTAGCTCTGCTACCTATGCTTTACGGGTTGTCACTACATGTGTTGAACCTAACACTGCAAAAGTGGCATATTATGGCTATTTTCATTGTCTCATTGAGTACGGAATTATTTTTTGGGGCAACCAGCCATTAGCAAGGAAAGTGTTCATTGCACAGAAGCGAGCTTTAAGAATTATATGTGGATTGCGCCCAAGAGACTCTTGTAGAAATAGTTTTCGTAATCTTAAAATATACACAACTACATGCCAATATATTTTTTCTCTCATGTGTTTTGTTTGTAAAAATATAGAGATATTTCAACCAAACAGTAATTATCACGAGCATAATACACGGAGGAAGAATGACATACACAGTGAACTCAGAAATTTGAGCTTGGCACAAAAGGGTGTCCACTACACTGGAGCAAAACTCTTCAATGCTCTTCCTCCCAAAATAAAGACAGAGATTCATAACAAGAGTGAGTTTAAGAAAGCACTAAAAATATTTTTGCTAGAAAAAGCTTTTTACAGTCTAGATGAATTTTTAACTAAATAAATTGTAATATTTTAATATTATATAATACAAGTTGACATAATGCCACTATGAATTTTATTTAACCTGAGCTCTGTAACTGTGTGTTCTCCGTATCTGTGTTCTGTAGTGTTTTAATGATTCTAAGAAAATATGTATTTTCTTTTTCTGTATTGCTGCCCAAAGAATTTACTGTATAAATTTTTATATAATTATGTACTCAAATTTCTGTATATGCTATTAGATTATCAGATTGTATTTGTAAAAAACTGACTCGTTCCACGTCCTTGTGTATCCAACACAGTTGGACCTATGGAACACGAAATAAATCAAATCAAATCAAATCAAATCTTAACTTTCTTTGTCAGGCAGTGGTTATAGTTGAACTTTTGCTACTTGAGAGGGATCCTATGGAAATCAAGTGATTACAGGATAATTCAACTTTGTGGAAACATTTGTAAGGATGTGCAGAAAACAGAAGAATAAACCACTGAAAGAAACACATTTTAATTTTGGCAAGTGAGGGTAACATTTGTTATTTGTGTGCTGTGTTTACATTCTAGGTTACAAATGTTGCTCATTGTGATGAGCATCTGCATTCAAAACAGTCTGTAAGTTTGTATGGATACCATTTCACAATTGTTCATACCACTTTTGAATGGTGGACCATATAATGTTACTGCGAGACAGCCCACATACTGCTAAATCGCAAGTTAATTTGAATTTCTGACTTATGTTCTTCAACCCCAGTGTGGAAAGAGGACCTCTTCATATTCCTTTAATTCATCAACATCTGTGAAGAACAACAGAATTATTGCTGTTGTTTTGATAAAACAACTTTACGAGTAAAGCCCCGCTTATCTTATCCAGACCCAAATTGATTGTCGACAACTGCAATGCAAACTGGTGCTTTTGTTTCGACGTTACAGTGTTGTACCAGCACCTGTGCCTAATGCAAGTCCTAACACTAACACTACTAACAATGGAAATCCTGTACCACATGGTCTGAACATAATTCCTACTGAGTACCCATACAGTAAATAGTTTTCCATCTGCACAGGTTCAAATAGTGGAAAATTTAATTATAGCTATCCAGTACAACACATCACATCATATATCTAAATAAAAGGCAATAATGTCAATACATATTCTTAAATAACAATTGCATATGTGTGCTTGCAACATCAACACACTGATTAGTTATATAAACTTTGACACTGGAACAAATGATCATAAAATTAAGTAATATACCATGTTTGTAATCATGGATGTCATAAGGGCTTGAATCACATCATATGGAAAGAGAGACACAAACAATTAGTTGTTGTGGTGAACAGTGTGACCAACAACAAACAATGTGGAAAGAATCCTAAAAACTGTGCACTTTCTCAAAGAAGGAGTTAAATATATCGAGATCTTATTAACTTAAAAATGAAGCCTGTTCTTCTCAAATGGTCTGGATTTTAAGACAAAACACACGAACAGGCTTGGCAGCATTTTATGAAAATGCTTAATTGGAAACAAGTTTATGACTGTGAGGAAAAAACAATGTTCTTCCCTTACTTGACTACCATTTTCCCCAAAACATTAATCACATTAGACCAAAGTCTATAAAAAAACTATGGTTTACTCAAAGAATAAAGATGTGTGGTGTGTGTGGGGGGAGAGGAAGGAGGGACTGAACTGACATGGTACCTCATTACAAGAAGTACTGGAGAGTATCAAAGAGAGCACTCTAGACATTGAAACAAATGCATTATGAGAAAAGAATAGTCACATCAGGCAACAACATAAAGACAAAATGGACTGCAGTTACAGAGGAATTTGGTGAAAGTAGAGATGACGAAGAGCAGTGAGCTTTAAGAATAAATGGTACTCTGGCAACAAATGTTGACAATCCCTTCCACATCTAAATCCAAAGTCTGCAAACCCCTGTGAAGTGCTTGGCAGAGGGTACTTCCCATTGTACCATTTATTAGGGCTTCTTCTGTTCTACTCACGTATTGAGTGAGGGAAGAGTTTTTAAATGCCTCTGTGCAAGCATTAATTATTCTACTTCCATCCTTGCTATCTATACAGGAGTGAGATGTAAGGTGCTGTAGCATAATCATTTATCTGCCACTTAATGCTTGTTCTTGAAACTTTGTAAGTAGGCTTTCTTGGTATAGTCTGTGTACCGTATATCTTCAAGCATCTGGCAGTTCAGTTTCTTTTGCACCTCTGTCACACTTGCCCACAGAACCAAAAAAACCTCTGACCATTCAGACTTCTCTTCTCTGTATATGCACATCTACACCTACACAAATACCTCGAAAGCTACCACATGGTGTGTGGTGGAGAGGTACCAATACTAGTCATTTTCTTTCCTGTTCCACTTGCAAATAGAGCAAGGGGAAAATGACTATCTATATTCCTCCACATATTCCCCAATGACTTGTATCTTATCCTTGTAGTCCCAGTCACCTTCAGATGCTGGTTCCCTAAATTTTCTCAGTAGTGTTCCTTAAAAAGGACGTTGCCTTCCCTCAACTTGTGTGTTGTTACAACCTACCAGTAGCAAATTTACTGGTGTGCCTCTGAATTGCTTCAATGTCTTCCTTTAACCTGACCTAATGTCAATCCCAGTTATTAAAGCAGTATTCAATAATAGTTTGCACTAGCATCTAACATGCTGCCTCCTTTACAGATGAACCACACCCTCCCAAAATTCTCTCAATAACCAGAAGTTGATCCTTCGCCATCTCAATTACAGTCCCTACATACTTGTTGCTCTACAGCATTATGCTAAGATATTTAAGCAATGTGACTGTTTCAAGCAGGACACTACTAATACTGTATCAAAACATTATGAGTATGTTTTGCCTTCTCTCTCACATTAACCTACATTTTTGTACATTTTGAGCTAGCTAGCATCATCACATCAACTAGAAGTTTTATATGTCATCTTTTATCACCATGCAATCACTCATCTTTGACACCTTCTGATATACCACAGCTGATAGCTGCCCACTCTGTCTGCCAGAACAATTATATATATAGAAAATAATAACGGGCCTATCACATTTCCCTGGGACACTCCTGACAATACCGTTGTCTCTGGTGAACACTTGCCTCAAGGACAACATACTGGGTTCTATTACTTAAGAAGTCTTTGAGCCACTCACATATCTGCAAACTTATTCCATATGCTCGTACCTTCATTAAAAGCCTGCAATGGGCATAGAGCCAAATATTTCTTGGAATTCTAGAAATATGGAATCTGCCTGTTGCCCTTCATCCATATATCATGTGACAAAAGGGTAAGCTGAGTTTCAAATGAGCAATGGTTTCTAAAACTGTGTGATTTGTGGACAGAAGTTTTTCTGTGTCAAGGAAATTTATTATATTCAAACTAAGAATATGAAGTGGGAACGTGTGGTATCTCCGCTTACAGTCACTCATGCTGTAATGGTACAGCTGCCACTACTTGTGTCGGCAGTGCCGTAGTTCAGCCCTTCGTGCGTTGGATGGTGCTGTCACCACAAATACATTCAAAAATTCTGCAGAAAATCAATGTTAAGGATAATGGTGTGTAATTTTTTGTGTCCAGTTTTTTTACAGGACTCAACTGTGGTTTTTTCCAGTCACTCGGGACTTTGCACTGGACGAGAGAGTTGCAATAAGTGCAAGCTAACACCCAAACCTCCAAATGTCAGACGCTCAAACTGGTACCAAACTTTGTATTTCAATAGAGTATCAACCAAAATAAAAATTTAGTTGATGCAGTGTGATGTTGTCCAGTAGAATATGCGTAAACAGTAATTAAAAGTAATACCAGAACTACAGAGCACAGGAAAAGTGTATCTTTGAATAGATGCATTGAAGATCTCACATGGGTGAATTGGTAGAGCGTGAGGTTATCACAATAAAGGTTCTGCAATCAAATCCCCATGATAACAATTTTTGTTAACTGTTTATGTTTGAATCTGTTATATGGGAGAACATTTTCCTGCATGTAATAGAACTTTTCGGAGTTTGTAGCAATGTTTTTTTGGCACTCTGCTTTAGCTTCATTGGTTGAAAATAGTAAACCTATAGAGTACATCTGTATAGAAAGGTGTGGTGTTCTGTCGGACATGTGTGACAGAACACTATGTCTATATAAATATACTCTATAGGTTTGCTACTTTCAACTAACGTAGCAAAATAAGACTGCCAAAAGAATATTGCTACAAACTCTGAAAAATCTTTTAAATGACAGGAAAATGTTCTCCCTTATAAAAAAGAAGTCATCAGTGGGATTTGGTTGCAGGACCTTAGTATGACGTCCTCACACTCTATCCTCTCACCCACGCAATATCTTCAACACATTTATTCACAGATATGCCTTTCCTGTGCTCTGTAGTTCTGGTGTTACTTTTAATTACCATTTATGAATATTCTGCTGGACCACAGTACACAGCAAAAAGTAAATCAATGTTTTGGTTCATATTCTATCAACATACAACATTTGGAACCAATCTGAGTGTCTGACATCTGGAGGTTTGGGTGTAAGTAAGGGGCCAATACTGTAGAGTACTCTTTCTAAAGTGAATTGGGATACCATCCAGACCTGGCAACTTATTTGTTTTCAATGCTTTCAGTTGTATCCCTGTTCCACAGATATCTATTACTATGTTTTGTCCTTATGGGAGTCTATGCGACAGTCAAATGATGGAATGTTTGTACGATTCTCCTGCAAGAACGATTTATTAAATGTTAAATTTAAAACTCTGGATTTCCTTTTGCTATCTTATACTGCCATAACTAGTGTCTGGATAGAAGCCCTAGACCCACTTAGCAATTTTCTTGGGTTCTTAGAGAGATCTTTTGCAAAGGTATGATGGTGGTAGTTGCATGGTCTGCACATAGATATTATTACAGATGTACAACTCTCTACCAACCTTTAGCTGTTGTCATCTGCATTTTCTCTTTTGAACAACAAGAGTAACAGCCTTTGCTTACTCAGTGTTTTCTGAATTTGGCTGTTAAACTATGGTGGGTCTTTTCTGTCATCAATCCACTTACTGGGTGCATACTTCTCCAGAGCATGATTTACATACAGTCCATATAAATTTTGCCAGTAGTTCCTCTACACCCATCACACCAGAACCTAATGATGTCAGGTCATTGACTAAGTGAGATGCTAACAACTGCTTATCTGCTCTTTCTAGCAGAAACACTCTTCTATCACTTTTGACTGATTTATTAACTTTTAGTAACCATAGTCACCATAACGACATCATGTTCACTAATCCCCGTCTCTATACTGACACTGCAGATAAGGCCAGGCCTGTTTCTAGCTTGTGGGCTGTCAAACTAGCTGCTCTTGACAGTTTTCAGAAAATGGTTCAAAATTACTTAGGAAGACTGTCTGTCTGTAGCCCATATAATCAATCCACAGACGTCTCAGCCTATGTTTGGTAGAATGAAGTTCCCTGCAACTAGAATAGCATGATCTGATTATTTCCACACTGCTAACCATATACTTTATTTGAATGACTCTAAAACTGTCATAGTGGAATGGGGTGGCCAGTAAAAATATCCAGCAACTGACACAATTTTACACAGACCTATTATATGTAACCATATAACTTTACTGTCACACTCAATTTTGACCTCAATAGAAACAATATTTTTATCAACTGCAATGAGCACTCCCCTCCTATGGCATATAATGTGTCTTTCTCACACATATTCTATGACTTTCTGAATATCTCATTGCTTTCTACTTCAGGTTTCAGCCATCTCTCAGACCCAAGAACAATTGTTACTGTTGTTGTGGTCTTCAGTCCTGAGACTGGTTTGATGCAGCTCTCCATGCTACTCTATCCTGTGCAAGCTTCTTCATCTCCCAGTACCTACTGCAACCTACATCCTTCTGAATCTGCTTAGTGTATTCATCTCTTGGTCTCCCTCTACGATTTTTACCCTCCACGCTGACCTCCAATACTAAATTGGTGATCCCTTGATGCCTTAGAACATGTCCTACCAAACGAACCCTTCTTCTAGTCAAGTTGTGCCACAAACTTCTCTTCTCTCCAATCCTATTCAATACCTCCTCCATAGTTATATGATCTACCCATCTAATCTTCAGCATTCTTCTGTAGCACCACATTTTGAAAGCTTCTATTCTCTTCTTGTCCAAACTATTTATCATCCATGTTTCACCTCCATACATGGCTACACTCCATACAAATACTTTCAGAAACGAATTCCTGACACTTAAATCCAAGAAGAATCTGATCCCAAAACTTTCCAGAGGGCAGTAAATTTGGAAACTGCTGTGAATACTTCAATAATCTCCTGATAAGACTTTGATAGTCAAAGACTATTTACTCCGAACGTGGTCTGATTTCTACCTGGTGAGTGTTCATCAGAGTACCTCAAACAACTTCCTAGCCTAAAAAATCCCCATGTGCACTACAAAAGTACTCTGCTACCTGAGTAGCTGCTTCCTTTGTGTAATGCATCCCTGACCTATCAAGGGGAGTCCTACAATTCCCCATGTGATAATGCAGGACAGAAATCTGCTGTCACGACTGTCACAGAGTCAATGAAGCTTTGGTTGAGACACTCCACTCAGTTCCAAAGCAAAGGACCCTTATCAATTCTGGGAACAATGCTCCAAATTGTAAGATCTGCTTGAGCCACAAGCACAAAACCAGCAGTCTTCACCACTTTCACCTGTCACCTGCACAAATAGATGATGATCCCAGAACAAATGCGACAGGTGTCATTGTTGCTGAAGTGAGCCACAACTAGCACACGGCTGCACCCCACATGCTCGATAGCCGCAGGCAAAGTCTCCTCCACATCTCAGGTGAGGCACCTCGGCAGACATATCGAGTACACATTAGCTTCCTTTCCAGGTTTAAAAGCTGTCTCCCTAAGGGGCTCCACAATGAGCGTAACAATGGAGCTCCCAATAATTAGCAAAACCCTGCCCACCTTTGCCTGACCGGACCTTGTTGAAAGAATGACCACATGCAGGGTGAATAGTCAAGGCCAGAGGGGCAGTCTCCAAAATGGCCTTCTGCCTCATGCAACAGAAACATGTTATCGCCTGCCACTCATCCTGCTATGGCATCAGTCCACCACATGGTGTACATTAGTTGGTGAGCCAATTGGTAAGACAAGCAACACCTGATGACCCCACACAATGAGTGAAATATTACATCACCATTACACCCCAAGATAGTGGCCTGGAGATGGAAAATTGTAGCCATAAGTGCATTCAGCTACTTGCGAACTGGGGCCAGCTGTTCCTGCATCAGCACGTAGCATGCACACACCCTCCCCGTCCTAGTATAACTAATTGAATAAGTAAACTATAAAAGCAGACAGATACCTAGAGCCGGCCGAAGTGGCCGTGCGGTTAAAGGCGCTGCAGTCTGGAACCGCAAGACCGCTACGGTTGCAGGTTCGAATCCTGCCTCGGGCATGGATGTTTGTGATGTCCTTAGGTTAGTTAGGTTTAACTAGTTCTAAGTTCTAGGGGACTAATGACCTCAGCAGTTGAGTCCCATAGTGCTCAGAGCCATTTGAACCATTTGAACAGATACCTAGATATTCAACTGGAAACCCTCTTGACTTGTCACCAATGGACTCTTATGCTTTAATAAGCGGCGCAGCTGGCTGTTAAGAAGAAATGAAAACTGTGCTCCAAACTTTTTGAATTTATATGTACAGTTAAAAAAATGGAGGATTAAACCTCTTAAATAGAAAAATGTACAAAAATTTTGAGAAATATACTATTAGAAAAACACAGGAAACTTGCCATTCTGGAAATGTGTAACATGTGACATCTGGTGCCTGACTGAGGGACTTACTAGGCTGAAAGGAATGGTCGCTTGTCTTCAAAACAAACAAACGAGCAACTACTGCACTACAGACTGCCTGAATATTCACTTAAAGTTACAAAATGCAATATTAAACCCCTCAAATAGAAAAACAGATATGAAATTTAAGAAATATACTACTAGGTAAACAGGCAGGGAATGAAAAATGTGCTCCAATTTACCTACAGTTAAAAAAGGCAAGATTAAGCATCTTTAACAGAAAAATACATTCAGTATCCCCTGTTAGTCCTATTTGTTGCGGATCCCAATTAGCAATATTTTATGATGGGACATGCTCCACTGCACCATTAAAAGTAATGACCACCAAAAATTTATACAGGGCCAGGATAACATTGGGTGGAATGCAGGCACAAGGATCTGTTGGATGCCCAAGGCACTAGTAGGACATTGTTAATAGAATACATAGTCATGTTCTTTAAGGTGACGAGAAGCCAGGTGATCAGGTGAAGCTTACACGAGGAGGCCAGTACGTGTTGACACCTGCACACCAAGCAGCCTCGACCACCACAGCGATGGGGCTGTACATGCAGCTGGCAACTATGTCACAGGAGGTTGCTGATCGGATGCATTGCTGACATTGCCTGTGTGACCCCAGCTACCAGCAGCAGGGCTAACAGGTTACCAGGGCACATTTGCAGAGATCATACGTGACAACCCAGGAAAGGCATCCAACAGCAGTGTATGAAGTTGTCTCAGTCGCAAAAAGTTGCGTTTCCTCGACGAAAGACAGGCAGGTGATGCCATTGTCTGATCATAGATGCAGGTCGTGGCGGGGGGTGGTGGTGGGGTGGGGGGGGGGTGAGGTGGTGGGGGGGGGCACCTATTTGCGCTCCCCTTGGCTTGTGGTACTGTACCATCAGGTAGGCCTATGGGACCTGGTGGTAGGAGGCACCCGAGTCTTCTCATCAGTGGAGGTGAAGAAGATGGCAGAAGCCCACGGCAGCTGAGTCCTTCAGTCCAGGCCGATGGCTGCATCGTAGACTGAACTCATCTAGACAGACTGTGGATGAAGTCCCACATTGGGACTGGTTAGCTGCAAACTGAGAAATGAGCTTTGGAAGACAAGAGTATTTGTGCTGGTCGATCTACGCCAATGACATTATCGTGCAGCAAAAATTAATGATTGTGCCCTAGTTTTCTGAATCTGTCAGTGCTCTGTACCATAATATCACTTTCCAGTTCTTCCCTTCAGGCTTATTTAGTTTGGCTACTGTGTGTAAAAAGCCACTCTCATGACAACTTCTGCGTTATTACTTCAGTGTACATGGTCAACAGAACGATGTTATGCTCCCTTATCCATGAGGTCACTGTGTTGAGTCAGAACCTCAATCATGGTGTGTGGCAAATTAACTTGGTGGTGTGCCCATGCTACTTGCTGTTCTTCCTTGTTGGGATTCCAATGTAGTGAGTTGGTAGCCCTGCACCAGGCGAGACACGTGAGTTTTGTGCTGCTGTACAGATAAGTGATTTAGACTGTAATAAAACTCAGTTTAGTTCAGGAAACTAGTTTAATACGTGTGTTAGTGTGTTTTGCAAGCTTACAATTAAAGGTATCACTTCTCTTTGCTTATTATTCCAGAAAATGTGAAAGGAATATAAAGTAGGGTTACAATTGTATTCTTGCATACATTTTAGCGCAGTAAAACTTATAGAATCTCATTTAATTGCTCTGTTCCATTCCAGCAAGTTAAGAAA
This sequence comes from Schistocerca nitens, assembly GCF_023898315.1. Lineage (NCBI taxonomy): Eukaryota > Metazoa > Arthropoda > Insecta > Orthoptera > Acrididae > Schistocerca > Schistocerca nitens. The sequence goes on from NC_064618.1 coordinate 27,370,525, forward strand.
AGCATATCCCTTTGCTGTTTATCTCTTATTTTGTGAAACACGGCGTAAATTTTAAGTTCCGGTATCTGGAAACGTTGCACATACGGTAGTAGCTTTGTTTACATACAATTGAGACTTGACCTAATATTTTGTAAATGTGGTTTCTTGTTTTTCAGTAATTTAAAGTAAAGTTTGGAAGGTAGGAGACGAGGTACTGACAGAAGTGAAGCTGTGAGGAAGGGGCATGAATTGTGCTTGGGTAACTCAGTTGGTAGAACACTTGCCCACGAAAGGCAAAGGCACCAAGTTCGAGTCTTGGTCCGGCACACAGTTTTAACCTGCCAGGAACTTTCAATTTAATTTGACTTATTCTCACTAAAGTAAGATTTTTACCACGAGTTAAAAGTGCCTGACGTGCCATAGCATTGTTAGCTCTGGGGTTTGGTGTGATGGCTGCAGTAGTTTTTTCCTTTGGGGTGATTGTAGTGACATGGGAAATGGGGAAGTGGATCAGACTCATCAGTGGTTCTATATGCAGTAGAGATAGGAAAATAGCGGAACAGGAGGAGAAAATTGCTGCCTTTCAGGCACAGTTAGAGCAGGCTAGGGAAGATCTGAACAGGTTAAGGAGGGAGAAGGGTAAATATAGGTGGGAAGTGGCAACAGGTAACAGGAGGAAAAGACCTAGAACTTTGTCAGACAGCTTTGTGGTGAATGTGAAGAATAAGTTTGACCTGTTGCTTCAGTTAAAAATTGATGAGCCTCAGACAGAGGTAGGTGTAGAGAGGGCACAACAAACTTTCACTAGAAAATTGAATAAGAAAGTAGGGAAGGCAGCAAAGAGAAAGAAAGTTTTGTTGTTAGGTAGTTCACATGCCAGAGGTGTAGGAGGTGTAGGACCAGTTAGGATCAAAATACCAGGTCACAAATTTTTTTAAAACCTAGTGCTGGTCTGGGTCAGGTGACAGAAGATTTAGGTTCACTCTGTAAAGATTTTACCAAGGAAGACACTGTGGTTATTGTGGGTGGGCCAGGCAATATATTCACAGATACCCTGGGCACAGTATAGAGTGTGACCTGGCAAAGATTGCATCAGCACTGTGACATAGCAGTGTTGAGTTTGTGTCTGTTCTGAGATGCCATGACCGGCCTCATTTAAACTCTTCTGTTGGGAGAGTTAATTTGGAGTTGAAACGGCTACTTGGGTCGGGTGCGGGGTCTGCCATGAGTGGTAATATACAAGTAGTCATAGGTGTTGGAGCAGCACCTTTTTTAGGATAGGTAGGACAGAACGAAGTCAAGTTAGGAGAGAAGTAAAGATTGAAACGAACCTTCAGTTTGAGAAAGAAATAAAAAAAAGCATAATCCTGGCACATTCGATCAGGAAACACAGCTGTTGGTTAAAACATTACAGCAATCAGCAGAAATTTTATTTCCAACCGATTTCATCTCGGTAAATGTGAAATGCCAACTATCTTTAGTGCATCAAAATATTCGAGGGCTTAGAAGTAAAGTTAATGAACTACTTATGTGAATTGATAAATTAGAGTCATCGAACCCAGTTGATATAATCTGCCTCTCTGAACATCATGTGACCACTGGTATAGATATGTTAAACCTTACAGAATTTAAGTTAGCCTCTTACTTCTGTAGACAAAATATGAGGAAAGGAGGAGTTGCCACATTTGTTAAAAACAGTTTCAAATTTAAGAATATTGAGATTAATAAAGTTTGCTTAGAGCAGCACTTAGAAGCATGTGCAACAGAGATAGAATTTCATAATAGGTCCTTTATAATAGTAGCCATATACAGAGCACCTTCAGGAAACTTCAACCTGTTTATAAACAGTCTCGAAGATTTATTATCTCATCTAAAAATAAAAAAATAAATAAATAAAAAAAAAACAAAGAACTAGTGGTTGCTGGTGATTTTAATATAGATGTCCTGAAAAACACTGTCAGTGAACAGTTACTGAATCCAGTTACACTGTCATTCAATTTAATTTCTACTGTAAATTTCCCAACTAGGGTATACAAATGTTCTAAGACTTCCATTGATAATACCTTTGTAGACAACTCTAGGCAACTAAGCCACATTGCAAAACCAGTAGTAGATGGGATACTTGACCATGGCATGCAACACCTAACATTAAATTTTGAAAATTGTCAGGGTAAAACATCTATCAGAACTGAGTACAGAAGGCCAATGAAACAGTCAAAAACTGAGAAATTTAGGAGATTGCTCAAAGAAATTAACTGGATGATGTTTACAGCATCCAAGACACAAATGGAAAATACAAAACGTACATTAATAAAGTTAGCACCTTATTTGAAAATTGTTCTCCCCTGAAGGTAACTCAAATTAAGCAGAAGTCTAATAAGAAACCATGGATCACACCAGGGATAAAGATATCATGTGAGACAAAAAGGAAATTTTACTGATATGTACGGACACCTTTGATACTAGCATTATAGCTCATTACAAAAATTACTGCAAAAGATTGCAGAAGGTTATCCAGAAATCTAAACACCTGCATTATGAGAAGAAGATAAATACAGCCAGCAATAAAATAAAACAATATGGGATATATCATGTCCATTATAATTATCCGGGCTGTTATGCGGTGGTTGGTTGATGAATTCAGTGCCAATTCCCGACGTTTCATCTCTGACTGCGGGAGACATCTTCAAGGGGGTCCATAGCTCGATGGAAGGTCCAACACACCCACTGGCTTGCTACAGACTGCCGCTGAATTCCGTGTCCACGCGCTCCTGCGCCGCGGTGTGACGTCACGTGTTTTGAAAACGTCCGTCGCCGCCGATCGCCGTTGCCATCACCCAGTAGTGGACGGGTGGTACACATCTTCTTTAGCACCAGCATCCATAAACTGTTTAATTTCACGCCATCCTCCTTTAGATTGAAATTATTAGGGTGTTTAGCGATTTTGATTGCCTCCCTGTAGAGCCTTTCATAATATCCGCTTGTGGCCACTAGTACTTGCGTCGCCTCGAAATGCATATTGTGGTTCCCTGGCTGGAAAGCATGCCTCCCAACAGCTCATCGTTCCGTTTCTCCTCTTCTACAATTTCCCTTGTGCTCATCCAAACGTTTAGCAGCCACAAGTTATATTTTTGATTATTTTGGTAGTACTGTCATTTTACGTTGATGACACATGCTTTGTTTATTTGTTATATCTTTGCAATTTTCAAGCTGCTAGGTTAGTTTCGTTATTGCTCCTGTGCTGTTAATCATGGCTGCTCCACTGTCTATTTGCACCAAAGAAGAGCAATGTTCAGTGATCCGTTTTTTGTGGTCAGAAGGCATATCAGGGGCTGAATTTCATCAAAGACCTTTGGTACAGTATGGGAACAGTGTTTTGCCACAACAGAGTGTCTATTAATGGATTGAAAAATTCCGAAATGTTCGCACAAGTGTTATCAACAATGAAGGAGCTGGACAATCATTTACCACCACAAATGAAGAAACCATTGAGTGTTCACATGAAATGATTCTCTTAGACGATTAACTATTGATGAAGTGGCACATTGTCTGCAGATTAGTAATGGTTCTGCCTACGAAATCATTCACACAGACTTGGGTTTCATAAAGTTTGTGCAAGATGGGTCCCAAAACAACTCACACAGCTGCATAAACAAATGTGCTTGGACATCTGCAAAAAACATTTGGATCACTATTATAATGAAGGGGACAACTTCTTAGACAGGCTCATTACTGGTGACAAAACACGGATCCGTCATTACAAGCCGGAGAGTAAACAGCAGAGTATGGAATGGAAACATTCAAATTTGCCATGTAAGAAAAACTTCAAGACCCAACTGTCTGCAGAAAAACTGTTGTTTATGGTTTTTTGGGATGCACCAGGTCCAGTAATGGAACATTATGGGGAAAGGAGCACAACAATAAACTGTAGATTACAGTGAGATGCTGTCAAAAGGCATTGTATTGTTGCACGAAAATGCCCATCTGCATACTGCTGTCCACACTTCTGAAACACTCCAGACACTCAAATTTGAAGTACTGGATCATCCTCCATATAGTCCTGATCTTGCCCCTTCTGACTATCACTTGTTTGGTCCACTCAAACAGGCATTAGGGGGCCGTCAATTTGCCTCAGACAAAGCAGTGAAAGAAGCGGTGCATTCCTGGCTCACAGCTCAACTGAAAACCTTTTATGAGGGCATCAGGAATCTTGTACAACAATGGACCAAGTGCGTTGAAATGCAAGGAGACTATGCCAAAAATGATGTTCTTGTAAGTTTCCTATTTGCTTACAATAATCTTTTATAACTACTTTGCGGATAATAATTGGCATACCCCCATACACTCGTAAAGTATTGGACAACTTCCATGACTTCATGTGGCTGGACAGCTGTGATCCACTCAGATAATCTGTAACTCTTCAGCACTACTGAAATAAATAAAAATACTGATTACCTTTTGATTTGTGCCTTCACCTATTTTTTCTGGTGGCACATCAGGTGGCTTCTTATACATGGATTTAGGTGGTCGTGGTATCTTTGGTGCAGGTTTGAGTTTAATTTTTTCTTCCTCCTCTTCACCTTCTTCTTCACCTTCTTCACCTTCTTCTCCTAGCTCTGCTTTAGGAACAATCTCCTCAGGCTTAGCTTCTTGTTCTGCCTCTGCCTCAGCTTCTTCCAGTGCTGCTCTTCGTTCTTCTTCCAGTCTCTCTTGTTCCTAAAAATTCAATAAGTATTTGTAATGGGCAACAAATTAATCGTTGTTCTGTCTCATGTTTAAGGACAGACCCATGGCACAGTTATGTCAGTGCAAGAATTGAAGAAAAATATAATACTTCTTGATGAACAACAAGGATGAGAGAATAAACAAGATCTATGTTGATGCCAGGGAATGTAAAGTGAACCTTGGGCAGGGACTAAGGTAGAGTACAAGAGTTGCAAGGAGTCTGTGGTTATAGAACTTGAAAAAGGCAAAATTAAAAATTAATTACAGAATTTCCGTCCTAGAACTATGAGGATGGTTTGACAAATTTGGTAAAAAAGCAAGAAAAATATGTGTGTTTCATAAACTTACCTTACTTCTCGACATAGTCTCCTTTGAGGGATTTGCGCTTGGTCCAGTGATACTCCAGCTTTCCTCATCCCATCAGAAAAACAGGTTCCGTTAAACCTTGCAAAATATTCATTGTCTGCAACTATCAATTCCTCATTTGATGAAAATTCCTTCCCAGCAATTAAAAATTTCAAGTTAGGGAACAGGAAGAAGTAATTTGGGGATAAATGGTGAACAGGGTGGATGAGAAACCAGTTCAAAACCCCATTCGTGCACTTTCACCACTGTCATAGCTGATGTTTGGGATGGTGCATTATCCTGATGAAAATTCCTTCCCAGCAACCCAACATGGTGCATTATCCTGATGAAAGAGTACTTTTTTGCATGCCAACATTGGTCTTTTTTCAGACAATAAAGGTTTCAAACTATCCAAAAATGAAGCATAATAAGATCCAATTCTGGGTCTGCATATTTCAATTAATTTATGAGGATTATTATTTGCAAATCACAAAAGATAGTGGTAATTGCCTTATCAGCTGACAATATGGTCTTTGCCTTCTTAGGTGCACTTTTACCAGCCTTTGCCCACTGTTTTGGCTGCAGTTATGACTCTTGTGTGTAATGGTGGATTAAGCTTCCATCAACATTGGTGCAAAAAGTCTTGTAGATTCCAACTAAACACAGCCAAACACTATGCTGAAATGTTGTATTGGTCAACTGTGAGCAATCGGGGCATCCCACTTACACACTGCTTCTTCCTAGACAATTCTCCATGCAGGATATATGCACTCATTCAGTTGAGATGCCTACATTCTCAGTAATCTCAAAAATTTTTATTTGGTGGTCTTGCATTACTGTATCATGGATTCTGCCAATGGTTTCATTTGTGGTCACCTGAATTGGACAGCAACAGTGAGCTTCATCTTCACCGCTTGCGTGACCATGTTTATACCCATTAATCCACAAGTAAATGGTATTCAGTGACAGTGCAGAGTCTGTGTGAGGTATAGGCAGATATACTCTGTCTCCAAGAGCCATATACAGGGCGGTCCATTGATCGTGACCAGGCCAAATATCTCACAAAATAAGCATAAAACGAAAAAACTACAATGAACGAAACTCATCTAGCTTGAAGGGGGAAACACGATGGCAGTATGGTTGGCCTACTAGATGGTGCTGCCATAGGTCAAACGGATATCAACTGCGTTTTTTCTTAAAACAGGAACCCCCATTTTTATTACATAATTGTGTAGTACGTATTGAAATATGAATGTTTTAGTTGGACCACCTTCTTTGCTTTGTGATAGATGGCGCTGTAATAGTCACAAACATATGGCTCACAATTTTAGATGAACAGTTGGTAGCAGATATGTTTTTTTAATTAAAATACAGAACATAGTTATGTTTGAACATTTTATTTCAGTTGTTCCAATGTGATACATGTACCTTTGTGAACTTATCATTTCTTAGAACGTATGCTGTTACAGCATGATTACCTGTAAATACCACATTAATGCAATAAATGCTCAAAATGATGTCCATCAACCTCAATGCATTTGGCAATACGTGTAACGACATTCCTCTCAACAGCAAGTAGTTCGCCTTCCGTAATGTTCGCACATGCAATGACAATGCACTGACGCATGATGTCAGGCATTGTCGGTGGATCACGATAGCAAATATCCTTCAACTTTCCCCACAGAAAGAAATACGGGGAAGTCAGATCCGGTGAACGTGCAGGCCATGGTATGGTGCTTCGACGACCAATCCACCTGTCATGAAATATGCCATTCAATACCGCTTCAACCTCACGTGAGGTATGTGCTGGACATCCATCATGTTGGAAGTACATCGCCATTCCGTAATGCAGTGAAATATCTTGTAGTAACATCGGTAGAACATAACGTAGGAAATCAGAATACATTGCACCATTTAGATTGCCGTCGATAAAATGGGGACCAATTATCCTTCCTCCCATAATGCCGCACCACACATTAACCCGCCAAGGTCACTGATGTTCCACTTGTCACAGCCATTGTGGATTTTCTGTAGCCCAATAGTGCATATTACGCCAGTTTACGTTACTGCTGTTGGTGAATGACGCTTTGTCGCTAAATAGAAGGCGTGCAAAAAATCTGTTATCGTCCCATAATTTCTCTTGTGCCCAGTGGCAGAACTGTACATGACATTCAAAGTCATCGCCATGCAATTCCTGGTGCATAGAAATATGGTAGAGGTGGAATCGATGTAGCATTCTTAACCCCGACCTTTTTGAGATTCCCGATTCTCGCGCAATTTGTCTGCTACTGATGTGCGGAATAGCCGCGATAGCAGCTGAAACACCTGCTTGGGCATCATCTTTTGTTGCAGGTCATGGTTGACATTTCACATGTGGCTGAACACTTCCTGTTTCCTCAAATAAAGTAACTATCCAGTGAACAGTTCGGGCACTTGGATGATGTCGTCCAGGAAACTGAGCAGCAAACGTAGCACACGCCCAGTAGGCATTTTGATCACAATAGACATACATCAGCACGATATTGACCCTCTCCGCAATTTGTAAACAGTCAATTTTAACACGGGTAGTGTATCATGAAGCAAATACCATCTGCACTGGCAGAATGTTATGTGACACCACATACTTATACATTTGTGACTATTACAGCGCCATCTATCACAAAGCGAAACAAGTGGTTCAACTAAAACATTCATATTTCTTTACATACTACACAAATATGTAATAAAAAATGGGGGTTCCCATTTAAAAAAAAACTGTTGATATCCATTTGACCTACGGCAGCGCCATGTAGCGGGCCAACCCTAGCGCCATCTTGTTTCCACCTTCAACCTAGACGAGTTTCGTTCTTTGTAGTTATTTTTGTTTGATGCTTATTTTGTGAGAAATTTGGCCTGGTCACTATCAATGGACCACCCTGCATGCATGGTGGGAGACTTCTAGGCCTTCCCAAACATTTTGTCACAATTACCAGGACCCAAAATGCCAAGGCTGCAATTGTAATAGTGAACATAAATTACACAGTCACAAAAATCACAAAACTTTGTTCTGAACATGTAAACACAGCTGAAATTACACATGGAGAATAATTTTGGATTATCACATACATTTAACACACTATTCATATGACATAAAGCCTTGTACTGACCAAATAAGAGATACAGCATGATTTTCTAGGGACAAAAGATTACTCACTCTTAGTGACGTCAACGCATGTTCGCCTATATGGCATGCAGACAGAACAAGCAATAGGGGACAAATTGTAGTTGACACAATACATGTATGTAGCCTCTTTGTTCTAAACAAAGCAGGATAAGCACCTACATACTCAACAATGCAGGAGGATCCAGCAATACTGACATCTAACTAGCAAATGCGATGTCCGTAACATACGTCTGCAAATGGAAAGTACTAGAAAATGCCACACACAGTGGCCACAATGTCATACTCATCCACACAAACGCATACACAAACATGAGCACACAAACTTAACATCAGCAAAATGATGACCTCTTCTAAACAAGGCTGACATGCAAAAATTAAGGAACATGGTTGAAGAACTTCCCTTTCATACAGTCAATGGAAGCATAGACTATAAAGCTCACATTCTGAAGGACCTGCTTCAAAAAGCACAACAATTAGCTATCCCAATGACTGACCATGCACCAAAATAGAAACTCTCCTGGTCCACTGAGTTAACAAAACTAAGGGAAGCCACTAGACAAGGAAACATTACCAACCAGCAAAAACTGCACAAGACAGGGAGGTAAGATTGGAACTATAGTGTGATGCAAAACAAAAATATAAAAACAAGTAATACAAGACCTGTGCCTTAATTTCACAATGATTGCTTGTCCTTAATACTAATGGCACTGTAGATGTAAAGTAGGATTACCCACATACCTCTGCAATCTGAAAAGTACGATAGGCAATTAATCCCTACTATTAAATGTCTGAAGTCCTGGAACTGTTTTAACTTTTTTGCCATTATGCTGTACTACTGCAATAGTTAACCAACCATTACCACACAGCGCAGCGTCAACTTTGGTAAAGGTGAAATCACTGGAACAACTCTGCCAAAATTCGGCCACAAAACAATACATGCAGGGAAACATTTAAACTTCTAACAGATAAGGTAAAGATGCCTACTGTACTGTCAACTCTTAGTTGCACAGATAGCACTACTACAAAGGGCTCAAGATGTTCAGCAGAGTGCCTGCTGAATAAGCTTCTCCATGATGACAAAAAGGCAAATGACCAGCAACATCACACAGACTTAATGAAGATAAATGGATGACACCTACATAAATGGCTCCATTAATGTCCCATTGCCCAACAAAGAGATAGTATTAGCAATAAAACAATTAAAGAATCATGTTGCAGATTGTATATACCCAAAAACACTAAAAATTAGTGTTGAACAGGTAACCCCCGTTCTGACAGAGTTACTGAATGGAGCACTGCTGCAAGGCAGGGTTCCTGCCATGAGGAAAACAGCAAACATAGTAATTGTCAAAAAAACACAGACTCTGGACCCAACAGACCCAAAGACTAGGAGACTTGTTTGCCTGTTGAACACGGTGGCTAAGGTGCACGAGAGGCTTCTGTGTAATTGACTATAGTCACACACAATGCTCTTCGGCATTAGTTCATGTCAGTATGGCTTTAGACTAAAAAGCTCAACAGACAATGCACTTAATCATGTACTGGAAACAACACAGCATATACAAGAAAAATATGCAGTAGCACTAGTAATAGATATAGCAGGCACCTTCAATAATCTCTGGTGGCCTGTCGTGTTCACAAAGCTACGAGAGATGCAGACATAAACAGTCTTATAGAATACTTACTCAGCTAATGCAAAGATAGAGTGGTGCAATCGCATGCAGGAACACAAAAGGTTATCAAGAAAATAACAAAAGGATGCCCACAAGGCTCAATCTTTGGGCCAATTTTCTGGGATATTGCTATATAACTGCTCCTAAACAATCTGGTCGAAGATGACAAGGTGAAGGGTATAGTAGTATGAAGTGAGGGAACAAGGAATGAAGTTAAAGATATTATAAAAAAAATGAAAGGAACTAGAAAAGGAAAGGAATGATGAGGAAACGGATGAAAAGTACTAACTCATGGCGCAAAGTCCGCCAGCATGACAAATTGCCATGCTACGGGCCCGGGTTCGATTCAAGGCTGGGTTGGATATTTTCTCCGCTCAGGGTCTGGGTGTTGTGTTGTCTTTCATCCCCATATGGCGTGCAGGTTGCCTCCCGGCCAATGACGCCAAATGCTCATTTCATTTCCATGGCGCAAAAAGAAAAAAATCTGAAAATTTAGCAAATGAATGGATTTATTTGATTGTAAAATAGCAACTGGCAATCCACATTTTTCAAATTCAATGTAAGGTGCAGCAATTATAATCACAGGAAGAACTTTCAGTCATGCCCTGTATTGTACTGGGTGATCAAAAAGTCAATATAAATTTGAAAACTTAATAAACCACGGAATAATGTAGATAGTGAGGTAAAAATTGACGCACATGCTTGGAATGACATGGGGTTTTATTAGAACACACCCACCCACCCACCCACACACACACACACACACACACACACACCACACACACACACACACACACAAAAGAGAGAGTTCACAAAATGTCCTACAGATGGCGCTGGACAGCAAAACGTCAGTGACTGTGCATGACAACCGTGTATAAAAGGAGCTGTAATGAGATAGAGAATCAGATGCGCCAGCAATCGCAGCATGTTGACGTTAACTGAAAAGGCGCTTTTAGTGAAGCTGTATTATCACAATGGGGAATGTGCTAGTTCAGCGTTACGATCCTATCGCCATAGGAAGGAGATTCGAATGGGTAAAGGTCCGTTGACAAATGCAGCTGTGGCGAGAATGTTTTTGAAGTTCGAAGCCACGGTTTGTTTAGACAATAGACCCTGTAGTGGCCAACCGAGCACAAGGCGTAATGCTGCTGAGACAGTTCAGGAAGAAATGGAAACTGTAGCAGGTTCGTCTATGCACAGGGAAGTCAGTGTTCGTGCAGTCGCACGTCGCACCGGCATTCCGTACACTACTGTTTGGTTGGCACTTAGGCGTACCCTTCGATGCTATCCGAACAAAATCCATTGGCATCAGGAACTGTTACCTGGTGATTTAGTGAAGCGGATAGCATTTGCTGTGTGGACATTTCAAAAGATGGCGGAAGATGATGATTGGTTGAGTAATGTGTTGTGGACCGACGAAGCTCACTTCACGCTCCGAGGGTCTGTCAATGCCCACAACTGCAGAATTTGGGCTACCAGAAATCCTAGAACTGTCATGGAAACTCCATTGCACGACGAGAAAGTCACGGTATGGGGTGGATTTACCACATCTTCCGTTATTGGGCCTTTTTTCTTCGAGGAAATGCGTGATTCTGGTTTTGTAACTGCTACCGTGATGGGTGAGAGGTACACTGATATGTTACAGAATCGCATCATCCCCAGCCTGGCGGATAAAAACCTGCTGGAATGTACAAAGTTTATGCAGGATGGCACTCCATCCCATATTGCTAGATGCGTGAAAGATCTCTTGCGCGCATCATTTGGTGATGATCGTGTCCTCAGCCGCCACTTTCGTCATGCTTGGCCTCACAGCTCCCCAGACCTCAGTCTGTGCGATTAATAGCTTTGGGGCTACCTGTAATCGCAAGTGTATCATGATCGACCGACATTTCTAGGAATGCTGAAAGACAATATCTGACGCCAATGCCTCACCATAGCTATGGAAATGCTTTACAGTGCTGTTCACAACATTATTTCTTGACTACAGCTATTGTTGAGGAATGATGGTGGACATATTGAGCATTTCCTGTAAAGAACATCATCTTTGCTTTGTCTTACTTTGTTATGCTAATTATTGCTATTCTGATCAGATGAAGCGCCATCTGTCAGACATTTTTTGAACTTTTGTATTTTTTTGGTTCTAATAAAACCCCATGTCTTTCCAAGCATGTGTGTCAATTTGAACCTCTCTATCTACATTATTCCATGATTTATTCAGTTTTCAAGTTTATACTGATTTATTGATCACCCAGTAGTTATTTTCTGTCAACCACAGATTTCAAATGAAAGTATTTCTTTGCGTATCTTGATCAGTTGTATTAACATGTGCATATTCTTATACTTTCATGCCTATAGTGTTTCAAACATGCAAAATTTCATAGAAGAAAGAACTTCCAAAGAGTATGAGAATTGATCCATATTAAAAGAAACAGTTGCTACTGAAACATATATATTTCATGTGAAAAGTCCCTTAGGGTTTGCTGTCAGATCCCAAAATCAACATGAGTCAATATTTCAATGATCCAACTGTCTGCTACCTTCAGGAAAATGCTGCTTCTAGTGAGTCCCACTGAAAGCTGATACCAAGCTGCAAATGTCATCCTGTACAGGCCACTGAACCATACATGGCACATGCGCAGCCATCACAGTTGCTGCTCTCCGAGGCGGGACTGGTGGCACCATCCAGAACACCGGCAATAATGATATATCACGCTCAAAGACTATAGTCAAACACTCAGTCTGGCTCCACCAAAGAACATGCTGTTTTGATGTGGGTCAGTACAGGCTTCCATGTCCTGCTAAGAGGAAAACCAGAGTTTCTATTAATCAAAATGTCTGCCAATCTAATTTCAATTGTCTCTTGTAAATGCTATTCCAAAAACCAGAAGTGTTTGCAACTATCATAATTTTGCCAAATTTCATCCTGTTTACTTGTTTCAGCAATGTTCGGCTACCATCTGTTTTTCTGACCATTGTAGCCTCACATGGCAGTAATGTTTCATGCACCTGTCCTAAAGTATGCAGATCAAATGACCAATGTAAGCTTTCCCACATTGACATGGAATTTTATATATGCTAGGATTTCTACACCCCACATCATCTTTCAAACAACTGAGCAGTGCTCCAATCTTGGAAGCTGGATGAAATGCCCTCATAATGTTAAAGCTCCTTAAAATTCTTCCAATGATATGTCCCCAGCATAAGGAATAAAAGCCACAGATCTATGCTCCGCTTCATGCACTTCCAGGGATGGTACAGATTCCATAGCCTAACAAATCTGCTTCTCAGAGTACCCATTTTCCTTGTATATAAAAAAAAGGGGGGGGGGGGTGAGTGACCAGCAGAGAACTAATGTGCAAGTTCTTGGGTTAAATTATCTATGTCAGAAATGGTGTATGCTTTGTGTACCAGAGTCCTAAGGACGCCACTGCATTGGTATGGTGGATGGGGCAATACTTAGCCTGGAGGTACTGATTGGTGAGTGTTGGCTTTCGGTGAATACTATGTCCCAGAGTGGCATCTCGGTTCTCAGTTTTTGTAAACCATGACATCCATAAATGGACACCTTGCATCACATTCAACCTTCATGGTAAATTTAAAGCTGGAATGAAGACAGCTGAAGTGGTCCAAAAATCAGTTAAGGGTATCATGTCCATGAGGCCAAAAAGGCGCACATTTCCAGAAGCACATTGTTTGTAAAGCTGAAGTCCTCAGTGTCATAATCTCAAAGCACTTCATAAATAAAAATATGACTGCGAGCTTTAAAGGACTACCCAAATCTCAAAGCACTTCATAAATAAAAAGATGACTGCGAGCTTTAAAGGACTACCCATAGCCACTTTGACATGTTGTTCAAAAAAATTGCCAGTAAATGAAAAATATATGTATGTCAGCATACCATGACAAAGCTTCACCAATTTTTATCCAGATTTTTACTAATCAAACTCAGAGATTCTTCAATAGTAACTTATGTAAATATGGATACCACATTAAAACTCACTAGTAAATCCGAAGAACTCAGCCTCAAAGATTTCAACCATAGGATAAAACCCACCGAATTGTAGATAAGGTGTTCATACTTGCCAACATATAGGCTGAGAACACATGTTAAGAACTTCACTGAGTTATAAGTGAGTGTAGCCAAATTACTAAAAATAGGACATTGAGTCCTTATGTAACTTTGGCAGGCCATACAACCTAGGTGCAATGGTAGCACCAGAATGAGGAGCAACAAGCTCTTTTTCAAAAGTGAAAGTGCCTTTTACTTAAACCTTTCTGTGGGGTCACTAAATAGTCTTCTGTAATCTGGATCGTTGAGCAGTAAATCCCTTTTAAGATGTAATCATCCTGTGACAATACAACCTTGGCATTCCCCTTGTCAGGTGGTAAAACTACTACTTCATCATCATTCCTAAGGGAACGAGTAGCTGCTCTCTCTGCAGAAGAGATGTTGGTCCACATATCATTTAAGACTGGAGAAACTTTAAGGGGTTTTAACATCAAGAGTGTCTTCCATTCCCCTTCCAAGAATAGGGCATTACTGAGCTCTGTGAAAGATGATTTGGGGCTTAGGAAGCTTGACATATGTAAAATTCTGTGTCAATGTGGGAACGCTTATACCAACTGTTTGATTCACACAGTTCAGGACAGGTGCATCAAACATTGCCGACATACGAGGTTACGAGAGCTGAAAAAATCAGCAGTACCAGAACTTAGGTTAAATGAGAGACACAGGATGAAATTTGCCAAAACTGTGACAGTTACCATACTTCCAGTTTTTGAAACAGTGTTTATAAGAGGTAACTGAAATTAGGTTGGCTGACAATCTTGATTAATAGAGACAATGGTTTTCCCCTTAGCTGGATGTGGAACCTTGTACTATCCCACATGAAAACATGACATTCTTCAATGTGGCTAGCCAAATTATTTGAAAGTTGTCTTCAAGTCTGATATATTGCTGTACTGGTATTCTGTTACAGGAAGCATCACCAGCCCAGGTTTGGAGGGCAGCAACTGTGATGGGTAGTGCATGCACCGTGTATGGTGCAGGGGCCTATATAGGATGATGTTTGCAGCTTGGCACCAGTTTTCAGTGAAACTCAGTAGCAGCAGCATTCTCCTGAAGACAGTAGACAGATGGATCACTGAAGTACTAAATAATGCTGATTTTAGGACCCAGTAGCAAACAGGAAGTGATTTTCAAGACTTATTACACTGGGAAGCCTACAAAGTAACATACATATTTAGTGTTTGGACAATGGTACAGGTGGTTTCAATTTCTACTTGCAATTACTTCACTTTCATGTCACCAAGTAAATACTACAAAAATTTCCAGTTTTTTTGTATGCAACAAGTAATTAAAACTAATATTAATGTACAGGTCATACCATTCAAAAATAATCAATAAAACTGAAAATAACAATGTTAGTACACAATATGTGTAAGAATATAGGTCATCAGTCATCAAATACAATACGCACTAAGTAACAGAAGGCACAGTGTGTGTGTGTGTGTGTGTGTGTGTGTGTGTGTGTGTGTGTGTGTGTGTGTGAGAGAGAGAGAGAGAGAGAGAGTGGGGAGTGGGGAGGGGGGAGGAGGGGGGGGGGGGCTAGTATTCAGAATGTAACCTTCTGAACTTATGTACTGCCATTACTGCCCAGCTACTCTGTCATGTAGTAATTTTCATTTTGATATGTATAAAATAATGGATCATTTGTGAGTTTCAAACAAAATTAGAGAATGCAGAATAAATAGGAAAACTATTGACTCAGTCGCAAATAACTGTAACCAATAGCCTTTGAGAAACAAGACATCAATCGAAACTATGATATACTAAAATAATATGCGATTGCTACAGATTTCATGGGACATCATCAGGATAGTGAGTGTGCAGCCTGGAAAGAAGAGTCCCACAGAAAGATTTTATATCATGAAGAACATTTGCAACACTACTAGAGGAAATTTTTGGATCCTTAAACTGGAAATAGAGAATGAATGATGGAATTTATGGTAATGAAACACATTGAACAACCTAAAGTATTCTGAATATTTCTTGCCGTTTGTCTCTAATACAGACAAAATTTAACAATTAATGGAAGATCTAAAAGTGCAGGTTTAAAATTCAACCTGGATATAAATTACAATGAAACTAAAATAGCTGTAGAATGAATACATAAATAAAATTGTAGAAATTAACACTGCAGCCACAGAACCAGTGGCTGAGATTCTGCATTTAGGGCTACCAACAGTGACTGTATTGTCAGCAATAAAACTTAACGTACAAGTCAAAATGACTTAGGTGCTCTTTGGCATCTGAAGAGATTCCTCAGAATGCAGCTTCCAATGGGTCTGAAACACGAAGTTTACAATCAGCGTTTATTGACAAAGTTATGAAAATGAGAAATGGAATTCCAATGTCATGCTCATAAAAAAACTGAGGGTTGCACAGCAAGATTCAGTGATGTATACTGGCAAGTAGAAGTAGAAATAAGAAAACAAGCCACCGAGGCAACGAAAAGACTTGCATGGAAGGCATAATTATGGCAATAATTGAAATGAAGACAATGTAGTCTGGACTTGTAGCCAGGCAAATAGATGGCAGATGCATGAAAAAGTTTTTCCTGGATTCCAAAAAGAAGGAAAAACTGAGAAAGTGACCTAAAGGAAGGGAGACAGATGGCACTACAAAATGTAAAGGAACAATGTGCAAGCCTATAAATGAAGAGCGTAATGCATGACGATGAACAAAGGAGGCTTTTGTCCCGCAATAGATGTCGGTTGACAGTGAAGAATTTGTAAGTGTTTAGAACTAATTGTTCCTTTCTTGGAGCGGAGAGAGTAATCACTTGTGGGAGAATAAAATGGAAGGGCTAAAGGATGAGAGGCACCCACCTACAGTGAGCATGAAGGAAGATAAAGACTTCTGTCTGTCCTCGTCCTCACTACGAGCCTTCTCGTACTAGGGTCTGAGTCACCTGCCCTTCCATTTTAGTCCTTAATCATCTATTCCTTTTCCCTTCCTGAGGCAATCAACCTTGACTTGTACTTTTGTCGATGATCATCTTATAACCTCTTTTCAAGATGCTACCCATTCCATTTTTTGATTTTCCAAGTCTTTTTCAGTCTCCAATGGAAATGCAATATTACTGGAAAACCTTCAACTTTGTATCTCTTCTCCCTCAACTTAAACCCCCTTTCCAAATTTCTCCTGTTTTCTTTGTTGCTTGCTCAATATGCAGATAGGTTAATATTGTGTCTCACTCACAGTATCTGTGCTTCCCATTCATGTCCTTCAATTCTTAAATAGCTGCAATCTGGCTTCTGCACAAGTTCCAGGAAACCTTTTGTTCACCATATTTTATTCCTACTATCTTCAAAATTTCAGAGAGTGCACTACTGTCAACAGTCAAAAGTTGTCATTAAAATTGAGCAAATGTTATAAACAAATGTTTACAAATGTTATAAACAGAGGTTTGCCTTTTATTCAGTCTATCTTCTAGCATACATCTTAGGGAAAGTTTTGCCTTGTGTGTTTCCACATGTTTCCACAACCCAAACTTCCTCAAGCTCGGCCTCTACAAGTTTTTCTATTCTTCTGTGAATTATGCATGCTAATATTTTTTGCCCCCCATCAACCATAGACCTTGCCATTGGTGGGGAGGCTTGCATGCCTCAGCGATACAGATAGCCGTACCGTAGGTGCAACCACAACGGAGGGGTATCTGTTGAGAGGCCAGACAAACGTATTGTTCCTGAAGAGGGGCAGCAGCCTTTTCAGTAGTTGCAGGGGCAACAGTCTGGATGATTGACTGATCTGGCCTTGTAACACTAACCAAAACGGCCTTGCTGTGCTGGTAGTGCGAACGGCTGAAACCAAGGGGAAGTTACGGCCGTAATTCTTCCCGAGGGCATGCAGCTCTACTGTATGGATAAATGATGATGGGTCCTCTTGGGTAAAATATTCCGGAGGTAAAATAGTCCCCCACTCGGATCTCCAGGCGGGGACTACTCAGGAGAATGGCGTTATCAGGAGTAAGAAAACTGGTGCTCTACGGATTGGAGCGTGGAATGTCAGATCCCTTAATCGGGCAGGTAGGTTAGAAAATTTAAAAAGGGAAATGGATAGGTTAAAGTTAGATATAGTGGGAATTAGTGAAGTTCGGTGGCAGGAGGAACAAGACTTTTAGTCAGGTGAATACAGGGTTATAAATACAAAATCAAATAGGGGTAATGCAGGAGTAGGTTTAATAACGAATAAAAAATAGGAGTGCGAGTAAGCTACTACAAACAGCATAGTGAACGCATTATTGTGGCCAAGATAGATGTAAAGCCCACGTCTACTATGGTAGTACAAGTTTATATGCCAACTAGCTCTGCAGATGATGAAGAAATGGATGAAATGTATGATGAGATAAAAGAAATTATTCAGGTAGTGAAGGGAAACGAAAATTTAATAGTCATGGGTGACTGGAATTCAAGAGTAGGGAAAGGGAGGGAAGGAAACATAGTAGGTGAATATGGATTGGGGGTAAGAAGAGGAAGCCGTCTGGTAGAATTTTGCACAGAGCATAACTTAATCATGGCTAACACTTGGTTTAAGGACCATGAAAGAAGGTTGTATACATGGAAGAACCCTGGAGATACTCTAAGGTTTCAGATAGATTATATAATGGTAAGACAGAGATTTAGGAACCAGGTTTTAAATTGTAAGACATTTCCAGGGGCAGATGTGGACTCTGACCACAATCTACTGGTTATGAACTGTATATTAAAACTGAAGAAACTGCAAAAAGGTGGGAATTTAAGGAGATGGGACCTGGATAAACTGAAAGAACCAGAGGTTGTACAGAGTTTCAGGGAGAGCATAAGGGAACAATGAACAAGAATGGGGGAAAGAAATACAGTAGAAGAAGAATGGGTAGCTTTGAGGGATGAAGTAGTGAAGGCAGCAGACGATCAAGTAGGTAAAAAGACGAGTGCTAGTAGAAATCCTTGGGTACCAGAACATATATTGAATTTAATTGAGGAAATGAGAAAATATATTTGTGTACTCCTTGGCTCTGGCACAACAGTGAAACATTGTAACAGATCATACACTATCAGGGCTGTTTATTACAGCAAGGGTTATGCGCACATTGTCCACTTCTCCGCTTACCTTTGACAAATGTGCAGAAAAATGCTACACGGCAATGGTGCATGGAACGAACACTGGGGAAGGAGTGGCATCAGATAATCTTTCTGAATGAATTCAGGTTCTGTTTGTTTGAAAATGATGGCCACAGTTTGGTTCACCACAGACAGGGGAAGCAGCATTACAGTGACTGCATTTGCACAGGACATACAACACCACTTCAAGGTCTTATGGTGTGGGGTGCTATTGGGTACAACCACAAATCACAGCTGGTGTGTGTCCAGGGCAGTGTGACCTGTATCAATGACATCCTGCAACCTATAGCCATACCCTTTCTGCACAATACCCCAGAGACCATTTTTCAGCAAGAAAATGTGCGACCACATGTTGCTGCATGCTTCTTGGTGTTACAGGCCACCAGACTTGTCACCAATTGAAAATGTGTGGGATATGGTGAAACGATGGGTGCAGTGCTGTGACCAAATGGCAACCATCACAAATGAACTTTGGAACCAGGTGAATTCAGCATGGATGACTGTAACACAGGATGCCATTCACACCATATACCCATTGGTGGCATCGCACATGGAACAGGTTATCAGGGCCCATGGTGGACCCCATACCTACTAGACAACAGGACACATGCTGAACTGAGGTAAGTCAAATGCTAGTCATTTCTGCAGAACATACTAATGTGCATGTCCTGTGGATATGGACATCCTATCTCTCATTGTTCAAGGTGTTCTGTTTTTCTCTGAACATGAGTGTGTTACATTCTTCTTGATGTCTGATGGTAATTTGCCTCTCTCATATATCTTGCATGGTTGTTCAACCATGGCTAGCCTCCCAAGGATATTAGTAGCTCTGATGGAAAGTAGTCTACCTCAGGTGCCTTTTTCAAATTATAGCTTTCAGTGCTCTGTCAAATTCTGCTCTCAGTATGAAATCTCCGGACTCATATTATTTACTTCCACTTCCTTTTCTACAATACTGTCTTCAAGTTCATTTCCCATGTATAGCCCTCTATATATTTATTCCATCTTTCCTTCTTTGCTTATTACTGGCTTGTATGACAATAATGCAAATTCCTGAATGGAATAATACTTAAGATAAAGGAAAGACTCCTATAGCTGACTGAAGTGTGCCACATAGAAGCACGCAAGACAAAACAGTATCTACACTAGCTTTTGAGCTCTTGCTCTTTCTTTAACAATGGTACACACATTCAAACACACAACCACATAGATAAACCACATATTCACATAGCTAAGAAATACAGTAGAAGAAAAATGGGTAGCTTTGAGAGATGTAGTAGTGAAGGCAGCATAGGACCTAGTAGGTAAAAAGATGAGGGCTAGTAGAAATCCTTGGGTGACAGAAAAAATATTGAATTTAATTGATGAAAGAAGAAAATATAAAAATGCAGTAAATGAAGCAGGCAAAAACGAATACAAACGTCTCAAAAATGAGATCGACAGGAAGTGCAAAATGGCTAAGCAGGGACGAATAGAGGACAAATGTAAGGATGTAGAGGTTTATCTCACTAGGGGTAAAATAGATACTACCTATAGGAAAATTAAAGAGACCTTTGGAGAAAAGAGAACCACTTGTATGAATATCAAGAGCTCAGATGGAAACCCAGTTCTAAGCAAAGAAGGGAAAGCAGAAAGGTGGAAGGAGTATATAGAGGGTCTATACAAGGGCGATTTACTTGAGGGCAATGTTATAGAAATGGAAGAGGATGTAGATGAAGATGAAATGGGAGATATGATACTGCATGAAGAGTTTGATAGAGCACTGAAAGACCTAAGTCGAAACAAGGCCCCGGGAGTAGACAACATTCCATTAGAACTACTGACAGCCTTGGGAGAGCCAGTTCTGACAAAACTCTACCATCTGGTGAGCAAGATGCATGAGACAGGTGAAATACCCTCAGACTTCAAGAAGAATATAATAATTCCAATCCCAAAGAAAGCAGGTACTGACAGATGTGAAAATTACTGAACAATTAGTTTAATAAGTCACGGATGCAAAATACTAATGCGTATTCTACAGACAAATGGAAAAACTGGTAGAAGCTGACCTCGGGGAAGATCAGTTTGGATTTCGTAAAAATATGGGAACACGTGAGGCAATACTGACTCTACGACGTATTTTAGAAGCTAGATTAAGAAAAGGCAAACCTACGTTTCTAGCATATGTAGACTTAGAGAAAGCTTTTGACAATGTTGAGTGGAATACTCTCTTTCAAATTATGAAGGTGGCAGGGATAAAATACAGAGAGCAAAAGGCTATTTACAATTTGTACAGAAAGCAGATGGCAGTTATAAGGGTCTAGTGACATGAAAGGGATGCAGTGGTTGGGAAGGGAGTGTGACAGGGTTGTAGCCTCTCCCCGATGTTGTTCAATCTGTATATTGAGCAACCAGTGAAGGAAAAAAAGAAAAATTTGGAGTAGGTATTAAAATCCATGGAGAAGAAATAAAAACTTTGAGGTTCGCCGATGACATTGTAATTCTATCGGAGACAGCAAAGGACTTGGAAGAGCAGTTGAACAGAATGGACAGTGTCTTGAAAGGAGGATATAAGATGAACATCAACAAAAGCAAAATGAGGATAATGGAATGTAGTCAAATTAAATCAGGTGATGCTGAGGGAATTAGATTAGGAAATGAGACACTTAAAGTAGTAAAGGGGTTTTCCTATTTGGGGAGCAAAATAACTGATGATGGTCAAAGTAAAGAGGATATAAAATATAGACTGGCAGTGGCAAGGAAAGCGTTTCTGAAGAAGAGAAATTTGTTAACATCGAGCATAGATTTAAGTGTCAGGAAGTCGTTTCTGAAAGTTTTTGTATGGAGTGTGGCCTTGTATGGAAGTGAAACATGGACGATAAATAGTCTGGACAAGAAGAGAATAGAAGCTTTCGAAATGTGGTGCTACAGAAGAATGCTGAAGATTAGATGGGTAGAACACATAACTAATGAGTAGGTACGGAATAGGATTGGGGAGAAGACAAGTTTGTGGCACAACTTGACTAAAAGAAGGGATCGGTTGGTAGGACATGTTCTGAGGCGTCAAGGGATCACCAATTTAGTACTGGAGGGCAGCGTGGTGGGTAATAATCGTAGAGGGAGACCAAGAGATGAATACACTAAACAGATTCAGAAGGATGTAGGCTGCAGTAGGTACTGGGAAATGATGAAACTTGCACAGGATAGAGTAGCATGGAGAGCTGCATCAAACCAGTCTCAGGACTGAAGACCACAACAACAACAACAATATATTTTGACCATGATTTATTAAACTGATGGTCTAATAATGCTCATGCCTGTCAGCACTTTCTAGTTTTGGAGTATTTTGTGAATGTTGTAACCAAGGATACTAGGTGGAATAGTTTTGTAATGGTGGGTGTTCCCAAAGATCTCAATACTCATTAAAATCAAGCAAAGCACCTGGTCCTAATAGTCTTCCTATTAGATTATATATTGAATGTTTGGCTCAGTCAGTCCCTCTATTAACCATAATAAATTGAAAAAAAAAGAAAAAGAAAAAAAAATTAATACAATGTCCAGTGGTTAGAAGAGAGCCCAGATCATACTCATTTATAAGAAGGGATCCACAAGACTACAACCAATATTCTTGACATCAATTTGCTGTAGTATCTTACAACATATTCCAAATCCAAATGAATGAAGTATCTTGAACAGAAGGACTTCCTCTATGCCAACCAGCATATACTCAGAACATACTGGTCATATGAAACCCGATTCACTCTTTTCTCAAATGACATTCTGAAAGCCATGGATCAAGGCAGTCAGACAGGTGCAGTATTCCTTCATTTCTAAAAGGTAATTGACTCTCTGCCACAACTATGCTTACTATTGAAAGTATGATCGTATGCTGTACTGAGCAAGATTTGTGACTGGGCTGAAGATTTCTTGGTGGGCAGGACACAGCACGTTATCATTGATTCAGAAGACAAGTAACTTTAGGTATTCCCCAGGAAAGTGTGTATGCTGTACATTAATAAGCTTAGAGAAAATATAATAGTAACCTCTGATTAAGTTATCTATAATGAAGTACTGTAAGAAAGAAGGCACACAAATATTCTCTTAGATGTTAATATGATTTCCAAGAGGTGAAAAGAATGGTAAACAAAGCAAAAAAGTAGTATCCAATGACTACAATATCATTTAGTCACAGGTGGAATTGGTAAGTTGATACAATACCTAGGTGTAACTAGTTGCAGGAATATGAAATGGAATGATCATGTAATCTCACAGTCACAGATAAAACAGGTGACAGATGGGAGTTGATTAGTAGAATATCAGGGAAATGCAATCCCACTACAAAGGAGACTGAATACAAAACACTTGTGTGGCCTACTCTAGAATATTGCTCCAGTGTGTGGGACCTACATCAAATAGGACTAACAGGGGATACTGAATGTAAACGGAAAACAGAAACACATATGTCCATACGTTCGTCTGAGTCATGGGAGAGCATCACATAGTTGCTGAAAAATCTGTACTAGCATACACTTAAAGATATTCACACAAACTATCAGAAGGAAGCTTTATTACAAAGTTTCAAGTTAGCACTGTATAAATGTAGATGTCCAATAATTCTTTTGGAATCTCGGCTATTGCAGGTGCCTTGTTGGACGTTGAGTGCTCTGTCAGGTTCAGTTCATAGTATCACAACTCATTTTATCATTTTCATCTACTCTCTCTTCACTTTGCATAATGTTATCATCAGGTTTCTCATTGTTATAAAGCATTCATTCATGCTTTGAGTACACACTGACACGCAGAAGCAGCCACTGCTAGCTACTTCTGTGAAGTATAGCAACTTAGGACTAGCAATTTAGGACTAGCACAAATCTAATCAAACTGGTAATCTATGATAGTTACTTCTAGAATTTTTACATATTTAAGTTAGAAGAAAACAGCTATTTTGAAAAAAAGCTACTTCTCTTTCTATATATTCCTTTCACTTTTCAGCCTTCTCTTCTTTGCTTAGTATTAACTTAACCACCTGAGCTCTTGATATTCATATAGCTTCTTCTCTTTTCTCCAAAAATTTTTTTACAGTCAAGCGTTTTTCTACAGCTTTGAATTTGTAGTCTAACCATTGCTACACTACCATTTTGCACTTTCAGTCAGCCTCATTTTTTAAATGTCTGTATTCTTTTTTGCCTGCTGCATTTGCTGCATTTTTACATTTTCTCTTTCCATCAATTAAATACAATATCTCACATGTTACCAAAGGAATTTTACTGGGGCTTGTCTTTTTGCATATTTGATCCTCTGCTGCCTTCACTAATTCATCCCTCAAGCATGCCCATTTGTCTTCTGTTGTATTCTTTTCCACTGTCTCAGTCAATTGTTGCCTAATGCTCACTTTGAAATTTTCAACAATCCCTGGGTCTTTCAATTTATTCTAATTCCATCTCAAGAATTTACTACATTTTTGGAATTTCTAAAGATTTAACTGATGGGGCATAACTACTCTTCCCATCTGCCCCCAGAAGTGTTTTGCAATTTAACATCTGATTTATAAATTCTGTGTTACCATCATTCAACATATCTAAAATCTTTCAGTGTCTCCTGGCATCAACCATATTCAGAAGGTTTTTTCTTCATTTTTAAACCAAATGCTTGCAATGATTAAGTTGTGCTCTGTCCAAAATTATACCAGAGAAAAATCAAATGTTCAAATGTGTGTGAATTCCTGTGGGACCAAACTGCTCTGGTCATTGGTCCCTAGACTTACACACTAATTAAACTAACTTACACTAAAGACAACACCCACACCCATGCCCGAGGGAGGACTCGAACCTCCGGCGGGAATGGCCACCTGATTTGTGACATGGCACCTCTAATCGCATGGCCACTCTCTGCAGCCTCTACCAGAGAGTTCCCCCTTTGTTTCCTTTCCAACAGTCCATGATCTCCTATTATTTCAAAAACTCTTCTTTTTATTATTACCAAATTATATTATCCTATCACAATTAGATTATTATCTCTCTCAACCAACTTAAAAAGTTCTTTTATGTGGTCATACATTCTTTCAATATCTTGATCATCTGTGGAGTTATTTATCATACATGATTGAACAATCCACAGGTGTACTGCTAGTCCACAGTGTCCAACACGCACAATATTTCAGCTATGAAGCATGTTGTTATTGTCAGTTGTGCCAATGAACTGAGCTTGTGAGGGTGCATGTCTGACTTATATTCCCTCCCACTGCAAGCTGTTCCCACTGTGGTTCATGCCTGAGGGCATTTATCAGCAGTCATAGAGACACTTTCATCAGCATCTGTGGCAGCATCAATGTAGCTCCTTTGTCTGCCCTCATCACCAGACCATTGCCCTTGCTGAGGATCTTATAATTAGACCTGGTGCTGGTTCCCAAGTCTTGCTGAGGCAGTCCTGATTGAGAAGATTAGCTGAGGTGCTAATTTTGATGGCTTCTCTAAAGACACTATCCCAGTATTTGGAAGTCCAAGACCAAGGCACTTCTCAAGGAATCAGAGATCTCAACGCAGGCCATGAAGAAATTAGCAGCACAAGGACCTGTACTACCAAGACTTTACAGACTCCCCAAAATCCACATATATGGGATACCATAATACCCCACTGACAGCAACATCAGAGCTCCTATGTATTTGGTGGCAACATAGCTAACAGAGATACTAAGTCCTTATGCAGATAAATGTCCACATCACACAGGCAATTCTTAGGATTTTGTGAAAGACATCACCAACTTCAGGCTGAAGGACTCAGATATCATGGTTAGTCTTGAAACCATTTAGTTATTCACCACGGAGCCTCTACATGAATTACTAGAACTTGTTAATCAGAAATCTGACATGAAGACCACCGATCATTTGGATACATCCTAATCTCCACATATTTTCTGTTTAATAGAGGACACTTTGAGCAAACAGAGGAAGTTGCAAAGGGCATCCCACACTTGCCAGTGGTTGTGAATTTGCATATGGAGCACTTCAAGGAAGAAGCCCTGGCTTCATCCAAATGGAAACTCACTAGTTTTTTCCATTATGTGGA
The DNA here is from genome assembly GCF_023898315.1 of Schistocerca nitens. Classification (NCBI taxonomy): domain Eukaryota; kingdom Metazoa; phylum Arthropoda; class Insecta; order Orthoptera; family Acrididae; genus Schistocerca; species Schistocerca nitens. The sequence goes on from NC_064618.1 coordinate 27,396,619, forward strand.
TGATACATTTGTCATCTGGCTCCATGGAAGGGACAAACACCTCGACTTCCTTGTACATCTGAACTCCATACATCCCAACATCAGGTTCACTATGGAGACAACATAAGAAGAAAGCCATTTCTGGATGTCATGTCAAGAGAAGACCTGATGGCACTCTGGGACACAATGTGTATTTGAAGGGGATGATGACCTCAGAAGTTAAGTCCAATAGTGCTCAGAGCCATTTGAACCATTTTCGTATTGGAAGAAAACACACACTGACCTGTATTTACATGTAGACACCTGTCACCACCCTTTGCAGAAGAATGGGGTACTGAAATGGGCACATACCATCTCAGATGCAGAGAGTCTGCCCCAGGAACTGGAACACCTCAGAACTGTGTTACAAAAAAATGGATACTCAAAATGGCTGATTAAGTGCACCCTTCATCCCACCACTACAGTGCAACCTTTGAAGAAGGAAGAAATCATGGAGGATGAAGCAACCACAGCCTTTATATTGTGCACTGGAGCACTATGAGGAAAATTCAGGCACATACTGATAAAGCACTATGTAAGAGCTGTCTTTTGCACATCCAATAAAACACGGGCTTTATTGGGGAGTGTCTTCAATAACCTTGGTTTGCAGAAGGCTGGGGTATTTCAGGTTCCGTTGTAATGTAGCAAGACATACATTGGACAAACAGTGTGTACCATCAAGCATCAGTGCTGAGAACACCAGTGGCACAGAGTGGCACACTCAACTAATGTACCTCATATATATCCCATATGTGTTTTATATAGGAGCGCATGTTACAAGTAATAGGTTGAAGATGTAGATCCACAAAAAAAAGAGATTCTCTCAGTGAGGGCACAGCAACTGGCCACAATGGGGCATCCTGGGGGGTTGGGTTTATGGACTTCAGGAGGAATGTATGAGTGCAGGGAGTGGATCAACACCTGCAGCATATTACCTGTAGTATACCCTCTTATATAAAAGACATCCACCATTTTCTGCTCCAACTCTCCACAGTTCCTGTTCCTTCAGCATCTAGCACCCTGCTTGTCCCTTTGATGCCACCTTCCTCTCCATTGACATCTCCAATGCCCACGGCCTTGCTGCTATTGAACACTATCTTTCCCTATGTCGGACTGACTCCAGGCCAGCAATCTTCTTCTTTATCACCATTCTGAGCTATGCACTCACCCACAATTACTTCACGTTTGAAGGTATTGCCTACAAACAAATTAAAGGAACAGTAATGGGCATCCAGATGACACTATACTATGCCAAACTATTCATGGACAATATACAGGAATCCTTCCTAACCATCCAGAATCCCAAACCCCTCATCTGGTTCAGATTCACTGATGACATACCCATGATCTGAATCGAGGGTGAGCACACCCTATCCACATTCCTCGAAAATTTCAGCACCTTCTCCCCCATTTGCTCCACGTGATCCTCCTCAATCCAACAAGCTACCATCCATGGTATCGACCTCCACAAGGATGGCTACATCAGTATCTCCATCCATATCAAATCTACCAACCACCAACAATACCTCCACTTTTGACAGCTGTGACCCATTCTATACCATGAAATTCCTTCTATACAGCCTAGCCACCAATGGTCGTCATGTGTTTAGTTACAAGCAGTCCATCTCCAAATATGCCGACAGGCTCACTGAGGCCTTCACGTATCATAATTGTCCTCCTAATCTTTTCCAGAAACTGATCTCTCATGCCTTTGTCTCTCAGTCACCTATCAACTCCCACATATGTAATGTTCGGCCACAATGGAGAACTCCTCTCACGTCTCAGTACCACCCTGTATTAGAGCAACTGAATCACATTTTCCACCAGGGTTTTGACTACCTCTTGTCATGCCCTGAAATGAGTAATAGACTAACCACTGTCCTCCCCATTCCTCCCACAGTGATATTCTGCCTCTCACAGAATCTATGTGATATTCTTGTCCATTTCTAATCCAACCCTGCTCTCAATCCCTGGTCTCATGGCCCATATTTCTGCAATGGACATAGATGCACAATCAGTCCCATATGTCCTCCCATTATCACCTGAACCACTCCTGTCAAAGTAGACTAAGCTGCAATATCTGCTGCTTTCTACTTGGACATGACAACCAACACGCCATCTGTCAGCGCAAATGGTCACCATCAAATTGCAGCCAAGAGACAGCTGAACCTCCCAGCTGCCCCATCCCCTAACCCCCCACTCTCTGCCCTGTGCCTCCTTCTTCAAGGTGTATACATAGACAAGGAAAAAAAAAATCCCGGATTTTTCCCTGATTTCTCAGTCAAAAACGCACTTTTTGCCATGTGAAAATACCCTTCTTCCAAGGTGAAAAATACACTTTTTCCATGATAAGTGACAATATACAGGGTGATTCAAAAAGAATACCACAACTTTAGGAATTTAAAACTCTGCAACGACAAAAGGTAGAGCTAAGCACTATCTGTCGGCAAATTAAGGGAGCTATAAAGTTTCATTTAGTTGTACATTTGTTTGCTTGAGGCGCTGTTGACTAGGCGTCAGTGTCAGTTGATGCTAAGATGGCGACCGCTCAACAGAAAGCTTTTTGTGTTATTGAGTACGGCAGAAGTGAATCGACGACAGTTGTTCAGCGTGCATTTCGAACGAAGTATGGTGTTAAACCTCCTGATAGGTGGTGTATTAAACGTTGGTATAAACAGTTTACAGAGAATGGGTGTTTGTGCAAAGGGAAAAGTTCTGGACGGCCGAGAACGAGTGATGAAAATGTAGCACGCATCCAGCAAGCATTTGTTCGCAGCCCAGGAAAATCGACTCGCAGAGCTAGCAGAGAGCTGCAAATTCCACAATCAACTGTATGGAGAGTCCTACCTGAACGTCAACTACCCGAGGCGATGGATCGGCCACCAGGTAACCCGTGACAGAGCACTTCATCACTGGCATCCAAGAAGCCCTGATCTTACCCCCTGCGATTTTTTCTTATGGGGGTATGTTAAGGATATGGTATTTCGGCCACCTCTCCCAGCCACCATTGATGATTTGAAATGAGAAATAACAGCAGCTATCCAAACTGTTACGCCTGATATGCTACAGAGAGTGTGGAACGAGTTGGAGTATCGGGTTGATATTGCTCGTGTGTCTGGAGGGGGCCATATTGAACATCTCTGAACTTGTTTTTGAGTGAAAAAAAACCTTTTTAAATACTCTTTGTAATGATGTATAACAGAAGGTTATATTATGTTTCTTTCATTAAATACACATTTTTAAAGTTGTGGTATTCTTTTTCAATCACCCTGTACTTTCCCCTGGAGCTGTAAAAATATAAATCCTACAAATGATTAAGGTTTTGTACACCAGTATGGAACTTCAGAGAATGAAAGAACTTGACAAAAAAAAGTTTTGGAAAGATCTGTGATGCGCAGCAACTTTTATGCTGAGTATTTTCATATTACAATACACTGCATATTTTTGTATTCATATTACGAAAGTATAGATTTGAAAAGGCATGTTAGTTTCTGAAGCATTGAAATAGAGATTGAAATGAACATTTGTAAGCCAGTCATAGCTTATGTCACGTAATATCGCTAACCACTGATATTTAGAGCAAAGGACACGTGACGTAATCAGCCAACAACAACATCACTGTTAAGTAATGTGAACATACAAATAGAAACAATTAATGATTTACATTAATGTTCATAGTGTAGCTATGAGAAAAAATTAAGCTTTCACATATAATATTGGTCTTTTTTTGCGTGTGTTACACATTAAGATACTTCACACAAATGTGCCAGTAAAATTTTAAATAATGACATTAATGTCTGGTCTTCTGGGCTCAAAATTCTTCTAAGTGGCTAATTCTCAATGTGTTAAGTTTTAAATGAGAGTCAAATGCTCTTTGATTTAAGAAATTCATTGCACATTCGCACGCATAACATAATTCATCTTGTGTGAAAGGAAATTTACTTTGAAACTTATGCTTTTTAAAGCAACATTCACAATATTTTCCCATGACCTGATAGAAAAAGCTTCATTTCAGCAGTTGCCAGAGTGCACCAGAAAATAGGCGTTACTGTGCATCGGCAGCTACGATGACGTAGGAAGCCAATATGTTCATACATAGACACTATGTGATCAAAAGTATCCGGACACCTGGCTGAAAATGAGTTACAAGTTCGTGGAGCCCCCCATCGGTAATGCTGGAACTGACTATGGTGTTGGCCCACCCTTAGCCTTGATAACAGCTTCCACTCTCACAGGCACACATTCAATCAGGTGCTGGAAGGTTTCTTGGGGAATGGCAGCCCATTCTTAACATAGTGCTACATTGAGGAGAGGTATCGATGTCAGTCAGTTAGGCCTCGCATGAAGTCAGCATTCCAAAACATACCAAAGGTGCTCTAAAGGTTCAGGTCAGGACTCCATGCAGGCCAGTCCATTATAGGGATGTTACTGTCATGTAACCACTCTGCTACAGGCTGTGCATTATGAACAGGTGCTTGATCGTGTTGAAAGATGCAGTCGCCTTCCCCAAATTGCTCTTCAACAGTGGGAAGCAAGAAGGTGCTTAAAACATCACTGTAGGAATGTGCTGTGATAGTGCCACACAAAACAACAAGGGGTGCAAGACGCCTCCATGAAAAACATGACCACACCATAACACCACCACCTCCGAATTTTACTGTTGACACTACACATGCTGGCAGATGACGTGCACCGGGCATACCCACACTCTGCCATCGGATCGCCACATTGTGTACTGTGATTCATCACTCCGCACAATTGTTTTCTGCTGTTCAGTTGTCCAATGTTTACACTCCTTACACCAAGCAATGCATTGTTTGGCATTTATCAGCATGATGTGTGGCTTACGAGCAATCACTTGACTACGAAATCCAAGTTTTCTCACCTCCTGTCTAACTGTCATAGTACTTGCAGTGGATCCTGATGCAGTTTGGAATTCCTATATGATGGTCTGGCTAGATATCTACCTATTACACATTATGACCCTCTTCACCTATCGGCAGTCTCTGTCAGTCAACAGACAAGGTCAGCCTATACACTTTTGTGCTATATGTGTCCCTTCATGTTTCCACTTCACTATCACATCGGAAACAGTGGACCTAGGAACGTTTAGGAGTGTGGAAATCTTGTGTACAGATGTATGATATAAGTGACACCCAATTAACTGACCACATTCTAAGTCCATGAGTTCTGCGGAGCACCCCATTCTACTTTCTCATGATGTCTGATGGCTACTGAGGTCACTGATATGGAGTACCTGGCAGTAGGTGGCAGCGCAATGCACCTCTATATGAAAATCGTATATTTTTGAAGGTGTCTGGATACATCTGATCACAAACTGTATAATATTAAGAGACCTTACATGATGTCTTAAACGAAATAGGATACTCCAAGAGCATTGGAATTTTGTACATCATATTGAAACGCATAGTTCAGCTTAAAGTGCACATTCATGTGTCCAGATTCATAACGAAGTAAGCCCCAACCTGATATTAAGATTTCAGTACAGTTTTCAGGGTGCAAATTTTCTTGGAGTACTAGTACTGTGTTATCTCAGATGCCATATGTGCCAGAAAATGAAAATGTGCACTTGAAATTCAATGAACAGTTAAAAAAGCCAATAGTGCAGAATGAAACACTTCATTTCTAATTAACTGACTGCCTCTGTGGAAAAGATTAATAAAAGCCACATTTATTTAGCCAACTGACAAAAATAACTTCATTGTTCTGCAAGATGATTGACTGCCAAAAATGTGGGAATAAAATAAAATCAGTAAACTGAAACTAATAACATTTGTTAGCCTTCCATAATTATGTGAATGTATTTTAATTCAGTTCATAGCTCCCAACCAAAGAAATCAGTTTTGTTTTCATTTGATGTGAGAAGTGTAAACGAAGAGGAAACAGCCAAATCACTAAATGTAAACATGGCTTATGTGCAGACTAACTCCCTCCCCACTACAGCCAAGGATGCTATTCGAATATGGCAATCTAGCAGCTTGGGTGCTCCAGAAAAATTTTTCTGAGTAATATCTGGCTGCTTGTTGATACTGTTGATACAGCTAACAGCCACACTACTCCGATTGCTGCACACATCAGACACCGGTGTGGTTCGCATACGGGCCCTAGCAGGAGTTTATCACAGGAATAGACTCATTGAGTAATACAATGGTCCTCACCACAATTTCTTCAGAAAAGTCACAAACAAGTTCCACGGGCCACAAATAATTGCTTTGTTTGGCATTCTGCCGTGTGGGCAGCAGGCACTAAGGCCCCTTCTTGTTCCCCTGTCAAGGACTCTCTCCCAGCCACACTATCAGCCGTGACCTGCCTCATTCTGCCTGTTGCTCCTCTAGCAAGTGCTGTCAACACCCACAGGTGAACCATCTCCATTCCACTTCACACAGCTTAAAAAGGACTCACTTTCATTCACGTGTGCCTCCAACCTGCCAATGCACCATGCTATCTTTGGCAGCAGCTGTGCTGAATACTGATATGTTGCTTCAGATGTATCAATTCCATACCAGACTTTCGATTGTATCATAGAGGAACAACAATATTTAGTAGATGCATCTCCATCTCTACCTTATTCTCTGACTTTTCCACGTCTTTTAGTTTACCCATTATTATAGGACCTATGAAACATGTAAATGAATGAATAAATGGACAACAGTGAATTAAGAAGTGCGCATAATTATTTTCCGAAAATTAACGAACTAAAATCATGTGTATGTTTAGTATAGGGCAGCTTAAGTAAAGTACCTCAATGCGTTGCGTAGTCTCCTCTTCTGTTAGCTCCACCTCAGCAATGATGTAATTCTTTTCAAGACCAAATATCTTTCCCCAGAACCTAAATCAAATTTGAATATCAACAACAAGATAATAATCGAAAAGCAAAAATTATATACATTCACCAGATAAAAAATGTCCCTGTTGAGTCAATGCTGTTATTACCTCAGAATAGGGTCAATTGCATTGGGAGTCTAAACTTGCATGGAGTGTGGCAGTCTCATTCACAGCACATAATTTGCAGTGGAAATCTGATATGACCAAATGGCATGTGGGGTTGTGATAATGGGATATTTCAAAGGCCATCCTGCAAAAATGTTCTGGAGAAACATTTGGGATGGAGCTTCTTATCCTGTACATTTAGAATGGGCATGCATGGAACAGACCTCTGTTTACTTTTGGCCACACACATACCTCATTATGAAAGTTGAAGTGGAGTGTAAAGAATGAAAATGTGTCATGTTCTGTAGATCCCATCAAGAAGAAGAGTTCTCAGGGATGCAGAACAAGTCAAAGTATTGGCCTACATTACAACAAAATTAAACAAACTTAACCTGTAAACTGCATGCATCACTTCATGACATAATGCTTTCCATGCGTATGCCAACTAAATTTAATAAAGACAATTACAAGGAAAGCTACTACCTTAAAAACGCTGTTGCTTGTGCAGTTATATTATATGGCTCTTTTTATCTGCTGCTGATAGCTTAATACTCACTTGGTTACAATGATATATCTGAAACAAAATGATTAACTGCAGCTGTTAACACTGAGTTCTGTTTACAGTACATTAGTACTCGACATGCAGCTTTACAACAAACAGTGGAACTTACCATGTAGCTAACAGAACTTTCACACCTCTGAATATAGATATTCAGATAATTTGTAGAGAGAGTGGTTAAATAAGTACACTTTTAATTTTCTTTTCAATCTGTAAGGAAGTCCAAAATTCTTGACTTATTTTAGATGGGAGCTTGTTGAATATACTGATATCAGAGTACACAAACCCATTCCAAACCCTAAACCAGGAGGCAAAGTCTATGAAATTCATTCATTCAAATGTTGAACAATGGAAAATCCAGGATGGAGTGTAACAATATTATGAAAATGATAGCGGAGATGCTGAGTCGCAGATAGGCACAACAAAAAGACTGTCACAAATGAGGCTTTCGGCCACTACGGCCTTTGTCAACAATAGATGACAGACAGACAGACACACACACACACACACACACACACACACACACACACACACACACACACACACACAGGCGCGCGCGCGCGCGCGCGCGCACACACACACACGCACAACTCACACACACAACAGCAGTCTCAGGCAACTGAAACAAAATGGTATGGTTTCAGTTGCCTGAGACTGCAGTGTGTGTTTGATTTGTGCGTGCATGCGTGTGTGTGTGTGTGTGTGTGTGTGTGTGTGTGTGTGTGTGTGTCATCTATTGTTGACAAAGGCCTTAATGGCTTAAAGCTTCATTTGTGGCAGTCTTTTTGTTGTGCCTATCTGCCACTCAGCATCTCAGTTATATGGTGAGTAGCTAGTTTCCTTTTCATAATACTGATTCATTCAAATGGCATCTTCCATAAATTCCATCATGAAGGAAACCCTTCAAAGATGTGAAACAAGTCAGAAGCAACCACTGTCGGCTACCTCCATAAGGTATGCTAACAACAGATTACAACTAGCACTACTGTACTCAAACTAATAATGAAGGTAATTCCTTTATACAGTCAACTCTCAATAATGTGAAACTTGAGGGAACACAGAAGAATTCAAATTACCGAGAGTTCAAAATAATAGGAGTTCAAATATTCAAGAATGGCAACTGCTCAAAGCTGTGCACAGGCACTGTGCAACTGTTTCACTCCCTTCTCAAGTACTAACTGTTTCCCTCCCTTCTCAAGTACTGCTTCCCTTTCATGTTCTTTGATTATTATAAAGTTTGGTTACTGTCTAAGTTGTTACCAACCTTTTGCTCCATGTATTACATCTCTGCTACTTTCAAAATTTTAGAGTCTATTAGTCTAAACTGATAAATGCTTTCTTTAAATCAACAAATATTATACACATAGATTTGCCTTTCTTTATCCTATCTTCTAAGATAAGTCATAGGGCTTCTCTTGCCTCATCTCTTTCTACCTTTCTCCAGAACCCAAAGTGGTCTGCCCAACATCAGCTTCTATGAACTTTTCCATTCTTCTGTAATTAATTTGTCTCAAAAGATAAAACATCAGTTGTCAGCTGCACATGAAAACCTTTATCTGGTTCACTTTAATAGTTTCAACAATTTAAACTATCATCATCTTCAGAAGTGAAGTAGGCTTAAATCATTAGTAAGTAAAGATCAAAAATAAGAATCGGACAGTCATATCTTACAGAGTCAATAAAACAGGGTTACATCTCTAAAAACATAAGCCACATGTGATAAATAGCAAACAATAAACTGTCAATTTACACTTCGCACATAGTACGTGCAAGAAAAGTCAACCACTAGTTTGATTACACATCAAACACAGTACGTGTGAGAAAAGTCAACCACCAGTTTGGTGGTTGCCTTTCCTCAGATGTACAACGTGTAACATGACAATCAATCATTTGCTAGCCATGGCATGTATCTTACACACTATGTGATCAAAAGTATCCAGACACCCTCAAAAACATATGTTTTAAATATTAGGTGCATTGTGCTGCCACCTACTGCTACGTACTCCATATCAGTGACCTCAGTAGTAATTAAACATCAGGAGAGAGTAGAATGGGGCACTCCGCGGAACTCACAGACTTCAAATGTGGTCAGGTGATTGGGTGTCAGTTGTGTCACACATCTGTACGCATAGTTTTCCACACACCTAAACATCCCTAGGTCCACTATTTCTGATGTGATAGTGAAGTGGAAACGTGAAGGGACACGTACAGCACAAAAGCATATAGGCCGACCTTGTCTGTTGACTGACAGAGACTGCAGACAGTTGAAAAGGGCTGTAATGTGTAATAGACAGACATCTATCCAGACCATCACACAGGAATTCCAAACTGCATCAGGATCCACTGCAAGTACTATGACAGTTACACGGGAGATGAGAAAACTTGGATTTCATGGTCAAGAGGCTGTTAATACGCTACACATCACGCCAGTAAATGTCAAACGACACCTTGCTTGGTGTAAGGAGTGTAAACACTGGATGATTGAACAGTGGAAAAATGTAGTGTGGAGTAACGAATCACGGTATACAATGTGGCAATCTGATGGCAGGGTGTGGGTACAGCGAATGCCCAGTGAATGTCACCTGCCAGCGTGTGTAGTGCCAAGAGTAAAATTTGGAGGTGGTGGTGTTATGGTGTGGTCACGTTTTTCATGGAGGGGACTTGCAACCCTTGTTGTTTTCCCTGGCACTATCACAACACATGCCTACATTGACGTTCCAAGCACCTTCTCGCTTCCCACTGTTGAAGAGCAATTCGGGGATGGCAATTGCATCTTTCAACACAATTGAACACCTATTCATAATGCAAGGCCTGTGGCAGAGTGGTTACACGACAATAACATCCCTGTAATGGACTGGCCTGCACAGAGTCCTTAATCCTATAGAACACCTTTGGGATGTTTTGGAATGCTGACTTCATGCCAGGCCTCACCAACCAACAGGAATACCTCTCCTCAGTGCAGCACTCTGGGAAGAATGGGTTGCCATTCCCCTAGAAACCTTCCAGCACTTGACTGAACATATGCCTATGAGAGTGGAATCTGCCATTAAGGCTAAGGGTGAGCCAACACCACAGTTAATTCCAGCATTACCGATGGGGGGCGCCACGAACTTGTAAGTCATGTGCAGCCAGGAGTCTCGATACTTTTGATCACATAGTGTATTTTTAGAGATGTTACTCTGTTTTATTTACTATGTTGTGAAAGAAAGTACCATCTGATTCTTATTTTTGATGTTGGCTTACTAATGATTTAAGCCTACTTCACTTCTGAAGGTGACAGTTTAAAGTGCTGAAACTGGTAAGGTGAACCAAATAACGGCTTCCTTGTACTGCTGATGGCTGACATTTTATCTTTGGTTAAATATTATGCTACTACTGAGCTATAGCTATGAACAAAATCATAAATAATTAGTGTCAGTATTTTGCAGTCACAACTTATTAAACTTTTAATTCGGTAATATTCACACTTGTCAGCCCCTCTCCTCTGGAATTTCACTCATGTTCATGTTAAGAAAAAATACAATACCTTGAACAGCTATAAATAGGACATTCATATACACAGGACATGTACATTATTATGTTCTCCAGAAATGATTAGCATTTGAACCATGTTGGCCTGCTGGTTCAAGGTCAACATCGATATCGCGGCACAACACCTCCTACCAGTAAAATGTGCCTTCAGCACTCATTGTTTCTATAAACTGAAGATACTGGATCAGTATGACTTGATCAGATGTGCAGAATGTCTTACACACATATATGCAAACCATACTGTCAAATCAGTGAGTTTGAAAGAGGACACATTATTGGCATGAGAGAATGTGATGAATCCCTCTAGAAAATTGCTATTCATGTGGGACAAAGCGTTTCAGCGGTGCAACTATTGTGTGCAGAATGGTTCACGGAAGGCTGTAGAATATGACAAGATGCATAGCACCACCCACACCACAGCCCCCACCCCCCACCCCCCTACGAAAAGATCGCCACCTCATCTGAATTGCATTGCAGGGCAGATTTGTGTACTCCTTGGCTCTGGCACAACAGTGAAACATTGTAACAGATCATACACTATCAGGGCTGTTTATTACAGCAAGGGTTATGCGCACATTGTCCACTTCTCCGCTTACCTTTGACAAATGTGCAGAAAAATGCTACACGGCAATGGTGCATGGAACGAACACTGGGGAAGGAGTGGCATCAGATAATCTTTCTGAATGAATTCAGGTTCTGTTTGTTTGAAAATGATGGCCACAGTTTGGTTCACCACAGACAGGGGAAGCAGCATTACAGTGACTGCATTTGCACAGGACATACAACACCACTTCAAGGTCTTATGGTGTGGGGTGCTATTGGGTACAACCACAAATCACAGCTGGTGTGTGTCCAGGGCAGTGTGACCTGTATCAATGACATCCTGCAACCTATAGCCATACCCTTTCTGCACAATACCCCAGAGACCATTTTTCAGCAAGAAAATGTGCGACCACATGTTGCTGCATGCTTCTTGGTGTCACAGGCCACCAGACTTGTCACCAATTGAAAATGTGTGGGATATGGTGAAACGATGGGCGCAGTGCTGTGACCAAATGGCAACCATCACAAATGAACTTTGGAACCAGGTGAATTCAGCATGGATGACTGTAACACAGGATGCCATTCACACCATATACCCATTGGTGGCATCGCACATGGAACAGGTTATCAGGGCCCATGGTGGACCCCATACCTACTAGACAACAGGACACATGCTGAACTGAGGTAAGTCAAATGCTAGTCATTTCTGCAGAACATACTAATGTGCATGTCCTGTGGATATGGACATCCTATCTCTCATTGTTCAAGGTGTTCTCTTTTCTCTGAACATGAGTGTGTTACATTCTTCTTGATGTCTGATGGTAATTTGCCTCTCTCATATATCTTGCATGGTTGTTCAACCATGGCTAGCCTCCCAAGGATATTAGTAGCTCTGATGGAAAGTAGTCTACCTCAGGTGCCTTTTTCAAATTATAGCTTTCAGTGCTCTGTCAAATTCTGCTCTCAGTATGAAATCTCCGGACTCATATTATTTACTTCCACTTCCTTTTCTACAATACTGTCTTCAAGTTCATTTCCCATGTATAGCCCTCTATATATTTATTCCATCTTTCCTTCTTTGCTTATTACTGGCTTGTATGACAATAATGCAAATTCCTGAATGGAATAATACTTAAGATAAAGGAAAGACACCTATAGCTGACTGAAGTGTGCCACATAGAAGCACGCAAGACAAAACAGTATCTACACTAGCTTTTGAGCTCTTGCTCTTTCTTTAACAATGGTACACACATTCAAACACACAACCACATAGATAAACCACATATTCACATAGCTAAGAAATACAGTAGAAGAAAAATGGGTAGCTTTGAGAGATGTAGTAGTGAAGGCAGCAGAGGACCTAGTAGGTAACAAGATGAGGGCTAGTAGAAATCCTTGGGAAACATAAGAAATACTGAATTTAATTGATGAAAGGAGAAAATATAAAAATGCAGTAAATGAAGCAGGCAAAAAGGAATACAAACGTCTCAAAAACGAGATCGACAGGAAGTGCAAAATGGCTAAGCAGGGATGGCTAGAGGACAAATGTAAGGATGTAGAGGCTTATCTCACTAGGGGTAAGATAGATACTGCCTACAGGAAAATTAAAGAGACCTTTGGAGAGAAGAGAACCACTTGTATGAATATCAAGAGCTCAGATGGAAACCCAGTTCTAAGCAAAGAAGGGAAGGCAGAAAGGTGAAAGGAGTATATAGAAGGTCTATACAAGGACGATGTACTTGAGGACAATATTGTGGAAATGGCAGAGGATATAGATGAAGATGAAATGGGAGATATGATACTGCGTGAAGAGTTTGACAGAACACTGAAAGATCTGAGTCAAAACAAGGCCTCGGGAGTAGACAACATTTCATTAGAACTACTGACGGCCTTGGGAGAGCCAGTCCTGACAAAACATTACCATCAGGTGAGCAAGATGTATGAGACAGGCGAAATACTCTCAGACTTCAAGAAGAATATAATAATTCCAATCCCAAAGAAAGCAGGTACTGACAGATGTGAAAATTACTGAACAATTAGTTTAATAAGTCACGGATGCAAAATACTAACGCGTATTCTACAGAGAAATGGAAAAACTGGTAGAAGCTGACTTGGGGAAGATCAGTTTGGATTCCGTAGAAATATTGGAACACGTGAGGCAAATACTGACCCTACGACTTATCATAGAAGCTAGACCAAGGAAAGGCAAACCTACATTTCTAGCATTTGTAGAAAGCTTTTGATAATGTTGACTGGAATACTCTCTTTCAAATTATGGAGGTGGCAGGGGTAAAATACAGGGAGCGAAAGGCTATTTACAATTTGTACAGAAACCAGATGGCAGTTATAAAAGTCGAGGGGCACGAAAGGGAAGCAGTGGTTGGAAAGGGATTGAGACAGGGTTGTAGCCTATCCCCGATGTTATTCAATCTGTATATTGAGCAAGCAGTGAAGGAAACAAAAGAAAAATTCGGAGTAGGTATTAAAATCCATGGAGAAGAATTAAAAACTTTGAGGTTCGCCGATGACATTGTAATTCCGTCATAGACAGCAAAGGACTTGGAAGAGCAGTTGAACGGAATGGACAGTGTCATGAAAGGAGGGTTTAAGATGAACATCAACAGAAGCAAAACGAGGATAATGGAATGTAGTTGAATTAAGTCGGGTGATGATGAGGGAATTAGATTAGGAAATGAGACACTTAACTAAAGTAGTTTTGCTATTTGGGGAGTAAAATAACTGATGATGCTCAAAGTAGAGAGGATATAAAATGTAGACTGGCAATGGCAAGGATTGCGTTTCTGAAGAAGAGAAATTTGTTAACATCGAGTATAGATTTAAGTGACAGGAAGTCGTTTCTGAAAGTATTTGTATGGAGCATAGCCATGTATGGAAGTGAAACATGGACGATAAATAGTTTGGACAAGAATAGAATAGAAGCTTTCGAAATGTGGTGCTACAGAAGAATGCTGAAGATTAGATGGGTAGATCATATAACTAATGAGGAGGTATTGAATAGGATTGGGAAGAAGAGGAGTTTGTGGCACAACTTGACTAGAAGAAGGGATCGGTTGGTAGGACATGTTCTGAGGCATCAAGGGATCACCAATTTAGTATTGGAGGGCAGTGTGGAGGGTAAAAATCGTAGAGGGAGACCAAGAGATGAATACACTAAACAGATTCAGAAGGATGTAGGTTGCAGTAGGTACTGGGAGATGAAGAAGCTTGCACAGGATATAGTAGCATGGAGAGCTGCATCAAACCAGTCTCAGGAATGAAGACCACAACAGCAACAACATTCACATAGCTACTTCTCTTTTATCCAAAGGTCTCTTTAATTTTGCTGTGGGTGGCATTTAACTTTCCCCTCTTTAATCGCAATTACACAGTCTTGCATTTGCCCTCTAGTGATTCCTGCTTAGCCATTCTGCACTTTCTGGCAATCTCAGTTTGTGGATGTCCCTATTCTCTTCCACTTAATTTGTATATTTTCTCTGTTTGACAATTAAATGCAATATCTCTTATTTTTTTCAAGTATTTCCACTTGGCCTTGTCTTTGAGTTACTTGATTCTCTACTGCTTTCTCTATTTCATCTCTAAAAGCAACCAGTTTTTCTTGTATGACAATAATGCAAAGCTCCTGAATGGAATAATACTTAAGATAAAGGAAAGACACCTATAGCTGACTGAAGTGTGCCACATAGAAGCACGCAAGACAAAACAGTATCTACACTAGCTTTTGAGCTCTTGCTCTTTCTTTAACAATGGTACACACATTCAAACACACAACCACATAGATAAACAAAGACACATACTCATTGACGTGTCAAGACTGTTAATGATCAATTATTGAGAGTAGTTTCCTGAGTAGATGGAGGTGGGGAGGAGCTAAGGAAGTATGCATGAGGCAAGGTTGGGGTAGTGGGATAATGTGTGGCAGGTCATTTGGCAGATGACTAGGTGGCTGCACAATGAGACAAAGGGAGTTCAGAGAGTGGATTATATAAGAGACAGAGAGATGGTGAGGAGGAAGGTAGAAGAGGAAAAGAGAGGAAGCTGGAGATGAAGAGGGAGTCAGCAAGTAAAGAGAGAAAGGGAGAGAGGTGGGAAAAGGAGAGAGAGGAGAAGAAGAGAGGGAGGGAGAGGAGAAGAGACACAGAGAGAGAGAATATATACAGAAAAAACATTGGAACACTAGAAAAGAAAATGTAAAAAATATGGGGATCCCCACAAAACAATATTATGACGTATTCATTACAATTTGCTGATAACCAACTAATTTTGGCACAAGATCAAGAAGACATAGAGTAAAATACAAGACAGTTAATAGATGAGTATAAAAATGGGGATTTCAGGTCAGCAAGAATAAAAGATAGTATATGGCAATAGGAGACACAAATCACGATTTGACGTTGGAAGAATGGATATGAATTATTAAATACATTGAAGAGTACAATATCTAACAAGATGGAAAACAAGACAAGGTAATTAATTCAAGAATAAATCCTAGGATGTGTACTATTGAAACAGTAAATGGTATTTTATGGGATCAACAGATTATAAAGGAAATAAAAAGAAAAATATTCAATGCACTTATCAGAAGCATTATGACATATGGACAGTTAAATCGAAAATAGCACAAAAGGTTGATGGCAATGCAGATGGACTTTTGGAGGCAGCATGCAGGGATATCTAGGCGAGAAACAACCAGAAATGAAGTCATCAGGAAGAAAATGGACGTTACAAATTGTACTGCAGATTTTACAGAAGAAAAACAACTGTCATAGTATGGGCACACAAAAAGTATGTCAAAGGAGAGATTAATATAGAGAATTATGGACTGGGAGCTACAAGAAAGAAAGAAAAGAGGGAGACTGCCAAAAACATGGATTCAAGGAATTCATGCTTCTATCAAAAGAAGAAATAGTTAAGATGATTTATAAGAAATATTGAAGATAATTTATAGACAGATAGAGAAAAATGGAGGATAAAAATAAAATTTAACCTATAATCTTGGGGTACTGGAAAATGTAAAATGTTACATTTGGAACTGGATAACAAAAAATAGGCAGCAAGAAACAGGTTAACAGAGGTTTATGCCAGAAGGCGTGAAGAGTGGTGGGACGAGGCAGTATACAATCTGGATGGGGAAGGAGTGGGGTGTCCAGAAGACAAAAAGGAAAATGTAAGGTAAGGCAGCAAGAATTAGGATAGCAGAGGTTTATGACAGAAGGATTACGAGAGTGACAAGTGACCAACTATCTACTCACATGAATGGCTACTGCCTAACTGCAGCAAATCACAAACTTGGCCATCCAGTTGCTGAAAATGCTGCACACCACAACACAAATGACTTCAGTAGCCCCTTCATTACATGAGCCATTTTGATACTTCATTCCCAGACAAGTTTTTCTGAACTGTCTCTCTAGCCTACCATACACTCTTGCATTTCCTCTGGCCTAAACCAGCTGTGGGTGAGTGGTTGCCTTTCCTTTATTTTACATATTTCTCCGATCAGGAATATCCACTGTTGTTATACATTGACTATTTGGCTATCTTCCATCCATTTTAACACAGTTATTGCCATTACTTACTTACCTTCAACTCCTCTGTCCATTCTTTATTCCTTAAAATGTCTTTATTCTTTTCTGTTCAACAGTATATTCCTTCAAAACACACATTGGCCACTCTCTGTTGTGTAATTTGAATGCCTGCTGTTGTGATGATGGACTGAGAATTTCATTAATTGATGTTATTTTCAGAAAGCTAAGCAATTTGACTTGAGCATGAAACCACTTGAATGTCCAATACGGCTTCCATCCACTTAAGTTAGAATTTGTACTATTGAACTGAATTATATAAAAAGGGTTGCCTGAGTGTAATGAATATTTTGAATTTGTTACAGATATAAGTGAAATATTTATGTACATACAGAACTAATACAAGTTATTTGTTTCTTTTTCATGTTATGCATCAGTGAAACAAAATGGACATATGTATATCGAAAGGATGTTGTGAAATGGTTTATGGACACAATCAAAGCATGGGTGGTCATTCGATAATTTGTTGAGGGGTAGGGGGGGGGGAGACTAGACCTAGGGGCATGAAGTATTTTTAATATTTTGGAGGATGAAAGACCATTTGTAAGTAGAAATTTCCCATTCCAGCCCTGTTGAAAACCTGCATAATACTGACTTGTAAAAGATTTCCTTGGGGGAAAGAAACACATGACTACAACACTATATTTTTTTGTTTCCTTGAGTGTGGGGGACTGGAGGTTGGGCGGGGGGGGGGGGGGGGAGGGAAGAGGTGGGAGAGTTGCAGTCCCATTCCTTGGCCCTCAGCTATGGGTGCCCTTGGACCAAAGTTATGGAAAATGCTATTGGAAGAGTGAGTGGACAGCAAGTGTGGTGCATAGTGAGTGTGAAACAAGAGAGATGTGTTTTTTCACAACAGAAAAGCAATAAGTTGGACACCATTATCTTTGGTTTATGAGAAAACTCCTCAAACTAAAACATAAAACTACAAAATGTGAGAAAAATTTAAAGTTCCTTTTTTTAAGGAAAAAATGTTTCATTTACTGAAAGACTGCATAATTTGGAATCTTCTGTGGTACTACATTATTTGTATTTTGAACATTTATATTTATTATCATATAAAAATGATGACCAGTGCAATTCCAGTAGTATACATATTTGGTCTTTAAATATGTCTGCTTGTGTCTGTATATGTGTGGATGGATATGTGTGTGTGCAAGTGTATACCCGTCCTTTTTTCCCCCTAAGGTAAGTCTTTCCGCTCCCGGGATTGGAATGACTCCTTACCCTCTCCCTTAAAACCCACATCCTTTCTTCTTTCCCTCTCCTTCCCTCTTTCCTGATGAGGCAACAGTTTGTTGCGAAAGCTTGAATTTTGTGTGTATGCTTGTGTTTGTTTGTGTGTCTGTCGACGTGCCAGCGCTTTCGTTTGGTAAGTCACATCATCTTTGTTTTTAGATATATTTAAAAAGTCAAAATGATTGACATATGCATTATTTTTCTAGAATTTGTAAAAATGATGATAAATGTTTAATAGGCACTGAATTCGCCACACAACTATTAGTCAATATTTGTCAGTATGAATCAGTGGCATGAAGAAGGTGGATGACAATATAGGAAGCTGAAACCATTCCCAACTGCTGCAATTAGACTCCAATTAATAATTTATTTCTACTCATTTTTCAGTTTTCATCTAATTGTATATATAATAGAGGGAAACATTCCACGTGGGAAAAATATATCTAAAAACAAAGATGATGTAACTTACCAAACAAAAGTGTTGGTATGTTGATAGACACACAAACAAACACAAATAAACGCACAAAATTCGAGCTTTCGCAACCTAAGGTTGCTTCATCAGGAAAGAGGGAAGGAGAGGGAAAGACGAAAGGATGTGGGTTTTAAGGGAGAGGGTAAGGAGTCATTCCAATCCCGGGAGTGGAAAGACTTACCTTAGGGGGAGAAAAGGACAGGTATACACTCGCACACACACACATATCCATCCACACACATACAGACACAAGCAGACATATGTAAAGGCAAAGAGTTTGGGCAGAGATGTCAGTCAAGGCGGAAGTACAGAGGCAAAGATGTTGTAGAATGATAGGTGAGGTATGAGTGGCGGCAACTTGAAATTAGCGGAGGTTGAGGCCTGGTAGGTAACGGGAAGAGAGGATATATTGAAGGGCTAGTTCCCATCTCCGGAGTTCTGATAGGTTGATGTTGGTGGGAAGTATCCAGATAGCCCAGATGGTGTAACACTGTGCCAAGATGTGCTGGCCGTGCACCAAGGCATGTTTAGCCACAGGGTGATCCTCATTACCAACAAACACTGTCTGCCTGTGTCCATTCATGTGAATGGACAGTTTGTTGCTGGTTATTCCCACATAGAAAGCTTCACAGTGTAGGCAGGTTAGTTGGTAAATCACGTGGGTGCTTTCACACGTGGCTCTGCCTTTGATCGTGTACACCTTCCTGGTTACAGGACTGGAGTAGGTGGTGGTGGGAGGGTGCATGGGAAAGGTTGTACACTGGGGGCAGTTACAAGGGTAGGAGCCAGAGGGTAGGGAAGGTGGTTTGGGGATTTCATAGGGATGAACCAAGAGGTTATGAAGGTTAGGTGGACGGCGGAAAGACACTCTTGGTGGAGTGGGGAGGATTTCATGAAGGATGGATCTCATTTCAGGGCAGGATTTGAGGAAGTCATATCCCTGCTGGAGAGCCACATTCAGAGTCTGATCCAGTCCCAGAAAGTATCCTGTCACAAGTGGGGCAATTTTGGGGTTCTTCTGTGGGAGGTTCTGGGTTTGAGGGGATGAGGAAGTGGCTCTGGTTATTTGCTTCTGTACCAGGTCGGGAGGGTAGTTGCGGGATGCGAAGGCTGTTTTCAGGTAGTTGGTGTAATGGTCCAGGGATTCAGGACTGGAGCAGATTCGTTTGCCACGAAGACCTAGGCTGTAGGGAATGGACTGTTTGATATGGAATGGGTGGCAGCTGTCATAATGGAAGTACTGTTGCTTGTTTTGATGTGGACGGATGTGTGAAGCTGGCCATTGGACAGATGGAGGTCAACGTCAAGGAAAGTGGCATGAGATTTGGAGTAGGACCAGGTGAATCTGATGGAACCAAAGGAGTTGAGGTTGGAGAGGAAATTCTGGAGTTCTTCTTCACTGTGAGTCCAGATCATGAAGATGTCATCAATAAATCTGTACCAAACTTTGGGTTGGCAGGCCTGGGTAACCAAGAAGTCTTCCTGTAAGTGACCCATAAATAGATTGGCATACGAGGTGGCCATCCTGGTACCCATGGCTGTTCCCTTTAATTGTTGGTATATCTGGCCTTCGAAAGTGAAGAAGTTGTGAGTCAGGATGAAGCTGGGTAAGGTAATGAGGAAGAGGTTTAAGGTAGGGTGGCAGGTGATCGACGTGAAAGGAAGGGCTCCATCGCACCAAGGCCCTGGACGTGTGTAATATTTGTGTCTAAGGAAATGGCATCAATGGTTACAAGGATGGTTTACAGGGGTAACAGATTGGGTAAGGATTCCAGGCGTTCAAGAAAGTGGTTGATGTCTTTGATGAAGAATGGGAGACTGCATGTAATGGGCTGAAGGTGTTGATCTACATAGGCAGAGATACATTAGTGGGGGCTTGGTAACCAGCTACGATGGGGCGGCCGGGATTATTGGGTTTGTGAATTTTAGGAAGTAGGTAGAAGGTAGGGGTGCGGGGTGTTGGTGGGGTCAGGAGGTAGATGGAGTCAGGTGAAATGTTTTGTAGGGGGCCTAAGGTTCTGAAGATTCCTTGAAGCTCCACCTGGACATCAGGAGTGGGATTACCTTGGCAAACTTTGTATGTAGTGTTGTCTGAAAGCTGACGCAGTCCCTCAGCCACATACTCCCGATGATCAAGTACCACGGTTGTGGAACCCTTGTACACTGGAAGAATGACGATGGATCGGTCAGCCTTCAGATCACGGATAGCCTGGGCTTCAGCAGTGGTGATGTTGGGAGTAGGATTAAGGTTTATCAAGAAGGATTGAGAGGCAAGGCTGGAAGTCAGAAATTCCTTGAAGGTTTGGAGAAGGTGATTTTGAGGAAGAGGAGGTGGGTCCTGCTGTGACGGAGGACGGAACTGTTCCAGGCAAGGTTCAATTTGGATAGTGTCTTGGGGAGTTGGATCATTAGGAGTAGGAGTAGGATTATTTTTCTTCGTGGCAAAGTGATATTTCCAGCAGAGAGTACGAGTGTAGGACAGTAAATCTTTGACGAGGGCTGTTTGGTTGAATCTGGGAGTAGGGCTGAAGGTGAGGCCTTTGGATAGGACAGAGATTTCGGATTGGGAGAGAGGTTTGGAGGAAAGGTTAACTACTGAATTAGGGTGTTGTGGTTCCAGATTGCGTTGGTTAGAATTTTGAGGTTTTGGGGGGAGTGGAGCTGGAGTGGGAGATTGAGAAGATGGGAGAGTCTGGGTCTGAGTGCAATGAGAGGAGGTTGAGGTTTGCTGGAAAGGTTGTGAAGGGTGAGTGAGTTGACTTTCTGGAGGTGGGAAACCAGGAGATTGGATAGTTTTTTGAGGTGGAGGGTGGCATGCTGTTCTAATTTACGGTTGGCCTGTAGGAGGATGCTCTGAACAGCCAGTGTGGATGTGGGAGAGGAAAGATTGAGGACTTTTATTAAGGATAGGAGTTGACGAGTGTGTTCGTTGGCTGAGTTGATGTGTAGGTGAAGGATTAGGTGGGTGAGAGCTATGGATTGTTCAGTTTGGAATTGGTATAGGGACTGAGGGAAAGAAGGGTTACAGCCAGAGATGGGAACTTTAAGTGTGAGGCCTTTGGGGGTAATGCCAAATGTCAGACAAGCCTGAGTAAATAAAATATGGGAGCGTAATCTGGCTAGGATGAAGGCATGTTTGCGGAGGGAATGAAAATAAAACTTAATGGGGTCGTTGTGGGGATGCTGTGAGGGTGACATGGTATTAGAAGGTGGAATGTGTAATATGAGGCTGAAATGAAAATGAAAATGAAAATGAAAATATATGGGGAGAGATAATGGTGAACTAGAAAGCAACTGGAGATCTGATGTGAAGAAAGTCGAAAAGGTGTTGGTTAAAGCTGAGCTATGTTGATCCTGTGGTGAACTTGGGTTGGTAAACAACGATGTGGTGGTTGTGTTGCCACCAAAACACGTTAAAGGGTGGAGAAATTTGCCTTCAGCAATTATTGGAATATTTGTGGATTTCTTATTGCTATCAGTTTTGAAACTTCCATTACTGCGAATATCATATGCCATGTTCTTTGCATGGTCCATAAACAGAAGAAAAAAATGGTGGTATTGCAGCTTACAGAGATGCAGTACTGTATTCTACATAAGGTGAGATTATCTGATGTCTTGTAATAGTGAACTACACTACTGGCCATTAAAATTGCTACACCACAAAGATGATGTGTTACAGACACAGAATTTAACTGACAGGAAGAAGATGCTGTGATATGTAAATGATTAGCTTTTCAGGGCATTCACACAAGGTTGGCGCCGGTGGCGGCACCTACAACGTGCTGATATGAGGAAAGTTTCCAACTGATTTCTCATACACAAACAGCAGTTCACTGGCATTGCCTGGTGAAACGTTGTTGTGATGCCTCATGTAAGGAGGAGAAATGCCTACCATCACGTTTCCAACTTTGATAAAGGTCGGATTGAAGCCTGTTGCGATTGCGGTTTATCGTATCGCGACATTGCTGCTCGCTTTGGTTGAGATCCAATTACTGTTAGCAGAATATGGAATTTGTGGGTTCAGGAGGGTAAATGGAATGCCGTGCTGGATCCCAACGGCCTCGTATCACTAGCAGTCGAGGTGACAGGCATCTTATCCGCATGGCTGTAACGGATCATGCAGCCACGTCTCGATCCCTGAGTCAACAGATGGGGATGTTTGCAAGACAACAACCATCTGCAGGAACAGTTCGACGATGTTTGCAGCAGCATGGACTATCAGCTCAGAGACCATGGCTGCGGTTACCCTTGACGGTGCATCACAGACAGGAGCGCCTGCGATGGGGTACTCAACGACGACGCTGGGTGCATGAATGGCAAAACGTCACTTTTTTTGATGAATCCAGGTTCTGTTTACAGCATCATGATGGTCGCATCGGTATTTGGCGACATCGCCGTGAACACACATTGGAAGTGTGTATTCGTAATCACCATACTGGCGTATCACCTGGTGTGATGGTATGGGGTGTCATTGGTTACACGTCTCGGTCACCTCTTATTCGAATTGATGGCACTTTGAACAGTGGATATTACATTTCAGATGTGTTACGACCCGTGGCTCTACCCTTCATTCAATCCCTGTGAAACCCTACATTTCAGCAGGATAATGCACAACCACATATTGCAGGTCCTGTACGGGCCTTTCTGGATACAGAAAATGCTCGACTGCTGCCCCGGCTAGCACATTCTCCAGATCTCTCACCAATTGAAAACGTCTGGTAAATGGTGGCCGAGCAACTGGCTCGTCACAATACACCAGTCGCTACTCTTGATGAACTGTGGTATTGTGTTGAATCTGCATGGGCAGCTGTACCTGTACACACCATCCAAGCTCTGTTTGACTCAATGCCCAGGCATATCAAGGCCGTTATTACGGCCAGAGGTGGTTGTTATGGGTACTGATTTCTCAGGATCTATGCACCAAAACTGCGTGAAAATGTAATCAAATCCAAATCTAGTATAATATATATGTAATCAAATCCAAATCTAGTATAATATATTTGTCCAATGAATACCCGTTTATCATCTGCATTTCTTCTTGGTGTAGCAATTTTATTGGCCAGTGGTGTATTATGTCAGACTGGGTTTACATGCCCACACCACTGCACGTGGCAGTAAATGATGATGCTTTACACAATTTTCACGCATGGTGAGACTTTGTTAGAATTATTCTTGATCTCGTAAACTAAGTTTCCGTTTGCTATACACGTTATAAACCGTTGTGCAAAAATGTAAGTATTTACTCCTCTGGTAATCAGTCTCTTTGCGGTCAGGCCACGTTCGTAGTTTGATTTCAAGTGGATCCTGAGTGGAGGAAGCCTTCCCTCAAATGATGAAGAAACTATGTTTTCCTCAGCATACATTGAACAATCCTTTCCCCCTCGCCAGCCAATAACTGATCATCTGACAAATCTCCCAACTTGACCAATGACCACAGGTTACTCAAGAAATGCATTATATACTCAGCCAATTTATCAGAAGAGGGAGTCGTTAATTTGATGGTGGTTGGATGTATCTGAGGACATGTCAGCTAACTGTGCAGTTTGACAGGATAATTCCATCTTATCTGCTCTCAGCTGTACTACTCAATCAAGCAGCAACTTTTATGTGCTCTGCTCGACCAAACTATGTTTACCTTCAGCAAAATATCTAATATTAAACAAGTGAGAAAATGTTTAAAAAGAGATTTGAAATTATGTTTGAAATTTGTTTTGTAAGTCACTAATTGCTCTCATTATGAAACATAATATGTGTATAGTCTGGGTAATATGCACTCCATTTTAAGCAAAAGCTGGATTTTAATGCATCTCCTGAATTATGTGTTGCACAATGACATAAGTTTCCAGGCACACTTAGTGGTATATGTGGGTACTGTCCACAACATGTGTTACAAATAGAGTTTGTCATAAAGAAGTAATAAATTAAAACATCATGCCTGATGCTGTATGAACAGTGAGAATGTAGTAAATGGTAATCCTTTTCTTTATCTTTCATCTTTTTTGTGGGAAATATCAGTGAAAAAAGGTTCCATAAAGGTTTGAAATTATGTAGAAAGGTAGCTGCAAGTCACTAAGTGCTCTCACTCTCAAACAATGGATCAATACAGTCTGAGTAATCTGCATATTTGCATAAGTGTAATAGTTGTCTTGCTGTGTTAAACCTTTACCTCTTAATAGGTAAATTATGACAGCAATTAAAATGTTACAATTCAGTCAATAGTTACAAAAGGAAAGGCAAGGGAAAACTGTATGTGCTACTAGCACATGACTTCAGGAGGGCACTGCCATAAGTAGTAAAATCCCTGTGGTTATGAGTGTCAGAGGGGTAGTTGTTACTATAAGGGAGGGGAGAAGTGACACCAGTTTAAGAGAGTTAGGATTGAAAGAAATAATCAAATTGAGAAAATAGCTAAACAGCAAGTAGATATTAGCTTACAGACTCCATGCAAACAGTTCCTAATAGAAAATATTCAGAAATTTCCAGAAAATTTTTATCCAACCATTTATAATTCAAGTCAGTTATCACCATCCATTATCCTCATTACACCAAGACATCCAAGGACTCAAAAGTAAAACTGATGAACTACTCATCTGTAGTGATGAATTAGATTGGATTGATATAATCCTGCTCCCTGAATGTCATCTGACCAGTGGTACTGATATGATTAGTGCTTCAGAATTTAATTAAGCTTTTTATTTCTGTAGAGAACATATGGAGAGTAGTAGTTGTCACATTTATTAGAATTTTCTTTGAATTCAGGAACACTAATATTAATAAATTCTGCCTAGAGAAGCATCTAGAAGTATGAGTTACAAAAGCAGAAATGCATAACAGATCCTGTATAATAATAACTATATACATACCAAACACCTGCAGGAAAATTTAACTTGTTTATAAATCATCTAAAAGTTCTATTGCCCTACCCAACAGGAAAGTGGTGATTGCCGATGATTTTGACACAATTTTCTTAAAAACTCTCCCAGTAGATGTTTATTCTAACTAACTCCTACAGTTAACTTTCCAACGAGGTTAGTTAAATGTTCTAAGTCAGCCATTGATCATATCTTTAAAGACACATCCAAGGAACAAAATCTTATTACAAAACAAATAGTCAATGGTCTGACAACCCACCAGAGTAGCCGAGAGCACTAACATGCTGCTTCCTGGACTTGGGTAGGCACGCCGGCCCCGGATCGAATCTGCCCGGTGGACTACTGACAAGGGCCTATGTGCCGGCCAGCCTGGATGTGGTTTTTAGGTGGATTTCCACATCCCACTAGGTGAATATTGGTCTGGTCCCCACGTTCCACATCAGTTACACGACTCACAGACATTTGTAACACATTCGCTCTATTCCATGGATTACACTAGATGCAGCCAGTTGGGGTGCACACATTCAGTCCCGGGGGGTACGGGGTAGTAATAGGTAGGGCACCCGGCCACCCCTTAAAAATTAACACGCCAAATCTGGTTAACCATGTCAGCAGACCTCGTAAGTAGGGATTAATGCTTGGAAAGAGAGAGCCTTATGATTGATTGGCAAGGGCATGGCTGCAGGGAGAACATTTTGTTCAGTGATGAACTTACATCAACCACCAAATAAATTTGAAAAACTAACTGCAATATTAGGGAAAGATGTATGTGAGGTCAGTGAGGAAAGCATGAAACTGGCTGCTAGGGAAGCAGTGGAAAAAAATGATGGATGTTCGGATATTGCAGTTGCACTTGATGGAAGTAGGCAGAAAATAGGACATACTTCTCTGAATGGAGTAGTGACTGCCATGAGTGTAGACACCGGTGAAGTTTTAGATGTGGAGATAATGTCTAAATATTGCAAATGTTGTAAAGTCAATGAACATAAAGAACACAACTGTGTGGCTAATTTTAGAGGAACAAGTGGTGGTATGGAAGTTCATGGAGTACAACAAATATTTCATTGCTCTGTAGAAACAAGAGGCGTACGGTACACCAAATATTTGGCCGATGGTGACAGTAAGGCATACAACAATGTGGTGAACTCTAAGATATATGGAGATGCTATTATTAGCAAAATAGAATGTGTAGGTCATGTTCAAAAATGTTTGGGAACAAGGCTGAGAAAACTAACTGTTGATATGAGAGGAAAAAAATTAGAAGATGGAAAATTGTTGACCAGAAGAGGTCAGTTAACTAAACCTACAATAGAAAACTTCCTGGTATTCTATGGGCAGGCAATAAGGAGAAATAAAGGAAATCTGGAGGCAATAAAGAGAGATGTTTGGGCCATATTCTTTCATAAGCCATGATGATAAGCCATGTCATGGATTGGATGATGATAAGCCATGTCATGGATTGTGTCCATCAGGAGAAAATTCGTGGTGCAAACACAATAGGGCTCAGGCAACTGGAGAATCTTATTCTTACAAGCATTCTCTTCCTGTTGCTGTTATTACAGCAATTAAACCTATATTATAAACGAATGGAAAAACTGGTAGAAGCTGACATCGGGGAAGATCAGTTTGGATTCCGTAGAAATGTTGGAACACGTGAGGCAATACTGACCCTACAACTTATCTTAGAAGAAAGATTAAGGAAAGGCAAACCTACGTTTCTAGCATTTATAGACTTAGAGAAAGATTTTAACAGTGTTGACTGGAATACTCTCTTTCAAATTCTGAAGGTGGCAGGGGTAAAATACAGGGAGTGAAAGGCTATTTACAATTTGTACAGAAAGCAGATGGCAGTTATAAGAGTCGAAGGACATGAAAGGGAAGCAGTGGTTGGAAAGGGAGTGAGACAGGGTTGTAGCCTCTCCCCGATGCTTTTCAATCTGTATATTGAGCAAGCAGTAAAGGAAACAAAAGAAAAGTTCGGAGTAGGAATAAAAATCCAAGGAGAAGAAATAAAAACTTCGCCGATTGCATTGTAATTCTGTCAGTGACAGCAAAGGACTTGGAAGAGCAGTTGAACAGAATGGACAGTGTCTTGAAACGATGGTATAAGATGAACATCAACAAAAGCAAAACGAGGATAATGGAATGTACTCGAATTAAGTCGGGTGATGCTGAGGGAATTAGATTAGGAAATGAGACACTTAAAGTAGTAGAGGAGTGTTGCTATTTGGGGAGCAAAATAACTGATGATGGTCGATGTATAGAGGTTATAAAATGTAGACTGGCAATGGCAAGGAAAGCTTTTCTGAAGAATAGAAATTTGTTAACATTGAGTATTGATTTAAGTGTCAGGAATTCGTTTCTGAAAGTATTTGTATGGAGTGTAGCCATGTATGGAAGTGAAACATGGACGATAAATAGTTTGGACAAGAAGAGAATAGAAGCTTTCAAAATGTGGTGCTACAGAAGAATTCTGAAGATTAGATGGGTAGATCACATAACTAATGAGGAGATATTGAATAGAATTGGGGA
The DNA here is from genome assembly GCF_023898315.1 of Schistocerca nitens. Taxonomy (NCBI): domain Eukaryota; kingdom Metazoa; phylum Arthropoda; class Insecta; order Orthoptera; family Acrididae; genus Schistocerca; species Schistocerca nitens. The sequence continues at coordinate 27,424,933 of NC_064618.1, forward strand.
GAAGAGGAGTTTGTGGCACAACTTGACTAGAAGAAGGGATCGGTTGGTAGGACATGTTCTGAGGCATCAAGGGATCACCAATTTAGTACTGGAGGGCAGCGTGGTGGGTAATAATCATAGAGGGAGACCAAGATATGAATACACTAAACAGATTCAGAAGGATGTAGGCTGCAGTAGGTACTGGGAGATGAAGAAGCTTGCACAGGATAGAGTAGCATGGAGAGCTGCATCAAACCAGTCTCAGGACTGAAGACCACAACAACAACAACAATAACAACAAACCTATTTTCAGAGACTTGGCTCATCCTGACCTTCTAAGGAAATGTCTGCATGGTCAGACACAGAACCCAAATGAATGTTTCAGGAGCATAATTTGGAACCGCCTTCCTAAAACTGTATCTGTAGGCATGCATACAATGAAACAAGGAGTTCATGATGCTGTTATTACATTCAATTCTAATCCTGGTGAAAATATGATCACTGGGCTGCAACACTGATAAAATGAGGATAGCCAATGCAGACAGGTCTGCATCTAATATGGCCAAGAAAGCAAGACAAACATGCAGGAAGGTAAAAAAGAAGCTGGAAGACCTGCTATAGGCAAAAGAAGGGCCATCATATGCAGCAGGACAGTTTTAATTAACTGTAAGTAACAAATTTCAAAAGTTTTTTGTTTAAAGTCAATTTCCCACAAACTAAAATTTTCAGTACATATGCCCCATTATACCAGAAACTATCATAGATAAACGAATGAAATTTCCAGAAGCTCTGCATAACATAAAAAGCCACCTCTGGTATCACACTCATTAACATTCCCCCATTAGGAAGTACACAAACAAATATTTTCTGCAGCAAAAACTTAATATTTTTTGCTAATAAATTTAAAAATGTATTTCTTAAAAACTATAAAATGGATAAAGTAGATTTTAGTACAGTTGACTCTATTAGCATCATGTAACATACAGTAAAAATATTAAGGTTCTTCATCAAATAGTTTTTTTCAGAAATGGGTCAATTACTTGCCTAAATTAACATGGGTTAGATAGGCAGGGTGTGGTCCCCTTAAGCATACTGCAGACAGCCATAATGAACAACAAAATGTTCTGATAGTGTAGAAAATACGAACTAAAAAAGAAATACTGTACATGGCCCAGTACCAAGTACTTCACAGCAGATGTTAGTCAGTCACAGAAATCTGACACAACAGAAAGGTGAAATCTAAAAGCAAAAATTTTTTCAGGTGTACTCTCCTGGCATAGAAAGCATGTGCTGAAAGCTAATTCAGTCACATTTTTGAATTTAAATACAGAACCAACATCAACTGTTGTCCACAAATTACATGAAATCATTGCAGCACCTAATGATTTTTTTTTTTTTTTTTTTTTTTTTTTTTTTTTTTTTTTGCGGTGACAAAATGAGTCAAATTTATAAGGCACTATCAAAACTTCTGCAACGAAAGAGAGGCCCGTGGGGCTGCTTGATGGGTGGCACACTGCGGGCAGTCTGACACAACACGCTTGATCTCATTATCAATACACATCCAAAACATATTGCAATGGCTAGTAATTTTGTACAAGAAACACCTCAATGGTCCAGGTGGAGAAGGTGCATGATATCTTGTTGCAATGCGAACACGATCACAAACATGGGTGCTGACTCTTCAGTAGCCAACAGTAACACATCATCAAGAATTGAGTGGTGGCAGCAGAGAGCATAATAATCACACAAAGGATCCAACGCTCAGCCTGGTAGTTTATCCGGGCAGCTGTGGCGGACAAAGTGAACAACACGAAATAAGACAGGAGCGGCCATGACAGCCACCTGAAATCTGAGGACTGGTAGTGGGAAAACAATCCTCAGTGTTTTGGGCTTTGAAATCTAAATGGAAACACGGCAGTTCATCCTGATCAAATGCCTGGCCAGGGCCAATCAGGAATCCAGAAACAGCATCTGCATTAGCGTGTCATGTTGTGGGATGGAAATGAATCTCATAGTTAAAATGTGACAAAAGCAGAGCCCAGCATTGCAGGTGATGATCCTCTTTGTCCAATAAAGATGACCAAGTTTTGAAAGAGAAATCAAAAGTTTATGATCAGTAATCAAATGAAAATTAGAGCTATATAGGAAAACGTGAAATTTTTGGAGTACGTATACAGTAGCAAGGTCTTCCTTCTATAGATGGCAGTACTGCTGTTGCACCTGATTCAGTGTTTTGGAAGCGGACACAATAGGGCATTCGGAACCTGTGTGCAAAAACAGCCCAAAGGCAACACTAGGAGTTGTCTGAGGCCAGAACAAGAAAACGGCCTAGCTGGAAGGTAACCAAGCAAGCTGCCAAGTGTAATTTTGACTCCAACAGGGTAAAAGCACCTTAGTAGGTGGGTGACCAGTAAAAAGGGACATCTTTCCATAACACAGCACGAAGGGTATGACCTCGAGTGGCTGTGTCAGGAAGAAATTAATGGTAATACGCAGTCTTTCCAAGAAAGGTCTGAAATTCTTTCACATTCGTAGGATGCAGCACAGCTGTCACGGCAATGACATGCTGGTGTAAGAGCTTCATGCCAGCACATGAAATGTGGAAACCGAGATACCTTACAGAGGGCTGAAGAAACTGAAATTTGTCCAATTACATTTCAACACGGCACCCTGCAGCACCCTGAACAAGGCTTGAAGGTTCTGCAAGTGTTCATCTGTTGAGTAACCTGCGACCACACCAGCATCCATGTAGTTAATATACACCAGCATGGGGGCCATCAGTTGTTTCAGAAATCATTGGCAAATGGCAGGGGCACTAGTCACACTCAGTGGCTGGTGCTAGTATTTATATAACCAGAAGGGGGTGTTCACTATGAGGGCACGTTTGGAATCATCATCCAGAGGCTTCTGACAAGTGTATTTTCAAACAATATTGGCTCCCAGAAAGTCATGCTAATAGTTCCTCTTGATGGGGTAAGGGACAGGTATCAATAATAGATACTAAATTCACAGACACTTTAAAATCACCAAAGAGCCAAAGGTTGCCATTAGGTTTTTTGACAATTACCAATGGAGTAGAACATTCATTCACTAGAGGAGACAGGCATGATGATAATCAAAGATGTGAGTTGACCTAAAAAAAAAAAAAAAAAAAAAAAAAAAAAAAAAAAAAAAAAAAAAAAACAAAAAAAAACAAAAAAAACGGGATGCGGGGCATGCCATCAGTTTCATTGTTTAATGGCAGTGAGTTGGCTGTAAATTAGTTATAAATGTCCATGAAAATGTCATTAGCAACCCTTCCTATAACTACACTCACCTTTACTGTATTTTGCAATACTCATATCATCTGCAAACAAAACATCTCTGTATCTGGCAGTGTAACTGATGAAAAGTCGTTAATGTATAGTAGTAAAAGCAGTGGCCATAAATAGATCCTTGTTGGACACCATACATAATTTTTTCCACTCTGATAATGACGTAGCATAATTCAGTGGTCTCTCGTATATACACCCTTGGTTTCCTGTTTGTGAGATATTACTTGAACCAATTTGCAACATTGCCAGTGAGAGCATGATAAATGTAAATGTAAATGCTATTCACAGATTAGGCCTTAAGACTGTTCTGACTGGCACACTGTTGCCTACAAGGCAGTAGGAGGAGCTGTCTCCAATCGTATGACATGTGTTCAGCATGTCACCAGTCCCTCCAGCCTTTACTGCCGGTAGTTGCATCCTTATGATGCCACTGCTTCTTTGTTCAAGCAGCTCCCCATCTGACCCCACAACGGCTGAGTGGACCCTGTGCAGTCTTTCCTACTTTAGAAAAAATTGAGGAGGCACCGGAACAAGCTCAGGTGGCGCCAAAGGCAGTGACGCTAACCATTTGACTGTGGAGGTAATCCGACCTCTTAGTATTTTTACTTATTTTAAAGGATGTTACATTTCACAGTCACCTTCACCTTTGACAAATCACTGAAAATCACCTTTGACAAATCACTGAAAATATATGTAGCTTGTAATTTATTATCTAATGAATTAAGTGCATTCTCATTGTTTGTGTATATAGGATTCTGAATGTTGGAACCCTTCAGAAATCAAATCTGTGTCTTGGACAGTATGTTACTCATGGTCAAATGGTAAAGATTTCACCTGCACATTACCTTTGCCAGAATTTTTGAGATTGCTGGCAAAGTGAAATTGATCTGTAGTTTGATGGATGGTATATATTTATCCCCTTTCTTGAACAGAGATTCAGTGTCAGCATATTTCAGCCAATCAGGAAATGTGCCAGTGATCAAAGTCTACTTGTACAAATAAATTATAATTTTACAAAACAATGGAAAATCCAGGTGGAGTAAAACAGTATTATGAATAGGATAGTTGCTACTCACCATATAATGGTGATACTGAGTCACAGAGAGGCACAACAAAAAGACTCTTGAAAAGTCAGCTTTTGGCCAACAAGGCCTTTGTCAAAAATAGACAACATACTCTGGCTTCAGCTGCCAGAGACTATGGTCATGTGTGTGTGAATTGTATTTGCATGTGTGTGTGTGTGTGTGTGTGTGTGTGTGTGTGTGTGTGTTGTCTATTTTTGACAAAGAGACCTTGTTGGCCAAAAGCTCACTTTCTGACAGTCATTTTGCTTTTCCTATCTGTGACAGATTATCCACTATATGGTGAGTAGCAACTGTCCTTTTCATAATATTGTTAAAGCCTTACAAAACTGACAAGAACACACTTATCTAAGGGAGCCAGAACGATCCATCTCCTCCACGTTAATTTTAGGAAATAGAAGGTGTGGTGTCACCGCCAGACACCACACTTGCTAGGTGGTAGCCTTTAAATCGGCCGCGGTCCATTAGTATACGCCGGACCCGCGTGTTGCCACTGTCAGTGATAGCAGACCGAGCGCCACCACACGGCAGGCCTAGAGAGACGTCCTGGCACTCGCCCCAGTTGTACAGCCGACTTAGCCAGAGATGGATCACTGACAACTACGCTCTCATTTGCCGAGACGATAGTTAGCCTAGCCTTCAGCTACAATTGCTACGACCTAGCAAGGTGCCATAATCCTTTGCCATATATATTGTGGTTATAACATGTATCATCAAGAGCGATGTTCTACAAATGTGGATTAAAGTTAAGTATTCCAGAAGCTACGTACTTTTCTTTATAGCATTCATTACGTATCCTGTTTCAGACCTCACGCCAGCCTGCGTGAGTTTAAGCGCGTGCCTTTCGGCTTCCTCTCATTGTGTCTAGGCTATCTTGACTAGACACAACATATTTGGCGACAAGTCTCAAAAGAGGATTTAGCGTTCGTATTGCCCTATTTTACTTGTACTGTCCGAATTTTATCGCTTGCAGAATCAGCAGACGCAGGCGTTATTGGATGCCCTTGGACAGCTCGTCCAGGGTCAACGTGCAATGCAAAACAATGCGGCAGCCACCGCGCCACCGCTACCGCAGCTACAACACGCAGTTGCACCACCTTTTCGTCCGTTTGATGAGGAAATGGAAAGCTGGCCGGAGTCGTCACACCAATTTGGATTCCATCTCGCCGCCTACAGAATTCAAGGTAACGAGCGGCAGCCTCACTTTTTGGCGTGTGTAGGGGTGCAGACGTACCGTGTGATAGTGAAATTGTTTCCCCGACGTGACGTAGCAACTCTGTCCTATGACGAAATTTTGTCTGCATTAGATGCATATTTCAAGGAATCAGTCAATGTAGTTGCAAAAAGGTATACGTTCTTTCGTACAAAACGTACGGCCGGTCAAACTAATAGGGAGTGGGTTGCAACTTTGCAAGGTCTTACAAGGGATTGTGCTTTTGAGTGTGAATGTGGACTCCCTTATTCAGATACTATTGTGCGTGATGCAATTGCACAGAACGTTTCTGATGTTCGTATAAGGGAACAGATTTTGAAACTAGTCAATCCCTCCCTTCAACAAGTGATAGACATATTGGATAGGCAAGACACACTTGACTTTGCTCAGGAATCATTTGAAACTTCGCCAGCTGTGTGTCACATTAACCGGCCCGCCAGGCGCGCTGCACGGAACGGTAAACAACCCTCGCGCCCGTCCGCGCAGCCATGTGTGCCGCTTGAGCACGCCAATGCAGTGAAATCATGCCCGCGGTGTGCTACTAGTCATTCGCGTGAAAATTGCCCGTCACGCCGAGCTATTTGCTTCTTCTGTAATAAAAAAGGACATGTTCAGAGTGTTTGTCAGAAGAAGCTCAGATCGGACACTAACAGCCATTCCAGGCCCTTTGCTTCACGCTGGAATCGGAATCGAACCAAGAATACTCAGGCTCGTGAACCTTCGCCCATGGACGTTCATGTAGTTAATTCCACTCCGCCCAGTGCCACTCTCTCTAAAAGTGACTGTGTGCATTTCACAAAAAGTGTGTGCCGCCGTCGCCGGAAATCACATCAATTAGCAAGTGCTTCTGTACTAGTGTTAGTTCAAATTGCGCGAGACAGTCGCTCTTGTCGTCAGCAGGACAATAAACTTTTTGTAGACTTGGACATTAATGGCAACGTGATCCCATTCCAGCTCGATACCGGAGCTGCAGTTTCATTGATCAATAAAGACACGTACAAACAACTGGGCACACCTCTGTTGCGTGCCGCACATGTTCAGTTAACTACATATTCAGGTCAGCCTATTCCTGTGTTAGGACAGTGCAGCCTTCTTGCAACATACAGGGGACAAACAAAACTTGTGTCACTTTATGTACTTCGTTCTTCTTCTGCAGTGAACTTGTTTGGTTTAGATTTATTTCATTTGTTCCACATGCCTCTTCCATTTCAGCTCCGCTTCATCGCTTATGCCGTAAAGGTGTTCCATTCGTCTGGACGACGGAATGCGAACGCGCCTTTCGCCAATTGAAATCGGCGTTGCTTTCAAATACTTGCCTTACGCCATTCGATCCCCAGAAAAACCTTTTGTTGATGGTAGATACATCGGATTTCGGGATCAGTGCTGTGCTTGCGCACAAAGATGGATTGCATGATCGCCCTATTGCCTTAGCGTCCAAATTGCTCTCGTCTGCGCAAAGAAATTATTCACAGATAGAAAAAGAAGCTTTGGCTCTCGTATTTGGTGTTACTAAGTTTCACGATTTCTTGTATGGTCGTCACTTTACCATCATCACAGACCACAAACCTTTGACATCGCTTTTTCATCCGAACAAGCCTGTACCTCCACGTACAGCACAGAAATTCATTCGCTGGTCTATTTTCCTCTTGCAGTACCGCTACGATATCTTGTATCGGTCCACTGCTAAGCACGGCAACGCTGATGCGTTGTCTCGTTTGCCTGTTGCTGAGGATAGAGCATTCGATTCTTCCGAACTTGCTTGCATGTTCATTGATGCGGAAACCGATGACGTGATCGACTCGTTTCCGATTGATTTTCGTCGTGTAGCTGACCCTGTCCTTGCTACCGTTTTGTGTTTTGTTGCTACGCAATGGCCCTTGTCAAAGTCACGGATCGAGGATCCGTTGGTTCGCCGATTTTTTGCTCACAAGGAGAGATTTTTATACGACGTGGTGTTTTGCTGTTGCGTTCTGATAATGATCAGTCCAGGGTCGTGGTCCCATGTTCGTTACAGTCCTCTGTCTTACGGCTTCTCCACCAAGAACATTGGGGTATAGTGCGAACGAAACAACTTGCTCGTCAGCACTGTACTTGGTTCGGAATCGATGCTGCGGTTACGAATATGTGCTCTTCTTGCATGGCGTGTGCCGAACAACAATCCGCACCCCCGTGGAAATTCTTTGCATGGCCGAAAGCCACTTCCCCTTGGCAACGCTTACACATAGATTTTGCTGGTCCATTTTGGAATGCTCGATGGTTGGTTCTGGTCGATTCATTCAGTAATTTTCCTTTTGTTGTCAGAATGTCTTCCACGACGTCATCTGCCATCATCCAAGCGTTATCAGCTATCTTTTGCATTGAAGGCTTCCACAGACACTTGTTTCCGACAATGGCCCACAATTCATGTCCGCAGAATTTCAGTCATTCTGCAAGGCCAATGGTATTCAACATCTGACGTCCGCGCTGTTTTCGCCTCAGTCAAACGGTGCCGCTGAACGATTGGTCCGGACTTTCAAGTCACAGATGTTGAAGTTGAAAGAGTAGCATTCTCGGGAGGACGCGTTATTGCTATTTTTGTCTTCGTATTGCTCTCAGCCTCACGATGGTCACTCGCCGGCTGAGTTGCTCCATGGTCGTCCTCATCAAACCTTGATGTCTTTGCTACATCCGCCGCATCAGGTTCCTGTGCAGCGGCAGCCACCTGCTTTTGCTCCAGGCGACGTTGTATACTATCGCAACTATCGTGGTTCACGGCGTTGGCTCGCAGGGCGCGTTCTTCGCTGCCTCGGCCGCGCTATGTATCTGGTTTTGGGGCATCTCAATCAGCTGCGCCTCTGTCGTCGCACGGGTTCTGCCGCTCCCCGTCTGCTTTCAGCGACGGTGCCGTCCGGTCAGCGCCCTGGGGACCCATCTACTGGCTCGCCTCATCCCCAGGTGTTACCGACGCTGCCTTCCATTTTGCCCCATGGCGACGCGCCACCGCCGCCGCTGGTCCTCCCGCCGGCGCCGCCTGCAGTGGACGCGTCGCTGCAGCCGCCGGGCGCCTCCCTGGGTCACGCGCCGCTGATCGCTTCCCGTGACCAGCAGTCCTTCGACATGGACCTCTTGCCCGCTCCGGACCAGATGTCGTCTTCGCCCGTCGGGTACCCCGACGCGATGGAGGTCGAATCTTCGGCCCCTCCTGTCTCTTTACAGGCGCATACACCGCATGTTGGCGTGCACCCTGGACTAGGTTTTCAGGCGTTTACTAGCTCCCCTCGGACCGAATGGCCGGGTGTGTGTGGCACAGCCTCACCTGTTCTTAGGCTCCCCACCTCGTCGCATACGTCAACATGGGGTGCTCCCCACGGCGGGCGGAAACCTTATAACACAACCGTACGCCGATTTGCGGGGGAGGAATGTGGTGTCACTGCCAGACACCACACTTACTAGGTGGTAGCCTTTAAATCAGCCGCGGTCCATTAGTATATGCCGGACCCGCGTGTCGCCACTGTCAATGATAGCAGACCGAGCGCCACCACACGGCAGGCCTAGAGAGACGTCCTGGCACTCACCCCAGTTGTACAGCCAACTTAGCCAGAGATGGATCACTGACAACTACACTCTCATTTGCCGAGACGATAGTTAGCCTAGCCTTCAGCTACAATTGCTACGACCTAGCAAGGTGCCATAATCCTTTGCCATATATATTGTGGTTATAACATGTATCATCAAGAGCGATGTTCTACAAATGTGGATTAAAGTTAAGAATTCCAGAAGCTACGTACTTTTCTTTATAGCATTCATTACGTATCCTGTTTCAGACCTCACGCCAGCCTGCGTGAGTTTAAGCGCATGCCTTTCAGCTTCCTCTCATTGTGTCTAGGCTATCTTGACTAGACACAGCAGAAGGAACATTTTTTCTAAAACCATTAAACATATTGCTCTGAAATTTGGATTACATGTTCAATGAATATTCCTCTACAAAGTTATAATGCCATGTTAAGAAATATTTATTGGTTTTTGTTTTACAATTTCTTTAAACAGTTGCTTATTTTTTTCTCTAAAATTTTGCACTTTTTCTTCTATAACTCTTGAATTATACAATATTTTTTACAATTTGTTATAAAAATGAAGGAAAAGAAGTAAACAATATTGTGCATAAATTTTACTGATATACTGTTAGCAGTTTTTGAGAAAATGCTCCTCACAGATGAAAATTTTAAAGTTACGGGAAATGGCTTCCAAAGTTTTTTAATACATTCCTGCCCCATATGATGGATTATAAGCATCCTCTTCTTTTTCCAGTGTTAGTTTCCTTTTCACTGGTCTTTTCTTCCCTTTTGCTGCATGTTGTAGGCTTTTGTCTCTTCTTCCTGCACCTCTTAATCTTTCTTCATCAATTAGGTGCATTGTGGAAATGGTGATGTGTCCTGGTTGGAAACCTAAACGTTTCAGCTCATCACATTTGATAATTTTTCCTTCATTGTATGTTGCCACTGCATTCCAAAATGCAATGTTTTTAGCTGTACAAACACTCTTTTGGGAATCCTAATCCAAATTAAATTGTTTACACTTTCATTTGGATTTTGTGTTTTCCCATGTAAACACTTTTCCAATAAACTTAACTGTGATAAATCTCTGAATATGGGCTTAATTACATCAATTACAGCATTTGGCAAACTGTTTTATGGGCATATTCCTTTCCTGATTGGTACTTACACCATGGGTCATCACCTGTGGGGCACAGTGCATGTTGTGGGTGCTCATTTGTTGATGCAGGATGAAAAAATAATGCCCATACTGCTCTCTTCATATGCTCAAAGCTTCTTGTATTTTGCCTAATTGCACACCCATAATTACCTCTGCAATCTATCAATTGCTTCATCTGTCAATCTTCCTCTTCCTCCAAGGGTCTTACCATCACTAAGCTTCTGGGATCTTAATGTCTGCTTTAGTTTGGGCAAGCGAGCGCCCATGCGCTTCTCCATATGTCCAATGCACTCCTGCTTTTTAATGTGAATTTCATTGCCATAAGGTTCAAGTTCCTCTACAGCTTTATATCCCTTAGAATCACCATCTCCTAAATAGTTAGTGTATCGTACATTATACCACTCCTGTGATCTGGAAAAGATTGCTTTCACTCCCTGTACTTCCATCGCTCCACTCGTGCCGTGAAAATTTGCTTCACAACTTTCACTATGTTCATCCTTGGTATTGCCCTTACATCTACAATGTTTTGAGAGAATAGCAACATCAATTACTTTTCAACTGTCTCCGATGGTAGCTGTCACAACTCCATTTAGAGATTTATGACCTCTTCGTAGCCATGATCCATCTAAAGCAACAGTTAAATCTCTACAATTCCCATTATCTGTCACAGCTTTCAACTGCATTCTTGATTGTTGCTTGAGCAATATCTTCAGCAGAAGATCCCACCAATTCATTATAAAATCCAAACTTGGTTGGTGGTTTTGGCAAGTTCATAATTCCACATAACATTGTCCCTGCAGCACTGCCCTTGCCAATGCAGCACAAGCCATACACTAGCCTAACATTTATGTCATACACCTTCTTTCCACTATTACAACTACAAGGAATACTGTTAAAATTAGAAAATGAAACTTCTGCAGCACATTTGTTACACTTCAATAACATTTTACATGCCAAACCAATGTGTGAAGTTATTTTCAATTCCAGTCCTCTTTCTTTGCAAACTTGGCATAATACATTATGTTTCAAAACATTAGAGAGCAAGGAAATGTTAATTATTTCATTCACACCATTACTGTCACTTTCATAGTTTTCAAATTTTTCTTTGCTGTCACAAAGTTTCTTGCTGGAAGAAGTTCTATCACATTCATTTGGAGTAGTCGGTGAAGCAGTCTGAGCAGCATCTCCCTTTGAAACAACAAAAAATTTCTTTTTCCACTCATTGTGCCTTTTCTTAAACAGTTGATTGCTGAAATGGGGCATATTGATATCCACAAACCAAATACATAAAACAGGTACGAGCAAAATTTGTCAAATACGCAAAATTGAACAGCTAAACAACACAAAGCAAACTCCACAAGTCAGAACACACGGTACAGTGTTTATTTTTACTGATATGAACAGTCACTTGTCACAGAGATAAAGCCATACAACATTGGAAAACAAAACACTGTCTAATTCCGCAAAGATACCCTGCTTGCAGCCAGCAAGCGGCGTTGTCAGAGGTGACACACCAAGTTGCCACAACCGTTAATATGTGGCACGTCAACTTTGCAGCGATAAAAAACACACTTAGAATGCACTTAGAAGGGTGAAACCTGATTTGTTTTATTCAGAAAACTCCAAATAATTTTATAATTAAAAACAAAAAAACATTAATTTTGTAATTTTCACCGTTCTTGATATTTCATCATGACCACTAGCATGCTTTGGTTGTAACAATTTCATTATAGATGTTATTTAGTTTGGCAAAGTGAATGCTATAGTCATGCAACTGAGGTTATTTGTAAAGACTAGTCTCAGGTATTCTAGGACATTATTTACTGACCCCCAACGTTCCTTTACCGTCAGTAACAGATATAAAGTACTTGTTAAAGAGATTTGCCACACTATACCCATCTGTTATCAACTTATCATCAACTCTTAAAGCTGTTTGCTCCTATGTTTCTTGAGCTCTACTTTCTCCTGTTTCACTATATCCTGTATTGTTTTTGTCTTGCGACTTTATGCTGCTATCTTCTTCTCATAATTTATTTTCTTAGATGCCAGGATTAATTTCTTTAACATTCTGCAGTGAGCTAGCATGCTTTGGTTGTGACAATTTTATTATGGGTGCTATTTAATTGGTGGAGTCCCATAAGCAAGGATCCAAGTTTGGTTCCCGGTACCTCCTCGTATTTTTCGAAAGTAGGAAACACTGGCACATGATCCACTCAGCCCTTGTGGGGCCAGAGGAGGAGCTGTTTAAATAAAGATCATCAACATTTGACTGTTCCTAGCTGAGAGATACTATTTGTCCTACAATATACCTTTCTTCGTTGTGTAATCCATGTTTTCTTCTAGAATTCCATTTAATCTACTAATTCCCACACATACTTTTTCACATGAGTTTGAGCAAGATTCCATTCTGTAACTTGTTTTGTTGTATTAACGTGGTATTCATTCTTCTTTTGAAAATCACATTTGATTTAGCCCCTTTACCATTGTATATGATAAATCATATGATGGGCGGTAATATATGGTACAGTACTGAATATGAACAACACTGTGTACAGTAGTTACAATTATTTCTTGTATAACACATATAACACTACTACCCGCTACTGCTGTTATACCATAACGTTAAAGTTGGAGTCAGGTTGTGAAATAAAACTATCTTATTAAAGCAATTATGGTATAAAGCAACAGAGCAGTGTTACCCTCTGAGAGGAATTTTGTTATTTTTACCGTGTTGTACCTGACGGAGGCGACTTATATGAAGTGAAAGTCAGAATTACGTAAATATTTAAAACAATATTTTACCTTGCTACACTGTTCAAAGAATAAAGAAAACGGTCACCAGCCTAATTAGGCAAGAGAATGATTGACATTCTTGTTCAAGAAAATAGGTATGAGTAACTTTAATGGTCAAACACAACCTATACTTTGCCACACGCGAGTGCTATGAACTCTGGCACGTGAATACAGTATGTTCACGTTAAGGTTGGAGTTAACACATCAGAACAAACTATTTGCATAAATATAACTGATAACAAAACACACTATTACTTGAGGACTTAGTCAAACTGAAAGGTCTCAATAACGCTACTATTAATATTCACTGTAGAATCATTAATTGGACATAGGTTTAGTATTACTTTTCAAACAAATTCCTATCTGACATGAAATATGTAAATGTAATTCACTGCAAAATTATGAACTGGTCACAGGTTAAGTCTCTCTCGGCTAAATACTTTTCTATTTAGAATGAAAATTAAATAGAATTCACTAACAGGTTATTTCTCTGTCTTTTGAATAAAGAAATTATTGTTTTCATAAATAATGGTCTTTCTATTAATCGTTATCTAGCATGGGCACAATAGACAAACTGTTGGTCCTGTTACACCATTAATATGCACTTTTAATACACAAGAGGAGCCCAATATTGTACAGAATTTGACTTGAATAGCAAAGGTAATTAAAACTTTCTATAATTAAGTAACTTTGTGCATTTGAACTACTTTCAATAGAGGGGGGCCCTTAATCTTGACCACTGTAGCAGAGAAAACTAAACACACCTTCAATACACTAGAGAAACAAGTGCTTAGCAAGCATGAGCATATAACTTTCCACAAATGCAGTTCACGACTTTTACTGCAGTGAGACACAAGATTGACATATCTGTAAGAAACTGACTCACCTTTTACAATTTACAACAGGCAGCACTATGATCAATAACTAAACAAAACTTTATACGCCACAGTTTTGAGAACATTCACTTTAGAAGTTGGCAACAAATATTAATATGCAGTTTTAACAGAAAAATTATTTTCAACAAGCATCATTTACTATATTACTCAGTCCTGCTACATAAATTTTAACTTTCTTTTTACTATGTTCAAGTGGCATTAATTAGTAAAACACTGGGCTTCCCTATTTTCACAATATGGACACTCGGTAAGCAATTTTGACATGGGAAGGACCCTAAGTGGTTGTGTGACTAAGGATAAAAAATCAAGGTAGTTATAAGAGTTCGAGCATAAGTTATCTTATATTTGCGCACACTAAAACATCCAATTAGCTGATCCTTCACCATACATTACTACTATTCCTTGGTTCCTTTTCAGTGATTGTGCAGTGTGGTGGCAATTGCATGTTGGTAGGTGGATTTGCAGATAGAATTGCTGGACTCTGTCATTTCATGGTGGCGATAATAGATATCAATTCCAGAATAGTTCCAGCTCTTTATCCATCCTTCCGAGATGTTGGAAAGCAGCATGGAAAGCCTCTCTCAGCACCAGCACAATATACAACTTTTCCATGAGTAGTTGAGAGTTTGGTAGCTCATCCCCGACTGACTCCTGGTTCCACCTTTTCTACCTAGCCCAACCACAATTTGCGCGTGCTACACAGTCCATTCCAAAAGGGGAACCGCAACACCTTTTACATACAAAGTAACTAAGAACCCTAAGTGCAGGTCAGCAATTTACATAACAGCAAATGAACATTTTAGATAAAACAGAACATTTGCATATATTGATAGTTCTAAACAAAATTATTTAAATAAGATTATTTAATTTTAAAGATAACGAAAGAGATTATATGAGGAACACAAAGGATCATTACAGAGATTATACTTCCTACTCTCTAAAAGACATCAAAGTTTTTACAAAGAAAGGAGTATACAATTTTGTGTTATAGATTCAATCAAACACATTTACAGAAGCTCAATGATGTAACATTAAATAAAACAAAAGGCAAAATAAATCAGTAGCACATAGAGCTATGGTGTTACACACAGATATTTAAATACAGAAATTGCTAAAATGTGCACAATCTAGTAACTGCATTTTAATAATTTAGGACTACTCTGAAATGTGATACTCGGCAAAACATTTTTTTTCTGGATGTAATCCTACATTTGAATTTTACACAATGGAATTTAACTTATTTATCGAACAATGCACAATGACATTGAGTACATTGTTTACCTACAAGATAGTTCAGTCCATCATAATGGACTTCCTGAGGTATCAGCTTCAGTCTTCTTGGGGTTGTAACATTTGGTGTTTCCATCTTTTGAACTGTCAATAATGCCACTGGATGAAATCTGAAGTAGGACCACCATCATTTCTTTCAACTTATTCAAATTCAGTAGAGGCCTCAACACTGATCAAAGAGATGCACTCCTCCCTTACCAAAGTTACAGTGACAAACAGTAACCAGCTGCTGAATGCTGATCATGTTTCTGTTTTTTGTAACTTCTTCACACTGTGTGTTGATTAGAATTAGAGCATCTATTGATACCAATTGTCAGCTGTCTGCTATCATTCCATCTCAGAAGAGTAATTTTTTTGTATGAAGTTTACACTGCATGAAGGAGACCCCTTGCAGTTTTGGCAAGATTTCTGAGAGTATGATGTTTTGAGCAATTCTGACTCATTGTACCAGTAACAAGTAAGTTATGCTCCAACATAGAATGCAACAGCGGGAAAGAATTAAAGTAATTATCAAGAAAAATGCAGCTTTCTGGTGCAGCCAAATTTATGCAAACTTTTATGTTGTAACCATATAGTATATGTGGGCAGAATCAAACAGCATGCGATACATGTGCCACCACAGCCAGCCTAGAGAGGTTACCTTGCAACTCGGACAGATGGCACAGTAAGTGCTGTGCTGTGTGCACAACATTCCAATATAAGCCTGCCGCAGTGGGCTTGTAGTCTCACTTATGTTTACTTGCTTATTTTATGCTTACCTATGAGACTGTATACTGATGTGTTCTATAGTTATGGGACCTTGTACAATTCTGTACTTCATTCAGTGTTATTGTGCATCTCTTCATGTGGAAGCAGAATAACACTTGGCTGGTGTTACTTTTGGTATTGTGTCTGTATGATGTTACAATATACTTAGCAACAAAAGCGGTAATCTACTCCATGTGTTTAGTTTTTTTGATTCAATATGCAGCCTACATTTCATTGGAAGAAGTTGTTCAATATCTTGTTGAACAGTGAGCTCTCACTGACCAGCAACAAGCTCTAGCTGTGGTACTAAACAATGTGGCAGCCATGTTCACTGCCATTGATGCACCCCCACTGTTTCCTCCATATGACAATTCTATGGCAGATTGGGACACACATGGAAAATTCCTTCAGCAACATTTTCAAGCTTTAGAGGTCATCGACCCCAACTTGTATACGGCTTTATTTTTTTGTCACAGATTCCTCCTTGTGTTAATTACCTTTCGTGTCAGGTAGCTCCTCCTACAGTAATGTGCCGATCTCTCTTTTGATGAAATGTGTCAGTTGTTCTCTAATCAACATTGCAAATTCATGTTATTGCTGCTTGTATCGAGTTCTACCATTGTCAGAAGCAGCCATGACAGTTGTACAGAGCTTGGGCAGCAGAACTTCATGGGCTTAACCATCATTTTCAGTTTGTTGCTGACTCAATCATTTGTAATGCTGTATACGCCTCGCTCCTGATAGGGAAGCTCACGAATGTGCTGTACAATGTGTAAATCCCTCTGTCACAGATGTTCTGAACATTACACAGTCTTTTGAAATATCTAGGACAGCAGGAAATATTGCATCTGTGTGCAGCTCTTAAACTTTGAAAAGACTCACTACATGCAGTTCACAACTGCCCAGCATATGTGTAAAGTATGTAGAAGTGCTGATAGAACAGGTTGATAGTTTTAAATTCCTGGGATAAAAACAAAAGTTTGGAAGAGCATACCACAGAACTGCAGAATTGCCTAGACACATCATTATTTGTAATGCAAATGTTATCATACACAGATGGCACAAAATAAAAAATAAAAAATTAGCATACTTTGCTTACATTCATTACATAATGTCACCGTTTGGAGTAACTCTTCAATTCAAACAGTTTTCAGACTAAAAAACTGTGTATTATATATTATTTGTGATGTGAATTTCTGAACATCCTGTAGAAGACTATTAAATGAATTCGGTATACTAACTATGCTTCTCAGTAGTTTTCCTAAATGACATTTATTTATTTATCGTGTCAAAAGTACAGAAATATCAATCAAAAATTGGACTCTTCAAGTGAATTTGGTGTAGCTCTCATAAGGTCTTGCATGGTGCAGGTGGTTGGTGATGAGGAGCATTGAAGGAAATAGCTGTTAGTCTGCTCAATGCCTGGTAAAGAACTGAGTCCACAGAGAAACCCCAAGTCCACAGATTGGTCTTGTATCTCGTTGTGTTTGATCGTAACCTATTGGGACACCTCCGTAGTGACCTCTTCTCTGAATGTCCAGGGGGAAGTTGTTCCTTCGGAGCCATCCATTCTCCCAAATACCGATATTTCTCCTGCCATCGCGAGATCCTTGCTGTATGTGGATTCTCGATGAGAGACTCAGTAGTTGTCAAGAAGCTCTTTCTTAATTTCAGCCTAGGATGTGCAAGCTGATGACCATATAGTCGATGGGCTTCCTTCATTGTGGACTTACTTTTCTCATATCTCGCAGCTACCTCACGTCTGATTTCAGGAGAAGCTATGCCAGGAAGGCAATGGAGTTTGACCACAGGAGTAGGTCTTATGCAACCCATGATAATCCTGCAAGACTCATTTAGAGCCACTTCTATGTTCCTGGCATGACTGGACTTGTACCATACCGAACATGCATATTCAGCAGTGGAATAACATAGAGCAAGCGTGCTTGAGTGCACAGTGCATGGATTAGCACTCCATGACATACCAGTCACTTTTTACACTAAGTTATTTCTGGCTGCCACTTTCTGTTTGGTGTTTAGGCAATGCTTTTTATATGTTAGCGCACAATCCAGAGTTACACCAAGATATCTGGGAGTAGGATTATGTTTGAGTACAAGGCCTCCCCAGGATATATTTACGGATCTATTTGCCTTTTTATTCTTCAGGTGGAAAGATTTTGATGGCATATCTTCTACAGTCTCAAAACAGTCAGCCTGAGTAGTGATAGTGCAGTCATCAGCATAAATAAAGCTTCGAGTTCCTTCAGGGATAGGTTGATCGTTGGTATAGATGTTGAATAATAGCGGCGAAAGCACGCTGCCTTGTGGTAGCCCATTTTTCTGAGTTCTCCATCTTCTTTTATTACCCTGAAATTCCACAAAAAATCTGCGGTTCTGGAGAAGGTTTCTAATATTTCACATGAGTGTGAAGTTACATCATAAACTTTATTCGGAAGGAGCTGATGGTTGATTGTATCATTAAGCTGTGGATAGATCAATAAAGACAGCACCTGTCATGAGCCGTTTCTCATATCCATCTTAGATATGTTGTGTTAAGTTTAATATTTGAGATGTGCAACTTTTCGCTTCTCTGAAACCTGCTTGCTGTGGTATTAGAAGAGGCTCCACCTTTCTAATCATTCTCTGAAGAATGAGCCTCTCCAGTATTTTGTAGAGGTGACAGAGTAATGAGATAGGTCTATAATTTTTGGGATCTTTCCTATCCTTTCCTGGTTTTGGTGTGGAAATTTCTCTTGCTTTTCATAATACTTGCATTCTCGAATACAGTTGTTCATAAACTCCAGTAACCAAACCATTGTAGCTGAGCAAATACTTGATTTGCTCAGCTCAAATGTCATCCAGTCCTGCTGCTTTTCCCAATTTACATTTATTCAGAGCTGAATTCAATTCTTCAAGAGAGAAAGAAGGAGATAAGATACTATTCTCTTGATCCATTTGCCTGAATAATTGTTTCCTCTCTGTATTTCTGGATTTAGTTGCTTTGCCACTAATGAGGAGTTGGTGAGGAACTTGGTCTGGTTTACTCTTAACATATGTGTTGACCTGAGTGTTATCATTACTCAGGCAATGTAATAGCCTCCAGGTCTTTTTGCTACTTTTACTTGTGTCACAGTTGACAATTTATTGTACCCATTCTTCTCTCTTAGCCTCAGATATTGAAGAGAGGACATTCTGTGCAAGGCTTGATGTGGCTTCAGTGAAAGGATCTTCTTCAAACTTCCTGTAGTATTCTTAAAGAAGAATGGCCATTTCAAGTGTTATACCCTTGATATAGTTCATTCTGCATACCCTTGGAATTGATGTTCGGGAGGAGGCGTTAACGATGCTAACAAAATTCTCATATTGATCTATACAGGCACATCAGTATATAAACCTCCAGCAACAGATTTTTCCTTCACCCCACCTGAAAATTTTATTACAGGGAAAGCTTCTATTGTGATAGGTGATTTTAACAATCATAGCCATGTTTCGGGGTACACTCAAGAGGAAAATGGTGAGGCTGTCCTTCTGTGGGATGAAACTTTCCATCTCTCCCTCCTTCATGACAGAAAACTACCTCATTCTTTCTAGAGTGGACGCTGGGAACTGGCTATAATCTGGATCTGCTTTTTCTAAGTGAAAGTATTTTTCATATCTGCACTAACTGTCTATAAGCCCATACCAAATACACAACATCGACCCATTATGTTTCAAGTTCTCCCACAAGTCAGACCTCAAGAAATCCCTTTCTGACGAAGGTACAACTTCAAAAAAGCTGATTGGCAGAAATTTTCAAAATAATTAGATGGCATTCTACATCTACATCTATATCCATACTCCGCAAGCCACCTGACGGTGCGTGCCGGAGGGTACCTTGAGTACCTCTATCGATTC
Source organism: Schistocerca nitens (assembly GCF_023898315.1). Classification (NCBI taxonomy): domain Eukaryota; kingdom Metazoa; phylum Arthropoda; class Insecta; order Orthoptera; family Acrididae; genus Schistocerca; species Schistocerca nitens. The sequence goes on from NC_064618.1 coordinate 27,444,830, forward strand.
TCCCTTCTATTCCAGTCTCTTATTGTTCGTGGAAAGAAGGATTGTCGGTATGCTTCTGTGTGGGCTCTAATCTCTCTGATTTTATCCTCATGGTCTCTTCGTGAGATATATGTAGGAGCTAGCAATATACTGCTTGAGTCTTCGGTGAAGGTACGTTCTCGAAACTTCAACAAAAGCCCATACCAAGCTACTGAGCGTCTCTCCTGCAGAGTCTTCCACTGGAGTTTATCTATCTTCTCCGTAATGCTTTCGCGATTACTAAATGATCCTGTAACGAAGTGCGCTGCTCTCTGTTGGATCTTCTCTATCTCTTCTATCAACCCTATCTGGTACGGATCCCACACTGCTGAGCAGTATTCAAGCAGTGGGCGAACAAGCGTACTGTAACCTACTTTCTTTGTTTTCGGATTGCATTTCCTTAGGATTCTTCCAATGAATCTCAGTCTGGCATCTACTTTACCAACGAACGATCAACTTTATGTGATCATTCCATTTTAAATCACTCCTAATGCATACTCCCAGATAATTTATGGAATTAACTGCTCCCAGTTGCTGACCTGCTATATTGTACCTAAATGATAAGGGATCTATCTTTCTATGTATTCGCAGCACATTACACTTGTCTACATTGAGATTCAATTGCCATTCCCTGCACCATGCGTCAATTCGCTGCAGATCCTCCTCCATTTCAGTACAATTTTCCAATGTTAGAACCTCTCGATATACCACAGCATCATTCCAATGTCATCCACAAGGTCATTTATGTATATTGTGAATAGCAACGGTCCTACGACACTCCCCTGTGACACACCTGAAATCACTCTTACTTCGGAAGACTTCTCTCCATTGAGAATGACATGCTGCGTTCTGTTATTTATTGTAAACAGTATATTCCTTTTCCCAATAAACAGCTCAGTTCACAAAATCAATACTAGAAACAAGAATGGTCAATACTAGAAACAAGAAGAAACTTAAATGCTGTACTTCCAAAACTTGTCTACTAGCACACTTTACCAACAACTTACCAGCAACAATAAAAACTCCTGTGTGCATAATTCAGATCCGCACCATAGATTTGTTGTGACAAAGCCAGGATAAAATCATAAAAAGTGTTTCGTATTAATATGTAATTTAATTAACAGTAACATCACAGTCGTCCATAGCACCTTCCATCAATGTATGCTCCAAGATGCCTGATGTGTCCATAAAACTTGGAGGTTGTGATACTCATCTGGTGCCGTCGCTTCACCATTTATGTCTATATTATCTCTGCTTTCTGTATTTGTTTCAAGCAACACCTCTACATGGTTCGTAGATGTCCCAACTGTTGCTGGGCACTGTATACCCATTGGGTCGACATGTAATAACTTTGGGTCATTTTTTCATTTAATTTTTGACACTGCCATAGCTCTACATTTGCTTGGCACTGGATTGTTTAGGCTTTTTAGACTCCTTTTGAAGTGAACTTTCCCCTGACGTAGGTTTTATATAGTTCCAAGCATATTTCAAAGTCATATTGTTGTTGTTGTGGGCTTCAGTCCTGAGACTGGTTTGATGCAGCTCTCCATGCTACTATATCCTGTGCAAGTTTCTTCATCTCCCAGTACCTACTGCAACCCACATCCTTCTGAATCTGCTTAGTGTATTCATCTCTTGGTCTCTCTCTACGATTTTTATCCTCCACACTGCCCTCCAATACTAAATTGGTCATCCCCTGATGCCTCAGAACATGTCCTACCAACCGATCCCTTCTTCTAGTCAAGTTGTCCCACAAACTCCTCTTCTCCCGAATTATATTCAATACCTCCTCATTAGTTATGTGATCTACCCATCTAATCTTCAGCATTTTTCTGTAGTACCACATTTTGAAAGCTTCTATTCTCTTCTTGTCCAAACTATTTATCATCCATGATTCACTTCCATACATGGCTACACTCCATACAAATACTTTCAGAAACGACTTCCTGACACTTAAATCAATACTCGATGTCAACAAATTTCTCTTCTTCAGAAATGCTTTCCTTGCCAGTGCCAGTCTACATTTTAAATCCTCTTTACTTCAACCATCATCAGTTATTTTGATCCCCAAATAGCAAAACTCCTTTACTACTTTAAGCGTATCATTTCCTAATCTAATTCCCTCATCATCACCCAGTTTAATTCGACTACATTCCATTATCCTCGTTTTGCTTTTGTTGATGTTCATCTTATCTAAATTCAAGACACTGTCCATTCCGTTCAGCTGCTCTTGCAGATCCTTTGCTGCCTCTGGCAGAATTACAATGACATCGGCGAACCTCAAAGTTTTTATTTCTTCTCCATGGATTTTTATTTCTACTCCGAATTTTTCTTTTGTTTCCTTTACTGCTTGCTCAATATACAGATTGAATAACATTGGGGAGAGGCTACAACTCTGTCTCACTCCCTTCCCAACCACTGCTCTACTTTCATGCACCTCAACTCTAATAACTGCCATCTGTTTTCTGTACAAATTGTAAATAGCCTTTCACTCCCTGTATTTTACCCCTGCCCCTGCCCCTGCCACAACAAAGTCATATGACATGAAATTGTTTATTATTTCGTAACTTTCAGTTTCATACTAATGTATAGTCTGACATTTTCTTTTTTTCTCCACTTTGGGCTTAGCAGTGGTCCGCATGCTTCTGACAATGACACCTCAATGTTGTTGTTGTTGTGGTCATCAGTCTATATAAATGCTAAATCATAAAAATCACCCGCATTTGCCTACACTGGTACAATGACATCACAGGCTAAACAGATACTGTATGACAAACACGTGCAGACATGATCTATCCATTGTGGGCTCAACCACTGTTTACGCATTATTAGCCTCTTAGTTATTAGCAGTTCAAGTCTGTCAGTATTTTGTCACACATGAGAGTTTGACTGATGAGTGAATAGACATATTTACACCAGCAAGTTTGAGAGGAACCTGAACAACTTACTTTTGGCCAACTCCTTCTACCGCACTGAAAAATTTCTAAACAGAACCATTTTATTGATGCATTATTATTATTATCATTATTATTATTATTACTGTATTATTTTTATCAATAACACACAAAATAAAAATCTGACATGTTCCACATCCACGAGGATCTCCTTAATGTGGGTCTGTGGAATGAAGAGTTCATCTAATTTAATCTAATAGGATGGAGAAGTATGGATAGCTACATCACATCAGTCTTCAGCCTGAAGACAACAACAAACTGAGATGTAGCTGTGAGGAAAGAGAGGTGGGTAAGGAACACAAATAGATGGAGGTTGCAAGAGGGTAAGTAATTTTCAATGTATGCTTTGGTGTGGCTGTTTTCAGACAGATGGGTGGTGAAGAAATGTTGCTATTGAAAAGAACAGGTAAATGATAGAGGTTCTCGACAAGTCCATTGTGGTTAAACCTGACTTTGGGGCCAAATATTGGGACATTTGAGAGGACCATAAATTCTGCAAGTGTCAGGCTGCTAGAAGATAGGTCAATGAAAATATTGTGAGTGTGAAGAGTGTGATTGGGACAAGGTATTTTAAGGGCATGAAGGATGTTTCTGGGTTTGTGTGAGAGAGAGTAAATCAGACAGGCTGGCTCTCAAACCTAGGTGGGAATAGTTGGTCACACGTGATGAGTGCTTTGATGTGTAGACAAATAAACTGCTTCTTTAGTTCACACATTGTTGGATTACCTTTTTTACCTTATCTCTTTGATTTTAAGAACCATCTTCCATTTTCTTTCTGCTGTATGTGTTAATTCTATCCAGCTGAAAATGTTTCTCATTGCTCGCCTTATCTTAGAACACTATGATCATCACAATAATATAACAAAATTTCTACAGACATTGTGAAAGTCAGCAACTTTTTATGTAAATTAAAAAAAACGGTTGGGAATCTTCAGTGGCACACTAAGATGCCACAATATGATCAGAGAGTACTTGATAAACACTGGTAAATATGTTAATGGATGCATGTGATAATTATGGAGAAACTAATCACACATATAACATATGTATGGATAAGTTACAATCAATGTGACCTTTAAAAAAACATAAAAAAATATGTATACCAGGAAACTCTGAAAGAATCTTAAAAGTAGTTGTAATTTGTTAGATGCTACAAAAATAGAAGTTCACAAAAGTGAATAACAATTTTACAGAATTTCACTAAAACAGTTAAAGGTTAATAGTACCTGTACTTCTTTATTATTTCTCGTTGACCCAAGTTGTAAAGTGCTGCTGATGTGCAGAACATTTCATTTTTTGATATTCCTGCCCCTGCTTGCTCAAAGTAGTATTGAAGTTCCAAAAGATCCATCCTTTTGTCACCTGCTCCCTCCTCATCATCTTCTGTCTCCATATTTTCTTCTGGAAGAGGCTGTCAGTATACAAATGTGGCTGCAGCGAAGCCAATTCTGCACAGTAGTTTCCTATCTACATGAAAACTTCTATTTTAATTACTGGCAATAGAATATTATAAGGAAACATAGAAGAAACACACAAATTTTAAAGTAGTTTCCCGCAAGCAAAAAATTATCATCATTATCCTTTCAAATAATTTAGAATTTCATCATTGCAGTGTGAAAACTTCCATTCTTCTTACATGTTGAATCTAATATTGTCTTTAGTCTTGGAGATATAGTATGTTATCTAAAGCTGTTCATCTATGGTTTCTTTTGTAGATGCACAGGACACTGGTACTGAAAATACATCATCGATCTTTCTAAAGACTACAACATCATGAGCGTACACTGTGTGCCACCTAGCATGAGGTGCAGGGCAGTGTATCATGTGAGGCAGCCACCTGTACTGATGAAAGGCCAGCTGCAGCCTGCTGTAAGCCACTTCAGTGTTTACATATTCCACCACTGCATACTGATCTCCAGGTGCCTTATGAGAGAAACTGTGTGATTCCTTGGACTGTTAGGTTTTATTCTCATGGTTTGTCTGTCATAGGTTACGGTCAATTTATGAGAATCTATTTCCATGTTTGTAATTTCAAAGTTATTTGATGTATGTGTACCAAAGATTTATGTGATCAACTTCTCATGGTTGGGTTTCACAGACATCTAAAACTTTTTAAAAGGTGCCATAGTTGCAATTGACAGTAAAAATTATTACTCTTCACTACTGCTGCTTTGGCTTAATAAAAATTATCAAGTGGTAAACTGCAAAATACTGTGCTTTAGCACATGCCAAATTCTAAAAAAATTTCTGTCAAGCACATGTCATTGTCGCATCTGAGCCAAAATGCCGAAATTGCAATAGTTAAAATGAATAATTTTTACAATCAGTGCAACTACGATGTCTTTTTTGTGTGTAAAATAATAGGATACCCACTATCTAAAGTAATAAACCAATCCTTTGAACAAGGAAGAATCCCAGAGGTGCTGAAGTATGCAGAAGTAAAACCGTTGCTCAAAAAGGGGTTAAGAGAGGATATAGGGAATTATCATCCCATCTCCCTCCTTCCAGTCCTATCAAAAATCTTTGAAAATGCTGCTGCTATGCAGATTCGAAATTTTATGGAGAAATATGATATTATTACGGAATACCAATTTGGTTTTCTGCATGGCAAAAGTACTATTAATGCAATTAACAAGTTTATCGACAATATCAGCACATCATTAGACAACAATAATAAAGTTGCAGGAATCTTTTGTGATCTTACAAAAGCCTTTGACTGTGTAAATCTTGCACTGCTCATCTATAAGCTTGACAAGTATGGGATCAAGGGTAATGTTCTAAATTGGCTTACTTCATACTTATCATATAGGAAACAAAGAGATTGTCTCATCAAATGCAAGAAATTACTATTCAAAATGGAAAAACAGTAGCCCAAGGTGTCCCTCAAGGCTCAATTCTAGGACCTATTTTGTTTTTGTTCTATGTTACTGATTTACCGAACAATATAAATGCTCCATTGATTTTATTTGCAGATGACACATCTGTATTAATTGAAAACCAGGAGCCAGAAAACATCCCTCTCTACATAACAAACAGAATGAACAAACTAGAAACATGGTTCCAACTGAATGGATTAAGACTGAACATCCCCAAAACCCACATGGTCCAATTCAGAACAAAACAGTCAAAGCCCCAAGAAATTAAAATAACTCATAAAAGTCAGGATATAGAAGAAGTGGATTCTGTGAAGTTTTTAGGGTTAAACCTAGATAAAAATTTAAACTGGAATAAACATGTTGACTACCTGTTAAACAAATTATGTAACTTTGCATTTGCTAAGCAAATATTAGCTGGGGCAACAGACATGAATACAAGGAAAATTGCATACCACAGCTAGTTTCAATCAGTTGTAAGGTATGGTATTATTTTTGGGGGCAATTCAAGCAATATATTGCGCATAATAAAGTTACAGAAAAGAATAATAAGGAACATGTGTACTGCCCATCCAAGGACATCGTGTCGCCCACTCTTTGAAAAGCAACAGTTATTAGCAGTTCCCTTCTTATACATCTATGATATTATCATCTTTCTACACAGCAATTTAAATTTATTCAAGGAAAACTGTTTCAATCACACGTATAACACGAGAAACAAAGACAATTTTATGCTTCCCACTCATCGCTTAAACCTATATGCGCAGTCTCCTCAGTATATGACAATGAAAATTCATAACAAGCTAAAAGGAAACAATGTTCCGAGTATGAACCTAGAGACACTGAAAACAATGCTATATGATATACTTGTCAAACGCTGCTACTACACTGTTGAGGAGTTCATGAAGGATGAACTGAACATTTGAGCAGGATACATTTACATATAGTCTTGTGTGTAAATGTAGCTGTCCTTCACAAAAGGGAGGAAAGAAAAATAAAAGTTTATATTTGTTGTGTTGGCAGAAGAACCAACACCGTGTTACTAATGGAGGCCAAAATGCACGCGTTTTAGCTCACACAGGCTGGCGTGCGGAGGGAAGGACTATACTGACGTGAGGTCTGGAACATGACAAGGAATTAGAATTCAGAAAGCGGACATAATTAGTTTGATACTTAACTTTAATCCATTAATGCTGAATATCGCTCTTGACAGTACATGAGTCACAATATTATCTGTTCAGAAGACATAGTAACTGAATATGACACCTTCCTAAGTAGTAGCAAATGACGTAGCTGAAGGCTATGCTAAATTGTCGTCCCTGCAAATGAGAGCGTATGTAGGCAGTGAACCATTGCTAGCAAAGTTGGCTGTACAACTGGGGCGAGTGCTAGGGAGTCTCTCTAGACTAGACCTGCTGTGTGGCGGCGCTTGGTCTGCAATCACTGATAGTGGCGACACGCGGATCCGACGTATACTAACGGACCACGGCTGATTTAAAGGCTACCACCTAGCAAGTGTGGTGTCTGGCGGTGACACCACAATATTAATGTTAAAATTCTTTGTACCAATTAGGCCTAAGTTGTGTTATCCATTTTTTTAATGTGTCTCCTGTACACTAATCATATGATTAGAAATTGTATGCTATGACACAAATAAAACACTATTCACTATTCACTACAAGGTAATAAACTTTGAGCACCATCTACAATAATGGCAATGACAGACTTGTGAGGTCAAACATTTGCATATTTGAAGATACAAAGCGTGCTGTATACTGATCAAGTCACACCCGGTGAACTTCATGGAAGACATTAAATAGTTAATGGACCTAAAACAGCAGCAGACAGCATTAGCACTGCACCTCCTGAAATCCACCATAGAATACTTCACAGTGACTTCCAACTACACCGTTTCTATCATTTCTGCCATTTGAATGGAATATCTCCCAGAAATTATTGACACTTTCTGGCAAGTCAAATCACTGACCAGCAGCAGCAGTACTCATTTTAAATCCTCATCTATATTATTAGAAGCAAAGGCCATTAACAGACCCATCCACCCTCCCATCAAAGAGAATCTGTACTCATCTATCTGACCTTTTTATAACAAAATCCATTTTATAGCTGCTAGACTGGAGTTCCTCCAGCACAAAACAACAGACACATAATCTTATGCAGCTTGTGTTATACTGTCATTTCAAGTGCATGTACAGCAAATTCTATGTTGAATCATTAACTGGAGAGGTTAAGGTCTATTTAGCACCAGGCCAAGATGAACAATAACAGGTGTAACACAAGATACACCCCTCCCTAGCAGAACTGCTCCAAAGTATCAAAGCCTTTGAGATTTACAAGCAGTACAGCAAGTTTTCTTCATAGACTTAGAAGTTTCCACACTTCCTTATCTACATTCCAGAGGTATCTTCACACACTTAGAAGGTTCCAAACTTCCTCATCTACCTTCCGGAGGTAAAGAGTTGCAGCAGAAGTGCATGAGCTCAAGTAATGCATGTACAATGTGATGTTCAGCTGCTTTATCTCTTTGTTGATTGTCCTTGGTGTTGACGTACTGCATTGGCTGTTAAATGGGGTTTGTAATATAGACACTGACTACTGTAAATGATGTGGACAGCAGATACATGGTTGTGTTTTACAGTTCTTTACTTTCACTGTTCACAACCCCCCAATATTACACAGTTATTTGGCCAGTGCACTACTGTTTAACTTTCGATAAGCCTTATTAATAGGTTGCAGGCGAACATCCACATATTGCTACAATAGTTTTCTGTTGAACATCTATGAGCAGTAAAAGCCTAACCACCTGGCTCACAGTTCTTGTAGAATAATAATGTATGTATGGGATAGACACTGTCATTGTTTTAACACATGGCCTAATTGTGCTACACTTATTTCAGGGATGCATTGTTGTTGATCTAACCAATACAGATTTTTCGACTGAAACGTGGCTGTGGACCAAAAATCTGGCCCTTATATATCATTACAATAATAGGCCCTCAAACTACACTTTGCTTGATGTTTAATTTACAGAAATCACAATTAAAACATAACTCATTAAATTAACTAAATACAACAAAAAATTGTTTTTTTTAAACTGTTTCTTCTACTACAAGGATTAAGCCAAATTATTTGTTTAAATCATGAAATTAAGATATATAGTTAGGCAAATAATACTGTTGACAAAATTGTTAATTATTCTGGAATTAATTAAGGGCTGGCTTTGCTAACATGTTTTCAAATAGAGCCAAAGAGATCCTTTAAGAATACAATTAGTTGTTCCTCCAAACGTTTATACTTATTACAGAATTTAAGTTATGAAACAATTACTGATTTCACCTTGTAATGAAAGTATTAACTAGGAATGGCTGAAATAAATAAGAAAACCAAGTACATACATAAAACTAAGCATGAAATTAGATCTGATGTTATATTCTTTAAAAACTAAGGGACAACTTTTCTCTTTTATGAAAATGCAGATTATACTCGCTTATGTTAATGGTAATTAGGCAAAACGAAAAATAGGAGTTTTAAGGAGGCAGATGGCAAAAGAAGAGGGGAAGTAAAATTATCCCAACTCGCTTTGTCACATCGTGGACATATAAGCACACCAAGAATAGGATGGCAGGATTTTAAATAGCAAAGCTCAGTATAACATCACCAGTATATCCCTGACGAAGGACATGGCCATAAGATTGAACCAATGTCTTCTGACAGATAGCAATCTACACACAAGAAAAATTTTAAGTATCACATCAAGCAACTCTATGAACAACAAATTTAGTTTGATGATATAAAGTGAGCTTTGGAAAAACTTAAAATATTACATATTCTCTGTGTTCCTACAAATTGTGCAAAAGACGAAACCATACTTACACAGTACCTGTGCTCTGTTATTTTCTAAGTGACTAATTTTAGTTTTAGGTCTTTCACAAGTGGTGCATGAATTTTGTAAAGCTAGAATTGCAAATTATACAAAGAAAATAGTATACCATGCGATACGTTAGTTTTCAGCGTGGACTGTGGATCATATTATGACCTTCTGTTATGATAGGGAATCAGCCAGTTTTACAACTATGTACACTTTCACACTGAAAAATATTGCACTACAAAGAATATGTACATGATTCTTTAATGGTTGTCCATGCCATATCAAACTATTACACAATAAGTTAGTAAAGTGTTCCATGGATAATTTTGCAAGACAGTCGTTATACATTCACAACACAAATTAATTTGTACTATGGTTACATTCTGAACATTTCTAATTTATTTAACAAAAAGAAAAAAAAGATATACAGATGTGAGTTTGTAATTCCTACCCACCACCTTTTACACAATACAATAACAGAAATTCTTCTATGGGATATGAGTTCTTAAGTTTTTACGGAGAAATTTTCTCCGCAGTCAAGTTTTACTTTGCTGTCTGTCATACATTTCATATCACTGGGTAAATGATCAAAAAATGTTTTTTGCATCATTGTGCACCGCTTTTTGTGCTAAAGACATCTTTAATACATAGTAATGAATGTCATTCTTCCTTAATGTTATTGTATTGTATTTTTTATTTATTTATCCATCTATAGACAATAAATATTATATGGATGTTATCCAAAAGTAGATGTAAATATATATGAAAGGAACATATAAAATTTTACATTAAGTAGTACAAAGAATAATACATACAAAATTGTACAAATAATAATACTTGGTCATACAAGACACAAACTTTTTCTACATGTATATTAACAGTATTATAACTGCATAGTCTGTTTGCCCTAAGGCTTTACTTTTATCTTCCCTGAACAGAAATCCCTTATATTCACTACATTAATTCAATAAACTCAATAGTTCTCCATCAGATATACAAAATTAATAGAAACTTTAGGGGATGAAAGACATTGTTTTCAGTTTTGCCTTAATATAAACATTATCAGAATTGTTTATTGGCCTAAATAGTCTTTTACTGAGTAAAAACGTTGTTCAAGTAGAAATTCTTTAAATTCTACTTTAAATCTGTTTTCATCTTCTAAGTTTCTGATGTTGGCTAGCAGTCTGTTGTAGAGTTTTGTACCAATATGAATCACATGCTTTTGTGTGTGTGTGTTCTTTTTGTTTGCTGAGTACAGAGTGCTGTGCTATTTTGGATATTGTAGTTATTTAAGTCGGCGTTTGTCTGAAAATCTGCAAGGTTGGCCCGGACATATAAAGCACATTAGTATATGTATATAATGAATTATGTAACTCATTTTCTTCTTTAACTGTAGTGGATTATTCACAACAAACTTCATGAGGGACTAAATATAGTGTGAAGCAGAAGTCCTCAAAGAGATGTCTACAAGCTGAATGTGTGTGAGCATCACATATTCTCACAGAATGTTTTTGCACAATGAAGACTTTCTTTCTTAAGGAAGAGTTACCTCAGAACATTGTTCCATGTGACATTAATGAATGAAAATATGTCACAGTTGTCAGCTTATTGATTTGTCTCTCACCAAGATTCGCAATGATTCAAGTGCAAATGTGGCTGAACTAAGTTGTTTTAGGCTTTTCAGAATGTGTTTTTTTTTTCAATTTAAATTCTCATCAATGTGGACTCCTAAGAATTTTGAAGTTACACTTGTCACTGGTGTAATACCTCTAGGTATGCAGAACTGAATATCTTGCATCTTTTTAAAATTCAGGATGAGCCCATTTGCAGAAAACCAGTCAATGATACTTTTAAGAACACTGTTTACCTCTTTTTCTATTTCTGTATGTATGCTGTATCTGCTAAAAGAACTAATTCTGCTTGTTGTATACTAGATGGAAGATTAGTTACATGTAAGATGAACAGTTGTGAACTAAAGATTGAACCTTGGGGAACCCCATAGATGATTTCTCCCGAGTCAGAACTATGTCACAGGCTATATTGCTTGAATTACTATGTACAACCTTCTTCATTCTTTTGGTTAGATATGATGTTACCCATTGTTTGGCTATACCATCAACCTCATGAAATGTTAACTTATGTAGGTGAATATTATGATTCACACAGTTAAATGCATTGGAGTGGGTGCATAAAATACCAACCAGTGCTATTTTATTATTTATTGTTTGGAAATCTGGTAACTGAATGTGTAAATGGCATTCTTATAGAGGAACCCTTCTGAAACCCAAACTGTGATTTGCTAAAAATACTATTGTTGCTAAATCGAATAAGTGAAAAGATAGACAAGAAGCTGAGTGAAGAACAGCATGTGTTTACAAAAGGAAGAAACACGATCGACCTGATATTTTCTATCCGTCAATTGATGGAAAAACATTTGGAGTATAACAAAAGGGTGATAACGGTTTGTATAGACATAGAAAAGGCATATGAATCAGTTAACAGGGAAAGACTCTGAGAAGAAATGAAGAAGATAGATATAGAAGATGGATACATTAATTTAATAAAGACAATGTACAGAGGACACAAATGTAGAATTAGAACATCATTAGGGAACAATGAATACTTCGAAATAAGACAAGACCTTAAACAAGGAAGTATTTTATCTCCTGCACTTTTTAATGTTGTGATGGAGGGAATGAATAGGGCAGTTAAAGGTATAGTAAAAGAAAAATACAAAATGATGATTTTTGCAGATATATGGTGATAAAGAGGTAGAGGTACAGTTACCTTGATGCATGGAAGGAAGTAATGGAAAGGCATGGATTAAAAATAAGTAAAGATAAGAGTGAAGTAATGGTATTTGGAAGAGACAAAGGGATCAACGGAAATATTACTTTGAATGGAGAACCCCTCAAAATGGTAGACAGTTTCACTTATTTAGAGGGTGGAATATCTAGTGATGGAAGAATAACCAACGAAAGTAATAGGACGTTACAGAATGGAGGCAATTTCTACCAAACAATAAAACACCTGATTTGGAATCAGGAAGTTTCAGAAAAAGCAAAACTCCTTATCTATAAGAATTATTACCTCCCTATTGTTATCTACGGAGGAGAAACATGGACAATGACAGAAAGGGACTGGAGCAGGCTGCAAGCAGGGGAAATGAAATTTCTCAAAGCAGTTAAGGGAAAAACAAGAATGTACAGAGTAAGGAATGTAGATAGGACCTTAAACAGGAGAGTATGAGAGAAGAAATTGAAGAAAAGAGATTAAGATGGTACGGGCATGTTAAGAGGATGCATGGGCAGAGACTCCCCAAAATTATGGAAGAACTAAAGGAGGATGGAAAAAGACCTAGAGTGCACCCAAGAACACAGTGGGAAATGGGAGTGAGAATATCTATGGAAAGGAGAGTAACAATACCAGAGAAGGAAAATTGCTACTCACCATATAGCGGAGATGCTGAGTTACAATAGGCACACCAAAAAGATTCACACAATTAAAGCTTTCAGCCATTAAGGCCTTTGTCAGCAGTAGACACACATACATGCACGCACACACATACACACACGCACACACACACATACTCACATAAATGCAACTTGCACACACATCTGCACTCTCAGAGAGCTGAAACCGCACTGCTCTGGGTGGGGGTAAGGAGAAGGCTGTGGCGGGGAGGGAGAGGGATAGTATGGTGAGGGTGACGGACAGTGAAGAGTTGCAGTTTAGATGGAGGGCAGGAGAGAAGGTTGTTATTGATTCACTTATGTCTGGTTGGAAAAAAATTGTTTCTTTGATTATCATTCTTTACAAATGTAAAACCATAGTTTATGTATATAATCATTAAGTAAACTTTGTTTAATTTATGTATTTTGGTGAAATAAAATCAAATAAAATACTTTGACTTTTTGGCTTATGCTGTACCCACTTGAACACAAGCCCCACATTTGGGGACATGTTGTATCATGCCTTGGGGGCACCTCAGAATGTTTTATACATCTGAAAAATCATAATTTAATTCAAAGAAGTGGCTAGCAAAGACATGGTGTTTTCTTTCCCCGGGAAAAAATAATTTGTAACCAAAAGAATAATGTGACCAGCAAATTGAGAAGTTGAATGTTCTGTGGAGAGACCCTTTCAAATAATCTTCTTATGAGAGAGGTATGTTAAAGTTCTTCCATAAATAATGTTTTGCTACCTTTGTGAAGGAGGTAAATAGTGAGACTGGTTTGTAAATATTAATATCTGTCTTACTATACAGGGTATCCCATTTATCTTGACCACTCTAAATAACTGTTTGTCCACATACAAATTACAAAATGTTTCAAGCAAATGTTCTTTAGCCATCAGAGGGACATCAATCAGCATGATTGCCCACATTGTAGCTTTGTTTTTTACAAAGATATGAACAACGGTATGACTTTTTTAAATGGCACCCTGTATTTTTTATTTAGTAATTCATTTCCTCTCCTAAAGACCTATTCAAAAAAGTAGAATCCACACCCATTATTCCATCAACCATCATCAGTTTAAGAGTTGTGTGAGTAGAATGTACAGCAACAAAGAGAAGGTAGAAATGCTACTCATCTATGGGGAATGTAAGTTAGCAGAACAGTAATTGCAATACTGTTTTTTATGTACGGGTACATTTAGTACAGTAGTTTAGTCCTTTTAAATACTGTTGTGCAGAGTAGGCATACAGTAATGGCTGTCCTCCCAACAAACTGCATTGACATAACGTTTCTTTTATTGTTGTTGTTGTTGAAGGTAGGCGAAATGCTACGCAGGCAGCAGAATTGTACAGAGAGCGATATACTGACAAGAACACATCTTTCCAATGGATGTTTTCTCATTTTTTTGCGACACTTCAGGAAACAGGAAGTTGCAACCCATGACAATGCAATCGTTGTAGCACTCACACAGACAAAGCTGCCAAAGTTATTGTTCTCGCTTTCGTTGCTATGAATCCACGTGTGAGCATACAACAGATTGAATACGAGATTGGCATTCCTAAAACCAGTGTACAACATATTCTTACATGTCACCGATTCCATCCTTACCCTGTACACCTACATCAAGAATTGCCTGGTAATGATTTCCAGAACTGTGTACAGTTCTGTCAGTGGGCACGTAAATACAAGGAACATGCATTCTTGGCCCAGCGACAACCCACGATGGCTTAGACAGGTGTAACACCAGCACCAGTGGAGAGTTAACATCTGCTGTGGGCTGCTTGGTACTACAATTATTGGTCCTTATTTCATCAGTGGTAGTTTAAATGGCATAGTGTATGTCAACTTCCTCAGACGAATTCTTCCTCCTTTTCTGGATGAAGTGCCGCTAAGAACCAGAATGCTTATGTGGTATCAACACGATGGAAGTCCAGCACATAATGCCTTGCATGCATGTCGTGTTCTGAACCAGAGGTATACTGCCAGATGGACTGGTTGAAGAGGAACAGTCACTTGGCCTGCTAGGTCTCTTGATTTAAATCCCCTGGACTTTTTTCTTTGGGGATGCATTAAAGACGTTGTCTATCGCAATATTCCAACAACTCCAGAGGACATGCAGTAATGTATCATGCTCGCTTGTAAGTCTCTTCAGCAGGCAGCACTGGAACCAGTAAATAATTCTTTCATTCTATGAGTGCAACAGTGCATCAGTGTCCAGGGTCACCACTCTGAGCACTGTTGAATGTTCTCCTCCTGGGCAATGGTACAGGAAGTCAAAGTCAGTTTTGTGTAATGTTTTTACTTAGTTTTCATTTGTTTTCTAACAACTCCAGCAAGTGGATGAGTTTGTGATCCCAGACTCAAAGTCAATGTTGTGTTTGAGTGAATGGTACACTGTGATACATTTTTGAATAGGTCTTTAGGAGAGGAAATGAATTGCCAAATAAAAAAGATAGGGTGCCATTTAAAAATGTCATACCTTTGTTCATATCTTTGTAAAAAAAAAAAAAAAAAAAAAAAAAAAAAAAACTACAACGAAGGAAATCATGCTGATTGATGTCCCCCTGATGGCTAAAGAACATTTGTGTGAAAAATTTTAGAATTTGCATCTGGACAAACAGTTATTTAGGGTGGTCAAGATAAATGGGACACCCTGTCTTTATTGTAAAGGCGACAGGTAATAACATATTTCATTCTGTCTGTAAATATTGCCTGTGTGACTGTGATGTATTGCAAATGTGTCTGAATACGTTGTGTATATGTGAAGAACAGAGTTTTGGTGCTTCACTTGAAATATTATCACCTCCATGTGAGTTTTTTGTTTTGAAAGAGTGAATTAAAAAGCAAAACAATTGCCGTTTCTGTAGGGAGCAATTGAACACCATGTCCAAAAGGCACAACGAAACAATATAGAGCTTTGTGGATAGAGTGCAAAAAGTTACTAGTAACACTTACCAACTGTCAGGCAGTGATTAAGCCAATAAGTATATTCTACAAGAAGCAGAGAATAGGACCTTAGATACTTTTTGTGAGGATTGCCACCCAAAGCATTGCACCATGTTAGTGCTGAATTTCCAAAGAATTTAACTGGTGCAGGGATGAGGCGCAAAGAAAGAAAAAAATTCATTTTCCACAGGGATTCATTGCTTCAGATGCAATCAACAGGGTTCAAAATGGTTCAAATGGCTCTGAGCACTATGGGACTCAACATCAGTTCCCTAGAGCTTAGAACTATTTAAACATAACTAACCTAAGGACATCACACACATCGATGCCCGAGGCAGGATTCGAACCTGTGACCGTAGCGGTCGCACAGTTCCAGACTGAAGCACCTAGAACTGCTCGGCCACACCGGCTGGCTGATCAACAGGGACACATAGCGAAAAACTGTCACCAACCACAGTGTACGAATTGTCAAAGGGTGGTCCATACATATCGTTAAGTGTAGCAATACTGGGAAATTTGCAAACAGGGATCTGTGAACAGAATGGGAGCCCCAGAACCACCGCCAGGCGTTCCCATTAAAATTCCATGCTATTAGAGCATGTGTAAAGGCAAGCTGTTGGTTACCAGGCACTATTAATGTAAAACATGTAGATTATTAGTCGACACTGGGGTTCACGTGTCGGTCATAAGTAAACAGTGCACTGAGGTCAGGAGATATGGCCCTCCAAGACAGAAGTTAAATGGTATAGGCAAAGGTGACATACCATCAGTAGGATGTACGTCACTGACCTTTCACATTCATGGTGTAAGATTTGAGGAGGTTTTGGAAGTTGTATCAAGGATACACAATGAATATCATGCTTTCCTAGGGCTAGATTTCCTGAATAAACAAAACGCCATAATCAACCTAGGGCAGCAAACAGTGGAGCTTAGTGGAACATTGTTTCGATTAGGTTACACTGCAGAACATTGTTTCAATTAGGTGGCACATCTGCCAAGGACACTCTACCACAAGATCCCTCTCTCCAGAAAGAGGAATCAACTAACTTAGAGCAGTGTCCTTTACTGTACATTCATGGGATAAAATACCATTCGGTTCAGGAAAGCTACTTTGGGCAGACATTAATGCTGCTTTACGTGTAAACTCAGTGATGTGTTGGCAGAAGAGCCAACACCGTGTTGCTAGAGGAGGCCGAAATGCACGCGTTTAAGCTCACGCAGGCTGGTGTGAGGTCTGGAACAGTTAAAGGAGTTGAGTCTAATAAATAAAGTAGGGAGCTCTTGGAATACTTAACTTTAATCCATAATTGGAGAACATCGCTCTTGATGATACATTAATTACAATCTCAATATAAACTGGTAATGGCGCCTTGCTAGGTCGTAGCAATTGACGTAGCTGAAGGCTATGCTAACTATCGTCTCGGCAAATGAGAGCGTATTTGTCATTGATCCATCTCTGGCAAAGTCTGCTGTACAACTGGGGCAAGTGCTAGGACGTCTCTCTAGACCTGCTGTGTGGCGGCGCTCAGTCTGCAATCACTGATAGTGGCGACACGCGGGTCCGACGTATACTAGCGGACCGCGGCCGATTTAAAGGCTACCACCTAGCAAGTGTGGTGTCTGGCGGTGACACCACACTCAGTATGCATAGTGGAACCATTAGAGGAAAATGATAACTTAGACACACGCCCTCTTAGAGGTTGTCAGGACCAGATCTTTAGCTTACGGCAAATAATGGAGAAGTGTTATGAGTGGAACAGGGAATTGTATCTATGGTTTATAGATCTAGAAAAGGCATATGACTGGGTTCCTAGAAGGAAGTTATTCTCTGTTCTACGAGATTATGGAGTAGGAGGCAAACTTTTGCAAGCAATTAAAGGTCTTTACATAGATAGTCAGGCAGCAGTTAGAGTTGACGGTAAATTGAGTTCATCGTTCAGAGTAGTTTCAAGGGTAAGACAAGGCTGCAACCTGTCTCCACTGTTGTTCATATTATTTATGGATCATATGTTGAAAACAATAAACTGGCTGGGTGAGATTAAGATACGTGAACACAAAATAAGCAGTCTCGCATATGCAGATGACTTAGTTGTGATGGCAGATTCGATTGAAAGTTTGCAAAGTAATATTTCAGAGCTAGATCAGAAATGTAAGGACTATGGAATGAAGATTAACATCTCCAAAACGAAAGTAATGGCAGTGGGAAAGAGGTATAAATGGATTGAGTGCCAAATAGGAGGAACAAAGTTAGAACAGGTGGATGGTTTCAGGTACTTAGGATGCATATTCTCACAGGATGGCAACATAGTGAAAGAACTGGAAGCGAGGTGTAGCAAAGCTAATGCAGTGAGGACTCTGCTACGATCTGCTCTCTTCTGCAAGAAGGAAGTCAGTACCAAGACTAAGTTATCTGTGCACCGTTCAATCTTTCGAGCAACTTTGTTGTATGGGAGCGAAAGCTGGGTGGATTCAGTTTACCTTATCAATAAGGTTGAGGTTATGGATATGAAAGTAACTAGGATGATTGCAGGTACTAGTAGACGGGAACAATGGCAGGAGGGTGTCCACAATGAGAAAATCAAAGAAAAACTGGGAATGAACTCTATAGATGTAGCAGTGAGGGCGAACAGGCTTAGATGGCGGGGGCATGTTACACGCATGGGAGAAGCAAGGTTACCCAAGAGACTCATGGGTTCAGCAGTAGAGGGTAGGAGGAGTTGGGGTAGACCAAGGAGAAGGTACCGGGATTCAGTTAAGAATGATTTTGAAGTAATAGGCTTAACATCAGAAGAGGCATCAATGTTAGCACTGAATAGGGGATCATGGAGGAATTTTATAAGGGGGTCTATGCTCCAGACTGAATGCTGAAAGCCATCATCAGTCTTAAAAGATGATGATGATGATCATCATCATGATGATGATGAGACACACACATTGTTTTGTGTGGAAGAGTATAGTTCGTCTCGCAACAGTTGATGGAGTACAGAAGATAACGGTGCACATAGATAATTTTGGGATAGATGAAAAGTGGAGTCATGATAGAGAATGTCATTAGCTAACATAAGTGCCTTAGAGGAGGATGATTTTGATTGGTCAGACGTAGACAATAGTTACAAGCCAGCCACCTACAAAACTGCACTGCGCCAGAAGATATCACACTTGTGAATAGGAAATGATGGAAGCAGTCTTGGATGAGTTTCAGGATCTGTTTAGTTCACAGGGACCACTAGCAGCAACAAACATCACACAACACAGGATTCCAACAAGATATAACACCCCAGATTATAGGAGACCATGCAGAGTTTCTCACCAGTTATAACCGTTACTTGATGAATTCATAAAGCAGCAATTAAAGGATGGTATAATAGAGCCTTCGGATTCACCACACAGTGCAAATGTTGTAATTGTGCCAAAGACATCTGCCAACGGTGCGAAATGTTATAGATTGTGTTGTGATTCCAGCATTTAAATAGAAAAACAATTTTGGACATGTAACCATTACCAAATATTGTAGATACCTTTGACCATCTCGTCAACAGTAAATACACTCCTGGAAATTGAAATAAGAACACTGTGAATTCATTGTCCCAGGAAGGGGAAACTTTATTGACAGATTCCTGGGGTCAGATACATCACATGATCACACTGACAGAACCACAGGCACATAGACACAGGCAACAGAGCATGCACAATGTCGGCACTAGTACAGTGTATATCCACCTTTCGCAGCAATGCAGGCTGCTATTCTCCCATGGAGACGATCGTAGAGATGCTGGATGTAGTCCTGTGGAACGGCTTGCCATGCCATTTCCACCTGGCGCCTCAGTTGGACCAGCGTTCGTGCTGGACGTGCAGACCGCGTGAGACGACGCTTCATCCAGTCCCAAACATCCTCAATGGGGGAAAGATCCGGAGATCTTGCTGGCCAGGGTAGTTGACTTACACCTTCAAGAGCACGTTGGGTGGCACGGGATACATGCGGACGTGCATTGTCCTGTTGGAACAGCAAGTTCCCTTGCCGGTCTAGGAATGGTAGAACGATGGGTTCGATGACGGTTTGGATGTACCGTGCACTATTCAGTGTCCCCTCGACAATCACCAGTGGTGTACGGCCAATGTAGGAGATCGCTCCCCACACCATGATGCCGGGTGTTGGCCCTGTGTGCCTCGGTCGTATGCAGTCCTGATTGTGGCGCTCACCTGCACGGCGCCAAACACGCATACGACCATCATTGGCACCAAGGCAGAAGCGACTCTCATCGCTGAAGACGACACGTCTCCATTCGTCCCTCCATTCACGCCTGTCGCGACACCACTGGAGGCGGGCTGCACGATGTTGGGGCGTGAGCGGAAGAGGGCCTAACGGTGTGCGGGACCGTAGCCCAGCTTCATGGAGACGGTTGCGAATGGTCCTCGCCAATACCCCAGGAGCAACAGTGTCCCTAATTTGCTGGGAAGTGGCGGTGCGGTCCCCTACGGCACTGCGTAGGATCCTACGGTCTTGGCATGCATCCGTGCGTCGCTGCGGTCCGGTCCCAGGTCGACGGGCACGTGCACCTTCCGCCGACCACTGGCGACAACATCGATGTACTGTGGAGACCTCACGCCCCATGTGTTGAGCAATTCGGCGGTACGTCCACCCGGCCTCCCGCATGCCCACTATACGCCCTCGCTCAAAGTCCGTCAACTGCACATACGGTTCACGTCCACGCTGTCGCGGCATGCTACCCGTGTTAAAGACTGCGATGGAGCTCCGTATGCCACGGCAAACTGGCTGACACTGACGGCGGCGGTGCACAAATGCTGCGCAGCTAGCGCCATTCGACGGCCAACACCGCGGGTCCTGGTGTGTCCGCTGTGCCGTGCGTGTGATCATTGCTTGTACAGCCCTCTCGCAGTGTCCGGAGCAAGTATGGTGGGCCTGACACACCGGTGTCAATGTGTTCTTTTTTCCATTTCCAGGAGTGTATTTCTCCATACTTGACTCAAGGAGTAGGTACCATCAAATATAAGTTGCACCAGAGGACAGACATAAAACTTCTTTCTCCACACCTTCAGGTCATTGGCAATATTTAGGATGCCTTTCAGATTAAACAATGCCCCCACAACACCCCAAAGATTGCTCAATGGTGTGTTACATGGATTAAAACCTCAAGAATGCATGATACACTTCAATGGCATAATCATATTTTCAAAAGTCATCAAAGAGCATGCAATTCACTTACAAGAAGTTTTCCAATGTCTCAGGAATTCTAAATAAACATTAAATTTGGAAAAGTGTCACTTCGCATTAATGTCTCAGGAACTCTAAATAAACATTAAATTTGGAAAAGTGTCACTTCGCATTAAAGGAAGTAACATACTAAGGCTATGTTATCAGCAAACACAGAAGCAAAACCAGTCCATGGCTAATAACCACAGTTAAAGATTTTCCCAAACTGCAATGTACCAAGGAAGTACAGCAATTTCAAGGCCTCTCAAATTATTATCAAAAGTTTGTAAAAGACTATGCAGAAGTAGCACAACCTCTCACACAGTTATTAAAAAAAAGGAACTAAATTTTACTGGATAACAGAATGTGGCACAGCATTTGAAACATCAAAGTACAAATCATTGCAAAGTCCTGTATTAATTTATCCATACCTCAGCAAAGAATTCATCCTGTCGTGTGATGCATCTGGATATTCTATCGGAGCAGTTTTGGGTCAAAACATTAACAGTGCAGAACATTCAGTAGCCTATGCATCCAGACAATTAAATACAGCAGAAAAGAACTACTCAACAATGGGAAAGGAGTTACTGAGTGTCATCTATGGCATAAAATATTTCAAGTGCTATTTGTATGGGAATGAATTAAAAATAGTCATGGACCATGCTGTTTTCAAGTGGTTACTAGAGCTAAAAGACCCATCATGTCGTTTAATGTGTTGGTCGCCATGCTGCTCTGAAATGGACTTTGAAGTCATTCATAAACCGGGGAAGAAACATTCCAACGCAGATTGTCTAAATAGAAAGGTAGCGGTATTAGAAGCAGTAAGTCATGATGCAGCAGAATGGTGAAAAGCACAGGCTTCAGACGCAGATTGCAAAATATATGTGACACAACAGCAGTTTTGTGTACAGGATGGGATCTTGTGTCGAACAATTAGACTTGGGCCAAGAATCATGGTTTCCAAACACCTCTGACAGGAAGTTATGCAAGAGGCCCATGATCACATCTTTCAGGTCATGGTGGTCAAAGAACTACTGAAAGACACATTGCTGAACATTTCTGGTAGGGGAAGCAAGAAAGCACGATGTAGCATAATATGTGCTCAATTGCATACTATGCACCCAGTGAGCTGATTATTGCCATCAACGTATACCATTACAAAATCTCCTGGAAGCATCACGCCCATTTCCAATTTCAGGAATTGACATATATGGTCCATTTAATAAAACACCGGCCATGAATAGGTACGTACTAATGATTATACATAATTTCTAAATATATTTAACTATGGTAAGTCTTCCTGATCAAAAAGCAAACACCATTGCACAGGATATGGTTAATAATTGGTTTTAAAATGTGGTGTACCAGAAGCACTAATAACTGATCAAGATAGTAACTTCATGTCTGACCTCGTAAAACAACTTTGCCGTTTGATGAAAGTATGTAAATTATGCACTACTCCATTACACCCACAGCCAATTGGATGGACAGAATGGGTCCACCGCATTATCAGGAAAATGCTAAGTTATTTTACCAATGGGGATATCCTCATTCGATACTGTGTAAATGCATACAATGCCAAAACACATGAAGAAAGTGGCATGTTGCCTTATGCACTTATTTATGGAAGGAAGGCATTGTCGCTATTCGATATTATTAAGCCCAAAGAAGGAAGGAATCGAGAAACAGTTAGGGAATTTGCTCGAATCATTGAGAACATGTGGAAAAACATACAGAAAGCAATTACTAGACCATTTGAATGGGAAGAGAAATTACGCAACGTACACACTAAGTATTCAGATTTCAAAATTGGCAAATGGATTTTCCTATCCACTCTCCATGTTGCTAAAGGAAAGATGAAAAAATTTGTGACAAATTATCAGGCTCCTTAACAAGTTGTCAAAATCACATCAACAGTTAACGTCAGGTTATAGTTACCCACAAAAACAACTATTTTTCATGTAAGCCAGCTGAAACCTTTTAAGGGAGTAACAGACGTAATGCCACTGACAGCAACAAAGGGAGTAACAGACGTAATGCCACTGACAGCAACAAATACTATTCTGACGTGTGCTGAACCACATAAACGGAAGGTCACTGATGCACCAACACAGAACATACACTTGGCTCCATAAAACCTTCATTTGCATGCAGTCAATTACGCATCCACAATACAAAGTCTACAATTTAAAAGCAAATGTAAATAAGCTTTGTGTACTAAAGATTCTACACATAATGTGCTATCAGGGAATCAGGCACAGAAAAGGGAATCATCAAAATATGCAAAGGGGAATTTTGGGTTTTAAATACCAGGAAGTACCGACATATCATTAGACACTGTGTGCTTAAATAAGAATGAGTCCTTCAGTAGAATGTATTGATAAGCATATCTAGGTCATACAAAGTGCACAATAATTTTTCTTTAGCCATAAAATCACAATTATGTAAGATGTGCTTAGGAATACTACTATCTATATTACAGGCATGTTATGTTCCCTTTAAGGCATTAAATTTCACTTAGCGACTAATTTACTGGCCAGAAACACCTACGCAACTATTGGCTCATCAAAATTTGTCTTACATAAACAACTCCCTTGACCCCTCCCATCCTGCAGTCATTAGATGTTCTTATCACAGCACAAGGCAAGATTGACGCCAATGCTATGATGCAGCATATTGTACAGTTGAAAGAGCAACATAAAATGCAAATTATTGTATTGGGCACAGGTATCTCTGCAACCTTCTTGTTCATAATTATAATTTGTACTGCTTTCCTGTGTATCAGATGGAAACTCAAGACAAACAATAACATATCACTACACAAAGTATCAGTTGAATGGCTGCAAAAATACTGAGCATATATATGTACTGCTAAATTGTATGTATAGATAATTGTTGCCTGCTACTTCAGTGTATTGTTACTGACCATCATTCTACCATGTTTCTAACATTTCTTTCAGAAATTTTCTTAATGCTGATGTATTTCAAGCTATTATGGAATGAATGTATTATACAATTTTCCTGACAGACTAAGGTTGCCACTGTGTTTTTGTTTCTTGTTTGTTAGTCATTTATAGATGGACATAAGAGAAAATTTGAGGACAAATTTTTTTGTACAGGGGAAGAATGTAGAGAGTGTAATAATTGTGTATAATAATTATGTAATAGGTTCAGCGAACATTTTTGAGACTTTGGCATGTTAAGCCAAAATATTCGGAGGCAGCAGCAGTCAAACAAAAAAGGCTGGAATGTGTGTGATATTGGTCACATTTCTGTCCAATGTGAGAAGGCCAATGATCAGCGGAGTTTGTGGAGCATCAGTCAGCTCCTCAACAGATCAACAACCAAGCAGACAAGCAATGCTTCCAAGCAGAACAACGACCAGTGCTGTTCCGCACATCAGTGGTCACTGCTCCAGGAACTGTCAGCATACTGACCTCACGTGTGTGATGTATCTGGTGATGCCGAGGAGATGACAGGGCAATGCTCGACGATGCCAGCATAGAGATATAACAATGGAAATCTGGCACATGTGTCAACATTGGTCACGTTTCTGTTCAATGTGAGAAGCATAGATCAACATCCGAAGAGTCAGTCACCATCCTAGAAACTTTGTGACATTGGCAAAAACACATGGAATAAATACCGTTCATTTAAAGAGGTCTTTAGAGTAGAAAGAAGACACGAAGAAACATTGCAT
The DNA here is from genome assembly GCF_023898315.1 of Schistocerca nitens. Taxonomy (NCBI): domain Eukaryota; kingdom Metazoa; phylum Arthropoda; class Insecta; order Orthoptera; family Acrididae; genus Schistocerca; species Schistocerca nitens. The sequence continues at coordinate 27,469,877 of NC_064618.1, forward strand.
GGATGGATGGACTGATGGTTAGTCAGTGGACGCCATACTTTGCAACAGCAACTTAGCCGCTATGCCGCTGGACAGAAGAAGATGTCTGTACCGTGCCAATTGGTAAACGCAGAAGATGCCATTCCAGATGTTACCAGAAAGAAGTTTGTGTTGTATTTATCCAGGTGGCTGGTGAGGATGAAGAGGATGTGGCTTCACAAAATGGGTCACCTGTGAACTTAAGAGACTGAAGAACTCTGCAGAAGACGCAGAACCTGAGGGTCACTGGCTCAATTCCAGGACAGAGTACTCTGCACCACACTGTAGCTGCTTGTTAATATCACAACGAGTGAATTCACAAGGAGAAGGCCATGCTGCCACCGCAGAGAGCCATGGGCACAGAACTGAGAGAAGAATACACTGTCGGTGCACCGCCGCAATACGAGCCATCACTGAACCAGCTATCACTGGAATCTGCACACTACAATTCCGCCACTCTGGAGCTGCGAGGAATTGAGAAAGTTAAAAGACAATGTATTAGTTTGTTTGTTTAGGGTCTTATGTCTGAATAAATGACTGTTAGTGGAACTACCAATGTTTCACTCACACCTCACCCACTGAACCAAGGAAAGAGCTCAGTCTACTGCCCACAAAGTGTTACTTCCTTCCCGCCATCCCTGACCTTTGCTCCCTCTGCCACTGTCGCTCAATATCCAGAGTCAGTAAACCATGACTCGGTACAGTGGGAAGTATCTTGGGGAGGATGTTCCTCATTTCAGGCCATGATGATAGGTAATCAAAACCCTGGTGAATAATGTGGTCCAGTTGTTCCAGTCTGGGGTGGTAATGTAACTGGTTCTTGGGGGTGATCAGAGGATTGGGGGTGGTAGGGAAAATGGCATGGGAGATCTTTCTGTGGACTAGTCTGGGAGACAGTACCAGTCTGTGCAGGCCTTGGTGAGACACTCAGCATACTGAGCAAAAAGAGTTCTTGTCACTGCAGATATGTATGGGAGTGATTTTTTGGTGTGAAAGGGATGACAGCTGTCAAAATGCAGGTACTGTTGGTGGTTAGAGGGTTTAATGTGGACAGAGCCTGGAGCCATCAGAGAGGAGGGGGTTAACATGTAGGAATGTGGCATGCTGGGTTGGGGAGGATCACATCATTTCAGATATACAGAGGACTTTTTTTTTTTTTAATTACTTTCCTTAATTTCATGTAATACACAATCAGTCCTACTTCTCTGTCTCTCCTCACTATTTCAAAATATTTCCTTTTCCTTGCAATGTTCTTAAAAATTAATGTCAATGATGTTTACTTTAAATAGTTCAGTTACCTTGTAGAATAGGTGTCCAATAAGCAAATCATAACTCTTAACTTTAAAGACACCATAATGCAAAGACCAAGCAAAAAATAAATAAATAAAAAATAAAACAAAAATTTTTTACGGATGTTATTTTGTAGGAGTTTTTGGTTTTTGTCAGTCAGTGTTTCCATATACTGAAGCTCAGTTTGCCTCTAGTGCTGTGATGGTGTACATTCTCTCTGGTGTCAAATTCACTATGGAACACTAAGCTTCTCAATGCCTGACAGATTCCAAACCTGAAACCTCCTTCCTAGTCGCCATGACCAGCTATATTTTCATGTGCAATTACTTGTCCTTTGGCGACATCATCTACAAACAAATCCAGGGTGCAACTATGGGCACTCACATGGCAATCTATTCATGAGCCATCTATAGGATTGTTAGTAAACACCCAGAATTCCAAACCCCTCACATGGTTCAGATTCACTGATGACATCATCTTGATCTTGATTGAGGACACCCTATCTACATTCCTCCAGAACCTCAACACCTCTCCCCCAATTGCTTCAACTGTTCCTACTCAACCCAACAATCCACCTTCCTCGATATTGACCCCCACCTAAAAGATGGCTGCATCAGTACTTCCATCAATATCAAACCTACCATTCACCAGCAATACCTCCACTTTCACAGCTGCCACCCATTCCATAGCAAGAAGACCCTTCCACACAGCCTATCCACCTGTGACTGTCACATCTGTAGTGGTCCCTTTCAAAATACACAGAGGGTCTCACTGAGGACTTCACAGACTGTAATTACCCTCCCAACATTGTACAAAAACAGATCTCAAGTGCCTTATCTTTCATAATGGACCACCTCCCACAGTTCCACCGTCCAGTGAAACTTGCTGAACTAGCACTCCTGGAAGAAAGGTTATTGCAGAGACATGGCTTTGCCACAGCCTAATGGATGATTCCAGAATGAAATTTTAACTCTGCAGTGGAGTTTGCACTGATATGAAACTTCCTGGTGGATTAAAACTGTGTGCTGGACCAAGACTCAAACTTGAGACCTTTGCATTTCGCAGGAGAGCTGATGTGAAGTTTGGAAGGTAGGAGATGAGGTACTGGTGAAAGTAAAGCTGTGAGGACGGGTCGTGAGTTGTGCTTGGGTAGCTTGTGGTAGAGCACTTGCCCATGAAAGGCAAAGGTCGTGAGTTCAAGTCTCAGGTCTCAGTCTGGCTCACAGTTTTAATCTGCTAGGAAGTTTCATGTCCTTCACAATCTTCTCAACAGAGTTTTTGTTTGTATTCAAAGCTGCAGCATTACAGTTGATCGTTTTGGTAATGGAGAGCAGTGGGCCACCATCATGTTTTTCATTCTCAAAGCAGGCACATAACACACAAACCATTCTTTTTTATTGCATCCATATGGCAATTCACTAGCCATGAGACTGCTATTGAACTGTTCCACTTATAACTATCAAAGATCTCCCATTGAAATTGTTCAGTATATACAACAAATAACAGAAACAATGCACACCATAAGCAACAAATAACAGTTACAATGAATGACAGTGCCAACAGATAACAGTAACAATGAATAACAGGAACTATGAATAACAGTAAAAATGAATAACAATAACAAAAGTAAAACAATAACTCCTACATCTGTAAAAATGAACACACAGCAAGTCACAGGGTGCAACTATCACACAGGTCAGCAATGTGGCTGCAGTTAAAGCCCACTGCAAGCAGGAAATGTGACAGTTTGGGGTAAAGGTTTGGCAACTTTAGGGATTTGCTGCAGGTAGAGTGGCACTGGCTCGAAGTGGCCCAGGCCTGTAACATAAGGCTTCCCTCCTACCACTTCTGCCGCCCTTGCTGTCAATCCTAAAGTAATATTGGACAGTCATCCTATTTATTTCACTTTAAAATAATGATGAATATGTGAGGACATAATTTTGAAGACATATGTATATCAGAAACACTTTAACTTTCCATTATTTAATTCGCAGGAGTCATAGAAAATGTCATGTAAACTTGTCAACTCATGAAATTTAAGTTGTGCAACACTTCAATTTATTATTCATTAGTTAAATATTTAACTTTTGACTATATAAACGTAACTGGATCACACACACACACACACACACCAGTGGCAGATACATATGGGGGACGCGCGATCCGCCCTTGCGGGGCCACCTGCGCCTGTCTGCCCGCACGCTATTCGTTCATTTCTTTTGTCAGGTGACTCGAATGAATCGAGTTATCGAATAGTTGTACTTTCCTATGTAGCACACATGTCCGTGTCATCATATTTTACACGTTTCTGTCTGGCACACAGATAGCTAACACATACCTACGAGAAAAGTCACGGTCATTCTAATGATCTTGATACGTTATTCTGTCTAGCATTTGTTCAAGAAAAGTCGCGAATATTCTACTGTTTTCTTGTACAGAGAACCTTTGACACATAGTGTTATAAATACTGACTATTTGCTGAATAGTAAGCTAGTTGACAATCAGAAGCAGAAATATAAGGACTGAAGAATGAATAAGTAAACAGTCCTAGTTGTAGCAAGTGCAAGTGTGAAGATTAGTGTGAAGATTAGAGTGAGAGTGATCAGTTGATTGTGAAGTATTAATAATAGTAATTCATAGTAATTTCTCAGTAAAAATATTGTTACGGGACTCATAACAATATTTTTACTAACAACGTAACAATAGTTTCCCATACCTAACTCGTAGTACGAGATAGGTACGGGATACTATTGACATGTATATCTCCAATAATAGTGACTTTAGAGAAGATTACTAAAAATGCATTGTTACTATATAGGCCATGTATTGAACACACTAGAAAGGAATGGTAAAAGTAAAAGTAGCTCAAGATATCTTCAGCACCACCTCCTTGAGGTTTTTCTGTATCTACCACTGACACGGACACACACACACACACACACACACACACACACACACACACACACACACACACACATGATTCACGGTCTTTGGCTGCCGACAGACTTGGCTGCCAGAGACAGTGGGCATGTGTGTGAGTTGCACTTGCGTGAATATATATTTTTTGTCTAATTGAGAAGAAGTCTTTCTGGCCGAAAGCTTGCTTATTTAGCAGTCTTTTTGCTGTGCCTGTCTGCAGTTCAGCATTTCCATTACACAGTGAGTAGCAATCTATTCCTTTCATAATATTCCATCATTCCATCCTGAATTTTCCATTGTTCTAAATAACACTAGCGGTTTATGGAGCATTCTGACACCCAGTAACAAATTATGTGTAGTAGTAAAAAGTGCACAAGAAAGTCAGTTCAGTTAGTGCAGTTCCATTCCTTACTTCTTAGTAGGCAGTTCAGCTCCTTGCTTCTTTGTAAGCAGTTGTTCTGTCTGGCTACATATTTTTCCAGCTGATTGCAAAAACTTTTGCACTATCAGCACTTGTGATTTACTATTACTGTAAATAACTAACATATAATATTAGTTTTCCCTTTTAAATGCAATATGTATTGTCTGTATTTATCATAAATTAAAGCTATTGTCAATTTAGTAGCTATGAAGTTTTTCATTGTTATGTATACCTCCTTTTTGGTTTCAGTTCTGAAAGATTACTTGTAATACTTACAGCATAACAGACACATAAATTAAATTAAAAGAGACTCAGCAATCTTTGTTTAAAGTTATTTGTTTATTGTCTTGTAAAACACAGCACCAGGAATAATACAGCCACACTGTGTATGCTGTTCTCCGGCACGGGATGAGCTAGTTGACATTTGTAAGCAGCTGGAAATCGCCCTGATTATCATCAAAGCTGCTCTGAATCAATGTGGTGGGAGGGCTACCAAGAGTTGTGTAAAAGGACTACCAAAAAAAGTATTATCCTCTCCAGTGGATACAGCCTGTTCTGCAAAAAATACAGAATCTGTTACTATTCATCCACTTGACTGAGTGGTGTGTCAGTGGCAAGTCTAGACATCCTGTACAAGAGCGACAGAGACCAGAGGTGCTGTCTTCCACTGTTCGAAACCAAAACTGAGCCCTTCACCTGTTTGGAAATGTGGTGTCCCATGTAATGGGGAGGCAAACACAAAATAGTGGGGGACTACTAATCACAAGCAGTTAGAACATGTGTGAAGAATGGCTCCCATGAGGGAAATGGAAGCAAGGTGTGGTAGGCAACACCACGTGCACTCAGAGTGTTTGCCTGGTGGCCTCATTCAATATGTTGCAGAGACTATTCCGGCAGCCACTGAGGGAACAGGGTGCAGCCAAATGCACATTGAGACACACACTGGAACAAATGATGCCTGTTGTCTAGGCTCCAAGCCATACTTGGATCATTCCAAAGTCTGACAGAGAAGGTCGAGAATACCAGAGAAGGTTGATAAAACCAGTCTTGCTCATGGAGTTTCAACAAAGTTCACAATCTTCAACATTGACCCCAGAACATAACTGCTCCATTGGGTTGAGAGTTGTAGGGTCCCCACAAACAGGTCAGGTATGCATTACACATCAGAGGCAGCTACCCAGGTAGCTGACTGAGTGTGTGGTGCATGCAGGAATTTTTTACCTTAGGTGACTCTCCATCCAGTCCAGATAATGACAGCTGTAAGACAGCCATAAGCGTCAGTGTAAGATCCACAGATATGCCCCCTCCCCCAAGTAAAAGTATTAAAATCCAAATGGTTATGTGCCAAAGCATTTACAACAAAATTCCAGAGTTTGAAGCGGTCCTAAAAAACACTGAAGTTCACATAATACTGGGCACTGGAAATTGGTTAAAACCAAAAGTTGACAGTAATGAGATTCTTGAAGAACATTTAAGCATATACCGAAAGGATGGACTAATAGGAAATGGAGGTAATGCATGTGTCACAGTGGACAAGAAACTCAAATTCACCAAGATACAAACTGAAGCTGCATGAGAGACTGTTTGGGCAAGACTCAAGTATCAAAGGTGGGCATAAAAATTATAATTGGATTACAATAGTGGTGGATGTAACAAGACATCCTTTGAAAAATTACTAATGCCTTCACTAAATATTATGTAGAACAGTTTGGAGCCCTATGTATGATGGAAATATATTAGATCTACTGGCCAAAATTAGCCCTGATGTCTTTGAGGATTTTCACATCAAAACTGGTATTAGTGAGTATGAGGCAGTTACAGCAACAATGAATAGCACAGTACAAAGGGCAACTAAAACAACTAGAAAGATCTATACATTCAGTAAGCTACACAAAGAAGCAATAGAGTCACATTCCAATGAGGAACTTGAAACTCTTAGCTCAGGACTTGAGCATGTAGGGGAACTATGGCTCAATTTAAAAGAGTAGTTGGCTGTGTGCTGGATGTATATGTGCCCAGTAGAATAGTTTATGAGGGATGGGACCCTCCATGGTATACAGGCACTGTAAAGAAACTTCTAAAGAAACAGAGGCTATTGCATAATGCACATAAAACAAAGTGTGGGATTACAGATAGAGAGATGCAGAATGAAATACATTTGGCTGTCGAGGGAGCATTGTGTGAAGCCTTCAGTGACTACCATAGTGGAATACTGTCGAATATTCTTTCACAAAACCAATTAAATTCTGGTCATGTGAATAGACTGTTAGTGATACCGAACTTAGTGTCCAGACATTCATTCAAAGCAAAACAAAGGCAGGATCCTTCACTCTGTTTTCAAATGTCCATAAGGAAAGCTCAGGAATGCTGACCCTGTTTAACTGTCGTATCACTGAAAAGATGAGTGAAATAGATATTACTGTCATTAACACTGGGGACTAAAACTGAACGAAGTTCAATGGCCAGATGAAATCCCTATCTGATTCCATACCCAGTTTGCAGCTGAGTTAGCCTCTCTGTTAACTAGAATATATTGTAGATCCCTTGAACAAAAAAATGTGACCAGTTGCTGGGAGAATGCAAAGGCCACATCTGTACATAAGAGGGGTAGCAGAAATGATCCAATGAACTACCATCCAATATTCTGACATCCATTTGTTGAAGAATCTTAGGACATGTTCTGAACTCCAAAATATCAAAAAGAATGACATCTTTCATGCCAAAAAGCACAGATTTCAAAAGCATAGATCATGTGAAACCCAATTCACATTTTTCTCACATGACACAAAAAGCAATGGATCAAGGCAGTCAGGTAAGTGCAATATTTCTCGATTTCTGAAAAGCATTTGGCTCAGTACCACATCTACACTTATTATCAAAAATATGATCATATGAGGTGTCAGATGAAATATGTGACTCAAGTGAGGATTTCTTGGTATGGAAGAGCAGCATTTTATCTTGGATGGACAGTCGTAGACAGATATGGAAGTAACTTCAGGTGTATCAGAGGGAAGCATGCAGGGTGCCTTGCTGTTCATGTTGCATATTAATGATCTAGCAAACAATATTAACAGTAATCTCAGACTTTTTGCAGATGATGACGTTATCTATAATGAAGAGCTGTCGAAAGAAACTGCATAAATATTCAGTCAGATCTTGATAAGACTTCAAAGTGGTGTAGAGGTTGGCAATTTGTTTTAAATGTTCAAAAATGTAAAGTTGTGTACCTCACAAAACGAAAACACATGGTATCCTATGAACATATTAGTGAGTCACAGCAGGAATCTGTAAACTCATACAAATACTTGGGTGTAATACTTAGTATGGATATAGCAGATTTCAGTTTATTGATAGCATACTTAGGAAATGCAATCAAGCTACCTAGGAGATTGGTTACATATCACTCATGCAACACACCTAGAATTTTGCTCAAGTGTGCAGAACTCATACCAAATAGGACTGGCAGGTGACACTGAACGTGGACAGAGAAGTGCGGCACAAATGGTCATGGCTTTGTTTGAGTTGTGGGAGAGAGTCAGTGAGATGTTCAAAGAAGTGAACTCGTAGACTCTTGAAGACATATGGTAAGTATCCCAAGAGAGTTTGCTAACAAAGTTTCAAGAACCAGCTTTAAATAATGACTCTAAAAATATACTACAATCCTCAACTTATTGCTCACACAGGGATCATGAGGATAAGATTACAATGGTTACAGTACGCACTTCTTTCCGTGCACCATATATTAATGGAACAGGAAAAAGTCAAGCACTACACATAGATTCATAGAGTGTAGATGTAGATGAAGTGAGCCTTCAGTATTGCTCATTTAAAACAGTAAAGTTTCTATGAATGTGATCGTCAGTTATCTTGCAAGAAGTGGCTTTTTAATGAAAACTAATTTTGTGCTGTTATACAAAAAAGGCTCAACCACGGCATGGAGAGAAATAGATCTCAATTATTGAACAACAAAATGTTTTCATTCATGTTATTATTAAACCCGGCACCACCGGAAAACACCATCATTTCTGAAGAGAACATTAATTTGCATGTTTATTTTTAAATGTGAAGATGGTAATGCTTAACAGAGATGAGAATGTTTGACCCTGAAGTGACTTACATTGATGACTCTTGGTCCAAGGTATCATGCTGTGTCCTCCATACCACGAAATCCTCAATCCAGTTACAATTTTTTTTGGTAACCTGTATTATCAAACTTCTAATAAGCAAAGGTGTGGTATTAAGTCAAATGTCGTAACTGTCCTACACATATAATTAAACAGAGATTGTGCACAAAACAACCATCAATCTGTGGCAAGCTCAAGTAGTGCGCAGTCATTGTGTAAAGTTCCGTGTCAGCCAGAATTTTTTCACATCAGCTAATGACACAAAATTATCGGGTAACTTTGACACAGTCAGTTAAAATTCCACGTCACAAGTGTATGCTGAGATGTAACTGAAGTACATGTATACATTCACTTAAGTGGAACTCCTAGATATGTGAGATGCCAAGGGTGCATGGAAAATACAGGACGTGCTTGGATCAAGAATCAGTCGGAATTATAGTTGTAAGTTGTTGTAGTTGTGCTGGGGAAGTCCCTGAGCTTCAAGCGCTAATAGAAAGCACAGAAGCTGATATCGTTATAGGTACAGAAAGCTGGCTAAAGCCTGAAATAAGTTCTGCAGAAATTTTTACGAAGGCTCAGACTGTGTTCAGGAAAGATGGATTAGGCAGAATTGGTGGTGGAGTGTTTGTGTCTGTCAGTAGTGGTTTATCTTGTAGTGAAGTCGAATTGGTATGGGTGGAGGTTATACTTAACAGCCGAACTAAGTTAATAATTGGCTCCTTCTATCGACCCCCAGACTCTGTTGATATAGTTGCTGAACAGTTGAGAGAAAATTTGAGTCTCGTAACAAATAAATACCCCACTCATATGGTTATAGTTGGTGAGGACTTCAACGTTCCCTCGATATGTTGGCAAAAATACTTGTTCAAAACCGGTGGTAGGCAGAAAACATCTTCCGAGATTGTCCTAAATGCTTTCTCCGAAAATTATTTCGAGCAGTTAGTCCACAAACCCACGCGAATTGTAAATGGTTGCGAAAACACACTTGACCTCTTAGCCAAAAACAATCCAGAGCTAATAGAGAGCATCATGACTCATACAGGGATTAGTGATCACAAGGTCGTTGTAGCTAGGCTCAATACCGTTTCTTCCAAATCCACCAGAAACAAACGCAAAATAATTTTATTTAAAAAAGCGGATAAAGTGTCACTAGAAGCCTTCCTAACAGACAATCTCCATCCCTTCCGAACTGACTATGCAAATGTAGACGAGATGTGGCTCAAATTCAAAGATATAGTAGCAACAGCAATTGAGAGATTCATACCTCATAAATTGGTAAGAGATGGAACTGATCCCCATGGTACACAAAACAGGTCCGAACGCTGTTGCAGAGGCAATGGAAAAAGCATGCGGAGTTCAGAAGAACGCGAAATCCCGAAGATTGGCTAAAATTTACAGACGCGCGAAATTTGGCACGGACTTCAATGCAAGATGCCTTTAATAGGTTCCACAATGAAACATTGTCTCGAAATTTGGTAGAAAATCCGAAGAAATTCTGGTCTTATGTAAAGTACACAAGCGGCAAGACGCAGTCAATATCTTCGCTGCGCAGTGCCGATGGCACTGTTACCGATGACTGTGCCCCTAAAGCAGAGTTATTGAACGCAGTTTTCCGAAATTCCTTCACCAGGGAAGATGAATGGAATATTCCAGAATTTGAAACATGAACAGCCGCTAGCATGAGTTTCTTAGAAGTAGATACCTTAGGGGTTGCGAAGCAACTCAAATCGCTTGATACGGGCATGTCTTCAGGTCCAGATTGTATACCGATTAGGTTCCTTTCAGATTACGCTGATACAATAGCTTCCTACTTAGCAATCATATCCAACCGCTCGCTCACCGATAGATCTGTACCTACAGATTGGAAAATTGCGCAGGTCGCACCAGTGTTTAAGAAGGGTAGTAGGAGTAATCCATCGAACTACAGACCTATATCATTGACGTCGGTTTGCAGTAGGGTTTTGGAGCATATACTGTATTCAAACATTATGAATCACCTCGAAGGGAATGATCTATTGATACGTAATCAGCATGGTTTCAGAAAACATCGTTCTTGTGCAACGCAGCTAGCTCTTTATTCGCATGAATTAATGGCCGCTATCGACAGGGGATCTCAAGTTGGTTCCATATTTCTAGATTTCCGGAAAGCTTTTGACACAGTTCCTCACAAGCTGCGGGCCTACGGGGTATCGTCTCAGTTGTGCGACTGGATTCGTGCTTTCCTGTCAGGAAGGTCGCAGTTCGTAGTAATAGACGGCAAATCATCGAGTAAAACTGAAGTGATATCAGGTGTTCCCCAGGGAAGCATCCTGGGACCTCTGCTATTCCTGATCTATATAAATGACCTGGGTGACAATCTGAGCAGATCTCTTAGGTTGTTCGCAGATGATGCTGTAATTTACCGTCTAGTAAGGTCATCCGAAGACCAGTATCAGTTGCAAAGCGATTTAGAAAAGATTGCTGTATGGTGTGGCAGGTGGCAGTTGATGCTAAATAACGAAAAGTGTGAGGTGATCCACATGAGTTCCAAAAGAAATCCGTTGGAATTCGATTACTCGATAAATAGTACAATTCTCAAGGCTGTCAATTCAACTAAGTACCTGGGTGTTAAAATTACGAACAACTTCAGTTGGAGAGACCACATAGATAATATTGTGGGGAAGGCGATCCAAAGGTTGCATTTCACTGGAAGATGCAAAAAGTCCACTAAAGAGAAAGCTTACTTTACACTCGTTCATCCTCTGTTAGAATATTGCTGCGCGGTGTGGGATCCTTACCAAGTGGGATTGACGGCGGACATCGAAAGGGTGCAAAAAAGGGGAGCTCGTTTTGTATTATCATGTAATAGGGGAGAGAGTGTGGCAGATATGATAAACGAGTTGGGATGGAAGTCATTAAAGCAAAGAAGTTTTTCATCGAGGCGAATTCTATTTACGAAATTTCAGTCACCAACTTTCTCTTCCGAATGCGAAAATATTTTGTTGAGCCCAACCTACATAGGTATCAACGATCATCAAAATAAAATAAGAGAAATCAGAGCTCGAACAGAAAGGTTTAGGTGTTTGTTTTTCCCACGCGCTGTTCGGGAGTGGAATGGCAGAGAGATATTATGATTGTGGTTCGATGAACCCTCTGCCAAGCACTTAAATGTGAATTGCAGAGTAATCATGTAGATGTAGATGTAGAACTGGAGAACATTATGATTTCAGAAAGACAGTATATACAGTTAATGCCCAATGTGCTATTGCCCCATTTTCTACACATTGTGAGACAATACCAAGCACAAATGTTTAATAAGCAATGGATTGACTGAGGATGTTCAGGAATGCTGCCCCCTCATATGCCTGACCTCAATCCCTTAGATTTCAGCTATGGGCATTGGTGTATTATGTACCCATCAACAACATCCACATATTGCAGGAGCCTGTGTTCCATGGATGTGATCAAAACTGAGGAAGCCGTGTGTGTCTGCAAGAGTTCTTGATTCTTTGAGAAGTGCTGTAGAACATAGAAGAATGAGTGGTATTCACACAAACTACATTCTGTAATGTCGACAGAAAGACCACGACATAGGACAGTGGTCCATATATTAACAAGCTCTTATTTCTGAAGATCTGTTTACAGCACTTTTTTTAAAACACGCAGTACATTGGATTGTTCACGTACAAGTCACCTCATCAGTTAGGAGGTACTGGGAATTTTTACTGGTAAATTTAAAAAAATTTTCTTGCTTAAGTTTTCACTCTCAGAACCCACATACCAATTTTTGAGGCCTATGCACTGAGTAGAATTGATGCCTCAGCATAAACAGCATAAAGTTGTTTGTTTTGATATAAAACACTGACAGACAAAGTTCCCCATGCTGCTTCTGAGCAACCAATGAGATGTGTCGGAGATGATTCACATGCCAGCTGCAGGACGCAACACTCTTTCAGGCTCTGGTTCTCAGATTGACGCATCTTTCAGTCTCTACTTCCTCCCGAGTTTTCTCAGACTCAGTTCTGGCACTAAAAGACACCTGTCATGACCACCCTCACTGCCAGGTGGTCTGTTCTACAATCCCAGGGTGAGCCCAATCGTACTTAACACAATGCAACAGATTAAGAATATTGACTTGTACGTCTCCTGCATTATTTAAAACACCCTCTTTGGATGCCCACTTTCCTTGAAAATCTTCATTGCAGCACTCTGCACCTGTACAATCACATGAGTGAGACCCATAGTGTGAGGATGCATATCTTCAGGACACAGAGAGCATAACAAGCATATTAAAAAGTTTATGTGTGTGTAGAAGTTTATTCTGTAAGATCAGCATTTTAGGATGTGACCACCCTACCTTCAGCTCCTTCTAGTTTCCCATGCACAATTATTTGTTCCCTTCACCCAGTTTATCATCAAATTATTAATTTAAACTATCATACGTCCTCTACTAATCCCATGAAACATTCTATATATTTGCACCAGCAGCCAACATCTCACCTACAAACCAGAAACCAGTGTGTGTGACCTCTTAGACCTCCTTTTGCCTCTGCTATTGCAACCTCCCCCCCTTTTCCTCCTTTATAAAGTTGGCCGAAAAGGCCTAGTGCCAGCTGCAGTATACATTGCTAAAACTCTCTTTAAAATTAGTTTCTTCTGCTGAATCATCAACACTTTTGGAAGGTCTCACTTTCAGCCCTACTATTAAATGTAATGATGCACTATTCCATGTCTTTACTTACAAACTATCTGGAACTGTCATTTAAGAGTTCAACAGAAAGACCTTCATAACTTTAAATCTAATATGAAACTATTTATATAAATCTAATATCATGTTTTTTTAATGCTTGCAACTTGATCCACTACCATTTTAAAACAATATTACTTCTAGCATAGGTTCACTCCCTACCTTCAGATTCATGCAATATGGTCCCAGCTTATTCACTGCCATAAGATATTTTATATGGCCTTAAGACTGACAATTCATATTTATCCTCTGGGCAAAAGATGGAACCACTACTCTTAACTTGAATAATAGCATTATAAAAATGAGGGGCAATGTCATCTCATCAACACATACACTTTCATCATCTACCACAATAGTTCATGGAACGAAGGAAAACAGGGGAAAACATTCATGTAGTCACAAATGTATAGAAGACAATAGAATACAATCTTTATTTGCCTTTCAGAATGTTTTCCATACAATTGGCATCGTCAGTGTGTTCAATACATTTTCTTTAAATTACAATAATTATTATTGTACATAATTGTGCCTATGCAGGGCAAGCAGATATACATGCTAAAGTAATATTGATAATACAACAATTATTCATCCACAATAGTAATAATAATAATAATAATAATAAGAAGAAGAAGAATAAGAATAATAATAATAATACATCATAACAATTAAATATACAATAGTATCAAGATATAATTATGGTACATCTTACGTGTTCATGTAAAAGTCTTTGTTGGTACATTACTGTCACAAACTTTTTTTTTTTAACTCATCAAGTGAGTAATATGGCGTAAATTTGAGCCCAACGTCTATTGTTTGCTTAAAGTTATTCATCAGTAGTTCGATCACAGCCTTTGACAGTTTGTTATAAAATTTCAAGCTAAAGTGTTTATGGCTCTCTTGTGTTAATGTCAGCCTGGTGTATGGTAGGTCTATTTTACTGTTATTTCAAGTATTATGAACATGCACTTCAGATCTTAAATTAAAGTTCTTTACATTCTCTTTAGCATATATCAAACAATTATAAATGTATATACTAGGTAGTGTCGTTATCTTTAGTTCTTTAAAATGATTTTTGCAACTTTGTCTTGGTGCTAGTCCTAAAATGCACCTAACTGCTTTCTTCTGCCACTTGAAGATGGTACTTGAACCCACTGAGTTACCCCAAAGAAGTACCTCATATTGCAGTTGTGAATGGAAAAAAGTAAAGTATGTGGAGATTAGCAGATTTTAATGTGTCTCAGCTTGTGTAATAGAAAGAGAGTTTGAGCAAGTTTCCCACATAGATAATTTGTCTGTCTGTCCCTGTAAGTTTTTGATCTATATGTAGACCTAGTAACTTGACATTTTTTGTGTTCTGTTCAACTGGTTTCAGGGTGAAGTAAATTTCTTCAGTTTTCAATTTGTTTATTGGTTAAAGGTTGGCTCTGCACCAGTCACTGCTCATTTCAGTTACTACTTTGTTGTATTCTATGACATCTTGCAGATTTTTTTCCATCTGTTATTAGTGTCATATCATCAGCATATAGCATTGTATTGTATTGTATTGTATTGCATTGTATTTTTTATTGGTCCTGTTGTCTACATAGCAGCTTATGCATAAGACATTGGACAAGTCAAAGTTATAAATATACAGACTGAAAGTCATTACAAGGCATACATATTTAAGGTTACAATAATACACTTTACACGTAAGTATTTATATAACACATTTCATAAATTTAAATATTCTTCAATGGAGTAAAAGAAGTGATGCTGTAAATATGACTTTAGAGATTTTCCAAATGTATTGACCTCAGTCATAGCTTTTATGCTTTCAGGAAGTTTGTTATAAAGCTTAACTCCCATGTGAAAAGTACCTTTTTGGCACAGTGCTGTGCTGATTTGAGTCATATATAAGTTTCTGTTTTGTCTGGTAAAGTGCTCATGTATTTCACAGTTTTTTTGCAGTCTCCGGTCCTTGCCTATTACATTTAATTTAAAGAACAAAAGGGTTTCCATAATGTATACACATGGTAATGGAGGAATACCAGATTTCTTAAACAGGGGTTTAGAAGAGTCTCTAGGCTTGCACCCAAACAAGGTTCTAATGGCCCTTTTTTGTAGTTTAAAAGTGCTATTAGCTGTTTTAGAGTTTCCCCAGCAGGCGACCACATATCTAAGATGAGAATGAAAGTACGCATGATATGCATTCAATACTGTTTTCTCACTACGTACATTGTTGCATGGCATATAATTTGAGACGTCATTGATGTAAACAATGAACAGGAAAGGGCCAAGCACTCAGCCTTGTGGAATTCCTCTCTTTACTTTCATGACTTTTGATAGTTTGTTTTCACTAATTGTACCCTATTGCTTAAGTATGATTGAAAACATTGTAACGGTTTATCTACAATACCATAATGTTCTAGTTTTTTTTATCATTATTTCATGTGTGACTGAGTCAAAAACTTTTGTTAAATCCAACAGTGTAGCACAAGTGAGTTTCTTGTTTTCATATCCTTCATATATATTACTAAGGAGGCATTCAACTGCTTTGGTTGTCGATAGTTCAGATCGAAAGCTAAACTGATTCTTACTCAATAATTTATTACTTTCAAAATAATTGTAAATTTGGATATGTATGCAGTTTTCTATTACTTTTGATATAATGGGAACAACTGATATAGGTGTATAATTTTTGGCATTTTTCTGTCACCTTTCTTATAGATTGGGAGTGTAACTGTCATTTTCAGACATTCAGGGAATACTCCTACTTCAAGTATGCGATTCATCAGATATGTTAGTGGCATTAAGATTGCAGTGGCTATGTGTTTAACAATTCTGTTACTAAGCCCATAATAGTCCTCTGTTTTTGAGTTTTTAAGTTTCTTTATAGATTTGATAATGTGGCCGGAGGTGATTTTTGACCAAGATAATTTCTTGGTTGCTGGTGCTTGTTGTTTAAGAAGGGTTACAGCAGCTGAAATATTATCAGAATTATTTTTACCAAAAGAAGAAGAAGAAGAATGAGAGCTGGCACAATTTATAAAATATTCGTTAAGGATGTTGCAATCTATAGGCACTGTGGCTTCCTGTTTGCTCATATTGATTTCACTTTTTATTATATTCCAAGCTGCTTGACAGGCATTTTTTGAGCCTGCAATATATTCATCATTTACTTTACATTTAGCTGATTTTATTTCATATCTACACAACTTCTTAAGGGTCACATAGTGTTTCCTGGCTTCGTCATTTTTATCACTATTATTTTTTAGTATAAGTAGCAGTGTGCTCATTTGCTTGAGCTCTGGAGTGTACCACTTGTTAGAGTACTGAGGTTTTTTTCTGTTGTTAGGGGTGCATTTTTTGTGATAAGTGGACAGTGACTATCCACTGCATTTTTAATGATATATAAAAACATAGAGAAACATTCATTAAGACTTTTTATATTGTGTAGAGTATTTGACCAATCTACCACCTTCAGTCCCCCCCATGAACCATGGACCTTGCCGTTGGTGGGGAGGCTTGCGTGCCTCAGCGATACAGATAGCCGTACCATAGGTACAACCACAACGGAGGGGTATCTGTTGAGAGGCCAGACAAATGTGTGGTTCCTGAAGAGGGGCAGCAGCCTTTTCAGTAGTTGCAAGGGCAACAGTCTGGATGATTGACTGATCTGGCCTTGTAACAATAACCAAAACGACCTTGCTGTGCTGGTACTGCGAACGGCTGAAAGCAAGGGGAAACTACGGCCGTAATTTTTCCCGAGGGCATGCAGCTTTATTGTATGATTAAATGATGATGGCGTCCTCTTGGGTAAAATATTCCGGAGGTAAAATAGTCCCCCATTCGGATCTCCGGGCGGGGACTACTCAAGAGGATGTCGTTATCAGCAGAAAGAAAACTGGCGTTCTACGGATCGGAGTGTGGAATGTCAGGTCCCTTAATCGGGCAGGTAGGTTAGAAAATTTGAAAAGGGAAATGGATAGGTTGAAGTTAGATATAGTGGGAATTAGTGAAGTTCGGTGGCAGGAGGAACAAGACTTATGATCAGGCGACTACAGGGTTATAAACACAAAGTCAAATAGGGGTAATGCAGGAGTAGGTTTAATAATGAATAGGAAAATAGGAACGCGGGTAAGCTACTACAAACAGCTTAGTGAACGCATTATTGTGGCCAAGATAGATACGAAGCCCACACCTACTACAGTAGGACAAGTTTATATGCCAACTAGCTCTGCAGATGATGAAGAAATTGATGAAATGTATGATGAAATAAAAGAAACTATTCAGATAGTGAAGGGAGACGAAAATTTAATAGTCATGGGTGACTGGAATTCGAGTGTAGGAAAAGGGAGAGAAGGAAACGTAGTAGGTGAATATGGATTGGGGGTAAGAAATGAAAGAGGAAGCCGCCTTGTAGAATTTTGCACAGAGCACAACTTAATCATAGCTAACACTTGGTTCAAGAATCATAAAAGAAGGTTGTATACCTGGAAGAATCCTTGAGATACTAAAAGGTATCAGATAGGTTATATAATGGTAAGAGAGAGATTTAGGAACCAGGTTTTAAATTGTAAGACATTTCCAGGGGCAGATGTGGATTCTGACCACAATATATTGGTTATGAACTGCAGATTGAAACTGAAGAAACTGCGAAAAGTTGGGAATTTAAGGAGATGGGACCTGGATAAGCTGAAAGAACCAGAGGTTGTACAGAGTTTCAGGGAGAGCATAAGGGAACAATTGACAGGAATGGGGGAAAGAAATACAGTAGAAGAAGAATGGGAGCTTTGAGGGATGAAGTAGTGAAGGCAGCAGAGGATCAAGTAGGTAAAAAGACGAGGGCTAGTAGAAATCCTTGGGTAACAGAAGAAATATTGAATTTAATTGATGAAAGGAGAAAATATAAAAATGCAGTAAATGAAGCAGGCAAAAAGGAATACAAACGTCTCAAAAATGAGATCAACAGGAAGTGCAAAATGGCTAAGCAGGGATGGCTAGAGGACAAATGTAAGGATGTAGAGGCTTGTCTCACTAGGGGTAAGATAGATACTGCCTACAGGAAAATTAAAAAGACCTTTGGTGATAAGAGAACCACTTGTATGAACATCAAGAGCTCAGATGGAAACCCAGTTCTAAGCAAAGAAGGGAAAGCAGAAAGGTGGAAGGAGTATATAGAGGGTCTATACAAGGGCGATGTACTTGAGGATAATATTATGGAAATGGAAGAGGATGTGGATGAAGATGAAATGGGAGATACGATACTGCGTGAAGAGTTTGACAGAGCACTGAAAGACCTGAGGCGAAACAAGGCCCCCATAGTAGACAACATTCCATTGGAACTACTGACGGCCTTGGGAGAGCCAGTCCTGACAAAACTCTACCATCTGGTGAGCAAGATGTATGAAACAGGCGAAATACCCTCAGAGTTCAAGAAGAATATAATAATTCCAATCCCAAAGAAAGCAGATGTTGACAGATGTGAGAATTACCGAACAATCAGTTTAATAAGCCACAGCTGCAAAATACTAACACGAATTCTTTACAGACGAATGGAAAAGCTAGTAGAAGCCGACCTCGGGGAAGATCAGTTTGGATTCCGTAGAAATACTGGTACACGTGAGGCAATACTGACCTTACGACTTATCTTAGAAGAAAGATTAAGGAAAGGCAAACCTACGTTTCTAGCATTTGTAGACTTAGAGAAAGCTTTTGACAATGTTGACTGGAATACTCTCTTTCAAATTCTAAAGGTGGCAGGGGTAAAATACAGGGACCTATTTGCAGTTTGTACAGAAACCACATGGCAGTTATAAGAGTCGAGGGACATGAAAGGGAAGCAGTGGTTGGGGAGGGAGTAAGACAGGGTTGTAGCCTCTCCCCGATGTTATTCAATCTGTATATTGAGCAAGCAGTAAAGGAAACAAAAGAAAGATTCGGAGTAGGTATTAAAATCCATGGAGAAGAAATAAAAACTTTGAGGTTCGCCGATGACATTGTAATTCTGTCAGAGACAGCAAAGGACTTGGAAGAACAGTTGAACAGAATGGATGGTGTCTTGAAGGGAGGATATAAGATGAACATCAACAAAAGCAAAATGAGGGTAATGGAATGTGGTCGAATTAAGTCGGGTGATGCTGAGGGAATTAGATTAGGAAATGAGACACTTAAAGTAGTAAAGGAGTTTTGCTATTTGGGAACAAAGTAACTGATGATGGTCGAAGTAGAGAAGATATATTATGTAGACTGGCAATGGCAAGGAAAGCGTTTATGAAGAAGAGAAATTTGTTAACATCGAGTATAGATTTAAGTGTCAGGAAGTCGTTTCTGAAAGTATTTGTATGGAGTGTAGCCATGTATAGAAGTGAAACATGGACGGTAAATAGTTTGGACAAGAAGAGAATAGAAGCTTTCGAAATGTGGTGCTACAGAAGAATGCTGAAGATTAGATGGGTAGATCACATAACTAATGAGGAGGTACTGAGTAGGATTGGGGAGAAGAGGAGTTTGTGGCACAACTTGACCAGAAGAAGGGATCGGTTGGTAGGGCATGTTCTGAGGCATCAAGGGATCACCAATTTAGTATTGGAGGGCAGCGTGGAGGGTAAAAATCGTAGGGGGAGACCAAGAGATGAATACACCAAGCAGATTCAGAAGGATGTAGGTTGCAGTAGGTACTGGGAGATGAAGAAGCTTGCACAGGATAGAGTAGCATGGAGAGCTGCATCAAACCAGTCTCAGGACTGAAGACCACAACAACAACAACCACCTTCAGTTCATGTTTCAATTGTACAATATTGCTCTCTTTTAGTATTCTGAATGATACTAACTGTTTAGTTTTCTCTGGGTTCATACTGCCCATTCTGACCCATATCCCATCATGATCAGATAACTCTAACTTAATCACATCATGCTTTAGTTGATCCTGATTTACATTATTATTACATTGTCAAGACATGAATCTAGTCTAGTAGGTTTTTCGTTTATACAGTAACCTTTAGGCGGTTAACTATGTCATTTACATTTTTTCTACTTTCCCTTATATCTATATTGAAGTCACCTGCAATAAAAATTTTGTGATTTTTGTGTTTAGTGAATAATTTGATTAGTGAATGTAGTTTATCTATAAGAACTTCCTTATCAGACGCTGGTGTACGGTACACAGAAGCGATGATAATTTTTTAGGTATGCAATACTATGGCTGCTACTTCAAATACACCTTCAATGCAATGTTTGTGTAGGTCTATCACTGAATGCTGCAGATTTAAGTTTTCTTTTAAGGGGCTCCGGAAAGTCTCAAAATCATGAAAAGTTCAATTTTTACTTTTTTGCGTTTTCTGAATCTGCAGACTATTACCTTTTAATAGATATATAATTTATTCAATTCCGAAGACTACAACTATTTTTAAATTTTTTTTGAAATGTGTTCTACATGGGCGTGACCCACTGTGGCGCTGTTAAACTGCTGTCAAATGGTGTTATTATTAACGTCCGTGTTCATCAGGTACATTTTAGTGATGTGAGATAAAGTATGTGTTGTGGCTAACCTGTGATGGTTCAATATATATCACTGGTGTGATTGTCGATTGTTTTATGTTTATTTACTCTGTCGTTATCTCGAAAATATTCGTAATTAATTCTGTTTCTTGAGTCTCTGTTTTGTTGAAGTATAATAATGAGTAAAAGTAAAGTTATTAGAAATCCTCTGAAGGCTTTTAAGAAAAGGAGAAATGTTGGAAAGCCAAAGGTATGTGTTATTACTGTAAACAATAAAGACGATGAAAATCCCCAACATAGCTTGTGTCCCAAAGAAGAAGACAGTTGGTGTAAATATAACAAAGGATTGCTAACTGGTGAAGTGTACACTCATAAGCATAGTCTGCCTCATGCAATAATGGAGGTGATAAAACCTATTTTCAGAGACTTAGCAGCACCTGAACTGTTGAAAAAGTGTATTCACGGAAAAACTCAAAACCCCAATGAAAGTGTAAATAGTGTTATATGGTCGAGAATCCCCAAGACTGTATTTGTTGGAATAGAAACACTTCACTTTGGTGTGTATGATGCTGTTGCGACTTTCAATGATGGCAACATTGTAAGGTGCAAGGCATTTAGAAATATGGGAATGAAGATAGGTTCTAACATGGTACGAGCGATGCTTGCTTTAGACAAGGAACGCCTTCGGGCTGCAGACAGGGCTGTAAAGAGTCTAGAAATACAAGCAAGAGTAAACGGGAGGAGGAACAAGAGGAAGCTGGAGGAGGAGTTTGCAGAGGATGAAGATAATCCATCCTATGGACCTGGAATGCACTAAAAAGTTAATCCAATCTTTGTCGCTCGATTCCCAAAACTTTTATTTTCTCATACTAATTACATGTTTTCTAAGGATCTTCCAAACATATTTGTTTCAAACTTTCAGTAAATTTACACAGTACCTTCTGCATAATTTAACACAGCCTTTTTCCAAAAAACTGTATATTTTTGAATATATAAATAAAAAATTGCAAAAAAATGTTGTGAATTTTCATTACAATTGAAAGAAAATCATCTTTAATAACTGAACTAAAATTTTGTAAAATCCCTGTGTTAAGTTGTAGCCCATATTCCAATAAATAATCTGTAAAAAGTTCAACTTCCTACCTCAAATACTTTGTGAGGAAAGATGTAATTTATAAGCGTTATTTTAACATTGCAAGTATAGGGCGTTCCGGAGCCCCTTAAGTAGATTGCAACTCCACCATGTGAAATATTTGTTCTACAATATTTTGTGGCTAATATGTAGCCATAAGGTACACATAAATCTATTTCTGAGTCATGCAACCAATGCTCATTAATACACAGTATGCTACAGTTAATTTCGTCTGCCAAGTACTGTAACTCATTAAGCTTATGTCTTAGGGATTGTACATTAACATGGAATAACATTAAATCATTTTTGTTACTGGGAGGAATATTTGTTGTTTTTTCTGTTGCATTATCTTTATTGTCCCTTGCAAACTGTTGTGACCAAATCCAACTTGTGTTAGATTTGGTCACTACTGGGAGTTTCCCCGTACCATATCTTTGAACTGAATCCTATAAATTGTTTTATTAGCAGAGCTTAATTTTTCTCTTACACTCCCAAGTATTTTTTTGCTTAGAAGTGACTTTTCTAAGCCATTTAGATGTTGACCATGGCTAGTATGACAAGCTCTGTTTCAGTGACAAGGTTTGCTAAGGGGCACAATTGTGGTGTGGCAGCAGTCTGAAATATCATTCATGTCAACCACTGTTACATTTTTGAAATGTTTACATACTGAATCATAGAGGTTATTTGCTTTTTTAATTTCGTTGTTCACAGGTGATTGTTCTATTAGATCATAACGTTGAGTTATTTTAGCGACTATTACATTGGTATGTGTTAGCTTACCCAGTGACTCTTTCAGTGCTTTTGTTGCTGCAACTGTTTCATTGTGATACACATCGTTAGCACCTCCTATAATTACGGCATAGTCGTTTGATGATAGATTCTTGCATTCTTCTTCAACACTGTCAATAACTTGGCTTAATCTTGCATTAGGTTTTACTAGTCCCTGAATTTTGAACCTTCCTGCTGCATCATCTGTTTTCAGTTTTACATCTAACCCTCTTCCGAAACTGTCTGAGAAAACTTTTAGGTTATTATAGTGTTTATTTTTTCGTAGTACCTTTGTGTTCGTTTCATGAGATTGTTTTATCACAGTTTTGTTAGGGGTATGTCTTCTTTGGACTGTCACTTGATGATCACTGTCATTGTTCACATGAGTTAGAGCTGAGTATCTATTCTCATGTTCAGGGATTGTACAAAGATTAAGGTAACTATTCACTTTTGTGTAGTTTGTTACCTTACGAGGCGGTCGAGGCATAATCCATCCTGTGCTGCTTTTATGAAAATGTGTTTGCCCTGTGGACTAGGGCGGTGTTTCGTTATTTAGAGTGTCCATTGTTGTTGTAATTCTCTATGGTAAACTTCCTGTTGGCTTATAGCATTGGATCTTGTCCTACATTCCTCACATTTCCAGTTTGTCAACAATTTCATGTCTTCTATAAGGGATGCATCAACTTTTCCACATCTAAAGTGAAATAGTATACAGCATTTGTTGCACTTCACACAGCTTTTCACATTTTTCTTGCATCTGTTACAATGAGATGAAATTTCATTAATTGAATCTTGGGTGCTAGGATCTAGTCTTTTATCAGTGCGAGTTGCACTATGATTTTCTGTTATCATATACAAAAGTTCATCACATTTGTATTTTAATATATGTATTTCTTCTATTAATGCCATAATACTTTCGTTTTTACAGTCCTTTTTAAGTTTAATATTCAATTAATTTTGATTACATTTTACATATAAACATATTTTCCATTTTGAAGTCGAATTTGCACATTGACAATGAAATATTGTTTTACATTTCACACGTTATTCCTTTGTAAGCTCGCTTTTCACAGTAGCAATAACCGGAATCGAGAAATACGTTCATATCACTGTTGTAGGACGTGGTTGCTATGCAGGCAATGTCTTTATAGCGTTTTTCTATGTCCTTAGTCTTTATTTCGGTTGTTTTTCCGGCAATATGACACACCAAACACATATTATTATGGTTAACACTGAATTGTTTGCACTTTTCACACATTTTCTCACAATTTCTTTGTTTACTAACAGGAATATCACACTCGCGATTTACTTCAGCCGCCATCTTGACTCAAATGTTTGTGCAGTGGTAGGAGGGAGTGTCATGAAGAGCTTATTAAAAATCCAGATGGGTGGATTGTGAGCATGGAGATAGGGGACGAGTGGGGGTTTACAGGTCACTGGCCAGAGAGGCTGGAGACAGTGGCCGTGTGTGTGTGTGTGTGTGTGTGTGTGAGAGAGAGAGAGAGAGAGAGAGAGAGAGAGAGAGTGAGAGAGAGAGGTGTGCTTGCTTGTGCTTCTTTCCTGAAGAAGGGTTTGGATGAAAGATTATATGCAACTGTCTTTTTATCATCCCCGTTTGCAACTCAATGTGTCATTTTTACAGTAAGTAGCAACTTGATCCACAACCATTTTAAAACAATATTACATCTAGCATAGGTTCACTCCCTACCTTCAGATTCCTGCAATATGGTCCCAGCTTATTCATAATATTGTCCACTTTTGTTTTTCTCTTTTTCTTCATTCTCTCAAAAACAGCAGCTTCTAGTGAAAATGTTTCTCAGTACAAAATTAAACTACAGTATATTTCCTGCAAGAAAGGTACTATTTATTTTTTCTTTTTGAGCAATATTTTCCGCATTGCAAGGGATGGATAAATTGCAGATTATTTAAGATAGTGTTTTAATGGCATGCAATTAATGTACGAGGGCTGTTTATTTATTTATTTTTTTTTTTCATCTTCCGATTGGCTGTAAATAAATGAAAAATGTACAGAAAACAATAATTTTATTATCAAAAGTACAGTAAAGTCTTAACTTATTTTTCTACATAATCGCCAAAACGATTGAGGTACTTGTCACACCGTGACACAAGCTTTTCAATGCCTTCCTCGAAGAATGTTGCCGACATTGAGGACAGGTAAGTCTTCACAGCGTCCTGAAGTTCTTCGTTAGTAGCGAAGCGCTGCCCACCTAACCATGACTTCAGTTCTCGGAACAGGTGATAATCACTTGGTGCTAGGTCCGGGCTGTACGGTGGATGTTCAAAAACTTCCCATTTAAACTTTTTGAGGAGGTCTTTTGTCATGTTGGCAGTGTGTGGTTGGGTGTTGTCATGGAGCAAAACAACGCCAGATGAAAGCATTCCTATGTGTTTGTTTTGAATGGCTCTGCAGAGACAACGTAAAGTTTCACAATAAACTTCCTCGATTATCGTCGTACCTTGCTCCATAAAGTCCCCCAGCAGCACTCCTTTATGGTCCCAAAACACAGTGGCTATTGTTTTTCTTTTCATCAGTGGTGAATGTTTAAACTTTTTTTGGCTTGCTTGGGGAAGCTGCGTGCATCCACTGTTTTGATTGTTGCTTTGTTTCAGGACTGTCATAGAGGACCCACGTTTCACTGCCGGTAACAATCGACTTCAAAAAACGTTTCCCTCATTGGCATAATGTGTGAGAAACGATAATGCTGATGCCATCCTTTGCGTTTTGTGGTCGGTATTCAGCATTTTTGGGATTTAACGTGCACACAATTTCCGATAGCCTAGATCTTGAGTCACAATTGTATACAAAGCCGACCTTGAAATGTCTGGAAATTCATCAGATAGTTTGCTAATTGTAAACCTTCGTTTGCATCTCACTGCCTGATCAACATGCTCAACGAGGCCTACAGTGGCGACAGACTTGCGACCTAGACCACCTTCATCATGGATGTCTGTTCGTCCTTCTTTAAATTTTCGACACCATTCCCGAACACTACCATCACTCATAACGTTGTTGCCATACGCGTTGCTCATTCTGCAATGGATTTCCGCAGCAGTACATCCTTCTCCTTGCAGAAAACGGATTACACTTCGTAACTCACATTTGGCGGGAGCATCGAGCGTAGCGGCCATGTTTACATGGACGTAGCTCAACTACAACTGACACACTGCAGCTGAAAACGGCAGAGGTTGTGGTGGGGGAGCTCAACAATCGCATGATGCGCAGGTCCGGCCCCTCCCTACCTCTTACTAGCTTAGGTGGACGATCGGAGGTTGAAAAAAAAAAAAAAAAAAAAAAAAAAAAAAAAAAAAAAAAAAAAAAAAACAGCACTCATATGTTGTTAAATGAAGGCGGTTAAGAATGAATATTAAATGTGTGAACACAATCTAAATGTGAGGGAAGGTACATTATCAGATTTTGGTCATGCATTTCCCTACTTCGCAGATTTGCAAGCTGGCAAACCTATCAAGGTGATTCCCAACTTTTTCTGCCACACTACATCACAAAAAGAAACTACAGAGTATTTCACAAAGTTACCTACCCTGCCACAGCTTGCCTTGTGAATCACTGGTGATGCAGCGTGCACACACACCCAGGGGTATTTATTTTCTACAAAATGCATTATGACAACATGGAATACAGATATGAGTTACCATTGGCACTAACACAAGAAAAAGATATGGACAGAATCTACACCGAAGCGCAGAAGAAACTGGCATAGCATGCATATTCAAATACAGAGATATGTACACAGGCAGAATATGGTGCGGTGGTTGGCAACACCTACATAAGACAACAAGTGTCTGGTGCAGTTGTTAGTTTGGTTACTGCTGATACAACAGCAGGTTATCAAGATTTAATTGAGTTTGAATGTGGCATAATAGTTGGCACATGAACGATGGGACTCAGCATCTCTGAGGTGGCGAAGAATTGGGGATTTTCCCATATCACCATTTCACAAGTGTACCGTGAATATCAGGAATCTGGTAAAACTTCAAATCTCTGAAATTGCTATGGCCAGAGAAGTATCCTGCAAGAACAGGACCAATGACGACCGAAGATAACCATTCAACGTGACAGAAGTGCAACCCTTCCACAAATTGCTGCAGATGTCAATGATTAGTCATTAGCAAGTGTAAGCGTGTGACACATTCAATGAAACATCATCGATATGGGCTTTGTGTGCCGCAGGAGCACTCCTGTAGCCTTGATGACTACATGACAAAAAGCTTTACACCTCGCTTAGCCTGTCAACACTGACATTGGACTGTTGACGATTGGAAACATGTTGCCTGGTCTGACGAGTCTCATTTCAAATTGTGTCGAGTGGATGGATGTGTGCAGGTATGGAGACAACCCCATGAATCCGTGAACCCTACATGTCTGCAGGGGGATGTTCAAGCTGGTGGGAGCTCTGTAATGGTGTGGGGCGTGTGCAGCTGGAGTGATATGAGACCCCTGATATGTCTAGATATGACTGTGGCAGGTAACACATATGTAAGCATCCTGTCTGATCATCTGCAACCAATCATGTCCATTCCACATTCCAACGGATTTGGGCAATTCCAGCAGGACAATGCGACATCCCGTATGTCCAGAGTGTCTCCAGGAACAGTCTTCTGAGTTTAAACACTTCTGCTGGCCACAAAGCTCCCCAGACATGAACATTATTGAGCGTACCTGGGATGCCTTGCAACATGCTGTTCAGAAGAGATCTCCACCCTCTTGTATCCTTACGGATTTATGGACAGCTGTGAAGGATTCATGGCGTCATTTCCCTCAAGCACTATTTCAGGCATTAGTTGAGTCCATGCCATGTCATGTTGCACTTCTGCATCCTTGGGAGGGGAAGGGGGGGGGGCTACACAATATTAGGCAGGTGTACCAGTTTCTTTGGCTCTTCAATGCACGTAAATCTTGCTACAGGGCAATGATTCTTTGTCATCCCATACAGCAGCTGTAACGTTCTTCTTGGAAAATCGTCCAGAAAAAATGATTTCACAGGCCCCATGTTTGTACGGTGGATTTACTATCAGTTTATTCAGTGTAATTGTTGAGCGAGCTATTATGAAAAAATAAAATTACTCTACAGCAGAAGGTGTCAAACATCTACCACATCCCCACTATCACTTACTGGAATACTTTTCACAACATGAGGAATGTCAAATGCATCACTCCAGCCTCAGCTCTCCCAACATCTGAAGAGATCGAGAGGCTTACATCGGCTCCCTCTGTAACAGAAGTAGGTCACCTAGGAGTTATGGAACTTAAAATATTTCAGTGTAAGTCAAGCAAGCATTACAGAAGATTACTGTTCCAGATTTGAATGTGGTCACCTGTGGATGAACGGAAGTAATGCCACTGAGCACAGTGCACTTTAAAAATGCCAGTAATTCCTGTATGAAAGAGATTAACACAGCCTACTCATAATGTATTTAATGACGAGAGAAATGCAGTAACTTTCTGGTCATTCATTACTTCATCAACAAGTGACTACAACAGGGTTACATGGCTTTACAATATTGGTACATAGAAAACTAATGAGGAAATGGGAGAGTAAAATTCTCTAATTTCAAACAGTCGGCTTTACTCAATTATGAGGAAGTATCAACAGCTGCCAACTGGGAAGTGTAAACAGTTCGACACTGTTACTTAGTCAGGAAGACAGCAACCTCGACACTCTTGAGTGAGACTGCAAGTGAGCTTGGCAGAAAATTGTTAGAAGAGTGCAGAGCGAATTGCCTTTGTAATTTTATGTAAGAGATACTAGGTAGGTTGCAACATTACCTGGTATGGGTTCAAAAAAGCAATAAAGACACTGTAACAGATTGGTTAAGCAAATGTAGTAGGCTGCAGACTTTTGACAACTTGAGAAAAGCTGACAACATGAGAAAAGCAGAACTAATTTGGTCATTACAAAAGATGGCATTGAGTAAAGCCTCTCCTCAGTGGCATAACTACTCCAATGCTACTAGCCTACACTTGATCAATAGGACTGATGGCTTTCATATCGTTCACAATCAATTCTCTGGTTATGGTATGCTAACATCTTGTGTGTGAGATTGCTCTAGTGCTGGTACTGTACTTGCTCCCTCAAGAGAAGATTGGTGACCTGTAACCATGGATAATGAAACCAGCATACATTACTGGAATCAGCACAACAGCCAGCACAGATGGGAAGTCCAGGTGTCTGCCAACATGACTCCTGCCCAGAGCAGAAGCTGCCCTGAAACTACAGTATAAAGTGAGTCTGATGGCCTATGGTACTGGCAGGCCAGATTCGGCATTCAGCACAACATCCAAGCATCTGACATCATGGTCCACCTGATGGGATAATGCAGGCACTGATTTGGGAGGGATTGAATACTCCCTGAAACAGTTAAATGAATCAAACACACAGATCACTGTCACCACCATCTCTAAGCAGGACTACCAATGGAGCATGCCTACCTCGCCAGCAGCAGCAAACTGCAGCACAAGCGGGTTATCAACTTCAACTCCAAGCTGATACAGTGCTCTCAGCATCCTTGAATATGCTGCTGGATTCAGCAGATTATTCTCCTAGTTACGTAACCACCAGCACTCACAGAAGACACAGCGACTTGTATTCTGAGTAATAACTGGAATAATCTTGAATATTATTTTATTATATCTTATGATGCCACACAGGTCCTTAGTCTCCATCCTGAAAAAACAGTAGGAGGTTCCAGCCCAGGTGACCACAACAATACACTGTCAATGACAGACAGCAGCAAGATCATTTAGCATTTAAATTCCTTTCCCACCAACACCGCATTAAGTCACTAACAACATCACACTTCTGTGCCTTGTCTATAGGAAAGTATTTTAGAAAAAAGTTCACTTAACAATTGTAAAAAAGTTTTTGTCCACTAACATAAGATAACTAGACAGAAAATGCTGGGGAGGTATAGTTTGCTGCAAACTGAAAAGCAAGCAGTGCTCATGGTGGAGAAAGTTGTCTTCCCTGGAAGAATGCTACAACTCCCATACAGGATGACCAAGTATCAATTTCGCCTCTAGCAGTGTAGAAGTGTGTGGAAAGATTTATGAAGAATTTGCCCATATCCTTTTCTTGCATTGGTATTATTACTAACTTACATCTGTAACACTAGTTAACGCACTTTGTGGAAGATAAACACTTCCTGAGACTGTTTTCATTCTGCATTGTCAGTGATTCATGAGGCAAGCAGTCGAAATGTTGGTATAACTTTGTAAAACACCTCTTGTGTTGTAGTGAAATACAGAGAGCAGGGACTTGCATGCTCACTCATCAGTTTGCAGACTGCAAAGGAGGGAAGTGCATGACTACAATCTCTCAACCTAACTCCCCTCACGCGACCAACACCACCCCCCACCACCCGTCCACTCCTCCCTCATCTGCTGAACACAATTTATTCTTAATTTGGTTTTCAGCAATGCTGGAGCTTCGCTCTGTTCAGGGGCAATATCATTTAATGGAGTGATGGTTGATATTATGTCCACACTGCTGTGTTCTGCCACAGGAGTCTTTGAAAGGCAGTAAGTGGTGTTTTGTTTGCATTCCTTTTTATACACCATTGTGACGATGTACTCCTGAAGCCTCAGTGCCACCTCATCAATCGACTTGACAGAACTTCCAGGGTTGTCACCCAGCACAGAGAATGGTGATCTGTCACAATGGTGAATGGTTTGTGAAATTAATATGGCTGGAGCTTGTTGAAGGCCCACACAACTGCAACACACTGTTTCTTTGTTGTGGAACAGCTCTTGTCAGACTTGGGAGAGTACTCTGGAAGTATAAACTAGAGTTCTTTCAGCACTTACCTGAATTTGCACTAGAACTGCCCCATCCCAAAATCACTAGCATTGGTATGAAATTCTGTTTCAGCACTCTCGTCATAAAATGTTAGAACCAGAGAAAATTATTTTATCCATTTTGGTTGGAGAACACCACAGCTGTTTTCGTGCATTAAACTTAGGAAATACTGCAACCAGTCAAAAGATTTCTTGAAATTACCATTACTAGTTTCGGGTCTGAGCCCGCTGTCAGATGGTAGCATTGACTTCTTGCAAGGTTTACATCTGTGTCCTAAAATCTAACAAAATGTTGATATATTTCAGGACACGAATGTAAAAATTTTGTTATATTTTAGGACGTAAACGTATAAATTGCAAGAAATCAATGCTATCATATGACGATCGCTCAGGCCCAAAACTAGTGATGGTATATTAAAATCATTTCAAGAAAACTTGTGGCTGGTTGCAATATTTACTACAGTGTAATTTACTAAACTAAATGTTCGTGTTGCCTTATGGACAAGGAAAGGTCTTTCTTACATCTCATTACAGGAAACTGGCATCTCCCTGCAGTAGTTTTTGCAAGGGATCAGAAAAGTCTTTTATGAATCACCGGTAGTATGAGAACATTCGAAGCCAACCTTCTTTCATCATGAACATGCCAAGGACTCAGAAAATATGTGACTGCTCTTCTTTTTTCTGGTTTGGGACAGACTCCATCATCCATCACTAGGTTCTCCAATATTCTTATTTCTTGGGTGATGAAGAGGCACGGTGTCAGATTCATGTGGAGGCACATAGTCTGAACACATTTCAACATAATTGTCAGTCGGTTTAGATGTTCTTCAAATCGAAGATGTCATCCAGAGAGCAAAGACACAATGTCCATTTAATGCATCAAAGCAGGTTGTCTATCATATGCTAAAAGGTGGCTGGAACATTACATAGGCCAAAAAGCATAGCTTTGAACTCACAGCGGCCATCACAATTTATGAAGGCAGTCTTTTCCTGTCAGCCTCATCAACTACTATTTGCCCATATCCTGTCTCCATGTCCACAGTTGAGAAATACTTTGCTCCTTTTGATCATTTCACGGTCTCATCAGTGCTTCCAATGGATAGACAATGTTCTTCATGATTTTGTTCAGTCATCAGTAGTTGACACAGAAATGCCATGTGCCATTCTTTTTCTTCACAAAGGCAACTAGCGAGAAGCAAGAACTCTCTGAAGATTCAATGATGTTGGCTGGAGCATTTTCTGTGCTTCCTCCCAGATTATCTATTGTTCAGCAGGCGACACTCTATATGAGTGCTGGTTAGCTGGTGAATGATCCCCAAAATTGATATGGTGTTTTATCATGGGCCACTTGGTCTATATTTTCTCCGCTCCAGACTTCAAAGCATCCGAAAACTGACACAGAATGGTTATTATTCACTGAAGTTGTTCCCCGCTCAGGCCAGATCCTATTGGAAACTAGACGGTAGCTTCCTCTCCTGCATTGTCTGTGGTGGCAGGGAGCATAATGTTTCCCCAAAGTCATTAAGCTGCCGCCAAGTTTGCCTGTCACTACAGACATATATATGGGGATGAGTCGTGGCTTCTCATAACAGTCAGTGATCCAAAGTTATCTTTGACCACTCACAATGATTTTGATCACTGCTGGAATGCAGTGTTGTTTTGTAGCCTGAGTAGCTTTTTGCAAACAATGAAAGCTTCACAGTGTAATTGTGCATCTTGATTGATGTCTAGACCTCTTCTTGTTGACAATGGCAGGATAACAATGCCTTCAATGGCAAACAGCTTCCCAGAGCAATTTTTGGTATGTATGGTTGTTGGAATACTTTAGTAAATCTGAATCTTTGATCCTCCATGGTCTGTTATTATTTGTGGTGCCAGCAAACAAGTTCCATGTGAGAATAACATTATGATTATATTCTGCTAAAATGACAAATTTCAAAAGTTATGTTCTGTCTTTTGAAATTTGTCATTTTATGTTCTGTCCCTACCCCCATGAACCATGAACCTTGAGGATATAAAATGTAGACTGGCAATGGCAAGGAAAGCGTTTCTGAAGAAGAGAAATTTGTTAACATCGAGTATAGATTTAATTGTCAGGAAGTCGTTTCTGAAAGTATTTGTATGGAGTGTAGCCACGTATGGAAGTGAAACGTGGACGATAAATAGTTTGGACAAGAAGAGAAAAGAAGCTTTGGAAATGTGGTGCTACAGAAGAATGCTGAAGATTAGATGGGTAGATCACATAACTAATGAGGAGGTATTGAATCGAATTTGGGGAGAAAAGGAGTTTGTGGCACAAGTTGACTAGAAGAAGGGATCAGTTGGTAGGACATGTTCTGAGGCATCGAGGGATCACAAATTTAGCATTGCAGGCAGCGTGGAGGGTAAAAATTGTAGAGAGAGACCAAGAGATGAATACACTAAGCAGATTCAGAAGGATGTAGGTTGCAGTAAGTACTGGGAGATGAAGAAGCTTCCACAGGGTAGAGTAGCATGGAGAGCTGCATCAAACCAGTCTCAGGACTGAAGACAACAACAACATGTTCTGTCATTGATAGTTATTCTTGCAATACATATTCCTGTCAGCTTGACGTATATCCTGTTTGCAACCTTCAAAAAACTGCTTTCATGTCTTCTATAGCAGATGACAATAAATATTCAATGTTACAGAAAAAACAGTACCTAAGTTGACTGGTGCCTGCACTAGTTGGGCATCAATGTGATATCCTGTCATCTTGGTAATTGTGTTCCATGGAAGCTTTTCACCTGTGATGGCCTCACCTCCATCGATGGTCGCCTTTCTTAGTCCTCCTGAATTTAGTGGCTAGGCAAACAGTTGGTACCTATGTATGATGATTGGGAATGGCTATGGCACATTTGGAGTGGCCTTATCCAGTGTATAGTGATGACGTTCAGCCCACAGATTGACTACAAACATCGGCAGTTGATTGGCATGAAGAGGGCTGTTGTGATGGTTGAAACCTTGTGGCAAATAGGTTGTCAAACCCTAGTCCTCTTTCTTTGCAGTAGTGTACAACATGTCTAGGCAATCCACAGTGGAAACAGATGGTGTGTTGTCTTCTGTCCTCCAAATGTCAGTGATACTGCGGGGCATTTTACTTGGTGACGGAGTTGGTTGTATCTGCATTTGTAGGATGCTAGGTTGTCATTTTATGGTGGCAGCAGAAGTCCAAGTTGGCCGAGTGTGTTTGACTGGTCATGGAGACTGATGAAACAGATCTATACACCTCTTCCTCAACATTTTCTATTACATCCTGACATACCAGGTCAATTTTCAAGGCTGATATCTCCTGTGTACTCGGTTCAACATTTCTGTTTGCCACAAACTGCTGTATCTTTTCTCTTACTATTTGGCATATGAGAAAGACAAGCTCGCAGTGGTCTTCCACAGTTTCCGTAAGGGTTATATTCGACAGTTGGTCAGTTGTCCGATTCTTTTCTGTCACACTTCCTTGATTCGATGGCACCACTCCATGAACTCCTTTATAATTGTGACCTCTTTTACCTTTACATACCTTCTGTGAGACCTTCCATCAAGTACGAGATTTTGTAGGATTCTGTCCTGTTAGGATTCTGGATGTGGCCTAGTGCCGAAACATTCTGTATGTACAACTGAGTCATTTCTTCATGATACCAAGTCCTGTTCTGCTACACAGCCTTGCTGCTGATTGTCACCAAATGTTTCCTTCAGTTTGGCCTGGAATTTGTCCCTTTTACCGAGTGTCTCTTTGTTGTTCTCGAACATCTACTGGGCTGTGTAATTCAAGAAGTACTACGCATTTGCCAAACACATCTTCCACCAGTTGTATCTGGTTACTCGGTTAAATCCTTTCAGCCATTTCATTGTATCCTGGCCAGTAGCCATGGAGAATGCTGATGGATGCCTGATGTGCAGATAACTTACTGGTGGCTTGGCATTCATTTGTCTCCCAAATACACGGAGCATGAGAATGATGCACTGCTTGTATTGTGGCTCCTGTCTGGGTATGTGATGGCTTTCGTACTGCCTGATTGGAGCCATGGTGATGCAGATGTTTTGAAGTACTCAGCATTTCCACTAAACAATGTCACATTGTAACCACACTCAAGTCCAAATCCGAAAGATAGGACATCAGTGAAATACAATGCCTGGCACTGAAAGCACATTTACTGAGAACACTAACACAAACTCAGAACAGAACTGAACTGGATGGAAAGTCCAATTACTTTTACAGGCATCAAATATTACAGAAAGCTGGTATTTATACAACCATTGATGGCACCAGGCTAGTGGCAATATTATGACATTGGTAAAGTTGATTGTTGACATCATCATCATCAGAACCATTTTCCAGTGTTTAAAATTTAATTACAAGATGAAATGAGATAAAGTGCCACAAATGTTACTACAGCATATCTTACTCAATGAATATTTAATTTTGACATTACCAATTTTAAAAAGTGGGGTTCAAAACATTAAACATATAAAATGTGATTAAATAAATGAATGAAATTACTGAAGTTGTGATTGCTACAAGGTCACTCCATAGAAATTTCAATCAAACTAGATAAGTATTAATAAATTTCGATAAATTAACAGCTTTGCTTTTAGAAACATATGAGAGATGTTATTACGGCAAGAATTTTGTTTGCTTTCTGATAGGATACAGCATCAATTAGAAACTAGTACCTTAGTACAGGAGATAGAAAGTACAATATTGAAACACACAGCCACCAGCTATCAGAGAGAAAAATAAATCAGAAATTTGCTCAGTTATCTAATGTTCATCAAACATTGCATTATATTAAAAATAAAGTACACCAGCTCAAAGCTGAACTATAGCCCGTAAACAGCACAGTGGTATGCATTAAGAGCAGTGATGTAGAGTAACTGGAATACAGTATACAATGCAACTATCAAACAAACGTGCTACTGTAGAACTATCTTAAAGGTGGGGGGCAGGGGTGAGGTATGCTAGTAACTGCTGTAATCACCAATTATAGTTACAGATAACACTTTTTTTTCACACTTAAACATCCTTGGTATACAGGGTGAGTCACCTAACATTACCACTGGAAACACCTCCCAAACCACAGCAAACACTGAATAACCAAATCCGCAGACCGAAAGTGAGGAGAGAGGCTGGTGTAATTGGTTAATACAAACCATTGAGAAATGCATGGAAATATAATTTTCAACACATACTTAAGTTTTTTTAAATGGAAACCTGTTTTTTTTTAGCAAGACTGAAAATAGAAAAATATACTTAATCAATGTCATTTCTTACACTGTAAAATGTTAATTACAACCAGAGTAATTTATAACGTAAAACTGATGATTGAGTAACTCCTCAGCAGTTCAATCGTGTGTATTGTAGAGAACCGAGTTAATTAGGGATACAAAAAGAACAGTGATGTAACATAGGTACAGAAGAGATATGAACAGCACGTTACGTCCACATGCTAACATTTCAATTAGTCTTTTTCTCTTAAGAGTACTGTACGAAACTGACTTGTTAGAAGAAAATGTACATTAACATGAGAATGTAGTTAAACTTACAAATTTGTTTTTTGTTATCAAATACAGAATGTAAAAGAATGTGTCCTGACATTTAAGGCCAATAAATGCTCAAAGTGGTGCCCACAATTTGCTGCACACATTTGTAATATACCACATAATGAATGTCTTACACAATACAGTACATCTGGTGTTATGTTACCACAGGCTGCCTCAATATGATGTTTCATATCCTCTGGGGTTGTAGGCACATCATGATACACGTTCTTCTTTAATGTACCCTGCAGAAAGAAGTCTAAATGTGTAAGATCAGGACAATGGGCTGTCCAATTTATGCATCTGCCATGTCCTATGAAATGCCCATCGAACATTCTGTCAAGGGTCAGCCTAGTGTTCATTGCAGAA
Source organism: Schistocerca nitens (assembly GCF_023898315.1). Classification (NCBI taxonomy): domain Eukaryota; kingdom Metazoa; phylum Arthropoda; class Insecta; order Orthoptera; family Acrididae; genus Schistocerca; species Schistocerca nitens. The sequence continues at coordinate 27,506,511 of NC_064618.1, forward strand.
TGTGCAGGAGCACTGTCATGTTGATACCACATACATCTACGCGTTTCCAGCAGGACATTTTCTAGCAATGTTGGCAGATCATTTTGTAGTAACTCAATGTATTTTGCAGCTATTTGGGTACCTTCAATGAAGTGAGGACCAATGAGACGGTCATTAATTACTCCGCACCTTAAGTTTACATTCCACGGTCGCTAACGGTCGAAGCCAGTGAGGATTGTCCACGGAGCAGTAATGCGTGTTTCTTAAATTCACTGCAATGCGGTTTGTGAAACCTGCTTTATCGATAAACAAGTAGTGCTGCAACACATTCTCTGCCCATTGACAGAAATTGACTAAATTATTAAAGTCATCTCCATGTAATTGCTGATGCAGCAACACATGATACGGGTGAAATTTGTGACGAAGTATGCACATTACACTACTTTGACTCATTGCACTGCCTCTTGCGATGTTACATGAACTCATGTATGGGTTCATGGCAACAGCAGCTAACACACCAATTGTGCCTGCTTCTCCTGTGATGGGTTTGTTACAGACCCAATGGCATGTTATGACCACACCTGTTCATACAATTGTTTGCAGATGTTTTCAAATGAGCGGCACGTCGGATGATCTCTGTCCAGATAGCTTTCTGCATACAACCTTAAGGCTGCAGCTGCATTTTGTCTACACTCACCATAATGAGTATCATCTCTACCTTTTCAGAGTTAGAATAAACCATTTTCACAGTTCTTACAACAGTGTACATACTGTTATACTCACAACTTTCTGTTGTTCCTACTGTGCGTACTTCTGTTCATACTTGTGTACAGTACACTATCACAGACATCTGGTAATACAGTGTACTACAGTTATTCTGAGTACAAGGACTAATTCAGCAAGTGCTACGTGCAGACGCTGAGGCAGCCAAACTTGTAAACATTGTAGCCTTTGTAAACATACCCCTACAGATCTTATTTGTTACACCACACGACTGAATGTCTAAGGTTTCAAGCCTCAACTTCATGTTACAAATTACTCCAGATGTACTTAACATTTTGTAATGTAACCAATGGCATTGGTTAAGCATTTGTCTCTATTTTCAGTTGTGCTAAAAATAATAAAAAGTTTCCATTTAAAAAAAAGAAAAAAACAAAAACAAAAGTATGTGTTGAAAATCATAATTCCGTTCATTTCTAAATGGTTTGTATTGACCAATTCTACTAGCCCCTCCCCTCACTTTCGGTCAGTGTTTGTGTGGTCTGGGAGGTGTTTCCAGTGGTCTTCTCGACAGGATCAGCTGCAGGCATACTTCGCACTGTTAACCAGGGGGTATTTAAGAAACTAACAGCAGTCAGTGTGAAAGATGCCAGTTTGGCTGGCCAACTACATGCTACACTTCTGTAACTTCCCAGCAACATCAATTAATGGTGTGTGCACATCCCTTTGCAAGATCCATCCCCTTTCTTGTTTCCACTAGACAAAAAGAAGGAGGGCTGTACAGCTGTTAAGAAAGTTGATAATCATGTGGCACCTACGATTCTCTAACTCTTCTAAAGACACTTGTGTCATTCTTTCAGCACTACAGTGCCAAAAGTGTTCAGATATGAATCAGGGTACATATTTTAGTACATATTATTATTTATTAATTGTTGTTTTAGTGAAGAGGTATATTTTTAATGATTTTAAATTAGATTCTGTGTAAATGTGAAGTAGGGTTGCTGAAGCAATATGGACGAAGTAGCAGGCTCCTCAAAAGATACAAAACACATCAATTGTAAATGTGTACTGAAAAGTATGTGGACACATCCATTTGAAGGTCTTGATTCTGATGGGAAAAGTGACACGATGAAACAGGGATGCCGTACACCAAATCTTCCACATGTAAATATAGTAACTAAAAATTATGTCAGACATTTCCAAGGATCTTGGTACTCCTCTTATAAATGGTTATGTGATTGTAAACAGACACAAAAATTGTACTGCTGGCTATGTGTTTTGCTCTCTTCCAACGAGTTATGGACAAAAAAATGGCATGAGTGACATGATCAATTTCAACAACTTGAGGATACGGCGCAGAAACTCCAAGGACCATATTACTACATTTGTACAGGCACTCATTAAATTTGGCAGTTCAAGGATAGATTTTTGTTTAAACAATACCTTACTATTAGATGTTCAGAAGCATAATGAATCTTATGTTCAAAATACACAGTTGTAAACCAGACTTTCTCACCTTGTTTTGTTATTGAACAAAAAACAATTGTGCAAGTCGGTGGAACGACAAGTGTCATTCTATGACTCCACAATTGAAGTTTTTGATAAGAAGGATTGAAGAACAGACCTCAAATATAGACAAAACTGAGAGTGCCAGCACTTTTAATATCATCCTTATTCTAGCAGATACAATAGCAGGTACCTTCCAAGTATCTGGTATCACTCAGTAGACCTAATCTTTATGATGTTGTGCCTTGTACTTCAATACACAGCATAGGGCATTTTTTGGTGCAATACTAGGGTGTGATAAGATGGATTTAATCATAAACAATAACATAATAACAATGACAATAATAATTATTATTATAACAACAGTACCATTATTTGGATAACTGTAAACAGCAACAGCAACAACAACAATAATAATTATGAGAACAATACTGTTACATTTAATGATTTTTTAAAAGCAAGTACAATTATGAATAACTCACACCTTGCCACTGGTGGGGTATCATGTAATTATATTAGAAATGGCACACATTTTAAAAGTAGAGAACACCTGATCACAGTTAATGCTGGTAAACATTTGAGCTGGAAGCCGCTGAACTGAAATTCTGGACATCAATAAGAAGTTAATCACTCTGTGTATGTACTGCTCACCTACTGGTAATTTGGGCACTTACTTTAAGAAATTAATTGAAGTCCTGGAAATAACGTCAACTTCCAAATCTAACACAATAATATATGGAGACACAAGTGTTCAGGGCAAAATTAGTACTATTTTCACAAATATTTTGAACTTTTGGCATGGCAAAAATGGCAAACACTGCTAGTAAGGTATCAAAAAAGTAACACTGCTTTTTGGTTATGTACTTACAGATATTGACAGGAAAAATTGTAAAGTATTCATAAGAGCTCTTAGGCTTTTGTACCATTACTGTCAGGTAATAAAACTAAAGAAAGGCTTGGTAAAACCAACAAAATCGCAGGTCTACAAAAGGATTTTGAGTGTAAAATACATACTTTTCTACGGCATTAGCAAAACAAACCTCAGGTGAAGTATATAGGGAAAACAATGTAGATGATAAGTTCACTAAATTCTGTGCACTGTTTAAATTAATTTTTGAGGAGACATTTCCAAAAGCAGCCACTTCAACCAGCAGCAGGGGGTCCCACTCAAACCTCCCTGATTTCAAAGACCCAGGAAAAAAAACCACAGTAGATACGAAATCTGAAAGAATTTATTTATTTATCATCAATACACCTCTACATGTGAACCATTTGTAGCACAAAAAACATTGGGTTCATATTCAATTTCTTGCCAAGTTCTTTGTAACATTTCCTCTGTTACTGATACGATGTCGCAACATAGGAATATCGTCCACTTTGATCGCATACACATGGTCCTTCACGAATCCCCACATGAAGAAATCAAGTGGCGTAATGTCAGGTGAACATGGTGGCCAGGCAATGGGTCCTCCGCGACCGATCCAACAACTGGGAAATTTCCTATTCAGGAACTTGTGAACAGGCATTGACCAATGTGGCAGAGCTCCTTCTTGTTGAAAAATTATGTTGGGTTGCAAGTCTTGTAACTGAGGGTACACAAACTGCTCCAACATGTCCAGATACACTGATCCATTCACTGTGTGTTTGGCAAAGAAGAATGGTCCAGCAATCCTGTCATGCATTAGCCCGCACCAGACATTTAGTTTAGGGCTGTCACGAACAAGTTCAATGGCAACATGCGAATTTTGCGAACCCCAAATCCGGCATATCAATACGCTGCAGCATATCTGCAGCAAATTATTGTTGGCGTGGTTGGCATTCGGCATCAGATATTGCAGAATTTGCACTCTGTAAGCAAGCATACAAAGACGCTGGTGAACTACATGATTCAATGTTGATCGAGGTACATCAAGTTGCCTATGTAGCGGCTCCACTATTTAGGATAGGGAAAGTTAGTTTTGTGCGATATTCGGAGCACGAGTTACAGCCAGGTGCAGGACGGATTGCAGTAAGTTACGCATATCAGCAGTTGTGAAGGCAAATAGAGGCCACATGGGCGTAGAACTGCCAGAGAGGGTGAACACAGCAGTTTCCATGGTGCAAGTCACAGGCAGAAGAGGGCCACTGCCCAACCTAAGTGTTATGCATATGTGATGCAAAGTGGTGAGCTTGGCAAAACAGAGGCGCACAGCTGAGTATAAATAGGTGCCATTTCTAACGAGATTCATTCTCCTGGACGGCGAGGTGTGTCACACCGCCGGCTACAGGCAGCAACAGATGGGGTGCTAGCGCCCAGTCCATGGCGGGTCATTGGTTCGACCCTCTGAGGCTGACGTGGGGTCCGCAGCCAGCCAGCGGTGGGTCACTCTTCAGCTCACTACCGCAGGCAGTCACCTCGGCTCCCAACACATGCAGGAGACTTCCCGAGGCGAGGGCTGCAGATTCGGACGCCGGATAGTGGGCGCTTGTTCGTCGCCGCGATTTCAGCCACACCGGTGTGGAGAAGGACACAGCTGGCCACCCGCAGCTCACACCGAGCAGTGCTGAGTCGGCTGCTTGTCCAGCCATCCTGACATCATCGGACCTCAGCGGGCCGGCCAAGGCCAGCACGACACAGCGTTGCATTGCACAGGCTGCTGGGGTGCTTCCTCAGCATTGCTGGGACCTGTCATGCAGACCGAGGTGAGAGGAGCACTGTAGTGGAAACAAATAAATCATTTGGAAAGTACTCCCCAAGTTTTAATACAGCACCTCCTGGCACCTGCCCACTACATTTGGTGTTTTCCCACTACATTTGGTCATCCTGATACATTCAGTGGCAGAAGCTGCCACAACACCTAGATGCTTGACGAATTGACTTACGTGGGTTTCTGAAAAATGTTTGTCGGATGTCCTCCACTGTCTCTTCTGAAACTGTAGCGTGCACCGCCAGAATGTTTCAGAACACTTCCTGTTGCCAGAAACTTCCTATTCCATTCCTTAATTGTTTTCACATCAGGTGGATCACATTCATACACACGATGATAATTTCTCTGCACAGTTATCTGCAGTTTTGTTTCTGCAAACCACACTACTGCTTGTGTGCACTGCTGTGGAGCTGCCATTTTCACTTTATGGGACCATGCTGCACTCTGGCAACGTTACTTGGCACTTCTGACGCGGGAAAATAAATTCTTTGAGACGCTCTACAATGTGGTGCATTTTTCATTGTCATTTCTGCTATGGTTTTTCTCTCCTGGGTCCTTGAAATCAGGGAGGTTTGAGTAGGACACCTTGTAGATGGATAACTGTGGGTATTAGAAACTCCTCCCAAACACTTAAATGTATCATTTCTTTACAGAAGAACTACACTAATCCAAAGTTCCTAACTTACTGTCACAGGTACAAAATGATATACAGGGTATGCTACTTGCTACAAAAGTGTCATCCAATGACAAAAATGTATCAAGCTGAAAGACAATGGGAAAGACAATGAATTGTCTCACTGAATTGTGTTTCCCATCTGCTTTTCACAGCCCCCCTCCCACCACTGTTACATACAATGCACTAGCTTTTCATACTTATTAACTTGTGCACGATGTTTTAGTAGTAATCTCTGTCTTGCATATTACCCTGACTTCCACCCTTAAGCACTTAGATTTTCAAATCTCGTCTGATGCAGTCCCCAAAAGTCGGTCTTTCCTTCTCATCCCGTACAGTAAGTCTCCCCTAACCCATGGTTCTGGGTGACTTTTCCTAGACCTCTCCAGTCCTTTTCCTTCACCCTTCTTCCTTCCCCTGCAACCCTTCTACCTGAAGGAGGAGCCACTGGCTCCAAAAGCTTGCAAATTACAACAGTCTTTTACTCATGTCTTTTGTAAGAACATGAAACACTTACAGCCATCCTTAAGATGGCATTTTCTTACAACAGTGAACAAATACTAATGTCCTGTCATTTTCTTGAGTTCAATACCTTATTCATCATGGGAGGGATGCTGACTCAGTTTTCCCAACGGACTGAAGAGAGTACATGGAGATGTGTGGAGTATAGCAGCATATTTATAGATTTAGAATCAGTTTTCAAAAGAAGTGCAAGGGGCAGAGAAGCATGTTCATGGTCATGAAGTCACTAGCAGATGTCTATAGTGTGTGCAGAGATAGGGCAGAGATATGAGAAGAAACAGTGCAAAACTGTTTTTTGTATTATAACTTATGTTGTGTAAACTGTGTATGAACAATAGAACTATGTACAATAGGAAGCAACTGATGAGGCAGTACAGTTGTTAAGACACTGACCTCATATTTGGGAGGATGAAGTTTGCCCTGCCCGGCAATTCTGATTTAGGTTTTCCTAAAATATTTCAGGCAAATGCTTGGCAGTTTCTTCAGCAAGGCCATGGCTGATCACCTGTCATACCCTCGTAAAAATGTTCTTATATATTCTACGTGTATGTATACAGCAAAGGAATAGGGAGAGCTGTTGAATGGAATGGCCATTGCCTTGGAAAGCAGTTATAAGATGGACATCAAGAAAAGTAAACCAAGGGTAATGGAATGTGGTCAAATTAAGTCCACCAATTTTGAAGAAATTTGATTAGGCAATGAGACACTATAAGTAATAGATGATGACTCTTGCTACTTGAGTAGCAAAATGCGGCCAAAGTTTTCTGAAAAAGAGGAATTCGTTAATATCTAATGTAAATTTAAGTGTTAGGAAGTTTTTTCTCGAGGTATTTGTCTTGAGGGTAGCCTTTTATGGAAGTAAAACATCAACAACAAGCAGTTCACACAATAAGAGAGCAGAAGCTTTTGAAATGTATTGAATCAAACTGGGAGGGAGAAAGAGTCAGTTTGGTATGGAGGCAAGTGTTGTGTGTGTGTTAGTGTGGGGGGGGGGGGGGGGGGTGTAAACCTGTAGAGGAAGACAAAAGGGATGAACACCATAAGCAGGTTCAAATCAATGTAGGCTGCAGCAGTTATTCAAAGACGAAGAGACTAGCAAAGGACAGACTGATGTAGAGAACTGCATCGAATCAATCTTTTTACTGAAAATCACAACAATGCGTATATTTGGGCTATTTATTTTCACTGTATTATGATGAAAAATTCTATGTCATTGTGGGTTTATTCCTGGGTGAATAAATAAACAAATAAATAAATAAATAAAAATTGCATGTTCTAATTTTTTGTTGAATAGATACATTTTGCTCTTCTTGTTATTATCTCAGATTTAAACTGAAAACAGAAAAATTTCAAGATCTGGCAAGTGAATTTCATAGCCACAAATTGTCTCTGAAAATGATTCAGAAGAAGTAGTCAAACAAAAATTAATCATAAATTGTAACATAAAGAAACATACCCGAAATAGAGTGATGAGCTTCTGTGTGTAATCTGGATAGTTACGAATGATATATTGGTCCTGAAGACAATCTGCAGCTGATCTGAACCATTTTTCTTTCAAGGTTCGGCTGTACTCTTCAAATCCTTCCATTATATTTTCTGGCTTCTCTGAAAGTATTTTATTTATCAAAGCACTCAAATGGTCATACCTAAAACACAGTACATCCCAAAAACATGTCAGTAGTTAGTAATCCACAGAGACAATTCGTGTAATTATATCATAACAAAGAAAGATGTTGCTTGCTTCATTAAGTGTGCTATAGATTTTTGTTGAATGGTTTTATTAACATTCCTGATGTAATATGCCAACATAAATTTCTTTATTTTGGACAGTTTAATGGCAACAGAAATTTTGAGTGTTTAAGCTCCAGGAAACAATATCAGGAAAAGGATAGTTCACATTGCTGGAAATGGTGGTCATGTGTGTGTGAGGTATGCTTGCTTTTGTGAATGTGATATCTTTTCTGAGGAAGGCTTTGGCTGAAGCCTAAATGTGTAGCAGTCTTTTTGTTGTGCCTGTCTGTAACTCAACGTGTCATTTTTATGATGAGTACCGTACCAATCTCTCTGTTTCTTAATTCTGTTGAATTCATTTAAAGTCGGTCCAGGTTTGTTGAACTTTTCCCCCTTCAACTTCAGTAGCTAAAATTTGTGCAGCACTAATTTAGTTATTTGTTTATTATTAACTATCCACTGATAATGTACATGATATGCTTCATGAATTACATATACATTTTTGGACACCTCCATATGCGATCTATTCCTACATACATACACTTATACATATGCAACATAATATATCACATATACATATCTTACTAAAAGTGAGTTCATACCTCACTGACAGACCAAAAAACAAAACAAAATTGCAAATGTCAATCACTGGAAAATGAAATACACAGTGTCATCTTGGTCACTACACATGTTGAAAATGAAGGGCATGAATTTCACATTATGTCTTTGTTTCCAAAAATTTCTTTATCAATGTAATAAAATTTTGTTTCAGCTTGGCTTTCAGTCCCATTACTGATTTGACATTTTTTTTTCTTTTTTCCAAACTCTGGTGGAAGATGATTGAATATTTGTATTCCCATATTCTTCACTGTCTTCACATAATTTTGTATTGTGTGACGTAATCTATAAGTGACTTTTGTTTCTTTTATCAAAGGAGTGGTGACTGAGGTTTTTGTTTTGGGATGCTAAATGCTGCAATGTGAAAAAAGTCAAATTAATTACATACAGACATGCTAAGGGCAGGATTTTAAACTGTTTAAAAAGTGGCCTACGGTGTCCACACTTCTGTTTAAAGGAGAGTATTCTCATTGCTTGCTTCCGTTATTTAAAAATGGTAATAGATTCAGAGATATTTCCTCTGAAAATCAGGCCATAGCCAACAACAAACTCAAATAGGGTATGGTGCACAATATTTAAAGTGTCTACATTAGTTATGTCTCATACTGATCATAGTGAGAACTATACTATGCTACGCATTTCTGACAGCTGGTCTGCAGGGAAATTGCTAGCATATTGTGTCACATGCAATTCAAAAAATTGGATGTCATTTACTGTGCAGATGTTGTTTCCACAAGTATGCACATCAGGACAGGATCAAGTGACCATTTTCTTGTGTAGAATCTTATGGTTACTGTCTTTTGTATATGTATCACTAGGCAGTTTGCCTCAAACTAAGACTGTGGGTTAATGTTCCTCCGGACTACTTCTCAGTGTGTGTCCTCACTGACAGTTGTTTCATCTGGACACTGGAATGAATTAACTTTGGGTATGTGTTCTGGAGGGTCATTTATGAACAGTGTAAAGTGGACAAAACAAAGAACAAAAACCTTTGGGACACCGTAACTCGCACCTGGTATTTTTGACCTGTAAGATGTAGCTCCCTTAGAGTTCCTGATTTCAACAAACTGCCTCCTGCTCTGCAACCAGTTGTGAACAGTGCCTGGAACTATTTGTTGTTCAAGTTTGTGAATAAGATATGCATGGTTAACAATGTCAAATGTTTTTTATTGATCAAAAAGTATGCGTACTAACAGGATGGTTGTGACCTTCCTTTGACTATTACTCATATGATGACACCCAAAAATGTGACCCCAGATGAAAATATCTAGAAAGGTAAAATATGTTATTTGACAACTGGAGATTTAAGGTGTACAAAACACCTTGTAGCTTATGGAAATTTGAGGACGAAAAAAAAGAGTAGTACTTTATATGAAGACTTAACCACTAAAAAGCTTTGCACAAGATGGTGTTACAGTTATTTGATGCTTACCAAACAACCAATTTCTAAACAATGTTTGGACTGTTTTAAAAATAATGTAACTCATTTTATTTGCTGATTTGTTGCTGGTGATGAGCGAGGTAATCATCATTTCACACCATAAACAGCAATCGAAGCAGTGGGCAGAAACTCATGGCCCTGTACCAAAAACATTGACTTCATCAAATAGAATGGTTATGATCTTTCTGGGATTTGAATGATTTCTTCTTATTGACTGACAAAGAAGAATATTTATTTTTCATTTTTCATCAGGACAATGCACCTATCCACAAAAGTGTGGGAAAGTGCTATGATATGACTAAGTGTCATACTAGAGCACTCACGATCTCATTACAGCCTCATTTTGCCAAATGTGATGACACGAGTGGGGACAATCCACCCATCACCACACATGAAGATGGCTCTCACTAGTTTTAGCTTCAAGAGATCGATAGGGCCGGAGTACAGACACCGAGTCGCATGACTGCCAGGAGGTGTAATTTAGATAGCAAACCCTTTTGTTTCTTGGCCACTTTAAATAAGAGCATATGGGAAATCAGTTGCACATAATTACATTAAGAATACCATCATGTGCTATTCTATTTTTGTTTCGTTACCTAACTGTGAACTCATATGTAAATTTGGGATATGTCTACAATGGACTTGCCATTTATTTTGGAATTTACTGGCTCACAACTTCCAGCCTCCAGCCTCATACCAGTTGTGAATATTCTCAATAGCAGTTTAAACTTTACTCCAAACACTGCATAGTGGTACTGAACTATCATGAGTATATATAACAATTTTTACCACCAGTGGGATACAAAATAAAACTTATCTTGACGGCAGTTTGGTGCCTCTGACAGGAATTATTCTAAGACTGTTGTAAGAACATGTCTCAATTTCTGTCATTTGTTTGATACTTATGTCCTTGAAACCCTGATAATGGGGTTGCCACTACCTGTTTGATAAGACACCAGTGTCCAAGGTGCAGTGGCTCTGTACATGGAAAGGAGCAACCAGGGAGAACTACGGCTGCTACACTTGTGCACCTTCGCAGCATTCTGCCTCTCACTGAAACTGAAACTGAGCCATCATAGCACACTTCACCATTTTGGAAGCTTGTTGTGCACCTCAAGTGCAAAAGGGGAAGCAACTGTCTGCAGTTCAAGCATGGAAATAAGGGTACCACACTTAGAAAAAAAGCAGCATGAGGAACAAGAATCACCTTGCATGAAGTCTGCATGTGAGGTGTCATTTGTTGACTCTTTCTTTCAAGACATAGTACTTCAGTTGGCTCCTGATCCAGAAGTATACATGTCAGCACTCAAACTAGGCAGTCCACCATTATAAGATATCACAAAGACTGCAAATGAGTGCCTCATGGCTCAACTGTAAGTAGGAGATCCAGCAACCACAGCATGCAACATGTCACACCTCGGAACAGTCTACGGCACTCCCTCGACATCTGTGGCATAGACTACTGTTATGTCCAGACTGCTGCACAACAAGACTAGTGTGACTTTGAGTGTAATATTGAGAATTGCACACACAACAAATAGAGATGCTGCCTGTTATGACTTGGCAAGACAGCCAAGCCACTATGAGGTGAAACCGAAAGGCACGCGTTAAAGCTCACGCAGGCTGGCGTGAGGTCTGGAAAATGACAAGGTCTTTATAGTAGCAAATAAAGTACGTAGCTTCTGGAATACTTAACTTTAATCCATAATGGGAGAACATCGGTCTGACGGTACGTGCATCACAAGATTAATAGTAAATGATAATGGCGCCTTGCTAGGTCGTAGCAAATGACGTAGCTGAAGGCTATGCTAACTATTGTCTCGGCAAATGAGAGCATAATTTGTCAGTGAACCATCGCTAGCAAAGTCGGCTGTACTACTGGGACGAGTGCTAGGAAGTCTCTCTAGACCTGCCGTGTGGCGGCGCTCGGTCTGCAATCACTGATAGTGGCGACACGCGGGTCCGATGTATACTAGCGGACCGCGGCCGATTTAAAGGCTACCACCTAGCAAGTGTGGTGTCTGGCGGTGACACCACACTGCCATTACCTCAGTGCTATACTGTGGTTGCTGTAACATGAAAAATAAGTGATGCCAGGAACAGCAATTGCAAATATGTTCCATTAGATGAAGGGTGACATCTGGAAAAAGGTCAACAGTATAGTGTGTGCTTCAGACAGAAAACATACAGAGTTTGCCCAATGGAAACAAGATAGTAGTATTCTTGTTTATTTACCTCAACCATGAGAAAATGTTTATGCTCAGTCAAACAAAAACATAGTACAGACACTGTCATGGAAACATGTGTTCACAGGATAATAGCTAGTTGTGTAGCTTATCATTAATTTCTGTAACTTTTTCAAAGAGTGCTGTAGTTTTATTTTAATAATTAACTACTATTTAGGGAATACACTTCGTCCACATGTCCTGTTCCTTGTACTGTCATCAGTATGTGTATATCAATGTATTGAATTAAAATGAAGTTACAATAGCCTCCAAAAAAGTTTTATAGGCACCCATAAATGTATATTAATATATATATATATATATCTAAAAAGAAAGATGATGAGACTTACCAAACAAAAGCGCTGGCAGGTCGATAGACACACAAACAAACACAAATATACACACAAAATTCAAGCTTTCGCAACAAACTGTTGCCTCATCAGGAAAGAGGGAAGGAGAGGGAAAGACGAAAGGATGTGGGTTTTAAGGGAGAGGGTAAGGAGTCATTCCAATCCCGGGAGCGGAAAGACTTACCTTAGGGGGAAAAAAGGACAGGTATACACTCGCACACACACACATATCCATCCACACATACAGACACAAGCAGACATATTTAAAGACAAAGAGTTTGGGCAGAGATGTCAGTCGAGGTGGAAGAGTAGTGGCAAAGAAGTTGTTGAGAGACAGGTGAGGTATGAGTGGCGGCAACTTGAAATTAGCGGAGATTGAGGCCTGGCGGATAACGAGAAGAGAGGATATACTGAAGGGCAAGTTCCCATCTCCGGAGTTCGGATAGGTTGGTGTTGGTGGGAAGTATCCAGATAACCCGGACGGTGTAACACTGTGCCAAGATGTGCTGGCTGTGCACCAAGGCATGTTTAGCCACAGGGTGATCCTCATTACCAACAAACACTGTCTGCCTGTGTCCATTCATGCGAATGGACAGTTTGTTGCTGGTCATTCCCACATAGAACGCATCACAGTGTAGGCAGGTCAGTTGGTAAATCACGTGGGTGCTTTCACACGTGGCTCTGCCTTTGATCGTGTACACCTTCCGGGTTACAGGACTGGAGTAGGTGGTGGTGGGAGGGTGCATGGGACAGGTTTTGCACCGGGGGCGGTTACAAGGATAGGAGCCAGAGGGTAGGGAAGGTGGTTTGGGGATTTCATAGGGATGAACTAACAGGTTACGAAGGTTAGGTGGACGGCGGAAAGACACTCTTGGCGGAGTGGGGAGGATTTCATGAAGGATGGATCTCATTTCAGGGCAGGATTTGAGGAAGTCGTATCCCTGCTGGAGAGCCACATTCAGAGTCTGGTCCAGTCCCGGAAAGTATCCTGTCACAAGTGGGGCACTTTTGTGGTTCTTCTGTGGGGGATTCTGGGTTTGAGGGGATGAGGAAGTGGCTCTGGTTATTTGCTTCTGTACCAGGCCGGGAGGGTAGTTGCGGGATGAGAAAGCTGTTGTCAGGTTGTTGGTGTAATGTTTCAGGGATTCCGGACTGGAGCAGATTCGTTTGCCACGAAGACCTAGGCTGTAGGGAAGGGACCGTTTGATGTGGAATGGGTGGCAGCTGTCATAATGGAGGTACTGTTGCTTGTTGGTGGGTTTGATGTGGACGGACGTGTGAAGTTGGCCATTGGACAGGTGGAGGTCAACGTCAAGGAAAGTGGCATGGGATTTGGAGTAGGACCAGGTGAATCTGATGGAACCAAAGGAGTTGAGGTTGGAGAGGAAATTCTGGAGTTCTTCTTCACTGTGAGTCCAGATCATGAAGATGTCATCAATAAATCTGTACCAAACTTTGGGTTGGCAGACCTGGGTAACCAAGAAGGCTTCCTCTAAGCGACCCATGAATAGGTTGGCATACGAGGGGGCCATCCTGGTACCCATGGCTGTTCCCTTTAATTGTTGGTATGTCTGGCCTTCAAAAGTGAAGAAGTTGTGGGTCAGGATGAAGCTGGTTAAGGTGATGAGGAAAGAGGTTTTAGGTAGGGTGGCAGGTGATCGGCGTGAAAGGAAATGCTCCATCGCAGCGAGGCCCTGGACGTGCGGAATATTTGTGTATAAGGAAGTGGCATCAATGGTTACAAGGATGGTTTCCGGGGGTAACAGATTGGGTAAGGATTCCAGGCGTTCAAGGAAGTGGTTGGTGTCTTTGATGAAGGATGGGAGACTGCATGTAATGGGTTGAAGGTGTTGATCTACGTAGGCAGAGATACGTTCTGTGGGGGCTTGGTAACCAGCTACAATGGGGCGGCCGGGATGATTGGGTTTGTGGATTTTAGGAAGAAGGTAGAAGGTTGGGGTGCGGGGTGTCGGTGGGGTCAGGAGGTTGATGGAGTCAGGTGAAAGGTTTTGCAGGGGGCCTAAGGTTCTGAGGATTCCTTGAAGCTCCGCCTGGACATCGGGAATGGGGTTACCTTGGCAAACTTTGTATGTGGTGTTGTCTGAAAGCTGACGCAGTCCCTCAGCCACATACTCCCGACGATCAAGTACCACGGTCGTGGAACCCTTGTCCGCCGGAAGAATGACGATGGATCGGTCAGCCTTCAGATCACGGATAGCCTGGGCTTCAGCAGTGGTGATGTTGGGTGTAGGATTAAGGTTTTTTAAGAAGGATTGAGATGCAAGGCTGGAAGTCAGAAATTCCTGGAAGGTTTGGAGAGGGTGATTTTGAGGAAGAGGAGGTGGGTCCCGCTGTGACGGAGGACGGAACTGTTCCAGGCAGGGTTCAATTTGGATGGTGTCTTGGGGAGTTGGATCATTAGGAGTAGGATTAGGATCATTTTTCTTCGTGGCAAAGTGATATTTCCAGCAGAGAGTACGGGTGTAGGACAGTAAATCTTTGACGAGGGCTGTTTGGTTGAATCTGGGAGTGGGGCTGAAGGTGAGGCCTTTGGATAGGACAGAGGTTTCGGATTGGGAGAGAGGTTTGGAGGAAAGGTTAACTACTGAATTAGGGTGTTGTGGTTCCAGATTGTGTTGAAAGGAATTTTGAGGTTTTGGAGGGAGTGGAGCTGGAAGTGGGAGATTGAGTAGATGGGAGAGACTGGGTTTGTGTGCAATGAGAGGTGGTTGAGGTTTGCTGGAAAGGTTGTGAAGGGTGAGTGAGTTGCCTTTCCGGAGGTGGGAAACCAGGAGATTGGATAGTTTTTTGAGGTGGAGGGTGGCATGCTGTTCTAATTTACGGTTGGCCTGTAGGAGGATGCTCTGAACAGCCGGTGTGGATGTGGGAGAGGAAAGATTAAGGACTTTTATTAAGGATAGGAGTTGACGGGTGTGTTCATTGGCTGAGTTGATGTGTAGGTGAAGGATTAGGTGGGTGAGGGCAATGGATTGTTCAGTTTGGAACTGGTATAGGGACTGATGGAAGGAAGGGTTGCAGCCAGAGATGGGAACTTTAAGTGTGAGGCCTTTGGGGGTAATGCCAAATGTCAGACAAGCCTGAGAAAATAGAATATGAGAGCGTAATCTGGCTAGGGCGAAGGCATGTCTGCGGAGGGAATGTAAATAAAACTTAATGGGGTCGTTGTGGGGGTGTTGTGCGGGTGACATGGTACTAGAAGGTCGAAAGTGTAACGTGAGGCTGAAATGAAAATGAATGTAAAAATATGTGGGGAGAGATAAAGGTGAAGTAGAAAGCAAATGGAGATCTGGTGTGAAAAGAGGCGAAAAGGGGTTGGTTGGAGCTGGGTTATGTTGATCCTGTGGTGAAATGGTGTAGGTAGAAAACGATGTGAATAAAGGTTAGGTGGTTGTGTTGCCGCCAAAACACGTTAAAGGGTGGAGAAATTCGGGAAAATTTCGAAAAAACTACGTGAGGATGTATTAAAAGTAGTGGTATGGTGGTGGCAGATTATGGAAATGAGGCTAACAATTGTCTGGTGGAGAAATAATAACGTTAAAACCTGTGGGAAGCGGCTAAAAATGATCGGTGACGTGAAAAAACGGAAATCGAAATAAAGCAAAAGTTATTAAAACTAGCCGAAAAGGTTGATTAATAGCTGAAAGGAACTGTTTGTGAACTAGAAACGGTGGATTTTATAGCAGTAGCGGAAGAAAAAATTTTTGTTATGGTTTGGAAGTGGGTTACGTATTATTACGTATTGTTGAGTATATATCGGCGGGATAAAATTGTATAGTGGATTACGGTAAAAAGGAGAAGGTGAATACAAAGGGAAACTACTGGCAAAAACAGAAGGAGGAAATAAGACGACAGAAAAGACTTCGAAATGTAGCAGTGACAATAACAAACGTCATTGTTGGGTTCAAATTAATGATATGAATATAACAGAGGGAAACATTCCACGTGGAAAAAATATATCTAAAAAGAAAGATGATGAGACTTACCAAACAAAAGCGCTGGCAGGTCGATAGACACACAAACAAACACAAATATACACACAAAATTCAAGCTTTCGCAACAAACTGTTGCCTCATCAGGAAAGAGGGAAGGAGAGGGAAAGACGAAAGGATGTGGGTTTTAAGGGAGAGGGTAAGGAGTCATTCCAATCCCGGGAGCGGAAAGACTTACCTTAGGGGGAAAAAAGGACAGGTATACACTCGCACACACACACATATCCATCCACACATACAGACACAAGCAGACATATTTAAAGACAAAGAGTTTGGGCAGAGATGTCAGTCGAGGTGGAAGAGTAGTGGCAAAGAAGTTGTTGAGAGACAGGTGAGGTATGAGTGGCGGCAACTTGAAATTAGCGGAGATTGAGGCCTGGCGGATAACGAGAAGAGAGGATATACTGAAGGGCAAGTTCCCATCTCCGGAGTTCGGATAGGTTGGTGTTGGTGGGAAGTATCCAGATAACCCGGACGGTGTAACACTGTGCCAAGATGTGCTGGCTGTGCACCAAGGCATGTTTAGCCACAGGGTGATCCTCATTACCAACAAACACTGTCTGCCTGTGTCCATTCATGCGAATGGACAGTTTGTTGCTGGTCATTCCCACATAGAACGCATCACAGTGTAGGCAGGTCAGTTGGTAAATCACGTGGGTGCTTTCACACGTGGCTCTGCCTTTGATCGTGTACACCTTCCGGGTTACAGGACTGGAGTAGGTGGTGGTGGGAGGGTGCATGGGACAGGTTTTGCACCGGGGGCGGTTACAAGGATAGGAGCCAGAGGGTAGGGAAGGTGGTTTGGGGATTTCATAGGGATGAACTAACAGGTTACGAAGGTTAGGTGGACGGCGGAAAGACACTCTTGGCGGAGTGGGGAGGATTTCATGAAGGATGGATCTCATTTCAGGGCAGGATTTGAGGAAGTCGTATCCCTGCTGGAGAGCCACATTCAGAGTCTGGTCCAGTCCCGGAAAGTATCCTGTCACAAGTGGGGCACTTTTGTGGTTCTTCTGTGGGGGATTCTGGGTTTGAGGGGATGAGGAAGTGGCTCTGGTTATTTGCTTCTGTACCAGGCCGGGAGGGTAGTTGCGGGATGAGAAAGCTGTTGTCAGGTTGTTGGTGTAATGTTTCAGGGATTCCGGACTGGAGCAGATTCGTTTGCCACGAAGACCTAGGCTGTAGGGAAGGGACCGTTTGATGTGGAATGGGTGGCAGCTGTCATAATGGAGGTACTGTTGCTTGTTGGTGGGTTTGATGTGGACGGACGTGTGAAGTTGGCCATTGGACAGGTGGAGGTCAACGTCAAGGAAAGTGGCATGGGATTTGGAGTAGGACCAGGTGAATCTGATGGAACCAAAGGAGTTGAGGTTGGAGAGGAAATTCTGGAGTTCTTCTTCACTGTGAGTCCAGATCATGAAGATGTCATCAATAAATCTGTACCAAACTTTGGGTTGGCAGACCTGGGTAACCAAGAAGGCTTCCTCTAAGCGACCCATGAATAGGTTGGCATACGAGGGGGCCATCCTGGTACCCACAAACCCAGTCTCTCCCATCTACTCAATCTCCCACTTCCAGCTCCACTCCCTCCAAAACCTCAAAATTCCTTTCAACACAATCTGGAACCACAACACCCTAATTCAGTAGTTAACCTTTCCTCCAAACCTCTCTCCCAATCCGAAACCTCTGTCCTATCCAAAGGCCTCACCTTCAGCCCCACTCCCAGATTCAACCAAACAGCCCTCGTCAAAGATTTACTGTCCTACACCCGTACTCTCTGCTGGAAATATCACTTTGCCACGAAGAAAAATGATCCTAATCCTACTCCTAATGATCCAACTCCCCAAGACACCATCCAAATTGAACCCTGCCTGGAACAGTTCCGTCTTCCGTCACAGCGGGACCCACCTCCTCTTCCTCAAAATCACCCTCTCCAAACCTTCCAGGAATTTCTGACTTCCAGCCTTGCATCTCAATCCTTCTTAAAAAACCTTAATCCTACACCCAACATCACCACTGCTGAAGCCCAGGCTATCCGTGATCTGAAGGCTGACCGATCCATCGTCATTCTTCCGGCGGACAAGGGTTCCACGACCGTGGTACTTGATCGTCGGGAGTATGTGGCTGAGGGACTGCGTCAGCTTTCAGACAACACCACATACAAAGTTTGCCAAGGTAACCCCATTCCCGATGTCCAGGCGGAGCTTCAAGGAATCCTCAGAACCTTAGGCCCCCTGCAAAACCTTCCACCTGACTCCATCAACCTCCTGACCCCACCGACACCCCGCACCCCAACCTTCTACCTTCTTCCTAAAATCCACAAACCCAATCATCCCGGCCGCCCCATTGTAGCTGGTTACCAAGCCCCCACAGAACGTATCTCTGCCTACGTAGATGAACACCTTCAACCCATTACATGCAGTCTCCCATCCTTCATCAAAGACACCAACCACTTCCTTGAACGCCTGGAATCCTTACCCAATCTGTTACCCCCGGAAACCATCCTTGTAACCATTGATGCCACTTCCTTATACACAAATATTCCGCACGTCCAGGGCCTCGCTGCGATGGAGCATTTCCTTTCACGCCGATCACCTGCCACCCTACCTAAAACCTCTTTCCTCATCACCTTAACCAGCTTCATCCTGACCCACAACTTCTTCACTTTTGAAGGCCAGACATACCAACAATTAAAGGGAACAGCCATGGGTACCAGGATGGCCCCCTCGTATGCCAACCTATTCATGGGTCGCTTAGAGGAAGCCTTCTTGGTTACCCAGGTCTGCCAACCCAAAGTTTGGTACAGATTTATTGATGACATCTTCATGATCTGGACTCACAGTGAAGAAGAACTCCAGAATTTCCTCTCCAACCTCAACTCCTTTGGTTCCATCAGATTCACCTGGTCCTACTCCAAATCCCATGCCACTTTCCTTGACGTTGACCTCCACCTGTCCAATGGCCAACTTCACACGTCCGTCCACATCAAACCCACCAACAAGCAACAGTACCTCCATTATGACAGCTGCCACCCATTCCACATCAAACGGTCCCTTCCCTACAGCCTAGGTCTTCGTGGCAAACGAATCTGCTCCAGTCCGGAATCCCTGAAACATTACACCAACAACCTGACAACAGCTTTCTCATCCCGCAACTACCCTCCCGGCCTGGTACAGAAGCAAATAACCAGAGCCACTTCCTCATCCCCTCAAACCCAGAATCCCCCACAGAAGAACCACAAAAGTGCCCCACTTGTGACAGGATACTTTCCGGGACTGGACCAGACTCTGAATGTGGCTCTCCAGCAGGGATACGACTTCCTCAAATCCTGCCCTGAAATGAGATCCATCCTTCATGAAATCCTCCCCACTCCGCCAAGAGTGTCTTTCCGCCGTCCACCTAACCTTCGTAACCTGTTAGTTCATCCCTATGAAATCCCCAAACCACCTTCCCTACCCTCTGGCTCCTATCCTTGTAACCGCCCCCGGTGCAAAACCTGTCCCATGCACCCTCCCACCACCACCTACTCCAGTCCTGTAACCCGGAAGGTGTACACGATCAAAGGCAGAGCCACGTGTGAAAGCACCCACGTGATTTACCAACTGACCTGCCTACACTGTGATGCGTTCTATGTGGGAATGACCAGCAACAAACTGTCCATTCGCATGAATGGACACAGGCAGACAGTGTTTGTTGGTAATGAGGATCACCCTGTGGCTAAACATGCCTTGGTGCACAGCCAGCACATCTTGGCACAGTGTTACACCGTCCGGGTTATCTGGATACTTCCCACCAACACCAACCTATCCGAACTCCGGAGATGGGAACTTGCCCTTCAGTATATCCTCTCTTCTCGTTATCCGCCAGGCCTCAATCTCCGCTAATTTCAAGTTGCCGCCACTCATACCTCACCTGTCTCTCAACAACTTCTTTGCCACTACTCTTCCACCTCGACTGACATCTCTGCCCAAACTCTTTGTCTTTAAATATGTCTGCTTGTGTCTGTATGTGTGGATGGATATGTGTGTGTGTGCGAGTGTATACCTGTCCTTTTTTCCCCCTAAGGTAAGTCTTTCCGCTCCCGGGATTGGAATGACTCCTTACCCTCTCCCTTAAAACCCACATCCTTTCGTCTTTCCCTCTCCTTCCCTCTTTCCTGATGAGGCAACAGTTTGTTGCGAAAGCTTGAATTTTGTGTGTATATTTGTGTTTGTTTGTGTGTCTATCGACCTGCCAGCGCTTTTGTTTGGTAAGTCTCATCATCTTTCTTTTTAGATATATTTTTTCCACGTGGAATGTTTCCCTCTGTTATATTCATATCATTAATTTGAACCCAACAATGACGTTTGTTATTGTCACTGCTACATTTCGAAGTCTTTTCTGTCGTCTTATTTCCTCCTTCTGTTTTTGCCAGTAGTTTCCCTTTGTATTCACCTTCTCCTTTTTACCGTAATCCACTATACAATTTTATCCCGCCGATATATACTCAACAATACGTAATAATACGTAACCCACTTCCAAACCATAACAAAAATTTTTTCTTCCGCTACTGCTATAAAATCCACCGTTTCTAGTTCACAAACAGTTCCTTTCAGCTATTAATCAACCTTTTCGGCTAGTTTTAATAACTTTTGCTTTATTTCGATTTCCGTTTTTTCACGTCACCGATCATTTTTAGCCGCTTCCCACAGGTTTTAACGTTATTATTTCTCCACCAGACAATTGTTAGCCTCATTTCCATAATCTGCCACCACCATACCACTACTTTTAATACATCCTCACGTAGTTTTTTCGAAATTTTCCCGAATTTCTCCACCCTTTAACGTGTTTTGGCGGCAACACAACCACCTAACCTTTATTCACATCGTTTTCTACCTACACCATTTCACCACAGGATCAACATAACCCAGCTCCAACCAACCCCTTTTCGCCTCTTTTCACACCAGATCTCCATTTGCTTTCTACTTCACCTTTATCTCTCCCCACATATTTTTACATTCATTTTCATTTCAGCCTCACGTTACACTTTCGACCTTCTAGTACCATGTCACCCGCACAACACCCCCACAACGACCCCATTAAGTTTTATTTACATTCCCTCCGCAGACATGCCTTCGCCCTAGCCAGATTACGCTCTCATATTCTATTTTCTCAGGCTTGTCTGACATTTGGCATTACCCCCAAAGGCCTCACACTTAAAGTTCCCATCTCTGGCTGCAACCCTTCCTTCCATCAGTCCCTATACCAGTTCCAAACTGAACAATCCATTGCCCTCACCCACCTAATCCTTCACCTACACATCAACTCAGCCAATGAACACACCCGTCAACTCCTATCCTTAATAAAAGTCCTTAATCTTTCCTCTCCCACATCCACACCGGCTGTTCAGAGCATCCTCCTACAGGCCAACCGTAAATTAGAACAGCATGCCACCCTCCACCTCAAAAAACTATCCAATCTCCTGGTTTCCCACCTCCGGAAAGGCAACTCACTCACCCTTCACAACCTTTCCAGCAAACCTCAACCACCTCTCATTGCACACAAACCCAGTCTCTCCCATCTACTCAATCTCCCACTTCCAGCTCCACTCCCTCCAAAACCTCAAAATTCCTTTCAACACAATCTGGAACCACAACACCCTAATTCAGTAGTTAACCTTTCCTCCAAACCTCTCTCCCAATCCGAAACCTCTGTCCTATCCAAAGGCCTCACCTTCAGCCCCACTCCCAGATTCAACCAAACAGCCCTCGTCAAAGATTTACTGTCCTACACCCGTACTCTCTGCTGGAAATATCACTTTGCCACGAAGAAAAATGATCCTAATCCTACTCCTAATGATCCAACTCCCCAAGACACCATCCAAATTGAACCCTGCCTGGAACAGTTCCGTCCTCCGTCACAGCGGGACCCACCTCCTCTTCCTCAAAATCACCCTCTCCAAACCTTCCAGGAATTTCTGACTTCCAGCCTTGCATCTCAATCCTTCTTAAAAAACCTTAATCCTACACCCAACATCACCACTGCTGAAGCCCAGGCTATCCGTGATCTGAAGGCTGACCGATCCATCGTCATTCTTCCGGCGGACAAGGGTTCCACGACCGTGGTACTTGATCGTCGGGAGTATGTGGCTGAGGGACTGCGTCAGCTTTCAGACAACACCACATACAAAGTTTGCCAAGGTAACCCCATTCCCGATGTCCAGGCGGAGCTTCAAGGAATCCTCAGAACCTTAGGCCCCCTGCAAAACCTTTCACCTGACTCCATCAACCTCCTGACCCCACCGACACCCCGCACCCCAACCTTCTACCTTCTTCCTAAAATCCACAAACCCAATCATCCCGGCCGCCCCATTGTAGCTGGTTACCAAGCCCCCACAGAACGTATCTCTGCCTACGTAGATGAACACCTTCAACCCATTACATGCAGTCTCCCATCCTTCATCAAAGACACCAACCACTTCCTTGAACGCCTGGAATCCTTACCCAATCTGTTACCCCCGGAAACCATCCTTGTAACCATTGATGCCACTTCCTTATACACAAATATTCCGCACGTCCAGGGCCTCGCTGCGATGGAGCATTTCCTTTCACGCCGATCACCTGCCACCCTACCTAAAACCTCTTTCCTCATCACCTTAACCAGCTTCATCCTGACCCACAACTTCTTCACTTTTGAAGGCCAGACATACCAACAATTAAAGGGAACAGCCATGGGTACCAGGATGGCCCCCTCGTATGCCAACCTATTCATGGGTCGCTTAGAGGAAGCCTTCTTGGTTACCCAGGTCTGCCAACCCAAAGTTTGGTACAGATTTATTGATGACATCTTCATGATCTGGACTCACAGTGAAGAAGAACTCCAGAATTTCCTCTCCAACCTCAACTCCTTTGGTTCCATCAGATTCACCTGGTCCTACTCCAAATCCCATGCCACTTTCCTTGACGTTGACCTCCACCTGTCCAATGGCCAACTTCACACGTCCGTCCACATCAAACCCACCAACAAGCAACAGTACCTCCATTATGACAGCTGCCACCCATTCCACATCAAACGGTCCCTTCCCTACAGCCTAGGTCTTCGTGGCAAACGAATCTGCTCCAGTCCGGAATCCCTGAAACATTACACCAACAACCTGACAACAGCTTTCTCATCCCGCAACTACCCTCCCGGCCTGGTACAGAAGCAAATAACCAGAGCCACTTCCTCATCCCCTCAAACCCAGAATCCCCCACAGAAGAACCACAAAAGTGCCCCACTTGTGACAGGATACTTTCCGGGACTGGACCAGACTCTGAATGTGGCTCTCCAGCAGGGATACGACTTCCTCAAATCCTGCCCTGAAATGAGATCCATCCTTCATGAAATCCTCCCCACTCCGCCAAGAGTGTCTTTCCGCCGTCCACCTAACCTTCGTAACCTGTTAGTTCATCCCTATGAAATCCCCAAACCACCTTCCCTACCCTCTGGCTCCTATCCTTGTAACCGCCCCCGGTGCAAAACCTGTCCCATGCACCCTCCCACCACCACCTACTCCAGTCCTGTAACCCGGAAGGTGTACACGATCAAAGGCAGAGCCACGTGTGAAAGCACCCACGTGATTTACCAACTGACCTGCCTACACTGTGATGCGTTCTATGTGGGAATGACCAGCAACAAACTGTCCATTCGCATGAATGGACACAGGCAGACAGTGTTTGTTGGTAATGAGGATCACCCTGTGGCTAAACATGCCTTGGTGCACAGCCAGCACATCTTGGCACAGTGTTACACCGTCCGGGTTATCTGGATACTTCCCACCAACACCAACCTATCCGAACTCCGGAGATGGGAACTTGCCCTTCAGTATATCCTCTCTTCTCGTTATCCGCCAGGCCTCAATCTCCGCTAATTTCAAGTTGCCGCCACTCATACCTCACCTGTCTCTCAACAACTTCTTTGCCACTACTCTTCCACCTCGACTGACATCTCTGCCCAAACTCTTTGTCTTTAAATATGTCTGCTTGTGTCTGTATGTGTGGATGGATATGTGTGTGTGTGCGAGTGTATACCTGTCCTTTTTTCCCCCTAAGGTAAGTCTTTCCGCTCCCGGGATTGGAATGACTCCTTACCCTCTCCCTTAAAACCCACATCCTTTCGTCTTTCCCTCTCCTTCCCTCTTTCCTGATGAGGCAACAGTTTGTTGCGAAAGCTTGAATTTTGTGTGTATATTTGTGTTTGTTTGTGTGTCTATCGACCTGCCAGCGCTTTTGTTTGGTAAGTCTCATCATCTTTCTTTTTAGATATATTTTTTCCACGTGGAATGTTTCCCTCTGTTATATTCATATCATTAATTTGAACCCAACAATGACGTTTGTTATTGTCACTGCTACATTTCGAAGTCTTTTCTGTCGTCTTATTTCCTCCTTCTGTTTTTGCCAGTAGTTTCCCTTTGTATTCACCTTCTCCTTTTTACCGTAATCCACTATACAATTTTATCCCGCCGATATATACTCAACAATACGTAATAATACGTAACCCACTTCCAAACCATAACAAAAATTTTTTCTTCCGCTACTGCTATAAAATCCACCGTTTCTAGTTCACAAACAGTTCCTTTCAGCTATTAATCAACCTTTTCGGCTAGTTTTAATAACTTTTGCTTTATTTCGATTTCCGTTTTTTCACGTCACCGATCATTTTTAGCCGCTTCCCACAGGTTTTAACGTTATTATTTCTCCACCAGACAATTGTTAGCCTCATTTCCATAATCTGCCACCACCATACCACTACTTTTAATACATCCTCACGTAGTTTTTTCGAAATTTTCCCGAATTTCTCCACCCTTTAACGTGTTTTGGCGGCAACACAACCACCTAACCTTTATTCACATCGTTTTCTACCTACACCATTTCACCACAGGATCAACATAACCCAGCTCCAACCAACCCCTTTTCGCCTCTTTTCACACCAGATCTCCATTTGCTTTCTACTTCACCTTTATCTCTCCCCACATATTTTTACATTCATTTTCATTTCAGCCTCACGTTACACTTTCGACCTTCTAGTACCATGTCACCCGCACAACACCCCCACAACGACCCCATTAAGTTTTATTTACATTCCCTCCGCAGACATGCCTTCGCCCTAGCCAGATTACGCTCTCATATTCTATTTTCTCAGGCTTGTCTGACATTTGGCATTACCCCCAAAGGCCTCACACTTAAAGTTCCCATCTCTGGCTGCAACCCTTCCTTCCATCAGTCCCTATACCAGTTCCAAACTGAACAATCCATTGCCCTCACCCACCTAATCCTTCACCTACACATCAACTCAGCCAATGAACACACCCGTCAACTCCTATCCTTAATAAAAGTCCTTAATCTTTCCTCTCCCACATCCACACCGGCTGTTCAGAGCATCCTCCTACAGGCCAACCGTAAATTAGAACAGCATGCCACCCTCCACCTCAAAAAACTATCCAATCTCCTGGTTTCCCACCTCCGGAAAGGCAACTCACTCACCCTTCACAACCTTTCCAGCAAACCTCAACCACCTCTCATTGCACACAAACCCAGTCTCTCCCATCTACTCAATCTCCCACTTCCAGCTCCACTCCCTCCAAAACCTCAAAATTCCTTTCAACACAATCTGGAACCACAACACCCTAATTCAGTAGTTAACCTTTCCTCCAAACCTCTCTCCCAATCCGAAACCTCTGTCCTATCCAAAGGCCTCACCTTCAGCCCCACTCCCAGATTCAACCAAACAGCCCTCGTCAAAGATTTACTGTCCTACACCCGTACTCTCTGCTGGAAATATCACTTTGCCACGAAGAAAAATGATCCTAATCCTACTCCTAATGATCCAACTCCCCAAGACACCATCCAAATTGAACCCTGCCTGGAACAGTTCCGTCCTCCGTCACAGCGGGACCCACCTCCTCTTCCTCAAAATCACCCTCTCCAAACCTTCCAGGAATTTCTGACTTCCAGCCTTGCATCTCAATCCTTCTTAAAAAACCTTAATCCTACACCCAACATCACCACTGCTGAAGCCCAGGCTATCCGTGATCTGAAGGCTGACCGATCCATCGTCATTCTTCCGGCGGACAAGGGTTCCACGACCGTGGTACTTGATCGTCGGGAGTATGTGGCTGAGGGACTGCGTCAGCTTTCAGACAACACCACATACAAAGTTTGCCAAGGTAACCCCATTCCCGATGTCCAGGCGGAGCTTCAAGGAATCCTCAGAACCTTAGGCCCCCTGCAAAACCTTTCACCTGACTCCATCAACCTCCTGACCCCACCGACACCCCGCACCCCAACCTTCTACCTTCTTCCTAAAATCCACAAACCCAATCATCCCGGCCGCCCCATTGTAGCTGGTTACCAAGCCCCCACAGAACGTATCTCTGCCTACGTAGATCAACACCTTCAACCCATTACATGCAGTCTCCCATCCTTCATCAAAGACACCAACCACTTCCTTGAACGCCTGGAATCCTTACCCAATCTGTTACCCCCGGAAACCATCCTTGTAACCATTGATGCCACTTCCTTATACACAAATATTCCGCACGTCCAGGGCCTCGCTGCGATGGAGCATTTCCTTTCACGCCGATCACCTGCCACCCTACCTAAAACCTCTTTCCTCATCACCTTAACCAGCTTCATCCTGACCCACAACTTCTTCACTTTTGAAGGCCAGACATACCAACAATTAAAGGGAACAGCCATGGGTACCAGGATGGCCCCCTCGTATGCCAACCTATTCATGGGTCGCTTAGAGGAAGCCTTCTTGGTTACCCAGGTCTGCCAACCCAAAGTTTGGTACAGATTTATTGATGACATCTTCATGATCTGGACTCACAGTGAAGAAGAACTCCAGAATTTCCTCTCCAACCTCAACTCCTTTGGTTCCATCAGATTCACCTGGTCCTACTCCAAATCCCATGCCACTTTCCTTGACGTTGACCTCCACCTGTCCAATGGCCAACTTCACACGTCCGTCCACATCAAACCCACCAACAAGCAACAGTACCTCCATTATGACAGCTGCCACCCATTCCACATCAAACGGTCCCTTCCCTACAGCCTAGGTCTTCGTGGCAAACGAATCTGCTCCAGTCCGGAATCCCTGAAACATTACACCAACAACCTGACAACAGCTTTCTCATCCCGCAACTACCCTCCCGGCCTGGTACAGAAGCAAATAACCAGAGCCACTTCCTCATCCCCTCAAACCCAGAATCCCCCACAGAAGAACCACAAAAGTGCCCCACTTGTGACAGGATACTTTCCGGGACTGGACCAGACTCTGAATGTGGCTCTCCAGCAGGGATACGACTTCCTCAAATCCTGCCCTGAAATGAGATCCATCCTTCATGAAATCCTCCCCACTCCGCCAAGAGTGTCTTTCCGCCGTCCACCTAACCTTCGTAACCTGTTAGTTCATCCCTATGAAATCCCCAAACCACCTTCCCTACCCTCTGGCTCCTATCCTTGTAACCGCCCCCGGTGCAAAACCTGTCCCATGCACCCTCCCACCACCACCTACTCCAGTCCTGTAACCCGGAAGGTGTACACGATCAAAGGCAGAGCCACGTGTGAAAGCACCCACGTGATTTACCAACTGACCTGCCTACACTGTGATGCGTTCTATGTGGGAATGACCAGCAACAAACTGTCCATTCGCATGAATGGACACAGGCAGACAGTGTTTGTTGGTAATGAGGATCACCCTGTGGCTAAACATGCCTTGGTGCACAGCCAGCACATCTTGGCACAGTGTTACACCGTCCGGGTTATCTGGATACTTCCCACCAACACCAACCTATCCGAACTCCGGAGATGGGAACTTGCCCTTCAGTATATCCTCTCTTCTCGTTATCCGCCAGGCCTCAATCTCCGCTAATTTCAAGTTGCCGCCACTCATACCTCACCTGTCTCTCAACAACTTCTTTGCCACTACTCTTCCACCTCGACTGACATCTCTGCCCAAACTCTTTGTCTTTAAATATGTCTGCTTGTGTCTGTATGTGTGGATGGATATGTGTGTGTGTGCGAGTGTATACCTGTCCTTTTTTCCCCCTAAGGTAAGTCTTTCCGCTCCCGGGATTGGAATGACTCCTTACCCTCTCCCTTAAAACCCACATCCTTTCGTCTTTCCCTCTCCTTCCCTCTTTCCTGATGAGGCAACAGTTTGTTGCGAAAGCTTGAATTTTGTGTGTATATTTGTGTTTGTTTGTGTGTCTATCGACCTGCCAGCGCTTTTGTTTGGTAAGTCTCATCATCTTTCTTTTTAGATATATTTTTTCCACGTGGAATGTTTCCCTCTGTTATATATATATATATATATATATATATATATATATATATATATATATATATATATATATATATATATATATATATATGCCCAAATTGCTGTGTACGTAGCAACAATGATCAGTCCTCGGTTATATTTGCAAACTCATGCATTCACCATCCTTTGTGCACTGGTACATTCCACTCATATGCAACAACAGAGTCAAGTGACGAGTTTTCAGTTAAATGGGCTGTGGCAGAGACAGACAAATCGAGTCTCTGAGCATACAGAGACAGCAGCGAATTCGGAGATGATGTCATAGGACCCACTGGCAGCGAGAGTACAGAGATCATTTGTAATCTCTACTGTCCACTGAAAAGACAGTCATTTCTGGAGATTCTGACGCAAACTGTCAATATGATTGACTGAGTCCTGCACATTAATCAAGCGATGGTGCAAAAAATTCATGCAAAAGCTCCCTTGAACAGTTCTTTATTTAAAAAGCTAATTACAAACGCCATAATTAGGAGGAAAGAATTCAATTGCAATGTGGTCACAGGGGCTACGGTTTTCTAAGTAATCCCCAGAATTAGACCCACCCTTTCGTAATTTGGTAACATATGGTGACAGTTCAATTTCCCTCCAGGGTCAACTCACAATTGCTCCATCCTATAAGGAGGTTACATAGCTGATAACACTATTTGTGATCAACAGCTGGAAACATTTCCAACCTGGATGCCTTCTCACTGTTTGGATTCTCCATCAATGACAAAGTGCAAGTCATCTCTTACATGTTTCTATTAAGGGACTTGATGCCTTCTTTACAGTATTCACACCTATATTCAAATCTGGCCCAAGGTGCAACACAGATTTCAGAGCTCACATCTCGCAACTACAATGAGGCATCGTTGCTGCCGAGCACATCCCATTTCAACCACATTTACAAGCAGCCACCAAGCAGGAGTTCGATTGATGTCAAGAGACTGAGGTGATGGAGCCAATTAAAAGAAACACTCGGGTAGTAAGTAGTAAAGAAAACAAATTGCTCCCTCTCATGATGTGGAGATTTTAAATAACTAATGCTCTGGTACAAGTGGAAACCTGACCTATACAATACCCAGGAGACCTCCACACAAAGCTTGTCAGATGAGAACATTTTCAAAGAGAAATCACAGATGCATACTTTCAAGTGCCCGTAGATGAAGAGCCATAAAACTTCAAGGTCATCAATATTCAGTTCAGCTTGCACAAATACAGGTGCTTGTCTTCTGATATCTCAACCATGCTTGCAATCTTCCAAAGACATCTGGAACAATTAATCACATATGTTCCCACTTGCATCAGCTATCTACAGAGCTTAACTGTCATAGTAAATACACACCAGCAACATCTATGAAACTTTCCATGCTGCTTACCACATTATGAGATGCAGGGCTGAGCTGCTTAATGGTGTGCTAGCTTTTCCAGGTGGAAGCTGAGTGTGCTTTCATGCAGTTTAAGTATATGCTCCACTCAGTGCCCTGTCTTAAGCCATTTTCACTGCTGTAGCCAATGTTACTAGCTGCACATGCCTCTCCATACAGCAACATTTAGCAATGGCACATGAGAAAGATGGCCATACTGAAAACCCCTAGCATATGCATCAAAAACAGTGATGCCCCCTGAAGGAACTGCTCTTATATAGAGAAAGAAATGATTGCTTTCACAGTTACAAAATTCCACATATACTGTGCTATTCAGGCCCACTGCAGTCTTCTGGAGCAAATGGAGCACACCGCTGAATACCTCCTACACTGAGCACTTTTCCAAATTCACAACAACAAGCCAATAGTGCAAGATGCCAATGTGAGCTCATTACACCTGCCTATCACATTCCTTAATGACAGACCCGGTGTTTGACCAGTGGGGAATATTAAGTTTTCAAATAGATGCAAAAAGGAGATGCACCTCAGAAGGATTTCCTGTAACAGCTGCTCATATTCCAAGGAGGTATATGCGGGTACCCAACCCTACAGCAAGTCTTGCACTATGTACTCCATGGGTGGCCTACACACATATCAAAACACAAAAGTAGACAGCATTGGACCTGGTCAGCATTGGACCTGGTCGCATACCTACTACCAACTAACAGCCATTAATGACGTCCTCATAAAGGACACAGAAGAGGAGATGGACCATACCATCACTGCAGCCACAGAATCTATAACTACTTTACTGGGGAATGTCGTGGGCGAAAGCCCAAACAAGATGAAAAGCTTACTGGCCAGGCTTAAACACAGATATGGAAGCCATGTGTAGCTGCTCAGCTCATGCCCAACATAAGGCACCACCACCCCAGATTTTTGGCCACTGGCCCCCTCCACGCCAATCTACAGCATCCATTTGGACTTGACAGGTCCATTTCTAAGCTTTATGTGGCTGTGTAAATGCCTACTCCAAATGCCCATATGTGGTAGCATGGCATCCACAAAACTAGCAGCAAAAATAAACACATCAAATGACTTTCGTGAGAGTCTGACAATGCGCCCATAGTTCACATCAACCATCAACTGCTTTCAAACAATAGGGTAAGTTTTTAGTCTGCCACTCCACACATACTCCAATAGCGGACTGGATCATATAGATCAGACAATTAAGCAGAAAATGTTGAAAGCAGTGGGAACTACTACCACAACAACAGCACTCACAATTTTCCTGAGCACATACAGGAGGACGCCCATCCAGGACTACAAACACAAATGCTCCTCCATTTCCTGGCCCATCAGTTGAAAGAGCACTCAGGGCAATACCAATCAGAAAATGCAGAGTGGGCATGCTCTTATGGAACAAAAGACACGTGGACCAGCAACTGTAGTGGACAGCCCCAGACAGCAGATCACCTCAGTCTGTCCACATTACCAACCATACCACTGCCACCACCAGTGGTACACACAGACCCACCAAAATATCCCCCCACCCCCCACCCCCCCCACTGCCAGCCTCATAACCACACAGACACAACTTGCAGAAATACCGATGACGAGGACACAAAGATGATCTCCGTGCAACTCCTGCAATTGCCACCGTATCTCAAGCACCTGGTGTAGTGCTAGATGTCCCACATTGCACAATCAGCCACTGGCTTTAAGTGCTTGTAACACAAATACACCACCAGACAATTTCTCAAAATACTGTCCTCCATGCTTTCAACTATATGTGCCATTTCAGGAGGAGCAATCTGAGATCTCAGCCTGTGAGTTTGAAAGCCTGACAGAAAGCAGAGAGCTGGACTTCAGCTACTAAACAGTGTAGTGATAGGCAGCAAGAACTAGTGTCATCAGGTGTGGCAATGCGAGTTGTGGCAGTTGTATATGTACAGCAACTACACAACACAAAACCCAGTTCTGTTTTTACTTCACTAATGTCTTGTTGTTGTACCACACTACTCACCCTCAATCTCTGCTTCAATACGATTCTAATTTTCACGCATTGGATTACTCATCAGCTCTTGTGTATCAGCAATATCATCTCCACTTGTCTGTTTCAGTTGTTCTCTCATCTGTTCCCTTTTGGTGATGGTATGATGGCCCAAACTGGTCCGTCTAACCCCACCAGGATCTCTTGTCACTTCCAGTATTCTGTTGTATCTCTGTCACAATAAATGTCAAAGATACAATGCATGAAGCTTTTGATGGATATGAAATGAAAATCATACTGAAAAAACCAAAGAACTCCTGTGGAAGTAATTTCAGGCATGCCCCAGAGTGCTGTGTTGGGGCCTTCTCAGCAATCTCAGACTTTTCGCTCATGGTGTAGATCTCTATAACAAAATATTATCTGACAAGAAAAAAATGCACAAATAGTCAGTCAGACTTTGATAACATTTCATCTAGTTTCATCTTTTTCATCGTGTTATTCTGTATCTTCAGGGCGTCAGCATGTTAGTGGCAGACAGTGGCTGCATGACCTTCATTTCACCATCCTTTGCTTGCAGGATGGACACTGTGTATCCCATCTGTTTGCATATAGTGTTATCCTGAGAAAATGTGAGAACGTTGTCAAAATGTAATTGAGGCAGGATGTAGGTACCAGCCCAGTATTCACATAGGCAGAACAGTATTCACATAGGCAGAAGTGGGTAACCACCTAAAAATCACATCCAGGTTGGTTGGCACGCTGATCCTTAATGTTAGCCCACTGGGTGGACCCAATCTGAGTCCAGCACATCTCACCAAACGCCAGAAGCAGTGCGCTAACACATGCCTGTCTGGGTGGGTTGATAGGATTTCACAGTGGATATCAAAATAGCCAACTTGGTTCATCTGTTTACAAATGTAAAATTGTACACTTCACAAAATGCAAAAATGTACTGGCCTTCAACAACATTATTAATGAGTCCCTATCGGAATCAGACAGCTACACAAATACCTGGGTGTACTATCTATAGGGATATGAAAGAGAATGACCACATAGGGTCAGTTACAGGTGAGAAGATGGCAGCCTTTGGTTGACTGGTAGGATACTGGAAAATATGGTCAGTCTATAAAAGATATTACTCTCATAAAACTCATGCGACCTATCGTAGAAAACTGCTGCATTATGTGACATCCGTAACATATTGGACTGTTAAGTGATATTGAACATATACAAAGAAGGGCTGAATGAATAGTGACAGGTTTGTCTGACCCATAGATGACAGAAATGCTGAAAAATATGAACTGGCAAATACCTGAAGATGAAATGAAGTGATGGTATGGCATTATCAGCCAGGAGACCGCATCCCGGGTTGAGATGTCAACTACCTCACAAGAGCATACTTACTAAGTTTCAAGAACTAGTACAAAGTGTTTCATCCAGAACTATAATGCAGGCCCCTATGTATGACTCCTACATGAATCGTGAGCAAAGCCTGAATAATTACAGTACATACAAAGGCATTTAACAAGTCATTCATTTAACACACTATATGCATATTGAACTGGAAGAAGCTGTAATATCTGGTGTACCTTCTCTGGTATCGATAGCAACAATGCCACGGAATAGTTTGTCAAGTTGGCACTACGTGTGACACTGCCGACAGCACCATCTAGCTAGTGCTGTTGAGGTCTACGAGCTCCGCGACTGCTTCAGCCCATTTCCTCAGGTGCAGCCAGCAAGGAAACTTTGCTTCAATTTGCTCTCCATACGACGGGTCGAAGACTTCACGTCTGTACAAAGCTATGTATTCTTTTGTGCACCAGTAAACCATTTTTACTCACTGCAGTGCCGATGTATTTTTCCTGCTCCTTCTCCTACCCACACGCCACCTTCCAGGCGGGATACAAAACCTTCTGTAAACCATGGCTTCGCCACAGGAACAGACTTCTCTGCCCGATCTTGTCAATTTTCAGGCTCAGCAAGTGACGCAGCTGCTTGCTACCATAAATGGACTGGTCACGCTACAAACTGCAGCTACTTTGGCACCTCCAACACCGTCGCTGACAGCACTGACATTTCGTGCCTTCAATCCAGACGTTGAACGCTGGCCGGAATACATCGCCCAGCTCGAGGCACACTTCGCAGCCTACAACATACCAGGTACAGAGCGGCTTGCTTTTTTCATTGCCAACGCGGGTGTTGTGTTGTACCGTTTGCTCGTGAAATTGTTTCCCACCACCTGCCCAGAAACTAAAACTTACGACGAAGTGATTGAAGCTTTGAACTCCCACTTCCATAACAGTGTCAATGTGGTAGCTGCACGCTACAAATTCTTTCTTCTCCGGCGTGGCCCTTCTCAGTCTCATAAATCTTGGTTAGCGGACCTACAGGGACTAACTTCTGATTGTGATTTTAATTGCTCATGTGGACGCTCATGCGGATATAATGATTAAAGACGCTATTGCACAGAATGTGGCAGATCACCGCATCCATGAACAAATCCTCAGATTTAAAAACCAGTCTTTGCAGGAAGTAGTGGACTTGCTAGACAGACAAGATACATTAGACATGGCTACTTCCGCGTTCGATGTGACCCCGGGTGTGTGTACTGTTAGCGCGGCACAACACATGTCCACACGGCCAGCACCGCTTGCGTGCATGTAAACATGGTTCAAACCAAGCACCCTCTAAGAAACTGAAATCATGTCCGAACTGCTTTCGTGCCCACCCACGGGACAGTTGCCCATCCCGTCAAGCACAGTGTTATTTTTGTAGTGCGAAAGGACATGTGCAAGCTGTTTGTTGTAAGAGAAACTCTAATTCACAACTTGTCTCCCGTTCGCGTGACTCGCTTGGGCGTCACCACTACAACAACCACCATAATCAGGTTTCACATCAGCCTATGGATGTTACTGCCATTTATTCAAAGCCTTCTGCTTCACGTGCTTCACCAGCTCATCATGTGAATCAAAGACGCTTCCTCTCACATTCAGTGTGATGCGAGGAAACTTTCTGTGACTTTGAACATTTGTGACCGTTCTGTTCGCATGCACCTGGACATTGGTGTGTCAGTTTCTTTACTGAACAAATCAATGTATGACTCGCTTGGATCGCCTCCGCTTCGTCGTTCGCGTTCCACGCTGACTGCATTTACTGGACAGGAAATCTCTGTGCCCGGTGTATGTGCTTTGCAAGCCACGTATGGTACAACGACCCGTACAGTGTCTTTCCATGTGCTCCGCTCTAGTGATGCTACAAACATTTTTGGCATGGACGCATTTGAACTCTTTGGCCTAGCACTTCAGGACAATGTACTTTGCATCAACGCTAGTAATTGCAGACAGTGTTGCTGCACGATGCGATGATTTTGCTGAACTCTTTTCTGATGGCCTTGGTTGTGCCACAGACTTTGCAGCGCATGTAGTAGTTAAGGACCACACCATGCCTGTTTACCAGCACGCACGCCTGTTACCTCACGCACTGCGGGACACCATAGCTGCTGAACTTACACACTTACAAGACAATTGTGTCACTGAACCTGTATCTGCTTCGCCATGGGCTTTGCCTATAGTGTGTGTGAAGAAACCAAATGGTCGGCTCCGTATTTGTGCTGACTTTAAGTCTAAAGTAAATCCCCAGACAGTGGTCGCTACATTTCCCTTACCGCGTCCTGAAGACATATTTGATAAGCTTGGAGTGGGAAATTCTTTCCCATGAATGACATGCGGGATGCCTACTAACAGATCCCGGTCAACGAACCGTCGCAGCGCTATTTTGTGATCAACACCAACCTTGGATTGTTCAAGTTTCGCCGCCTTCCGTTCGGTTATGCTTCAGCTCCTGCTATTTTTCAGCCTTATTTGCAGCAGTTGTGTGCCACTGTCCCTGATTGTTTAAATTATCTGGACACTATAGTTGTATCAGGTCGTACACCTGACAAACATTTGCAGAATTTACGTGCCTTGTTTACTGTTCTTTTGCAGGCAGGACTAAAGTGTAACAGGGACAAGTGTAAATTTTTTCAAACTGAGATTCAGTATTTAGGACATGTGAATAACGGAAAGGGTATCCACCCCTCACCGTCACATCTCAGTGCGATTAGAGACTTGCCAGCACCCAGGAACTTGAAAGAACTTTAGACTGTGTTGGGCAAAATCACTTACTATATTCAGTTCATACCACATGCACCACAGATTGCATCGCCTTCGGCGTAACAACGTTCCCTCTGTTTGGTCCTCGGAATGTGGCGCTGCTTTCCACAAGCACAAATCTGCTTTGTTGAGTGATCACTGTTTGATTCCTTTCAATCCCTCCAAACCAATTGTTTTGGCTGTCAATGAATCTTCTCACGGCATCGGAGAGGTTCTCTCGCACCGCATTAATTGTGTCGATCGCCCAATCGCTTTTGCGTCTAAATTGCTCAATTCTGCCCAGCAAAACTATTCTCAAATCGAGAAGGAAGCTTTAGCTATTGTATATGGAGTGACTAAGTTTCATTATTTTTTGTACGGTCGCAAGTTATATTTGGTAACCGACCATAAGCCTTTGGCGTCGTCGTTCCACCCATCAAAGCCAGTTCCAGCCTGTATGGCACAAAAGTTGCAACATTGGTCTTCGTTTTTGTCCAACTACAATTACGAAATTTTGTTTTGGCCTACGACTCAGCATGGCAATGCTGATGCTTTGTCTTGTCTGCCTATCGGTCCTGACGAAGTGTTCGATTCTTCCGAACTGTCGTGCATGTTTATTGATTCGCAAGATAAGGACTTAGCTGATAGTTTTCCAGTGGATTTTCGTCACATTGCTGCCGCGACAGTCGCTGATGCTTCTTTGCAGATTCTTTGGCAATATATTAGTACTCAATGGCCTCCATCTGCTATGCAAATTCATGATCCACTTGTTCGACATTATTTTGTGCAACGTCACAACTTGTCTGTACACCACGGTGTTATCTTGTTACGCACTGACAAAGATCAGTCTCATGTGGTTGTACCTCGTTCGTTGCAGTCGGAAATCCTCCAATTGCTGCATGCTGGTCATTGGGGTATAGTGCAGAAGAAGCAATTAGCGTGTCGTCACTGCACTGCGCTTCTTTGCGTGGCCATCGCCTACTACGCCTTGGCAGCGTGTTCATATTGATTTTGCAGGTCCTTTCTGGGACACCAGCTGGTTCATAGTTATTTATGCGTACAGCAACTTTCCTTTTGTTGTATCCATGTCTTCTACTACATCTGTGAGTATTCGGGCTTTGACATCTATTTTTTGCTTGGCCGCACCTTATTTGTCATTTCTGGTCCCTCCGGCACTTTCAAGCGACACCAGAACCAGATTCGTTTGTGCCGTCCTAGATTTTCTGCCGCTGGTTGTTTTCCGGCAGAATTGGAGGCTTCGTGGCTTCCACCGCCACAGCCCACAACACCACCGACGGCACCTCTGCTGCGGGCGCGTCTCCAGTCATCGCCGCTGCCGGTCCGGTCACCAGCTCCAGACGGACGCCTCCCGCCGCCACCGCGTTCCTCCGTGGTGCCAGATCTGATGGACGCTGAGGCTGCCACCACGCCGCCGCCGCCGCTCATGGAGGTCGTTGCTCTGCCTCCTCCTCCGAACATACCCAGTAATTGTGCGTGGTCTGGGCAGGTTTTCCACGGCGCGTATTCCTCGCCCCCTTGCGAGCAATTCAGGGTCGCGGGTGGACAGTGTGCCCCGATAGTTCTGCTGTTCGCCCTCTCCGCTGCACCGCCCCTGGGTCCCTCCATCCGCCGTCAGAAACTGTACTCCACGACGGTCCATCATTTCAGGGGGAAGGGATATGGTATCGATAGCAACAATGCCACGGAATAGTTTCTCAAGTTGGCACTACGAGAGACACCGCCGACAGCACCCTCTAGCTGGTGCTGTCGAGGTCTACAAGCTCCACACTGCTTCAGCCCATTTCATCAGGTGCAGCCAGCCAGGGAACTTTGCTTCAATTTGCTCTCCATACGATGGATCGAAGACTTCGTATCTGTACAAAGTTATGTATTCTTTCGTGCACCAGTAAACCATTTTACTAACTGCAGTACTGACATATTTTTCCTGCTCCTTCTCCTACCCACGCGCCACCTTCCAGGTGAGATACAAAACCAGTCATAGTTGAGAGAGCGTAAGAAGAAAATAATAGCTGTCTACAGAGCTGAGACAATACTGGAGCACTCCCATAGAGACGTTTACAAAATCATGTTACTTGATCGATTGAGACAAGAACATGAAGCTGCTGTGCCCAGCCCACTGCAGCTCAACTATAGGTGTTATAGATCAAGATTAATGTATTCCCAACATGTGGGTGAAAATTCTACTTGTTTCTGTCCAGATCGTCTTAAAGCTGCATCAGGGGTGGGACTGCAGCAATAATCATCTTCAAAGTTGTGTCCCAGCAGATACAGTTGTGGTTTGTAACTTTCCAATTACTGAAAATCAAAGCAGACAAATGCGTACTATTGCAAGACACTGTGGGCTGCAAAATGGGCAACATAATCTTGTAGAAACTGCAAATAGTGTCTTAAGTGAGATTTTGAACAGGCGTCTTGCCGCACCATACATCCTGTTTCCTGGACAACCAAATGAACCAACAGATGCCTCTGCAATGGTCAGGCAGTGATCCTTTTATGCGTATCTTTGTATTCTGCTCACAGTACTGTGATCCTCCATAGTGGCGGTACTCAAAACTGGATTTCATAGGTACTTGTGTGAGGTGTTGAAAGAACTTCACAAGTTTTCAACTTTGTGATTGACATTTAAATGAGCAAGTGGTAGGAGTGTTCATAGAACTTTCTCAAATGCCACACATTCACTGTGTTGCCATTTT
Organism: Schistocerca nitens; assembly: GCF_023898315.1. NCBI lineage: Eukaryota > Metazoa > Arthropoda > Insecta > Orthoptera > Acrididae > Schistocerca > Schistocerca nitens. The sequence continues at coordinate 27,545,498 of NC_064618.1, forward strand.
TATAGGCACATGCTGAGATTTGTGCAGTGCCACTGGCTGCAACACATAGTCCCCCCCCCCTCCTCCCCCCTGACAATGCAATCTGCCCCCCTGACAATGCAATCTGTCAATCTCAAAGCTATTCTATTTGAAATATTAACAAACTCATGAAACTCACATTGCTACCAGAGCATCAATTTTGAGGAATATTTTATTTGAAACATTTTTTGAGTACATGAGAAGAATGATGCCTGTGAAACAATTAAATTGTGCCCGATTTGCGGATTCAAATTCGATTCAAAAATGATTTCAGTAACTTATGATAACTAAAGAATATTAGACAGTGCAGTCTTCAAGAAACAGAAAACCCAAACTGAACTGGAAACTAAAGCCAAGTATATAAAGCAGTGCACTTAAAAAGCTATCAAGAGGGATACAACAAGCGAAGCCGCATACAAACACTTGTGCTTCCCATTTCAGACTATTGCTCAAGTACATGTGACCCACTCCAAATAGGACTATTATTATTGTTATTATTATTATTATTATTTCTTTCTCTTCTCATACGTTATTATTATTATTATTATTATTCATATGGTGTACATGATCATTTTACATTATTCTATAAATGGTTAAATTTATATAAAAATACACATTATAAAAACAAATCTAATGTAAAAAACAGACACTCGAAAATTTTATAACTGAACACCTATGTCTCTTAACCAGTCCACAGATCATGGTGTCACTCAATGCAGTTCGCTGAGTCCACCACAAATTTTCAAAATAAAGTTCCTTCAAGAGGCCACTATGTAGTTTGCACAGTGACCATACAGTCTCATATCGGGTCATCCTTAAACACCCAGTCATAAAAATAGGCACCACATCTTCCATGCCCTGTACGGAATCAATTCAAGGCTGTCCCTAGTTTGCTGGGAAGACATTCACACATTTTATAAGACCAGCAATGAGGCAAGAATTTGCTGGAGGAAACTTGTGCCAAACCTCGCTCCATTCTTGAGACACATCATACATAAGACCTCTGTGTGGGTCACATTGCTGCTGCTCACTGCTACTCTCGCTCGCCGTGCCAACATGCCTGGACGCCCAAAGGGAAGACGAGGAGGACAAGTTGCCGTGATCGTTAGCCTCCTGGGCCAAACGCTTGGGCTGGACAGCAAGCAGAAGATGAAGAAGCCTGTACAGTGCTTCCGCTGTCAGAAGCACAGGCGTACTCGCGTGTTTAAAGTGTGCAAAGTCGCAACTCACGCGCGAGTTCACGAAGCCTAGGGATGCCACCGCTACATGTTCCAACGGCAGCGGCACACACACTGCCAGCCACCATGGCTGCAGTCATCTCAAGAGCTGTGGCCGCGGAATGGGGTGGCACACATGCCGACGGCGAATCATCGCGCAAGAGGAGGTGGTAATGGACCAAGACGCAGTAAACGCTCTGCCTGCATGTCATGCCACTGGCACTTCTGCTCATGTTGGTGCGAGTGGAGGGCCATGCTGCTGCAGTCCAACAGCATTCGCAAGATCGATGATGCTGTTACCAACACAGCTGCCATTCTCAAATCTGCCATGGCAGAGGAGAGGGCTGTACTTCGGGCCGAGGTGGCCGAGGTACGCCTCCAGCTCGCGCAGCTCTTCGCGTTGCTGACCTGCAATTCTCGCAAGGGGTGAGACGTTACGACTGCCACCACCGCCACGCAGATGGACGCTCTCCCGGCTCCTGAGGTAACACAGGGGGCTGTGGGGGTGTTCGCCGAGGTGGGGAATGAGATGTCTGCCCCCTCCTCGAAAGGGGCCGGCCAGCGGAAACAAGATTCTGAGCCAGCTCCACCAGCAACACGAGATGATGTGGCCAAAGGCATCGAACCGCCTGCCTGCCCTCCTGAGGACAAGGCAGAACAGCTGCCGCTGTAAGATGAAGGCACAACTGCTGCGCCCATCCAAGAACAAGACACAGAAGAGGTAGTCAATACGCCGCCACCAGAGACAGAGATGACTGCGCCAGGACAACTGAAGATGGTCACAAAATCATTGCGTGACAAGACATACGCGCATCACAATACCCCATACCTTTTTACCGACTCCAATGTTCCTAAGCCACCTCTACCCCATAAGCCTTATGATTTCGCTTGGGCAATCGCAAATCTAACTGCCGTTGTTCCTAAGAGAGACATGGACCTTATAAACCGTTTCCCTATTTTTATTGAGTATGACTGGCCATGCATAATCACTGCTATTCCAAGAGCTAAGCAGAAGAAGAAAAACAAACATTCCTCTTCCTCGCACCACTAGTTTCCTAGCACCCACAGTATTTTATCCTGTCAAGCTCAGACAAGTTTTAGCTAACTCTTTTAATCCCAGTCAATTTTATCTTATTTCGTGGAGTAAATGTCGACTGACAACAGACTCCGATACTGTAGACCACCTCAGGGGAGGTTGTCCATACCAGGGAGCAGAGAGAGAGAGAGAGTCATATGTAAGAGGCACATCTTGTGTTGGCCACAGTTGTTTTCTGGATGTAAATCTGCTGGCAGATAACTTATATTCTGTAGTGAAGTGAGTTCTGACAAGAAGTACACTTTTGGAAATCTCTTACAGCTGCAAGTTCTTGGGTAATTGACACTGGTTTAAATTGCATAACAGAGGTAGCCATAGAAGTGGTGCTGATTTAGTACTACCACTGATTACTGTCATTGCCCTATTTAGCATAACAACTTTGCACTGTTTTTCCATACTGGAGCACAGAACTCTGCCTTAGCAAACCAAAGCGAATTAACAGCTTGAAAGGTACCTGCATTTGCACCCAATTGTGACAAGGCAAGTGTTATAATAATATCAATTACAGTGTTCACTTTTCTGCTGTATTTTCTAAGTGGGTTTTAAAAGTAAGAGCCCAGCCTAAAATGATTCCCAAGTATTTGGGTATGGGTTATGTTCCAAAGGAACATTCTCTAATACCACATTTAATTTGCAATGCACCACATCGTCATTAAGATAGTAAGCATTTACCTCTGTTTTAGATGGGTTTGGCTTTAATCTCCAGTTCTTGAAATAATCATCCATTATATTTAAATCTGTCGTCAATTTCTTTCTCACTCTTCCAGACTTCCTGCTTGATAAGCTGGTGCTAGTTCATTAGCAAACTGGATCTTTTTAGCATTAATGTTGAGCCCATTACCCATGTAAACACTAAAAAGGATTGGTGACAGCACAAAATCCATGATTCAGCCTTCACCTCAACTACATTTTTCTTCAAGGAATACTTGAAAAAGCCTGTGTTAAGAGTGCCACCCATTTCATTAATCACTATTTTGCCTGATGTAACTTCTGTGAATTTTAGTTGCAGGCCAGGGCACCACACATTACCAAATGCAGATAAACGATGAACAAATGTTACTGCAATCTTTAGTATACGATGTCAGCCTGTTTAGACATTAATGTCAATAATTAATCATAGCAATTACAATTCTTTCATAACCAGCTTGTCAGATTGGAGGCACTTCTTCAATTAATGGTTCGGTTCAATGTAGTTATATCCTTTCTAATAGCTTATAAAGTACACTAACTAGTGAAATAGGTCTGTAATGTGATACTTTGTTGCCATCTTTGCCAGCCTTTTTGAAGCTATTTCTTTTGCACCCCTAAATAATGTGTAAATTGAACAAGTGACGATTGTTAATTATCTAGGGACTGTTATCATCAGCTATAAAGGCTTAACTATGGAAATTAAAAATCAAGTGATAAAGGCAGCAAGAGTACCCAGATGCCTGCAAAATGCTGTATGGAGAAACAAATTTATAACAACTGAGGATAAAATAAAAATATATGAAACAATGACGCATCCTGTTTTGATACATGCAGCAGAAACTAGAGCAGAAATGAAAAAGATAAAATAAAAGTGGAAATGAAGGTACTGAAACAGATCCAAGGAATAACCATGTGTGATGAAAGAACAAATGTGAAGATAAGGGAACAGTGTGGAACACAAAATATAAATAAACAGAGGAAGATCAGAAAAAAATGGAAGGCTCATGTTGAAAGGATGGACCCTTCAAGACTACCTAAAATTTGTAAACATGGACGGTCACATGGTATATGATTACCTGTATGACCACCCAAGAGATGGGACAGCAGTTGGTCCAGCACATCCATGGAATGAATCAAATGATGGAAAATCCAGGATACTATGAACCGGAAAGAAGCCACTCACCATATAGCAGAGATGCGAAGTCACAGATAGGCACAACAAAAAGACTGTCACAAAGCTTTCAGTCAGTAAGGCCTTCATCAAAAATAGACAACACACACACACACACACAAGCACGTGTGTGCCCGCGCAACTGCAGACTCACGCAACTGAAACCACACTGCGAGCAGCAGTACCAGTCATGATGGGAGTGGCGACTGAGTGGGGGTAAGGAGGAGGCTGAGGTGGGGAGAGGGAGGGACAGTATGGTAGGGGTGAGGGGTGGCAGACAGTGAAGTGCTGCAGGGGAGAGGTGGGGAGGGGGGGGGGGAGTAGCAGAAAAGGAGAGAAGTAAAAAGACTGGGTGTGATGGTGGAATGACGGCTGTGTAGTGCTGGAATGGGAACAGGTAAGGGGCTGGATGGGCAAGGACAGTGACTAACGAAGGTTGATGCTAGGAGTATTACAGGAATGTAGGTTGTATTGTAGGGAAAGTTCCCACATGTAAAATTCAGAAAAGCTGGTGTTGGTGAGAAGGATCCATATGGCACAGGCCGTGAAGCAGTCATTGAAATGAAGAATGTCATGTTTGGCAGCACGCTCTGCAACAAGGTGGTCCACTTGTTTCTTGGCCACAGTTTGTCGGTGGCCATTCATGTGGCAGACAGCTTGGTTGTCATGCCCACAGAGAACGCAGCACAGTGGTTGTAGCTTAGCTTGTAGATCACATGACTGGTTTCACAGGTAGCTGTGCCTTTGATGGGATATGTGATGTTTGTGACCGGACTGGAGTATGTGGTGGTGGAAGGATGTATGGGACAGATCTTACATCTATGTCTATTACAGGGATACGAGCCATGAGATAAGGGGTTGGGAGCAGGAGTTGTGAAAGAATGGACGAGTCTATTGCGTAGGTTCAGTAGATGGCAGAATACCACTGTGGGAGTGATGGGAAGGATAGTGGGCAGGACATTTCTCATTTCAGGGCATGACAAGAGGTAGTCAAAACCCTGGCGGAGAATGTAATTCAGTTGCTCCGGTCCTGGGTGGCACTGAGTTACGAGGGGAATGCTCCTCTCCTCTGTGGCCAGATGGTGGGACTTTGAGAGGTGGTGGGAGACTGGAAAGATAAGCCATGGACCTTCCATTTAAACAAACTTCCTGTTAAGCTAGAGATCTGTAACTTTCAACACAGTGCAGGGTAGTATGTTTTCAGTGTGTCTCTGTCTGTTTGGTACAAATTATGCAACAGATTTTAAACTGATTCCTCAATAAGCTAAAGATTTGAATCTCTCAACATAGTTCAGAACTGGATTACTATGAAATATTAATTTGCTTTCTTTTCTGGTGAGTGGTGAAGAGTACTTTGTGTACCACTGCTATTTCGCTGTTTCCCTGTTCCAGTCCCGAATGTTTCACAGTTAAGCCTGCTGTTAAGCTTCTGTGTGTTTTGATTCTCTTTAATTTCTAGGTTTGTCATCATTATGTGAGATATCCAAAAGAGGAAGCAATGTACTGGTTGAAGACAAACAGAAATAAACCTGAAACTAACCACATGTCTCTGTTGTAATTCCATCAAAGTGTTTGAAATCAGACACAAGACTAAAAAGCAGAAAATAGCTACATGAATAAAACCTTTTTAATATAACTCATTTTAAATGGACTAAAAAGTATTTAATAATCACTTCTAGTCCATTACAAATTCCTATCACCACACAGATAGTTTTAAAAATTTGTGCCTGTGAATTTTTGATAGCTATGACAATACGTCAAAACTGAAAATGGAGAGCGTGGGGTGCATGCAATAGATAAAATTAAGGAGTGTAGAGAGTATTTGTCTTCGAGAAAAATCACACAACAGTTTATATCATTTGAAGTGTAATAACACTGTTAGCAACTTTAGATGAACTAACTATTCATGCATCAATTGCTTATTGCATGTATCCCGTGTTTTTCAATTTAAATTTTACAGATATTGTCATAGCTATTAAACATTTACAAGCACATATTTTTTCAGGATTGATGGGGCTAGGAGAAACAGTTTAATACTTTCCAGTCCATTTTAAAAGTATCATATTAAAAAATTTTACTTTTCAAATTTATATTTATTGAAGCTTTATATCTCTTTTCCCGTTGGTTAGCACTCATAACCAATAATTCCTTTTTCAGTAAATGCTGAGGTGATGTGAACATAAACCATATACAATACAGTTTTTTTAATTGCTGAGTTGCGAAAAATATTTTTTCGTGAAAACAATTTTTCATCTTTAGCTATTTTTTTTGAATTTCTTTAATTAATATAGTTTGATAATATGAATAATCCTTGCAGATATTGTTTATTGCACTGAATTCGTCTTGAGGATCACATCTTACTCAGTCATATTATCTGTCCCATTCATATACGTACACTATTCTGATTCATATATACATATAGTTATGTAATAGTTAAGGCTTATTTGTTTTCACCATCGTTATTGGTACATCAGAATGACATGCAGTATTATTTGTTTTTTATATGTAAGCTGTACAAAAAAAATACATTTACATATTTCACACTTTGCACCTTCTTAACAACAATCAAAACATAATCGTGACAGGGTACAGGATACAAACAAATTAGCCTATGTCATATATCAGCTGAACAAGTACATTGTAAAAACCAGTGAACAATACAATACCAGTGTCACAGTACTTGATGTAAACAGATTCCTAAGAAGACAAGATTTCACATGGCAAGGATTGCATGTAAACAAAAAAGGAAAAAAGAAACTATGCAGAGAATTAAAGTATGCAATTACAACCAAAAAGCAGACTACAGTCATGGGAAACAACATAGCAGTAACCACATGCCAGATGTAAAAGAATCTTCTACAGAATCAAAAAACTAGGAAAATGGAAAAACTGGACCATCACATTCCAACAATGAGATTGACCACACTGAACGAAGAAAAATAGAAGCAGATGCAGCATTAACAACAGTATTGGAACAAGCAACATCATCATAATCCCAGTCAACAGGAGAGCCACAGCCACCATTGGCAACAGCAGCAGAGGCACAGTCACCAGTGGCACCAGCATCCCCAGAATCATTATCATCAGAAACACAGGCAACAAGAAAAGAATCAACACCAATAATGGAAAATGCAATATCAACACTGGCGTAAGTAGACAAGACAAGAAGTTCACCACCATGCCATCTGAAGGTGCAGTCAACATTGGAAAACCCATCAAATGGTCGTATACTGAGGAAGAAGAAAGCAGTAGTTACATCCCATCTCAAAGAGTTTTTTTTTGCTGAAGGGCTACAGGAAACCACAGTATGATAAGTACAAGTGTAATGTACTTACATATTAATACAGTCTCTTAAGAAAAAACTTAATGAACTTCAGTATTGGCTGGAAAACTTAAACTACACTGTGATTTCAATAAATGAACACTGGCTTAGCAATGAGGAACGAAAATTGAGTGTACCATTTGGATATCAATTGGCAACCAGCAACTGTAGAACAAGTATTAAACATGGTGGTGTATCTGTATATGTTAAAAATAGTGTGAACCTAATCTATGAAGTTATAGATGTAAGTGGACTGTGCATAGAAGCAAAATTTGAAGCTGTAGCCATAAAGTTGCTAAACCAGGAAATTATGATAGCTTCAGTATATCACCCCCCAAAACACAATGGAGACCTGTTTGTGGAGCTTCTGGAGAAACTGATACTCTTGCTACTCAAATACAAAAATTACAGAATACTAATATTTGGTGATATCAATATAGACATTAGATTCAAGAATCATAGCAAAATCGTTACACCAAACCACGAAATCTAAGAAGCTGGTACATCCCACATCTAAGTACAATAAGAATCATAATGCTACTCTATCATGATAGATCCAAGCACAATAATGCTGACAAGGAAATGTACATCAAAGTGAAAAAGATTTACAGGTCTGAAATCAAGGCAGCTAAGTGAAAAGCAAATGATACATATATACTGAACTCGGTAAATAAATGCAAAGCTGCATGGGAATTTATTAAAACAGAAACTAACAGTGACGATAAAGTACACCAAACACCAGTTCCACGTGATATTCTAAATGAGCATTTGGTCAATCCTCAATCAGATAACAGCACAATGGAGAATGTGGGTAAGGCAGAGGCATTGCTGCCAGAAATGAATAGTAAGCAGACATACAGCTTTCACCGGACTTGTGTAACTGAGAAGATGGTCAATGAATCAAAAGCTAAGCTCAGTAATTCTAGGGCAGAGGATTACTATGGTCTCTCAAATTATGTTATTAAATATACCAGAAATCAAATTGTAATGCCACTGACTAAAATCATCAACCACATTTTAGATGAAGGTAATTATCCAGTATGTTTAAAAAAAATGGCTCTGAGCACTATGGGACTTAACAGCTATGGTCATCAGTCTCCTAGAACTTAGAACTGCTTAAACCTAACTAACCTAAGGACATCACATAACGCCCAGTCATCACGAGGCAGAGAAAATCCCTGACCCCGCCGGGAATCGAACCCGGGAACCCGGACGTGGGAAGCAAGAACGCTACCGCACGACCACGAGCTGCGGACTATGTTTAAAAATATCTGTAGTTAAACCAGTACATAAGAAAGGAGATATAGCCTCACCAGATAACTATCTACCAATATCACTTATACCCATAATATCAAAAATAATAGAATACTGCATGCATAAACAGATGAATCAATATTTTGAACATGATATACTCACCTCCTCACACTATGGTTTCAGATCCAACCTTTCTACAGTCAAAGCAGCTGAGAGTATGGTAGCAAAAATATACAATTGTTTTGAAAATAAAGATCAAGCAGCAGCAGCCGACCAAGTCAGATGCAGCAACAGAGAAGTAACCACTTTTGTATCATTTACGAGTTCCTAACCAGGAGCCAATTTTGTTGTATCATCTGTGTGCTTTAATAGTTTAGTTTCTTGAGTTTCTGTGTGTAAATTTAATATCTAATAGATACAGTTGTTGCGTTTTCATTTGTGTCGGAAAGTAAACCGATTTTGTGACATATTACAAGTTTCTAACCAGGGGCAAATTATTTAGTTTCACATGAGTGCTTCAGTAGTTAGGTTTTTGAATATCTTTGTATTACTAGACACAGTTCATGCGTTCCCGTAAGGGTCTAGAGTAGAGTTGCGCAGCACGTGTCGATAGTCCGTTTATCCGCATAGTTCAGTTTTCACGGTCTTTAGTATCGACAGGGACTGAGATTCTTGTGTGCCGATGGAGCCGCACTGGTGACACTTCGCTCTCAGCTTCAGGCTGTGATGGCTTCGGTTACACAGCTTGGGGCTACAGTGGATGGGCGCCATTGTTGTGGGCCGGCCGTGGGGATCCAATGGACGTCCAGCATGTCAGAGTCCTCCGATCAGTGCCTGACACTATCGCTAAGCTAGATGCAGTCGCCTGTCCTGTTTCAGAGGAAACCACTCAGCCTGCAAGATCCGGGCAATCGCAGAGGGTAGGATTATTTGTAGTTGGGAGCTCCAACGTTAGGCACATTATGGGCCCCCTTAGGGACTTGGCTGACAAGAAGGGTAAGAAAACCAACGTGCACTCCATGTGCATACCGGGTGGAGTCATTGCAGATGTGGAAAGGGTCCTCCTGGATGCCATGAAGAGCACGGGGTGCAGCCAACTGCAGGTGGTTGCTCACATTGGTACCAATGATAGGTGTCACTTTGGATCAGAAGAGATTCTCTCTGGTTTCAAGCAGCTAACAGAAGTGGTAAAGGCTGCCAGTCTTGCTTACAAGATGAAAGCAGAGCTGACCATTTGCAGCATAGTTAACAGGACCAATTGCGGACCTCTGGTACAGAGCCGAGTGGCGGGTCTGAATCAGAGGCTCACACAGTTCTGCAACCGTAGGGGAGGGTGGTGAGACTTGATCAGTGGGGAGACTTGTCCCTCCCATTACCATTACTTTGGCCATTTTGGGGAATTAATGTGTTGTTTTTTTTTTTTTGTTTTTTTTTTTTTCCAGTGTTTCTTGCCATCCACTTTCCATTGTTGTAATTTGTTGCATCTGTGAGTTTAACTGTTGTTGCTGTTCAGTAAGAGGGAAAGAAAGATTTTTCACGGAATTGACTTTTATCTTGGTAAGTGAATCCAATTATTTTTACATATTAATTCTGTAAGAAATAATGCTGGTAACTGTTTCCTATAAAAGTTCATACTTTAAGGCATAAAGTATAACTGAAAATAAATGCTAATTGTAGGTTAGGGAGCATTCAGAAGCAATTTTGTTTACTTGTGTCTTATGGGGAGACTTGATCTTCAAGAACTTGGTGAGACTTGATCCAGGGATCAAGCGTCCGTGTTCAAATGTTTCCCAAAGATTTAATTGTTTTCCTGGTATCACATTATTGTAAAACATACAACACCCAACAAATTATATTACACAGACATTTTAATGTAATATAATGTATTGGTTTATACGATATGGGTGAAAACGAAATTTAGCTCTAATAAATTAAAACAAAAAGTATCATAATTTTGCTTTATATTGCAGAACTATGGGTCTTACATATAAAAGGAAAGAGGAAGCCAAAGCTTGGAAAAAAATTGACTCTAGAAGTATGGAACTTGCAGTAATGGCGTGCCTTGGCGGAAAAAGTTTCCGAGGAGCATCAAAGGAATTTAAAGTCCCACCAATGACCTTAAAACGTTATGTTAGGAAACAGTTAAGTCAAGATACTGAAATGTCTTATTCTTCTACATACAACAAGTCTCAGGTGTTTTCAACTGAGGAGGAAAATTCTTTATGTGAATACTTGAAAACTGTATGAAAATTACACCATGGCCTGAGTGCGAAAAGTGTGCATGCATTTGCATATCAATTTTCTTCTGAAAATAAAAAGAAAATTCCTGAAAATTGGAAGAAAGAGGGCAAACCTGGAAATGACTGGTTCAGAGGTTTCATGAGAAGGCTTCCTGAACTCTCTGATCGTACACCAGAAGGAACCAGTCTAAGCAGAGGAAGTAGCTTTAATAAAGACAATGTTAGACAGTTTTTTGATAATCTTCGCCAGATTATCACTAGGGAAGTTCTTGGACCAGAATCTATTTGGAACATAGACGAAATGGGTCTTATTACAGTCCACAAACCAGGAAAAATAGTGGCTGTAAGAGGAGAGAAACAGGTAGGAAAAGTGACTTCTGCCGAGAGAGGTGAACTTGTGCAATAAATGCTATAGGAGGCCACATCCCACCTTTCATGATCATTCCACATGTGGACTGGCAGGATAGGATGCTGCATGGAGCTCCTCCTGGAACCAGTGGTTCCACTCATTCCATCAGTTGGATGACAGCTGATAATTTTGTTTTGTTTTTAAAACATTTTCATAAATATGTAAAATGCAGTGCTCAACACAAAGCACTTATCATCATGGACAATCATGATAGCCATATTAGTTTGGAATCCTTTCATTTTGCAAAAGAAAATGGAATGACTCTTTTGACAATTCCTCCCCATACATCCCATAAAATGCAGCCCCTTGATAGGTCAGTGTATGGTCCACTGAAGGCATATTACAATTCTGCTGCAGGAGACTGGATGACAGCGCATCCAGGGAAAACTATCTCTATCTATGATATCTCAGAGATTTTTGGTAGAGCTTTCCCTAAAGCTTTTACACCTAGCAATGTGATTAATGGTTTTTGGGTTTCAGGCATATGGCCATTTAACTCTGATATATTTAAGATGATGAATTTTTGTCTGCATATACAACAGACCACTTGCAATCTGTGGAAGTCTGTGATTCTCCAAACGAGTTTGTTTCAGTATCAACACCTTCCGGAATTAGACCTAGCCCTATTGGATACAGATCCTTTGAAGATATCAGACCACACCCTAAGGCAGCAGCTCACACTACAACTAGACGAGGAAGGAAACGAGCATGTACCGCAATCCTAACAAACACTCTAGTAAAAGATTAACTTGAGGAAGAACTCAGAGCAAGAAATACACGAAGATTGAAACCTGTGGGAAGACCTAAGAGGCTGAACTTTGAAAACGAGAAACAAACGAATAAGCCGAAAGTAGAAACTTCTGAAAGTGAAGAACTGTCTCCATGTGAGTTTGATAATGACTTGGAGACTTTGAGTAACAGTGATTCTGATGAAATTTTGAATGATAAACCAGGCACTGGAAAATGGATCATTGCTACCTTCCAAACAAAGAAAACTGAAAAACATTATGTGGGAGAGATTGTCAATGTTCCTGACACAGAGAATTTCACTATAAAATGTGCGAGAAAGATAGAGGGCCAACGGTTCAAGTGGCCAGAAACTGAAGACATAAGTGACATTGAAAGGAACCAAACTGTATGAGTCATTCCATCTCCAGCATTTTCTTCAAAGAATGACAGAGTTACCGGTTTCATTTTTAACAGTGTGAAATTTGAGGGCTTTAATATTCAATAATTTGTATGTTTGTCTATAATTTCATCATGTTAAATACTTCAAACACAGGCAACCGTTATTGACTTTCTCAAGAAGTATACTTGTTTTTTCTTTGTATGAATGTGCTTTATCTCGTATATGATCTTGGATACACTAAACTTGCTAATTCTAATTTTTTGACAGTAATTTCAACTATTTAAAATATATATTTGATAACTTAGTGACTTTTTTATGATCTCATAACATGTTTCATAGGCTACAGATTGCACTTCAAGCAATGCCTCTAGAGATCATGAATGAATTTGTTTTATGTGAATTTCTTTTGCTAGTAAATCTCACTTCCTCTTATAAATCTTATAGACAAAATAAAATTTGGTTTGAATACTAAATAAATTGTTTTATTTACCACAATAAGGTGGCGGATCAAGTCTCCCCGTAAAAGGGATCAAGTGTCCCACATATGGTGAGACTTGATCCATTCTGCATGGCTTTAGTTTTTAATTTTTTATGATGATAGTAAATGGCAAAGGATTGAATTAAAAATAGGGACAGTTCTTTTCTGACGTTTATAGTTACCGCTTTAAAAAATAAAATGTAAAAAAGGGATCAAGTCTCACCACTCTCCCCTATAGTCTGCAGATTCCTCGACTTTCACCAAAGGGTGGCTGGGTTCCTGGTTCCGCTCAATAGGTCAGGTGTCCACTATACGCAGGAGGCGGCTACACGGGAAGCAGGGGCTATGCGGTTTTTTAGGTTAGAGAGCTTCAGTCACAAAGGGTGCAGGCTGAACACAGGAAGAACATAGGCGTAGATACAGGAACCATTGGTATAACAGTCGTAGCTGTATTGGCAAAGTACCAGAGCTCCACGCGCTAATGGAAAGCACTGACGCTCACGTCGTTACAGGCATTGAAAGCTGGCTAAAGCCTTCCCGTGAGCTAGTATGGGGAGAGGATATTGTTGGCAACCGGAATCAAATAATAATTGGATCCTTTTACCGACCTCCCAATTCGGATGATACAGTTGCTAAAATGTTAAAGAAAACTTGAGTTTGATTTCAAACACGTACCCGACTCATACGATAATAGTTGGTTGTCACTCTAATTTACCCTCGATACGTTGGCGAAAATACATGTTTAATTCCGGAGGAACGCATAAAATATCATCCGAAATTGTGCTAAACTCATTCTCTGAAAATTATTTCGCGCGGTTAGTTCATGAGCCCACGCGAATAGTAAACGGTTGTGAAAACACCCTAGACCTTTTAGCAACAAATAATCCTGAGTTAATAACGAGCATCAAAACTGATATGCGGATTAGCGAACACATGGTGGTCGTAGCGAGACTGAATATTGCAATCTCCAAATCGTCCAAAAATAAGCGAAAAATATACCTATTCAAAAAAGCAGGAGTGTAGACCAGATGTGGCTTGAATTCAAAGAAATAGTATCGGCAGCAATTGAGAGATTTATACCAAATAAATTAACAAACGACGGAGCTGATCCTCCTTGGTTCACAAAACGGTTTAGAACACTGTTGCAGAAACAACGAAACAAACAAACCAAATTTAAATAGACGCAAAATCCCCAAGATTGGTGATCTTTTACTGAAGATCGCAATTTAGCGCAGACTTCAATGCGAGATGCTTATAACAGTTTCCACAACGAAAGTTTGTCTCGAAACCTGATAGAAAATCCAAAGACATTCTCGTCGTACGTGAAGCACAACAATCAAAGCTTCTCAGCGCGATAGGCCGATAGCAATGTAGATACTATCGAAAACAGTGCTGCCAAAGCAGAGTTACTAAACACTGCCTTCCGAAATGCCTTCACAAAGGAAGTAAATATTCCAGAATTTGAATCGAGAACAGCTGCCAACATAAGCACCGTAATGTAGAAGTAAATATCCTCGGAGTAGTGAAGCAACTTAAATCACTTAATAAAAGCAAGTCTTCTGGTCCAGTCTGTATACCAGTTAGGTTCCTTTCGGAGTATGCTGATGCATTAGCTCCATACTTAACAATCGTATACAACCGTCCGCTCGACGGAAGATCCGTACCCAAAGACTGGAAAGTTGCACAGGTCACACCAATATTCAAGAAAGGTAGTAGGAGTAATCGACTAAATTACAGGCCCATAACGTAAACGTCGATATGCAGCAGGATTTTGGAACATATATTGTGTTCGAACATTATGAATTACCTCGAAGAAAACGGTCTATTGACACAACATGGGTTTAGGAAAGATCGTTCCTGTGATTCACAACTAGCTCTTTATTCACATGAAGTGTTGAGTGCTATTGACAAGGGATTTCAGATTGATTCCATATTTCTGGATTCACGGAAGGCTTTTGACACTGTACCACACAAGCGGCTTGTAGTGAAATTGCGTGCTTATGGAATATCGTCTCAGTTATGTAACCGGATTTGTGGTATCCTGTCAGAGAGGCCACAGTTCGTAGTAATTGACGGAAAGTCATCGAGTAAAACAGAAGTGATTTCTGGCGTTCCCTTTGATGTTCCTGATCTATATAAAAGATTTTGGAGACAATCTGAGCAGCCGTCTTCGGTTGTTTGCAGATGACACTGTCTTTTATCGATTAATAAAGTCATCATAAGATCAAAACAAACTGCAAAACGATTTAGAAAAGATATCTGAATGGTGCGAAAAGTGGCAGTTGACCCTAAATAATGAAAAGTGTGAGATCATCCGCATGAGTGCTGAAAGGAACTCGTTAAACAACGGTTACACGATAAATCAGTCTAATATAAAAGCCGTAAATTCAACTAAATACCTAGGTATTACAATTACGAACAACTTAAATTGGAAGGAACACACAGAAAATGTTGTGGGGAAGGCTAACCAAAGACTGCGTTTTATTGGCAAGACACTTAGAAAATGTAACAGACCTACTAAGGAACTGCCTACACTACGCTTGTCCGTCCTCTTTTAGAATACCGCTGCGCCGTGTGGGATCGTTACCAAACAGGACTGACGGAGTACATCGACAAAGTTTAAAGAAAGGCAGCAAGTTTTGTATTATCGCGAAATAATGGGGAGAGTGTCACAGAAATGATACAGGATTTGGGCTGTAAATCATTAAAAGAAAGGTGTTTTTCGTTGCGACGGAATCTTCTCACGAAATTCCAATCACCAACTTTCTCCTCCGAATGTGAAAACAGTTTGTTGACACCGACCTACATAGGGAGGAACGATCACAACGATAAAATAAGGGAAATCAGAGCTCGTACGGAAAGATATAGGTGTTCATTCTTTCCGTGCGCTATACGAGATTGGAACAATAGAAAATTGTGAAGGTGGTTCGATGAACCCTCTGCAAGGCACTTAAATGTGATTTGCCGAGTATCCATGTAGATGTAGATCTGTGCGGCAGTGTTGGACCTCAGGAAACCTTTTGATATGGTCTCCCACAACATTCTCATAAAAAAAACTCTGCCACTACGGAGTGAGAGAGAATGTTCTATGCCTAATGCACTCATATTTGGACAATAGAAAACAGTTAAGCTAAATAATCAAATGTCAGATTGTCTCCCAGTTGTGAAGGGCGTACGTCAAGGATCTGTTCTTGGACCTTTCCTTTTCATTATTTATATAAATGATTTACCTTCAGTTGTATCATGTGATGCAGTGCTATATGCTGATGAACCACATGTGATACCAATCTTGAAAATGTGTAACACAGCATGGCAGTGGCAAGGGAGGGGTGCACTACTTGGTTTGAGGCAAATGTACTACAGAAGAATCATAGTAAAACTGGAGCTATTGTATTCAATCTGAATGCTCCCAGTCATGACAACAAAACAGTAAAATTATTAGGATTTCATATAGATCAAACGCTCAGCTGCGATACCCACACAGGGAAGATATGTGGCAAATTGGCACGTGCCATATATCTGCTGTACAAACTGAGGCACAGTGCCAGCAAAGAACTTCTGTTATATGCGTATTTATCATTCTTCCATTCGCACCTGAATTAGGGAATACTATTATGGGGCAATGCCGTAGGCTCAAAATTAATGTTTAAATGACAAAAGAAAGCCATAAGGTGCATAGCAGAACATAGCCCAAATGAATGATGTCGAGATTATTTTTAGAAACTAAATATAATGACAGTGCCTGGTCTGTATATTTACAACTGCCTTGTCTTCGTTAAAGAGAAACTGAGTAAACTTGACTTAAGGAGAACAGTTTACGACCATAACACAAGAAGTAGACATACAACTAATATGCCATATGCTAGGCTTGCAAAGGCACATAACAGCTACAAAAATCTTGGCCCTGTCTACTTCAACAAATTACCTGAAAATGCCTAACAGTGCCAGTAAATAAATTTAAAACCAGTCTTTCGATGTGGATCAAAAGTAAAGTAATTTACTCTGCTCAAGAGTTCCTTGATTATGTGACAAATCACCCATTTTCCTTATGAGAATGAACTATAAATTAATTGGAAGCCACACATATGCTACACTGCTTGATGTACTTATTGTTAATTATCTGTGTTATAATTTATTTGTTATCCACTGAACTATGTAGTTCATTTATCTTGTAATTGATCTATTAGGAAACGTTTATTGTTCAAAAATGGCTCTGAGCACTATGGGACTCAACTGCTGTGGTCATAAGTCCCCTAGAACTTAGAACTACTTAAACCTAACTAACCTAAGGACAGCACACAACACCCAGCCATCACGAGGCAGAGAAAATCCCTGACCCCGCCGGGAATCGAACCCGGGAACCCGGGCGTGGGAAGCGAGAACGCTACCGCACGACCACGAGATGCGGGCAAACGTTTATTGCTATTGACACTTGCACAAGTATGTATTGTATCTATCTTGGATGATTATATTGTAGTTAATAGCCGGCCTTGGTGGCTGAGCGGTTCGAGCCGTGCGACCGCTACGGTCGCAGGCTCGAATCCTGGCTCGGGCATGGATGTGGGAGATGTCCTTAGGTTAGTTAGGTTTAAGTAGTTCTAAGTTCTAGGGGACTGATGACCTCAGTAGTTAAGTCCGATAGTGCTCAGAGCCATTTGAACCATTTTTTTGTAGTTAATAACATTTGTCATGTCGAACTTTATTATATTATTGTTGTTATCATTATGCTAACACTGACGTCAATTGCTTGTAAATATGCTCAACGGTGTAATAACACATTTGTATTTGACTCTCCAACCGAAGGTTGCCCCTAAAAGTCTAGAGTGCGTAGTCTAATAGAAGTAATGCGTAGATACGGCATGTTTTTCATGTTGTAAGCGACTGTGTATCGTGTAAATGAAGCTGAAAGGGTTAACCAGTCGACTATTCACCTAGACGAATGTGGAGAAGCTGCATAAGAAACCGCACTCAGGCTGGCTGGCGAAAGCGACTTGAGGTGACAGAACGTCAGACCGAGATGGCTCTCGCCTTTCCAAGTATGGCACACAGCGAGCAGACACACTTTTAAAATAACGCCTTAAGATTACTCACTTGAATTACATTTTAACACCTCGTACCCATGTTCTAATAAGCTGTGAGCGTTACAAGCTCAATGTTACTATGAGCAAAAATATATTTCAGTTATTTGGCTTAGATGAAGGTTATAGTTTTGCAACATTGGATTTTTATGCACCTTCGATTGATTTCATAAAACACAAAAAGCATAAGTGTGTGCAGATTTTTAATGACAGCGTATAATATTAGTTAAATACATTTCAGCTACAAGAGAACTCTTAATAATTTTAACCAAACCGTAGCTACGAGATGGTGGTACTGCAGATTGTTTATTTAACAGTAAAATGAAATGAATTCATCGCATGGTATTGTTGGCCGGGAGGCCCCATCCAGGTAGGTTCGGCCGCCAGGTTGCCAGTCTCATTTCAGGTGACGCCACACTGAGAGACTTGCGCGTCGGTGGTGGGGACAAACCGGCATCCAGTCTACAGGCGAAGAAAATTTCCGACCGGACCAGGAATAGACCTCGGGCCCGCTGCATGGGAGCCAAACACGTTACACTCAACTAAGCAGACGGACAATTCATCTGTGTACATTTGATTAGTGTTTAAAAACACTATCTTGTCCACGTTCCCCGATTTCAGCCGGTTGCTCTTTTCTGTACAAACGTGTCCTTCGGAGAAAAAAAAAAAAATGTTTGACAGGGTCATAGTGACGGAACACAAATACTTTAGGGTAGCGTCAGACAAAGAAGGTACGGACTCGTGGTTGTTGTTGTTGTGGTCTTCAGTCCTGAGACTGGTTTGATGCAGCTCTCCATGCTACTCTATCCTGTGCAAGCTTCTTCATCTCCCAGTACCTACTGCAACCTACATCCTTCTGAATCTGCTTAGTGTATTGATCTCTTGGTCTCCCTCTACGATTTTTACCCTCCACGCTGCCCTCCAATGCTAAATTTGTGATCCCTTGATGCCTCAAAACATGTCCTACCAACCGATCCCTTCTTCTAGTCAAGTTGTGCCACAAACTTCTCTTCTCCCCAATCCTATTCAATACCTCCTCATTAGTTACGTGGTCTACCCACCTTATCTTCAGCATTCTTCTGTAGCACCACATTTCGAAAGCTTCTTGTCCAAACTAGTTATCGTCCATGTCTCACTTCCATACATGGCTACACTCCATACAAATACTTTCAGAAACGACTTCCTGACACCTAAATCTATACTCGATGTTAACAAATTTCTCTTCTTGAGAAACGCTTCCCTTGCCATTGCCAGTCTACATTTTATATCCTCTCTACTTCGACCATCATCGGTTATTTTACTCCCTAAATAGCAAAACTCCTTTACTACTTTAAGTGTCTCATTTCCTAATCTAATTCCCTCAGCATCACCCGACTTAATTTGACTACATTCCATTATCCTCGTTTTGCTTTTGTTGATGTTCATCTTATATCCTCCTTTCAAGACATTGTCCATTCCGTTCAACTGCTCTTCCAAGTCCTTTGCTGTCTCTGACAGAATTACAATGTCATCGGCGAACCTCAAAGTTTTTACTTCTTCTCCATGAATTTTAATACCTACTCCGAACTTTTCTTTTGTTTCCTTTACTGCTTGCTCAATATACAGATTGAATAACATCGGGGAGAGGCTACAACCCTGTCTCACTCCTTTCCCAACCACTGCTTCCCTTTCATGCCCCTCGACTCTTATAACTGCCATCTGGTTTCTGTACAAATTGTAAATAGCCTTTCGCTCCCTGTATTTTACCCCTGCCACCTTCAGAATTTGAAAGAGAGTATTCCAGTCAACATTGTCAAAAGCTTGGACTCGTGGTATTTCTTCCAAAAAATTATTGGATCAGGTTTCTCCTCTACGTCTAGAAGCTTTTTGGACGAGTAGAACGGCATGTCCTGCTGCGTGTTTGTAAGTTCCGCTGATTCTGATTCATTTTTTTCTGTTCCATAAAATGATCCAGATCTTCTGCTTCTTAACTTGTGTTTCACCATCTTCTACTCGAGTCACCAAACTATCGACAGCAACTCTGCCTTTGTTTGTAGTTTAGCGAATCTCCGCTATGAACTCACTCACAAAATTTTCAGCACTTCCATCTACTCAGAAACCATACTTTTTGATCCGAGGGTCCAAAATAGTAGCTTTGGCACAGATGCTGGTGTTGTTTCCTTGATCAAGCGTCATTCGTTTCAACACGGCCTCCAGTAGATGATTTCTCAAAGCAGCGCCTACATTAGTCGCTGGGATTGTGTCTGTCACCACACTTCGGCAGCCTTGAGCTAATGGGACTACAATGGAGGCTGTTGTGAACTGCTCCCCTGACCTTCTCTTAACTCGAACAGAGGTTTCAGTAGAGTAAGGCAGTCTCTCAAAATGTCCCACATGGCGTCAGAACTTCACAGTTAACTTATGAAAATGTCATTACTAACTTTGACTGCACCATACGAAACGGAGAGTTCCATGTGCAGGGCGTATCCTGTTTTTTCTTCAGCCGAACTTGGCAATCTATCAGTATTGCAGGGGCTGCTGTAGTACCTTTGAAAACCACAATGATTTTGCGACATTTCTATCTCGAGGAGCTTAGTGCTGCTAACTTAGGACGGTTGAACACATCTGAACAGCGCATCGCAATTTAACAACATTCATTTTCCTTGCTAAATCCAGCATATAACTTGCACTGTCAGTGACGAGAGAAAATGCTTTCATAAGTGTGGCGATCAGTGACGTGCACAGTGGCCAGAACAGCAGACTGCAGCTCGTACTGCTCACCACAGTGCTCTGTCACTGTCAAAAACCCTCTTATTTATGTTGGTCAACATGTCCGCAGTCAGTTTGGTTTCAGCCAGCATTTCCCCTACTATTTGCTTAATTTCGAGACAGCGATCATTTAAGAGTTTGTCTGTCAGGGAAGGCAAAAATACCGCCGTTTTAGTGTCTCTAATTTTATTACCAAACAGTTCTTCTACCTTCAAGGTACCACAAATCGCCGCCTGCCTTGATATTTTTCTCGCTCTTGTGGGACTACAATGCTTGGGGGATTATAAGGTGATGTTTCAGTCATATTACTTATTGTGAAATCACATTGCATACTGTACATATTTGCTACATAGTAGTACCAACAGAGGAAGAGGTGGCGCACGTCGTGGAGACAGAGAAGGAAGAGGACATGGTAACAGCAGCGGATGGGTTGCATCTTCTGACGAATTACCAAGAGTACAATACTTAAGAACTGATGGTGCTTCCTTTTCAAGTGATCCATTAGATTATTGGATGAACCGTGAAAACGTATTTCCTTATTACGGGTCGTAAAGACCGCAACATCTCTCAGTTGCCAGACGGCAAACGTGAACACGCTATTAATAAAGACGGACGAATAACAACTAAAAGCTACTGCAGATATCGGAACGACAGGCGATGGCAGAGTTCAGTCAACAATAACGATTTAACAGCGGCAAAACGATCTATTGTTTCCGCCGAGAACTGAATGCACGAGTGGTCAAGCGAGTCCAACTGTCGCTCCCAGGGTGCTAGACGGATGCGAACTTGGTGACCCTGTTACAGACTGTATGCAATGCTGCCTTGGGACAGGCTTACCAGTGAAACCGAAGTACAAACGTATGAATCTGAGTAGTACTTCTTCATAGACATGAAATGCTACACAAGCTACTTTTGACAGACTCTGAGGTGTAAACAGCGTTGTCTGCATGAGTGTAATTTGTACGCATGTAGCTGGTGACGTGATTTTCTGTACAAAATATTTACCTTCCACACAACTTAGTGGGAGACTAAGGGTTTATGGAATACAATCCAATTAATTTAAATTTGTGGATGTCATCACACATTGTCTATTACTGTTGTTGTTGTGCTCTTCAGTCCTAAGACTGTTTTGATGCAGCTCTCCATGCTACTCTATCCTGTGCAAGCTTCTTCATCTCCCAGTACTTACTGGAACCTACATCCTTCTGAATCTGCTTAGTGTATTCATCTCTTGGTCTCCCTCTACGATTTTTACCCTCCACACCAAATTTGCTAAATTTGTGATCCCCTGATGCCTCAGAATATGTCCTACCAACCGGGCCCTTCTTCTTGCCAAGTTGTGCCACAACCTCCTCTTCTCCCCAATTCTATGCAATACCTCCTCATTAGTTATGTGATCTACCCATCTAATCTTCAGCATTCTTCTGTAGCTCCACATTTCGAAAGCTTCTATTCTCTTCTTGTCCAAACTATTTATCGTCCATGTTTCACTTCCATACATGGCTACACTCCACACAAATACTTACAGAAACGACTTCCTGACACTTAAATCTATACTCGATGTTAACAAATTTCTCTTCTTCAGAAACGCTTTCCTTGCCATTGCCAGTCTACATAATATATCTTCTCTACTTCGACCATCATCAGTTACTTTGTTCCCCAAATAGCAAAACTCCTTTACTACTTTAAGTGTCTCATTTCCTAATCTAATTCCCTCAGCATCACCCGACTTAATTCGACCACATTCCATTACCCTCATTTTGCTTTTGTTCATGTTCATCTTATATCCGCCTTTCAAGACACTGTCCATTCCGTTCAACTGCTCTTCCAAGTCCTTTGTTATCTCTGACAAAATTACTATGTCATCGGCAAACCTCAAAGTTTTTATTTCTTCTCCATGGATTTTAATACCTACTCCGAATTTTCTCTTGTTTCCTTTACTGCGTGCTCAATATACAGATTGAATAACATCGGGGAGAGGATACAACCCTGTCTCACTTCCTTCCCAACCACTGCTTCCCCTTCGTGCCCCTCGACTCTTATAACTGCCATCTGCTTTCTGTACAAATTGTAAATAGCCTTTCGCTCCCTGTATTTTACCCCTGCCACCTTCAGAATTTGAAAGAGAGTATTCCAGTCAACATTGTCAAAAGCTTTCTCTAAGTCTACAAATGCTAGAAACGTAGGTTTGCCTTTCCTTAATCTTTCTTCTAAGGTAAATCGTTAAGGTCAGTATTGCCTCACGTGTTCTAACATTTCTACCTCACGTGTTCCAACATTTCTACGGAATCCAAACTGATCTTCCCCGAGGTCCGCTTCTACCAGTTTTTCCATTCGTCTGTAAAGAATTCGCGTTAGTATTTTGCAGCTGTGACTTATTAAACTGATAGTTCGGTATTTTTCACATCTGTCAACACCTGCTTATACGGAATGCAAACTGTCAAACTGTAGCTAAAATAAGATAAGTTTCCTTTCTTCTTCATATATCCTTAAGGGAACCTTTAGGATCACCTTTACACCCATAACTAGGGCCGCAATACTTCCGAGCTTCCCTGGATTGGTCCTACTATCGAGGGCGTCCAGAGGTGTGCTGGAGGGGTGGAGGGATTTTTATACAACCGTCCAGGATACACCTGGACAATTTTCGTGTCTAAGAAAATTCCAACGATTGGAAATTAATAGACTAATAATTCTTAGCTAAAATTCATTACATAAGGACCGGCCCGTAGGTAGTTTCTTCGTTTTCGTTTATTAAAAACCCAGCGGTAAGTACACTTAGGCGCTGTCCTATACACATACAGGATGGTCCAAAATGATCTTTACAACATTGATCACGTATATTTGAGAAATGGTAATGGACAGAAAGGTGCAGTTTGATGCATAATGTTCACACGCACACACACACACACTTAAGCTGTTTCTTTTCCTTATTTTGTCATGCTAGTTATTGATTGTCCACCCCAGCTCCTGCGGAACCAAATTCAAATGGCTCTGAGCACCAAGGGGCTTAACATCGGAGGTCATCAGTCCCGTAGAACTTACAACTACTTAAACCTAACTAACCTAAGGACATCATACACATCAATTCCCGACCTTCGACCGTACCAGTCGCGAGGTTCCGGACTTAAGCGCCTAGAACCCTGCGGAACCACGTTACACTTTAATCTTTATTTTTGGCCGGGACCTGCAGCAACTGTGAGCTCACATCAGAGCAACAATAGCACACTTTAATGAGGGCATGTTAAGGGTGCATATAGAACTGGAATATCGCTTACATGTCCTGTGTGCTATGGATGGTGACTATTCTTCCACCCCCTGTCCTTTCTTTTCGTGACAGCCACGACTTTTCTAGGTCTGTACGGAATATTTTCAGAAGTAGCTCCGGACACCTATTTGTGCCGGATCCAACTATTATGAAACTACTTTTCCCGAATTAGATATTCATTTCATCTGTATCAGTGTTCTGGTACTGAAAGGTTATTTTCACAAATGAATAATGTGTGTAGCAGCGACAAAGCTCAGCTTGTTGTATAAACTACGAAGGCAATGTTAGTGACTAAAGTGAATTATAATGATACTTCAATTGAATGTTTGCATATGCTCTTGAAGAAAAAGGGCATGCCGAAGAAAATTTACTGCACAGATAAATACTTCATCATAGAAGGTACCAATAAAATATAAATTAATATACTTTGTCACAAATTAAAGCAACTGTTTACATTTGTTACATTTCATTAAGACTTCCTTTTGCAATATGGAAGTTGTATAAAGTGTACTGAAGTCGCAAAGATAATTTTGAAATGCCCGTACTTCTTTATTGAGACAATGAGAAACCGCCGACAATGGGCGATCACATGCACCACGACGCCTCCCCGCCCGCCAGACAACTGAATATTTTAAACGTCGTTCGCCTTCTGCCCATCGAGCTGTTTTAAAACTGACGTCATTTAAGTTCACATTCCTTGCTGCATATGAATACAACGTTTGAACAAGAACGGCTCCGTAAGCACAAACCCGTGTTACTCTGATGTAATGTAGATGTGCTGTGCGCACCTGCTGGCGTTGTCGGCAAGCGAGGGTACACTCCCGCTGTGACGCCCTTTCTCCCCGCGGTTCATCATCGCCATCGGCTAACTCGTCGTCTGCTGACTGCGTACATCCGGGAAAATAATGCGATTTGATCCAAATGGCCGCGCGGGATTAGCCGAGGGGTGTAAGGCGCTGAAGTCATCGACTGTGTGGCTGGTCCTGTCGGAGGTTCGAATCCTCCCTCGGGCATGGGTGTGTGTGTTTGTCCTTAGGATAATTTGGTTTAAGTAGTGTGTAAGCTTAGGGACTGATGACCTTAGCAGTTAAGTCCCATAAGATTTCATCACACACATTTGAACAAATTTTTGACCCAAATGTTTTCGAAGTTTTTATCTAGGGTCGGCAATTTAAGTGATGGTGGGCCCGCCTCAGTTTAATTATTTGCGTGTTTTTTTTTACAACAATTTAATTCACAACTATATATGAATGCGTTTTAAATGATGAAACGAAAAATTACTCAATTCAGTACATTATTGAATGAACATATATACTGCTTATTTTAACTTTGGCATACCCCCTGAGATAGGCCTTCACTTACTCATTGGGGTAAGCTGTCCTCTGGTGGTATAATGTAGCATTAATTTAGTTGAACTAATGAAACGTGCTGTAGTCTGGATCCACTCAGACGAATGAAGACTAAAGAGTGGTTTCACTTGAAAGAATGAATACATTTGAAAGAAAAGAAAGATTAATTCAGTCAACATGAGAAGCTAAACAGTGTCAAATGTTTTCATTTTGCGGCTCCCACAGACTGGTTTCACTCAAAAGAATTAATGAGTAGTCCAACTGTCTGAATCGATTTTTTTCATTCGTTTGCTCATACACAATAGTTTCACTCAAGAGCATGAATGAATAATTAAACCGATTCATAAAACTACAACCCAATGAGTCGATTGTTCTCCAAGATCTTTTTGTGTGGTGATGCTCCAGCATCTGATACATTACTGGAAATGTTTATCGGCATACTTAGGTGTTCCTATACATATGAATTTGCGTCCCCTTCCCTCCTCCTCCTCCTTGGAATCTGGTGTTCGGTGTTTTTATTCACCGCAGAATTCTTATACTCTTCTAGAAGTGATTTCCTGTCTCTGTTAGTGAGACAATACTATGGCTTTAGCAACTGCTTTATAGTCGTTCTTTTGTTCTTCTAAGTACGGTATCGAAGTAATGTTCATGTAATAAATACTGAGTGGATAACCATAAGTTTACTGAGTGGATAACCATAAGTTCTCTGGAATAATATGTTTTTATGTCAAAACCGACCAACTCTTTTACATCAGAAATCTCGCTCTCTCTCTCTCTCTCCCCCCCCCCCCCCCCCAACTTAAATTTCCACGGACGCTCAAATCTCCATAACCAAAAACCTAAATACTATTAAGAGAGATGTAATTCTACCATATCAGCGTTTACCTATTACGCTACTCCAACTTGCCACCGACAATTTGTTCTAAGACTTTAAATTTTGCTGTGGCACCTTAAAGAATCTGATACGTAATTATAGAAACATGTCACTAAACTTGCACTACACAGTTATTTACGGATAGATAATATATACAAATACAAACACACACACGCATAGGACCGCTACGGTCGCAGGTTCGAATCCTGCCTCGGGCATGGATGTTTGTGATGTCCTTAGGTTAGTTAGGTTTAACTAGTTCTAAGTTCTAGGGGACTAATGACCTCAGCAGTTGAGTCCCATAGTGCTCAGAGCCATTTTGAACACACACGCATACACACATACATCCATTTATACTTGTTTATAAGTTTGCATTTTTTTTCTTTAAAAAAACCGTTGTCCTTTGTCACCTTTCCAGATATTTTCTGAACAACAAATCATACGATTCATTCTTAACATTTGTTTTGTACTAATCTGCCCTCACGTCCCATAATTTTGGCAATTATTTATACATTTCGATGCACTCTAATCATAACCCATTTTCAACACCATTACAACAACAGTAAACACGATGATATCCAGTGTCTGTAGCACAGGAGACTGTCAAGAACGTTGCACATTACTGCCCGCAAGCGCCGCAATATTTCCGGACAGTGCAAAATGTTTCAAAAGTTTTTTATGTTCTCAATATTACTGCCCAATCTTTCAGTCTCACACCTACACGCTCGATATTATAACACTTCAGGAAATTTTGGGCAATATTATCGACCGTCTTCGGGCCGCTTTTAAATAACATTTGGCATTTTTATCCAGCTAGAGGCGTCGCAAACGTCATATTGTTTCTGATTGGCTACTCTCAACCAATGAAATGTTGTTACGTATGCTCGAGACACATGTTCTCAATTGTGTTGCCAGCCTACGATCCGTAGTTTAGCGATTATCGTTAATAACTTTTTAATGATAATAAATAATTGTAAAGAGACCTTATGTTTAACTACAACCAGTTTCATATTAACTGCTTAACGAAATGTTGTAGTGGGCAGAGGGGGTTCCAATATGTAACTTTGCAGCCTTCTTAAATTAAAACTGCTCTTCCTGAATTTTCAGAGTTTAGATAGCCTGTAATTGAAATACCGTCTACTGTTCAGACGAATAATATCTAAACAGATAATAAATTATTTGTACTTTTTTATTTTTGATGTTAATGACTGATAAGTCTACAATCTTGTTACGCTAGTAGCAATTTATGCCCAGGAACTGTTTTACGATAAGTATGCGTTAATATGAACAGTTCAATCGTGATGAGTAAAGAAATGAAGATGCATCAAATTCGACTGAGCTTGAATACTAAACACATCGATAGATTTTCAGTAGTTCCTACGATAGGTGCACGACTTGCGAAAATGTTTTGGAGTTGACGGCATGTGGATCTATTAAGTCCGTCGTAATCGTGATCCGCTCACTTCGTTCAGTCACAAGACCGCAACGAAATTAGCTTATAGTACTGTTCGTTTGTTTACGTTATTGTTCTGCAACAAGTATTTGTTATTAGATTTTTGGTTCGTTCCTTCTATTATTTCTCATTTACTACGACAATAAATAAAGAACAGTAAGTAAGTTACCCTGTAATAACGCCGCAGCAGTAAAAAAAAGACAGTATCGATAACTACAAAAGTAAATTAAAGAACACCGCTTTACTTTTGTAAGGACTGTTAAAATTTTTTTCTAAAAAAGCGTTAGGTACAGTCAGGGTAACTTCTCACGAACTAGTGTATGAGTATTTTTGTTTCAAACGGCGGGTGTTCCATCCACTGCGGTAATAAGACAGTAACTTTTAGAACAAAATAACCTCAGTAGATGGAACACCAGCCATTTAAAACGAAAATAGTAAGTGGTACAAAGATACCTAGACTGGTAAAATATTACCATGACTGACAGTAACAAATCTACAAATTGCTCCGCATAATACGTACAGACTAACGCCAGATTTTGAGAGCTGATTCTGAAGGAACATTTTAGCATTCAAGACTGCTGGGGCTAGAGCCGCAGGTGAGCTGATATCCACAGGCTCTTCTTCTGGTTCAATGATTTCGAACACTTCTTCTTGGCCTTTAACATTAAACTCGTCTTCGGCCCCTGAAAGTACGGAACCTTTGCTGCCCGTGGGGCTTTTCATCTTATTGGGAGATTCCGATGACTTTTTTACATCCGATGAAGACATTTTCCTGTGCAACAAGCTTTAACAGCAATGTCACAAGCCTCCAGCAACGCTGCTGCTTTTCTGTTCAGATAAACAACTGCGTGAATATGGAACAAAAGACGACTAATATTATGGCAGAATAAAAGGAAACTATAGCTCTCGACGTTAATGTGTGACATGCCATGATTTGCAAGCTCGTTAACTCTTCTGAAGATATTGTCTAGTCATCATGTCTCTTATTTATATATTCCTGCATAAATCTTTCCTGATAGTGGGATACAATACAAATACTATATTCGCGCGAGCGTACACACACACACACACACACACACACACACACACACACACACACACAGACTCACACCCACACAAACAGAATAGAAGCAGATTTTGCACTGTCTTGTTACAAGTCTCTTGTATTTCACATGTTCTAACAATAGCTCTGCTGTATAGAATGCCCTTAGGGTTTTACAAAAAAGTAAGAATGATGAAATAATTTCTTTCTGATATCGAAGACAAATGCAAATTTGTATGACACTATTTGTATGTAGTAGAACTTTTCAAAGCTGACGTCTTTACTGACTGAATATGAAACATCTCTCTTCGCAATGCTCATGTATATGAAAAATTTTATTATGTATTTTAATTTTTCTAACATACTTCCAAATTAATGGTACACACATGGGAGTGGGAAGATTAACAACTTTTGAAAGAGTGGCTTGGTCTGTTACCTCTGATGTCTTTTTCCACCACCTGCTTGGTGATATGGTCTTCTCAACACGTTATGTGCCTGTATCTCGAGTCTTCTCCCTTTAATCATTGCCACAATGTCCAGCAATGTGTACAATACTTGTAGTCCACGTTTCTATTTTTCCGTCCAGTCGCCCCTAATATGCCCGCCGAAGGTGAACGAAGGTGAACTTTATTGCATCACAAGAACCTCTCTTCCCCGATGGGAGAAGTCTAAACAGAAATAGAAAACGCAAAGGACACTTCTTGAATATGCAATAACAAAATGAAAACTCAGAAGGCATGCTAATGCAACAATACATTTAAAGTTACAAAATCTATTGTTCCTGCATTAAATGTGCCAAAGTCAAAGTCCAGATGGTACACTTCAAAATTAAAGACACGAAAAAAAAATTAAGTTCGGCATAGCTGGTAACACGAACTACACAGATATTACAAAGTCCGATTGCTAGTCGACATGGGGCCACGTCTCTTCCGGGTAGAGGGTACAATGGCAGTGGCCGGGTGGGAAACTCGACGTGGACAGCGTCGTCATAGCGACAGTGGCTCCAAAGTGACATCCAGATTGTTAGGATACTTTCGCAATTGGCGCTTGGCGAGGAAGCTCACTCGAAGAGAACCGGTCCTTTGCGGCCTGGGTGCCAGTGCTCCAGGATACTGCTGGTACTATTTTGGGTCACGTGGCCAGTGAGCTCTGGCGGTGCTCGGGTGGCAGGGCGGAGTGCAGCCCATTCGTGTCTGTCATCTGCAGAGAGCAGCCCCTATGTGATGTTAGTTGTCGGCTGAGCAGGCGCAACGCCTCGACACAGCGGTCTCTATCCTTCACTGGCCTGGCGTTCTCAAATATCAGGAGATGCCTTTCTCTCTTTTGGGTCAGAGTCCACACCTCTGTTTCATATAAGATCACAGATTGTATTACAGTCCTGTAGATTCTAAACTTTGTTGCTGCAAATCTTTGCCTAAATCCTGCTTGAATTCTTGCCGTTAATTGCTTGTCTGTCCCATTCCTTTCGCTGAATACTGCCCCACCAAGATATTTGTAGTATTTTACCCGTTCAGCGATTTTACCATCCATATCTAAGAGCGTCTGTCACCATTCTCTCTGCTCACTACAAGGTATTGGTCTTATTCATCTTCATATCTGCTCGTAATTACTCTTCCATTAACACTCTCACGATCTGAACCAGATCTTGCTCATTTTGTACTATTAAAACTACCTCATTCCCATAGGCCACCGTGTTGCTCCTTCACCCAGCTGGATTCCTGTCTCGAAGTTTCTTACTTTTGTCATAGCTCTACATTGATACGCAACACAATAATACTTTTTACAAATATATTTGAGAATTGCGTTCGTCACGCAACACGAGCGCCAGATACTGTGGGTTTTCTAGGCGTGCAGGGTAAAACAGATGGATAAAGCATGGGAACAATGTAACAAAAGACGTCCAGATACTAAACAGTACCTTTATTGGAACGTTAAGAGGCGCAATTAATTGCAGAAGTGATCTACAAGGGTAAGTTGCCATAAAAATGTCTACGAACGAGACCTCTCAATGTAGTTGGTCTGGTAATTCCCATTAATCGTGGAGACGTTACGAGCACACGCCAGGAGTGCCCACGCTCCGTGTGTGAGGATTCAGATTACACAGTTCGCTTAAGACAACATGAAGAACATTGATAATGTTCTCTAAGTATTGTAAATGGAGCTAATCTCACACAGTTATCAAGGACACACACAAATACACTTGGTAGTACCATAACTGTATCTAATGTAACACAATGATCAAAGCAAAACGCAGTTACAAATAAACGAACTTGAGGTACTGTGGGTGAAGCTAATCTAACACGGTGATCAAAGCACAGTACAATATATGAATAAACGAACTTGAGGTACTGTAGGTTGGTCGATTTGTCGACTTGGGGGAGGTGATGAACCAGTGAGGTCATCAGCCCCATCAGATCAGGGAAGGATGGGGAAGGAAGTCGGCCGTATCCTTTCAAAGGAATCATCCTGGCATTTGCCTGAAGTGATTTAGGGAAATCATGGAAAACAAAAATCAGGACGGCTGGACGTGGGTTTGAACCGTCGTCCTCCCGAATGCGAGTTACAGAGTTCTAACCACTGTGCCATCTGGTTCGGTAATCGTAGGTGAAGCTAATGTAACACAGTTGGCGATTGTGGCCTTCAGTGGCCACGCA
The DNA here is from genome assembly GCF_023898315.1 of Schistocerca nitens. NCBI lineage: Eukaryota > Metazoa > Arthropoda > Insecta > Orthoptera > Acrididae > Schistocerca > Schistocerca nitens. The sequence goes on from NC_064618.1 coordinate 27,576,985, forward strand.
TGTGGTGCAGTGTCGGATTGTGTAGTTGAGCACGAGGTGAGTGCTGAATACTGTTTCCCTAAAGTATAGGCGTCGTGCGAGCCGGCAGCGCTATTCGCTTTATAGACTAACACCCTCCCTGGTCACGTGCTGCAGCAGAGGCGTGTGCTGATGTCGCAGGTGCCCGTGTCAAACGCGTGGTGTCAGCACTAGCCACTCCGAGGACAGTACTCGCAGCCACACCTTGTGCTGAAGCGTGACTGGTGGCGCACAGGGCCTTGGGAGATTGAGCATATATACTATCTTCAGTCAGTCAATGGGTACTGTGGTGATAGTGTCACAGAGATGTACAGAAGAGATCTTTTCCCTGCACTTGTGCCACAAGCTGCAGGGCTGAGTAGTGTGTAGCTGCCATCCACCCAGAGCAAGACATACATGCATGTGTGGAGGTTCTAGATCTATGCCCACTCTGACATTGCAGGGGTGCCAGGAGCAGGTGCGCCACGCAGTCAGGCAGCTGTTGTAAGAGGACTGAGTTGCGGGTAATGGCCGCAGGGCTTTGGCTCGACGAAATCACCCGGAATGGTGAGTGGCGGCCCGTACACCGATTCAGTTGTGGAAGCACTCGTGTTGGTTTTGTGGGTCACTCACAAGCCTAGCATAACTACTGGCAGAGTGGCAGACCAAGTTACGCATTGACAGGTACGGGTAGCTTTTAGAGTCGTGTGGAATCTCTGCACCGTGCTGTTAGTGGTAGGGTGGCGACGAGTCGTAAAACTGGCGAGCGTACCGCAAGTTTCCGTGAGTGTATTAAACGAGAGAGATCTGAAGTGTCGTCCACAGTCCTTTGTCGTGTGGCGGGCACACAAAACCCGAGTCCCAGGTGTCCGTGAAAGCTTTGGTCACTTTATCCGCAGAGTGAACCTGTCGGTGATGATAAGGATGCACCAGTGGCCGTTTGATGATGGAAGGGGTCCTATTATGTCAATATGGACACGGGAAATGTGGTGGTCCACCAGGGGCAAAGTAGCGATAGCAGAGTGTACATGACGGCCTACCTGCGAACGCAAGAGGCAGGTGCGAGCCCAGTATGTGCAGTTCTGCTGGATACTGGCCTAGACAAGACAAAACTCACATGCACGATGTGCACGGTGCACAGACGCCAGGGTGGGATGTGGTGGAGGGGTTGGAGGAGGCAGGGGTGGGGGGAGGGGGTGCACTAACTCCGTGACAGAGGTGAGATCGTTCATCTCGACGATCACGGGGGCTAAGAGCAGTGCTACGTCCGTGGAGGATTTGTGGGATGTGGACAGTGTGGATGCTGATATGTCCTGTACAGCGGATAGGTAAAATAATGTGAACACCAGGACTTACTTGGGAGTGGTTTACTAATAAGGGGTTGGGCCCCCATTTGCCCGTAATACATCTGTGATTCTTCTTGGAATACTGGGTTATGATGGATATATAGTCTCCAGTGGAATTTTATGCCACTCTTTGATTAGAACCTCTTCTAACTCCTGTAGTGACGAGGGAGGCGGAAATCTTCTCCGGAGTCTGTGCTCTGATACCACCCACTAGGGTTCGATAAAGTTCAAGTCTGAGGACTGTGCGTACTCCTCATACCACGACTGTACAGTCCTGGTTGTGTGAATGGCTGCTTTATAGTCGTGAAATATGGCACCATTGTTCGGGAACAATATTTGGATCATGGGGTGCACTTGATCACATGAAATGTTCACATAATCGTTGGCTGTAACACAGCCTTTGAGAGCAATGATGGGACCAGCAGAATACCATAATATGGCTACCCACACCATCACACTTCCACCTCCATGCTTAACAGTTGGAAGCAAGCAATAAGAATTGTAGGCTTCTTTTGGCGTTCTCCAGATGTAAACCTGGCCTGATGTTGGAAGTAACGGAAACATTGACACTTCGGACCATATGACGTGTTTTCAATGATCAGTCAGACTTATGCTCCTGACACCATGTTTTACCGTTCTTTGCGTTGGTTGTCGTCACTAATGATTTCGGTACAGCAGCTCGGCCATAAATATTCGTTTTATGGAATTCTCGGCGGGTAGTGTCGATAGATACGGGGTCTCGAAGATGGCTGTTGAGCTCTGCAGTCACTTTAGCTGCCGTAGTTTTGTGTTATTTCAACACAATTCGTGTTAGCGTACGATGATCTCTGTCATCTAGTTTTGATTTGTGCCCACTATTACATTTACACGATGATGTCTTTCCATGTTTTGTTTTCGCTGTCATGACTGTTGAAACAGTTGCTCTCGAAACATTCGCTAAGTTGGCTGTCTTTGTTAGTCACGCTCCAGCTAACTGGGTCCCCACCATCTGCGCTCTTTGGAACTCTTTCATTGCACGTCGACCTCGGCCTCTGAATGCACATACGAAGTGTGCACTACTCGTAAATAACCTGCACTGATGCCTAGTCCGTACTGAACATGCACAGTCCAACACAACACGTGGCTTACCAGCATTGTTGACCTTCGAACTATCACTGTTCACATTATAATGCTGTGGGGTCGAGGGACTCAAAGTACGCCGTGAAAGCTGCTGCACAACGTTCGTACAGACGTGCACTTCTAATGCCATGTGGACTTGTAGCGGGCAGATGCACTAGCCAATTTGATAGCAGCAGCATTTTGGGAATGATGGTAGGCTCGGCGAGTGCGGGGAGGTGCTGGAGGAGCTGTGAAGGCCGCATGCTAGCTGATTAATCGGATGAAAATAATGGGTGAGTGCACTACATTTGTGAAGCGACCAGCCACGCTATCAGATGGCCTCTCAGGGCATCTGCCAGACTGTGGTGGGCTTCCGACGATGTTGCGCTCTCCACTGTGACCGAAGGCTGCAGCTGCACGACCGTTAGGGCGAATTGCCGAATTGCACGAAGTCGCTGGCAATCGATACTGCTTCCACAGAAGCAAACCGCAGCAAGGGGCTCAGGTGGGCGGTGATGCGAGCACGGTTGGGATGCTGGAGGGGTGGCGTGCGCCGGGACAGTGGCGGTCCCTGAGAGCTGCGTGCAGAGACCGAGGAAAGTGTGAAACCTGTCTGTGTGCACTTGAAACACTTACCAACTGGGCTGAACTTAAAGTTAGCGATAATCTGGGATCAGCAACATGATTCTTCACTGTGTTACTGCTAGAATGGCATAGTAGTGTGCTGCCCTACGCATGCGACCTGGTGTGGTGAGCTCTAAATGGGTCTACCACCCTGGTTATGTGACGTCAGCAGTAGCTTGGTTTTGTGTAGGTTCCTTAAATGGCCAACACATATAAATAAATATTTGCAATGGTTCTTATTCGCGCCGTCCCCGTGCAGCAAAGATATCGCAGGGAGGTATGATCATATCTGGGTAAGATAACAGAAAATTGACAGCTAAACTATCAGTTATCTTACGCACTTCATTTGTTTTTTTCACCAACCTCGGTGTCTGTCGGTGTTTTGAGCAGATGCGATAAAGACGTATGTACTCTCCCAGTATTGTGTTAATTCTTCTACTGTAGTGGTCAATCCAAGGATTGGTTTGCAACAGCTACAATGGCAGCTTGTCTCCATTCTGTGCGTCTTTCTGTTTTTCTCTTCATTTATTTATAGGTGTTACATCCCACATCTTTCACGATTTGATCCATGTACCTCAGTCGTGGTCTTCCTCTTGGTCTTTTTCCCTCGACATATCCCTCTACGATGGTGTTCAGGAGTCCTTTATGTCTTAATAGATGGCCTGTAAATTTCACTCTTCTTTTAACAATGAAACTCCAGAAGCTTCTCTTCTCACCTGGTCTTTCCAGAACCACTTCGTTTGTGACCTTGTAGATACATTTGATTTTGAGCATGCGTCTATAGCACCACATTTGAAAAGAATTTAGCTTCTGGTCTTCCTCTGTCCCGAGAGTCCATGTTTCACACCCATAGCATGCCACACTCCACACATACGATTTCAAAAATCTTTTCCTGATTTCAAGGCTGATGCTCTTAGATGTTAAGATGTTTTTCTTCTTGTTAAAAGCAGCCTTTGCTTGAGCAATTCTACTTCTCACTTCTGCCTTGCTCCTTCCATCCCTGGCAATATTACTGCCCAGATAAGTAAATTTATCGACTTGTTCAAGCAGTTCATTGCCTACATGAACTTGGAATTTCACTTGATCTTTTTTGTCACATTCCATTAATTTTGTTTTTGCTTTATTAATTCTTCCCCCATAACTTTATCCATTCTATTCAGTAGGACTACAAGATCTTCTTCACTTTCAGCCAGGACAGCTATATCATCGGCATATCTTATCATATCTATTCGTTGGCCATGAATTACTACACCTTTCTGTGAATTTTCCCTTACTTTTTTCAGCGCCTCTTCAACGTATAGGTTAAAGATAACAGGGGATAGTGCGCAACCTTGTCGGACACCTTTCCGCATCTGCACCTCTTCTTGTTTTGTCCGTCCTCGGATAACTGCTGCCTCGTTTTTGTACAGGTTTCATATCATTTTTCTATCTTTATAGTCTATTCCTACTTTTTTGAGTACCTCAAACATCTTATCCCATTTAACATTATCAAAGGCTTTCTCTACATCTACGAAAGCTATGTATGTTGTCAGGTTCTTATCTAGTCGTTTCTCTGTTATTAGTTTTAGAGCAAATATTGCTTCTCTGGCTCCTCTATCTTTCCGGAATCCAAACTGGTCTTCGGAGAGTGTAGCTTCGACTTTTTGCTCTATGCGTTTTAGGATAATTGAGGTTACTATTTTAGAGGCGTGAGTAACTAGGCTGAGCGTCCTATAATTTTCACATCTTGTAGCATTTGCCTTCTTTGGAATTGGGATCATAATGTTTTTCTCAAAGTCTGTAGGAATTTTACCCTGCTCGTACATGTTGAAAACAAGATTATACAACTCCTGATTCAGTTTTGCTCCTCCAGATTTCAGAAGTTCAGCTGGGATATTGTCTATACCACGCGATTTGTTGTTTTTCAATTTTTTCAGAGCTAGTTCAAACTCTTCCTTTAATATAGGTTCATCTATGTTGTGTGCATCTACTTCTGTTTCTTCTTCCATGATGTTTTCAGACAGTTCTGGTCCGCTGTACAGCTTTCCTATATATTGTTTCCATCTTCTTGCAACTCCATCAGCGTCATCCAACATATTGCCATTTTCATCCATCACGGCCCTACACTTGTTTCTTCTGTCTCCAAAGCAATGTCTCACACATTTATAGGCCTTGTCAATATTTCCCTTTCTCATGTTGTCCTCAACTGAAATACAGAGATCATCAAGGTATTTTTCTCTTGCTTGTTTTGCCTCTCTGTTGATTCTGTTTTTCAGACTCTTGTATTTCTCTTGGTCTTCCTTCTTCACGGAATTTTTTAATTTCCTCCTGTATTCCATCATATTTAGTAGGTCATTAGTGATCCATTCCTTCCTTTTCTCTGTCCTTTCTTTTCCTATTACTTCTTCTGCTGCTTATAAAATACCAGTTTTCCTTTTTTCCCAGCTGCTTTGGATGTCACTGCAGCCCTCTGTATTTATTTTCTTGTCTGTTTCTAGTTGATAATGCTTCAGTGTATTTTCATTTTTCAGGCTTGTCAAATCCCATTTACATGTACTTCTTTTTTTAATGTTCTTGAATTTTAGTTCAGTCGTCGTCATAGCGAGTATGTGGTCACTTTCCACATCACAGCCTGGATATGATCTGCTGTCCTTAACTTGGTTTTTAAATCTTTGCTTCACTAATATGAAGTCAATTTGATATCTGTTAATGTCACCAGGCATTTTACAAGTATATCTTCTTCTTGGATGATGATTAAAGACGGTATTTGTAATGCAAAGTTTATTTCTTTGGCAGAATTCTACAAGTTTCATTTCTTAATCCTAATCCAAAATTCCCTGCCACATCTTTACCTTCCCCAACAACGGCATTCATATCTCCCATGATGACAAGGTTTTCAGCTCCTTTAATTCTGCCAATTACTTCTTCAAGGTGGTCATACATTATGTCGATTTCATCATCCTCGTGCCTCGTAGTTGGCATGTATACTTGGATTATGATTGTGTCTCTTGGTTTAGTTTCCAATCTGACATAAATTATCCTCTCACTATGTTGAGCAAATCCTTTTACTCTTAACCCCATCTCTTTATTGAGGATAATTCCCACTCTTGCAATCCCGGGATTGTCTTGTGCTGTTCCAGTGTGTATGATTCTGTAATCCTCTGACCAAAAGTCACCAGCGTTTGGTCATCTAATTTCTGAGACTCCCAGTACATCAATATCCACTCGTTTCATTTCCAGTTTCAAGTTTACCACATTTAAGAAGTGAGTTGACGTTCCATGTTGCTATCCTTCTTACATTAATGTTTTTGGATTTCGGTATCTCTTTAGTTCTCCCCGCCAGGAGAACCGAATGGGGGACTATTTTACCTCCGGAGAATTTAACCGAAGAGCTTTCCATCATAAGCTGTTGATACTTGGGATACCCGCCCGGGTCTTTAATGGAGTGGTTTCCCGTTGCCTTCTCCATTCTATGCCGTTGGCCACCTTGTGGCTCGTCCGCCTTTAGGAGCAGTTTCCCGCCCCAAGGGCAAGAGAGTGCCCTTCTTCTAGCCGCTCATCCGCCCTCCTAAAAGACCGTTGGCACTTGATAGAAGGTAATCTCCTTATCCCGGGAGATACATGTTATAAAATGCGGAGGTCGCAAGTTTTCATTGTCCTACCGAGCTATGTGCTAATCTCCACCTCCCCATGCGATCAGGGCTTCAGTTTTTAAACGCGCCTTTTCGGAGAAGAAGACAACAAGAAGAGACAATAACAGCCGCAACCACGCCGGCACTGTTGTACATCGTTCGGGAGACAAGCTGAAAGGAATTAACATTGAATCAATGTTCCAGAACTGCCACAACGTTTCTTACCATGCACGCATCCATACCTGTGCGTGTTTCTGGGCTTACATTCCTGGTGCGGCTAAACGTGTATTAGCATAACTACTTCAACTTTGAACAATTCACATTACATCTGGTGACCTGTAGTAGGACGTCGCCATCGGGTGACAGCACGTTTGTAATAATTCAAAATTGTTGCGTAATTTTGTAAATTTTCTCTTATACTAATCGTCGTCTTTCTCCGTTTCACGAATGGTATTACTATATTATGGTAACGGGGATAGAAATCGCAAAACGTACAAAAGATTAAAACATTATCAACTGGAGAATTAATTCCAGAAGGAGCGAAGGAGCCAACGATGAGGTAGGAAAATTCACGATCCATTGCATGCCCGACTGTATGATCTCTGCCAACAGTGATCGTAGTACCTTTCCTAATCTAATTAACAAATTGAAGTATTCTCGTAAAATATGTGGACATTTGGACATAAAATTAATTTTAGGGAGAGAAATGTATGCATACAATTGAGTTACGCCGACAGTGCATTTTGATACATGTTAGCAAGGCACCACTGAATAGATTTCGTAGTTACAACCAGAATGTTTCAATTTCGAAAGTATCCATTTACTATGCCATATTGTAAAATAATCAGAAAATGAGTACACAAGATAGGCACACTGTTGCCAGTCCATTGGCGGATAGCCAGGCACAGGATGTCGCCAACATGGACGTGGCAACAAATGAAATCGAAAGTGAAAATGTGGTCGCAGTGACGACGACCAGTTTCATTTTTCAATTAACATGGACACAGATGATAGTAACATTATCATTCGAAATGATACAATGATGACAGCAGGTGAGACAGTGTCACAATTTTCTCCAGGGAGTATTTTTTCCCCTGGTGAAAATGTAACACGTGACGGCGCGGGCTTCTTAAATCATTCTCTGCCTGCCACATTTAGGCTTAATGCAGACGTGCATCGAGCACACGGGAATCGTCGATCACGATGCATATGTTACAACAGTTATTTTTTAAGCAAAGCTTTAATGATTTCAAGAATGAGTTTCAGGAAGAGCAAAAACAAACACTCAAACAACGTATTGATGAAAAATTTAATGATTTTTCAGAACAACGGACAGATACACAAAAGGGATTACTTGAATGGCAAAAGCAAACTCTTGATGCTTTCAAAACCGACATAACACAACAGTTCTCTGACTTGGCAAACGAATTTCATGCTGATCTTTCAAATGAATTATCGGATAAACTTGTAAGTAAGGGGAAAAACCTAAAAACATAATTTCTCAGTGGTTTGTCACAAGATATAGATAATTTAAGCCAAAAAGTATCATCAGTAGGCAAGACACAAGAACAGTTCGCGGGAAAGGTGAAGAAGTATCAGAGGCTCAGACAAAGATGTAGCAGGAGCAGTCACAATTGTGCCAGAATATAAACAAACTAACAGGTACCATTGATGGGTTGCAAACAGCGTAAAAATGTCTACCTGAAGAGGTGCAAGATGTGTCATTGTAACTAAGTGGCACAAGTTTAAATACTCATTTCATGAGAAGGGAGCAAGAAAGTATAGTTAAAGACATTAAGGAAATAGAGGATTGAGTCGAGGCTGGTATCCTAGACCAAGGCAGTAACCTGACGCAGAAGGCAGTCTAGGAACATAGGGGTTATGTAGATGTAATCGAGGAAGCAATGAAGGTACAGAAGACAGGACTAAGAGCTGAAATAGATCAGAGGTTGAAAGCAGTGGAGGAAAAATCACGGACTAATGTCCTTATTAACATTGACAGGGAAAGGGAACATTCAACAACAAGCTATAATGTGTCAAGACAGAGGATTGATAATCCGAACATCTATGCATACTTGAATTCTAATCTGTCAGGTGAAATAGACCACAACTATAACATGCAGCAGGCGCTGCCAACTTCTGTCCCTGTCACGCAGAGGTATTCGGAATATGATACGAAACATCAAAATAATGCCACGCTGGCATGCGTTTGTACTTTGTTTGCGAATGAAGGCTTTTTATGTCACAGGCAGTCTCCGAATTTTTTCTTCCAGAAGTAAGCGAACAAATCCTATCGTGTTTGTAAGAGCCTTCCGCAACGTTTTGCCAAGGAACTGGACCGAAATGCAGAAGATACGCTTTGTGGTAGGTTTCACACAGGGTGACATCTTGCTGTGCGCCACTGACATGGCGGAGAAAATGTCACACCTACGAATAGTTTGAAAGGGCATTCGTAGACAAGTTCTGGTGCATTGTAGTACAAGAAAGATTGAGGCGCAAAGTGTTAACATGGCGACATTCAACAGCAAACACGGAGGGCTCAGAAGATACTTCAAGAAGTATCTAAATAAAACCATTGCTGAACAAACCCAATTTAACATGTAGATGTCATAAAAATTTTGAAAATCCAACCACTGTCTACCATACACGAGAAATTAATCACCACCCATGAGCACGATATGGAGAATTTCCTCTCAGTTCTCGATTCCATTGATCTTATCTACGAAGAGAGACCTTTGCAACCACAAAGCGACAGCGTGCACGCAGACCACACACAAACTAACGAACAGCACGGCAGCCATATCCCCCTCGCAGCAATACCAACCGGAACCAGTTTGATAATGGAAAGGGACAAAAATTCAAGAGAGGATATAAAAATAACCAAGGACAGTTTTGCATTTGGACAGGATACAATGGCCAGAGAGGTAACAGTCAGCAAGCATACAATGTGCCGGCGACCAGGAACAATTCAGTATTCAGTTTATTCACCATTGACCACTTACAGCAGAATAGGTCTGAACATTAAATATACAATTAACAATAACTTTACAGTAAAGTTTTTACAATTTAATTCCTTTTCTTTTAGGAATATTCTTATATACTAATGTCAATGATTGTTTCAAAATATTCTGGTATCTTATAAAATGGGTGTTTGAGTAACCAGTCATAAAACTTATGTTTGAAAATATTACTGGTCAGTGACCGAGCATATGCTGGAAGTTTATTGAAGAGTTTTAAACTCATTATTCTGTGTGAGTTTGCAGTCTTTGTGAGTCTGTGTCTTGGTATGTCGAAGTCCAGTTTGACTCTGATGTTGTGGGGATGTATGTTCTCTCTGGTCTCGAACTCATTTAAGTTGCTTTTGACATAAAGCAGTGCTGTGTAGATGTATAGATTCACAACAGTTAATATCATGTGCTTGATAAAGACGGTTCCTTGGGCTTAACTTTGCTCATTATTCTGATTACTTTTTTTTTAATTTTCAGAATTTCACTGACAAAGCAAGAATGTCCCCACAACAATATTCCGTAGGAAAGGTGCGACTGAAAGAGGCCAAAATATACCACCTTTAGATACTCATCAGTGACTACATCTGTCAGTCTCCAGATGAGATAACACACTCTTGCTATTCTCTTGCAGATATGGCTAATGTGTTCCTCCCAGTTTAATTTTGAATAAACGTGGAATCCTAACAATTTTATTGATTTGCTTTCAACAGCTTTAGTTAAACCCAGAATTAGTTCTTGTGTTTTATCAGGGTTACACAGGAGTTCATTAGAAGAAAACCAATCCATTACTAGTTCTAGTTTTTCCTGTGTTGCCTGATGCAGTTCTGTTTTGTCATGGTGTGTATTGAGCAATGTTGTATCATCTGCATAACACACAATTAAATTTACTCCTACATGGTAAGGCAAGTCATTAATTGCAATGATGAACAGAAAAGGACCTAGGACCGAGCCCTGAGGCACTCCAGTCCGAACTTCCTTCAGTGAGGAGCATCTATTTTTAATTGATACAAACTGTCTCCTGTTACTTAAGTATGATTCGATTACATCCAAAGATGGTTTGTGTATGCCATAAAATAGCAGTTTTGCAAGTAGGGTGTTAGATGGTATGCAGTCGAAGGCTTTGCTAAGATCACAAAGTACGACTGATACTAGATCCTTATTTTCGAATGCAGTTAACACCTGGTTAACAACCTCAGTGACAGCAGTAGTGGTATTTTTACCATGTTGATATGCAAACTGTCTGTTGGAGACGAGATCATGCTTATCAAAACAGTTATTTAGTTGACTGTACATTACATATTCAAAAACTTTAGAGAAAATTGGGACAATAGAAACTGGTTGATAGTTTTGGGGCAGATGCTTATCTCCCTTTTTAAAGACTGGTATCACTTTAGCAGTTTTGAGTGCATCTGGGAAAACTCCAGATTATAAACACATATTAAAAATGAAAGAAAGAGGCTGACAGATAAGGTGTATTATTTTTTTCATTACATAGTTAGAAAACCAATAACAGTCCAAACTTTTGGAGTTGGTGAACCTTGCCACAGCTTTTACAATATCCTCTGGGGTGACAACATTCCAGTGGAAAGTATACATCCTAGGGGCACAGCACCAAGTTGATCTAGTACACAAGTGCCACTTTGCTTGATTTTGTTTTTCAGCTCACTCAGTGAAGTTAGGAAGTGATTATTTACTTCTTCTGGGACCAGTATTTCATCTTGTGTATGGTTTTGTGAATTATATTGGTTGACGATATCCCATGCTGCTTCACATTTGTTGGGAGCACTTTCAATGTAATGTTCACATGCTTGTTTTTTGGCCAAGGACAGTTTGTCTTTGTAGATTTTTTTGCATTTTAGACAAGCTCTATAAGAAATATTATCTAGCTCAGGTCCTTGTTTACAAGAATTTTTATATATTCTGTACAGTCTGAGCATCTCCTCCCTAGTGAGAGCTAGCCCGTCTGTATACCATTTTAGCTGTTTGTTTTTCTGTTTATGCTTAGGGCTACTTTTGATTAATGGTGAGCAGGAGTACCATAATTCTATGAGTATTTCCAGGAAGTTAATAAACACCATTTCACCAGCACCCTTCTCAGGTTGTGTGTTGTATACAAAGTCCCAGTTAACATCAGATATTCTGTCAGTAAATAAATTAATATATTCATCTTTCTGACTGATTTGTCTGATAGGCAACTGATCACAGTAGAATGTTAAAATCAATGGTTCATGATCAGCTAGGGCTCCACTGGCAAGTCTGACATCGCACATATCTCTACAAAAATATACTATGATATTATCTAAGCATGCATTATCCCGTGTTGGTGTGTAATTTGTACATTGTAAATTTAGTGATCTTAAGATATTAAAAAAGTTCTAGTAACATGTTCATCATTGTTGGCCATTTCAATGTTGAAATCGCCACAGATAATTAGTTTTATGTTAGATTTTAGTATTTTTCTCATAAGCAGCTCAAATCTTTCGAAAAATGTATTTACATCTCCTCCTGGTGATCTATATAAGCTAACAATTATAGTATTCTCCATCTAGTTCTGCACAGTAAGAGCTAACATATATTTTATTAAACATTATACTATCTTTAACAAATATTAGGATACCTCCATTCTTTCTTTCACTTCTACACATAATGTCTCCAACAGCATACCCTTGAGGAACAAAATATTGTACTCGATCTTCTGTCAGCCAATGTTCTGAGATACAAACAACATCAACGTTTTCAATACTGCAAAAATGTTCTAATTGTAATACTTTGTTCCTAATGCAGCGAATATTCGTTTGCATCACAGTAACAGATTTATCTTTCTTGTTTATTGTCTGTGAACACTCTCTCATTTGAATGTCGCTTTTAGCACCTAGTTCAAGTACAGGAGGTTTATTACCCGCCGATTCACAGACTTTTATACTAAAAATGACGTACATTACAGGTATTACTCAAACCGCTACTTTCGTAGTTTGTTTTATTACGTGTGAGTCTTTCTTTAATTATTTCATTGACACGTTCGCACATAAACTTTTTCCCTTCATAGTTTAGGTGGTGCCCATGACTGGTGTCAAGGTTATGTTGCATTTTACTTATATCGACCACAGCACAATTTGTGATTTCAGAGTACAGTTTCTTTATTTTAATATTCGTTCTTTGAATTTCTTTATTAACGCACGAACTATAGATTAGATAGTGCCTATGAGGCACCGTAGCAACAACTGTATTCCTTGATTTATTTTTTTCTAGAATATTCTGAAGCACTTTTACGCAGACATCTGCTTCATTTTTCGCAACATCATTTGATCCCGTTATGCATACGACAAAGTCATTTTCTTGCGTGGATTTTGTTTGAATGCAAGGGTCTAAAACGTGTTTAGTTCCCGCTCCAGGTTTAACAACACTGGTCACTGCTAAGTCTCGATTTATTTCTCGAAACATACTTGATAAATTCCTGCCATGGCTGTCTGTTAGAAAAAAGCACACTGTTCTTTTTACCTGTTGTTCCCCGAATATCAACATTTTTCCCAGAGTGATTATTCGTTTTCAGCGCATTGTCTTTTGAATGGTCTGGATCATTTACACTGTCTTTAACACCATCACTGGACTGCAGAAAACCGTATTTGTTTTTATCCGTAAATGTAACTGCTGTTACAAAGTTCGTTTTTATTTTTCCAGCTAAAGTCCTACCTTTGTGTCTCACTTCTGTCCACTCGGACGATTTGTGCCTTTCGTCAGGTGCCACTTCGCTTGATTTGTTCTTCGACCGTAGTTCCCGATATTCGTTCTTGAGTGTGGTGATTTCGCTTCTTAAAGTGTTGACTAGGAATTGTAGACCTGAAACTCATTCTGTTAAATTTGTTATTTCGACGTTACAATTCTCGCAAACTCCCTTTTTTTAGCACATAACTGTAACTTTTTCTCGTATTAGAGTTGCACACTTCTACACTCGTGGCCATCTTGATATGACTGGAATGGTAACCGGCAACAGCAGACGGCAACCAGGTGACAGAATAATTCGTCGCCGTGTGACAATAATCGCATAATGTGCACATATCTGAGGTTGCGCCTAACGAACAGATAAGTGTTCAGGGTAAGCTGGAAAACTCGAACCCGTCTTGATAGGCCCCCTTTCGATGACCACTAATATGGGTGGAGGCAGGGAACTAGCTAAAAGGTGTTTTCTTAGATTCAACAATTATGGTGATATCAAAGATGACCTGTGTCAGGAGGATATTACCAACTGTGTAGATGAAGACACAGGGCAGGCAGTAACCTATGCAGAAATACTTGGTTTAAGGGTACCCATAGTACTGGACACTGGAGCTACCACAAATATAATTTCGTAGGGCCTGTTTGACCAACTACTAAAACGAGGACACATATCGGTGCCTCCATTCCAAAATTGTAAAATCTAAACATCTGTAAGACGTAGTCTAAAGGTGTAAAATTGCAGACATGGATTCCTACTCAAAATGATAGCTTTTCATTACACTGAATTTTTCTTGTCATTCAAAGGCTAAGAGGAAACTGCCTTTTCAGCATGAACACCTTTAGGAAGTAGCACAAATTGACATTGGTAAGGGGAAGTATCATTTCGTTCTGAATGACCACAAATATTCAGTAGACCTAGTCAGGTCAAGTGACAGAGAAAGCAAACCAAAACACACTACTGACATTCAAATGCAATTCTTCTATCCTACTGTTATGTTTGCAAACACACATGAAATTGAGCAATCACAGGAAGAGAAAATAGGACATGAGATTGTGTGCGCTGCGGTGAGTGAGTCAGTGTGTCTTACAGAAGAACACAAGGAAGAATTGCAAGAGCTTGTAATACAATATGCTCATGTTTTTGAATGACGCCCTGGCGTAATCGAAGGATACAAATACAAAATGGAGGTGTTCCCCTACAAAACCTTCTGCTTTTCGTCTTATCCCTTTCCATGGGCCGAGAAGGAGGTTGTGGGGAAAGAGATCAACAGAATGCTACACTGGGAAATAATACAACCATCGTTATCTCCATACTGTAGCCCCATTTTGGCCGTTAATCAGATGGTAGTGTCTGCCTTGTGATCGATGCACGAGGAATAAATAAAATTATTGTGCTTGTCATGACATGCCCTGACAACCTGGAAGAACAACTTCTTAAATTTCATAACATTATGTGATGATGATGATGATAATTATGATGATGATGAGGTCCCATACTCCGAGGAGTGTAGGGGACGATGTAGGAGACCCGCACCACCGACTAGGCAAGGTCCTAGCAGAGGTGGTGTACCATTGCCTTCCTCGAACCATAATGAGGACGAATGATGATGATGAAGACAACACAACAACACTCAGTCATCTTGAGGCAGGGGAAATCCCTGACCCTGCCAGGAATCAAACCCAGGGTTCTATCTTCTACCTTTTGGTTTAAACGTCAGTGCAGACATATTTATTCCTGCCTTAGATGGAGTCTTAGGGCCTTAATTGTTAAATAGAGTCACTGTGTATGTTGGTGATTTACTGACTGCCACCCCGAAGTTGTCAGAACACTTAAGACTCTTGACTCAAGTCTTGTATAGCTTTTCAGAATATGGAGTCAGAATCAACCTCATGAAGTCACATACACCCCTCACAAACACACAAGATGGATAAAATGCATTATCCCATTCTAGCAAGTTGTTAACACTCTTCCTCATAGCTCAACTGGCTTTACACCTACAGAACTGCTGTTTGACAAAAGACAGGTAGACGATTTGGAAAAACCACTAACCAAGGTCCCTAGGAAGAAAAATCACATGAGGACGAAAAAAAAGTTAAAAAGGGTTCAAATGGCTGTGAGCACTATGGGACATAACTTCTGAGGCCATCAGTCCCCTAGAACTTAGAACTACTTAAACCTAACTGACCTAAGGACATCACACACATCCATGCCCGAGGCAGGATTCGAACCTGCGACCGTAGCGGTCGCGCGGTTCCAGACTGTAGCGCCTAGAACCACTCGGCCACCTCAGGAAGAATACAAAAAACAACTGAATGATCACACATTTGGACGCACTGTAGAGTACCATGTAGGACAACAAGTACTCCTCAGGACCCATCCAAAATCGACTATGGTAAGTTGAATTGAATGTGGCAACTGCTGTACACAAGGCCATTTGTTATATCAAAAATCCCTACCCAGGAGCCTATAAGTTAGTGCACTTAAACAGTGGTAAGGAAAAGGGGCTCTACCCACACAAACATTTATGTGAATTTGTGCACCAAACAGAATTTGACACTGATCAAGCACGCTTAGAGCAATGTATATGAGTGTATATAAGAGATGGCATTCTGTCCACTTGAATATACTTACTACGACTGATGTTTAGTATTAAGCAAATATTTAATTTTGCCTATTTCATGTGTAAGTTTTAACTAAGTCAGATTTTCATAGTATGTTTACAAGCCATAGTAGCTCAGAAAACATTACTCTCACTGGGTGTGAGAAATTACTTAATTTGACACTGTACTGTTTACACACACAGTAGGGTGCGATTGAGATGCAGCACACGGAAGCGGTGAAGTGGAGTGAGGACAGAACTGTGCACATGCAGCAGCTCGCTTTAAGGTTGACAACCTCCATGCAAGCACACAGCACAGCCTAAGCTGATGGATCGCCACCGGACAACGATCGTAGCTTAGCAAAGAAACACGAAGCAATATACATTTAGAGAAAACTTTATATCATGAGTTGATTACTAAGAAAATAAAACATTGACACTACAAAACTAAAATAATTGTGCACAGCCTAAGAGAACACTTTTTTTTTTTTCAGGTGCAAAAAGTTAAGTCAAAGCGACAACCGCAGTACGAACATGTGCACTGTTACAGCTCATTAAAAAATTGATTCTGCATACTGACAGAAATTGAAAATATGAATATTGAAAGTGTGATGTGTTAGTAGGTGTAGTGTACCTAAACTGGGACATCTGAAAGACTGTTAATTTTTTAAGTGTTCGTCTCTCTCTTCCTCATGATTTATAGGAAGATAAACCTAACAAGATTGTATAACATGTGGTATAGGATCTATATTATCTCAGTAATTTCAATTTTTTATTTTCATTTGTTAACAGTTTTCTTTTATTAATGACTTCTCTTGTTTCATAAGTATTCAATACAGTGTTTATTACAAGTTTTGAGTTGGGTTTTATTTAGCATCAAGAAGAAACGAGGTAAAGTGACAACATCTGTGGACATTACTTTATAAGACATTAATGGGAATTGGTAGTATTTCAGGTGAATGTAACAATAGCAGCTGTTCAGTCTGCCACCCTTCCTACATATCTTCAAAGACTTACCATTATTCATAAAAATAGTAAAAAATATTAATAACTAAATCACGTCGACCACATTTAATAGTCAGCAAACAACTATACACTTAGTTTTAAGTCAATATTTAAGTGTCCTTCCAGCAGACAATGCAGTCACATCCTGGGTAAAACTGAGAACACAATAGTTAGGTGTTTGGTACCAAAGCATAAAGGCCACACCAAAAATGATTAATTATATATATAAAAATATGTGTGAGAATGATGGTGTAAATGCATGTACAAAACAGCTATAGTATGCCAAATGTCTAGAAAGGTTGAACTTGGGTCTTGTGCACTGAATTCAAAATGGTCAGACCACACATTATAAGACCATATGACTGAGAAGAGCGCTAAGGAAGAGTTACTACAGTACATTTGCACATGGACACAAGTTGTCTCAACATTGTTTCACACTTTTTCATTGTCACAATTCTCGTGCACAACAGAATACACAGGAGTGATATTCTGGAGTAAAATGAAGTACAAGTCACTCACACTTAAGTAAACTGATTACAGTTGATGAAGAGACTTGTGTAACACAATATTGTACTGTCAGAATGTATCAATAGATAATAAACACAAAGTACCGTAAGTGGATGAACATGAGTAGATAATCACAAAATAATGTACTCAATAGTTCCTCGTGATCAATGAAGGTTGCAATAGTAAAGTAAAACTGCTTCTTCTTGTCTGTAGAATTTCCTGTAGACCAGTAGACTCATCCTAGTAAACTTGTCAGAGGTGTAGTTAAATGTAGTAATGTAGGCTTATTGTGATTTCTTGTTATGAAGCTGTCTTTCCTCAGCATCTGTAATGATGGGTACTTGCATCAGATGTGATGTATGACCACAGAACTCATGCACATCATGTGATAACTTTGTATGCAAATATTTTGTCAATAGAGGAAAATGAGATTGAAAAACGGCAACCTGTGTAGTGCCAAAGCAATATCAGACTATGAAAACAGATTGTTCACAAATGAACATTCAAAAGAATAATGCCCTGGAGCAAAATGTGATAAATATGCAAATGTAAAAACTGAAAAATATTATGTGAAATAAAGTCACAAGAAATATACGTAATATTAACTGACTTGTGTGCATAATTTCTACACAGTGTTAATGTAATTTTTTTTTTCCAATATTTATGCAAAGAAATGTAAGTGCCACACGAAAATGTATATTTATGGAGTAAGAAATATGCAATCCGGCGTGTCAATATATTTTAAGACACAAATACCTAGTTTATCGTAACGATGATGTAGTGTAAAAACTACGATGGAATGTAATGCTGAATATGTTTTCCAGGACTGCATATGTGAACTAATAACTGTAAATGTGCTATGAATATTTTGTGAAGGTTTGAAACCCATAGTTCTGTGTGTTCCTGTTAAAACATGTGCCAGTGCTGGGCAGTAACAAACATTTATATCCTCAGTGGACTCGTATATTGACAAGGCATTCTACCACAGAGAGGGTATGGAAACAAATAAAGGCACTGGAGGCTTACCTTGAACCCATTAAAGTGCCTTCAGGATGATGATAGCTCAACCACTGATATATGTGGATTACGACAGGAACACATGCCTGGGCCATAAATGATGAACCTCCTCGCCACAGCATCGATGGTTCCAGTATGCACAAGCCTCGGCACACCTCGTTGCAGCTATGGGATGAACACTTTTATTGACTTTGGGCAAATAAGTGAAACTGTAGCATACTCATAAACAGCTCAACTTAACTACAATGTTAACAAACTCAAGTGCATGCACAGCATGTCATGTGAGATGTACATGCTGGACGATGCCGCAATAGCAGCGGTTAGATTCCAATTATCAAACTACAGACTCTGAATTCAAATGCACCTATTGACAGAACACTTAAAAATTTTTGTAAGTAGTAGTAGTAATAATTTGTAAAGTGTGTATATCCTTTCTTTCAGGAGTGCTAGTTCTGCAAGGTTCGCAGAAGAGCTTCTGTAAAGTTTGGAAGGTAGGAGACGAGATACTGGCAGAAGTAAAGCTGTGAGTACCGGGCGTGAGTCGTGCTTCGGTAGCTCAGATGCTAGAGCACTTGCCCGCGAAAGGCAAAGGTCCCGAGTTCGAGTCTCGGTCGGGCAAACAGTTTTAATCTGCCAGGAAGTTTCATGTTTTCAGATTGTTGGTGTAATGGTTCAGGGATTCCGGACTGGAGCAGATTCATTCGCCACGAAGAGCTAGGCTGTAGGGAAGGGACCGTTTGATGTGGAATGGGTGGCAGCTGTCCTAATGGAGGTACTGTTGCTTGTTGGTGGGTTTGATGTGGACGGATGTGTGAAGCTGGCCATTGGACAGATGGAGGTCAACGTCAAGGAAAGTGGCATGGGATTTGGAGTAGGACCAGGTGAATCTGATGGAACCAAAGGAGTTGAGGTTGGAGAGGAAATTCTGGAGTTCTTCTTCACTGTGAGTCCAGTTCATGAAGATGTCATCAATAAATCTGTACCAAACTTTTGGTTGGCAGGCCTGGGTAACCAAGAAGGCTTCCTATAAGCGACCCATGAATAGGTTGGCGTACGAGGGGGCCACCCTGGTACCTATGGCTGTTCCCTTTAATTGTTGGTACGTCTGGCCTTCAAAAGTGAAGAAGTTGTGGGTCAGGATGAAGCTGGCTATGGTAATGAGGAAAGAGGTTTTAGGTAGGGTGGCAGGTGATCGGCGTGAAAGGAAGTGCTCCAGCGCAGCGAGGCCCTGGACGTGCGGAATATTTGTGTATAAGGAAGTGGCATCAATGGTTACAAGGATGGTTTCCGAGGGTAATAGAATGGGTAAGGATTCCAGGCGTTCGAGAAAGTGGTTGGTGTCTTTGATGATGGATGGGAGACTGCATGTAATGGGTTGAAGGTGTTGATCTACTTAGGCAGAGATACGTTCTGTGGGGGCTTGGTAACCAGCTACAATGGGGCGGCCGGGATGATTGGGTTTGTGAATTTTAGGAAGAAGGTAGAAGGTAAGGATGTCGGCGGGGTCATGAGGTTGATGGAGTCAGGTGAAAGGTTTTGTAGGGGGCCTAAGGTTCTGAGGATTCCTTGAAGCTCCGCCTGGACATCGGGAATGGGATTACCTTGGCAAACTTCGTATGTGGTGTTGTCTGAAAGCTGACGCAGTTCCTCAGCCACATACTCCCAACGATCAAGTATCACGGTCGTGGAACCATTGTCCGCCGGAAGCATGATGATGGATCGGTCAGCCTTAAGATCACGGATAGCCTGGGCTTCAGCAGTGGTGATGTTGGGAGTAGGATTAAGGTTTTTTAAGAAGGATTGAGAGGCAAGGCTGGAAGTCAGAAATTCCTGGAAGGTTTGGAGAGGGTGATTTTGAGGAAGAGGAGGTGGGTCCCGCTGTGACGGAGGACGGAACTGTTCCGGGCAGGGTTCAATTTGGATAGTGTCTTGGGGAGTTGGATCATTAGGAGTAGGATTAGGATCATTTTTCTTCGTGGCAAAGTGATATTTCCAGCAGAGAGTACGAGTGTAGGACAGTAAATCTTTGACGAGGGCTGTTTGGTTGAATCTGGGAGTGGGGCTGAAGGTGAGACCTTTGGATAGGACAGAGGTTTCGGACTGGGAGAGAGGTTTGGAGGAAAGGTTAACTACTGAATTAGGGTATTGTGGTTCCAGATTGTGTTGATTGGAATTTTGAGGTTTTGGAGGGAGTGGAGCTGGAAGTGGGAGATTGAGTAGATGGGAGAGACTGGGTTTGTGTGCAATTGTGCTTCAGTATATCCTCTCTTCTCGTTATCCGCCAGGCCTCAACCTCCACTAATTTCAAGTTGCCGCCGCTCATACCTCACCTGTCTTTCAACAACATCTTTGCCTCTGTACTTCCGCCTCGACTGACATCTCTGCCCAAACTCTTTGCCTTTACAAATGTCTGCTTGTGTCTGTGTATGTGCGGATGGATATGGGTGTGTATGCGAGTGTATACCTGTCCTTTTTTCCCCCTAAGGTAAGTCTTTCCACTCCCGGGATTGGAATGGCTCCTTACCCTCTCCCTTAAAACCCACATCCTTTCGTCTTTCCCTCTCCTTCCCTCTTTCCTGATGAGGCAACAGTTTGTTGCGAAAGCTTGAATTTTGTGTGTGTGTTTGTGTTTGTTTGTGTGTCTATCGACGTGCCAGCGCTTTCGTTTGGTAAGTCACATCATCTTTGTTTTTATATATTAATCACACAATCTGGGAGTGGTTGAGGTAAACTTGGCCATGAATAAAGATCTCAATGTGCTGACGGGCCAAGACTTAAAGCACAAAAAAGTGCAAATAGTGCAATGCACTACCATCCAGTGATACGGATCATGCCAGTGGGGGAGGGGAGGGGGGGGGGGCAGCTGTGTAGGTTCTTTAAATGGCCTACACATATATAAAGCTCAATATTAATTATTTTACGTACATTTTTTTCTGATTTCCGTGTCTGTCGGTCTTTTTAGCTGGTGCGAAAAAGACATATGTACTTGTGCTCTCCCAGTATTGTGTTAATTAAAAGTTATAATATGTGGAAGTCGCAAGTTTTCATTCTCCTACTGTGCTACGTCCTGATCTCCACCTCCTGATGGACGAGAATTGCATTTTTATATGGGACTTTTCCGAGAGGAAGTCAACAAGAAATGAGAATAGCTGCCACAGCCATGCCAGCATTGTTGTACATCGTTGGGGAGACAAGGTAAATATCAAGCTGAACGTCAAAACTGAAAGGAATTAACATTGAATCAATGTTCCAGAACAGCAACAACATTTCTTAAAATGCAGTCATCCATATGTGCACTCGTTTCTGGGCTTACCTCTCCTCATGCATTATTGTGTGGCTGGCCACTGTAAAGAGCTCAGACTGGGTGGTGAGGGGTCAGGTTACGCTGGGGTCACCAGTGTGGCAGTTGTGTTCCTCGCTGAACATAACAGATGGATACCACAGGTGTGTTAGATGTGGTGAGTAAAATGCTGAAACAATACAAATAAATGAACTTGGTACCATATGTGTATCTAATCTAACACAATGATTGAAGCAAAATATAATTACAAATAAATGATCTCCAGAAACAGTGGATGAAGGTAATCTAACACACTGATCAAAGCAAAATAATATTTACAAATAAATGAATTGAGGTACTGTAGGTGAATCTAATCTAATGCTTTTGGGGATTTCAGTCTTTAACGGCTGCATGCTTGGTGCCATAGTGGATTGCACGCAGTTGACAAACAAAGATCAGATCTTGCTGTACTCACTTTAATTTAAGCTGTTTGAATTTCATGTGACTGTATGCTGGGATGCTGAGCACACGTGTCGGTGAGGGCAGCATACTGCAGCGATATCATCCGTCATCCCTTGCCGCACCCTGCCACGTCATCGCAGTCCATCGCAGACTTACCTGATGGGGCGAGACATTGTTGTTGCAGTACATCAAGTCGCCAGCCGTCGTCACCAGCAGCACTATCACGAAATTGTACCATTATTAAATGTCATACGAAGTGAATATTAAAATGTTGAAAATTAAAAAAGAGGGTACGGAAGATGTGCTCGCTCCGCCGTGGTTTTTTTCCGGGGTTTTTCCCATTGGCCTTTGTCCGAATGGGGGAGCGTAACTCAAAATCCCTGAGACTTAAAAGTAAACAAAGCACATGCTTCCAAGTGAAAGAACACAGTGAACTTTAAACAGAACAGACAAGGAAAATAAGCCTGCTTGGATGTCCAGTCAAACAAGTGTGACTGTACATCCAAAGGGGGCAATGTAGTGCTACAACGATGAAAATTAATATTACGACGATGTCAAACCTTATTTTCATGATTTAAAGAAGTATTCATGATATTAAAAATCTAATTATAATTTTATTATTTTCATTTTTGTGCTCAGTGTATCAAAGACTTTCTAGTGCATGGAAGAAATTAGTATTGTTTGTATTACGAAACTATATATGATTGTTAAGGGTTAAGCATGTAATAATTCAATGTAAGACATTTTGTTGAGTCTGAATTTTGTTCTCGTACTGGTCGGTAGAGGAGGAAAAGTTCCTTAATCGATGTGAAGGTATAAAGGCTGTAAAAAGGAGAGAGAGAGAGAGAGAGAGAGAGAGAGAGAGAGAGAGAGAGAAGGTAAATACAAGTTATTCAAAACAAATATCTCTAAAGTGTAACGTCTTGTGATTTCCTATAACTAAAAATTACAAGGTCTAATCTGAGCCTGTCCTGAATAACAGCGAAGAACATTTATGTTATCATATATTTTCTTCATTTGATCACGGTTGTGATTTGCGTGTTTCTTTTTGTTATGCGATGTGTTATGAATATTTTCATTATACGCGCAAAAGTGCATACAGCTTTAATCGAAGCTGCGTCTTTCAGAAACGATAACTTTTAATCAGTACAATTACACGAATACCGTCTAAATCGCAACTGTGATCGCAAAAGTGTTTCCTGGACCAAATAATTCTTATAAAATGTGTATTCTTCAAAGCGAGCAGCATTGCACTATCGCTGACTCGCAACAATTGAAAGAGTAAAAACAGTGCTTAAATAAAAGTGCCACCTTTTAATAATTATTATTATCCCATTAAATAAATAAATAGCAATTCAGTGGCTATCCAATCAATAAACAGAGAGGGCAATTCAATCCTTTTCATAGAGTGCTGTTCTGAGCCTGCTGATGTAAGATTTTTGTTTATTTCTGGTACTGTACTCTTACAAATCAGAACAAACGTTGCAGTCGTCTAACAAGTAAAATGGCTTTTAGAATATACATGTTGACTACGGTTAGCACACCAATTTTTGGAAACAAGCCACAGCATGATTCCTTATATTTTGCTCCACAGATGACTCTTATAGCATTTTTTTGAAATATGCCATCTTTAGGACAACAATGTCTTTGCAGAACTTGCTAATCATATTAATTGGAAATATATTCTTACACAACTTACATGCTAGTGTCAACGTGTGTCCCATTTTAGATTGCTTTGAATTGTTAAACCAAGGAATTTTACACTAAACTCTTTTTTTTTTTTTTTTTTTTTTTTTTTTTTTTTTTTTTTTTTTACTAATTCATTGTCTATGTATAGCTTAATTTCATCATTAAAACTGCTGTTGTTGAACAACAAGAGACATGTTTTACTACTGCCTACATTTAAGTGGCTTTCATTAAAGTACTGAACAATTTCATTTGTCACATTATTATAGTGTCTCTAGTTTGTTAAATGATTTCTTTTTACACACAATGGATGTGTCATCCACATGCAGAACTATTTTGGAAATTTGAATGCAATATCTTATGTCATTACGTAAATAAAAACAGAAGCGCAACCAGTACTTAGTCCTGGAGCACACCAATTTTATATTAGCGAATTTGGATTTGTGAACACCACTTTCAGTTTTAAGTAGTGCATACTGTTTTCGGTTATTCATGTAAGATTGGTCATGAGCAGTGCCTCTGATGCCAATGTTACATAGCTTATCTAATATGTTAGTGGCGTTCACACAGTCAAAAGCTTTCTCAAGGTCGAGGTATCTGTCTGCAAAATGTTGCTTGTTCTTGACGCCACTTATTATATCTTCAATTAACTGAGCAGCTGCTGACCTAGCTGATTTACATTGTAAGAATCCATTTTTTTTCAAACATTAGGTTGTGCTTATGGTGAAATTTTAT
This sequence comes from Schistocerca nitens, assembly GCF_023898315.1. Taxonomy (NCBI): domain Eukaryota; kingdom Metazoa; phylum Arthropoda; class Insecta; order Orthoptera; family Acrididae; genus Schistocerca; species Schistocerca nitens. Next base: position 27,601,675 of record NC_064618.1, read on the forward strand.
AATTCTGTTGTATACGACTTTTTCAACAATTTTGGAAAGACAGGTAATATTGAGATTGGTCTGAAGTTTTGAATTTTGAATTTGTCACCTTTTTTAAAGGTTGGTGTTACCTGAGCTATTTTTAGTCAGTTTGGGAAGGGGTCTGCTGCTACAGACAGGGCTACAGAGACATTTTGTCTGCATACTTTTAATACATCAATAATAAGGCTCTTATGCCATGCAGAACTGGAAGATTTTAGGGCACTAATGATGTTAATTATTTCTTTGCAAATTTTGGGGGCTAAATATATGCTATGCTTAAATGGATGCCTTTTTGCAGGTTTCTATGTTTGTGATTGATAGCTTCCCCTACTGAAGGAAATATTCATTGAATAAATTAGCAATTTCAAGTTGATCTTCATCCTATTGTGGCTGATAATAAAATCCATACAGGATTTGCGTCTCTCTGTTCTAAAACTGTTCATTGCTTCCGAGACACCAGCAGAAACATAGTGTGTCGACTGAAGCTTGTTCGAAACATAGTTGCTCCTGGTCTGTATTAATAAATCATTATAGTAGTCTTCATACAGTTTGTAGGCCTCCTTTAGCTTGAAATTTTGTCTATTATTCAACATTGCAGTATGGAATAATTTAAATTTTTCCCTTGACTCAATGACACCATTATTTATCCACATATATTTTTAGTTTAACTTTTGTGGCTACAACTGGGCATGTAACATCAAAACAGTAGTAGAAGTTAGCAGCAAAGCTATCATGGGAAGAGCTATCATTCTCAGACCAAGGTGTGTGCTAACATGCAGTTCAGTCTACTGATGTTATCATTATACATAATTATTTTGCTCACATATAGTTTCTTTTTAGTGAGAAAGGGCATTTTATTTGCCTCCAACTGAAGCTGTACTGCATGATGATCAGAGGTGACCAGTTTTAAAATAGATGTACTGTAGGAAAGATGGGTCATGTTTGTTATTATGTTATCCAGACATGTTTTTCTGTTGTCAGTCTCTCTACCTGTCTCATGGATAAGTGGGGTCAGACTGAATTCATCAAGTAGGAGGTGTCACTTTTTGGTATTAGCGTCATTGGTTAATAAGGCTATTTTATATCCCCTGTTGTTATAATATTTACATGGCCATTTAACCCTGAAACTGTACTGTCTATATATAACCAGCAAGCAGATAGATTTTTGAAAAATGTATCCACATGTGCTCCAGGTGGCCTATACACACTGATAATTGCTATATTTTCTCTACACCATTTTAGATTTATTACAGCAAATTCTGTGATTGCTTCTAAGCAGATTCCAGTTACACCAAGAACACAGAAACTTAACAGTGAATATTGCTACACCACCCCCACATTTGTTTTCCCTACTAAAGGCAGAACAAAATTTCATGGAGAGTGGTTGAGTAATGTTAATTAGATTTTCATTGTACCAATGTCCAGTTATGACAAATTATCAGATTTATCAAGACATGTAATAATATCCATATCATTGTGCTTGTTTTTAAGACTACCGAAATTCTGGTGTATGACATTAATTATGAGTTTCTCCTGCTGGGCTACACAGGATGATTTAGGGCTATGAAACTGTCCAGCAGGCTTTTCAAGTTTCCCACACTTGCCTGAAGTGGCGGTTTGTGTGGCACATTCTGATTTGGTGGGTTGTGCCATTCCACGGCAATGCACTTATTTACATCACTTTGTGGAGTATTTCATCTAATTTCCTCAACAATTAATTTACACACACACACACACACACACACACACACACACACACACACACACACACACACACAGGACCACAGCCTCTGTCAGCTGACTGCAGAGAGAGAGAGAGAGAGAGAGAGAGAGAGTGTGTGTGTGTGTGTGTGTGTGTGTGTGTGTGTGTGTGTGTGTGTGTGTGTGCGAGCGCACGTGTGTTTTCAATGAATGTCTTATTTACTGAAAGCTGACAGTCTTTTCACTGTGCCTATCTGCGACTCAACATTTAATGATACTTGCGCATAAATGAAACATACATCCACACAGCAGAATATCTAATTCATTATGAAAATTAACTTTTTATACCGGCAATCATTTTTTGTTGGTTCGAGAAATGCTTGTGCAACATCAGTTCACCAAAGTGGTATGTTACACTACAAGTCCATACAGTTTTTCGAGGGAAGCTACTGTGGCAACCACGAGATCAACTGACTGATTAAATGCAGTGCTAAGTGTTGTGTGAAGTGATATTTTTCTCTCAGTTCGCTTTTACTTCTTGTCTTGAAAAGTCTTATGTTACTAGTGATCTATCCAAAGTGTATAAGTCCTCAACAAATAATTATTATCTTTTACCATACATCATTTCCTCATTTGTAGTTAGGGTAACAGTAAAGCTTAAAACCCTACCAACTCATGTACCTAAAGATACAGTATTAGAAATAAGCTTAATGTGTTACAGATTTTTGTAAATTAATACTCACCTCCAAGAGCACCCATGTTATAGTTCCTGGGGAGGCAAACTGGGATGTATGAAGTACTTTTAGTATTTTGGAAGATAAATAATGACTTGTAAGTATCACATACAAAAGTTCCAGTTCCGACCCTGTTAAAAACCTACATAATACAAAGTTTTAAATCATTTTTCTTCAAAGAAAAACACCGGATTACACTATATTTTTTCCTTACCCTGAAAGCTAATGGGGGGATGGGGGGCACAGTCCTCCCTTGTTTTGCAGTCCTTATTAGTAAGAATCTCGAGGCGAGGAAAATAAACTATTTAAATCAGTATGGCAAAAATGGTTGAGCAAAGTGACAGTCACTGAACTCTGCACCAAAGAGTGCAGAAAGTTTATGAGAAAAAATAAAGTTATTGGGACTTATCATCCACCAAAGGCAGTAGGGAGTTTCACGGACATACTTAGTAGGATAGTGGGACATAGTTGCCCCAGCGATCTCACTAAACTTGATGATTTGAATGCTGATGCAAAACACTGCAATGTATTTAATATAACAGTAGTAGAAGCTCTTAATTCATATAATCTTATAAATGTAGTAAATACTGGTACCACAGTACAACGTCCACCTCCAGCAGAATAGATTAGATTATACTTAGTAAACATATTAAAGACAATGTTATGTGCAGGAATGTGGATTTTCATTACTCTGACCATAAATGTCAACTAGCAGACACAAGCATCTCAAAACAGACAAAAGTTGTGAAAATAAAGTAATTCTAGCAGAGCATAAGAGTACAGGAACACCACAATAACATTTGTCAACTTCAAGAAGGCATATGAGTCCATAGATATAGAAACACTCTTCAACATACTAGAAGAAATGAAGGTGGATACTAGAAGAAATGAAGGTGGGCAACAGGACCAGAAACCTAATTTAGCAAACATTAATTTTTTTTGGTGGTTTTTAGGGCGCACACCTTCAACGGTCATTAGCGCCAAGACTACGTTAGGAATGCACCACGAGGCACAAGTTTAAAACAGCAACTAAAAGGGAAAACACGATAAAAGATCGACAGGCATAGGATTAAAAAAACAGCATAATCAAATGTCCTTAGACAGGTCGGTCAAGTTGATAAAACGAAGAACGCGAGCAGCTGCTCCTGGGTCATCCGCTAAAATGGCATCGAGAGTACATGGCAGGTCAAGATCAAGACGCAGTGTAGTAAAATCCGGACAGGACGTTAAAATGTTGCGGACCGTCAGCAATTGCCCACATGGGCAGAACGGCGCCAGTGCAGCCGTCAGCAGATGGCGATGGCTGAACCGGCAAAGTCCAATTCGTAACCGGGCCAAAACTACCTCCTCCCGCCGAGAAGGGCGTGAGGAGGACGTCCAAGCCGCGGGAAGAGGTTTCGAGGCCCGAAGCTGTCCGAGGCTGGAGGACCGCAGCCTTGGCCACGGCATCTGCAGCTTTGTTCCCAAGGATACCGACATGGCCAGGAACCCACAAAAAGCTAACCGGAGAACCGTCGTCCACCAGCTGCTGAAGAGAGCGTTGGATCTGGTGCACGAAAGGGTGAACCGGATACGGATCACTGAGGCTCTGGATGGCACTCAGGGAATCGGAGCAGATGACATAAGCAGAATGTCGGTGGCGGCAGATATAAAGAACAGCCTAGTAGAGGGCAAAGAGCTCAGCTGTGAAGACCGAACAATGGCCATGGAGCCGGTATTTGAAACTTTGTGCCCCGACAATAAAAGAACACCCGACCCCGTCATTGGTCTTAGAGCCATCTGTATAAATGAAGGTCATATTAATGAACTTCGAACGAAGTTCAACAAAACGGGAGTGGTATACCGAACCGGGGGTAACCTCCTTTGGGAGTGAGCTGAGGTCAAGGTGAACGCGGACATGAGCCTGGAGCCAAGGTTGCGTGTGGCTCTCACCCACTCTAAAGGTTGCAGGGAGTGAAAAATCAAGGTGTTGAAGGAGGCGACGAAAGCGAACTCCAGGGGGTAGCAGGGCAGAGACATACAACCCGTATTGACGATCGAGAGAGTCGTCAAAAAAGGAACAATAAGACGGGTGGTCGGGCATTGACAGTAGCCGACAGGCATACCGACAAAGCAGTATATCGCGCCGGTAGGTCAGTGGCAGTTCACCGGCTTCAGCATGAAGACTCTCGACAGGACTAGTATAAAACGCTCTGATCGTAAGACGTAAACCCCGATGTTGTATGGAGTTGAGGCGGCGTAAGATGGACGGCCGTGCAGAGGAGTATACGAAGCTCCCAGAATCCAGCTTGAAGCGGACGATCGACCGATATAGGCGAAGTAGGACGGTTCGATCCGCTCCCCACGACATACCACTGAGAACACGGAGGACATTTACAGAACGGGTACAACGGGCAGCCAAATAAGACACATGTGGAGACCAGCTAAGTTTCCTGTCAAATGTAAGACCTAGAAATTTTGTTGTCTCCACGAATGGGAGAGCAATGGGACTGAGTCATAAGGACGGTGGGAGAAACTCTTTGTAGCGCCAGAAGTTAATACAGACCTTCTTCTCGGCAGAAAAACGGAAGCCATTGGCGACACTCCAGGAGTAAAGATGGTCAAGAGAACGCTGAAGACAGCACTCCAGGAAACATGTACGCTGCGCGCTGCAACAGATGGTAAAATCGTCCACGAAAAGGGAGCCTGATACATCAGCTGGGAGGCAATCCATTATTGGATTGATCACTATGGCGAAGAGAGCGACGCTCAAAACTGAGCCCTGTGGCACCCCATTCTCCTGGCGAAAGGTGTCTGACAGGACAGAACCCACACGTACCCTGAACTGTTGATCCATTAAAAAGGAATGAATAAAAAGAGGGAGGCGAACGCAATGGCCCCATGTATGCATGGTGCGGAGAATGCCCGCCCTCCAACAGGTGTCGTAAGCCTTCTCCAAATCAAAGAACACAGCCACGGTCGGGCGCTTCCGCAAGAAGTTATTCATAATGAAGGTCGACAAGGTAACCAGATGGTCAACAGCAGAGCGGCGCCTACGAAATCCACATTGTACATTGGTAAGTAGGCGTCGAGATTCGAGCAGCCACACAAAATGAGAGTTAACCATTCGCTCCATCACCTTACAGACACAGCTGGTAAGCGTGATGGGTCGATAACTGGAAGGCAAGTGCTTGTCCTTCCCCGGCTTAGGAATCTGTACAACAATAGACTCGCACCAGCATGCGGGAACATGTCCCTCAATCCAGATGTGATTATAAGTACGAAGAAGGAAACCTTTAACTGCAGGAGAAAGGTTCTTCAGCATCTGAATATGAATAGAATCAGGCCCTGGAGCGGAGGACCGTGACCGGGCAAGTGCATTTTCGAGTTCCCGCATGGTGAAAGGGGAATTATAACTTTCACGAGTTGAGGAGCGGAAGTTAGGTGGCCTAGCCTTCTCTGCCTGTTTTCGGGGTAGGAAGGCAGGGTGGTAATGAGCGGAGCTCGAAACCTCTGCGAAAAAGTGGCCGAAGGCATTGGAGACATCCTCAGGGGCCACAAGGACGTCATTCGTGACCGTCAAGCCAGAAACTGGTGAGTGAACCTTAGTGCCAGATAGCCGGTGCAGGCTACCCCAGACAACAGAAGAAGGAGTAAAACTGTTGAAGGTACTTGTGAAAGCAGCCCAGCTGGCTTTCTTTAATAAATCTACGGCACTGTGCATGTAATCGTTTATAAGTGATACAATTCGCCACTGTAGGGTGGCGTTTAAAGGTGCGTAAAGCATGTCGACGAGCACATAAAGCGTCTCTACATGCTACGGTCCACCAGGGCACCGGTACGTGACGTGGAGAAGTAGTAGTGTGAGGGATGGAATATTCAGCAGCAGTGAGAATGACTTCCGTGAGGTGTGCGACCTGACTATCGCAGCTTGTGAAGGTTTGATCCTGAAAGGTCGCCCTGGAAGGGAAGAGCCCCCAGTCTGCTTTGGAGATGTTCCAACTAGTTGAGCACGGAGAGGGGGTATGATGCAGGAGATGGATGACACACGGGAAGTGGTCGCTCGAATATGTATCAGAAAGGGCATACCACTCAAACCGGCGTGCAAGTTGGGTAGTACATATAGAGAGGTCTAAATGGGAATAGGTGTGAGATGTGTCCGAAAGAAAAGTAGGGGCGCCAGTATTGAGGCAGACAAGATTGAGCTGGTTGAAAAGGTCTGCTAACAGGGAGCCCCTCGGGGAGGATGCTGGAGAGCCCCAAAGGGGATGGTGGGCATTGAAGTCTCCAGTTAACAAAAATGGTGCAGGTAGCTGAGCAATAATTTGCATCATGTCTGCCCTGGTAACGGCAGACGACGATGGAGTGTAAATGGTACAAATGGAAAATGTAAAAGTGGGGAGAGTAATTCGGACGGCAACTGCCTGCAGGCCGGTGTGCAATGTGATGGGATCGTAGTAAATATCATCCCGGACCAGCAACATAACCCCTCCATGAGCCGGAATACCTACCACAGGGGGTAGGTCAAAACGCACAGAGGTGTAGTGTGCCAAGGCAATGTGATCGCATGGGCATAGCTTCGTTTCCTGGAGGGCTACGACGAGCGGATGGTGCAAGCGGAGCAGCAACTTCAATTCCTCTCGGTTGGAGCGAATGCTGCGAATATTCCAGTGAATAAGTGCCATCGTGAGAAGAAAAGGAAGATGAAAGAAGGGGTCACCTCGAAGGCCGCTGAGGGCCTGGCTTCGAGCGAGCACTGCCGCCGCTATCAGTAGGCGGACAGTCATCGTCCATTGGTTCTATAGGTTCATCGGCCATCTCGTTAAGATGGCCGGGAGGAGGAGCTTCCTCCGCCAGTGGATGGCCAGATGTTCGGCTACCAGCGGTGCGGCCAGGCGAAACGGATGACGGCCTGGGGCGGCAACCGCTGGGTGGCGCAGGAGAAGAAATGCGCCGTGGCGGAGAAGGAGAACTGTGCTTCCTATGAGCCTTCTTGGAAGGTCGTTTAGTGGAAGTACTGGTCGACGGCTGGGAGTTCAAGGTACGTAGGAAGTCTGCACGGGACGGTTCCTTCTTGAAGGCCCGTGCATCTGACTTCTGGGTCTTCGTCTTGGCAGAAGCTGATGAAGGTGCTTGTGTCTGAGGGGTGACGGGAGGAAGAGGAGATGTCGACCGTGCGATCTTAGCACTGGCCGAACGGACGCCCGTGGTGCTGAAGGTCAGATCGCATGTCTGCATCGCCACCTCCCTGGTAGTCCGAGGAGAGGCGAGGACAGTACTGTATTTTCCCGCTGGGAGCAGCGTGGGCTTCCTACTAGCAAATAGCTTGCGAGCAGCCGAGGTGGACATTTTCTCTTTGACCCGAATTTCTTGGATACAGCGTTCTTCCTTGTAGATGGGACAGTCGCGGGAGGATGCTGCATGGTCACCCTGACAGTTCACACAACGAGTAGACGGAGGTGGACAGCCACCCTCATGGGCATCCCTGCCACAAGTGACACATTTAGCCGCATTGGAACAAGACTGGCGAGTGTGATGAAAACGCTGACACTGGTAGCAGTGCGTAGGTGTCGGGACATAGGGGCGAACAGAAATAACCTCGTAGCCCGCTTTGATATGCGACGGCAGCTGAACACTATCAAAGGTCAAGAAAAGTGTCCGGGTCGGTACACGGTCATTGTTGACCTTTTTCATGACCCTATGGACAGCCGTCACGCCCTGCTCAGCGAGGAAAGACTGAATCTCCTCGTCAGTCAATCCATCGAGTGATCAAGTATATACCACACCACGAGATGAATTCAAAGTGCGGTGAGCCTCCACCCAGACAGGGAACGTGTACAGGAGTGTGGCCCGAAGCAGTTTTTGTGCCTGAAAGGCACTCTCAGTTTCTGGTAACAAGGTACCATTACGAAACCTGGTACACGACTTGACAGATCTGGCTATGGCATCTACGCCCTTCTGGATAACGAAAGGGTTGACAGAGGAAAAATCCTTGCCGTCCTCAGATCGAGAAACTACGAGGAACTGTGGGGCAGGCGGTAGTACTTTTGTCACTGGTGGCTGGTCAAGTTTCCGTTTGTGGGCAGAAGTCGAGAGAGAAGAAGAAGAGAAATCCATTGTGGAGGAATCCCCCATGATTGCCAGCGTCTCCGATGGCGTGCTCCTTCCTTGTGGGGACCCTCTCAGAGGGCACTCCCGCCTTAGGTGAATGTTTACACCTCAGGTCACACCTCCCGAGAAACAGACGGAGGGACCAACCGGCATGGTCAGAAGGTATCAGCTCAGGCAATCACCCCTCCCTGGGCCTGGCCTTTACCAGGGGGTATGTGCGTGCCTTACTTGTCTACCCAGGGCAGGGAATTACGCGTTACCCCGTCACTGGCTACGCGTGCGAATGCGTGGGTCGGCCTTCAGGCGCGCACAGGGAGGAAGGAAGAAGAGGAAAAAGAAGAGAGAGAGGGAGAGAGAGGACAGACTGTCTCAAACGCCGAGGCGGAGACCAGAGAAGGCAAGGAGAAGAAGGCAAGGAGAAGAAGGCAAGGAGAAGAAGGCAAGGAGAAGATGGCAAGGGAAAGAGTAAGGAAGACAGTGAGATGGAGAAGAACAATGTAAGGAACCAACCAAAGGAAGGAAGAAATGAGAAGAAGTGGAAAACCAAAATGACTGCAAATATAGGTCGTGGAACCGTCCGTCTCCGGACGCAGGCGCTAACTACCCCCTTGAGGGGAAGGGACTCCTTTTAGTCGCCTCTTACGACAGGCAGGAATACCTCGGGCCTATTCTAATCCCCGGACCCGCAGGGGGAGGGAAACATTAAGAAACGCAACATTCAGATTGAAGTTCATGGGAGAGGTATGCCCATTCTATTTAATGCAGTTTCAGAGAAAACAATCACGGGATGGAACGTAGGAGTCAATCGGCTAAAGATGGGGAGAGACAAGGATGGAACCATGAACTTCAAATGTCTAGCCTTTGCCGATGACATAACCATCATAATATGTACAAGAAAAGAAGCCAAAGAAACTGTAGAGACACTAAAACGATATCTCAGCTAGGCAGGACTACAAATCTCGTATGAAAAAACACAGTTCATGGACACAAAATCCCTTGGGAGTGATATAATGAAAACAGGACTGAACTCGACATCCAATGAGGAGATGACCAAAACAACTACAGAAAGCATGCAGACTTACATGGAATCACTTCAACAAACGAAGTATCTCCAGCAATGCCAAATTAAGACATTATAATACCGTAGTCTCACTAGAGGCCTTGTATGCCTCATAAACAACAGTAATCCCAGGAATAATGAAAATGAAGGGGATAAAAAAACAAGAGAGAAAAGTACTCAGAAAGATCTGTGGGCTGGTTCAGAAAGAGGGAGTCTGCACGACAGACTGATGAAAGAAATGTATGAACAGACAGAGATGATTTCTAACAAATCACAAAAAGAAGGGCCAAGTTCTGTAGACACACACACTTAAATGAGCAAAGAAAAACTGACCAATCTTTATTTTGCTTGGATTGGATCAGTGTCAGTCAGATGGGACCGTCAGTGAGAGAATCCACCTTCCATTACTGCTGCTGAGAAGGTGAGTGCACCATTTGTTTGTGAATTATATTTATGAGCTTCAAACAGGAGTGACTTATTTTCAGTTATCTGTGTGGATAATAGTTTTCTTTCTTAATTTCTTGCATGTTTGAGAGCACAGTCTTAAATTTTAATCGCAGTGTAGCGTAAAGTAACCATGCCTGTATCGATTCCCGCATTTCTTGAATGTTTGTGTGATTACCATGCACCGCCTAGTAACTGTGTAATGTACAGTTTTGCCATCTATAGTGTGAATAGAGACTGTGATTGCTGCGTTCATATGTGAGGTGAGTTGGTGACCCTTCGTGAGCTGGTGACCCTTTGCACACAGCTTGAGGTTGTTGCCAATAGGCATCACCGTGGGGGGTCGGACGTGGAGATCCGGAGGACATCCAGCACATCCTTATCTCCCCTGATTGGTTCACTACTGTGGCTTCCCCTTGTACTGGCCACACTGAAGTTGATCGCTCACCCGTGGTTGAACAGGAGGTCACTCCAAGGAAAAGTAAGCATCAGAAAACTTTCCAGGGGTCCAATCAGAAGGCCATCCCAGTCCATCTGATGAACAGGTTTCTGGCACCTTCTGTGGCCAATGGTTCTGAGCCAGATGAAGTCACTTGTCTTATTTCTTAGGAAGCCTCTTGACCCACGAGGTCTAGGCATTCATAGAGGGTGGGTTTACTGGTAGCTGGGGACTCCAGTGTTAGGCAGGTAGTGGGGCCCCTTAGGGATATAGCTGCAAAGGAGGAAAAGAATACAGAGTGCACTCTAGATACATGCCGGGAAAAGGTACTTCTGCATACCGTGAAGAGCACAGAGTGCAGCCAGCTGCAGCTGGTAGCTCACGTCGGAATTAGTGATGTGTGTCAGTTGGGATCTGATGAGATTCTCTGTGGTTACAGGCAGCTAGCTGAAGTTGTAAAGACTACCAGCCTTGCTTGTGAGATGAAGGTGGAGCTCGTCATTTGTAGAATCATCGACAGAACCAACACAGCCGATTGGAAGGTTTTAATCAGAGGTTCAGGCAGTTCTGCAGCTATGTAGGCTGCAGATTTCATGACTTGTGCCACATGGTGGTGAGTTTACGGGTTTAGCTTTAATAGTTCAGTGGAAGTAGCTACACGGGTAACACGGGCTGTGTGGAGGGGACTGGGTTATTCTTTAGATCACTGTGTCTCAGAAAAGGGTGTCGGTCTAAAGGGGAGCAGGACAAGGGTGTCAGTCTAAAAGTGTGCAAAACAAACACAGGAAAGTAGATCCAGAAATAAATGGTGTTGTAGTTGTAAACTGTTGTAGCTGTGCTGGTAAAGAACCAGGGCTCCAAGCACTAATACAAAACACTGAAGCTCACATTGTTATAGGTACAGAAAGCTGGCTAAAGCCAGAAATAAGTTCAGCCAAAATTTTTACAAGGACTTAGATTGTGTTCAGGAAGGACAGAAGTGTTAATTGCTGTCAGAAGTGAAATAAATGTAGATAGCTTCTGTGAGATAGTATGGATACTGGTTACACTTGTCAACCAGAATAAATTAATAATTGGTTCCTTTTACTGACCCCCAACTCAGATTGTACAGTTGTTGAACAGTTCAAAGAAAACTTGAGTCTCATTTCAAATAGGTAACCTACTCATACAGTTATAGTTGGTGGTGACTTCAATCTACCCTTGATAGGTTCACAAAAATATACATTTAAAGTTGGATGTAGGCATAAAACGTCATCTGAAATCATTCTGAATGGTTCTCAGAAAATTATTTTGAACAATTGGTTCAGGAGCCCATTTGAAGCGTAAACAGTTGTGAAAACATACTTGACCTTTTAGCAACACATAATCCTGACCAAATAGGGAAAATCATGACAGACACAAGAATTAGTGGTTGATGGTGGTTGGTTTGGAGATTAAAGGGACTACACTGCATGGTTCTCCATCCCTTTTTCCTTAGTCACACTCGTCTCAGATGAAAAGCATACCCCAAAGGAATTCTATCGCTTCAAATCCAGAGAAGGAACAAAATGTGTAAAGCTGTTTTTGTAAGCACAATGAAGTAGAAAATGAAAGTATCAATTGAAAAAATTAATGAAGAGGAAAAAAGAGGTAAAAGATGTTAAAACAATATAGTAGATGATCTTAGCTGGCTGATCGCAACAATAAAAAAGGATGAGTCAGTCACTCTGCGGCACACTAAAATCCCCAGCCTAAAAACAAAAGGCAAGAGAAACGCAGATGGTGGAAAGACAAACACCAAGCTGAACAGAGGGAATGAGGAAGATTTAAAATGCAGGTAGGGTGAGGTCCTGAAAGATCAGGGTAAGGTGCCCACCCTTAAACAGAATGATAGAATAGAATTGAATAATTTTATTATCATTAGGCCATTAAGGCAATAGACAAAGTCATACATATCATACAATATAATTCATGTTGCAATAGAACAATAGGTTTGTTATTACAGTGTAGTATTACTATTGATGAAATTTTAGAAAGTCATACTTATAACACAATATAATTCCTGTTGCAAAAGAGCAATAGATTTGTTATTACAGTATAATATTACAATTGACAAAGTCATACAAACAATACAATATAATTCATGTTGCAAAAGAACAATAGGTTTGTTATTGCATGGTTATATTACGATTGATGAAATCCTACAAAGTCATACTTATATTACTATATAATTCTTGTTGCAAAAGAGTAATCGGTTTGTTATTGCAGTATAATTTTACAATTGATAAAATCCTTTACGTCATAGAATGCGTGGGCAACTAACCAGTCATACACTGTTTGTTTGAATGGTTGCTCTGGTAAATCTTGTACAGCTAGTGGAAGTTTATTAAATAATTTGTGCCCCATTAGCTTGTAACTGTTCAGTGATTTTGAGTGTCTGTGGAATGGAGTATAAATACATCTATTCGTCCTAATGTTGTAGCAATGTATATTTTCTCTGCGTTTAGCTGCGGGTAGATTAAAACATAGTATAAACATAGGTTTACTACTGTCATAATTTTTGGCTCAGTAAACAAAGGTTTACATTGCCTTATATGATGAGCCTGTAATTACCCTAATAGCTTCCTTTTGCAGTAGAAGGATGTCACACAACTGGAGTTTCCCCATAAAATGATACCATGAGTTATTATGCTTTGGAAGAATGAGAGATAGGATATTCCAACATAATTTTTAGGTACAGAATCCATTAGTTGCCTTAACAGATAGATTGCCCTTGACAACTTACCACTATGATACTTGACATGTTGACCCCAAGATAATTTGTCTTCCAAATATACCCGTAAAAACTTAACATAACTGGGATCATCATATGGTAGCTTGTCTTTTACACTAAATACTCTTTGTTCGCCTCTCTCTCTCTCTCTCTTTTTTTTTTAAGCAATTGTCTCTGTAACACGTTTTAAGGCTACTGAGGTCATTACTGCTGTTCAGAAAAGTTGTACCATCTGCATATAGTACAGTTTTTGATTTAATACATGACAGTAGGAGGTTGTTAACCATTATTAGGAACAGGAAAGGGCCCAGTACAGATCCCTGTGGGACACCTACGTTAACTAGTTCTACACTGGACAATTCTTTACCAACACAGACAACTTGCTTATGGTTCTGTAAAAATGATATTAAGGGGATACGGAATCACCTATCCCCGCAATGTTAATATATGCCTACTATAGGGAACATTTTCTCACAAACTACTGGAGACAGAGAGGTAAAAATTTTACTGTATGTGCATTCATATGTTACAACAATACTGAAACAACAGTTTATTGTCAAAGTATTTTCTTACAGAGATATTGTACATTTATTTTTAAGTAAATTTTTTCCATCGCTTTTTACTAGACTATCACCCCTAAGTCTTTTGTAAATCAAGTAATTAAAAAATCGTTGTTTCAGTATGTAATAGGGACCTATGTCACTACGTCATAAAAATTTCAGACTTCTAGGTTGACCAGTACCTGAGATAATGTTCCTAGATGAAGTAAAAAGTAAACTTACGGGAAACGGAGAAAGAAGATTAAAACATTCCTGATCCGTAGCTAATACCCCCTTCACAGTCTTCATAATCATCTTCAAGTCTTCTTTTGGCACCCCTCTGCACCTGTCTTGCTTTTTTCACTAATGTCTTGATTATATTATCAGCATGCCTTAGTCTGTGCTGATCTAAAAAGAACATAGCACGTACCGTACGGGAACCAACACACATACCCAACTTTTGAAGGACCTGGCATTTAGTTATATTTCCAAGATTGAAGGTTGCCACAGCATCATACACACCAAAATGTAGTGTATTAATTCCGACAAACACTGTTTTTGGGAGACGATGCCATATCACACTATTCAAGCACTCGTTGGGGTTCTGCGTTTTTCCGTGAAGACATTTCATCAGAAGACTTCTGTCAGCCAGATCTCTGAAAATGGGCTTTATTTCTGCCATGATGGCTGATGGTAGACTGTGGTGGTGAATGTATTTCTCTCCTGTTGTTAGTCCCCTATTGTATTTACACCAGCTGTTTTCACCTTTGGGGCACAAACCATGTTGTGGATGCTCATCCGTGGATGCGGTGTGGAAATATAAAGCCCATATAGCTCTCCTCATTTCTTCAAGATTGCCTGTATTTTGCCTGATTGCAAGGCCATAGCAGTTCTGAATGTGGTCTATTATGGAATCAGTCAATCTTCCTCTGCCATCCAAGGTTTTCCCATCATCTAGTTTTTTCCCTTTCATAACTGATTTTAACCTTCTCAGCCTGGCACCCATTCTCTTCTGCACATGTCCTATACATTCAAGTTTGCTTATATTTACACTGTTCCCATATGGTTTGCTTTCCAAAACTTCTTTGAATGCTTTAGAGTCACCATCTCCCAGATATTTGACATAGCGAACATTATACCACTGTGAAGAGCGCAATACCCGATCTCACAAATATATAAAAATAAAATAGTTATAATTGTAGTAGAGCTATGTATGATACGTCATTTTAAAGAGGAAACATGGCAGAATATAATACGCCAATAAAAAAAAATTCCATTTTTTAACCCAAAATCCGATTCCGTATCCCCTTAATAGTTTAAGGCTATTATCTCTAACACCATAGAAGTTCAATTTTTCAAGTAGTACTGTATGTTCTACATAGTCAAATGCTTTGCTTAGGTCACAAAAAGTGACTTGAGCAAAGTCTTTATCCTCAAATACTTGATGGATGTACACTACTGGCCATTAAAATTGCTACACCAAGAAGAAATGGAGATGATAAATGGGTATTCATTGGCCAAATATATTACACTAGAACTGACATGTGATTACATTTCCATGCAATTTGGGTGCATGGATCCTGAGAAATCAATACCCAGACCCACCACCTCTGGCCGTAATAACAGCCTTGATACGCCTGGGCATTGAGTCAAACATAGTTTGGATGGCGTGTACAGGTACAGCTGCCCATGCAACTTCAACATGATACCACAGTTCATCAAGAGTAGTGACTGGCCTATTGTGAAGAACCAGTTGCTCGGCCACCATTGACTAGACGTTTTCAGTTGGTGAGGGATCTAGAGAATGTGCAGGGCAGCAGTCGAACATTTTCTGTATCCAGAAAGGTCCATACAGTTACCTGCAACATGCGGTCGTGCATTATCCTGCTCAAATGTAGGGTTTCGCAGGGATCAAATGAAGAGTAGAGCCACAGGTCGTAACACAGCTGAAATGTAACGTCCACTGTTCAAAGTGACATCAATGCGAACAAGAGGTGACCGAGATGTGTAAACAATGGCACCCCATACCGTCACGCCAGGTGATACGCCAGTATGGTGATGACGAATACACGCTCCCAATGTGCGTTCACCGCGATGTCGCCAAACACGGATGTGATCATGATGATGCTGTAAACAGAACCTGGATTCACCGAAAAAATGACGTTTTGCCATTCGTGCACCCAGGTTCATCGCTGAGTACACCATCACAGGCGCTCCTGTCTGTGATGCAGCGTCAAGGGTAACCACAGCCATGGTCTCCGACCTGATAGTCCAAGCTGCTGCAAACGTCGTCGAACTGTTCATGCAGATGGTTGTCGTCTTGCAAACGTCCCCATCTTTTGCCTCAGGGATCGAGACACGTGGCTGCACGATCCGTTACAGCCATGCGGATAAGATGCCTGTCATCTCGAGGTCGTTGGGATCCAGCACGGCGTTCCGTGTTACCCTCCTGAACCCACCGATTCCATATTCTGCTAACAGTCATTGGATCTCGATCAACGCGAGCAGCAATGTCGCGATACGATAAACTGCAATTGCGATAGGCTACAATCCGACCTTTATCAAAGTCGGAAATGTGATGGTACGCATTTCTCCTCCTTACACGAGGCATCACAACAACGTTTGACCAGGCAATGCTGGTCAACTGCTGTTTGTGTATGAGAAATTGGTTAGAAACTTTCCTCATGTCAGCACGTTGTAGGTGTCGCCACCGGTGCCAACCTTGTGCAAATGCTCTGAAAAGCTAATCATCTGCATATCACATCATCTTCTTCCTGTCGGTTAAATTTCGCGTCTGTAGAATGTCATCTTTGTGGTGTAGCAATTTTAATGGCCAGTAGTGTATTTTACAACAGTATCTATCACATCAATTGTTGACATCTTTTTCCTAAAGCCATATTGAGATCCACTAATAATTCCTGTATTATCAAAGTAATCAGATAATTATATCTAAAAACAAAGATGATGTGACTTACCGAACGAAAGCGCTGGCAGGTCAATAGACACACAAACAAACACAAACACACACACAAAATTCAAGCTTTCGCAACGAACTGTTGCCTCATCAGGAAAGAGGGAAGGAGAGGGAAAGACGAAAGGATGTGGGTTTTAGGGGAGAGGGAAAGGAGTCATTCCAATCCCGGGAGCGGAAAGACTTACCTTAGGGGGAAAAAAGGACGGGTATACACTCGCGCACACACACACACATATCCATCCACACATATAAAGACACAAGCAGACATCTCACAAGCAGACATATTTGAAGACAAAGCGTTTGGGCAGAGATGTCAGTCGAGGCAGTAGTGAAGAGGCAAAGATGATGTTGAATGACAGGTGAGGTATGAGTGGCGGCAAGATAATTATTTGTAAATTGTGCATTCCAGAACTTTAGAAAAATATGGGTCTATGGAAATTGGCCGGTAACTTGAGGCAGAGTCTTTATCCCCTTTTTTATAAACTGGAGCTACCCTAGACAGTTTAAGCTCATCAGGAAAATATCCTTCAGCAAGACATTTGTTTATACAATGTTTTAAGGGGTACACTATACTGCCTATGACATTCTTCAGTATGTTACAGGATCAGTCATATATGTATATACTGTCTGATGATTTTAACTGTTTCACTATTCTTAATACAAAATCTGGTGAGACCTTATAGAAACTGAAGATACTTGTATTTGTTGATGATCTACAACTATTTTTTGACAGTAACTGTGATGAGCTGATTTTGGGTTTAGCAATACTATTTCCTACTTCTTCAACTGATGTAACAAAATAATCATTGAATTTTTGGGCATAGATGTTAATTGTAACATTTCTTTCATCTTTAGCGACACTATTTATTACGTCGCAGTTTGAAGACATCGCCACCCGGCTGGAAGCCCGAGAACTCTTCGCCAACTATTTATTAGCTTCCAAGCAGCTTTGCACTTGGTGGATTTCTCAATACTTCTGAGATTGTGTGCTATTTTGGCTTCTATGATCACTTTTTTATATTCATTCCTACATGTAACATAGACTAGTTTAGCTTGATTAGTCTTCAGTCTACAATAAACATTGTGCAACAACATAACTTGGCTTTTCAGAGTGGTCAGCTGTTCTGTATACCACGTATTTTGTCTTTTTAGAACTTTAGTTTTCAGGACTCGATTAGTTAGGCCTACTTCAAATTTCTTTGTCGGAATGCAGTCATTAAAGTGTGCCAAAAATACTTTAAAAAACCTTTCAAATAGTATATTTGCTGGAAAATCGTTACTTAAAGTATAGGGTATGTCTCCATAGCACTGGCCAAAACCAGTCTGTCAGCAAGGGAATTACAAAATCTATGAATTTTTTTCATCTGGTGATCACAATTTTTGGGAAAGGGTTAGTTATACTAGTTTTATCAGGAGGGAACCTACTTGTATAATTTAAGGTCACACAACTATGATCAGAAAATGCAAACTCTGACACACCACATGATTCATCTGTTGTTTTAAAATTCACAAAAATATTGTCAAGACATGCTTGTTCTCTTGTGGGCCTATTATTGACGCAGTGTAAGTTGGATTGTCGTAGTAGTTTTTGAAGTTCAGTGACACTACATTTGCGTGTTGTTACATCAAAATCAGAATTCAGAGCACCGCCTATTACAATATCATAATTTATCCATCTAGTTTCACCAGGTACCTGTATCAGCTGGTCCAGTTTCTCTAGAAATAGACTGATGATGCCATTAGGTGATCTCTACAGGGATATTACCAATAACTTAAAACTGTCTAAAACTATACCAGCAGCTTCAAAGTTCAGTTCATCACACAAAAAATCTCGATCCAATCTATTGATTGATCGTCTAAGTGATTTGTTAACATAGATTGCTACACTACCTCTTGAATGCAATTTTCTGCAGTAGCTTTTGGCTATATTACAATTATCAAATTTAACAAATATTAGGTCACTCTCAGTGGCCCAGTGTTCACTCAAACACAAAATATCAAACCCTTTTTCTGTTCCAAGATTACTGACAGTAAATTCCTTATCCCTCATTCCTTGAATGTTAAGATAGCATATTTTAAGATCAAACCTGTCTTTCCTCACAGATGTACCATTATGGTGAGGGGCCATTAAATCTCCTGCACTATTTACCTTATGGGCTTCTTCTCCTTGCTGCCTTCGACTAAAAAATCATTTAGACGGAGAAGAGGAACTGTTTTTCGTTGACCCACAACACTCGACGCTGCTACTGCTCATTGAACTCTCTTCCCTTCTTCATGTTAATGTCTTGATCTCGATGACTGGGTTCCCCTTGCGGGTAGTTCAGATGTTACTGCAGAATGGCTACCTGTACCACTTGATGGAGCAATAGTTTTTGTAGCTGAGTATGCTGCCACCCTTGCTCTTTCTGTTTTCTCTGTTCCTTGCTGTGTTGTTCCATCTGTTGTAGCTGTTAATATGCCTGCTTCTCTCCCAACTCGTTCTCCTGTAATCAATGTTTCTTCAAGTTGTGTTACTGCAGCAGCTGGAGTAGTTGGTAGGCAAGATACATTGCAGCTCTCCTTCACCATCAGCAATGGGATTGGATTACATTTCTTACTTCTAGGAGAAACACTTCCAACTAAATCCTTGAACTTCTGGCTGAGTAGCAATTTTCCCTATTTATTTAAATGTATTCCACGTGTAGTGGAGTGCTTTCTCTCCAGGTCATCAATATTGAGGAAAAACGCATTTGAAGTGGCCTTGCAGATCTTTTTGTACATCCTGTTTGCTTTTTGGATCTCTCTGTTCACACAAGAAGATTCAATAAGATCATACCTGTGTGATATGCCTACCACGATCACACTTTGATTCATTAATGCACATAGTGCATTTCTTAACACACTGTTTGCCACTATTAGTTCATTCTTATTCACATCATTTGCACCGCCCATTATTACTATACATTCACTTTGCAAGATGCAGTTATAGTTTTTACGGTCTTTTAAAACTTCTGTCAGACCTGCTCCAGGTTTCACAACACTTGTAAAAGAGAGATCTTGCTGGAGGCGAAGAATACCTGCAACTCCTCTCCCGTGGCGGTCAGCAAGCAAAACTGTAGGCCTATAAAAGTTTATTTTTGTCATTTTATTTGCATCGTCACTGCAGTTACGTTTTTCCGACATTTTGCATTTACTTCCCGCCAATTCAGATAAATAATCTTGGTGCGAGTTGCCAGACTCATCATTATTAACTTCACAATCTGTAATGAGACACTGAAATCTGTTTCTTAACGGAACTTTAAAATTGTTTGAAGCATATTTAGGTTTTGCACACTTCTTTGGTTCATTGTGCTCTTGAAATTGTCCGAGTTCTTTAAGTGATGGATCAGATAGGTTTTTAACCATATTTTCCAACAACTGAACATGTTCTCTTGCTTCTTTCAGTTCATTCTGCAGTGTTTATAAAACTATAAGTTCACGATTTGCACGGTATATATCAGTTGCGGCCAAACGTCCCTTACACTTTGTTCCACAACCCCTTCATGGATAAAACTTACAACTACATTAGCTGTTGAGAAATTGTCACTTACAAGTGAAGGGAGCACATGAAAGAGATTAAAAGTCTGCCACAGGGCGACTACATTTGGACAGTCGAAGATACGGACAACTGCCAAGTGTGAACTGCAGTGACACTGAGGTGTGTCCTTGTAATGAAGGAGGTGACCGTGAGTCAGCCAAGTATGGCTGATACGGAGCTGGCAAAGGACAAATGGAGCCCTTGCTAGATGTTTCCATTGAGGATCTCCACACATTTGTTGTCTCTTTTAGCATACTTAAGTTATTCAGCAAAGTCAGGGAGCACCATGCTGTATTCCAAAGCCCAAAAGCTTTGTGCCATACCGAGTGAGTTGGTGCAGTGGGTAGCAAATTGGACTCGCATTCAGGAGGACGTCAGTTCAATCCGCGTCCGGCCATCCTGATTTAGGTTTTCCGTGATTTCTCTAAATCTCTCCAGGAAAATGCCGGGATGGTTCCTTTGAAAGGGCACGGGGCTGACTTCCAACCCCGTCCTCCCGTAATCTGATGACCTCGCTGTCTGGTCTACTGCCCCCAAAACAATCCAACCCTTGTGCCATAATACCTACTGAAAATCAGATTGTGGTACACCGATCTCCAGACTCGGTTTATGAGTAGACTCTTTGGTTAACCTGTCAGCAAGTTAATTTCCCATGATTCCGACATGTCCTTGGGTCAACAGAAAGATCACTGACTGTCCATGTTGTTCAAGGACGTATGAACTCTTGGGTGGCCATTACCAAAGGATGCGGAGGCTAGCTCTGATCGAGAGCTTGTAACAGGGATTAGTGACGACAAGGTTGCTGTAGCAAGACTGAATACTGTAACATCCAAACCCACCAAAACTAAATGCAAAATACATCTATTAAAAAAGCAGATAAAACTCTGCTTGAGGCCTTCCAAAGAATCAGTCTCCAATCTTTCCAGTCTGTAAATGCAGACCAGATGTGGTTTAAATTGGAAGAAATAGTATCAGTGGCTACTGACAGACATATACAAAATAAATTATTAAGAGATGGTGCTGGTCCCCCATGGTACACAAAACAGGTCAGAAAACTGTTGCAGAAGCTACAAAAAAAAAAAAAAGCATGCCAAATTTAAAACAATGCAAAACCCTCACGATTGGCAGAGTTTTACAGAAGCTTGAAATATAGTGCGTACTTCAATGCGAGATGCTTTAATACTTTTCGCAATGAAACTCTGTCTTGAAATCCGGAAGAAAACACAAAGAGATTCTGGTCATATGTAAAGTACACCAGTGGAAAGACACAATCAATACCTTTACTGTGTGTTAACAGTGGTGATGTTACTGGTCCCAGTAAAGCAGAGTCATTAAATACCGTTTAGCAAAATTCCTTCACCAAAGACAACGAAGTAAATATTCCAGAACTCGGACCAAGGTGAACTGCCGACATGAGTAACTCAGAAGTAGATATCCTTGGTGTAACAAAGCAACTTAAATCACTTAATAAAGGCAAAGCCTCTGGTTAATTGGTAGAACAGTGGGGAACTGGAACAGTCTACAACAGAGTCTGCTTACAAACCACTCATGCAACCAGTTCTAGACTATTGCTCAAGTGTCTGGGACCCATACCAAATAGGACTAACTGGGGATACTGAACATGTACAGAGAAGGGCAGCATGAATGGTCACAGGCATGTTTGATCTGTGGGCAAGTGTCACAGAGATACTGAAAAAACTGAGCTGGCAGACTCTTGAAGATCCATGTAAACTATACTGAGAAAGTCTGCTAAGAATGTTTCAAGAATTGGTATTAAATGATGAAGCTAGGAATATACTACAACTCTCTGTGCATCGCCCACATAGCGATTGTGGGGATCTGATTAGAGTAATTACAGCACACAGAGATGGATACAACCAACCATTCTTCCCACTTCCATGCATCAATACAGTGGAAGGAAACCCTAATAACTTGTACAATGGGTCATACTCTCAGCCATACACCTCACGATGATTTGCAGAGTGTAGACATAAATCTTAGTTGTTGCCATTTAAACTTGCAAATTCAAACCAAAACTCTGTCAGTAATATAGGCAGAATTGAAGCAATAGACACAGATGAATGTAGATTTAAATGTACATACCTAGATGAAAATCTACAATGGGTAAGCTGCATCAGATTTATACCTAATAAAATCAGTAGTTCGCTACATATTATTAGCCAGTTATCAAAAGTAGTCGCTGATCCAACATTAAATCAAATTTATTATGGGGCAATTTTTCCATTGATTAATTATGGGATACACACATGGGGCTGGGCTGCTGACATATTAATGAATACAATATTAATCCTGCAGAAAAAATCAATCAGGATTCTCCATAGACTTGGGTACAGAGACTCCTACAGGGAAATTTTTGTACATCAAACATACTTCACAATTTACTCATTGTATATTTAGAAATTAACTACATTTTTGGAGATACATTGAACCAAAGCAACCAAGAACTTTGCTATGCATGTCTACAACATAGGAAAGGAAGTCTGGACCTACAAACAAAGAACCAACAAAAAACAAAAGACCACAGTCCAATTCCCTTCGTATCAACCGAAAAAAAATTACAAGACCTGTATGTATCGTGGAATAACAACACTGAACTTGAGCAGATCTCAAACGCTGTAAATTTCCTTGGAATCTCAATTGATTCAAAATTATCCTGGGGTAACCATATAGAAAAAGTGGGAAGCAGCATTAGCAAAGGAATATTTGCTCTAAGGAAGCTGCGTCTTTGTCTAAACGTGCCAGTACTTAAAGTGGTTTATTTTGCTTTAATACAGTCACATTTCCTATGGTACAATACTGTGGGGACATCAAAGCAAGGCAGCTAATGTCTTCAACCTACAAAAGAAGGCAATAAGACTGATATGTAGCTTGGCACCCAGAGTTCACTGTAGGCCAACCTTTAAAAAATTACAGGTTATGACCCTGCCGTCAATATTTGTACTACAGTGTGTAATGCATATTAAGAAAAACTATCCGAGTTATCAACAGTATGACGTGACATAATTATAACACAAGAAACAAGCATGACCTAGTTTCTTTCCGATGTAACTATAAAAAAACACAAAAGTGCTTCTTATACAAGTCCATAAAATTTTTTAATGAATTTTTAAGGGAGGCAAAGAATATGGTATGAGTACACTTTGTGATCAGTTTTTATGTGCTTCTATATATGAGTAAGTCTGTAATTGGCTAAATTTACTATGCAATATCAATTTGTACCAGAAGTTTCTCTGTTTTGTATTTGTGTGAAGGTACCATGATTATTTGTGTAATATTTATATTGAGTAATATTTTTCTTGTTTTTGTAATTATTTGTGTAACATTTATATTGTGTAATATTGACTTTTGTAATGCCTCAGATGATCTCTTGAGGTCTCTACAACAATAAAAATCAATCAATCAATCAATCGTTAATGGCCAAATTTGGTGTAACAACTGCCAAACTATATTAAGGTACAAAACTTGTGAGAAATTGCTATGACATTTACAAAATCCATCAGTTGGTGCTCTACACAAAAAAATACAATAAATAAAGAAATGAGTGAAGGTCTGTTGATGACTCTCCATCCAGTATAACATGCTGTTTCTCCCCTACCAAGAAATCCTCAGCCCAGTCACATAGTTAGTTTCATCCCCATAGATCTGTAGTTTTGTTAAGAAACATTGCACACACTTGAGTAACTTGATCTATGGTTCTCAAGATGACATGTTGTAATTTCTTGTCAACAATCAATCACTGGTTGAAAATGACAGTAATATTCTGCGGCACAAAAAGAAATGAGGTATTCAGTTATAATAACCTTTGACCACTTACCCAGTGATATAGAGAAATTAGTAGATTATAAATTGTACTTCAAACACAAACTGAATTCATATCGGCTGGTTAACTCCTACCCCATACAATGATTTCTGAATATGAAGCAATGCGTGGATGGGAAGGGGGAGCTGACAGACAGAAAGTGTTGTAAAACATTTCTCCTTTTAGTATTATATTTATACCTCTCTCATACCTTCCTATCTTCACAGCAGTTCTGCCTCATACCTTGCCGGGCAATTACTCCTGGTTGAATGAAGATATAAAGATATGTCTTATCTGTCGGTAGAGCATTTGCTTGTTTACGTATTTATTGTGTAACAATTATTTCTTAATGTAACGATGAGTTACTTCATAACATGATGCCATAAGGTACTACAGAACTTTTGTTTTCTTCTTGACATTTTCATCCCTAAAATCTAATATTATCTGTACAGTTGTAAGGCGAAGATGTTCAAAATCTAAACTTGTTACGTTTGCTGTCCAAACAGGACTACCTTATGTTGCTTTTGTTAAATGTCTTTTTTTTCCATTTATCATGAGTTACGAACAATACTTTCTTGCTGGCTATAAAATGCGGGTAACAACTTCTCTACAGGAGTGGCAAATTAAATGTTACTGACAGCATTTCCGGATGTAATATGTAACGTAATAAAAATAAATGCTATATAGCTTGTATAGTAGTTGCGTCCTATGTCTTAATATTTGGTACAAAAAACGTAAAGACGAGTGGTAAAGGGGGGGGGGGGTGGTACATGATACGTGCTACGTGACCTACCGAAATGTTTTTCATTGTGAGGTCAAAGGATCAACTCAAAGGTAGAATTTGGAACCTCGTATCTTATCTATACATTTGGGACAGCAAGTAATAATATTATCGCGGCATATCCAGTAATCAATCGCAATTGTGCTACGGCCTCGTCAGGCAGAAGTTTCACGTTACAGCAGTAAGTAATCAATCCACTTTCCTGTATTCCACAACCACCCGTAAAACTTTATTTTGCTTTCCACAGTCAATGACATAATATTTGGCCAAAGAATTTAAGGAAAGAGATAAACTACCCGGCTGTTTTATGCTCTTGTTTCGTTTTTATTGGCGAGATAAAGGAAAACAGTTTTCCTTTGTGTTGTGAGCGCTTTAAAATTTCATTAATAGGGCTCCCGAAAAACGACAGGACTCCGAAATTTCAAAATGTGAACAGTTTGTCACATCCAGCTACTTGCATTATTACATCGATTGCTTGACAATAGACACAGCATCCCTTGCCCACAATGCTTGAACTACGCGTAAAGAACAATAAAGGTGAAAAAATTCGCTTGCATTTTATCACATGTGGTTCTTAAACAGCAAAGTAACGTGTAATTTGCATAGAAGTTAATTGGGCCGTGGTTGGTTTTTACAAAAATAATAAAAACAGACATGCCACTGACGTAATTATAAAAATAAAATATGTTTAAAATTTTAGTAATATCGGAATCTTTTTATTCCTCACGTGTAATTGGCCGACGTACTTATTTAATGAATAACGGTCCGAGTCCTGAGCAACAATTTACTTGTAGGAGATATTACTACCGGACAGTATCGGTCGTTCAAGAATTCGTGTAATCTAAAGTTTGCTGATGATTTTTTGCATAATTTTTTTCCCTAGCCTCATAGTTGCCCAGCTTTTAAAGCGACTTGTTACTTCGCAGTATCACGAAAATAGTCGTGTATAGACTATAGTATATGTGTCTAAATATTGAAAGTTAACTGTCAATTAGGAAAACAAACTGGGAAGACTTGACAGACTGCGTCGGAGTTACAAGGTTACGATTACACAAGCATTATAATACAAGAACAAATTAGCATAAGCATGCACAATAATACAGAAAAAATAGCATAAGTATAGCATAACACTTAATAACGTTTAGAGTGAGAACTTTTTAAAACATACATGTTCACTTGATTTCATACGTCGCTGCATTGTTTCGGGAGTCCAATTTGCTGTTTCACTGTCAAAGAACTCATTTAAACTGTAAAGTGGTTTTTGGCATAGATTTTGCGGCATCTTTCCACGAAAGGAATAATCCATCATTAGTTTATGCCTTTAGTTTACAATTTTAGGAGCAAACGTTTCTCCACATGTAGGCCTATGTAGAGTTTAATTAACCAATGAATTCCCCACAAACGAAGACAGGGTAATGTATGAGACTCGTTTCCATGTATTTGATTTAGTTCGTTTAAGAGTCGGTGTATTGCGAAGTATGTGTAAGGGTGAAGAGTTTCATGATATTTAAAGATCTATATGCAAGACATTCAGTTGCCTATTGTATACAATATTGTCAAAGATGCAAGTCATTCAGTTACCAGTTTTATACAGTATCCTCATTGCTGACTTTTGCTGAAAACATACTTTTGTTGAGTAGTACTCTATTAGGCCTTGAGACAGTTGTGCAGAAAAGTAGCGTCAGAAATTGTACCTATGAAGTAATCTCTTTTGTATATGAATCAAGACAATGATACCTACATCTGTGTTCAAAAGAAGATGATATAAACATTTGAGTCAGCTTATCAGTGTTCTAATTAGCCTTGCATTTTGCGTCTATTGGTATTGAGTCACATGCTTGCTGTGTTGTATGTTTTACTGGTAGATCCAGAACTTTGTCAAGTACAGCTGGCTACACACTGTCAACACTGCCCCTCTCTCCCCACTCACAGACGGTACAATCTGTCATCCAAAAATCATGTTATTCAAGCTACAAAGTAGGGCAACTACATGCTTAGTAAAACAAAATATGAATATTTTTCCCTTTGTGTTAAGTGTCAGGCTGCCAAGAGCGTCACAAAGGGAAATCTGTTCTCCTATAATCAATGTGGCACTCAGTGCAAATCCAAACATCTAAATTATTGATGATAGATTGTGAGTCACAACTTAACAGTTAGGGAATACTGTGTGAATCTTTAGTTATTTAGGGTGCTGATCATCAGAGCTACTGAAATAAAATTTCAGACAGTTATCATAAAGTGTTATTTATTTGATTCCATCACAGAGTAAAGATGTTTGTTTCTCTTTCAGTAAAATATTACATCTGCCCCCCTCCCCCTTTCCGCCCTCTTACAGAGTTTCAGTGTTGTCAGAGGGTGACCTGTGGATGTCAGAATGCTGGAGCACGAAATACGAACATTAATAATGATCAGTCACAGGCAACATTCATTCACACACCATGTTTTGTGAAACTGTCACTAGGAAAGTTCCCTGGAATGACTCAGGTTATACATTAAAAACAAGAAGTGCTCAGCTATTGCAGACTAGTTCCGTAAATCATACTGTCAGCAAGTTAATTATGACTGCTAGGCACATAAACAAGACTGGTAGTTTGATTAGGTTTTGAATGGCTCATTCACACAGATACACTATCACTGTGCAACTGCAATGTTACGGCCAGCACAGTGTAGCCAGCTGAGCAAAAGTTACTGTACACGTGTGGTGAAGTGTATATGTAGTAATTTTTCATTAATTTATTCCCTGAGAAGGCTCTCTTTGTCTGACTGTTTTTGTGTTGTGAATGGTTTTCATGCTATACTATGGTGGATTGTAACCTTCAGTTTCAACAGTCCAAGTGCTGATATATTATGAATGACTTTCCAGACCCATTCAGTTGACAAATTAAAGTACTTTGAGTTGTAATTTAGTTTTCTAGTGTTTCACTATCCCCCTTTTTCTGATCGTCTGATAATGATGTGGTAATAAGTTTAAGCCTGTTATGATACTATTTGTGTGACCTACTATATATCAATATGAAGTAACAACAAAAATTGTAATTAATTGTAGGCGGAGTGGTGATGAGGCATTCTTTTGCTTTGATTTTCAAAATCCGAGGACTTTAATTTTTCTATCTGATACCTGACTTTAATTTTTCTATCTGATATCTGTTATGCACTTGTGCACCGGAATATGAAACTCCATTGTGAACCATTTAAAGAATGCCTACTGCAAATAAGAAGTAGTTGTATTTCTAGTATTGTGGACATGAAGTGCACTGTTCATCCTAAATTACCTTTTCTTATTAACTCCAAAGATGGTTAGTGAATATCTGTATTTACTTGAAAGTAAAATAGTCCGTGAAGAGGCTTCTGCCAGATGGTAAATATTGAACCTGCAAATACCACCTGTACAATTTATCCGTGATGCCATCTAAATGGTGAATTTAAACCACTCAGTGAGTAAGTGTAAAATAACTCTCATAACAAGAATTATTGTTATTAGAATGGCATCTCTCTCATTAGCTATGCCAGTTTACAACAAAGCTATTAGCTCCCAACCTTGATCATCGCAGTGCAGATCAGTGTGTTACCATAACCTACATTCTTAAAAATAACATAGAAGCAAAATAAATATTGACAATTTTCTGTTCTATTTCCGTTTACACGTGTATGACACCACATAACACAAAATCGTTGCAGCATGAGTCAAAGTTGACATTTGGTATTGGTATTTTCAGTTTCTGTACAAATTGTAAATAGCCTCTCGCTCCCTGTATTTTACCCCTGCCACCTTTGGAATTTGAAAGTGAGTATTCCAGTCAACATTGACAAAA
Source organism: Schistocerca nitens (assembly GCF_023898315.1). Lineage (NCBI taxonomy): Eukaryota > Metazoa > Arthropoda > Insecta > Orthoptera > Acrididae > Schistocerca > Schistocerca nitens. The sequence continues at coordinate 27,630,398 of NC_064618.1, forward strand.
GCTGTCTCTGAGTCTACAAATGCTAGAAACGTAGGTTTGCCTTTCCTTAATCTTTCTTCTAAGATAAGTTGTAAGGTCAGTATTGCCTCACGTGTTCCAACATTTCTACGGAATCCAAACTGATCTTCCCTGAGGTCGGCTTCTACCAGTTGTTCCATTCGTCTGTAAAGAATTCGCGTTAGTATTTTGCAGCTGTGACTTATTAAACTGATAGTTCAGTAATTTTCACATCTGTCAACACCTGCTTTCTTCAGGTAGGTGCAACCACAATGGAGGAGTATCTGTTGAGAGGCCAGACAAACGTGTGGTTCCTGAAGAGGGGCAGCAGCCTTTTCAGTAGTTGCAAGGGCAACAGTCTGGATAATTGACTGACCTGGCCCTGCAACACTAACCAAAACGGCCTTGCTGTGCTGGTACTGCGAACGGCTGTAAGCAAGGGGAAACTATGGCCGTAATTTTTCCCGAGGGCATGCAGCTTTACAGTATGGATAAATGATGATGGCGTCCTCTTGGATAAAATATTCCGGAGGTAAAATAGTCCCCCATTCGGATCTCCGGGCGGGAACTACTCAAGAGGACGTCGTTATCAGGAAAAAGAAAACTGGTGTTCTATGGATTGGAGCTTGGAACGTCAGATCCCTTAACCGGGCAGGTAGATTAGAAAATTTAAGAAGGGAAATGGATAGGTTAAAGTTAGATATAGTGGGAATTAGTGAAGTTCGGTGGCAGGAGGAACAAGACTTTTGGTCAGGTGAATACAGGGTTATAAACACAAAATCAAATAGGGGTAATGCAGGAGTAGGTTTAATAATGAATAAAAAAAATAGGAGTGTGGGTTAGCTACTACAAACATCATAGTGAACGCATTATTGTGGCCAAGATAGACACAAAGCCCATGCCTACTACAGTAGTACAAGTTTATATGCCAACTAGCTCAGCAGATGATGAAGAAATTGATGAAATGTATGACGAGTTAAAAGAAATTATTCAGGTAGTGAAGGGAGACGAAAATTTAATAGTCATGGGTGACTGGAATTCGTCAGTAGGAAAAGGGAGAGAAGGAAACATAGTAGGTGAATATGGATTGGTGCTAAGAAATGAAAGAGGAAGCTGCCTGATAGAGTTTTGCACAGAGCATAACTTAATCATAGGTAACACTTGGTTCAAGAATCATAAAAGAAGGTTGTATACATGCAAGAAGCCTGGAGATACTGACAGGTTTCAGATAGATTATATAATGGTAAGACAGAGATTTAGGAACCAGGTTTTAAATTGTAAGACATTTCCAGGGGCAGATGTGGACTCTGACCACAATATATTGGTTATGAGGCCAGACAAACGTGTGGTTCCTGAAGAGGGGCAGCAGCCTTTTCAGTAGTTGCAGGGGCAACAGTCTGGATGATTGACTGATCTGACCTTGTAACACTAACCAAAATGGCCTTGCTGTTCTGGTACTGCAAACGGCTGAAAGCAAGGGGAAACTACAGCCGTAATTTTTCCCGAGGGCATGCAGCTTTACTCTATGATTAAATGATGATGGCGTCCTCTTGGGTAAAATATTCCGGAGGTAAAATAGTCCCCCATTTGGATCTCCGTGCGGGGACTACTCAAGAGGACGTCGTTATCAGGAGAAAGAATACTGGCGTTCTACGGATCGGTGCGTGGAATGTCAGATCCCTTAATCAGGCAGGTAGGTTAGAAAATTTAAAAAGGAAATGGATAGGTTAAAGTTAGATATAGTGGGAATTAGTGAAGTTCGGTGGCAGGAGGAACAAGACTTTTGGTCAGGTGAATACAGGGTTATAAATACAAAATCAAATAGGGGTAATGCAGGAGTAGGTTTAATAATGAATAAAAAAAATAGGAGTGTGGGTTAGCTACTACAAACATCATAGTGAACGCATTATTGTGGCCAAGATAGACACAAAGCCCATGCCTACTACAGTAGTACAAGTTTATATGCCAACTAGCTCAGCAGATGATGAAGAAATTGATGAAATGTATGACGAGTTAAAAGAAATTATTCAGGTAGTGAAGGGAGACGAAAATTTAATAGTCATGGGTGACTGGAATTCGTCAGTAGGAAAAGGGAGAGAAGGAAACATAGTAGGTGAATATGGATTGGTGCTAAGAAATGAAAGAGGAAGCTGCCTGATAGAGTTTTGCACAGAGCATAACTTAATCATAGGTAACACTTGGTTCAAGAATCATAAAAGAAGGTTGTATACATGCAAGAAGCCTGGAGATACTGACAGGTTTCAGATAGATTATATAATGGTAAGACAGAGATTTAGGAACCAGGTTTTAAATTGTAAGACATTTCCAGGGGCAGATGTGGACTCTGACCACAATATATTGGTTATGAGGCCAGACAAACGTGTGGTTCCTGAAGAGGGGCAGCAGCCTTTTCAGTAGTTGCAGGGGCAACAGTCTGGATGATTGACTGATCTGACCTTGTAACACTAACCAAAATGGCCTTGCTGTTCTGGTACTGCAAACGGCTGAAAGCAAGGGGAAACTACAGCCGTAATTTTTCCCGAGGGCATGCAGCTTTACTCTATGATTAAATGATGATGGCGTCCTCTTGGGTAAAATATTCCGGAGGTAAAATAGTCCCCCATTTGGATCTCCGTGCGGGGACTACTCAAGAGGACGTCGTTATCAGGAGAAAGAATACTGGCGTTCTACGGATCGGTGCGTGGAATGTCAGATCCCTTAATCAGGCAGGTAGGTTAGAAAATTTAAAAAGGAAATGGATAGGTTAAAGTTAGATATAGTGGGAATTAGTGAAGTTCGGTGGCAGGAGGAACAAGACTTTTGGTCAGGTGAATACAGGGTTATAAATACAAAATCAAATAGGGGTAATGCAGGAGTAGGTTTAATAATGAATAAAAAAAATAGGAGTGTGGGTTAGCTACTACAAACATCATAGTGAACGCATTATTGTGGCCAAGATAGACACAAAGCCCATGCCTACTACAGTAGTACAAGTTTATATGCCAACTAGCTCAGCAGATGATGAAGAAATTGATGAAATGTATGACGAGTTAAAAGAAATTATTCAGGTAGTGAAGGGAGACGAAAATTTAATAGTCATGGGTGACTGGAATTCGTCAGTAGGAAAAGGGAGAGAAGGAAACATAGTAGGTGAATATGGATTGGTGCTAAGAAATGAAAGAGGAAGCTGCCTGATAGAGTTTTGCACAGAGCATAAGAAGGTTGTATACATGCAAGAAGCCTGGAGATACTGACAGGTTTCAGATAGATTATATAATGGTAAGACAGAGATTTAGGAACCAGGTTTTAAATTGTAAGACATTTCCAGGGGCAGATGTGGACTCTGACCACAATATATTGGTTATGAACTGTAGATTAAAACTGAAAAAACTGCAAAAAGGTGGGAATTTAAGGAGATGGGACCTGGATAAACTGAAAGAACCAGAGGTTGTAGAAAGTTTCAGGGAGAGCATAAGAGAACAATTGACAGGAATGGGGGAAAGAAGTACAGTAGAAGAAGAATGGGTAGCTCTGAGGGATGAAGTAGTGAAGGCAGCAGAGGATCAAGTAGGTAAAAAGACGAGGGTAACAGAAGGAATATTGAATTTAATTGATGAAAGGAGAAAATATAAAAATGCAGTAAATGAAGTAGGCAAAAAGGAATACAGACGTCTCAAAAATGAGATTGGCAGGAAGTGCATAATGGCTAAGCAGGGATGGCTAGAGGACAAATGTAAGGATGTAGAGGCTTATCTCACTAGGGGTAGGATAGATACTGCCTACAGGAAAATGAAAAAGACCTTTGGTGATAAGAGAACCACTTGTATGAACATCAAGAGCTCAGATGGAAACCCAGTTCTAAGCAAAGAAGGGAAAGCAGAAAGGTGGAAGGAGTATATAGAGGGTCTATACAAGGGCGATGTACTTGAGGACAAAATTGTGGAAATGGAAGAGGATGTAGATGAAGATGAAATGGGAGATACGATACTGCGTGAAGAGTTTGACAGAGCACTGAAAGACCTGAGTCAAAACAAGGCACCGGGAGTAGACAACATTCCATTAGAACTACTGACGGCCTTGGGAGAGCCAGTCCTGACGAAACTCTACCATCTGGTGAGCAAAATGTATGAGACAGGCGAAATACCCTCAGACTTCAAGAAGAATATAATAATTCCAATCCCGAAGAAAGCAGGTGTTGACAGATGTGAAAATTACCGCACTATCAGTTTAATAAGTCACAGTTTCAAAATACTAACGTGAATTCTTTAAAGACGAATGGAAAAACTGGTAGAAGCCGACCTCGGGGAAGATCAGTTTGGATTCCATAGAAATGTTGGAACACGTGAGGCAATGCTGACCTTACGACTTATCTTAGAAGAAAGATTAAGGAAAGGCAAACCTACGTTTCTAGCATTTGTACACTTAGAGAAAGCTTTTGACAATGTTGACTGGAATACTCTGTTTCGAATTCTAAAGGTGGCAGGGGTAAAATACAGGGAGCAAGAGGCTATTTACAATTTGTGCAGAAACCAGATGGCAGTTATAAGAGTCCAGGGACACGAAAGGTAAGCAGTGGTTGGGAAGGGAGTGAGACAGGGTTGTAGCCTCTCCCCAATATTATTCAATCTGTATATTGAGCAAGCAGTAAAGGGAACAAAAGAAAAATTCGGAGTAGGTATTAAAATCCATGGAGAAGAAATAAAAACTTTGAGATTCGCCGATGACATTGTAATTCTGTCAGAGACAGCAAAGGACTTGGAAGAGCAGTTGAACGGAATGGACAGTGTCTTGAAAGGATGATATAAGATGAACATGAACAAAAGCAAAATGAGGGTAATGGAATGTGGTCGAATTAAGTCTGGTGATGCTGAGGGAATTAGATTAGGAAATGAGACACTTAAAGTAGTAAAGGAGTTTTGCTATTTGGGGAACAAAGTAACTGATGATGGTCGAAGTAGAAAAGATATATTATGTAGACTGGCAATGGCAAGGAAAGCGTTTCTGAAGAAGAGAAATTTGTTAACATCGAGTATAGATTTAAGTGTCAGGAAGTCGTTTCTGTAAGTATTTGTGTGGAGTGTAGCCATGTATGGAAGTGAAACATGGACGATAAATAGTTTGGACAAGAAGAGAATAGAAGCTTTTGAAATGTGGAGCTACAGAAGAATGCTGAAGATTAGATGGGTAGATCACATAACTAATGAGGAGGTATTGAATAGAATTGGGGAGAAGAGGAGTATGTGGCCCAACTTGACGAAAAGAAGGGACCGGTTAGTAGGACATGTTCTGAGGCATCAAGGGATCACAAATTTAGCATTGGAGGGCTGCGTGGGGGGTAAAAATCGTAGAGGGAGACCAAGAGATGAATACACTAAGCAGATTCAGAAGGATGTGGGTTGCAGTAAGTACTGGGAGATGAAGAAGCTTGCACAGGATAGAGTAGCATGGAGAGCTGCATCAAACCAGTCTCAGGACTGAAGACCACAACAACAACAACAACAAAAACATTTTCAGTTAGCTCACTAAATCAGTATATGGTTCTTGGGTCTGCAGCCAGATCAGGTTGTGTAAATCCAAGTAGTTGCTACTTACTATCAGCAACTATCTAACAATGACGAGCAGTTGTTCTGAAGAAATATGTGATCCAATGGCAGATGCAACTGAACTCTTGGGAAATCCTGAAGTCAGAATTTGCTAATTTTCGGTTATCTGCTGTGCACAATATTTTTACTGTGTACTGTGCAGAATAAGAGCTGTTTTGATGTTACCATCTTCATCACAGAGGATTATGCCATTGAACAATTTTGAGTGAACTTTTGTGAACTATGCTACTATACGTGTCTGTAGGTCAACGCGAGAGAGATTTCCAAGGTCAAAATTAGCATGTCTTTTTTGTTAACTCACCACACACATCAAAGGAGAAATGTAATTCCCTTTTCAGAGTTCAGTGATAAAATATTAAAATTTTGGGATTTGCTGTTAAGGTCATCATTCTGTCAGAGAGGTAAAAGGATTCGAAAGAGCAGTTGAACGGGATGGAAAGTGTCTTGAAAGTGGGTTAAAAGGTGAACATGAACAAAAGGAGGACAAAGACGACAGAATGTAGTTGAATGAAATCAGATGATACTGATAGTATTAGATTAGGAAATGAAACATTAAAAGTAGTAGATGAGTTTTGTTATTCGGGCAGCAGAATAACTGACATAGAGAGGATGTAACATGTCAACTGGCAATAGCAGTAAAAAGCATTCCTGAAAAAAGGAAATTTGGATATGTCAAATATTGATTTAACAATATAGCGGAAATGCTGAGTTGCAAATAGGTACAACAAAAAGACTCTCACAATTATAGCTTTCGGCCGGTAAGGCCTTTGTCAACAATAGCCAGACATGCGTGTGCATGGACTTGCGCGCATGCACGCACGCACACACACACACACACACACACACACACACACACACATACATATGACTGTAGTCTCAGGAAACTGAAACCACACTGCAATTAGCAGGACCAGTGCATGATGGGAGTGGTGACTGTGTGGGGGTAAGGAGGGGGAGGGATAATATGGTGGGGGTGGCAGACAGCGAAGTGCTGTGGGTTAGACTGAGGGCAGGGGAGAGGTGACTGGGGGGGGGGGGGGGGGAGGAAGTAATGGAAAAGGAGAGAAATAAAAAGACTGGATGTGGTAGTGGAATGATGGCTGTGTAGTGCTGGAATGGGAATAGGGAAGGGGCTGGATGGGTGAGGGCATAGGCCGTGAAGTAGTTGTTGAAATGAAGGATATGTTGTTTGGCAGCGTGTTCAGCAGCAGGATGATCCACTTGTTTCTTGGCCACAGTTTGTCAATGGCCATTCATGTGGGCAGACAGCTTGTTGATTGTCATGCCTACATAGAATACAGCACAGTGGCTGCAACTTAGCACATGACTGGTTTCACAGGTAGCCCTGTCTTTGATGGGATGGGTGATGTTTGTGACCGGACTGGAGTAGGTGGTGGTAGTGGGAGGATGTATAGGACAGGTCTATTATGGGGTAAGGGATTGGGAACAGGGGTTGTGTAAGGATGGATGAGTATGTTGTGTAGGTTCGGTGGATGGCGGAATACAACTGTGGGAGGCGTGGGAAAGACAGTGTGTAGGACTTTTCTCATTTCAGGGCACAACAGGAGTTAATTGAAACCGTGACAGAGAATGCAGTTCAGTTGCTCCAGTCCTGGGTGCTACTGATTTACGAGGGGAATGCTCCTCTTGTTTTTGGCTGGACGGTAGGACTTTGGGAGGTGGTGGGAGACTGGAAAGATAAGGCTTGGGAGCTTTGTTTTTGTACAAGGTTGCGAGGATAATTATGATCAGTGAAGGCTTCAGTGAAGGCTTCAGTGAGATGTTCGGTATATTTCGAGAGGGACTGCTTGTCACTGCAGATTCGATGACCGTGGGTGGCTGGGCCGTACGGAAGACGCTTCGTGGTATGTAACGGCTGGCAGCTGTCGAAGTGGAGGTATTGCTGGTGGTTAGTAGGTTTGATATGGATGGAGGTAGTGATGTAGCCATCTCTGAGGTGGAGGTCAACATCTAGGAAGGTGGCTTGTTGGGTTGAGTAGGACCAGGTGAAGCAAATGGGGGAGAAGTTGTTGAGGTTCTGGATGAATGTGCATAGGGTGTCCTCAACTTTGATCCAGATGCAAAGATGTCATCAGTTAATCTGAACCAGATGAGGGGTTTGGAATTCTAGGTTTTTAGGAAGGATTCCTCTAGATGGCCCATGAATAGGTTGGCGTAGGATGGTGCCTCGTGTGTGCCCGTAGCCATACCTCGGATTTGTTTGTAGGTAATGCCTTCAAAGCAGAAGTAATTGTGTGTGAGGATATAGTTGGTCATGGCAACTAGGAAGGAGGCTGTTGGTCTGGAATCCGTCGGGCATTGGGAAAGGCAGTGTTCAATAGTGGTAAGGCCATTGGCATTAGGGATGTTAGTCTACAAGGAGGTGGCATCAATAGTGATGACAGGGCACTGTGTGATAAAGGGACAGGAATTGTGGAGAGCTGGTGGAGGAAATGATTGGTATCTTTTATACAGGAGGGAAGGTTCTGGTTGAAGGTGTTGGTCTATGAGAGCAGAGATTCTTTCAGTGGGGACACAGTAACTGGCCACTATAGGGTGTCCTGGGTGATTAGGTTTATGGACTTTGGAAACATGTAGAAGGTAGGAGTGCGGGGAGTGGTAGGGGTGAGCAGAGAAATGGACACTGGGGAGAGGTTCTGGGATGGGCCCAAGGATTTGAGTAGTGACTGTAGATCCAGCTTGATTACTGGGATGGGGTCACTGTGGCAAGGTTTGTAGTTGGAAGTATCTGAAAGCTCACATAGTCCTTCCACCAGGTAATCCTTGCGTTTCAATACAACAGTGGTGGAGCCTTTGTACGCAGGTAGGAGTATAAGGTCAGGATCAGTTTTTAGATGGTGGACTGTGGTTCTTTCTCCACAGGTGCTGCTGCTTGCAGTGTGGTTTCAGTTGCCTGGGACTGCAGTCATATGTGTGAGTTGCATTTTTGTTTGTTTGTTTGTTTGTGTGTGTGTGTGTGTGTGTGTGTGTGTGTGTGTGTGTGTCTATTGTTGATGAAGGACTTAAGGGGCTCCGGAACGCCCTATACTTGCAATGTTAAAATAACGCTTATAAATTACATCTTTCCTCACAAAGTATTTGAGGTAGGAAGTTGAACTTTTTACAGATTATTTATTGGAATATGGGCTACAACTTAACACAGGGATTTTACAAAATTTTAGTTCAGTTATTAAAGATGATTTTTTTTCAATTGTAATGAAAATTCACAACTTTTTTTTTTTGCAATTTTTTATTTATGTATTCAAAAATATACAGTTTTTTGGAAAAAGGCTGTGTTAAATTATGCAGAAGGTACTGTGTAACATTTACTGAAAGTTTGAAACAAATATGTTTGGAAGATCCTTAGAAAACATGTAATTAGTATGAGAAAATAAAAGTTTTGGGAATCGAGCGACAAAGATTGGATTAACTTTTTAGTGCATTCCAGGTCCATAGGATGGATTATCTTCATCCTCTGCAAACTCCTCCTCCAGCTTCCTCTTGTTCCTCCTCCTGTTTACTCTTGCTTGTATTTCTAGACTCTTTACAGCCCTGTCTGCAGCCCGAAGGCGTTCCTTGTCTAAAGCAAGCATCGCTCGTACCATGTTAGAACCTATCTTCATTCCCATATTTCTAAATGCCTTGCACCTTACAATGTTGCCATCATTGAAAGTCGCAACAGCATCATACACACCAAAGTGAAGTGTTTCTATTCCAACAAATACAGTCTTGGGGATTCTCGACCATATAACACTATTTACACTTTCATTGGGGTTTTGAGTTTTTCCGTGAATACACTTTTTCAACAGTTCAGGTGCTGCTAAGTCTCTGAAAATAGGTTTTATCACCTCCATTATTGCATGAGGCAGACTATGCTTATGAGTGTACACTTCACCAGTTAGCAATCCTTTGTTATATTTACACCAACTGTCTTCTTCTTTGGGACACAAGCTATGTTGGGGATTTTCATCGGTTGAAGAAGTATGAAGAAAAAGAGCCCAAACAGCCCTCTTCATTTCGTCGACACTTTGTGTATTTTGCCTAATAGCCATTCCATAATAGTTCTGTATTTTGTCAATTACACTGTCAGTTAAGCTTCCCTTCCCATCCAACCCTTTACCATCACTGAGTTTTTGTTTTTTGTACGAAGCTTTCAGTCGCCGAAGTCTTGTTCCCATTCGCTTCTGTACGTGTCCAATACACTCAAATTTCTGCACTACAACATCATCACCATAGGGCTTCAGTCCTTGAACATGTTTGAAACTTTTAGAATCACCGTCACCAAGGTAATTAACATATCGCACTTTATCACACGCCTCAGAAAGCTGGAATATACTGGCAACACCAGCCACTTCCATTCCTCCACTACTGCCACTATAGTTAGCTTTGCAATTATTTTCATGTGTACCTTTATATTTTTGTGGACATCTACAATACTTTGATATTACTGCTACATCTAAAACTTTCCCTGTATACATACTGGTGGCAGATACTACACCATGAAGAGATGTGTGTCCCCGTTTATGCCAGGTACCATCGAATGCTGCAGTCAAATCTCTGTTACCATTATTTTCCATTACTGCCTCTTCCACAGTGTTCTTCATAGATTCTATACAGACATCTTCTACTTTAGACCCTATTAATTTATTATAGGTCGTAAACTTGGTTGGGGGATTTGGAAGATTCATGATGCCACAGAAAATTGCACCTGCAGTAGCACCCTTACCAACTGAACCCAAGGAATAAACAAATCTAATGTTGTGTTCGTAGATTTTGCTACCATTTTCTTCAGTTGCAGTTACTGCAACACTGTTCCAAAAGGTGGTCATGTATGAACACTTATCACATTTCAGCTGTATTTCACTTGCAAGTCCTACGTGCTTTATTATGGAGAGTTCCAGACCAACTTCACTACAATGAATACATCTTACACAGTTTGAACAAATTCCTTTGAGAACCGACATATCAAATATTTCATTCACATCCGATTCGCCCATAAAACATTCATAGTTTTCACTCATTGAACCAAGCTTCTTCTTTGAAGTATTTTCTTTCCCACTTTGACTGCTATGGGCAGGTGTACTTGAGAGGTTAGGTTCACTCACTTGGTTATCATCTTTATTGTTTACAGTAATAACACATACCTTTGGCTTTCCAACATTTCTCCTTTTCTTAAAAGCCTTCAGAGGATTTCTAATAACTTTACTTTTACTCATTATTATACTTCAACAAAACAGAGACTCAAGAAACAGAATTAATTACGAATATTTTCGAGATAACGACAGAGTAAATAAACACGAAACAATCGACAATCACACCAGCGATATATATTGAACCATCACAGGTTAGCCACAACACATACTTTATCTCACATCACTAAAATGTACCTGATGAACACGGACGTTAATAATAACACCATTTGACAGCAGTTTAACAGCGCCACAGTGGGTCACGCCCATGTAGAACACATTTCAAAAAAAATTTAAAAATAGTTGTAGTCTTCGGAATTGAATAAATTATATATCTATTAAAAGGTAATAGTCTGCAGATTCAGAAAACGCAAAAAAGTAAAAATTGAACTTTTCATGATTTTGAGCCTTTCTGGAGCCCCTTAACAGCTGAAAGCTATAATTGTGAGAGTCTTTTGGTTGTGCCTACCTGCGACTCAACATCTCCGCTTTATGGTGAGTAGCAACTTTCCTTCTCATATTGTTACATTCTATCCTGGATTTTCCATTGTTTGAAATATTGATTTAAGTGTTTGGACAGTTTTTTTGAATGTATTTGTCAGAAGTGTGCCCTTGTATCTAAGTGAAATGTGGATGATAAACTGTTTGGAGAAGAAGAGAGTAGGAGATTTTTAAAATGTGATGCTACAGCAAAATGCTGCTGATTGAATGGGCAGATCATGTAACTAATGAGGAGGTAGTGAATATGATAGAGGCAAAAAATAATGAATGGCAAAATTTGACTAAGATATGGGATCACTTGTGAGGAATCGAGGAATCATCAGTTTAGTGATGGAGAGAAGTTCATAAGAGTCAATATTTACTGCGGGCACCATGACATCTAAGCCAGCCTCACATATGAAATTGAAACTCCTTCCAACCTGTGAACATTCCCCTCTGTTTCCATTCCACAGCCTACTAACTGTTTTACTGTGTTTTCTGTTTAACTTTTTGCACCGTAATCAAATCCTGGCTGCTTCTTTTATGGTAGAATCCCAGTATTTAGCCAGGGTTCACATTCTCCTAAAATAGTATTCTGTGGACATTCTCTAGAGTTCTGCAATGGTCGACTTGTTCAATCATCTCTGTCTTATACAGTGTTTGTCAGTAACGCAGCTCTCTGTGACAATGCAGATGGTTTGTCTTGCTAAACATAATCTCTGAGGATGATCTTGGGAATACCTATCGAAAGCTCAACAACCTTATCTCAATTGATGTAGATTGAAAACTGAGAACATTGTATTCGTTTATGGCACAACAAAGCATTACTAGGACACTTAGAGATTTGCTGTGATCCAATTTCAAGGTCATTCTGTTATTCTCCTGACTGGATATGTTTGGGCTCTTTATTGTCAAACTTGCCATCAGGAAATGTCACAGTTTCTAAAAAGCCCTCCAATGACGTGGATAGATCATTCATGTATGCCATGAACAGGAAACAGATCTAGACATTAAACCTTGCAGAACATCATATTTAATGTTCCCCCACTGCACTTTAGTCCTATTTCTGTTGTACAATTTGTTAATGTGACTTGTTTTCTGTTGTTAAGATATGACTCTATTCTTGCATGGAAAATGCCTTTGGATGTATATGCTATTCAGAAATTCTGGAATTCACAAGACTTGTCTTAACTCATCATCACTGGTGTCAGCCAACGTGATTTCCAGGAAGAAACTGCGGACTTTTGGATTTTGAATAAGATGTTACAAACTGGTGGTAATTTGGATTTCTAACATTGTGTGGGCATTTGACATTCCCTGCTAAAGTTTGTCACAGCTGATAATAAAAGTAGAGAAGATGTTAAGTTTATGTGACAGTTGGACAAATTCAGTTCTTATTAGTAGGAGCTAAGGAATAATGCTCTTTGAGATATACAGCAAAAATTTAATTTCCTTCCAACCAAAAATGCTAGATTTCTATAACTGCTGTATAATTTTGGATGAAGTACTCTCAAAAGCTTTTGTGTCGAAAAATATTCAAAGATCTAAGATAATATCTTTGAGTTATCTGTAACACATTCATTAACAAAGTATTGATACTTGTAGTGTACTGCTATACTGAAGGTCCCGAGATATATTACAACTTATAAAATTAGAGTTTTGAAACATATGATGCATTGTTTTAAGTATGAGGGTGTAAAAAAAAAGAAAACACATGCATTTGCACAAGCTAGCATACCTCATGCATACACAACTACTCCTCTGGCCACTGCAGTCACATTGCAACGGTGGCTTGTCGAGCAGAAGCAGCAGTCTGGAATGGGGTGGGGAAGGGAGTGGGATAGCAGAGTATGGAAGGGGGGGGGGGGGGGGGCGAGGAGTCGGCGCTGCCTGATGGTGTGTGCAGGGACTAGATGGTGGCCAGAGAAGGCTGCAGGGCAGAGTGCCAGGAGGCTGTGGGGGGGGGGGGGGGGGGGTGAGGGAAACGGAGCAGAAAAGGAGAGCAGCAGAGAGGGGAAAAATAATGGTGGCATTGGCAGAGATCAGAGCACAGTGGAGGTGGGAGTCATTAATTGAGAAGAGGTGATAGGTCGGAGGGGGTGGAAACTATTGGGTGTGGGGATAGTAGGTTACCTTAGGTTGAGGCTGGGATGTTTTCGGAAGCGGAGAATGTGTCGCAAGGATAGCTCCTAACTGTGCGGTTAAGAGAAGCTGGTGATGGAGGAGAGGATCCAGATGGCCCAGATTGTGAAGCACCCATTGAAATCAAACCTGTATGTTGTGCCACAGGACAGTCCACTTTGTCCTTGGCTTCAGTTTGGCAGTGCGTACTCGTCCTGGGAGACATGTGGTTGGTAGTCATGCCAATTTAAAAATATATGCAGTGATTGTAGCAGATCTGATATATGACGTGGCTGCTTTTACAGGTGGCCTGTCTGTCATATACAAGCTCTGCTATGATCAGGGCATAGCTTTTTGTGTCAGTGTGACTACAAGCCAGCTGTCTCCTAACATGAAAGGCCGCCACCAAACTGTGGCCACAAGCAAAGCGGACCATTTCAGTGGCTGCGTCATAACCTGGGCTATCCGGATCCTCCCCTCCAGCACCAGATTTTCTGAACAGTGCAAATGGGAGTTATCCTTACAACAGATTCTTTGCTCCCAAAATTATCCCAGCCTCAACCTGTGATAATCTACTGCTATATCACCTCCTCCAAATTAACAGTCCCCACTTTCAGTGTGCTCCGCTCTCTGCCAAGACAACTGGTATTTTCCCCTCTCCTTTTCTACTCCCCACTCCCCCCCCCCCCCTGCCCCCAACCTCAGCCCGCGCCCTCCTCCCCCTAAAGCCTCCCAATGCTGCACCTGAGAGTGTGTTATCTGGCCATCATCTAATCCCTCCATGCTCTTTGTCAGGCAGTGCTAACTGCCCACAGTACACTGCTATCCATTTCCCTTCTCCGCCCCATTCCAGATCACTGCTTCTGATTGACATGACGCCATTTCATTCTGCCCACAGTGGTCAGAAAGAGCAGTCTTGTATGTGTGAGGTGTACTTGCTTTTGTGAATATGTGTGTGTGTTTTCTTTTCTGAAGAACACGTTGGCTGAAAGCTAAGTGTGTAACAGTCTTGTACATTTGGGCGTCTGCAGCTCAATGTGTCGTCTTTACGGTGCTAGCAATTTATCCTTTTCTTAATGTTGTTAATAATGGCCATTGAGCTTGTCCTGTTATATAATGATGGTTACTTTTTGGTGACATGCTGGTCTGTAGTGTAACCCAACGGCCTAGGTTAGGTTCGAATGTGACAGTTGGCAAAAGCAATTAATGTGATATCCAAAGAATAACTATAAATCTTGCGATGGTGTAAAACGAAACAATGGAAAAATCCAGGATGGAATAATGACATTATTATGAAAATGATTGATTGCTATTCACCATATAGCAGAATTGCTGAGTCACGGAAAGACACAACAAAAAGACTGTCGGAAAGTTATCTTTTGGCCAACAAGGCCTTTCTCAGTAGCAGACAACATACACACATGTTCACACTCATGCAAATGCAACTCACACATACATGTCCACTAGTCTCTGGCAAATTCAAAGCCTTTGTGGCGATGTGTTTGAGGTGCTTCATACAAGGACAGTACTGTAAAATGAAAATAATTCTTTGTGAGTGGTAAGTAGTGTTTCAAGACATGACAATATAAAAGTATAATAAATGGACTTCATACAAACAAAGGAGTTGGAAAGTTGTTTAGCATACTGATTTTTGGATATGAATAGGTTGCGTCATTTGTATCCATCTTGCAGAATGGGATAGCAGCTCACGAAGTGGAGATACTGAAGGGAGGTTTTCAATTTGTGCAGTGGTCACTGTATATCTGTTGGTGTGGTAGTGGTAAATGTTCCAGGAGATAGCTTGTTATACAGTGAGGTACAAATTAAACAGGTTTTAAAGATTTTCTTTCTGTTCTGAAGGTATGATAAGTGTGTGTATTTACACAGGCTCAGATTTTGAGGATGTCATCGATGTGACATATTTCATACAAAAGTTGCATATTCTTGGTATATACTGTAAACATTTGTAATGAGGTAGGAATTACTGTTGTTGCTAGCACTCATTTATCAGGACTCCATTTCTGCATTTCTCACCAATCGTGAGCACGCAGTCTAAAAGTTGTATGGATTTTCAGTAACTTCTTGAGACAGATACATTTCCTGAGATCCTTTTCACTTTGTAACCTCTTAACTAATATTCTTTTTTACTAGTTTAGTATTCAACTAACTTTCACTCAGCTTTGCCTACTTTTTGACATGTGGGAAGGGCTAAATATGACTTCATAACCTGTAAAATTTTAGGGAAATGAGTACTGCTATTGTCTTTAAAATATGTCTTGTGAAATGGTAGCCAATATTTTAACAATTATAAATGCAAACATTTCTCAACATATGGATTAATTGCAAGGAAGTTTATCTAGATACTTCATATTCATGAAGCATCCCAGTGTCCAGCGGTGTGCAGGAAGATCAACATCACACATTTGTTTACCTACTTTCACTGTGATGACAGTGGTCTTTCAGGGTAGTAATTGAGTTATGTTACCTCAAAAATCAACTAAAATGATCTTGTTCATTTTTACTTCACTCTCAATGTTTACATTTAATAGCCTACATGAAAAGCCTTATTACAAATCAATGAATTGAAATTTCTTGTGTAGGCCCATTTGTGTCATCTTTCGGTTTTATTTTGTTAACATTCAGTTCATTCATTTACAATTTCTTGACTTTTGTTTATTATATTTGCAGCATCTTGCTTTTGTGAAATTTATCTTACACCAAAGTGTGTTCGACTGGCATTTCACCAGATAATCAAAAATGAAAGATGATGTGGGCAAATAATAATGTTCCTCTGTTAGCACAGTCCTTTCTGTTGTTCTTAGCTTTTTCAGAGTTGTGGTATTATTCAGTCTCCATATGTGGTGTAGACTTGTAGAATATTATAAACCATGTAAAATAAGTGAGAGTGGGGCAAACAAAGTTTTGTTCTGATTATTTCAGGATCCAAAATAGGTTAGAGGTGAAAATGGCAACAGATCTACTGCCTGACTTCCCACCAGGTCCTCTTGATTGCTATCGTAAAGGATCTTCTTTCAATTGGAAGTCTATGAAGATGCTTTTAGAAGATCCAGAGATTTTGAAATACAAGGTACAATAATTTACCCAATATAGCATTCAGAAATATGAGTATGTGATTTGATATGTTTGCATACTTACTTGTTGCTTGTGACTTATGTAAGAACAGATGAAAATATGGAATCTCTTTGAGGAAGATCAAGAATTTCAGCATGCTAATACAACATTAAGTCTGGATGAGCAGCGGCGTGTGGCCATAAGAAGACTGTATCGTTTAAGACAACTTTACAAAATAACTCCAGAGGAGATAATGGAAGACACTCGTAGGGTAAGGCAATTACAGCACTAATTTTGTTACTGGATTAACTTCCTTTCTGGCTAAAGAGTTAACTTACGGTGTGTGAATGTCGACAATACATTTTTGGTACATGGGGCAAATATCAGAGCAATTGCATTTCTGATTCAGTGACTTTTGTCAGATACTTATCTGCACATAATATGTGGCCCCTAAGGTAGTTAATAGTCTGTTTGTCATGGTGACCGAATGTCAGAAACTGCATCCAGATGTGATGTCTCAACTAATTAAACTCTCACTCACAGAATACCTGTTTATTATCAAAACATGTTGTTGCGACTGTGACATACACTCAAAACTGTTTCACTGTGATGTGCACTCAGCGTAGACCGGGACTGTGTCCTAGGCATGCCCGATGTTAACTGACTGGGCACGGCCCGTGCTGCCGGAGTTGTTGTTGTTGTTGTTGTTGTTCTTGTTGTTACGCCGGCAGAGGTCGCATCCGAATTCTCGCGTGCCCTCTGGTGGACGGGACTCTACTTGCGGCAACTACCGTCCGTGACGCGCCGTGCCAATGTGCGCCTCCCGCGATCTTTCTGGTGGCTACTACACTCCTCCTCCTTCGGGGGGTGAAGCCCCTGTGATCCACTGCGTCGGAAGGTGGAGCGTCGGGCAGGAGCGATGACCTCCACATCCATTGGATGGCCGGAGTCGAGGGAATCTGCCAACCCTCGAGCCGGAACCTTCGAATACGGCTGGAAGTGACCCACACAAAGAGGCCCCCATCGTCCCACAACCGGAGCCCGGGACAGAACGGGCGACAAGCTGTCGAACTCCGGATCCTGTTCCACCTCGGGAGGGGCAAGACCCAGTGGCGGGGACGAAAGGGAAGGGACGACCACAGGTGAACTAGCCCCCTGAGAAACCGGGCCCGCTAGGGGGGCCGGCTCTCGCTGGGGCATCTCGAATGATGGCGATGCCGGTGCTGGAGCTACTGGAGGCTGACAAGGCTGAGAACCATCGCAGTGCGGCAGAGTCACAGCGGGCACAGCGGGGAGAGGAGGTAACGTCCCCTGTGAAACCAATACAGGTGCCGGCAATGGGGAAGCCGGTGTCCGAGAGGTCGGAGGGTGGGTGCCCGAACGTGGACGTAGCTGATTTTGGTGACGATGGACCACCCGATCCCCCGCCTGCAAGGTATAGAGCCGGCGGCCATTTCGGCGCAGGACCACCGCCGGTATCCAACATGGATTGCGACCAAACCCACGGGCCCAGACCGACATACCCAGTGGAAAGCCAGGTACTCCGTTTTGTGAAGGCTGGCGAGGACCAGGCCGGAGGAGGTGCAGCAGAGTCCTAGGTTGACGCCCATGGAGGAGCTCTGCGGGGCTGCGTTCTCCCATTGGTGTGGTCCGGTATGCCGTCAAGAAAAACGTCAATGCTTCCTCTGCAGGAAATTCGTGCACATGCTTTTTCATCTGCGTCTTAAATGTGCGCACCATGCGCTCGGCTTCCCCATTCGATTGTGGATGGAAGGGGGGAGAGCAAACGTGCCGAATATCGAAGTGCCTACAAAAATCCTGGAAGGTCTGCGAAATAAACTGCGGTCCATTGTCCGAGACCAGGGTGATTGGCAGACCTTCCACAGAAAAGATTTTTGCTAGTGCCTGGATTGCAACTTCTGAAGTGGTTGAGGAGCAGCGAACCACATATGGGAATCGGGAATAAGCATCAATGACAATGAGCCAAAAGCCATTGAGAAACAGGCCCGCAAAATCGATGTGAACACGTTCCCATGCGTGGGTTGCCGGCGGCCATGAAGAGAACGCTGCCCTGGGAGATGCTTGTTGGCTCGCACACTGGGAACAGGCGGCCACCAAGTGCTCAATTTCTCTGTCAATACCGGGCCAGTACACATGTCTGCGAGCCAAGGTTTTAGTACGGGAAACACCCCAGTGCCCCGCATGTAATAACGTGAGGACCTCCCTGCGTAAACCTGCAGGAACAACCACGCGAGGAACTGTATCATGGGTAGCCAGAAGGAGAACTCCTTCCAAGACCGAGAGGCGGTCTCGGAGAAGAAAATAATTACGAAGAGGGTCCGAGGCCCGGCCCGGAGGGCGGGATGACCACCCCAGCTGAATGAGGCGAACGACTTGCTGGAGAACCGGGTCAGCCGCCGTTTCCCGGGCGACTCGAGAACTAGTGATCGGGAAGCCATCAACCGCTTGGCGGGACGCCACATCCAAATGAAAACACATAATCTCCTCTCAATCTAACGTAGGATCCGGGCCCACCGGAAGACGGGAAAGAGCGTCGGCGTTGGCATGCTGTCCTGTAGGGCGAAAATGAATGTCATAATGGTACTCAGAGAGGAACAAGGCCCAGCGCTGTAGTCTGTGGGCCGTCCTATCCGGAATCTGAGAGGCGGGGCCAAATAACGATATTAACGGCTTATGGTCAGTGATTAACTGAAACTTCGTGCCGTACAAGAAAGGGTGAAACTTGGTAACAGCATAGACAATGGCCAAAGCTTCTTTTTCCACCTGGGAGTAATGGGCCTGCGCGGGACTAAGCGTTTTCGACGCAAACGCCAGTGGTTGCTCGGAACCATCTGCGTTGCGATGGGCCAGGACCACCCCCACCCCATACTGCGAAGCATATGTAGCCAGGACCAACGGCTTATGGGGATCAAAAGTAGCCAAACAAGGGGCTGACATGAGGAGGCCCTTCAACGAGGCGAACGCTCGCTCGCATGCAGGCGACCAATCAAAAGGAACACCCTTGTGCAGAAGGCAGTATAGGGGGTGGGCTATAGTGGAAGCCCTGGGAATGAACCGGTGGTAATAGGCTATCTTGCCTGAAAAAGCTTGTAACTCTTTCAGCGAAGTGGGCTGAGGAAGGTTGACGATACCTTGGACCAAACTTCCTAATGGCTGGATGCCATGCCGAGATATGGTGTAGCCCACATACTCAATGGACGGTTGGGAGGAGGTTGACTTATGCAGGTTGGAACGCAAGCCCACAGACCTGAATTTGAGAAAGAGGGTGCAAAGGTTGTGCAAGTGTTCCTTTGTGCTGCGGCCCGTGACAATTACGTCGTCCAGGTAATTAATACAATGAGGGATTGTCGACGTGACTAGCTCAAGGTAACGCTGGAATATCGCCGGGTCACTGGATATTCCGAAGGCCAACCACTGGTATTGGTAAAGGCCAAACGGGGTGTTGACAACCGCCAGCCGTTCGGAGTCCTCATCAAGAGGTATCTGATGATAAGCCTCCGAAAGATCGATTTTCGAAAAATATTGGCCTCCCGCTATGGCGGAGAACAATTCATCAGCACGAGGCAAAGGATAGGTGTCCACCACCAATTGGGAATTAATGGTGGCCTTGAAATCGCCACAAAGACGTAATTTTCCCGAGGGCTTCTTGACAATAACGAGGGGCGAAGCCCACTCACTGGAAGAAACGGGAAGAACGACCCCTAGGGCTGTCAGCCGGTCTAGCTCGTCCTTTACCTGAGGGCGGAGAGCCAAGGGGATCTGCCCCGCGCGTAGAAAACGCGGGCAAGCCGATGTCTTCAACGTTAAGTGAGCTTCAAAATCGGAAACACGCCCCAGGCCCTCCTCAAAAATATCTGGAAACTCTGAGATCAAAGATTCCAATGAGTGATAGGGAACGTCTTCGGAGACCAACTGTATGTTGTCATTGATAGAAAAACCGAAAGCTTGAAAGGTATCCAGGCCAAAAAGGTTAGCGGAGCTCGCATCACTGACAACAATAAAAGTAATAGGCCGAGTGACTGATTTGTAAGTCACGTCGGTAGTGAATTGACGCAGTAGGGGAATGAACTGTTTACCATAACCGCGTAGACGCCGGTAAACTGGCGCCAACGGGGGCGATCCAAGGTCGGAATAAGTTTGTGCATTCAACAACGAAACTGCCGCGCCCGTATCTACTTGCAGTTGTAACCGGCGCGACCGAACCGGCACCTCGATAAAGAGTTTGCGTGCCGATGCGTTGGGAGCCTGGCCCGATGAAACTTCCTGAATGTCAACGTCCATGTCCTCTGTACTTGCTTCCTTCGTTGCTTTTGAGGCTGAGCGGCAAACTTTAGCAATGTGACCTTTTTTATTACATTTGCGACAAACGGCCCAACTGTTGTGTCTAGACCATACAGCCTAGACACAATGCTGTAGCCGATAGGGCACGCCATGCTAACGCAGACGGGCGTGAAGTCTGGAACATGAGACTTATAAATGAATAAGAAGAAAAGTACGTAGATGCTTGTTACTTAACTTTTAATTAGTCCTTGGAATACATCTCTCTTGAATATTAGTAAGCTATAGGCACTGATACAAATGGCGCCTTGCTAGGTGGTCGCCAGTTAACTTAGCAGAGGGCTATTCTACTGTCTATCTCTCGGCAAATGAGAGCAAGGCTTAGCACGTCCAATCGCTAGCTATGTTGTCCGTACAACTGGGGCGAGGTCTCCTCAGTCTCTCGAGACCTGCCATGTGGTGGCGCTAGGTTTGCGATCACACAGTGGCGACACGCGGGTCCGACATGTACTACAGGACCGCGGCCGATTTAAGTTACCACCTAGTAAGTGTGGTGTCTAGCGGTGACACCACACCAACGCTGGGGGCACTCTGACCGATCATGATGTATATAGCACGACACACAGGATGGCAACAGGGGCCGGCGGCCGGAATTCTGTTTATGCGCCGTGCGGGACCGGCCATAACGGCCGGATTGTACCGCTCGCACGTCGTCCACCCCGGACACTGTGGACGCGGCCGTGCCGCCCTGAACCTCCGCGACGTCGCACCACGCTTCCAGCTGTTGACCTGCTGCGTGAGAGACTTCATACGATTGAGCAATGGACAGGACTTCCTCGAGGGAAGGGTCTTCTAACTGCAGGGCCCGTTGCCGGACCTCCCTATCAGGGGCCGAACGAACAATGACGTCGCGTACCATAACGTGGGCATACGACTCTCGCGACTGCTCCGTGACAAAATGACACTTGCGACTAAGACCGTGCAGGGCAGCGGCCCACGCCCGGTAAGACTGATGGGGCTGTTTCTTGCATTGATAGAACTCGACCCTAGCCGCCACAACATGCGTGCGGCAGCGATAATATGAAGACAGCAACGAACACAATGCGTCAAAAGACAAGGACGAGGGTTCCTGCAACGGCGCTAGCTGCCGCAAAACTTGATACAGCGAGGGAGATATCCAAGACAAGAAGAGAGCACGACATACCTCCGCATCAGCAACATGAAACGCCTGGAAATGCTGCCGAAGGCGATGTTCATATGCGTCCCAATCCTCCGCCGTCTTGTCATACAGGGGAAAGGGAGGAGGGAACTGCGCCGGAGCAGACGGCGTGGAGAGCAACGCTGGAAGCACTTGTTTCATGGTGGCCATGAGCTCCGTCTGCTGCGCCACCAAAACCTGCACCAAATCCTCCATGCCGTGGAGAAGCTGCGAAACCGGAACAACGACGCAACACGCGAAAGAACGACCCTACTCGTCGCCAATCGTGTAGTAACACTGTTCACGTTACGTCGCACTTCACTTAGCGTAGACCGGGACTGTGGCCTAGGCATGCCCGATGTTAACTGACTGGGCACGGCCCGTGCTGCTGGAGTTGTTGTCGTCGTTCTTGTTGTTACGCCGGCAGAGGTCGCGTCCGAATTCTCGCGTGCCCTCTGGTGGACGGGACTCTACTTGCGGCAACTACCGTCCGTGACGCGCCGTGCCAATGTGCGCCTCCCGCGATCTTTCTGGTGACTACTACAATATCATACTATACTTTACTTTCAGTTAATCATTGAATATATTTTTATTTACTTCTGCAAATCTCTTATGTTATCAATCACTTTTCAGATGAAGCCGCCGTGTTATAGTGTTGTTTATCATGGTTAGCTTTTCCATACTGAGACACTGCTTTCAGCTAGCCCCTGGTGGTTTTTAATTATTTTTATGCCTTGGTCTTTATAAAAATGATCTCATTGTTTAATAACAAGACAAAAATGTTATTCAGTGGACATTAACCATTTTATATTGTACTTGTTTTGCAAAACATTTTATAATATTGGTTGTTTTTATTTTAGCCTTATGCAATGGTCT
Organism: Schistocerca nitens; assembly: GCF_023898315.1. NCBI lineage: Eukaryota > Metazoa > Arthropoda > Insecta > Orthoptera > Acrididae > Schistocerca > Schistocerca nitens. Next base: position 27,653,233 of record NC_064618.1, read on the forward strand.
CCTCCCTATTTCAATATGAGCCATCACTTGCTGTGAAATCAGGGCTAACATTTGACATGTTCACCAACACAATTCGGGCCATGGGTACTGCGAGGCATTATGACTTCATTGAAGATTGTGAAGCAGCAAAGGCATGTATGCTTTTTAAATGTAACTATAAAATATAAATCAAGACACCTGTGGACAAGTGTGTATTGAGGAGGTAGTGCTTAAAAGCACACAGTATAGTCTTGTATCTCCTGTTAAGAGCCAAAGAGATACCAGGAAATGTTTGGCCATGTAGAGATAAGAAAAGAATTGTACTGGGATTGCAAATTGGCTTGCTCTCTTGTGACATTCACAGAAATGATTTTTATTTTCACCGGTGTAAGCTTCACACTCACAAAAAGAATAAGAACAAGTTATAAGTGGTGCATGGGTTTCGACTGTAGGAAGGGAGTTTTATGGATATTTGTGTTACATGTGTACAGCAAGCTGCATATTATTTAAATTTCTGAACTCTGATAAATATTTAAACTGGTATATGACATATAGATCACTCAGTTTTAAATATTTATATATGTGTCATACACTTCACCGTGACATCTTTTGAGAGAAATTGTGTTTGTGAAAATTATCAATAATTATGTAGGGTGACACAGTTAACTTGTACACTGAATTAATTTAAGCATCTCTTGTGGAAGATCACTGGTCTTCCACTCTCTCCGGGAGTGGTCAGCGAGGAGCAGCTCTCTAGGCATACGATCAGGCCACTGCCGTGAACATACATCATCAATATTTTCATTGTCTTCTCAAAATGATTTCATTCTTTTAACTTCCTCTTATTGTCTTGCTTTAGATGTTAGGTGCTTGTACACACGAAATGGATAAGTTTAGCTACACATAAATACTGAAATTGTCTCAAAAGAAAAATTTACTCGAGAAAACTATCATATCACAAGCAGGCCGAATGGCTGTACTAGCCTTTAGGAGGCGAAATTTTAAGTACTGTCGATAGATATAAATAAAAGTAGTTCATTTCCCAGGGAGGCAGAGGGATAGATTGAGGATGGTTAGAAAGTAGCACCAAACCACTCAGAACCCAGGGCGAGAGAACTCCAGCTGCTCAAATTACAAGATGCAGCAAAAGCAAGGTGGAGGGCGTCGAAGACAATATATAATCAAAGCTACTATACTACAGTTTCAGTCTAGTGATGATGGTTATGCAGTGAAACGTAAAGCTGTATTAGGAGGAAGAAAAATGAGAAGTGAAATGAATATTGTAATTAACAACTATGAGGAAAGCAGAACAAGAGATAGGGAAGATACAGATAGAGAAAGTGAGAGAGGTGGAAACAGAGATAAAAAGGTAAAAAAAAGTAGAGAAAATATTTATGTGAATAATAATCTTTTCATTTCACTGTCTCTGTCTTTCTTTACATCCATTTCCTTTTCCTCTTTCTTCTTAACTGCACTATTCATTTCACTTCTCATATCTCTTCCTGTTAATCAAACAGTGGAAAATCGAGGATGGTGTGTAAGAACATTATGAAAGGGCTAGTTGCTACTCACCATGTAGTGGAGATGCTGAGTTGCAGATAGGCACAACGAAAAGACTGTCAGAAAGTGAGCTTTTGGCCAATGAGGCCTATGTCGAAAATAGACAACATACACAGATACACTCACGCAAACACAACTCACACATGCATGACCACAATCTCTGGCAGCTAAGGAGACTGCCAGAGACTGTGTCCGTGTGTGTGTGTGTGTTTTGTCTGTTTTCGACAAATGCCTTGTTGGCCGAAAGCTCACTTTCTGACAGTCTTTTTATTGTATCCATCTGCGACTCAGCATCTCCGCTTCCTCTTAATGTTACTTGTCACTCTGTCACATCATCTGTGGACTGTAGCTGCAAAGTACTATCTTTGACTTCCTCCTCTCTACAGTGCTTCTTTGTATCTCCTTATCCTGACAACTGGTGAGTCACTCTCAGCTTCTGAGTGATCTGGTGTTTCCTTTATGTATTACAGAAACATTGTGCTGGATGTTCCCTTATTTATAACGTTCTGTTCCTGACAGCAATAATGAAAATCAAAATTGAGAAAAAAATAATTTATCCTGTAATAATGAATATAATTCTCATTATTTACTCTATTGAATATGCAATAAATTTTTGTTATTTTCTGTTTGCTAGTGAGTATAATAAGCACCAGCAAAAAGTCAAATTTTTTATATTTTTATGAGAAATCTGCTTATTAAACAGAGCACAATTGTTTGATGAAATTTAGAGTAACGAAAAATATTGTGTACGTGGCATTTATTAAGTTCACCAGTAAAACTACATGTTGTTGTTTTTCTTTTGACAAGATTGGAGGCTGTTTTGCTCTTACTGAAATCTCACATGGGACGAACACAAAGGAAATGAAGCTAACAGCCACATATGATCCACAAACCCAAGAGTTTGAGCTTCATACTCCTGATTTTGAAGCTGCAAAGTGTTGGGTGGGTTGCCTAGGTAAGTTGTTAGCTTTTCAAAATATGTGATTTGTGACAACACAGTAACCTAATGGGCTGTAAACCCACATAGTGATTGAAGTAGGAACTACCAAAAGACCGGTAGTAACGTGAAACAGTTTATGGGAATTATGAAGTTTTCAGAGCTGAAGACCCTTTCTCTGGAGGACAAAATACACATGGAGATATTGTAGAAATATCTAAGGAAAAGTTTACTGTCACAAACATAAACAACTGTTTGCCGTAAAGCTTGGCAAAAAAAAGGCAAAGTTAAGTGATTAGAATGAACAAAAACGTACATTTGTAGTGAGTGCTAGCTAACATCAGTTGATTTCATATGGTTCATCTATTGGCTTGTGTAAGTAAAATCTTTGCTTGTGTAGTATCAATCAATAAAACTTACTATTTTCCTCTTCTTCTTCTTTTAGTACAATATTTTAAATGGTTATATGTGACTATATTATTCCATATCTAGCAAACTTAGTTATTCAATCCTTCTATTTACTATTAATACCATCGGAGGACCACATACAAAAATGGCAATGTGAAACTGTGACTGTGGGACAAGTTCAACACCAATATTGCAAAATATGCTACTCGATGCTTTGTAGCTGACTTCACTGGGTGCTTTTCTGCCTCTGCCAACCACCCATCTCATTTATGTTCTAAGAATGTTGCTCTGTTTCTGTGCTGTGATATTCAATTCCTTATTTATGTTTTATGTATTTTACTTCTCATAGGATTTTCTGTCGCCTTCATTCCATATATCTACTCCCAGTGGTATATAAAACAGAGCTTGTATAGACAGATTTTATGATCGGGGATTTTGTGTGAATGAAAATCCTGTATTAAGGAAAGACACTAGATGTATAATACATCTGACGACAATAGCCAAAGCTTGTCATGATAGGCTGTATTGGGAGATGTGAAAAGCATTTTGGTGAATGTAGGCTTCATTCTACACTATGATATAAGAAACACATCCTTCTCAGGGAAAATTTACAAAGGATTCCATTTCATAATGGTATTGTATAGTCAGATGCCTGCCTGCTTTTCTTGCTGCCTCTATTCGTCATTCAGTTTTAATCTGCTTTCAAACCTGTAATACAATGTTGTTTAATGGATAATAAAATAGTATTATGAAAAGGTTAGTTGCTACTCAACATGTAGTGGAGATGCTGAGTCACAGAAAGGCACAATAAAAAGACTGTTGAAAAGTTAGCCTTCTCCATTGCTAGATAATAGAACAGTTACAATGCATCAGAAGGCAATTTGGTAATTATTTTAAAAAGAACTGCAGGACAACAACAAAGTGTAGATGTGTCAGAGTTTTGGGAAATCAGTGCTCATTTTAACTGACTAGCAAGTAACTGATCATATATGAATGTTGATTATTTATCTTGTTCATGGTTGAATATCCTCTAGCTTCTAATTACTTAATAATGGATAAGCATTCACAACTAAGAAAGTCAGTTTGGTTTCCAAACAAACAAGAACACAATTTGTGCTATCGGTATTAATGCTGCTATCGGACCACAAAAAAGGTGAATATGCACCTCTTTAAAAGACTCTGACAGGAAAGTGAGTAACCAGCTGCCTCAATCCTCATTCTGCCTTCCTCACCAAAAATTTTGGCATGTGAACATATTTGTGCTCTTTAACACAGAATAATCTAAACCCTTTTATCCAGTCTCTCTCATTGTGGTTAAGCCTTCATTCTCAGTATCTCGGGTTCACTGTCACTATCTATATATGTCTCTCTCCCACTGTCTCCCTTTTCTCCCATTGATTTACAGTATATCGCACTGTCACTGTCCCCTCTCTCTCTTACAGTGTTCCTTTTTGTCTTTCTTTGCCACTGCCACTGTCCCCAACCATACCTTGGCAGCTCAAAAATTCTGGAAGTCTGACTTATTTTTTCTGATGTACCCACATGTTTAAAATTTTAGTCCAGAATGCTCTATCCCCTATAGCTATGTGTTAAAGTTAGCCAATCATGGGAGCTAGACTCCGCCCCCCCTCCCCCTCCCCCCAAGCCAAGCCATATGTATGGTCTGCAGTCAGTCATATTTTTCGTTTCCATTGTCTCCTCTCTCTTTTGCTCCCACTGCTTCTTTCTCCAAGTATCACTCTTTGTCTTTTATTGCCACTGTCTCTCACTAACCATCGAAGTCTCCTCTTTCTTTGACTGCTATTGTCTTCATCCATTTCCCTTTCTCTTTCACTGCCACTTTCTCTCTTGCACCATCACTGTCTCCTCACTCTTTCTCTCTAACTGACACTGTCTTCTCTTTCTTCCACCGTCACTGTCTCTCTGCTACTCTCCTTCAGCACAAAAAAGCATGGGTAAGTTTGCATGCCAAAACTGACAATATATTGAAAAGAGTTTTGATGATCTGCCACAAATAGAAATTATAGAAGTGGCCGTCCCCACAATTGGTACTTTTTGTATAAAAAAATCAGGGTTTTCCGAGGCTTTCTCAGGAAGTGCCCTTGGACAAATGGTGCTTTTGTAAGCTGCCTAAGGTCCACACTAAACCTCACCTAATGCAATAGAAGCAACTGATTTGTTCAGTTTGCCTAGGCTGCAGGAAGTGTGTAACATTTAAATTTTGACCTTACTCTGTAGAATAGCTACAGGATACCCACACTTCCGATAGGTATACAAATGGTTTCTAGGCCGAGGGCTAAACACGTGATTCAGTTTTCTTGTATTATATGATATAAATGATGTATTAGAATTTAGTATAGTATATTGTTGACGAGTCTCCTGAACAGTAAGTAACTGATTCAACTGGCATGGTCAAGAAAAAGGCAAACCTCATAATTGGGCCTTGGCACCTGTGTGTGAGTTGTGTGTGTACAAAGTGTCTGTGTTTTTCTAAATCTGATGCAGGACTTTGTCTGATAGCTTAATCTACATTTAAATGTGCCTGTCTGCCTCCACATGCTTCTACTATGTGATCGGTAGCGGTCTAGCATAAGATTAAGGGTAAGCTGTTAGCTGTGAACCACTTGTAAGCTCTTTCCTCTCTTATACACACTTTGTCTGCTATGGATGTATTTGGTCCCTTTACCAGTTACTCAGTCTGGCACTGAGGAGTCATTAAAAGGTTATTCTCAGAAAGTTGAATCATTACTCTGTTATGAGCCACCTTCTCAAAAACTTTTGAGAATACCGGGATCAATTAGAAGAGTCTGTAATAAGAGGTCACTTTTATAAATGTACACATCAGTCTTTCAGAAAATACATCTTGTCTCACCAACTGGATACAAATAGTGTAAAGAGTTACTGCTTTTCAGTGACAGAGTAAATTCCTCTGTAGTTCAACGGGTAGCGGTGAGATTGCTGATCAGTATGCCCAAGATTCAATGTCCAGCTGGTGATAGGAATTTTTTTTCTCACCTGATGCTTATTTCATCTGTAGATAAGATTTGTGCATGAGAATGTGTCTGAGCTGTACTGTGGTTTGGAGTCCACATTATGTGGTAAGTCCACTTAGAACTGGCAGGATACATCAGAGGGAGGCAAGGGCATACCGTGTCCATGATGATCGAGCCTAGTGAAGCACTGTGGTGTTTGCGTCAGTTTTTGAATCTTTACCAGTATTGACTTTTGTAATCTCTGTAGCAGATGATATAGCAAAACTGATAACCAGTACTGGAGTATGCAGTATATACCTAAGTGTAATGGGTTTTCATGTAGGTAGAGTTTCAGTAATTGAATTGAGAGCTGAATGTTGTTTGCCATATTGAATTTATTCCTTTCGTGTTTAATAATTATCCAAATTGTCCTCTTGACATTGGTTTTTTTAATTTATTTCTATAATGTACATTGTTTGTGGCTTTTTGGAGACATGGTAAAAAACTATGCAAAACTGCACATAGTGACCACTTAATTCTTAATTTGAGCTAGCCCCCTGGATTTAACAAAGCTCACTTTTTGTGGGACAAGAATGTCTTTCACCTTCCACCATAATTGTCCTTGACCTGTAGTTAAGGAAAACTATTCATAGAGTTGTAACAATATTTTTAGGAAATAATTAAATTTCTCATCTAATGTGTTTCCTTGCAAACTTTTTCCCATTGTTAATCCTGTAAATTCTCTCTGAATAGTGTAACTAAGTCAGCATCCAGTTCTCTGAATTTTTGCTTTTCCTTTCTCAGTTAAATACAATTGATGAGGATTCATTATTGCTATCATTTGGGCACCATGCAGAAATAAACTTTTCATAATGGGATTCAAATATATTTCATAAAATATTGTTTTTTGAAAGTTATTGTGGGTATATAAAAAAAAGCGGGACATCTCTTTATGACTTCGATCAGAACTATTTGAGATGGAAACTATATTGATATCTCCACATGCAGTCACTTTCCAGTTGTTTTTACTAAGTTCTTTTAGTATTTTTCCTTAATGAGGTTTACAACATTCCCTGTTGGGTGCCTGTGGACTGTCAGTATTGCTAGTTTGTTAGCAGCGGCAGAAGAAAAAACATATAAAGTTGGTGAAATCTGCAAGCTTTTGGAGCCAGTGGCTCCTTCTTCTGGAAGAAGGGTTGAAGGGGAAAGAAGAGGGCTAAAGGAAAAGGACTGTTGAGATTTAGGAAATGGGGAGAGCTCAGAAAAGTCACCCAAAATCTCAGGTCAGGGAAGACGTACCAGACAGAATGAGACGAAAAGACTGATTGTTGAAAACTGCATTGGACAAGCTTTGAAAACCTGAGAGCTCGAATGTGGAAGTTAGGGTAAGAAGCAAAACAGAGCTTACTGACAAAACATCGTGCAAGAGTTAATAAGAGGCAAAAATTAAGTGCATGTAAAAGGTAGGCAAAAAAAAAAAAAAAAAAAAAATGAAAAACTGAAAGGGAGTGGAGGAAGGAATAGTTACTGAGAAGAAATGCTGAGACTGTAGAAATTAAAGTAAATTAAGGGAAGATGGAAGGTAGTTTTTATCCCTACTCTGCAACCCAATGCTATTTCAGTCTTTGAATTGGTACACTTTTCAAAAGAACTGTAAGCATGAAAACAGTGAATTTTTTTACTGCATGTATATATCATATATGCCTGCATTACAAATAAAATGAACAAAAAACCTCTTATGGCTTTGAAGAAATTTTTTTTATTGTTTCAGTAATAAAATTTCACTTTTTTAAATATATTTGTAGTGGCAACTTCTGCTACTGAATGTATCAGGATGACCAAATGTAGTGGGAAGAGGTAGAAGGCACCGTATTAAGACTCGTCTGAGCTTTCCAAATGATTTATTGTTTCCAACCACAGTCCCCTCGTACACCTCGGTCTGCGTCACAGGGCCCCGCACATTCTGAGGAAGCAACCCAGCAGCCCGAGTAATGCAATGCTGTGTCAGGCCAGCCTTGGCCAGCCACAGAGTTCTGATGGTGTCAGGATACGCCGGCTGCTGACTCAGCTGTCCCCGTCCTCACCTCAGCGCAGGTCCGAGGAGCCACCAAGTGGCCCACTGACAACTGCAAGATGATCCGCGCTGTGTTCCCTCACTGGCATGGCTTAGGACACGGCGACACAAGTGCCCGCGATCCACATGCAAAACCACTACGTATAATCTTTCAGCAATTTGATGGTGTGGCCTCCATTCTACTTTGCAACTGTTGGTATGCGTAACTCACTGCAATACGGCCCGTACCTGGCTGTAACTTGTGCTCTGAATATTGCATAAAACTAACTTTCCCTATCCTAAATGGTGGTGCTGCTACACATTGATTATTATAAAACAGTTTCTGTTGGGTTGGCAGTTCTCAATTTACTCATAAAAACTTATCACCATCCTGAGTACAAATTGATCAAATTTCATATTTCTCTCTCAATTAGCTACCTGGAAATAAAAAAATGTAGTTTTGAGAAAAATCAGTTTAAAGTTCACTATTGCAGTTTTTGTATAGTTATCGATGAAAATTACATACCACTAATATTTTCCAGCACCATACTGAGCATCATATGAATCGTACTGATCTTCAAACAATGGAAAATCCAGGATGGACTGTAACCCTCCTGGCCTCAACCTTTGTTAGTCACTATCTTCACTCATCCAGCCCCCTCCCTGTTCCCATTCCAGCACTACACAGCCGTCATTTCACCGCCACACCCAGTCTTTTAATTTCTTTTTATTTCTCTCCTTTCCAATACTCCCCCCCTCCCCTTTCTCACATTCTCTCCTGCCCTCCATCTAAACTGCAGCACTTCACTGTCTGCCACCCCCACCATACACCATACTATCCCTCCACCTCCCCACCCCAGCCTCCTCCTTACCCCCAACCAGTCGCCACTCCCATCATGCACTGGTGCCACTGCTTGCAGTGTGGTTTCAGTTATGTGAGACTGCAGACATGTGTACAAGTTGTGTTTGCCTGTGTGTGTGTGTGTGTGTGTGTGTGTGTGTGTGTGTGTGTGTGTGTATACGCGCATGCATGTGCGCACGCGTGTGCCTATTGCTGACAAAGGCCTTAATGGCCAAAAACTATAATTGCGTGAACCTTTTTGTTGTGCCTATCATGACTCAGTGTCTCCGCTATATGGTGAGTTCATATTGCCCTTCTTTTCTTCTCTTGGCCACACTTCTTTTCTGTCTAGTTTCCTTTGCTCATTTTAAATTAGGAGTTTCTGCTTTGCGGATTCTCTCTTTATCTGTTTGCACCAAGGAATTTGCTGCATTTCCTTTAGGTTTTATGCCCAATACTTCAGAAAACATACAGTTTTCTTGTTACACCTTCATTGAAGTGTAAAATAGGATCATAAACACCACTTTTGTGGATTGGAGTCTGAAAAATTACAGTTTTATCATTGAAGCATAGAATAGCATCATAAATACCAAATTTTGTGGATTGTAATCTGAACAAATACAGTTTTTGGTAACCAGGTCCAAATGACAGAGTTCACACCTTCATTTGAATTTTGTGTTTTCCCGTGAAGTCATTTCTTCAGCAAATTATCTTTACGAAGATCTCTTAAAAAGCTTTAATTTCAAGTAGAGAATGTTTATGGTCATATGTTGCACTTCTCCTGTATTTGTACCAAGTGTCAGGATCATTCGGGCAAAGACAGTGCTGAGGATTTTCATTTGTGGAAGGCTTATGGAAAAAGACAGCCCATACAGGTTTTTTCTTGTTTTCTAAATTCCCAGCATTTTTTTCGTATGGCCAGAGCATAATAATTCTGTAATCTATCTATTTCAACATTTTTCAGGTGACTTTGGCCATTTATCTTCTTACTATCTTCCTGTACTATTTTTGACTTTTCTTTTAATAATCTTCTCAACCTGGATCCCATTCTCTTCTGGACATGTCCAATGCATTCAAATTTAGAAATTGTGACATTAGCACCGTAGGGTTGTGTTGCACATATCCATTCATAAGCCTTGCTGTCACGGTCCCCTAAATACTGTGTGTATCTGACACCTCTTTTGACAGTGAATGAGAATACCAAGAATTACAGCTACTTCCATCCCACGACTTGGACCAGTATAATTCGTCTGACAATTACGTTCATCCTCTTTCTCAGCTTCACTGCCTTATGTTTTACAATACTTGCTGGAATCTCTTTTGGCGGACTTGAGTGCTAATATTTGTAAATTATATCTCTGAACTTTGTTTACATTCTTATTACTTAGAAACTGTTATCATCTCTGATCTTGTTCACATCTACATTGTTTTGAGTGTTCATTAAACATATAAATACATCATTTCTTGTCTGTTATGGTTCTTAAACCGTAAACCATATTGGTGACCCTGACGTGATTAATAAGAAGCACAACACATTCATTGTTAGTGAAGCATAAAAATGATTGGTGACAGCAATGATGCAAATCCAATGCCCGCATCAGTACAGAACAAAGCAGATATTGCTCATGTTTCAGTGAAGATTCCGCCCGTCTGGAAGAAAAACATAAAGGTATGGTTCCTTCAAGTTGAAGCACAGTTTACTACATTGGGTATCACTAACAAAACCATGAAATTCAATCATGTTGTTGTGTCACACAAAGCGGATGTTGTAGGATTAATGTCTGACTTTTTGACTCAACCATTATCTACTACTCCATTCACAGAGTTTAAAACAAGAATAATTCAGGAATTTGAGAGCCAGGAAATAGAAAGGTAATGAAATTATTAACAGAAGTGGAATTAGGTGATAAGAAGCCTACTCAGCTCTCATGTGAGATGCGATTTTTAGCTGGTACCCAAGTCAAGGATGATTTTTTGAAAACCATATTTATGCAACAGCTTCCTGTCACTGCACATTCTATACTAGCTACAAGTAAAGATGATCTTGACACCATAGTCACTATGGCTGACAAAATTGTCAAATTTTCACAAATGGGGTGAAATATATGTGCTCAAAACTTGTAGGCATCATCCAGTATTGCAGTCAGTAAAGTAAATGATACCAGTAACAATAGAATCTCAAAACTAGAAATGCAGATTGCTGAATTAACATTCACAATCAATGAATGAAAACATGGTCACGTTCATGAGGCAGCTCACGTACATCTCGCTCCTCACCAAGTAGATCATGAGACAGGTTTAATCCTACTGGAGCACTATGTTGGTATCACTTTAATTATCACCACAAGGCAAAGAAATGTCAGAGTCCATGCTCGTTTCGACCATCTTCCACCCAAAATTCCAACAAACAGTCAAACTTAAATGCTCCATACTAGCGGCGGCAGGCGATTGGAGCCACCTTTCACACCGTCTATTTCTCACAGACAGAAGTAGCAGAAGTCATTACCTAATTGACACCGGAGCTGATATTTCTGTGATTCCGCCTTTGAATAGTGATCGCCGAAAGAAAACAGATCATAAACTTTATCCTGCAAATGGCACTGGTATTAATATTTACAGAGAATGTCTATTTATTATTACTCAGTTTGGGGTTATGGCACAACTTCATATGGAATTTTGTAATTGCAGATGTGCAATTGCCGATTATTGGAGCCAACTTCATTCACTATTATAATCTTGTAGCAGACCTCAAGAGCAGACGACTCATTGACCCGGTAATGTCAGCAGCAATATATGGCACATTGATTAAGGTCTCGGGCATAGAAACAGTTCATGTAATGGCACTACATCAAATATGCTGCAATCCTAAAGAAATTTTCCAACTTGCTCCAAGAAAACATCCATTTTGACATCTCAGATACCACCGCTTTTCATACGATGTCACAGAAGGACATCCTGTATCAGCAAAGACACAATGACTACCACCAGATAAACTTAAAACAGCTAAAGCAGAGTTCCAACAGATGATTAATATGAAAATCTGCCAGCCGTAAAAGAGCGCCTCGGCAAGCCTCCTCCACTTAGTTCTCTAGGAAGACGGATCCTAGAGGCCTTGCAGAGACTACCACGCTCTCTACAAAATTGCCAAGCCTGACAGGTATCCTATTCCTAACCTTCAAGATTTTAACTGCCAACTGCATGAAAAACAAATATTTTCAAAAATAGATCAGGTCAGAGCTTATCATCACATCCCTGGATGCCCAGACGATGTACCTAAGACCACAGTGCTAACTACATTTGGTTTGTTTGAGTTTTTGTGACTTCTGTTTGGACTCTGAAATGCAGCACAAACTTTTCAAAGGTATATCAACAATATACTGAGAGACCTTAATTTTGTGTACGGTTATCTAGATGACATTCTAGTGGCATCACAAGATGATGAAGAGCACAAGAAGCATCTTCAGTAGCTTTTCAAATGCCTCATTTAAGTTCAACATCAGAATCAATCGGAACAAATGCGTTTTCGGTTCAATAGAAGTACCTTTCCTGGTATATGTGGTAACTGCAGAGGGAATTAGACCACTACCAGATCAAGTACAAAACGTTGTTGACTATCTGCTACCTACAACAATTAGAGAACAGTGCCAATTTCTTTGCCTCATTAATTTTTACCGAACAGCACCACCAAATTCAGCCAATAAACAAGCAGAGCTTTTGAACCTACTCCATGGACTAAGAAAATTGAAAACGGGAAAATTAATTGGACAGAAAATCTTCGGGAAGCCTTTAATGACCTAAAAAATAGCTTGGCTAATTCAGCACTTCTGGCTCATCCATCTTCAAATTTACCTCTAATTTTAATGGTTGACACCTCAGAGTATGCTGTTGGTGCTTCTTTACAACAAATCAAAGGTAATATTCTGCAACCATTAGCATTCTTCTCCAAGAAATTGACAAAAGCAAATATCGGTAGAAGTTGTGGCTCAAAATCCAGAAATGCAAAATTAACTAATAAACGCTATTTAGCAAATTGTATCCAGATGTATTTTTTCATAGATAGTTTGAAATAGCTTTACTGCCTGCAAAACAAATATTGAAAATGTAACCAATTTTCAGTTGCTGATATTACACACCATCTTGCAAAGCCCAGCTTATAAAAATAATGTGTGGATGAATGTGTGTGTAAAACAAAAAGTACACAAAAATATCAGTTGAATGGTCTCTATGAGATACATGCTGTGTAATATAATGCACAGCTCAGTTGTGGGACCTGATGTCTTAGAACAAAGGAAAATGTATCAAACAATCTGCTAGCTAAAGTTCAAAAGATGGTAAAATGTGAACACTTTAATGTGATAGTTTTAGTTAATGGGGGTTTTGAATTGTGGTTGTGTAAAGAACCAGTAGAGGTTGGGTCTGAACTACTAACTGTGCAAATTAAGTTGACACTTTGTGCAGTGGGTTATGGGAGTGACTATAAAGCTATTTCCCATTCACGGTCACTCCATCAGCCACTGTGCTGACTGTCAGCTTAGCTCGTGTGTATAGTACCTGACTTATGATACTGCCAGCCTCAGCAGCAGTTGTGTGGTAACCATTACTAAATGCTTTGTGTTGTGTGTTGCTTATTGTTTTCCTTGTTATGTTGAAATGAGTGAAGAAACTCATCAAAATTTTTAAGTCTAGTTTGTTTACACTCACAGCTGACTGCCAGTTTATAGTGTCTGTTGTGCAGACGCTATATCGTGGCAGTTTTAAGTGGGTAGTGTTTTGAACTATCATTGCGTATGATACCGGTAGAGATCAGATCTGAACCACCATTGCCAACTGCAGCAAACAACTGCACTGCAGCCAGTATCAAATGCTTCGTGTACTCCAATTTGCTTCGTGTTGTGGATTGCTTGTTTTTTCTTTCTTTCTTTTCTTTTTTTTTCTTATTTTTAAATGAGTGAAGAGACAAATCCTGGTGCATTAAGGGATTCAAATCCAACTCTCACCACAACAAAAAGAGCCAGAACGAGCCCTATGAACATTATGTCAGTTCTGATTTTGTGAAAGCACAGCACGTGGATGTAAGATGGCAATGCTTCGAGAGGTTGGGCTTATTCCCCAGCACCGCTCCTCTCCTCACGGAGAGTCCAAGTTCACATTTGTTTATGGTTGCAGCCGACTGCCACGGTACAGTGCCTGGACAGTACACTCTGCACTATGGTGATCAGAAAACAAAACTTCTTAAAGTATTTCGACCACATCAAAATACTTCGCCGGCTGGAGTGGCCGAGCGGTTCTAGGCGCTACAGTCTGGAACCGCGCGACCGCTACGGTCACAGGTTCGAATCCTACCACAGGCGTGGATGTGTGCGATGTCCTTAGGTTAGTTAGGTTTAAGTAGTTCTAAGTTCTAGGGGACTGATGACCTCAGCAGTTAAGTCCCATAGTCCTCAGATCCATTTGAATCAACCAAAATACTTCCCCTAATGTGTGAATAGACTTATTTTTGGTTCTACTTGTACTGTAAGCGCTTGTCAGTTCTATCTGTAGCATTGTCAGGTATGAGTCAGATAGTTACGAATGACCACGAAAGGTCGACTCAATACTCTGCTGATTTTTTAATTATCTAATTGGGAGGGGAAATAAAAACAACATTGAACCAGGGGAGCACTCTGTTCACCTTTGGAAAAATGCTGCTTCTTGTCACCAGAAACAATTATCTGTTGTCAGCTTAAAGAGAGTCAAAAGAAGAAAACAAGCAACAATTATTTTGGAAAAAAGCTGTTGAAATTTTTTCAAAAGTTCCCCAGCCACCATTTATTTTAATAGTCAGTTTCAAAGGCATTAAGACTTTGTCTTCGGGCATGTAACATGACAACCTTTTAAATTTGTACATCTAATACTTGGGGGAGAGGGGGGGGGGGGCTTCAGGTCCCTAAATAGGACATTTAGACCTCTCCATCAAAGCATGACAAACTTGTTAAATAAGATATATTGGCTTCTCATAATTCTAACACAAAAAGAAATAATCTAGGTATTTCTACATATATCTTACGTGCAACAGAAAAAACTTCGAAGTTACATAAGTTAAACAGATGGAAATTTTTGGAAATTTTTGGTAAGTTCGTATGTGACCAAACTCTTGAGGTGATCGGTTAAACAGATGCGCCTAAGACACATATTCTTATTTATTTATTTGTCCATATAAATCCCTTTTTCAGTACATATATTGTACACAGGATATTGGACAGAAACCTTTTTAGCTATTGGTTTTTCAAATGTCAAACATAAATTATTTAAATTTTTATAACAAATTGGATATATACAGTTAATAATTACACATTTTTTGAAATACTTATTTCTACAATTAAAGATGCAAATTACATATTTCCTTGCATAAGATTAGATTAATACTAGTTCCATGGATCATGAATATGATATTTTGTAATGATGTGGAACGAGTCAAATTTTCCAATACATGACATAATTAAGTTAATTTAATAACATAATTAATATAACAACTTTTTTATTTTTTTAAATTTTTTTTTTCTTAATTTATATCCAAAAATTCCTCTATGGAGTAGGAGTTGTCATTCAGAAATTCTTTTAATTTCTTCTTAAATACTTGTTGGTTATCTGTCAGACTTTTGATACTATTTGGTAAGTGACCAAAGACTTTAGTGGCAGTATAATTCACCCCTTTCTGCGCCAAAGTTAGATTTAATCTTGAATAGTGAAGATCATCCTTTCTCCTAGTATTGTAGTTATGCACACTGCTATTACTTTTGAATTGGGTTTGGTTGTTAATAACAAATTTCATAAGAGAGTATATATACTGAGAAGCTACTGTGAATATCCCTAGATCCTTAAATAAATGTCTGCAGGATGATCTTGGGTGGACTCCAGCTATTATTCTGATTACACACTTTTGTGCAATAAATACTTTATTCCTCAGTGATGAATTACCCCAAAATACGATGCCATATGCAAACAATGAGTGAAAAAAGGCGTAGTAAGCTAATTTACTAAGATGTTTATCACCAAAATTTACAATGACCCTTATTGCATAAGTAGCAGAACTCAGACGTTTCAGCAGATCATCAATGTGTTTCTTCCAATTTCATCTCTCATCAATGGACACACCTAAAAATTTTGAATATTCTACCTTAGCTATATGCTTCTGATTAAGGTCTATATTTATTAATGGCGTCATACCATTTACTGTACGGAAGTGTATGTACTGTGTCGTATCAAAATTCAGTGAGAGTCTGTTTACAAGGAACCACTTAGTAATTTTCTGAAAGACATTATTGACAATTTCATCATTTAATTCTTGTTTGTCAGGTGTGATTACTATACTTGTATCATCAGCAAAGAGAACTAACTTTTCCTCTTCATGAATATAGAATGGCAAGTCATTAATATATATTAAGAACAACAAAGGACCCAAGACCGACCATTGTGGAACCCCATTCTTGATAGTTCCCCAGTTTGAGGAATGTGCTGATCTTTGCATATTATGACTACTGCTTATTTCAACTTTCTGCACTCTTCCAGTTAGGTACGAATTAAACCATTTGTGCATTGTCCCACTCATGCCACAATACTTGAGCTTGTCTAGCAGAATTTCATGATTTACACAATCAAAAGCCTTTGAGAGATCACAAAAAATCCCAATGGTTGGTGTTCGGTTATTCAGATCATTCAAAATTTGATTGGTGAAAGCATATATGGCATTTTCTGTTGAAAAACCTTTCTGGAAACCAAACTGACATTTTGTTAGTACTTCATTTTTACAGATATGTGAAGCTATTCTTGAATACATTACTTTCTTAAAAATTTTGGATAAAGCTGTTAGAAGGGAGATTGGACGGTAATTGTTGACATCAGATGTATCCCCTTTTTTATGCAAAGGTATAACAATAGCATATTTCAGTCTGTCAGGGAAAATGCCCTGTTCCAGAGAGCTATTACACAGGTGGTTGAGAATCTTACTTATCTGTTGAGAGCAAGCTTTTAGTATTTTGCTGGAAATGCCATAAATTCCATGTGAGTTTTTGCTTTTAAGCAAGTTTATTATTTTCCTAATTTCAGAGGGAGAAGTGGGTGAGATTTCAATTGTATCAAATTGCATAGGTATGGCCCCTTCCATTAACTGCCTAGCATCTTCTAATGAACACCTGGATCCTACTATATCCACATTTAGAAAATGATTATTAAAAATATTTTCAGCTTCTGACTTTTTGTTCGTAAAGTTTTCATTCAATTTGATGGTAATACTGTCTTCCTGTGCTCTTGGTTGACCTGTTTCTCTTTTAATAATATTCCAAATTGTTTTAATTTTATTATCAGAGTTGCTGATTTCAGACATGATACACATACTTCTGGATTTTTTAATAACTTTTCTAATATAGCACAGTAGTTTTTATAATGTTTGATAGTTTCTGGGTCACTACTCTTTCTTGCTGTCAGATACATTTCCCTTTTCCGGTTACAAGATATTTTTATACCCTTAGTAAGCCATGGTTTGTTACATGGTTTCTTACAAGTATATTTAACTATTTTCTTGGGGAAGCAGTTTTCAAATGCATTTACAAAAGTGCCATGAAATAAATTATATTTTAAATTGGCATCAGGTTCACAGTACACCTCATCCCAGTCTAACTGCTGTAGGCTTTCCCTGAAATTTGCAATTGTTAAATCGTTGACTAAACGTACTACTTTGGAGGACTGTTTAGTACTGCTGAATGGAGCTATGTCATATATTGTAACTAGCTGTGCACCATGATCAGACAGACCATTCTCAACAGGCTGAGCATTAATCTGGTTAAACTTATCTTGGTCTATAAAGAAGTTATCTATCAGTGAGCTGCTATCCTTTACCACCCGAGTAGGAAAATCAATAACGGGTGTCAAATTGAAAGAACCGAGTAATACTTCAAGGTCATTTTTCCTATTACCCTCTTTCAGAGATTGTGCATTGAAGTCCCCACAAATAATAATTTGCTTCCCCCTGTCTGACAGATAGCATGACAAGGTGTGGTGTCACCGCCAGACACCACACTTGCTAGGTGGTAGCTTAAATCGGCCGCGGTCCATTAGTACATGTCGGACCCGCGTGTCGCCACTGTGTGATCGCAGACCGAGCGCCACCACACGGCAGGTCTCGAGAGACGTACGAGAACTCGCCCCAGTTGTACGACGACGTTGCTAGCGCCTATACGGACGAAGCCTTTGCTCTCATTTGCCGAGAGACAGAATAGCCTTCAGCTAAGTTAATGGCTACGACTTAGCAAGGCGCCATTAGCCTTACATAGTTTGATAGTTATCATATGAAATGTCTCATCAAGAATGCTGTATTCACAACAAGGATAAATAAAAGTTAAGTATTAGAGGAGCTGCATACTTTTCTTATTAGAATTCACTACTTATCCTGTTCCAGAATTCACGCCCGTCTGCGTTAGATAGCGTGCATTTCGGCCTCCTCTATCTACAAGGTGTTGGCACATTCACCAACACATCACAAGGAGTCCAAATTTTTCAGAAATAGATGAAAATTTCCTGATGGGGACCTATATACAGTTACAATTATAAATGTGCCTTTATTTAATTTAAGCTCACAGGCACATGCTTCTATGTGTTTCTCTACACAAAACTTTTTTGTTTCTATACTTTTTGCACAATGATAACTTGACATATATGGCAACTCCTCCTTTCTCCATATTTTCTCTAATTACATGTGCAGAGAGATTATATCCACTTACATTTACCTTATCCATATCAGTAACAATGTGATGCTCAGACAGGCATAGTATATCTATTTCATCCTCAGCTTCTAAATCTTCTAAACAAACTAGAAGCTCATGTATTTTATTCTTTAAACTCCCAATATTTTGATGAAATATACTTACAATATTTTTAATTATACTTTTATGAGAACCTTTCCTTATTCTAACATTTGCAGTACTCTCCTGTCTGAGTTTCTCATTGTGCTTAGGCCTAGTTCCTATACCAGTGGTCACATGGTGTTCAGAGAGGCAGATTATGTCAACTGGGTTGGGTGACCCACCAATATGAGCCCCCGCACCCGACCCAAACCAATATGAGCCCCCGCACCTGACCCAAGCCTTTAAGATACTATGGGATTGAATAATAGCAGTTTTTCAGAAGGTAGGCTGTCACAGACTTTTTAAAGCTTTGTAGTTCAGAAAGAGATTTTATGTCTTGGTAATCTGTTGTAAAGTTTTGTTCCTGCATGATATACACCTTTCTGGCACAATGTGTTGTTACAGTGATTAACATGTATGCCACTGTATGACCTGGTACTGTAATCATGGACACTTTTGTTTTGAGGAAAAAGGTTTTCTTTTCTCAGTATGCTTTTTTTGACATGCGTGACTACTTCCAGTATAGAAATGCAGGGAAGGGGTGGGATCTTTAGATCTTCAAAGAAAGGTTTGCATGATTTTCTGCTGCTCGCTTGTTTCATTATTCTTGTAATTACCTTTTGTTTCCTGAAAACTGTTATGGCCTGGTGTACATTTCCCCAGAAAATGATACCATACTTCAGTATTGAATGTACACTAGCAAAGTATACAGCCCTAACTGATTCTGCACTAGTATTGTTGTAAAGAATTCTTGCTACATAGCTCATTTTTGCTCGTTTTGAATTTAGCAATATGATATGAGTGCTCCATTTAAGATTTTCATGGATATGAATCCCAAGAAATTTAGTTTCATTGATACCACTAATGTTTTGACTATTGGTACATATTACAGGTTATGCCAGATTTTTATTTTGATCAGTGTGGAAATTCATGAGTACTGTTTTTTGGTGATTAACTATTAGCCTGTTTCTGGTAAACCATTCAGACACTCCTTTTGTAATATCTTTTGCAGATGAAGTAAGATTTTCCTCTTTATTCCCTTCAATCAATAGACTGGTGTCATCTGTAAACAGTACTGGTTCAGAATCCCTAACGTGTGATGGGAAATCATTAACGTAGACCAAAAAAAGAAAGGGATCTAAAATGGAGTTCTGTGGAACACCATAACTTAGTGTGGTGTGCGTACTGTAAGATCTTCAGTACACACACTATCAGATTATTTGACTTGTCGCTCTAACGAAGTAGGCGAGTGTCAGCAACAATATGTCTCGTGGTCTTATTGTGGCGTGTTTATCTTCTGCCATTAGGTCAGACGATAGAAATGCCATTTGCATACTTAGAGTAGCAGATTGACGGTGACCAACTTTAAACAGAACTTGATTAATTTTCACACACATTTATTAAAATAATAAAAAGCATAGAATTTACTTAACTTGATTCTGGATGCTGTTTACAATTGACAATCTGAAGTTCCTTTGGTCTTGGTACGTTAATCTTATTCTCACATATCTCTGACACTTGACAAAGTGTCTATGCATTTATCTTCATGGCTATTTACAGGAATATGATAATCTTATTAGGCGCAGACTGAAACTTGACTACAGACTAATGCAGACTGATTAATCGGAGGTCTGTACACTCGTTACAATACCTCGCGCGTTCAGGTATCACTGTGTGAGTGTGATCCGTGAGGAGAAAAGGTTCTATGTTAGCAGCAATCTCATTGGCTGCGTTACATATTAATACGCAGATCAGCGGAAGCAGAATTTGGTCCGTCTCTAAGACAGCGCCATCTCGTAGTGCGGAGACGGACGAGCGCTGCGCCTGCGCTGTTGTGCTTAGTGGGGCGCGCTCTAGTGGGAAAGTTGTGTACGCTCTGACTACGCGGAACTATGTACACAACACTTAGACCACATGGTTCTGAAAGGTGTACCTGGAGTTCATTTCCTTTTGTACTTAATTTCAGTTACCTTAGAGTGATATTCCAAATATGATTTAATCCACTGATTTGGCACACCTCTTACACCATACCATTCAAGCTTCCTCAGGAGTACAGAATGATCAATCACATCAAAAGCTTTTTTTAGGTCCAAGAATAAATCTGAGATATTTCTGTGGTTGTCCACTGCATTTAGGACATGGCTTATCAGATTGAAAGTGGCTGTTTCAATTGATCGCTGTGGTCTGAAGCCATGTTGACAACCAGAAATAATATTGTTCTTGTTGAAGAATGTAGTTAGTTTTGAAAGGACCACTTTTTCATTACTTTTCAAAAACCGTGGCAATAGAGACACAGGCCTACATGATCACCCTTTTTTATATAGGGGTATTACTTTCACCATTTTCCATTGCTGAGGGAAGACATCACACAATAAGGATGAATTGCATACATCCAATAAAGGCGAAAGTAATTTATTTCAATAGATGAAAGTTCTTTCCATGTTGTATTCAGTGGATTTCCAAATGTTTCCTTCACTAATTTTCCAGTAACAGTTGCATAATAAGAATTGAAACTGAAACTTCCTGGCAGATTAAAACTGTGTGCCAGACCAATACTCGAACTCGGGACCTTTGCCTTTCGCGGGCAAGTGCTCTACCAACTGAGCTACCCAAGCACGACTCACGCCCCGTCCTCACAGCTTTACTTCTGCCAGTAACTCGCCTCCTTTGCTCCTTTGCTATTATTACATGTAAATAGAGGAGTTGCCTCATGAGATGTTCCTCGGCAATAATTTGTCGACATTTATTATGTATGCTACTTTTAACACTGTGGTTACGTATTGACGGTGGCTGTTAGGGATATATGTGACTGTGATTACTTTGCTGGTGTAACTCTTTGTATTTGTGGGTTCCTGTCAAATCCGTTATGTCATTGGTGTATTAATAATAATAATAATAATAATAATAATAATAATGTAAGTTAGATGCAAATTTTGTTTTGTGTGGGTAAAAAAAAAACCTTATTTTTATTATGTAATTTTTATGATGTGATGTACCTCTTTTTAGTAATAAACTATGATTTATGTTGTCTGTGTTCTTATACTCTTTTGTCATGTTTCCATATGCAGGGGCCTGAAGATGACACTATGTGGTGTCGAAACTGGTAGCTTGTGATAAAATGAATGAACAATGTTACATACAAATAAGCCGCTGGTTTTGTTATTGTTATACTAGTGAAGTTCTCTGGTTAAGTTAATTGTTGGATGTTTTTACAGCTGCCTGATTCCATTGTGACAGCTATAGAGTCATCAAAGAAAATCTACTGTCAGTAGCTCGTAAATACCCAGATCATGCCTGCTAGCTGGAGGCAGCTGTAACCTACTGTGTATGGACTGGGACATCTATGGATTCACTGCAGGTGGCACAGAAAGACAGTCTTATGAAGAAGTTTTGGACATGTTTTCCAAAAACTGTTTTGAGCAGCTAGTCCAGCAGCCCACACAAAATGGAAATAACTTACATGTCATAGCTGCAAACAGGTCAGATCTTATCGATGATGTCAATATATAAACAGGAATTAGTGATCATAATATCACCATAGTGACTGAGGTTACAAAAGTTAATAATCAGTCAAGAAGCTAGGAAACTGAAGAAAGAGCATAGCAGTTGTTAGCATCTCACTTTAATTTCTATCATTTAGTTCCAGTGTGATGGGCATAGAGGAATTATGGGCAAAGTTTAAACAGATAGTAAATTGTGCTCTGGACTAATATTTGCCTAGTAAGTGGATTAAGCATGGAAAAGAACCCCTGTGGTTTAACAACGAAATTAGGAAAATGCTGAGAAAGCAATGACTGTTGGTTCAAAAGAGAATGTACAAGTGTTGACAGGCAAAGGTTAGTAGAGATATGTGTGTCTGTGAAAAGATCTATGTGCAAAGCATAACAACTACCTCCATCATAACTTACAAAGGCTCTGGCTAAGAACCCAAGACAATTTTGTTACTTTGTGGAATAGCTGAGTAGGTCTAAGGCTCATGCCCAGTCACTCATTGAACAGTCTGCTATAACAGTAGAAGATAGAAGAACAAAAGCAAAGATTTAAATTCTGTGTTCACTTAGGCAGATTATAGAAACATACTGTCATTTGACCATCAAACAGAGTCCTTTATGGACGACATACTAATAAGCATTGACCTCTTACTTAGCTTGCATTTATCACAAGTCTCTTGCCCAGCACAAAGTCCCAAATAACTGGAGAGAAGTGCAGGTGACTCCTGTATATAAGAAGGGTAAAAGAACAGACCCACAGAATTGCGGACCGATATCCTTGACATCAGTTTGCTGCAGAATTCTGGGACATATTCTGAGTTTGAATTTAATAAATTTCCTAGAGACTAAAAAACTTATGTCTGTGAATCAGCACAGTCTTAGAAAGCATTGGTTCTGTGAAACTCATTGTGCTATTTTCTCACATGATATTCTGCAAACTATGAACAGGCAGATCTCATGTTTCTGGATTTCCAAAGTGCATTTGACACGGTTTCTCGCTGCAGAAGATACAAGCATATGGAATAGATTACCAGATATGCAAGTGATTTGGAGACTTCTTAAGTATTAGAATCCAGTGTGTTGTCCTTGATAGCGAGTGTTCATCAGGAAACAGGGTATCGTCAGGAGTGCCACAAGGAAGTGTGATAGGAGTGCTGTTATTTTCTGTTTTCATAAATGATTTGGTGGACAGGGTGGACAGCAATCTGCAGTTGTTTGCTGGATGCTTTGGTGCACAGGAAGATGTCGAAGATGAGTGACTGGAGGATGATACAAGATAACTTAGATAAAATTTTTAGTTGGTGTGATGGATGGCAGATAGCTCTAAATGTAGAAAAACGTGAGTTAATGCGGATGAACAGGAAAAATAAACTCGTAATGTTTGAATACAGTGTTAGTAGTGTGCTGCTTGACACAGTCACATTGTTTAAATATCTCAGAGTAACATTGCAAAACGACACAGGATGGAATGAGCATGTGAGGATTGTGGCAGGGAGGGCAAATGGTCAACTTTGTTTCAATGGAAGAATTTTAGGAAAGTTTGGTTTGTCTGTAAAGGAGATTGCATATCAGACACTAGTGTGACCTATTCTTGAGTACCGCTTGAGTGTTTGGTATCCGCACAGGTCAGATTAAAGGCATACATCAAAGCAATTGAGAGGCAGGCTGCTAGATTTATTAGTGACAGGTAATGCTCTTTTCGAGGAACACTATTGAGAAAATGTAGAGAACCAGCATTTCATGCTGAGTGCAGAATGATCCTACTGCCGGCAAAATAAGGACAATGTAAGGACCACAAAGATAAGATGTGAGAAATTAGGGCCCAGATAGAGGCATATAGATGGTTGTTTTCCCCTTGTTTTATCTGCAAGTGGAACAGGGAAGGAAACAACCAGGTACTGGTTACCCACCACCATACACTGTATGGTGGTTTGTGGAGTATGTATATAGATGTAGATGTACAGGTAGATGTAGATTTTATAATCACTCATCATATGACTCTAACAGTGATGGGGGAGTATTAAAAGAAAGTGTTTTTGGTAAAGCTCTATTTGCATGCTGGTGACCTCCCATTTCCAAAACCTACATCTTTGTCACAAGAAGAGTGCAAAATTCCATGTTATTTTGCTGCAATGAAGCTTCTCCTCTTACAAAATACACAGTGACATCATATCATTGTAGACAATTAACTAATGGAAGGAGGATATTTAATTACAGATTATCTAGGGGAAGAAGGTCTGTAGAATGTTCTTTTGATATGTTAGTGTCAAAGTTCCAAATGTTCAATACTTCAACACAATGTGACATGAATAAAATTAATGTGATAGTTCATGATATTTGTGTGTTTCATAACTTTATATGAATTCCTGATGACTTATGTTATGTCACCTGTGAAGCACAGTGTAGATCCCCCTGTTGAGAACTCACAGCAGAACGTATGGAACCGAAAAGGATCCACCAACCATTCTGTGGAGTTGAGAAATTGTCTCTTTAGTTTCTTTGTTAGCCAGGTGGAGCCTTATCTTAGCAGAACCAAGGATATATATAGCTACATACTGAGAGGATCTGGCATTACATTACACCTAGAAATTCATTAAAAAGAGTTGCAGACATTTTTCATAACAAACCATGTCACATAGTTTAGTTTTTTTCTGTATCTTCTTTCTCTTCCACAAATAAATTAAATGAATTTAAATTATTGCTTCGCTGCATTTTCTTCCCATAGTTTTTCTTCAGTGTTCCTGGTACTGTGTGCCGCATTACTGCAATTTTAAATATGTCGATATGTATCCTCAAGACCAAAAAATGAATATTGAACTCAGGATTGTCCCTTTTCTGCATACAGTAACAATAGCACAACCAAATAAGAAACTTTTGTAAACTGTTATGTTGGTGCACATTCATCAGGCATACAACTTGGTATGCAGCATCAGTCCTGAAGGTGCTGCTCTGCTAGATTCTGTTTCCTCCCTCTGAGGCTTCAAGCTTTTGGCACCAGATCACTTGTCTTGTCATTACAGTGGATGCCCTGGCCTAGAGTAATACTTTTATCGCAGTTGCCAGGTTGCAATGTCACTAACAACATAAGTGAGGAAAAAAATCAAATTTTATTGAAATTTCAGGCTTTTGGGTTTCCATTTGAAAAATGGTATACTCCAGGTTTTTACATCTTATGCCAAAGTTTATCTGTGTGGTAGAGCTGGCCCTGGCATGAAGTTATAAGAAATACTACATTGATCACAAGGTTGGCAGGATGGCTGCAGCAGAGGTGTAGCCTAATGTTGATAATGTTAGAGTTCTTAACAAATTCTGAATACAAGCTTTTTTGTGTGTCTTGCATAAAATGTTTGAAGTGCTGTAACACAGTGTGTCTCATGAAAACGTATACGTGAACTGAACATCTTTAATTACTTGTAAATTTTGTCTAATGTTATAACGAGGAGGGATGCTGAGCATAAAAACCTACATAAACCATTTGAAACATCTTTCTTCTGCAGGAAAATGTTGCACTCATGGAATAGTATATGCAAGGCTTATTACACCGGATAAAACAGACCATGGACTACATGCATTTGTAGTTCCCATAAGGAATCCAGCAACACTTAAGCCTTTTGCTGGTGTAATTGTTGGTGATATGGGAGAGAAGATTGGTCTGAATGGAATTGATAATGGTTTTGTGATATTCAATAAGTACAGGATACCCCGTGAGAACCTCCTAAATAAAACAGGAGATGTAACACCAGAAGGAAATTATGTTAGTCCATTTAAAGACCCAAATAAAAGACTAGGTTTGTATCACATGTTGTTATAAATTAAATGAATTTAATTGATAGTGCATTACTTATGAGAGCAGATATTAAAATTTTGGTTATTAAATTGAAATGCTGATACTGAATCAGGTTGTTTTGATATCAGAATAATTTCACAATTTTAGGAGCCTCACTTGGAGCACTGTCTGGAGGCCGAGTGACTATTATATCGATAGGTGTGTGCTATCTTATGAAAGCAATTCCCACTGCCATTCGATATGCTGCAGTACG
Organism: Schistocerca nitens; assembly: GCF_023898315.1. Lineage (NCBI taxonomy): Eukaryota > Metazoa > Arthropoda > Insecta > Orthoptera > Acrididae > Schistocerca > Schistocerca nitens. The sequence continues at coordinate 27,679,392 of NC_064618.1, forward strand.
TTCAAATGATACACCGGTTACAGGAAGTTCATCTGCTTTGATAGAAAATCAGTATAAGGTAAGTTGTCACTTAGTATTACAATAGGAGAAACTGATGCCTGAGACTGTTAAATGTTTCACTACCAAAGCAGTGTGAAAGAAATATTATGTCAGACATGTGACGTATGTTAAATGGCATGTAGCTGACTTGTTGTTTCCATTCTATGCACAATATTCCTGCGACTGATCCAGTCATCTTCTTCAGCTGAAAGCTGTGCCATTACGTGTTCTTGTTGCCAGCACTCCAACCAGACTGTGAACTATTTTTGGTCTCTATCTTCTATGATGATCTCAGCCTCTGACACCCACTACACCCTTCGATGCTCTTTTGTTTTACAGAGCCCATACTGATATTCTATGAAACACACATTCACTCAGCATTTACCACCTCTGGTGGATGTGATAACTGGTGAAATCTTAATAGAGTGACAGACCCCAAGCCTTGTTTAAATTCAAACTTCCATTCTAGTATGTTAAGGTTTCTGACACTTTCTTTCAGTATACTCCTTAAGTATGCTGTTCCAGAAACTTGGCATTCACACTATGATACTGGTCTCATCTTATTTGATTTTATTTATTGATCTTATTTGAGGTGGGGCTCGGTGATCATTGATTTGCTAGGTTTTTTTTAGTAAAAAAACTAACAAACTTTGAAAGAGGTTCAATTTAAACAAAGCATGAGGTCCGGCACTCAGTTTATTAAGATCTCATTGGCCTCACATCAACCACAGCAGGGAAAAGCTGTGGAAGTTTGTGTTTCACAGAATATTGGTGCAGACTGTGAAAAACAAAAGAGCATTAAATGGTGTAGCGAGTGTTTAGTGCAGTAACTTTATTTAAACCTTGCATCAAGAATAAAATATATGGTTTGTTTTACTTTTATAAAGCAGTCCTTGAAATAAATCAGTGCTTAAAACACCTTTGGTAACGTGAGCTGTTCCAAATCCTCAAAGGGGAAGATGCAAGGTACAGGAAATGATTATTGTTGTTACTTCTGAATAACTTCCTGAAACTTAGGCATTTCTTGGCCAAAACGTACACGAAACTTACTATTTATTTTTTCGTATTTCATAGTTGTCATTTTTTTCCCAACAAAGGTGTTTAAATAGTATATGTAAGCAACAGATTTTACCGTGCTTCTCTCAATACTGCTTCAGTTGCCCATTTCCTTTTTTAGTAGTATCACATTAAATGCTTAACTTTTGTTGCAAGCAGTGTTAATATACAACTTGAAAAACTTGTTGAAAATACTTACTTAACTGCTGAGAAAAAAATTGAGCTAAGCCAATAGGACTTCTTGTAGTGATTGTACATATCTGTTGTGTTACACAACTGAGGAATATTTGGTGGCTATTTTTACTTGCATACCAGTCAAATAAGACTAATATTTTTTAGAACTACATCGGCAGAAAGTGGAAGTGTTACCTTGCAAAGCCCCAATCGAATAAATATGTAACCTTGTGGAGGAGTTTATCACGTAATTGTTATTGAATGATTAAACTGATGTCAGTGATCAATATCAGTTTGAGCTGCAACACAAACGGGCACACATACACTTCATATGCATTGTGATGTGGAAATAAACAGTATACGAATGTCATCTTGAGGGAATTCTTGCTGGGCCGGAAACACAATTTGTGTAATTTCATGAAGATTGCTGCCTGGAGGGTGATATGAAAGTACTTTATATCTTTTTCTAAATCATTTTGCAATGTGTTTTGATCCTCAGATGACTTTACTAGATGAGAAACAGCATCATCATCTGCAAAAAACCTAATAAGGCTGCTGAGATTGTCTCCTAAATTGTTTATATAGGTATGGAACAGTAGAGAGCCTATAACACTACCTTGTGGAATGCTAGAAATAACTACTAATGACTTTCTGTCAGTTATTATGAACTGTGACCTCTCTGACAGTAAAAACTTGAATTCAGTCATGTAACTCCGATGATATTCCATAAGCATGCAAGTTGATTACAAGCCACTTGTGAGGTATGGTGTCAGAAGCCTTCTGGGAAACTAGAAATACAGAGTCAATTTGAAATCCCTTGTTGACAATACTCAACACTTCCTGATGGTAAGGAGCTAGTTGTGTTTCATGTGAATGATGTTCTCTTAATCCATGTTGACTGTATGTTAATAGACAATTCTCTGCAAGGTAATTAATAATGTTCAAATGCAAAATATGTTCCAATTTCATGCTGCATATTGACATTAATGATATGGGCCTGTAATTTAGTGGATTACTCCTACTTTCTTTCTTGAATATTGGTGTGACCTGTGCAGCTTTCCAGTCTTTGGGTGCAGATCTTTTGCCGCGTGAGCAGTAGTAAATGATTTTTAAGTGGAGCTATTTCACCAGCATGTTCTGAAAGAAACCTAATTGCTATACAATCTGGACTGAAAAACTTGCTTCTGTTATGATTTAAGTTACTTCATTCCTCTGAGGATATCTACTTGTAAGTTACTCGTGTTGACAGCTGCTCGCGAATTGAATTCTGGAATATTAACTTCATCTTCTTTGGTGAATGAATTTCAGAGGATTGTGTTCAGTAACTCTGCTTTAGCAGCAGTTCATTGATAAAAATTGGGTTGTTTTGAAAATCAGCTGTATGCAAACACAATTAATTTATTTTTTTATTTTTGTATTTACCCAGACATGTTTCGACACCTGTGTGTCATCTTATGTGGGTCATATTTTTATTTCTGTAAAGTGCAATATCAAACTTATTTTTCTATTCTATTGTAGGCCAAATAATTAAAATATGTGCATTTTGCTTTGTATTGTTTAGACCCTCAGCTTTAAATTACACTGCTAAATGAACTGCATTGTTATACATCGGTTTTTGTACCCTTTTTTGATGTTTTTTGACAGCATGTCATCTGAAAACTAGCCATGAAGAAAAAAATTATTGTGTACTTGTGAAGAACTGTTTCATTGGTGGAGGCTATGTGCATTCCCCCCCCCCCCCCTGCCCCATGCCCATGAACCATGGACCTTGCCGTTGGTGGGGAGGCTTGCTTGCCTCAACAATACAGATAGCCATACCGTAGGTGCAACCGCAACGGAGGGGTATCTGTTGAGAGGCCAGACAAACGTGTGGTTCCTGAAGAGGGGCAGCAGCCTTTTCAGTAGTTGCAGGGGCAACAGTCTGGATGATTGACTGATCTGACCTTGTAACACTAACCAAAATGGCCTTGCTGTTCTGGTACTGCAAACGGCTGAAAGCAAGGGGAAACTACAGCCGTAATTTTTCCCGAGGGCATGCAGCTTTACTCTATGATTAAATGATGATGGCGTCCTCTTGGGTAAAATATTCCGGAGGTAAAATAGTCCCCCATTTGGATCTCCGTGCGGGGACTACTCAAGAGGACGTCGTTATCAGGAGAAAGAATACTGGCGTTCTACGGATCGGTGCGTGGAATGTCAGATCCCTTAATCAGGCAGGTAGGTTAGAAAATTTAAAAAGGAAATGGATAGGTTAAAGTTAGATATAGTGGGAATTAGTGAAGTTCGGTGGCAGGAGGAACAAGACTTTTGGTCAGGTGAATACAGGGTTATAAATACAAAATCAAATAGGGGTAATGCAGGAGTAGGTTTAATAATGAATAAAAAAATAGGAGTACGGGTAAGCTACTACAAACAGCATAGTGAACACATTATTGTGGCCAAGATAGACATGAAGCCCACGTTTGCTACGGTAGTACAAGTTCATATGCCAACTAGCTCTACAGATGAAGAAATTGATGGAATGTATGATGAGATAAAAGAAATTATTCAGGTAGTGAAGGGAGATGAAAAATAATAGTCATGGGTGACTGGAATTCGGTAGTAGGAAAAGGGAGAGAAGGAAACATAGTAGGTGAATGTGGATTGGGGCTAAGAAATGAAAGAGGAAGCCGCCTGGTAGAATTTTGCGCAGAGCATAACTTAATCATAGCTAACACTTGGTTCAAGAATCATGAAAGAAGGTTGTATTCATGGAAGAACCCTGGAGATACTGAAAGGTATCAGATAGATTATATAATGGTAAGACAGAGATTTAGGAACCAGGTTTTAAATTGTAAGACATTTCCAGGGGCAGATGTGGAGTCTGGCCACAATATATTGGTTATGAACTGTAGATTAAACCTGAAGAAACTGCAAAAAGGTGGGAATTTAAGGAGATGGGACCTGGATAAACTGAAAGTACCAGAGGTTGTGCAGAGTTTCAGGGAGAGCATAAGGGAACAATTGACAGGAATGGGGGAAAGAAATACAGTAGAAGAAGAATGGGTAGCTTTGAGGGATGGAATAGTGAAGGCAACAGAGGATCAAATAGGTAGAAATACGAGGGCTAGTAGAAACCCTTGTGTAACAGAAGAAATATTGAATTTAATTGGTGAAAGGATAAAATATAAAAATGCAGTAAATGAAGTAGGCAAAAAGGAATACAAACATCTCAAAAATGATATTGACAGGAAGTGCAAAATGGCTAAGCAGGGATGGCTAGAGGACAAATGTAAGGATGTTGAGGCTTATCTCACTAGGGGTAAGATAGATACTGCCTACAGGAAAATTAAAGAGACCTTTGGAGAAAGGAGAACCACTTGCATGAATATCAAGAGCTTTGATGGAAACCCAGTTCTAAGCAAAGAAGGGAAATCAGAAAGGTGGAAGGAGCGTATAGAGGGTTTATACAAGGGCGATGTACTTGAGGACAATATTATGGAAATGGAAGAGGATGTAGATGAAGATGAAATGGGAGATATGATGCTGTGTGAAGAGTTTGATGGAGCACTGAAAGACCTGAGTCGAAACAAGGCCCCCAGAGTAAACAAAATTCCATTAGAACTACTGACAGCCTTGGGAGAGCCAGTCCTGACAAAACTCTACCATCTGGTGAGCAAGATGTATGAGACAGGCGAAATACCCTCAGACTTCAAGAAGAATATAATAATTCCAATCCCAAAGAAAGCAGGTGTTGACAGACGTGAAAATTACCGAACTATCAGTTTAATAAGTCACAGCTGCAAAATACTAACGCTAATTCTGTACAGACGAATGGAAAAACTGGTAGAAGCTGACCTCGGGGAAGATCTGTTTGGATTCCGCAGAAATGTTGAAACATGTGAGGCAATACTGACTCTACGACTTATCTTAGAAGAAAGATTAAGGAAAATCAGACCTAATGTTTCTAACATTTGTAGACTTAGAGAAAGCTTTTGACAATATTGACTGGAATACTCTCTTTCAAATTCTGAAGGTGGCAGGGGTAAAATACAGGGAGCGAAAGGCTATTTACAATTTGTACAGAAAGCAGATGGCAGTTATAAGAGTCGAGGGGTATGAAAGGGAAGCAGTGGTTGGGAAGGGAGTGAGACAGGGTTGTAGCATCCCCGATGCTATTCAATCTTTATATTGAGCAAGCAAAAAAGGAAACAAATGAAAAGTTTGAAGTAGGTATTAAAATCCATGGAGAAGAAATAAAAACTTTGAGGTTTGCCGATGACATTGTAATTCTGTCAGAGACAGCAAAGGACTTGGAAGAGCAGTTGAACGGAATGGACAGTGTCTTGAAAGGAGGGTATAAGATGAACATCAACAAAAGCGAAATACGGATAATGGAATGTAGTCGAATTAAGTTGGGTGATGCTGAGGGAATTACATTAGGAAATGAGACACTTAAAGTAGTAAAGGAGTTTTGCTATTTGGGGAGCAAAATAACTGATGATGGTTGAAGTAGAGAGGATATAAAATGTAGAATGGCAATGGCAATGAAAGCGTTTCTGAAGAAGAAAAATTTGTTAACATCGAGTATAGATTTAAATGTCAGGAAGTCGTTTCTGAAAGTATTTGTATGGAGTGTAGCCATGTATGGAAGTGAAACGTGGACGATAAATAGTTTAGACAAGAATAGAATAGAAGATTTCAAAATGTGGTGTTACAGAAGAATGCTGAAGATTAGATGGGTAGATCACATAACCAATGAGGAGGTATTGAATAGAATTGGGGAGAAGAGGAGCTTGTGGCACAACTTGACTAGAAGAAGGGATCGGTTGGTAGGACATGTTCTGAGACATCGAGGTATCACCAATTTAGTATCGGAGGGCAGCGTGGAGGGTAAAAATCGTAGAGGGAGACCAAGAGATGAATACACTAAGCAGATTCAAAAGGATGTAGGCTGCAGTAAGTACTGGGAGATGAAGAAGCTTGCACAGGATAGAGTAGCATGGAGAGCTACATCAAACCAGTCTCAGGACTGAAGACCACAACAACATGTGCATTTCTGTACTTACATTTTTCATCCTGTTGCACATAACCTCTACCTACAAAACAGTTCTTCACAAATACACAATAATTTTTCTTCATTGCTAGTTTGCAGATGACATGCTGTAAAAAAAAAAAAAAAAAAAAAAAAAAAAGAGAGAGAGAGAGAGAGAGAGAGAGAGAGAGAGAGAGAGAGAGAGTAAAAAGGGCAGAAAAACCGATGATGTATAATAATGCAGTTCATTTAGCGATGTAATTTTAAGGTGAGTGTCTAAACAAAACAAAGGAAAATGTACATATTACAATTCTTCGCCACAATAGCGAAATTATTATAAATTTGATATTGTACTTTACAGAAATAAAAATTTGACCCACAGAAGAGGGCACTTAGGTGTCGAAACATGTCTGGGTAAATATAAAAATAATCCATAAATTAATTGTGTTTGCACAAGGCTGCTTTTCAAAACAACTAAATTTTTAAATTGCAAACACAGAAAAACATCAAGAGGAGCTTCAAACCTTAGTAAATTAGGCCATCGATAGTATTTACATAGCTATCCAGCAGAGATAGCGTACTTTACATATGACCAGAATCTATTTGGATTTTCTGCCAGGTTTTGAGACAAAGTTTCATTGTGGAAACCACTATAAGCATCTCATATTGTAGTCCATGCTAAGTCTTGAGTTTCTGTAAAAGATTACCAATTGTGGGAATTTTGCATTTCTTTAAGTTTGGCATGCTTTTTTTTGTTGTTTCTGCAACAGTGTTCTAACCTGTTTTGTAAACCATGTGGGATCAGCTCCATCTTTTGTTAATGTATTTGATATAAATCTCCCAATTGCTGTCAATTTCTTTGAGTTTAATCCACATCTGGTGTAACTTACATTGTTAAATTGGATGGTGCAGAGATTGTCTCCCAAGAAGGTGTCAAAGAAATTTTATCTGCTTTTTTGAGTAGATATATTTTTCATTTATTTGTTGTGTATTTGGGAGTTACGGTATTCAGTCTTGCTACGACAACCCTATGTTCACTAATCGCAGTATCCATTTTGTTTGCTCGTTAATAGCTCAGGATCACTTGTTGATAGCTGTCAAGTGTGTTTTCACTACCATTTAATATTCGAGTGGGCTTATGAACTAATTGGTCAATATAATTTTCAGAGAAGCATTTAGCATAACCTTAGATGATGTTTTATGCATACCTCTAGATTTAAGCATGTATTTTCACCAACGTATCAAGATTAAATTGAAGTCACCAACAACTATAATTATTTGAGTTGGGTGCATGTTTGGAATTTAACTCGTATCTTCTTTGAACCTTTCAGAAATTGTATCATCTGAGTTGGGAGGTCGGGAGAAGGATTCAATTATTATTTTATTCTGGTTGCCATGAATGACCTGTACCCATACTAACTCATAGAAACTGTCTACTTCAATTTCACTACAAGAAAACTTGCTAAGAAGAACGGTAAACGTACACTGAAAAATCAAATCTCTGTTAGCAGATGAGCCAGACCTCCACTCAGCAAACACAAAAGTGGTTGGCTGGCTGCAGTGAAGTGGGAAAGCTATAATGCATGCAGCACATCAGTGAAAGGTGTCTGTGTGATGCTGCCTGGACAGCAGCCATGGTAGAACTGATACTGTGGCAACAGTCATAGATCAGCCCTGACTGAGCAGAAGGCTGTTTACTGACAATTACAGAAAACAGGAAGCCGTTTAGTGCTCCCTAGTACACTGAAACATATCAATAAAAATACAGTGAATGCCCACTTTTACACTTTTCAAGGGACATATCATCTGGTGTAAAATGTGGGAAATAATGTTTTAAGCTGTAAAAGTTACTTATAGGATACAACCTTGCATTTTGCACTTTCTGTATGATATATGTACATAACAGACATCAAAAGACTTGTCAGGGACTTATTTACTATATAATAAAGGTTTATTATCTAATAAAAACCACTGATGAGACTGTAACTGATAACTGTCTGGAAGTAGGAATGTTTGACTCAATTTTATACGTCATATTCGATGTTTTTGAAATTCTGCAGCTGTCATTATTTATTTAAATAATGAAACACTGAAGTGGTTATGCATTTTTTTCATGCGTAGCAGGAAGCGGTTCGAGAATTTTTTCTCATTGTGAAGCGGAAATATGTACATAAGCATTTTGTGTGGTGCTTGAATATTCTGCTTCTGCTGCACTGTAGTCGTCTTTTTGAGGTTATCAGGTACTATGTTTCCTCAGTTATGTGGAAAACCACACACATGCAAACTATCACTCACATTGTTTGTGTAACATCACAAAAAATACATAAGTAAATACTGCAATTGACAACGAGAATAAATTCTTTACACATTCTGCTCAGCATGAAAAATGTACGTAACTGGCGCTATGTTTAAACCCAAAACATTTGAGCAACGCAAAGTGAATGATGGTGTCAACTAGCGCTACAAGTGGTCAAATGCCGAAACATGCTAATGGTTCAACAAAGGTGTCACAATGTTTACAACTATCACGAAACTGCATTTGTGCACTAGAGACAGTTTGGAAATGCTTGTGACTGGTAATGATATCTTTATTTGAACAAACGTAGGTACTCCCACTAGCCATCGTGCCAAGTAGAGCTTGGCAGTGGCGAGAGATATGGCACAAATTGTTCCAACTGTTACATGTTTACTGGTTCAAATCCACTGAGTAGAATGCCCTGGTGTTAAGAAACCTCATAATGTTTGTAAACACTACTGGCTGGCCAACATTATGCCAGCATAATTTTTTTTCTCTATGAACTTTTTTTTGTTAATGCATAAATCACGGGAAAATTATACATATGTTGACGCAAGATCATGTGCAAATTGACATTGTGGACGTAGCAAATTTGATGGGAACAATAAAAAATGTCATAACCAGGGGGAAAATGACCATGGACTTCTTAGTACCTCATATGCAGCACAGTAGCCAGTCTGTTGTGGTGGGGCCGCCATGTACCCTGTTGGTTATCACCTCCTGACAACACAGGGATGACTCTGCTGATGCCTGTGCTGTAACTCCACACGTATGCCATGGAGTAGATGCCCATCTCCCTGGGACATCGGGTCTCCTGGAAATGGCCATCCTGCCAGGTAGGCCTTGCTGATTCGTAGTGGCGCCCACGGGGAGGGCCCCTGGTCGGAGTGGGTGGTATCGGGGCGGATGACACGCCATGAAGCATAGCACGTCATCTCTTGCTGGTGGTCCGCTGCCAGCAGTCTCTAAGCGGGCAAAGTCTTAACTTCAATGTTAAGAAATATGACCACAAATCGTTCCCCTCCCTGGCCACACCGTGGGAGGAACGCCAGGCTAAGGATGGCAGTGGAGCTTATTCGCCGTGGTACCTCATATGTACGAGAGTTGATGGGGTATCTTTCATGTCCATGATGCCTCAGTTTTTTGTGGAACTTTTGGAGGACAAGTTTGGAGAGGTGGAGGGCTTGTCCAAAATGCGTTCTGGGTCAGTCTTGATAAAAACAGCATCCTCTGCCCAGTCATGGGCATTACTTGCTTGTGACAAGTTGGGGGATGTTTCTGTTACCATCATGCCCCATAAGGACTTAAATATGGTCCAGTTATTATATTCCACTGGGACCTTCTTTTGGAGTCTGATGACGAGCTGCGCACTAATTTTGAGTGGCGAGATGTTCATTTCGTCCAGCGAGACCATCGGGGTCCAAGGGATAATCAGGTTGCCACCGATGCCTTCATCTTGGCCCTTGCAGGCGACACTCTGCCCGAGAAGGTCAAGGTGATGGTCTACCGCTGTGATGTCAAGCCATATATCCCTCCCCCGATGTGGTGCTTTAAGTGCTGGAAGTTCGGCCATATGTCTTCCCGCTGAACTTCCAGCATCACATGTCAAGATTGTGGACGTCCATCACATCCCAATACTCCATGTGCCCCACCTCCCATCTGTGTCAACTGCAGAGAGCATCATTCACCTTGCTCAGCAGACTACAGGATTTTACAGAAAGAGAGGAAAATCAAGGAATATAAGGCCCTGGACTGACTGACCTACACTGAGTCTAAGAGGAAATTTGAGTGCCTACATCCTGTGACTATGACCACATCTTACGCCACCGCTATGAGAACAGTTGTCACTCCATCAGTTCATCGCATTCCTGTCGCCTCCCAGAAGCAGAAGACTACACCTGCCCCCTTGATGGTAGGGGGCACTTCCCTCCCTGTTGACCCTGCTGCACCACCTACTTGTGAAGCAACACCTCCCCAACCATTGGGGGTATCAGTCCCCACTTCTGAGCCAGAGAAGCATAAGTCTCCTTTGGCTCCTCTCACTAGGAAGGGGTCCCTCGGGTCACTCCCTTCCCAGGTTTCTGCTAGTGGGAAAGACAGCACCCGTCTGTGGCTGAAGAGCCCAAAAGCAGCTGGTCATAGGCTTCACGCTCATCCTCAGTCCCAGAGACTGAATCAGTGAAGTCCTCCGAGCCAGGGAAACCCAAGGAGCAGTGAGATAAATCCAAAAAGAAGGTCTCCAAGACCAAGGGAATTGCGGTGGTACCCACACCACCGCTACCTACAAGCTCAGCGTCTGCGGATGAGGTGGATATTCTGGCGTCCACTAAGGACCTAGATCTTGCCGTACCCTCAGACACTTTGTATATAGACTGCTCAGGCATAAAGTTGGTGGCACCAGGTGACCCTGAGGCGTAAACTGCCTCATTGAATGTTCCATGCCTTCCCAGTCTCACGATGACGTCATCCTCAGTGGAATTGCTGCAGTTTTCTCCACCACCTGGCTGAGCTGTGGCAACTGTTAAGCTTTACACCTGCTTTCTGCATTGCCCTCCAGGAAACCTGCTTCCCAGCAATGCAGACCCCTGCCCTCCGCAGCTATAAGGGATACCACAGGAACCGTAGTGACTATAATCGAGTGTCAGGTGGAGTTTGCATTTCTGTCCTAAACTCAGTCAGTAGTGAAACTGTGCCACTTCAAACCCCTCTTGAAGCTGTGGCTGTCAGAATAAGGATGACACAGGAAATAACTGTCTGCAGTGTATATCTTCCTCCAGATGGTGCAGTATCCCTCAATGTATTAACTGCATTGATTAATCGATTCCCTAAACCTTTCCTACTTTTGGGATATTTTAATGCTCATAACCCCTTTTGGGGTGGCACCATGCTTATTGGCTGAGGCAGAGCTGTTGAAACTTTACTGTCTCAGTTCAACTTCTGCCTGTTAAATGCTGGGGCTGCCACACATTTCAGTGTGGCTCATGGTAGTTACTCGGCCATCGATTTATCAATTTGCTGCCTAGGACTTCTCCCATCTAGCCACTGGAGGGCAAATGATGACCTGTGTTGTAGTGACCACTTTCCCATCTTCCTGTCACTGTCCTGGCGTCAGGCTCATGGACGCCTGCCCAGATAGGCTTTAAACAAGGCGGTCTGGGAAACTTTCACCTCTGCTAGTACTGTTGAATCTCCCCCACACAATAACATTGATGTGATGGTTGAGCAGGTGACTACAATAATCGTTTCTGTGGCAGAAAACACGATCACTCGCTCTTTAGGATGCCGTGACAAATGACCGTCCCTTGGTAGTCGCTGAAGCAATTAAGGAGCATTGGTGAGCTCTACAGCGGTATAAGCAGCACCGTTACCTGGAGCACCTCATAGCCTTTAAACGGCTCCGTGGCTGCGTTCGCCAACTTATCAAATGATGGAAGCAGGAGTTTTGGGAGAGATGTCTCAACCATTGGGTGTCATACGTCACCTTCCCAAGTCTGGGCAGATATTGAATGTGTTTTTGGGTACCAGATTCCAACGGGTGTTCCTGGTGTTAACATAAATGGTGTGTTATCTACCGACGCAAACGCGATTGCCGAGCACTTTGCCGAGCACTATGCTCGAGCTTCTGCGAAAGGCTGGGAAGTAATTCTCCAACACACTCTTAAACGGCAGCTGGAAGGGAAGGTCCTTTCATTCACTACACGCCACAGTGAATCGTATAACGCCCTGATTACAGAGTGGGAGCTCCTCAGTGCCCTTGCACATTGCCCCACCACAGTTCCTGGGCCAGATCGGATTCACTGTCAGATGATTAAACATCTCTCATCTGACTACAAGCGACATCTCCTCATCATCTTCAACTAGATCTGGTGCGATGACGTCTTTCCATTGCAATGGCGACAGAGCACCATCATTCTGGTGCTCAAACCTGGTAAAAACCCACTTGATGTGGATAGCTATCAGCCCATCAGCCTCACCAACGTTCTTTGTAAACTGCTGGAATGTATGGTGTGTCAGCAGTTGGGTTGGACCCTGGAGTCACATAGCCTACTGGCAGGGCAGTTTCCGCCAGGCTCGTTCTACCACTGATAATCTTGTGTCCCTCGAGTCTGCCATCCAAACAGCCTTTTCCAGATGCCAACATCTGGTTGCTGTCTTTTTTAATTTACAAAAAGCATATGACACCACCTGGCGACATCATATCCTTGCCACATTATACAAGTGGGGTCTCAGAGGCCTGCTCCCGATTTTTATCCTAAATTTCCTGTCGTTTTGTACTTTCCGTGCCCAAGTTGATGCCTCCCGTAGTTCCCCCCATATCCAGGAGAATGGGCTCTGTATTGAGTGTCTCTCTATTTTTAGTGGCCATTACTGGTCTAGCAGCAGCTGTCGGGCTGTCCATCTCACCTTATCTGTATGCAGACAACTTCTGCATTTTGTACTGGTGGTGCTGAGCAGTGTCTACAGGGAGCGATCCACAAGGTGCAGTCATGGGCTCTAGCCCACGGTTTCCAGTTTTTGGCTGCAAAGTCACGTGTTATGCACTTCTGTCGGCATCATACCGTTCATCCAGAACCAGAACTTAATGATGAACCACTCACTGTAGTGGAGACATATCGACTCTTAGGACTGGTTTTCGATGGCCAATTGACTTGGCTTCCTCAACTTCATCAGCTTAAGTGGAAGTGCTGGCAGCACCTCAATGCCCTCTGCTGCCTGAGCAACACCAACTGGGGTGCAGATCGCTCTACGGTGCTGCAGCTCTACAGAGACCTTGTTCAATCCCGTCTTGACTATGAGAGTCTGGTTTATGGTTTGGCAGTGCCCTCAGCATTTTGTTAACATAGTGCACCACTATGGCGTTCGCCTAGCAACAGGAGCTTTTAGGACAAATCCGGTGACCAGTGTCCTTGTGGTGGCTGGAGTCCCTCCATTGCAGGTTAGGTGTGCACAACTGCTGGCCAGTTACGTTGCACATGTTTGTAGTTCTCCTGTGTGTCCGAATCACCGTCTCCTTTTCCCACCCATGGCAGTTCATCTCCCGCATCAGCAGCCCAGGTCAGGGCTTCTGATTGTGGTTTATGTCCGATCCCTTCTTTCAAAACTGGGTTCTTGCCTTTACCACCTATACTTGAGGTCCATTCATGTACACCTCCATGGTGTACACCTAGGCCGTGGCTTCACATGGACCTTTCACGTGGCCCTATGGACTCACTTAACCCTGTGGCTCTCTGCTTCTACTTCCTCTCGATTCTTGACATGTACCAAGGCCACAAACTGGTTTACACTGATAACTCGATGGCTGATGCTCATGTCGGCTTCACGTATGTCCATGGAGGACACACTGAACAGAATTCCTTGCCCAATGGCTGCAGTGTTTTCACTGCCAAGCTGGTGGCTATATCTCGTGCTCTTGGGCGCATCCGTTCATGTTCTGGGGAGTCGTTTCTTGTGTGTACTGACTCCTTAAACAGCCTACAAGCTATCGACCTGTGCTACCCTCATCATCCTTTGGTAGCGACCAACCAGGAATCCATTTATGCCGTGGAACAGTCCAGTTGTTCAGTGGTGTTTGTCTGGACCCCAGGTTATGTCGGAATTCCAGCAAAGAACCTGCTGACAGGCTGGCCAAACAGGCTACACAGAAAGCACTTGTGGAGATTGACTTCTCTGCAACTGACCTGCATTCAGTACTATGCCGCAAGGTTTTGTGGCTTTTGGAGACAAAATGGCATAAGCTCACCACTCACAACAAACTGCGTGCTATTAAGGAGACTATGAATGTGTGGCAGTCCTCCATGCAGGCCTCTCTCAGGGACTCTGTGGTTCTCTACCGGCTCTGCATTGGCCGCACTTGGGTGACACATGGGTACCTCCTGTGCTGTGATGACCCACCTCAGTGTCAGTGCAGTGCCCGGCTGACAATGAGCCGTATCTTGGTGATCTGTCCTTCTTTGGCTGCCCTACAGCAGACTCTTCACTTACCGGCCTCATTGCCATTAATTTTAGCTGACAATGTCTCATTGGCTAATTTAGTTTTATGTTTTATACGTGACGGTGGGTTTTATCATTCTATATAAGTTTTAGTGCATGTCCTTTGCCCCTTTGCGTTCTCCACTCTAATGATTTTAAGGTGGATGTTTTAATGTGTCGCAGAGTGGGTGGCTTTTCCTTTTTATCCTCATGGTCAGCCAGCCACGGTCATCTGCTCTTTTGTTTTTACCCCTTTTACCTTTTTCTTGCTTCTCTCTGTGATTTTCTTTTTCTGCTTTGGCTATAGTAGTGTTGGTTGTCCTTCTGTTGTTCTTGTGGTTCTTCCTTTCTCCTGTTATTGTGCGGTATGTCTCCTTTCTGTTCTTCTTTCCCCTGTGTAATTATTTTACTGGGAACAAGAGACAAGTGACCTCACAGTTTGGTCCCTTCCCCCCCTCTTTTAAACCAACTAACCACCACCTGTACCAACCCTGTAACTAGGGAAACATATGCTGTCAAAGGGAGAACCATCTGAGAAGAGATAAGGAAAGGATAAGTATTTTATTTCAAATTCTATAATAATGCGTCACATCACCAACAACTTTAATCTTGCGGCAATTAGGAGCTCCTTTAAGCCATATGGACACAGACTCTGACTCATTTATTTGATGATGATTCCGTGTCCTGAAAACCAACGGCAGTGTAGGCATATAGTAAGATGTACCAATGTCTCTGTTATAGGTCTCACAAATCTGAAATGTCCAATACACAATAACCTCTCAACTGTTAAAAGTCTCAAGGCCAGCTACAGTGTCTACTTTAATACCATGTAATACAGCCACTGTAACCCAACCGTTACCATGTCGATTAGCGTCTGCATTCGTAAGCGTGAAATTCAATATGCGTCCGCAAAAGACTGAAGGGCCATGCAAAATCACTTGGGCACCTACTCCATTCCTTGTGCTAATAGCAATATTATAAATAGCTTTATATGCTATAATATATCTAAAAACAAAGATGATGAGACTTACCAAACAAAAGCGCTGGCGGATCGATAGACACACAAACAAACACAAACATACACACAAAATTCTAGCTTTCGCAACCAACGGTTGCTTCATCAGGAAAGAGGGAAGGAGAGGGAAAGACGAAAGGATGTGGGTTTTAAGGGAGAGGGTAAGGAGTCATTCCAATCCTGGGAGCGGAAAGACTTACCTTATGGGGAAAAAAGGACGGGTATACACTCGCGCACACACACACATATCCATCCGCACATACACAGACACAAGCAGACATTTGTAAAGGCAAAGAGATTGGGCAAAGATGTCAGTAGAGGCGGAAGTAAAGAGGCAAAGATGTTGTTGAAAGACAGGTGAGGTGTGAGCGGCGGCAACTTCAAATTAGCGGAGGTTGAGGCCTGGCGGATAACGAGAAGAGAGGATATACTGAAGGGCAAGTTCCCATCTCTGGAGTTCTGACAGGTTGGTGTTAGTGGGAAGTATCCAGATAACCCGGATGGTGTAACACTGTGCCAAGATGTGCTGGCCGTGCACCAAGGCATGTTTAGCCACAGGGTGATCCTCATTACCAACAAACACTGTCTGCCTGTGTCCATTCATGCGAATGGACAGTTTGTTGCTGGTCATTCCCAAATAGAAAGCTTCACAGTGTAGGCAGGTCAGTTGGTAAATCACGTGGGTGCTTTCACACGTGGCTCTGCCTTTGATCGTGTACACCTTCCGGGTTACAGGAGTGGAGTAGGTGGTTGTGGGAGGGTGCATGGGACAGGTTTCACACCGGGGGCGGTTACAAGGGTAGGAGCCAAAGGGTAGGGAAGGTGGTTTGGGGATTTCATAGGGATGAACTAAGAGGTTATGAAGGTTAGGTGGATGGCGGAAAGACACTCTTGGTGGAGTGGGGAGGATTTCATGAAGGATGGATCTCATTTCAGGGCAGGATTTGAGGAAGTCGTATCCCTGCTGGAGAGCCACATTCAGAGTATGATCCAGTCCCGGAAAGTATCCTGTCACAAGTGGGGCACTTTTGTGGTTCTTCTGTGGGAGGTTCTGGGTTTGAGGGGATGAGGAAGTGGCTCTGGTTATTTGCTTCTGTACCAGGTCGGGAGGGTAGTTGCGGGATGCGAAAGCTGTTTTCAGGTTGTTGGTGTAATGGTTCAGGGATTCCGGACGGGAGCAGATTCGTTTGCCACGAAGACCTAGGCTGTAGGGAAGGGACCGGTTGATGTGGAATGGGTGGCAGCTGTCATAATGGAGGTACTGTTGCTTGTTGGTGGGTTTGATGTGGACGGACGTGTGAAGCTGGCCATTGGACAGGTGGAGGTCAACGTCAAGGAAAGTGGCATGGGATTTGGAGTAGGACCAGGTGAATCTGATGGAACCAAAGGAGTTGAGGTTGGAAAGGAAATTCTGGAGTTCTTCTTCACTGTGAGTCCAGATCATCAAGATGTCATCAATAAATCTGTACCAAACTTTGGGTTGGCAGGCCTGGGTATCCAAGAAGGCTTCCTCTAAGCGACCCATGAATAGGTTGGCGTACGAGGGGGCCATCCTGGTACCCGTGGCTGTTCCCTTTAATTGTTTGTATGTCTGACCTTCAAAAGTGAAGAAGTTGTGGGTCAGGATGAAGCTGGCTAAGGTAATGAGGAAAGAGGTTTTAGCTAGTGTGGCAGGTGATCGGCGTGAAAGGAAGTGCTCCATCGCAGCGAGGCCCTGGACGTGCGGTATATTTGTGTATAAAGAAGTGGCATCAATGGTTACAAGGATGGTTTCCGGGGGTAACAGACTGGGTAAGGATTCCAGGTATTCGAGAAAGTGGTTGGTGTCTTTGATGAAGGATGGGACTGCATGTAATGGGTTGAAGGTGTTGATCTACGTAGGCAGAAATACGTTCTGTGGGGGCTTGGTAACCAGCTACAATGGGACGGCCGGGATGATTGGGTTTGTGAATTTTAGGAAGAAGGTAGAAGGTAGGGTTGCGGGGAGTCAGTGGGGTCAGGAGGTTGATGGCGTCAAGTGAAAGGATTTGTAGGGGGCCTAAGGGTCTGAGGATTCCTTGAAGCTCCGCCTGCACATCAGGAATGGGATTACCTTGGCAAACTTTGTATGTGGTGTTGTCTGAAAGCTGATGCAGTCCCTCAGCCACATACTTCCGACGATCAAGTACCACGGTCGTGGAACCCTTGTCCGCCGGAAGAATGACGATGGATTGGTCAGCCTTCAGATCACGGATACCCTGGACTTTAGCAGTGGTGATGGTGGGAGTAGGATTAAGGTTTCTTAAGAAGGATTGAGAGGCAAGGCTGGAAGTCAGAAATTCCTGGAAGGTTTGGAGAGGGTGATTTTGAGGAAGAGGAGGTGGGTCCCGCTGTGACGGAGGATGGAACTGTTCCAGGCAGAGTTCAATTTGGATAGTGTCTTGGGGAGTTGGATCATTAGGAGTAGGATTAGGATCATTTTTCTTCGTGGCAAAGTGATATTTCCAGCAGAGAGTACGAGTGTAGGACAGTAAATCTTTGACGAGGGCTGTTTGGTTGAATCTGGGAGTGGGGCTGAAGGTGAGGCCTTTGGATAGGACAGAGGTTTTGGATTGGGAGAGAGGTTTGGAGGAAAGGTTAACTACTGAATTAGGGTGTTGTGGTTCCAGATTGTGTTGATTGGAATTTTGAGGTTTTGGAGGGAGTGGAGCTGGAAGTGGGAGATTGAGTAGATGGGAGAGACTGGGTCTGTGTGCAATGAGAGGAGGTTGAGGTTTGCTGGAAAGGTTGTGAAGGGTGAGTGAGTTGCCTTTCTATAGGTGGGAAACCAGGAGATTGGATAGTTTTTTAAGGTGGAGGGTGGCATGCTGTTCTAATTTGTGGTTGGCCTGTAGGAGGATGCTCTGAACAGCCGGTGTGGATGTGGGAGAGGATAGATTGAGGACTTCTATTATATTTATATGCTGTAAGGCGAAAATGCTATAATAACGTGTCATCACTAGTCTGTGTTAATGCTGCTGTAAGTGCGGCTACTCGACGACTGAAGCTGTCTTAAGAGAAACGTCACTTATATAGCCCGTCCTTATCTAACCACAGCACGGCTTACGCAACCTACCAGAAGTGACTTTTAGCCCAGCAGAGCTCGAGTAATAACTAGGAGCCCTGCCTACCGGGCTCCTTCTTTAATGCTCTTCTTAAGTATTGCAGGTAAGCATACTACACTATTCTAGGGCACATATATAGCAAAGTATGTTGCAGTGGTAGCGAGACCCATAGAGATGCCCAGAGGTACATTATTATAAGAGAAGGTGTTCGCACCTTACAGTATATAATGCTGTTTATAATATTGCTATTAGTATGAAGAATGGAGTAGGTGCCCAAGTTATTTTGCATGGCCCTTCAGTCTTTTGCGGATGTGTATTGAATTTCATGCTTACAAACACAGACGCTAATTGACATGGTAATGGTTGGGTTACAGTGGCTGTGGTACTAAAGTAGACACTGTTGCTGGCCTTGAGACATTTAACAGTCGAGAGATTATTGCAATCAGACATTTCAGATTTGTGAGACCTATAACAGAGACATTGGTAAATCTTACTATACATCTACAATGCCATTGGTTCTGTGGATGAGGAATCATCATAAAATAAGTGTGTTACAGTCTGTGTCCGTATGACTTAAAGGAGCTGTGAAATGACACGTATCGTGTACTAGCTGTTATGTAAACACTGTTTGACCTTTTACATTGGTATGATTATAGTGAACATGGACAGAGGGTATATACTGGCAATGTGCAATATCCTGTTACAGACCATACTGTACAACATGACACTCATGATCTTGGTGCCTGTTTCGCCACACATGCCATCTGGATTCTTCCCTTGTTCCGTGCAGTCCTCGGCAATGATTCTCATCCCGTCCCTTAAGACTCCCACGACCTGAGGTTCTGGCAACTTTTCCAAACCCTCCAATTTCCAGTCCTTTTCCTTCATTCCTCTTCCTTCCCCTTCAACCCTTCTGGCAGAAGGAGGGAACACTGGTTCCTTTGTAAGTGGTCATATTTTATCCTGCTGCTGCTTAGTAAGTTGATTTTTTATCTATTCTACTATAGTGGAAGCGTGACCAGCAATTTTTCGAAACAGGTGTACTGTTTCCTGCATCTGCACTGATAGCACACCTTCAGCTACCACTGCAATTAGTTGATGAGTCAGGCTGTATTTTCCAGAAGGCTGATGAACATAAATAATACTATTTATAAACCTTGAAATAGGCAACTAACCTTTAATTTTAGGCCCATCCATTTGTTCCTTCCTTCTTTCCTTTGGGTGTTCTCAAAAAAGTTTCGAGAATGTTGCTTATAACAGTTTGTTGAATCAATTTTCTGACAAAAACCTTTTAAAGTTGCTCTGTCTGCCTTCTGTGAAGAATGGTCTACAAAGAAAGCAATATATTGCCTTACAAACTCAGTTCTGTAGAAGAGCTAAACAAGAACACTTAATCATGTTACTGAATTTTTATTTCACTTCTTGGTAGAAAAATTTCACAATTAAGGATGATAACCAAACACATTGTGTTTTCTTCCACTAAAATTTATTAACTATTGGCTTAATGTTTTGTCATGACCCAAAACATTAATTTAGAGAAAAAGAACCTGCTGAGTCTTTCTTATGGTACATCTTGTAATGTATATGAGGCATTTACAATCATTTATATAGGAGAAATGTGATGGCATTATAAATTGTTCCTACAATATTTGCTTTCTGTTAACAGCAATGGCAGCTGATTACATATTTGGCTGCAACATATGCACTGAAGATCTTCTCTGACTTTTTTTCGAATCTGATGGCTGATTTCCAAATAAAGACATTCCTTGGATCAAATAAGGAGGAACTGGTAAGAACAAGTTTGTTGTGCTTATTGGTGCATGTGGACATAAGGTGGGATATTGGTACAAATGATAAGAATAGCATAAAATACAGTATCATCTTTATTGGTACATGACATGTCATATGCAATCATTTGAGTGAAACACTGGTGACTCATCAATAATAGCAGTTGTACACCTATATTGGTAGTGTGTGCTCACACGTAACGATTTAAAGATGGCCGCGAAGACACCAGTGATGACACTCGCACTGGCAGACCATTGTCAGCAAAAACTGATGCAAACATTGAAAAAATCGGTAAACTTGTTCGACAAGATCGCCGTTTAACAATCAGAGCAGTGTCTGAGTTAACAGGAGTTGACAAGGAAAGTGTCGAACAAGTTTACCGATCTTTTCAATGTTTGCATCAGTTTTTGCTGACAATGGTCTGCCAGTGCGAGTGTCATCACTGGTGTCTTCGCGGCCATCTTTAAATCGTTTAAACCACTCAAACACTTGTGTTCGCGATAAACAATCATCGCCGTACACTTGTAACATTACAAACGTTTCATGTGTAGATTTTCCTAGTTTGAAACAAAATTTGATGTTAACACGCTGTTCTCTCTGTACACTCAACATTTTCCGACGCACAGACAAAACGTCAACTACTTAAAACAGACGCCACGGGCAGACTGAGTGCAGGAGGCAGATGAAACTCGAGCAGTAGGCGGAGCGAGAGTCACGTGACAGGCCACGTGACTTTCAGCCTTATTGCATTCGTTTTATTGTTTCACCAGTACTAGTCCGGTTTTTTTCTAGCCACACCTCGTATCTTTCCAATGTATAAAATTTCACACTGTAATAACATTTTCTTTGTCAGTATTTTTCATTTTTTGCTTCTGTGGCTTTTAGCATGTAGTCTTTGTCCTTGGACCATATTTTACTGCTAATCTCTATAGTCATGATATATGGGACATTTTCAAACAAGCTATTTATGACAAGACTACATGTAGTCTGAAATATGCCTCATTTCATAAGCATGTGTAAAAGAATTTACCTTGAAAATCTGTGGATTTTTAGCTCAAAGAGAAGTATTTTATGTACAAACATAAAAGAACCTGTTATTAAGTCAAGGCTCTTGAATAATGGTTTGCTTGATTGGATGTTGTTTGTACCCATCATAGCTCAGAATATTTCTTTTTTTCTGTAGTCTGTACACTTTGAGGAGGTTAGCTTTCTCAACACTCTGAAAAATTAGGTCGTATCTAACAACTGATAAAAAAATAAGCATGATACACTCTTCTTAACAGCTAAGTCAATTAAAATTATTTAGAAAGTATCTCATTGCATAAACAGAACTGTTTAATCACTTCACTACACAATCTACATTATCAGTCCATTTATAATTACCCCAAGAAAATAAAGTGTCAGCATTGAGCAGCTCTATTCCCTAATAATTTAATTATGACAGGCCAGGCCAAACAATGCTCCATGTTGATTATTCAGAATAATGTTATGAGTTTCTTTAGACTTTTCTAATTGATTACATGCTGTTATTTCAAGTATTTTAGAAAAATTGATAATATTTATACTAGGCAGAAATCTCATCCAGTCTGCCTCTTTTATGAATAGGTTAAACTTGTGCATATTTCACCCTGTCAGGGAAGCAACCCTCATCAGATATCTGATTTACTATATAGCAAAGTTGGGGCAGAATATTATGACTGCCAGCCTTTATAATTTTTTTGGAATTTCAGATTTTTGGAATTTTGTAATGCTAGCTATTTTATGACAAGGTACACGAGTAAATTTAAATTCCCCAGATGTATACTGCATTCTGTTGGGGTCTATATAAAGAGGAGAGAATTCATCAATTTTATTTGCAGTTTTAAAGTACCTGTCAAATTAATCACTGGTCTGGGTGGCATTAGTAACGGTTTTCCCATCAGTTTTTAATGTAGGATTAAAATGAGTAGTTTCCTCAGCACCTAGTTGAGTCTTGACAATCTGCTATACAGCCTTTGATTTGTTTGTGGCATTTGGGACAGATTTACTTGCTTAACAATTCCGCCAAACAGTCTTTTGTATTTGTTTACTTAAATGAGAAACTCTGCATCACAGTTGTTGTTTTGCCAAAGATATTGAGGTCTTTTGTTGTTCACGAGTCTGCTGCATCAATTTCTGTCTACTTAGAGAATAATATCTTCATACAGAAGCAAATTTGGTAGCAGAGGGGATTATGGGGAGCTAACAATATTGAGGAAGGACCAAAGCTGCAATAGGTAAGTTCAAATGACTGTTTAAGTGCAGTAGTTATGCACATATGAGCAAACTTGCAAGAGACAGACCAGTGTGGAGAGCTGCCTTGAACCATGCAGGCTTTCCAATAGAAAATGAATGAAGTGTTGTTGTGGCCCTCAACTATGTTCCCTCAGACTCAGAGTTTCAGTATTAAAGTTTTGGCTGGTTTTGTTTTCTAGGGGCCGGGATATGTAGTTGCCGCATTACAGGCCAAATACTGTGAGTCTACAGTATACGATAAGAATACACACATGAATCAAATGGTCGAAGATTTCTATCACTCGGCAATTGCGAATTATGAAAGTAACAAATAAATTTATAAATGAAAGTTTGCAATTAAATAAAATCTGCAGGTACTATCTTAACAACTTTAAATGATGAGTATGATAGCAGAAGTACTTTTGAGAATGCGGTATATTTCTGGAAAACACTTATTGGTGTCGATGGTCCAACAATCAAATAAAATGTAAGTTGAATAACGGGGAATAGATTCCTACTGCACATAATTAGTTATGAATAAGAACAAAGCTTGCAAGATATTCACTTCTAAGTGCACACTACATCTTCACTGTATAAGCCACAGAAACCTCACAAGTGTACAAGTCAGCACTACCAAATATTTCTATCTGCCGCGACCACGCCTAAACCACTCCACACTCTCAAAGTCCTTCTCGCGACTGTGCGTCCGTCGCGTCCAGCACTTCCCGTGTCCAGTGCCGTACTCTCCAGAACTTCCCCGTGTCCTCTCCAGAAACCATCCTCCTCCCCCGATTCCAAACAGTCTCACCATTAACGAGCGCAGTGATTGGCTAGAGCGCTCCCTCCATGTCTACACCCCGACGTACACTCACAAACATATTTAAACACATACAAAATCCTGGATTTACATTTAAAGACTTGAAATTAAATAAATATTCCTACAGCTGGACCATAAACATGTTCTAACAGATACATCAACAAATTAAATGAACATATATCAAAGGAATAGAACAAAAGGTAGGCCAGTAGCCTAATGTCTCTGTGCTTTCTAAAACACAGTAAATATTTAACCGATTTCTTCATGAATAGTATATATCAGATATAAACAAAGACATAGACAAATAAATATATTTATAAGCATGCTGCTACCATTTTTTTCGTGTAACTGTGCAGTACTTATGGCCTGATGCGATCGATAGTAATCAACCACTTTGGCCTCCAATAACTCATGTACTATTTAAGATACATGCCTGTAATTCATACTAATTTAGGTTTACACTAATAGCTTTCT
This sequence comes from Schistocerca nitens, assembly GCF_023898315.1. Lineage (NCBI taxonomy): Eukaryota > Metazoa > Arthropoda > Insecta > Orthoptera > Acrididae > Schistocerca > Schistocerca nitens. Next base: position 27,703,371 of record NC_064618.1, read on the forward strand.
AAAGACATGTAGATTGATGAAATCAGAAGAACCATTTCGATTTTGGAAATTCGTTGCTGGGTGTTACTTGTATAATTTACAGTCAGATACTAAACTTTAAACTAATAAAGATATTGAAAATCTGATTACACCATCAGAATCGCCGTTCAAATAATAATAATGTACATGTTTCTTTTTGAGGTATCATCATTCATCTGGATACTATTAATTTCTATACATACTGTGAAATGTCTGCCATTAAGGTTTCACAAAGTCCGCCATCTTTGGCACTCCCGGCATAGACATCTCCTTCATCGACACAAAGCACCATCCTTGTCACAGCGGAATTCCCAGCCACGTGGCTGGACCACGCGTTGGGGTTACCCCTCTCGTCCGGCTAACATTCGCCACAATGTGTTTGCTGCTGGGCCCCGGCTGGGCGAGCGGCCCGTGCGGCCATGCCAACTTAGAATATTTTCAGGACGCCATAATTCGCCCGTTACCTCACAACCAGTCCTCTTTACACTGAGCACCATAACAATGGATGTGACCACCCTATACTTACACCTTGCCACCTTCCAGCCCCTCTCAACTTCTGTAACATGAAAGATAAATTTTAGGGGCACATCACAATTTTGTGGATATTTCCTTCAGTCTTCTCAGCCTGGTACAACAAATGATCTGGCCAGCAACACCAGACTGTCTCATACAGTGCAGAGCCACCACTGTGATAATATTATCTACTTTCTCGTCTAACTTCACACACTTCACAGCTATTCCCAGAAACTGTGACACTAGCATGTCTGTTATTAAAAATTATAGTGTGATAACTCACTGTGTTACAACTTGTCATGTACTGGAGCCTCTACTGCAACTACCACATCATTCCATGGAGAATCAATGAAAACTGTTGATGTTTGACTCACCAGGGCTGGTACCAGGCACCATGGGCTCAGCCACTAGGCAGTAGCACAATCGAATGTCAAAAGGACAACACCACATTGTGACCGACACGTGCTGCCGATGATCGGTGCCACCACTGCTTACTGATCAGCAAACTAACCAAGTACAACCCCTGTGCAGAGAGCTCCCTCTCTCATTCACTACTATACATTCAACAAAGTTACTTAGGCTCTGCTCTTTGGAACTAGTTGTGAATTTTACGGTGTACTCAGCCGTGACTGTGCTCTAGGACTTGTATGCCTTTGGGTTTATCTTCTCTGAATCAGTTCATCTGGTTTCTTACCAAGTGCCATTCCAGGCACCTGATGAACTTTACAAAGAATTTCTGGACATGTTTTTGCCAGGGCACTACAAGGTCAAGGATTTTTCCTGTCATATCACCCTTAAAATGACAACACAGCTGCACCCCCTTTTTTTTTCCCTAGACACGGCATGTACTGTTAGCGCTTTGCGACCAAATCGAACTGGAACTTGACAGGTTCGTGGCTTTGAATGTGACTAAACCTATTTCATCAGGTCAGTGGATTATGCCACAAGTGATCATCAAGAAACCATCTGGCAAGCTCCACATTTGCAGCTATTTTAAAGTGACAATCAATGCACAGGCAATGGTTGTCACTTACCCACTTACACAAGGGACACCCTGTGCGAATCAACTAATGGTGAATCTGGCAGCAGTCCATTATTTTTCAAAAGAGTGTCTTTTGGAGGCAAATCTGCAGCTTCTGCTCAACGAGGCATCTCAGCAGCCGCTACTGGTCAATACCCCCTATGGACTGTACCAGTACAGGTGGTTGGTCTTTGGCACAGTAAGGTCTCCTGCACTTTTCCAGCATTTCTTGAAGCAGCTCAAACAACATATTCCATGTTGTATCAACTATTTGACAATGCTGTGGTTATCGGTCACTCCACGGAGAAACATCTTCGGAGCCTTTGGCTTCTTTTTCAGACCCTACAAAACGTGGGTCACAAGTGCAGTTTGGCTAAATTACTGTTCTTTCATCCCACTCTTCAATACCTTGGACATACATCATTTCAACCAACAGACAGTCACGGTGCTGCCATTGATGTTCTTCCACAGCCCACAAACCTGAAGGAACTCTAGGCTTTTCTGTGCAAAATTGCTTATTGTCATAAATTTATCCCAAAAGCTGTTACATTTTTGTACATTCTAAATCAATTAATGGAAAAATGTGCTTGTCTGGACAGCTGCGTGTGGTGGAGCATTTGAGACACTGAAGGACAGTCTACATTCAGTCCTTGCCTAGCCACATTTCAAGTGGTTAAACAGATCTTCTCGGCTACTGATGCATCCCAGTTTGAGCTTGGGGCTGTTCTGGCTTATGGCAATGCCGACGGTTCAGAGCAGCCGATAGTGTTCACCTCGAAGAAGCCAGATGCGGCACAACAGAATTACTCACAAACAGAGAAGGAAGCTCTCGCCATTATTAAGAAATTTAAGTTTCATCCTGTCACAGACCACACACTGCTCGCCTCCCGCTGTAGTTTCTCTATGCATCTGCTGGACAAGATGGTGCATGGGCTGCAGGAATGGGCCCTGTTCTTCAGCCCTTACGGTAATGAGAATCACTTCTGCCTGACTGTTCAGAACTCCAAAGCAGATGATGACCTCTCACATTTTCCTATGGGTCTCAATCCCTGTTTTGAACAAGAAATCCTTTGTTTTTATCTTGATGAGAAATCTCGGCAAGCACTAGTTGGCTTCTCTATTGTGAGCTCACATACAGCTGACATCATCAGTGTGGACCTTTTATTCACCATGTGTGGCAGCATATATAGTTAGGGTGGCCAGAGCTGACTCCAGCCTGAACATATGATCCCATTTGAAATTATTCTGTGCTGCAACACAGATCAATTCTCGTTGACAATGTGATCTTGTTGACAATGGAGCACACTGTGCCATGGGTGGTCATTCCTGCATCCTTCTGAATAGGAACCTCAAAGTCTATTGGTGCTACAGGCCACATGTGACCTTAAAACTGGACCTGTAACTGTACACAGATGCTATACATTCCATCACATATTTATTTATTATTTACATTTTATGGCCTTTGTTGGACCACTCTAGCCAACTTTTATACAAAGAATTTTTCAGTTTCCTGTCAGCCCAGTACTTCTTCATTCTCTCAGATCTCATCCTCTGTTCTTCATCGGAAATCACCCTTCCTATTGTCTATTTGTTGATTGTCATTTGCAGTCTAGTTTGTTTGTCTGTGAGTTTCTTGATTTTGTCAGTTTTGTTTCTTAGGTCTTCCAATGTAATCTGCAACTCATCCATATCTTCCTTGATTTCTGCAATCCACTTAATGTTGCACTTACTATTCCACAATTTTTCTATTATTCTCCTGATGGTCGTTTGCTCTGGTGTTATGATTAGATGTTCGAAAAATGAAATGCGTTTCTTCCTGATTGTGCTCATTACCGGTTTTATTTCCTTGTAGACTGTTTCATTTGTAGCTACTCTCCAGTGTCCATCTTTCTAGTATGATTTGTTGATGCATGTTCTGATGATTCTTCTCCCTATTTTGAGTATTTTGTCTTTTTGTGCAGTGTTAGTTGTTTTGAAGATGGTTTGGTTCAAATGGCTCTGAGCACTATGGGACTTAACATCTGTGGTCATCAGTCCCCTAGAACTTAGAACTACTTAAACCTACCTAACCTAAGGACATCACACACATCCATGCCCGAGGCAGGATTCGAACCTGCGACCGTAGCAGTCGCGTGGTTCCGGACTGAGCGCCTAGAACTGCTAGACCACCGCGGCCGGCTTTGAAGATGGTTTACTTGCGTATGTTATTTCTGGTTGAGTGACTGTTTTGTAGTGTTTTAATTTTGTTGCCATTGACAGGCTCTTTTTGTTGTAGGTGTTCTTGGTGATATATTGTGCTCTAGTCAATTTGTTTATTCTGTTATGCCATGTTGGCTTTTCGTTGAGGTTATATGTTATGATTTCTCCCAGATATTTAAATTTATCTACAATTTTGATTTCTTGGTTTCCTATGGCAATTTTGTTTATGAGTGGTAGGTCAGTTAACATGATGACTGTTTTTTTTCAAAGGATATTTCAAGACCAATTTTCTGTGCTATTTCCTGTAGTGAGATAACTTGTTTGGTTTCCTGAATACTGTTGGACAAGAGAGCAAGGTCATCAGCAAATCCTAGACAATTTAAACTTATGTTGTCTTTGGGTCTTCCAATTTGGATGTTCCTTGGGTTAATCTTGTACTATTCCCTCATTATGTATTCTAAAGCACAGTTGAACTGCAGGGGTGCCAAGCAATCTCCTTGTCTTAAACCCGTTTTTATGATGAATGGCTCAGAGAGTTCCCCCTGAACTTGACTTTTGATATAGTGCTGGTTAAGGTGAGTTCTATCAGTTAGATTAATTTTGTATGGTGGCTGAAATTTCTTAAGATTTTTGACATTGAAGGCCTATGGAAATAGTCATTTGCTTTTTTAAAGTCCACGAAGGTTATTACAAGAGGTTTATTACGTTTCTTGTAATATTCCATCACACACACACACACACACACACACACACACACATTCCACGTGGGAAAAATATATCTAAAAACAAAGATGATGTGACTTACCGAACGAAAGCGCTGGCAGGTCGATAGACACACAAACAAACACAAACACACACACAAAATTCTAGCTTTTGCAACAAACGGTTGCTTCGTCAGGAAAGAGGGAAGGAGAGGGAAAGACGAAAGGATGTGGGTTTTAAGGGAGAGGGTAAGGAGTCATTCCAATCCCAGGAGCGGAAAGACTTACCTTAGGGGGAAAAAAGGATGGGTATACACTCGCACACACACACATATCCATCCACACATATACAGACACAAGCAGACATATTTAAAGACAAAGAGTTTGGACAGAGATGTCAGTCGAGGCAGAAGTGAAGAGGCAAAGATGATGTTTAATGACAGGTGAGGTATGAGTGGCGGCAACTTGAAATTAGCGGAGATTGAGGCCTGGTGGGTAACGGGAAGAGAGGATATATTGAAGAGCAAGTTCCCATCTCCGGAGTTCGGATAGGTTGGTGTTGGTAGGAAGTATCCAGATAACCCGGACGGTGTAACACTGTGCCAAGATGTGCTGGCCGTGCACCAAGGCATGTTTAGCCACAGGGTGATCCTCATTACCAACAAACACTGTCTGCCTGTGTCCATTCATGCGAATGGACAGTTTGTTGCTGGGCATTCCCATATAGAATGCATCACAGTGTAGGCAGGTCAGTTGGTAAATCACGTGGGTGCTTTCACATGTGGCTCTGCCTTTGATCGTGTACACCTTTCGGTTTACAGGACTGGAGTAGGTGGTGGTGGGAGGGTGCATGGGACAGGTTTTACACCGGGGGCGGTTACAAGGATAGGAGCCAGAGGGTAGGGAAGGTGGTTTGGGGATTGCATAGGGATGGACTAACAGGTTGCGAAGGTTAGGTGGACAGCAGAAAGACACTCTTGGTGGAGTGGGGAGGATTTCATGAAGGATGGATCTCATTTCAGGGCAGGGTTTGAGGAAGTCGTATCCCTGCTGGAGAGCCACATTCAGAGTCTGGTCCAGTCCCGGAAAGTATCCTGTCACAAATGGGGCACTTTTGTGGTTCTTCTGTGGGGGATTCTGGGTTCGAGGGGATGAGGAAGTGGCTCTGGTTATTTGCTTCTGTACCAGGTCAGGAGGGTAGTTGCGAGATGCGAAAGCTGTTGTCAGGTTGTTGGTGTAATGGTTCAGGGATTGCGGACTGGAGCAGATTCATTTGCCACGAAGACCTAGGCTGTAGGGAAGGAACCGTTTGATGTGGAATGGGTGGCAGCTGTCATAATGGAGGTACTGTTGCTTGTTGGTGGGTTTGATGTGGACGGACGTGTGAAGCTGGCCATTGGACAGGTGGAGGTCAACGTCAAGGAAAGTGGCATGGGATTTGGAGTAGGACCAGGTGAATCTGATGGAACCAAAGGAGTTGAAGTTGGAGAGGAAATTCTGGAGTTCTTCTTCACTGTGAGTCCAGATCATGAAGATGTCATCAATAAATCTGTACCAGACTTTGGGTTGGCAGGCCTGGGTATCCAAGAAGGCTTCCTCTAAGCGACCCATGAATAGGTTGGCGTACGAGGGGGCAATCCTGGTACCCATGGCTGTTCCCTTTAATTGTCGGCATGTCTGACCTTCAAAAGTGAAGAAGTTTTGGGTCAGGATGAAGCTGGCTAAGGTGATGAGGAAAGAGGTTTTTGGTAGGGTGGCAGGTGATCGGCGTGAAAGGAAATGCTCCATCGCAGCGAGGCCCTGGACGTGCGGAATATTTGTGTATAAGGAAGTGGCATCAATGGTTACAAGGATGGTTTCCGGGGGTAACAGACTGGGTAAGGATTCCAGGCGTTCGAGAAAGTGGTTGGTGTCTTTGATGAAGGATGGGACTGCATGTAATGGGTTGAAGGTGTTGATCTACGTAGGCAGAAATACGTTCTGTGGGGGCGTGGTAACCAGCTACAATGGGACGGCCGGGATGATTGGGTTTGTGGATTTTAGGAAGAAGGTAGAAGGTAGGGGTGCGGGGTGTCGGTGGGGTCAGGAGGTTGATGGAGTCAGGTGAAAGGTTTTGCTGGGGGCCTAAGGTTCTGAGGATTCCTTGAAGCTCCGCCTGGACATCGGGAATGGGGTTACCTTGGCAAACTTTGTATGTGGTGGTGTCTGAAAGCTGACGCAGTCCCTCAGCCACATACTCCCAAAGATCAAGTACCACGGTCGTGGAACCCTTGTCCGCCGGAAGAATGACGATGGATCGGTCAGCCTTCAGATCACGGATAGCCTGGGCTTCAGCAGTGGTGATGTTGGGAGTAGGATTAAGGTTTTTTAAGAAGGATTGAGATGCAAGGCTGGAAGTCAGAAATTCCTGGAAGGTTTGGAGAGGGTGATTTTGAGGAAGAGGAGGTGGGTCCCGCTGCGACGGAGGACGGAACTGTTCCAGGCAGGGTTCAATTTGGATGGTGTCTTGGGGAGTTGGATCATTAGGAGTAGGATTAGGATCATTTTTCTTCGTGGCAAAGTGATATTTACAGCAGAGTACGAGTGTAGGGCAGTAAATCTTTGACGAGGGCTGTTTGGTTGAATCTGGGATTGGGGCTGAAGGTGAGGCCTTTGGATAGGACAGAGGTTTCGGATTGGAACCACAACACCCTAATTCGGTAGTTAACCTTTCCTCCAAACCTCTCTCCCAATCCGAAACCTCTGTCCTATCCAAAGGCTTGCATCTCAATCCTTCTTAAAAAACCTTAATCCTACTCCCAACATCACCACTGCTGAAGCCCAGGCTATCCGTGATCTGAAGGCTGACCGATCCATCGTCATTCTTCCGGCGGACAAGGGTTCCACAACCATGGTACTTGATCGTTGGGAGTATGTGGCTGAGGGACTGCGTCAGCTTTCAGACAACACCACATACAAAGTTTGCCAAGGTAACCCCATTCCCGATGTCCAGGCGGAGCTTCAAGGAATCCTCAGAACCTTAGGCCCCCTACAAAACCTTTCACCTGACTCCATCAACCTCCTGACCCCACCGACACCACGCACCCCTCCTTCTACCTTCTTCCTAAAATCCACAAACCCAATCATCCCGGCCGCCCCATTGTAGCTGGTTACCAAGCCCCCACAGAACGTATCTCTGCCTACGTAGATCAACACCTTCAACCCATTACATGCAGTCTCCCATCCTTCATCAAAGACACCAACCACTTTCTCGAACGCCTGGAATCCTTACCCAATCTGTTACCCCCGGAAACCATCCTTGTAACCATTGATGCCACTTCCTTATACACAAATATTCCGCATGTCCAGGGCCCCGCTGCGATGGAGCATTTCCTTTCACGCCGATCACCTGCCACCCTACCAAAAACCTCTTTCCTCATCACCTTAGCCAGCTTCATCCCGACCCACAACTTCTTCACTTTTGAAGGCCAGACATACCGACAATTAAAGGGAACAGCCATGGGTACCAGGATGGCCTCCTCGTACGCCAACCTATTCATGGGTCGCTTAGAGGAAGCCTTCTTGGTTACCCAGGCCTGCCAACCCAAAATTTGGTACAGATTTATTGATGACATCTTGATGATCTGGACTCACAGTGAAGAAGAACTCCAGAATTTCCTTTCCAACCTCAACTCCTTTGGTTCCATCAGATTCACCTGGTCCTACTCCAAATCCCATGCCACTTTCCTTGACGTTGACCTCCACCTGTCCAATGGCCAGCTTCACACGTCCGTCCACATCAAACCCACCAACAAGCAACAGTACCTCCATTATGACAGCTGCCACCCATTCCAAATCAAACGGTCCCTTCCCTACAGCCTAGGTGTTCGTGGCAAACGAATCTGCTCCAGTCCGCAATCCCTGAACCATTACACCAACAACCTGACAACAGCTTTCGCATCTCACAACTACCCTCCTGACCTGGTACAGAAGCAAATAACCAGAGCCACTTCCTCATCCCCTCGAACCCAGAATCCCCCACAGAAGAACCACAAAAGTGCCCCACTTGTGACAGGATAGTTTCCGGGACTGGACCAGACTCTGAATGTGGCTCTCCAGCAGGGATACGACTTCCTCAAATCCTGCCCTGAAATGTGATCCATCCTTCATGAAATCCTCCCCACTCCACCAAGAGTGTCTTTCCGCCATCCACCTAACCTTCATAACCTCTTGGTTCATCCCTATGCAATCCCCAAACCACCTTCCCTACCCTCTGGCTCCTATCCTCGTAACCGCCCCCGGTGTAAAACCTGTCCCATGCACCCTCCCACCACCACCTACTCCAGTCCTGTAACCCGGAAGGTGTACACGATCAAAGGCAGAGCCACATGTGAAAGCACCCACGTGATTTACCAACTGACCTGCCTGCACTGTGATGCATTCTATGGGGAATGACCAGCAACAAACTGTCCATTCGCATGAATGGACACAGGCAGACAGTGTTTGTTGGTAATGAGGATCACCCTGTGGCTAAACCTGCCATGGTGCATGGCCAGCACATCTTGGCACAGTGTTACACCGTCCGGGTTATCTGGATACTTCCCACCAACACCAACCTATCCGAACTCCGGAGATGGGAATTTGCTCTTCAATATATCCTCTCTTCCCGTTACCCACCAGGCCTCAATCTCCGCTGATTTCAAGTTGCCGCCACTCATACCTCACCTGTCATTAAACATCATCTTTGCCTCTTCACTTCTGCCTCGACTGACATCTCTGTCCAAACTCTTTGTCTTTAAATATGTCTGCTTGTGTCTGTATATGTGTGGATGGATATGTGTGTGTGTGCGAGTGTATACCCATCCTTTTTTCCCCCTAAGGTAAGTCTTTCCGCTCCTGGGATTGGAATGACTCCTTACCCTCTCCCTTAAAACCCACATCCTTTCGTCTTTCCCTCTCCTTCCCTCTTTCCTGACGAAGCAACCGTTTGTTGCAAAAGCTAGAATTTTGTGTGTGTGTTTGTGTTTGTTTGTGTGTCTATCGACCTGCCAGCGCTTTTGTTCGATAAGTCACATTATCTTTGTTTTTAGATATGAGATGCTTGAAGACTCTCAACAGCAATACCCTTTAAATGATCTGTGGCAGAGAGCTGCTGTGTCTTTACATGTAGGACATGGAAGGCTTTTGATGATGTTGGATTTGATCATGATATGCGAGCATATCTTCTGGTAACAGGCACACACATGAGGGCAGATCATGTTGCTGCACATACATCGAGTTAGTATTTTTGAACACTGTTCTTGTGGGATGGTCAATGTGACAGCTATTTCTGTGGCATGGGTAATGTGACTAAAAAGTAATTAATGAAAGTTAACTCTCCAATGAATGCATGAAGTTTAGCACAGAGGTTAGTTTTTAACTGTTTTGACAAATCAAATAAATATGTGCATAAATCTAGGACAGTAGAAATATTACTCTAGGGTAAAATCAACACTAAACTGTGTAACAGTGTAATGTATGTGCATGAAAATATTTCACAGCACATAGAATATTTGGGAAGTGTATTGGATAGTGATTCTTGTTTTCACATAAACTCCTTTGGGTCAGATTCTTGCTGTGCCTGTGTTCTCACAAACCATTATGGTGCACAGGCAAGTGCACCATAAAATGGGGTTTCTTTTACTTCTGTCCATACTCTCCAAACCACCGTGAGGTGCATGGCAGAGGGTAAATCGCATTGTACTAGTTGTTAGGGTTTCTTCCCATTCCATTTCACATATGAAGCACGGGGAGAATGATTGTTTGAATGCCTCTATGCTTGCAGTAAGTATTATAATTGTATCCTCACAATCCCTATGTGAGCAATACATAGTGGATTGTAGTATATTCCTAGAGTCATCATTTAAAGCTGTTTCTTGAAACTTTGTGAATAGACTTTCTCAGGATAGTTTGTCTATCTTCATGAGTCTTCTAATTCAGTCAAGCACTGTTTTGCAAGTTTATTTTATGGGAGACAACAAAGCAGAGAGTGATAGACTGTGTTAAATTATACATGGAGTTGAACGGGTGACTGTACTGAAAATATAAAAGGTTCTGCAGGATCACAGTGTGTTGCTGCAAGAGTTTAAAACAGCCCTTGGAGAATACCCCCCGGAAGAGCTGCAAGGTGGTAATGTACGCAGATTGCATGCCAAGTGGGCAGTACGGGTGCCGCTACAACAAACTGGCCATGGCCGAGGTCCTGACTGTGGTTATGGGCATCAACACTATCACCCTGTGGGATGTTGTCCTGCCCAAGCACGATGACTCCCTTGACAACAGGATCGTGAACGTGCACCACTGCCAAGATTCTCTATAATATCCTACTGTGTTTTGGAAAGGGCAAGAAGGATATCATTTCAGTGTCCGTCAAACAAATGCAGTGACTGGGTGACCGAACTTGAACAAAAATATGACACATGTGCATTTCTGCAGATTTCACCTGATGACCTGATGGCCCACGAACATGACGTCAATTTCCTGCTGTGGTATAGGAAACTTCTGCCTCAGTTTTTGGTAGACATGTTGGTGAAGATGGAGAGTGAGCATCAGAGGTACATAGCACTAAACCAAAGCAAGCTACATGCAGAGAATTATGTCTACCTGCATTGTGGATGATAGCAGTGTGAATCTGAATGACTTTAAGTCAGATGGTTAGTCTCCCATCATCGTTCGTGTACAGTACGAGGTACCTCTATTAATATAATGAGAACGTGTTCTCCTATATCCAGAACTGTGGTCAGCTGGACTTATTCGTCACCTTCATATGTGCAAAACAGTCTGGACCAAAATCAAGGAAGAACTGATAGAAGGGCAGAAACTGGCAGACTGCCACAATATTGCAGTGTGGCTTTTTAAGGTTAAAGTGCAAAAGCTGGTTGCTCTCCTCACAAAAGGACACATTTTTGGTGGGGTACAGTGCCTCATGTACTCTGATGAATGCAGAAACATGGCTTGCCACACATGCACTTGCTGCTGTGGTTAAAACAGAAATTGTGGCCGAACCAAATTGATCAGGTCGTATCAGCTTCCTGGCTCCATTATGGACAAACAGCTGTATGATATGCGCACTAAGAGCCTAATCCACAGCTCTTGAGGAGCACGAAACCCTGTGGTCCCTGTGCATGAAAGACAGAAAATACAGTGTTAAAAAAAGACCCCAAATGAACAAGAATGGATATCCATTGTACTGAGACGGGGCACCCGAGGAGAAGGACTGTACAGTCACAATTAAAGCGAGAGGTACTGTGCAAGACATTGTAGTGGAAAACAGCTAGATATTTCTGTACCCACAGGTTTTCTTCAAAATTTTTAATGCCCACATTAATTTGGAGTTTTGTAACTCCATTCAGACAACTAAGCGCATTTGCAAGTACATAAACAAAAGTAGTGACCAGGCAATATTTATTGTGCTGCAGTAGGGCTATGCTAATATTGACCCAGGAGACAAAGCATATCTGTTTGGAGCAGGTCGAATGCGAGCAGCGGCATGGTGTATTGGGCTTGCCACTTGAGGAGAGGCACCTGACCGTGACACATCTCGCAGTGCAGCTTCTCAATGGCAGGTGCGTGTACTTCACACAGGCCAACTTCTTCAGCAGAGTAGTGACACCCTCTACTGCCACCTGCACTCCATTTTTCTGTCTGTGCCAAACAGACAGATTTACCCAAACTTTGCTGTATGTGGAAGTGCCAAAATATTACACAAGATAAGAATGGAAGCATCACGTGTGCAGGGCACCACCGTTGGAGGCTGGCAATGTGTGAAGGCATCAGATGCCCTGAACAGAATTTATGCCACGCAAGTAACACACATTGTTGCTGCTGATCCACATCTTGGTGCTCGGTAGTTTTCAGGCCCTGAAAATAGTCGACGGACTGGAAAACCCGTGTTCCAGGAAGCATGTGAGGCTATGAGTCTTTTGGAAGATAATGGCCACTGGACCACTACGGTGGAGGACACTATATTGTGCCAGTCACTGAACAAGTTGGGATAGCTGTCATGTTGCGCACCCGCAGCCACTCAAATCCTGTGGCACTTTAGAACAAATATTAAACCACATTATCGGAAGAGATAGCACACCGGTACCGAGGGACAGCAGTGGCCAGCGACAACATTCATTTAAACAAAACACTGTGTCTTGTTGAGGACAAAGTGGGAACACAGCTGTTTTATTTCGGCAGGACCACCCCACAATGAGCGGGAGAGTTGTCCACCAATTTGCTCAGTGAGCTCAGTTACGACACCACAGCTGTGGGGTCTCAAGTTGCCCTAACCGAGCCCCTGCTGTTACCAGTGCAAAGGGACATTGTTAACAAACTTATGAGTTTCCTGAAAAACAGAGAAGGTGGTCTTTATTTCTTGGACACACCTGCAGATACTGGCAGTGCATTCCTGTCAAATTTGCTACTAGTGCAGTTGCACAGGAATGTCGTGCTAACTGTTGTGTTCTGTGGGTTAGCTGCAACCTTGCACAGTGGAGGAGAGCTGCACACTCGGTGTTCCAGCTTCCACTGAACCTTCGGAGTGAGGAAGCACACTCTTGCAGTATAAGCAAGACCAGTGGCTTTACGTAACCCGGATGCACCGAGGTTGTTCAGTGGACTCAGCTTATGCACTGTGGAACTGAGAAGGCACATTGTGCAGACCACTGTCATCATTGACGAAGCCAAGGGAGAGAGAGTATAGATACCATGAATTCCTATCATCCCAACAAACTTACCTTTCCAGTTCAGCCCCTAGCAATTCCCATTGACAGTGGCCTTTTTGATCACTGTAAATTTGAGTCAAGGACAAACATTAAAAGTAGTGGGTATTCACCTGGGCACAACACATTTTTTGCACAGGCAGCTTTACACAGGCTACTTGCGAGTATTGAGAGCCAGAAATCTCAATGTACATTCGGGGAACAAGAAGTCTGGAGCATTGTTTACAGGGACTTATTACAGTAGATTTCTGGCTCTCTATACGTGCCAAGACAATTGTGATCCTTTCCATGACAGGCATGTAGCAAACAGTCATGAAAATAATTATTCCCTTTCCTAGCACATTTTGTAATTTGCTACTGAGTCACATAAAATTTTTTTCCTTAACTAAATGAGTGAGTTGTGAGTGACATGTTTTCTGTCAGCTTCTCCCATCATCTTAAAATTTGGTGCTACACCCCACCCCTTTCCCCGATCCACCCCACTCATCACCCACCCTCACCTCTTATGTTGCGCAGTTTGCTGTGTCACAAGTGGGTGCCATCTCAGTACCTCCAAGAGATAACTTTTGTGGTGGTGTAGGTGTGTGGATATTGAGTTTTTTTATAAATAACTGTTGAACTGTGGGCAAACACATCGGGACGCAGGTAGTATTATATAAAGATGGATGGAAAGTTCTATACTACAATGACATTTATTGTTAAATGTAAGGAAGTTTATAACTACATTTTGAATTCTTATTAGTTCCATTTTATATACACATTTCAGTATAACTCATTGTTTAAACTCCTTTTTAAAATTAATTCCAAATATGATTTCAGTTCATTGTGTGGTGAATTGTAAAGTTTCACACTCTTGATAAATGTCAGCCATCTGATGACAACAGGAAAGTGTGTTCTGCATTTTTGTATTGTCGTTATAAATTTGCATATTGTAAATTTAGTGTGTCCTTGTTATTATTTGTAATATGTAGATCACATAAATAATCAGAATATTCGAATTAATGAACAGAATTATGCATAATATTTGTGGTTTTATTTTTGCCATAATTCTTATTGCTTTCCTTTATAATACTAAGACCCTTTTTTATTGCTTTGGCAGTTCCCACCTCACAAAGCAAATCAGAAAGGGATATATTGACCCAAAGTACAGAATTCTTAATTCTTCAGTACTAAGATCTGCATCTATTCCTTGTAATACAAACTGAATGGTAATTTCCTATTTGTTCTGATTTTGGCCAACTGTGAACCACATAGAGCTTAAGGCTTCTTGGCCTTCCTGATTTGATTTGACTTTTTTTGGTCCAGTTTTATCATACAGCACAAATTGTACAATTGATATTGGACAGGTCAAAGATAAGTTACAATAATACATAGTGTTAGCAAAATAGTCGGCAAATTAAAAATAGGTACCTATTACAATTAATTTTGTTACGTATTCAGAAATTCTCTGACAGAATAGAAACAGTGCTTTATTAGAAATGCCTTTAGTTTAGTTTTAAATATTGGATGAGTAGCATTTTTTATTTCCTCTGGTGTCTTATTGTGTAGGATTACACCAAATTTAATTATGCTCCTCTGATAGGTGGTAGTTCTGTGATAGTTTTGATGTATATTTGATTTCCCTTTGGTACTATGGCTGTGTACATTTTTGTTCTGTAGCAGTTTGCCTGTTTTCAGGAGGTAGTCCCTAGTGAACAAGATAGTTTCATAAATGAATAAACTTGGAACATTTAGAAGACCAAGCTCAGTAAAATGGGATTTACAGGACTCCATCTTTTTAAGGCCACAAAATATTCTTGGAGCTCTTTTTGGCATTCCTAAAAACCTTTGCACTGTGAGTTGAGTATCCCCAGAAAATGATCCCATATTGGACTATTGAGTGGAACTGTGCATAGTATGCCTGCAGTACTGTTGGTTTGCTTGTTGTAGCCTTTAAAATTCATAGGCCATAGCACACCGATGATACTTTTCTAGACAAGTTATTTATATGTGTGTCCCACTTTAAGTCTTGCTGAACCCATAGACACAAAAATTTTGTGGCACATACATTTCCTAGTGGATCATTTTTTAATTGTGCTTGAATAGACACTTGATTAGTTGGCGAAGTTAAATGAAAATCGACACACACAGTTTTTTCCGATATTTATAATGAGTTTGTTTTTTTGTGAACCACCCAGAAAGTCTTTTCCTAGGACTTTCTGCTGTGGGCTGCAAAGTTTCTGGACTGGATCCAGTGAGCAATATGCTGGTGTCATTGGCAAACAGGATAGTTTTTGTGGGACTCATATATTCAACTAAGTCGTCCACATAAATCAAGAAGAGTAGTGGACCTAAGATTGAGCCCTGTGGTACACCATATTTTATTGGTAATTCGCTAGAAAGAAAGGAGTTGTTTCTTGTTTTATTAATTTTGTTGAATTCATACTGAAGTGATACTCTCTGCCTGCGGTTTTTTAGGTATGAACACAACCAGCTACGTGCTACACCTCTTACTGCTTGTCTTACTAAATTTTCAAGCAGAATGTTATGGTACAGGACGTCAAAGGCTTTTGATAGATCTGGAAAAATACCTGCAGCTAATTTATGTTGATCAAGGGATTTTAAAATGCAGTCTAAGTATTCGAAAATTGCTGTCTGTGTAGATTTAGACTTTCTAAAACCATGTTGTTGTACTGTAAGAAGTGCATAAACTTAAAAGCCTGCCACAGAAGAGTTTTTCTAGAATTTTTGAGAAGGAACTTAACTGTGACATGGGTCGGTAGTTTGATATTTTTTTCAGAAGAACCTTTTTTTAGCAGTGGTGAAACTTTTGCTATTTTAAAAATATCTGGAAATAAACCAGTTTTTAAAGAGAGGTTGAAAATTTTTGCCAGGGGGTTTGCTATGTGGTGAGCACATGCTTTTAATATGAAATCAGGTACTTCATCAAGACCACTTGATATTTTATTGCTTAATGATTTAATTTTACTTATAATTTCATTGAGGTTTGTTTCATAAACATACATAGAAGCAGTCGAGAGCACTGACTTGCTGGAGAAACTTGGGACTGGTCCTTGACTGTACTTGAATGAGGTCTTCAGCTAGTGAAGTGAAGTATTCACTGAATTTTTCCACAACTGAATTTGGATCTGTGTCTTTTGAGCCTTCTAGTGTTAATTGTTGTGTCGATTCCCTAAGGTCTCGACACAATGAGTGGCTAGGTGCACGCGAAACTAACGCAGACGGGCGTAAATTCTGAAACAGGAGACTGGATGAAAAACTATAAAGAAAAGAACGTATTGGGTAGATTACTTAACTTTTAATGATGTTCTTCTTGTTGAAATACATCTCTTGCATAGTAGTAAGCAATTAGCAATGATACACATGGCGCCTTGCTAGGTAGAAGCGATGGACTAGCTGAAGGCTATTTAATCTGTCTCTCGGCAAATGAGAGGAAGACGTGATACGTCTTGTCGCAAGCTATGTCGTCCGTACAACTGGGGCGAGGTCATGTCCGTGTCTTGTGACCTGCCATGTGGTGGCGCTACGTTTGCGAATACACAGTGGCGACACGCGGGTCCGACATGTACTACAGGACCGCGGCCGATTTAAGTTACCACCTAGCAAGTGTGGTGTCTAGCGGTGACACCACATTCCTCCCCCGCAAATCGGCGAACGGTCGTGAGATAAGGCTTCCGCCCGCCGTGGGGAGGACCCCATGTTGACGTATGCGATGAGGTGGGGAGCCTAACAACAGGCGAGGCTGTGCCACCCGCACCCGGCCATTCGGTCCGAGGGGAGCTAGGAAACGCCTGCAAACCTAGTCCAGGGTGCACGTCAACATGAGGTGTTTGCGCACGGAATGATATAAGAGGAGCCGCGGGGTCGACCTCCATGTGGTCGGAGCACCCGACGGGCGAAGACGACTTCTGGTCCGGAGCGGGCAAGAGGTCCATGGCGGAGGACGGCTGGTCACGGGAAGCAAGCGGCGGCGCGTGACCCAGGGAGGCGCGAGGCGGCTGCAGCGAAGCGTCCGCTGCTGGCGGCGCCGGCGGCGGCTGCGGCGGCGCGACGCCATGAGGCAAAATGGAAGGCATCGTCGGTAACACCTGGGGATGAGGCGAGCCAGTAGATGGGTCCCCAGGGCGCTGACCTGACGGCTCCGTCGCTGAAAGCAGACGGGGAGCGGCAGAACCCAGGCGACGACAGAGGCGCAGCTGATTGAGATGCTTTATCCTCAGCAACAGGCAAACGGGACAACGCATCAGCGTTGCCGTGCTTAGCAGTGGACCGATACAAGATATCGTAGCGGTACTGCGAGAGAAAAAGTGACCAGCGAATGAATTTCTGCGCTGTACGTGGAGGTACAGGCTTGTTCGGATGAAAAAGCGATGTCAACGGTTTGTGGTCCGTGATGATGGTAAAGTGACGACCATACAAGAAATCGTGAAACTTTGTTACACCAAACACAAGAGCCAAAGCTTCCTTCTCTATTTGGGAATAATTTCTTTGCGCAGATGAGAGCAATTTGGACGCAAAGGCAATAGGGCGATCATGCGAGCCATCCTTGTGCGCAAGCACAGCACCGATCCCGAAATCCGATGCATCTACCATCAACAAAAGGGGTTTTCGGGGATCGAATGGCGTAAGGCAAGTATGTGAAAGTAACGCCGATTTCAACTGGCGAAAGGCGCGTTCGCATTCCGTCGTCCAGACGAACGGAACACCTTTACGGCGTAAGCGATGAAGCGGAGCTGAAATGGAAGAAGCATTGCGCACAAATCGATGATAATAATTTACCTTACCCAGCACACTCTGTAGGCAGTCGTTTGAAGCGATACAAGCCAAGATGCGTGTTGACCACTAAGACGCGCTGGGATTCTTCGTCCACAGGTATTTGCAAGTACGCATCTGCTAGGTCCAATTTTGAAAAATATTTTCCCGGGCACAGTTTGTCAAAAAGATCTTCCGGGCGGGGCAAAGGAAAAGTAGCAGTCACAAGTTGTGGATTCACAGTTGCCTTGAAGTCCACACAAAGTCTCAATTTTCCGGAAGGTTTTGGCAAAAGTACTAAGGGTGAGGCCCAGAGAGAAGCCTGCACACGTTCAATTACACCTTGAGATTCTAAATCGTGCAATGTTCTTGCGACCTCATCACGCAATGCGTGGGGAACATTGCGCGCTCTGAAAAATTTCGGTTGCGCGTTGTCTTTCAGTTCCAAATGCGCTTCATAGTTCTTAGCGCAACCAAGGCCCGGTGCAAAAATGTCTGCAAATTCTTCACAAAGACTAGAAACACTGGCGGAAGGCACAGTCTGATTCACTGATAGGACCTGATTTACAATAGACATATTAAACAATTGAAACAAATCTAAACCAAACAAGTTCACTGCACTAGAGGAACGAAGAACATAAAATGACACAAGTTTTGTCTGTCCCTTGTATGTGGCAATAAGGCTGCACTGTCCTAACACAGGTATATGCTGTCCTGAGTAACTAGTTAACTTAACATTTGCGGCACGCAATGGCGGGGCGCCCAGTTGTTTGTACGTGTCGTGATTGAGCAATGAAACAGCAGCTCCGGTATCGAGCTGGAATGGGATCACTTTTCCTGCAAAGTCTAAGTCCACAAAAAGTTTATTGTCTTGTTGACGACAAGAGCGACTGTCTCGTGCAATTTGAACTGATACAGGTCCAGAAGCACTGGCAACTTTACGGGATTTCCGGCGACGTCGACACACACTTTGGGTGGGACGAACACAGTCACTGTTAGCTAAAGTGTCACTGGACGGGTGGGAATGAACTACATGGATGTCCATGGGCAAAGGTCCACGAGCCTGATTGTCCTGGGTTCGATTCCGGCGCGAAGCAAAGGGCCTGGAATTTGTGTGATCGTCTGATCTTAACTTTTTCTGGCAAACACTTTGTACATGTCCTTTCTTGTGACAGTAAAAGCAAATAGCTTGGCGTGACGGGCAATTTTCACGCGAATGTCTAGTTGCACACCGCGGGCAAGATTTCACTGCATTCGCTTGCTTACGCGGCGCACGTGGTTGCAAGCTAGGCGGCCGCAGCGAAGTCGGTCGCGAGGGCCGCTTAGCGTCCCGTGCAGCGGGCCGGGCGGGCCGATTAACGTGACACACTGCTGGCGAAGTTTCAAATGATTCCTGAGCAAAGTCAAGTGTGTCTTGCCTGTCCAATATGTCTATCACTTGTTGCAGGGAGGGATTAACTAGTTTCAAAATCTGTTCCCTTATGCGAACATCAGAAACGTTCTGTGCAATTGCATCACGCACCATAGTATCTGAATATGGGAGGCCACATTCACAGGCAAACGCACAGTCTCTAGTAAGTCCTTGCAAAGTTGCTACCCACTCCCTATTAGTCTGACCGGCCGTACGTTTTGTACGAAAAAACGTATACCGTTTGGCAACTACATTTACTGTTTCTTTGAAATAGGCATCTAAAGCCGACAAAATTTCCTCGTAGGTCAGAGTTGCTACGTCGCGTCGGGGAAACAATTTCACTATCACCCGGTAGGTAGACACACCGACACAAGAAAGCAAAAACGGCTGCCGCTCTTTACCTTGAATTCCATAAGCAGTGAGGTGGAAGTTGAACTGATCGGCCCACTCAGTCCAGCTTTCGGTTGTGGCCTCGAAGGGCCTAAATGGCGGTGCGACAGCGTTATGTGGCTGCGGTAGCGAAGAAGCGGCTGCCGCCGCATCGGTTTGCAGCGCACGTTGACCCTGGACGAGCTGTCCAAGGGCTTCCAATAACGCCTGCGTCTGCTGATTCTGCAAGCGAAAAAATTCGGACAGTACATCTGGAGAATGCGGCGAAGCCATGACACAAGCAAATTAGAGCAAATATAACACAAAGACTGCAACGTGGGCGCGGCACCACTCCTCGGCGCCAAAATATTGTTGTGTCGATTCCCTAAGGTCTCGACACAATGAGTGGCTAGGTGCACGCGAAACTAACGCAGACGGGCGTAAATTCTGAAACAGGAGACTGGATGAAAAACTATAAAGAAAAGAACGTATTGGGTAGATTACTTAACTTTTAATGATGTTCTTCTTGTTGAAATACATCTCTTGCATAGTAGTAAGCAATTAGCAATGATACACATGGCGCCTTGCTAGGTAGAAGCGATGGACTAGCTGAAGGCTATTTAATCTGTCTCTCGGCAAATGAGAGGAAGACGTGATACGTCTTGTCGCAAGCTATGTCGTCCGTACAACTGGGGCGAGGTCATGTCCGTGTCTTGTGACCTGCCATGTGGTGGCGCTACGTTTGCGAATACACAGTGGCGACACGCGGGTCCGACATGTACTACAGGACCGCGGCCGATTTAAGTTACCACCTAGCAAGTGTGGTGTCTAGCGGTGACACCACATTAATGATACATTCTTTTTCTTTGGGGCTGAACTACAAGTTTCTTTCTTTATAACTCTCCACGTGGATCTCATTTTGTTAGATGAGTTTCTTATCAAATTGTTATTCCACATAATTTTTGCCTCTTTGACTACTCTACCATAGATAGTTTTGTAGGCTTTTGAATAATCTGAGAATTCTTGGGTTACTCTATATTTCTTACAACAGTACTGCAGAAATCTGTTTCTCTCACTGGAAATTTTTGTGCCTTTAGTTACCCATTGCTTAGGGCCTATTATTGTTAGATTTTACTGCTTTTACTACTTTTGGAAATGCTGCATTGAAATAGTGAAGAAAGATGCTCTGAAAACTCATCTACATGCTATTAACATTGTTCTGAGTGGCGGTGATTTCCCAGTTTTTCTTCGCCAGTAAGAGATTAAAAATTCTAATGCTATCTTCAGAAAAGGTTCTTTTTTCAACTACTTTTTCAGAACTACTACTACTACTACTACTACTACTACTACTACTACTACTTGTTGGCATTTCTATACACAGCAGCTGTGCCTCATGATCACTGTAACCCATGCTCAGTACTCTGCTTGTGAAACTGTAATTTGTTTCTGAGATGAATATTTGGTCAATAATGGAATTTGTGCATTCTGTTAATCTTGTCGGCCGGTGTATTGTGGGGATCATATTGAATGTGTTGGTCATATTTATCAAAGCATCTCTGGTGCTGCTGTCTTTTGAAAAATCAATATTGAAATTCCCACAAAGCACTGTCTTCATATTTAGTGCACTGATCCTGTTCAGCAGAACCTCTAGTTTATTCATGAAGACTGGCAGGGTTCCACTTGGTGCTCTATGTATGTTAATAACTATGAAATTAAGCTCTGGCAGTTTAATAATGGAAAGTTCAAAGTCTTTTTCAATTGGGTCAATATAACTTTTACTGACTTCACAGAACTTTATTTGTTCTTTCACAAAGATAGCGGAGCCACCATGTTTTGAAAACTCTGAGCTAAAATGACTTGCTAATCTATATCCTGAGATTGAGGTTAATTTTACTTCATCATTTCATAGCCAATGTTCAGTAATGCAAATTATGTCTAAATTTAGTGCATACTGGAGTAGTGCTTCCAACATGGAAATTTTATTTGTGAGTGACTGAACGTTATGGTGTAGGATAGCAAAATCTGGGTATTTAGTAACTTTAGTTGAAACAGTTTCTGATTCTTTATCTAATGGCATTTCTAATACGGCACTTACCCTAAATTTTTTTTGGTATCTTTCTTGTGTGTGGCTTCTGATTGCTGGTGGCAGTCAGCAGGTGAGTTAACTTTTGGAGTTTGTACAAGTTTTGCTTCATCCACATCTGTCCTCTTGGGCTTAAACTATTTCATATTTTTTGTATGGCTGACGACTTGATTGTTTGTTCCTCACCTAATCGGTTTAAACCACTTGGTAATTTCCGTTTGGCCATGGCACAGCTTGTAACTCGTCTAAAGCACTTCTAAATCTCCGTTTGTTTGTCACTTATACTTTTTTCTTCACTCTTCTTCAAAATTCGAGTACATATTTTTGCAGCTAATAATTTCTTTCCTGGCATATTTAAATGAAGTCCATGGACTGCATGGAACCTTCACTCCAATCTGTTTATGTCTACAATATCGACATTCTTAAAGTTAGTGCATATTTCAGTGATACACTCGTTTGCAATATTAATTTCGCAGTTCGCACATGACCAGGGTGGTAAATCATGATGATGTAAGATGTTCACAATGAGTACATTTGTGTGGGTTAAATTATTTAAACATTTCCTCATTTCTGTAATAACCTTGTATGTCTTGTTTCTATAGATGTCGTTTGATCCTCCTATTAACTCGGCGAAATCGTCTTTATTCAAACTAGCTACGTCAGTTGATGTTATTAGGTCCATTATTTCACTCAATGGAGCCCCTGGCTTTATGAAACCAGATGCCTTGAAACTACCGTATTTACTCGAATCTAAGCCGCACCTGAAAAATGAGACTCGAAATAAAGGAAAAAATAATTTCCCGAATCTAAGCCGCAGCTGAAATTTGAGACTCGAAATTCAAGGGGAGAGAAAAGTTTTAGGCCGCACCTCCAAATCGAAACAAAGTTGGTCCATTGTAATATGAGACAGAATTCAGGTCGAATGAATGACGATACAGCTACAGTAATTTGGTTCGAGCCGTAAGCTTAGCAGTTAAGCTTTACCAGGTAGCCATTGCTATGCGTCAGGCGCTCCGTCCTTATTTATGCGGGTACTCTTCGTTTTTCACGTGCTTCGTCTGGTTTGAATTGATTGCTTATTTTTCTTTGATCTGATAATTGCCGTTCTCTTTGTTATAGGTGTTTTCGTCACTCTAAGCTGAAAATGCATTACTGTACTGTGTCATGCATTGTTTGTCGCATTCCGATAATGAATGTTCACGACCTGTCGCCGCTCGCGGCATGGTTTGCTTTTGTGCGTGCTACCGCCGCTTACAATAAAAAAAAAGAGAGAGTAATTGTCTCAGTAGCGAAACAATGGCAAGAGACTGCTATTTGTTGTTATTTACACTGCTGCTTTCTTTGATAATGATCAACAAGAACCAAATAATAAACTGAGTATGATAGAAGATGTTCTGAACGAGAGTTTATCGAAAATTTTTCTCCGTTTGAAAATCTTTGCAGACGCCTCTTTAGTACATTATTTTCTGCACAGAAATTAGAGTCGTCTTAGATTTAAAAATCTAGTCAAATGCCGTGCTTCATTTCTGACTGTATCACTATTAGGCATAAGAATAATACGAATATGAACATGACATATGTGTATACTTCCGCGTTTGTGTTGTCTCACTCTAGTTTCGTAGTTTATTAGGCAGACAGGATTTAAATGAGATAGCAGCAAACACGAAAGAATACATGGCAAAATGTTTATATTCGTATTATTTTTATGGTGAAGAGAATACTGCATGTGATTCAGAATTCACAAAAGTTCCCATTAGCAACCATCTCTTCTCACAGGTAGAAAAAAAATCAGAACGTAGAATTGGCCATACTGATTAACATCGCAAACGGTCTTGCCAGTCGGATTTTCGTAGTACATTGAAAAGCTGCTACATTCGAAGATGAACAATACGGAATTTGTATTTATTTCGTTGGATAATGTATGAAAATGAAGTGGTCGAAATTCGGGGCGGAGAAAAAAGCTCGTCTCCCACCTTTTTTTTAAAAAAAATTTATTTACGGACGCAGAGGTGTTGGCGCCTTTGTGCCTGTAAAGCATGCCTGTGTAGCGCTACATAATTCGACGGCAGAAGTTAGTTGTGGCGGCACCTACCAACATATTTCAGAACTTCCGCTTACTTTGCACTCGATTCTAAGCCGCAGGCGGTTTTTTGGATTACAAAAACCGGAAAAAAAGTGCGGCTTAGATTCGAGTAAATACGGTACATCTTCTCATCAACATTGCAGAAATTTCACGGCCGCGACTATCACCTAACACACAGATTGTTTTGTTTTTCACACTTTTTGTAACCAAAGGATTTAAGGTTCTTCTTCTCACCTGACTAGTGTTTTTTTTTTTTTTTTTTTTGCCGCACATATTCTAAATGTACTACAGTTTCCAGTTTCACTGGAGATGCGTTTTTTAACATAGTTTCCTTTGTTGCATTGAAGTCTGTGGTAGTGTAGGTGTGCACACTTATTTTCAGAGTTTTTAGAGTATCTCCTGATAGCAGAAAACACGAAAAGACCGTACAGTCGTATTTTCTGTTTACGTTCTGCTGAAGCAAATCTATAGAATTTCGTTTAGTTGTTCCTTGCTCTCTCCAGCAATTTAACTTAGCGTACCTCTTCATTATTTAACTAGCATTTCCGGAAAGTAGCGTAAAGTTTAAGTTGTTGTTTCAGAAACTTTGCACTTTTGTTTTTGTTTACACACAGTTGCGTAAACAGTTGCGTATAGGCCAAATTTGTGTAACCATATTTTCGTTTTTATCTGTAATTTAACTGACTTATTCTTAATAAACTATTACGTTTATCATGAGTGAAAAGTGCTTGACTTGCCGTAGAATTGTTAGGTCGGGGCTTTGGTGTGATGGGTGCTGTAGTTTTTTCCATGTGGGTGACTGTAGTGGCGTGGGAATAGGGGAAGTAAATGAGACTCATCAGTGGTTTTGTAGGATTTGTAGTAGAGATAGGAAGATACTAGAACAGGAGGGGAAAATTGCCGCCCTTCAAGCTGAGTTAGACAAGGCCAGGGGAGATCTTGACAGGTTAAGGAGGGAGAAGGGTAAAGAGAGGTGGGAAGTGGCAACAGGCAACAGGAGGAACAGGCCTAGAACTTTGTCTGACAGCTTTATGGTGAATGTGGAAAATAGATTTGACCTGTTGCTTCAGTTAGAAGCTGGTGAGCCTCAAGCAGTTGCAGGTGTAGACAGGGCACAACAAACTTTCAGCAGCAAATTGAAAAGTAAGAATGTAGGGAAATCAGTAAAGAGAAAGAAAGTGTTGTTGTTAGGTAGTTCCCATGGAAGAGGTGTTGGCCAACTTTTGCAGGATGAACTAGGATCAGAATACCAGGTCACCAATTTTTTTAAACCTAGTGCTGGTCTGGAGCAGGTGACAGAGGATTTAGGATCACTTTGCAAAGATTTCACTAAGGAAGACACCGTGGTTATAGTGGGTGGGGCAGGTAACAGTATTGACAGAGATCCTGGGTACAGTATAGAGTGTGACCTGGCGAAGATTGCGTCAGCATCGAAGCATACTAGTGTTGAGTTTGTATCTGTTCTTGGGCGCCATGACCGACCTCATTTGAACTCTTCTGTCAAGAGAGTTAATTTGGAGCTGGAACGGCTGCTCATGTCGGGTGCGGGGTCACACATTGGTGTGGTTCCTGTTGATTCTCTCAGTAGGTGGGATTATACTAGGCATGGCCTTCACCTCAACAGGAAGGGGAAGGGTAAATTGGCTGGGGAAATAGCAGGAAAGTTAAAGGGAGGAGGCACTATCATGAGTGGTAAAATACCAGTGGTTATAGGATTCAGAAAAGACCCTTTTTTAGGGTAGGGAGGACAGAAAGAAAGCAAATTTTAAGAGAGGTTAGAACTGAGACAAATCTTCTGTTTGAGAAAGAAATCAAAAAATATAATTCCAGCTTATTACATCAGCATAAACAGCCATTGGTTAAGAATTTTCAACTGTCAGCAGATATTTTAACTCCACCCAATCTTAACTCAGTCAATGAGAAATGTCAGCTATCTTTATTGCATCAAAATATTCGAGGACTGAGAAATAAAATTAATGAATTAACTATCTGCATAGATGAATTAGAGTCTTCAAACCCAGCTGACATAATCTGCCTCTCTGAACATCATGTGACCACTGGTATAGAACTTTTAAGTGTTACAGGGTTTAGGTTAGCATCTCACTTTTGTAGATCAGAAATGGAGAAAGGAGGAGTTGCCACATTCATCAGGAACTGTCATAAATTTAAGAACATAGACATTCATAAATTTTGCCTAGAACAGCATATGGAAGCATGTGCAACAGAATTAGAATTTCACAAAAAATCCTTCATAATATTAAGTGTATATCGAGCACCTGCAGGTAACTTTAATCTGTTTGTCAACCACCTTGAAGCTGTACTGGCCCATTTAACAACCAAAAACAAAGAAATAGTGGTTGCTGGTGATTTCAATGTAGATTTCCTTAAAGACTCTCCCAATAAGAACTTGTTTGAGTTAGTAACACTATCATTCAACTTAATTCCCACAGTAAAGTTCCCCACTAGGATAGCCACTTGCTCACAAACAGCCATTGATAATATCTTTATAGAAAAGTCCAATGAACAAAATTATATTACAAAACCAATAGTCAATGGCCTCTCAGACCATGACATGCAGTTCCTTCTGTTAAATGTTAATACTGAACAGGATATAAAATCTGTTAAATCTGAGCTCAAAAGGGTAATCAGTAAGCCAAAAATTGATTATTTTAGGACACTCCTCAGAGACATTCACTGGACTGATGTTTACAGCGTTCATGGCATGAATGAAAAATATAACATTTTTGCTAATAAAGTGCTTACCTTATTCGAACACTGCTTTCCCCCAAAACTTACCAAGGTTAGAGCAAAGTCTACAAAGAAGCCATGGATTACTCGAGGAATAGGGGTATCTTGTAAAACAAAAAGAAAACTGTATCTGTCACTCCGAAACATTTCCAATGTTGATGCTATAGCACATTATAAGAAATACTGCAAAATATTAAAGACTGTAATACGGATGTCAAAGCAAATATATTACAAGGAAAAGATAGTCATATCAGATAACAAAATAAAGACAATATGGGATATAGTGAAGGAGGAGACCGGTAGAACCAGGCATGAAGAGGAACAAATAGCATTAAGAGTAAATGATACATTGGTGACAGATGTGTATAGTGTTGCAGAACTTTTTAACAAACATTTTATAACTGTTACTGACAAGATGGGGTTGTCAGGTTCGGTAGATGCTGCTATGGATTACCTTAGACCAGACATTTCAAGTAACTTCCTTAATATGAATTTGACCCTCACTACCCCAACAGAAATAATGTCCATCATAAAATCTTTAAAATCAAAAACATCTAGTGGGTATGATGAAATATCAACAAAGTTAATTAAAGAATGTGATTCTGAGCTAAGTAACATATTAAGCTATCTGTGTAACCAGTCGTTTATTAGTGGAATATTTCCTGAATGGCTGAAATATGCTGAAGTTAAGCCACTGTTTAAGAAGGGAGATAAAGAAATAGCATCAAATTTCCGTCCAATTTCACTGTTGCCAGCATTCTCAAAAATTTTCGAAAAAGTAATGTACAGTCGTCTTTATAACCATCTTATCTCAAATAACATATTGTCAAAGTCACAGTTTGGATTTCTAAAAGGTTCTGATATTGAGAAGGCTATCTACACTTACAGTGAAAATGTGCTTAATTCATTAGACAAAAAATTGCAGGCAACTGGTATATTTTGTGATCTGTCAAAGGCATTTGACTGTGTAAATCACAATATCCTTTTAAGTAAACTAGAATATTATAGTATAACAGGAAATGCTGCAAAATGGTTCAAATCTTATATCTCTGGCAGGAAACAAAGGGTGTTATTAGGAAAGAGACATGTATCAAGCTATCAGGCCTCATCCAACTGGGAACTAATTACATGTGGGGTCCCACAAGGTTCCATTTTGGGGCCCTTACTTTTTCTTGTGTATATCAATGACCTTTCATCAGTAACATTACCAGATGCCAAGTTTGTTTTGTTTGCCGATGATACAAACATTGCAATAAATAGCAAGTCAAATGTAGTCTTAGAAAAATCAGCCAATAAAATATTTGTGGACATTAATCACTGGTTCCTAGCCAATTCTTTGTCACTAAACTTTGAAAAAACACACTACATGCAGTTCAGAACTTGTAAGGGGTGTCCCAAGAGTATATGTCTAACATACGATGACAAGAAGATAGAAGAAGTGGACAGTGTTAAATTCTTGGGATTACAGCTTGATAATAAATTTAACTGGGAGGAGCACACCACAGAACTGCTGAAGCGTCTTAACAAATCTCTGTTTGCAATGCGAATTTTGTCAGACATAGGGGATATAAAAATGAAAAAGCTGGCATACTATGCTTACTTTCATTCCATAATGTCATATGGGATTATTTTTTGGGGTAATTCATCAAGCCAAGCTAAAGTTTTCCGGGCACAAAAACGTGCAGTGAGAGTTATATGTGGTGTGAACTCAAGAACATCCTGCAGAAGCCTGTTTAGGGAACTAGGGATACTAACTACTGCTTCCCAATATATTTATTCCTTAATGAAATTTGTCATTAAAAATATATCACTTTTTCAAACCAACAGCTCAATTCATGGAATCAATACTAGAAATAAGAATAATCTTCACAAGGATTTAAAGTCACTTAGTCTTGTACAAAAAGGTGTGCATTATTCAGGAACACACATTTTCAATAACTTGCCAGCAGCCATAAAAATCTTAACAACCAATGAAATTCAGTTTAAGAGAAGCCTAAAGGATTTATTGGTGGCCAACTCCTTCTACTCCATTGATGAATTTCTTAGTAAAACCAACTGATTTGTATATAAGTACAACATAACTTCTGCACAATTTCAGTGCAGTAATGTGTTCATTGAAAATTTGTGTGTGTGTGTGTGTGTGTGTGTGTGTGTGTGTGTGTGTTAGTATAATCTAACTTCTGCACCATTTCAGTGCAGTAATGTGTTCATTGTAAATAAGTATTACAGTAGTTGTATTACCTTATAAATAAATAAAAAACTTTTTTATTTTAAATTCAGTGCATTAGTATTTGTAAAATTACTCTTAGTGTTCATTAAAAAATGACGATCATTCCACTTGGGACCTGTGGAATGGTACATTAGCTTATTTGTTTTAATTGTAAATATTTGTCATGTATTGTTGTTTTTCTGACATGTTCCACATCCTGGAGGACCTCCTCACTACGGATCAATTGGAATGAAAGTAAATCTAATCTAATCTAATCCTGATGCAGTATTTTCACTGTTTGACCTACTTACAACAAGCAGTGGTTTGCCTACATTGTTTTCCAGCTTTTCAACCATTTTCGACGTGTTCACTGAATCCGCGGCAGAAAGCACATCAAAAGAGTTTTTTTGCACTAAATATTCACTGTCTTTCAGATGCTTTACCTTCTGAGTACAATTTCCTTCAGTCATTATCTTCCATGTTCCCGAGACTGAGTCTTCTTTCTTCATTAGCGTCTCACATTTTTCAGATTGTAGTTTACTTATTTCCACCTTTTGAGCGTCATTTGTAAACTGTACTGGATATCCATTTGTTCAGCTTCAGTATTTCATTCTTAGACTTGCACACGTTTCCCTTTTACTATTGAAATATACGTTTTTTTCGTGGAGACACATGATACACTTTTGACTTGGCCGCCATCTTCACTTTCCTCTTCTGCTCTCCCCAGAACCTTATTATTCATTCATCTACATCTACACCTACATCTACGTGGATACTCTGCAAATCACACTCAAGTGCCTGGCAGAGGGTTCACTGAACTACCTTTACAATAATTGACTATTATTCCAATCTTGAACAATGCGTGAAAAAAAAGGAACATGCATATCTTTGTGTGCGAGCTCTGATTTCCCATATTTTTTTTTTATGATGATCATTTCTCCCTTTGTAGGTAGACATCAACAAAATATCGCATTTGGAGGAGAAAGTTGGGGATTGAAATTTCGTGAGATGATTCTGCCGCAACGTAAAATGCCTTTGATTCAATGACGTCCACCCCAATCCTGTATCATGTCAATGACACTCTCTCGCCTATTTCTCAACAATACAGAATGTGCTGCTCTTCTTTCAGTTTCCTTGGTATACTCCTTTAATCCTATCTGGTAAGGATCCCACACCGCACAGCTGTATCCCCCAACGAGGACGGATAAGTGTACTGTAGGCAGTCTCTTAAGTACATCTGTTACATCTTCCAAGTGGTCTGCCAATAAATGGCAGTCTTTGGTTCACTTTCCACACAACCTTTTTTATGTGTTCTTTCTAGTTTAAATTGTTCGTAACTGTTATTTCTAGATATTTAGTTGAATTTACAGCCTTTAGATGTGACTAATCTATCATGTAACTGTAGTTTAATGGATCCCTTTTAGCACTCAAGTGGACGCCCTCACACTTTTCATTATTTAGGGTCAGTTGCCAATTTTCGCACTGTACAGATATATTTTCTAAATAGTTCTGCAATTTGTTTTGATCTTCTGATGACTTAACTAGATGATAAACAACAGCATCATCTGGGAACAACCTATGACAGCTGCTCAGATTGTCTCCTAACTCATTTATATGGATAAAGGACAGCAGAGGGCTTATACCACTACCTTGGAGAATGCCAGATATCAGTTCTGTTTTATTCGATGACTTTCCCTCAGTTACTAAGAACTGTGATCTCTCTGACAGGAAATCATGAATTCAGTCGCATAACTGAGACAATAACACATAAGCGTGCAATTGAGGTACAGTGTCAGGAGCCTTCTGGAAATGTACACATACAAAATCAAATTGAAATCCTTTGTCAATAACACTCAGCTCTTTGTGTGTGTAAAGAGCTAGTTGTATTTCACAAGAACAATGATTTTTAAATCCATGTTGATTGTGTGTCAATAGACTGTTCTCTTCGAGGTAACTCATAGTGTTAGAACACAATATATGTTCCAAAATCATGCTGCAAACCAATGTTAATGATATGGGCGTGTAATTTAGTGGATTACTCCTACTTCCTTTCTTGAATATTGGTGTGACCTGTGCAGCTTTCCAGTCTTTGGGTGCATATCTTTGTCGAGTGAGTGGTTGTGTATGATTGTTAAGTATGGAACTATTGCACTGCATACTCTGAAAGGAATCTAATTGGTATAGTCTAGACTGGAAGACTTACTTTTATTAAGTGATTTAAGTTGCTTCACTACCCAAGGTTATTTGCTTTTAAGTTACTCATGTTGGTAGCTGTTCTTGATTCAAATTCTGGAATATTTACTTAATCTTCTTTGGTGAAGGAATTTCGTAAGGCTGTGTTTAGTAACTCTGCTTTGGAAACACTGTATTTCTATTGCTGTCATGCAGAGAAGCACTGACTGTGTCTTGCCACCAATATAATTTACATACGACTAGTTTATGGGACAAAGTTTCATTGTGGAAACCATTATAAGTGTCTCGCATTGAAGTCTGTGCTAACTTTCAAACTTCTACAGAAGATCGCCAGTCTTTGATGTTTTGCATTCATTTGAATTTGGCATGTCTTTTTTGTTGTTTCTGCAACAGAGTTTTGACTCATTTTGTGTACCAGGAGGGATCAGTTCCATTGTTTGTTAATTTACTTGATATTAGTCTCTCAGTTGGTGATGATACTGTTTGTTTGAATTCAACCCAAATCCGGTGTACACTTCCATTGATAATTTGGAAAGAGTGGAGATTGTCTCTCAGTAAGGGAATTATTATCTGCATTTTTGAATAGTTATATTTTTTGTTTATTTTTGGTAGATTTGAGAGTTACAATATTCAATCTTCCTACAACAACTGTATGTGTATCCATTTTGATGCTCACTGGCTGGCTGCGGTGGCCGAGCGATTCTAGGCGCTTCAGTCCGGAACCATGCAACTGCTACAGTCGCAGGTTCAAACCCTGCCTCAGGCATGGATGTGAGTGTCATCCTTAGGTTATTTAGGTTGAAGTAGTTCTAGGGGACTGATGACCTCAGATGTTAAGTCCCACAGTGCTCAGAGCCATTTGAACCATTTTATGCTCACTATTAGGTCAGGATTATTTGTTGCTAAGAGGTCAAGTGTGTTTTCACAACCATTTACTATTCGAGTGAGCTCATGAACTAACTGCTTGAAATAATTATAAGAGATTGCATTTAGTTAAATTTCAGACAGTGTTTCATGCATACCTCTGGATTTTAAACATGTGTTTTCATCAGTATATTGAGGATAAATTGAAGTCACTGCCAATAAAATTTGTATGAATCAGGTATATGTTTGAAATTAGACCCGTTTTCTTTGAACTTTACAGCAATTGTATCATCTGAGTTGGGAGCTTGGTAAAAGGATCCAATTATTATTTTATTCTGGTTGCCAAGAATGACCTCTGCCCATACTAACTCACAGGAACCATCTACTTCAATTTCACTACAAGATAAACTACTTCTAACACCAACAAACATGCCACATCCAACTGTGTTTAGCCTATCCTATCTGAACACTGTTAGGTTTTGGCTGAACTTATCTCCGACTTAAACCATCTTTCAGTGCGTACAACAAATTTGGCATCAGTGCTTTCTATTAGCGTTTGGAGCTCTGGTACTTTCTCAACACAGCTATGGCAACTTACAACTGTTACACCAATGGTTCCTGGACCTACATTCTTCCTGTGCTCGACCTGCACCCTTTGAAACTGAAACCCTTTTTGTGTTTCCCTGAGACCCTAGCCTAAAAAACTGCCCAGTCCATGCCACACAGTCGCTGCTAACTGTGTTGCTGCCTCCTGCATTTAGTGGATTCCAGACCTGTTTAATGGAAATACTTCTCTTCTTTCTCTCTTCCATGGAAATATAATGCATGGACTCCCTTTCTAGTGGTTTGTCTGCCACAATCCTGCATGGATAGTGGAAAAATATGGGTAATCCAAAATTTGCATGTTTTAACTGGGATCTACTGTTTACCACATTCCACATATTAAAGCCCACAATGTAACTTAAATGTTACTCACTAGAAACTGACAAATTATTTACAAAATGACACTAAAAGCATACTGCAGGTTTCTATCACTTCCTTTTAGTTCACTGCATCTGTTTTTTTTTTTTTCTGTTTCTCTTTTCCTCTTATCTTTCTGCTGATGGCAGTTCTTATTTCCTAGTGAATCAAAACATTGGTGTAGTCAAACAAATTTTATCCTGATACTCTGATAACAGATAAATACATTTCAGAGCCTTGGTGTGTGAGATAATGGTTTCTTCAATCGCCTGGTCTTTGTTCCCTTCCTCTAGCGAATATGCGTTGTTCGCACATGATGGTTCTCTGTGCATCATTATGAGCATTCCTTTTCGTTTTCTTAACTTTATTGAGAAAATATCTGGACATATTTCAATCCACTTGAGGGAAGAAATTGTTGTGAAAATTAGACTCATTTATTCATCAGTAGGTAGTATTAACACATCTTACTGGACAGAAGTACTGAGCAATAATCATATTTAAAAAACAGTGTAGGAAAGGATAGATTGCTTCTTACCGTAAAGAAGACATGTCAAGTTGCAGACAGGCACAATTAAAAGATACTCATATATCACTTTTGGCCACAGCTTTTGTCACTAAAGAGGCACCCACCCACACAAATATACACAAGCAAGAACACGTCATGCACACACAACTACCAGCTCCAGCATCTTGGGCTGGAAATGATTTTGTGTGTGTGTGTGTTTACTGATAAAGGCTGTGACCAAAAGTTACATGTGAGTATCTTTTAGTTGTTTCTGTCTGCAACTTGACATGTCTTCTTTACGGTAAGTAGCAATCTGTCATTTCCTACGTTGTTGATATTCCCACCTGGAATTTCCATTGTTTCATGTTTAAAAAAATCTTTTTTCACTGAGTAACTCTTTCATGGAATCATAATCATTGTTGCGGAGCCTTCAGATCTCAGGTGGAGTAGCCAGCAACTCCCTGGGAGATGTGCACAGTGCAACTCTGTGAGATGCTGCTGTATTATGTGGCCACACCTTGTTGCACAACCAAGAGAATGGTATCTAATCTTTTTATGACAATAAATAAGAAATAAAATTTTTATTTTCAGTTGTTTGTGCAGATGTCACTCAATTATAATTGTCTTTTTTCAGCGAGCTAACTTACAGGTATTTGTGCAGCGAGGTCACAAAAGTGTAATACACTACCTGGACCACTTAGATGCCAAAATCCCAATTCATAGGTGTAACCACTCACAGATGTTGTTGTAACCTATGTCTTCACAACCAGAAATTTGTATTCTAGAAGAAAAATATTCATTCTAATTATAACAGGATAGTTCAGGCTTTGTTGCTTTTTTATTTTCTTCAAAAATTGATGAACTGTGCACAGGTAATCCACAAGACAAACTGTGCACCGATAATCCACGAGCTGGATAAACTGCACTTGGATAAGTGGGAGCTTGGTGTATTGCATGTGCTGAAGCAGTTCTGGTCCAAATAAATTTCTGAACTCTGTTGTCCATTGTTTGATTTTTTAAAACTATTTTTGTGTATCCTGTTCCAGTATATTAAGATAGATATCTGAAGTATATCTGTTTCTATATCATGTGATGTATTATTTTTATGTATACATCCATTATGGTTGTGGTGTTATGTTATTAATGAGAATACATAAAAAATAATGATGTCTGAGAAGTGAAGTGGTGGTGGTGGTGGTGGTGGTGGTGGTGGTGGTGGTAGTAGTAGTAGTAGTAGTAGTAGTAGCAGTATAAATTTCAATTTATTATTGTGTTGTGAACGTCGTCACTGAATGACAGAGACTAATCGTAGTGCCACACTATTCAGAATTTATGCATTTAAGGATATTCTGAGCATATCTCCTGTCCTTATTTCAGCAAATTGTAGGAAGTACTTATTTCTTACACTTACTGTAGCAATCTCATAAACAATCCTTATTCTATGTAGCTCATCATTTGTGTTCCTTTTGTGTTATGGTGATAATGACAAGACATTTTGCCATAATATAGCAGTTACATTTTATGCTGTAATGTATATTGTGCTTCCGTTAGAAGGTTTTGTGTTGGCTTTGACAAGCAAAAATCAACAGTATATTGAAAGTCAAGAATTTCTGAAGAAAATATGATATGAAATAACCAACAGATATATCTGTAGTTTCTTAATGAGGTCTAGAGAATAACTGTTTTCACTGATCATGCTCTTAGTCTTACATACTATGTTATTTTCTTTGTTTTCAGGCAGCATTAGGTCCTGAAATTCATGCCCTGTCATCTGCTGCCAAGCCATTAACAGGGTGGATAGCACGAGATGGTCTTAAACAGTGCATTGATATTTGTGGACACTATGGATATCTGAAAGGTAACCTTTGAAGTTGTTGTCTTTTGACAGTATTGTGATATAAATCATAATGCAAGGCTAGGAACAGCATATGTGTGCTTGCTTTCTAATGATTTCCTATTTCAGTATCTGCAATTGGAGAAATTCGCAACAACACTGATGCTAGCTGCACTTATGAAGGAGAGAACAATGTGCTTGTGCAGCAGACGAGTAACTGGCTACTTCAGTTGTGGAGGAAGGGCAAGGGCAGTCCCAATGAATTTAAAACACCGCTCCACTCCATTTCTTTCTTGGCTGATGCTGCAGATATTCTTCGAAGTAGATTTATGGCTGTATCTGTTGAAGAGGCAACAAGTCCAAAAAGTAAGATAATATCATAATTAAATAATGCGTCATTAAAGGTTTAGGTTAAAGTTTGTTTAAGATATAGCTAAAAGGTTAATGCTGAAAAATATAGTATCAGGTTAGACATTCCCTTCTAGAGAAACTATAGTGAAATAGAGGGAAAAGTAAGGCAATTGAGGAATGACTTCCTTCTTCAGCACTCTCAGTTGAATTTCAAATGCATAATAGCATCTAAATATTATTTTAGGTTGTTGCATTTCCAAAATCACACTTGAAGAACATCAGTTACAGAATGGAATGGAGGAGACTAAATTAAGGTACAAATGTTTGTGGTGTGTTGTGCTGTTACAATTTGCTCATAAATGTAGCATAGATAAAAATTTTCTGAATGTGTAACCATATCTTGTAAAATAACTGTCACCAAAATTTTAGCCAGTGTCATAGAAGCTTTTTACTGGAGTACTGTGTTATCACACACACACACACACACACACACACACACAAAGTTATAAATAAAGTTAGAATATGCTGCTTGTGTCTGTATATGTGTGGATGGATATGTGTGTGTGTGCGAGTGTATACCCGTCCTTATTCCCCCTAAGTTAAGTCTTTCCGCTCCCGGGATTGGAATGACTCCTTACCCTCTCCCTTAAAACCCACATCCTTTCGTCTTTCCCTCTCCTTCCCTCTTTCCTGATGAGGCAACAGTTTGTTGCGAAAGCTTGAATTTTGTGTGTATGTTTGTGTTTGTTTGTGTGTCTATCGACGTGCCAGCGCTTTCGTTTGGTTATAAGTTCAGTCTACTGGAAGAGTGCAGCCCACCAGGTCAGATTAAAGGAAGACATCGAAACAATTAAGATGCGTGCTGTTAGGTTTGTTATCAGGACGTTTGATCAACATTCAAACATTAAGAGATGCTTCTTGAACTCAGATTGGAATGTTGCAGGGAAGATGATGTTCCTTTCATTAATCATTATTGAGAAAATTTAAAGAACAGATATTTGCAGCTGATGGCAGAACAATTCTACTGCCACCAGTGTACATTTTGCAGAACTAATGTGAAGAGTAGATAAGACAAATTAGGGCTTGTATGGAGTCACATAGATAGTCATTTTTTCCTTGCTCCATTTGTGAGTGAATCATGAGAGGAAATGACTGATAGTGGTACCTGGCCATGTGGTGGCTTGCAGAATATGTGTGTAGGTACACATATTTCATCAGGATCCCTCTTCTTGGCATGACATTATGCTGCAGGTTTAAAAATTATCGATGTGATTGGTCTTCCATGGTAAAAGGAGTGGGAAACATTATTAGATTGGTTTCCTATGGTAGGAAGAATGGGGATCTTGTGTTGTCCATTGTCCCATTCAGCATGAGCCACGATTGGCAGTTATCAGCAAATGGAGTGTAGATACCTATTTTCCCGACATGGGAACATCAGAAGTGATAGTTTCTTTCCGGTAATACTCATGTCTGAATAGTGTGGCCTGTTTGGCTCTGATGGCTGGAAGCCAGGATGGTGTGTGCCTATGCCATCCTCTCCATTCTGCACAACTGCAGAAAACCTCACAGCCTTTCGATTGGCAAAGGCCCTGGCTCGAGTCATTGTCATGGAGACCAATAAAAGCTCATGGCAAGTGTTCCTGGACACTTATCAACCATTCCACTTGTTCTACAGTAGTATGGGAGTCATCACGAGGATTTCTGCTAAAGGCAGTCAGTTACCTAAAAAAACAGCATTGTTGAAACAGGGGTATCTCCAAACAACACCTGGAGACATTGCACAGACAGTGGCAGAGCATTTTGCACTGGCTACTGTCACTGCCAGCCAGGATCCAGTGTTCCGTCATTATGTTGGAGACGGTTAAGCTGGACATCCAGTCCACCAATTTGGAGTCCTACAACTGCCCATTCTCCATTCAGTAGCTGGATTCTGCACTGTCTGTTGCTCATGATGAGGCTCCCAAATCCAGTACATCAGGCTGCAGTACTTGCAAACAGTGTCAGAGCAAATCTTTTTACTGTGTTTTAATTGTAATTCTGTCAGAGACAGCAAAGGACCTGGAAGAGCAGTTGAGCAGAATGGACAGTGTCTTGAAAGGAGGATATAAGATGAACAACAACAAAAGCAAAACAAGGATTGTGGAATGTAGTCAAATTAAATCAGGTGATGCTGAGGGAATTAGAAAATGAGACACTTAAAGTAGTAGATGAGTTTTGCTATTTGGGGAGCAAAATAACTAATGGTGGACGAAGTAGAGAGGATATAAAGTGTAGACTGACAATGACAAGGAAGGCGTTTCTGAAGAAGAGAAATTTGTTAACATCGAGCATAGATTTAAGTGTGAGGAAGTCCTTTCTGAAAGTATTTGTATGGAGTGTAGTCATATATGGAAGTGAAACATGGGCGATAAATAGTTTAGACAAGAAGAGAATAGAAGCTTTCGAAATGTGGTGCTACAGAAGAATGCTGAAGATTCGATGGAGAAGAGGAATTTGTGGCACAACTTGACTAGAAGAAGGCATCGGTTGGTAGGACACATTCCGAGGCATAGAGAGATCACCAATTTAGTATTGGAGGGCAGTGTGGAGGGTAAAAATTGTAGAGGGAGACCAAGAGATGAATACACTAAGCAGATTCAGAAGGATGTAGATTTCAGTAGTTACTCAAGAGATGAAGAAGCTTGCACAGGATAGGGTAGCATGGAGAGCTGCAGCAGACCAGTCTTTGGACTGAAGACCATAACAACAACATCAATTTGATAATGACTGACAGGCCAATTTCCAGACTCGTGGTGAGAAGCAATTTTGATATCTCTCCTCAAATCACGAAATGTGTTCCAGCTTAAAGAGCTTTGTGGGAAAGACCCTAGAGCATATGGTCAACCTTTGTCTGATATGGACATTAAGAGACCAGCTCTCAGTGTGAATTCAGAATATGTCGATCAGCTGTTAACAATCTGACCTGGCTAGAGTGAAAATCTATCAGGCTTTCCTACTTAAAAATTATTGTCTAAGGTTATGTGTCACTACTTGGAGGCACAATATTCTGTGAGCTACTCAAAGGGGCTTTCGTAGCCATCTCCCCACCTTCATTTGGTCCTTCCTCTCAAGACACCTTTTTAGGTACAGAATTGGTGACATGCTGTCAGATAGCGTTTTGCAAGAGAATAGTGTTTCTCAGGGTAGTGTTTGAAATGTCACCATCTTTGCCATAGCCATTAAGAGTATAACGTCCAAGGTAAGGAGTTCTGTCCAATACTCCTTATCCGGTCTTCTGCTCATCCTCCAGTACTGCAATTGCAACTTAAAGTGAAGAGATTGAGGAGTGGGCTCAGTGACTGGTTTTACATTTCCTGCTGAGAAGTTTGTATGTATTCGCTGTAGTCATTCTACTCATATTTTTAATTTACCTGAGTTGTGTATGTGGGACACTGTTTTCCCTTTTAAAGACTCGGTGATGTTTCTGGGCCTTATTTTTATCTGCAACCTGTCATTGTTGCCACACCTAAATGGTGAAGGTACATAAGGTGCTGTGTCTTAGCCACAGATCGTGGAGGGACAGCAAGGTCTTCTTACCTGAAGATCACTGATGATCTACACTGTGAGGGGATCAAGCTGGCCATGGGCACTTACGGGACCAGCACCAAATCCAGTCTCTGAGCTAAGACTGGTGGACTGCCACTTACCATCCTGTGACATTTCATCATTGTGTAGGTGTGTACATTCCTTGCGTCTCCCACTTCCCCAACATACCATACCATTGCCCGTGCAGCTATGGAATGCTGCTTTACTGATCATCCATGGGCATTGAGTCCTTTTGGGACCTGCATGAAGTGTGTGCTGGAGACCTTTGGTGTGGGCCATTTATAGACTCAAATCTGTGGTTTTAACTGACTGCCATCCTGGTTATTTCAGAGGATAAAAGTAATTTTAGATGTAGTGCAGTACAGGAGAGATTGCACCCTGTTATGTTTTTAACATGATGTTTTCTGACTTTTAAATAAGCACCACAACTATGCAACCTTATTCACAGATGGGTCTGAATAGGGCGATTATGTTGGTTGTTCTGTTGTTTTCCATGATCATGTCCTCAAGATTCGGTTGCTTCCAGACTTTATGCATGATTGTGAGGGTGCTGAAGGAGATGAGATATGCTGTCCCTGCTCAATTCCTCATCTGCTGTAACCCCTAACTACTCTTCAGTATCTACAACACTTGTTGATAAAATAGTCCAGAATGTCCTCCTCGTACAAAGGCTAGTGAAGGAGGTGGCTTTCTGCTGGGTGCAAAGACACATGGGTATTGTGGGAAAAAAGAAAGAGTGGTTGTGGCAGCCAAAGGGGCATGTCATGATCTTCAGCTAGTTCAGTACGCTATTCCTCTGCATGCTATCACTTCACTGTTGATGTACAGAGTTATGCGTCAATGGGACGAAGAGTGGCTGGAAGTGACAGACAATAAGCTGCATCTAGTCAAATCCACAATGCGGCAGTGGTATGTGTCCGTCCAGCCACGGAGGCGAGATGAGGTCCTTCCTTTTCGTCTCTGTGTAGGCTGCAGCCCTATGACATATGGCTTTTTGCTCTGGGAAGAGGACCTTTCAGTGTGTGGTGCTTGTGGAATATGGATCACTTTGTGTCACATTTGACCAGACTGTGTGTTATTTTCCCAACAGACCTGCCTTTTGTTTTAAGTGGCATTCATATGAATATGGTTTGAGATTTAGATTTTTGTTGAATGTCTAATTTGTTTCCTAAAATTTTTGTGAGATGTTCGCAATAATTAATGAGGTGGCTGGCTAACCCATGTTTTTTGGAAGTGGTCAGCCAGTCACCTATTTTAGCTGTTCTCTCATATTTCTTGTTTTACTTTCAGTTTTAGCACCTTCAAGGCATTTTACAGACTGACTCATTCTGTTAGGTTTACTCCTCAAGGTGTGACATCATTTTTAGCCCTTTTATTCACTTTTTTCTTTAGATATTTTTAAAGGCGCTGGTAACCTCGCCATTGAGTGCCTCTAAACTATTAAACACACACTCTTCTCAATTCCTGTAGTTAATGTGTTTTAATATTTCAATGGCCTCCTCGATCTTGTGTTTTATCATCCCTGCCTATTTGGCAAGTACACAATTCTTGCTTAGTTTTATTATCTTAGTATTTCTATTGTTCAGCCACTGCTGACTTGATGTGATACACAAGTCAAAATATAGACCGATTCTACCAGACGCATCTTGCTACTGGCCTGCTGATTTCAATATTGTATACTTTTCGCCACTTACACAAGAATCCGCCATTGACATTCCCACAATGCACATAGCATCTGTGCTGTTCTTGGTGGAGCCTAGCACCTCTTGGAATTTTCAAATGTAAACACAGCATACCAGCAGACCCAGAAGAGGACCACTGTAGCTGTGGACAAAAAATCACCAACATCTATGTTACAGGAGTGATCTCTACACCCAGAAACACATTTACATTAACTGATTCTGCCTGTGTAAGTCTGTGCTTTACAGTCCATAGTTCTCACTGAAATAGTTACTTGTTTCATGTCTACAACTGTTTACATGACAGAAGGTACATAAGAACAGCAGGATTTTGTGCTGCAGCTGAGCTATGATTATACAAAGATGATACCATTAGTTTTAATCAATAAAACTAGCTTAGAACACTCTGTTTTACTCACGTAGAGTGTACAGTCTGCACAGATTTTTTCATGTTGCTGTAACTGAATTTGTATGATATTACGCTCATTGCTCGTGTGACTCTACTCATTATGAACAGTGTATCTAGTCTACACAAACTAAGCTGCAGCCAGGGTATTAAAATTTTAATAGTTATTAGTGCCAGCCTTACACCTGGTACTGAGTTCTCTCATTTCAAATTGATGTCCCTGTACATGAAATCACATTTAAATGTGGTATCTATGTTGTCACCACTAAAGGTTACTTTCATAGTAATTACAACAAACAATTTTATAAACATATATTAAGCCTATTGAAAAATTAATGTATTGAAGATACCTTTCTTTTTCTACACAATTCTGACAAAGACAATTATTTTTCATGGTGATTGTTAAATAGCTTACTTTGATTTAGTTCACAAATTGCAACACCTTCAAAATGTTTCACACTAATTGAGGCCATAGAAGCATAGGTTTTTCTGAATGTACTTCTGGTCAAAGAGCAGTTCTGGTCGCTGGATTCGGAGGTTTTGTTAATCCTGTCTTTTGAGCTCTTGTGGTGATATTTCCATATAAACTCTCACCCCCTACCAGTTTTCAGAGTTTTTGCTTTAAAAATGTTTTGCTACAACAACATTATGAAAAGGTCAGATTGCTATTCACCATATATGGAGATGTTGAGTTGCAGATAGGTACGACAAAAAGACTGTCAAACAAGTAAGTTTTCAGTCAAAAGGCCTTCTCCCAAATTCAACAACATACACACATGCTCATGCAAACGCAACTCACAGACATGACCACTGTCTCTGGCTGCACAGTCCAGGCTACAAGTAGCTGCATGTGAGGGGGGAAGCGATCTGGATGGTGGAGGTAAGGAGGAGGCTGGGGTTGGGTAGGGGGAGGGGTAACATGGTAGGGGTTGGGGGACAGTAAAGTGCTGCTTGTGAGAGCATACAGGGACGAGATGGAGAGAGGATAGGGCAGTGAGGTGCAGGCAGAAGGTTAGACAGAGGGTATTGGTGGGTGGAGGTAGGGAGCAAAAATGGAGAGAAGTAAGAAGAGTGTGTTGGTGTATAGAGGGGCTGTCTAGTGCTGGAGTTGGAGCACAGGGGGGGGGGGGGGGGTAAGGGATAGGGGGGTGACGGACAGTGACTAACGAAGGTTGACGCCACGTAGGTTTTTCCATTGTTTACTGTAACAGTATATTTTCATAAAAATTTTCATTATTTCTTTCACCCACTTAGGGGTTGAATTTCCAAATGCACTGAAACACTTAATGTTTTATTTCTAACTGAGAAGCCAAATACAAATTTTTAAATATTTAGGTTCAAAAATGCTTTCATAATGAAAAATGTCTATAAAAACTTTCATCCACTATTTCACCTCTTAGGAGTTGAATTTTCAAAAGAAACTGAAACATTTACTTTTTTATTTTGAACCAAGAAGTCAAATACTAGTTTCCTTCTCTGTTTATGATCCTGCAAAGAGTCATGGCACCCATCTAGCAGATAATTTTCTCATATCCAGTTCCTCTGTAAAAATGTGATATGCCCATTTAGAAAACATCCCCACACCTTTCACAATTTATCAACCTTTCAGTCAGTTATCCTCCATGACCATTTTATGCAGTTTTGCAATAATTTCTGGGGTAGTGGCACATCTCAGGTGGCACTATATGGATCATCTGCACTGTCCCAACTAAATTTAATCTCATTGTCCACTTGGCAACAGTTGGATTGAAGGAGCAGAGTCCCCAGTTGTGTTCTGAAAGTTGGAATGAATTTCTTTTGCTTTCATACTTTTCTTTACAAAGTTCATAAACATTGCTTGAATCTTGATTTTTTTCCCATCTTGACAAATCACTACATGGGAACAACAGAGAGATATCCACATCACAGGTCTCAACCCAGAGCATTTACACATCATGTGTTTATTCATAAAGTATGACCTATTATTACATGGGAAACTCACCTAGCACTGACATCTGGTGGTAATTCTTTGAATATTTGAAACTACCATCATATATAACAGAATACTGAGGTGTTCTATTACAGTTATTGACTGCTGTCCAGCACTAACTCCTCAGGTATAAGCAGCAGGAGAGTATTGATTTTATCTTTTGCTTACGAGTTTAGGAAGCTCTTGGGTGATTCACTACATATAAAATATAATCTTAGAAGAGTTCTTGTAGAACTGGAGAAACTGTGGTTCCTTGCCACCAGAAAATATTGTATTCTTTGAAATTTTTAAAATTTTTGTTTTCTTGAATCTTGATAGAAAATTGTTAACGTCTTTGAGAATACGAATATGAAAATTGCTACATATTCACCTAATTTCTGAAACATTAATAATTCATCACATACTGATACACCATTGTGATCCTTCGAGTAGGTCTACTTTGACATTAACAGTGTGAGGAAAATGACATATTGCTACCGACTTAAAGATGAGACGTGTTGCAGAGAGGCACAATGAAAAGGGTGTTACTCACTTATCTTTTTTAAAGTCATAGCCTTCTTCAGAAAAGGAAACACACACACATAAACACACATTCATTCTTTCACACAAGCAAGCAAAGCTCACACTTCACTTACACATGACTGCCAACTCTGGCAGCTTGGACTGCAGTGCCAGGCCAAGCTGCTGGTGGTCATGTGTGCATATGAATGAATGTGCATGTATTTCCTTTGCTGGAAAATGTTATGAGAAGACTTCCATTGTGGTCAAAATATGTAAATAGATTTTGTTTTCTGGTCACACTATAGTGCAGAGGGCAGACACTATGAACTGGATGTTGGCTGCAAGCCTAAACCAACTGGAATTTTGACTGCCAGACAGGAGAGGAGCAGTGTGGGGGAAACAAGCCATCTCATGGTACAGCCAGCCTACACCCATGTTATTTGTTTCTGTGAAAGCAGAACTTGACACACTGTCAGAAGGATCACCAGCCCCTTCTGGCATATTGATGGTTATAATCTAACTCTGTGATGAATCAGAATTAGTTTCTTCACTCACATCAAAATTTAAAAAAAGCACAAGCAATAAACAGTGCATAGCTTTTGGCAATAGCTACCTCACTGTTGCTTGCTGAGGCTGGCAGTGTCCTAACCGAGGTAGCTCAGATCCAAGCTGTACCAGTATTTGACACAACCACAGTTCAAAACACCTGCCACCTAAAACTGTCACATTAAAGTGTCTGCATTATACCAACTTTTGAACTTTAGCTAGCAGACAAACCTTTTCAGGTCTTTTACTAATGAGGAAAGTCCAGTGAACATAAAAAAGAAACTGAGTGACATCTGAAGAGGCTCGCCAATTAGGACATCCCAGAAATGAGATGATGTGTAAATTGTAGACCTA
Organism: Schistocerca nitens; assembly: GCF_023898315.1. Taxonomy (NCBI): domain Eukaryota; kingdom Metazoa; phylum Arthropoda; class Insecta; order Orthoptera; family Acrididae; genus Schistocerca; species Schistocerca nitens. The sequence continues at coordinate 27,747,951 of NC_064618.1, forward strand.
AGTTCACTAGTGACTGAAATAGGTATGCCAAAGAATTGGGAAACAGCATATCTGACCACAGGAGCTAAAATATTGGTGTTAGAGGCTATTGATGTCTTCAAAGTGAGATGGAGTATAATGAGCAAACAAAATTATAAATTGGACCAGTTAAAGTATGGTTGAAAGGTGGATAAGATTCTAGTATTACCAAGAGTTATTTGCAGTTGACTTCAGTGTGTAATCTGTGACACACAAACCAAGAGTTCTTCAACTTAATCACGTCATCAGTAACAGTGCTCCAAAATACTTAAGCAGGTAGGTCCAGAAGCACCCACTATGTGGTATTCGGTGTAGTGTTACATAACACAGGTCCAGTGGTTGTACATGGACTAGGTGAGCATTAGCTTACTTGTTTAACAGCAGAGCTTGGGGGCCTTTATGGTTAGGTGCAGTTGATGTTCTGGTGAAATTAATTAATTAATTTGTGAGCATTGGGTATTAAGCCTGTTAAAGGCCTCTCACTTTCAGTATCACAATTCTTCAGTTCTTGACCATAAGGCAGATTTGGTCATGAAATGAGCCGGTGAATTCAAATGGCCTGCCTGATGGTTACTCAGGTAGGTGTCTCTGGCAAGAAACAACTGAAAACCAGGCCTGACAGCAAAAAGTTTCATAATAAATAATGCCTTCTTTTGCAGAACAGAAATTTATTTCACAATATAATATCCTTCAGCTGAGTGAATTTGCTTCAGTGAGATTCAGTGTTTTATTTCCTTAAAAACTGTTTAGTTAATTAATTCAGTGATTCATTTATTCTCAAATTGTAACCACAAATCCCATCATAATGCAGACTATTCGTGGATATGGAGTGTATCAGATTATACTTTAACAGGCAGCACAGCCACTGCAGGTTACTTCTTGTCACATCAGATTTGTCAGTCTCATGCTTTTTACTACTTCCTCTGTGATCACTGTCAGAAGATACTTCAGTAAGCTGACCCGTCAAGAAGACTGTGGAGCACTTATTTGAGAATGTCACTGGAAAAAACCCTATTTGGAAACTTAAAATATGTTTAATATGTATGTTGGTGATGACTGATACATCTTGAAGTCCAGATATTCTGATAAAAGGTGTGACTAACAAAATTGTGGTTGTGAATTTCACAGTTAATCCTAAAATCAGTCTTACTACTAACAACAAATGGCAATGGGTATTCAGTGTATTGTCAAGTAATCTCTAGGTCTCTGATAGTTGTCTACAAGAAGATCAGTTATTAGCTTTCCATCTCAGCACAGTACTCATTTACTACACAGATAATCTCTTCACTTGTGAGAAAAGTATTGTCCCCAAACCATTCTCTGCGAGAAAACAATCAGATGGGATGTGAAATTATTGGTGCAGGGTGAAAGACGATCTATTTTTAGGGCTTGGAAGAGCAGTTGAAGGGAAGGGTAGTGTCGTGAAAAGAGGTTATAAGATAAACATAAACAAAAAGAAAACAGTGGTAATGGATTTAGTCTAAATCAGTCAACACTGAGGGAATTTGATTAGGATACGAGACACTAGAAGTAGTATATGAGTTTTTTTGTTTGGGCAGCAATGTAAGTGAAAGTAGCCAAAGTAGAGAGAAAATAAAATGCATATTCAATAGTGAGGAAAGAATTTCTGAAAATAGAAATTTGTTAACATATAAAAGTGTTAATTTAAATGTTAAGAGTCTTTTATGAAGGTAATTGTGTGATGTGTGGCCCTAGTAAGGAAAATAAATGTGGATGATAAACAGTTCAAGCAAGATCAGAAGAGATTTTGAAGTGTGGTGACACAGCAAATTGATGAAGATTAGACAGGTTGTTTAGGTAATGAACAAGGATATACTAAATCAGAGTGGGTTAAAAAGTAGGTGATATCACAACTTGACTAAAACTAGGACTTGTTCAATAAATCACATCCTCGTTACGCACAGAGGGAAAAAATTGTATAGGGAGGCCGAGACCTGACAGTGGTAAGCAAGTTCAAATTAGTGTGGATTGTAGTAGTTATGCACAGAGTAACAAGCTTACTCAGGGAACCACACCAGACTAGTTTTCAAACTGACCCCAAAAACAACTTCTCCTCCTCCTCCTCCTACTACTACTACTAATGCAGTTTACCATTACATTAGTCAGTATTCAGCACATCTGTTATCCCAGCACAAGACTAGCTTTTGCAGGCAACAGCCCAATAACAATTTCTAATAAAAGCCAGTAATTCTCTTTTGCAAACAGTCACTCACATTACCATGTGAGTTACCAGAAAATATACGTTACCATTTTTCATTCTAACCTAATAGTTCTCTCCTGTAGATTGCTGTCACCTTCGACAATCCACGGTTTTTGAGTTCAGTTTTGTCTTATATAAAGTCATGTATAATGAGAAAAATCCTTTGGATTGCACCCAGACATAATGCCCTATATATTTTAATAAGTGTGACATTTCTTGATATGAAAGTCTACATCTGACAACCTTGTCAGGGTGATTTTTTATCTTGAGTCAACAATTATGACTCAGTTATTTTCTTATGCGGTATTCTATTTAGTGCATACATACAAATTTATGTTAAATGCCTATGTCAACATCCTGGAAAGTTTTAATGTGATGATCTTTTTGTACAAGATGTGTAAAGCACTGTCTGAAAAGATGGTCTTGGGACCATTTGTAGACTGAATCCAGAACCTTTGACTTTTACTTTTCACACTTTGTCACACAACACCTGAGCCTCCCATGGCTTACTGCCTTCAGCCTTGAGAGAAAAAGAATACGGAATCAATACTTTCAGTTTTAAATGTACAAGTTCATAAGCCACGCAACTAGCGTTGTAATGCTGTGTTATCCATATGATTTTTTGTTCCACCTTGCTTTTTTTTAACTAACCAGCCACTCATTCAGCTATTCACAAATAAAAATAAACATACACAAATAAGCTGTGAACAAGTAAATCTGACACTACATTATACTCAAAGAGGAAAAGTGTAAGAACATACAAGCCAAAACAGTAGAAAAGTGAGTTCTGGCATAAACTGCTCTGTTATATGGACAGAATAACTGGTGCCAGAGGGGAGGAAGGTGTCACTGGAATGTAGAGGGGGATTTGTCATACTATATACAACAAGCACATTATCTTATGGCGAGAAAAATGAAGTGACTGCTGCCACTTTAGCGAGAGACAGTAATGGAACTATATTTGATCACAAGAAACTATAAAATAAGTATTGTTGTGGAATGTCAGTACTATGTATTTCACTTTTTTATTATGTCTGTGTTGTCCAAGTACTTAGAGACTATGCCAATAATATAATAGCACTTTATTTTTAGTTTCATTAAAATTATTATCCATGAAGTAATTTCCCTCTTTGTGTTACATAGCCTTGCTTTCTGCATATGAGTGGCTGATCTGTTGGTTGCTGGTATCAACAGAGGAGAAACTGGAGAAATTACGAAAGACAGGAGCTGATCCTTTCACTGCAAAAAACAACTCTCAAGTGTTCTATGCTCGCACACTTTCACTAGCCTATGCAGAGGTAATGACAAAAAGTGCTCTTGTAAGATGCATAATGGAAAGAAGATAGACTGTTTTGCCTTTAAATACTGAATCATTCTTTGCATTATTTGAAATCTAAAATAAAAAACTTTAAGAAAAAGGTGAACTAAATTCATAATAAGGTTTTTTATCTTGTTGAAAATCAACATTCATTCTTTGTATTCAGGTTTATTCATCTCAATTATTTTTTAATGATCTTTCACAATGTACATAGTATATTCTAGATCCATTTTCCTGTTTCAGAAGAAATTAATGACTTCTAGATGCCTCAATAAAACTTGTCTTTCAGTTCCATTATAAAAGGTGGTGGAAAAGTCACTGGACAGTTGATTAAAAGAAAACTAAAGTAACAGCAAGATGTAGTACAGTAGGATGTTTTAACCCATTAAGTTGTTATTACCAAATGGTGATAATTATGCCTAGTCAAGTTGGTATACGATGTAGTGACAAACAAAACAAAAACATTAATCAAACTAGTGAATTGTTGAAAGCATGACCTGTGAAATGTTTACATCTGTAGTTTCCTGAATTGTCACAATGTTAATGAAAAACGAAAGGATTTTTGAGTTAAATACACTTTATAAATGTGGTGTTGCTGCAATTGTCAATGAACGGGAATGACACTTTAAATCAAAACTACCATCTAGATAAACAGTGTATGACATACAAGATAGATTTGGAGAACATGGATTTGTTATGGAAGCATCAAGATCTGGCAGCCCAGCAACAGTCACGACTGAGGAAAAGCAATTGCAGGTATATTTAGCTGTGACTCAAAGTTCATGAAAATCAACTAGATGATTAGCAACTGAGCTGGATTTATCATGAAGGCCAGTGCAAAGAATGTTACACAAACAGAAGTTTAAAGTTTACATTCCACACTTAATACATTGGTTACTTGAAGATGATCCAGATTGACATCTTCAATTTTGTGAATTTATGCTTGACCAACAGGAACTTGATCCTATCCTATTGAGTAAAATTGGGTAGTCTGATGAGGCCAATTTTAAGTTAAGTGAACAAGTTAACAGACATAACTGCACTTGCTGGTATACTGACAATCAAAACTTTTTGTTATAACAGCCTCTAAATCAACCTGGTGTGAGTGTTTGTGGGGCAGTATCATCATTTGGTGTACTTGGACCACATTTTTTTGAAAGAATAGTGACAGCAGATAACTACTTGGATATGCTTCAGAATTACGTATATAAATAAATTCAGCCTTTTGTTTAAATCGTTGTCCAGTGTCTTATGCACCACCCTGTATTGTAACAATATGAATTCATTCACTTCATATTTTGTTGGCTAATCATGTTAGCTGGTTATATGGTCACACTGGCGTATCTGATGTATCCAGCATTTCCAGATTTCCCATGCTACATCAGTCCATCAACCATACACTGAACAGTTTACCCTGTTGGCAATGTGTGCTTTCCATACATTGTGTATCATTGTAAAAATTATCCCTGAATAAACGAGCTGTTGTTGTTGTGGTCTTCAGTCCTGAGACTGGTTTGATGCAGCCCTCCATGCTACTCTATCCTGTGCAAGCTTCTTCATCTCCCAGTACCTATTACAACCTACATCCTTCTGAATCTGCTTGGTGTATTCATGTCTTGGTCTCCCTTTACGATTTTTACGCTCCACGCTGCCCTCCAATACTAAGTTGGTGATCCCTTGATGCCTCAGAACATGTCCTACCAACCGATCCCTTCTTCTAGTCAAGTTGTGCCACAAACTCCTCTTCTCCCCAATTCTATTCAATACCTCCTCCTTAGTTATGTGATCTACTCATCTACTCTTCACCATTCTTCTGTAGCACCACATTTCGAAAGCTTCTATTCTCTTCTTGTCTAAACTATTTATCGTCCATTTTTCACTTCCGTACATGGCTACACTCCATACAAATACTTTCAGAAACGACTTCCTGACACTTAAATCTATGCTCGATGTTAACAAATTTCTCTTCTTCAGAAACGCTTTCCTTGCCATTGCCAGTCTACATTTTATATCCTCTCTACTTCGACCATCATTAGTTATTTTGCTCCCCACATAGCAAAACTCCTTTACTACTTCAAGTGTCTCATTTCCTAATCTAATTCCCTCAGCATCACTTGACCCAATTCGACTAGATTCCATTATCCTCGTTTTGCTTATGTTGATGTTCATCTTATATCCTCCCTTCAAGACACTATCCATTCCGTTCAACTGCTCTTCCAAGTCCTTTGCTGTCTCTGACAGAATTACAGTGTCATTGGCGAACCTCAAAGTTTTTATTTCTTCTCCATGGATTTTAATTCCTACTCTGAATTTTTCTTTTGTTTCCTTTACTGCTTGCTCAATATACAGATTGAATAACATCGGGGAGAGACTACAACCCTGTCTCACTCCCTTCCCAGCCACTGCTTCCCTTTCATGTCCCTCGACTCTTATAACTGCCATCTGGTTTCTGTACAAATTGTAAATAGCATTTTGCTCCCTGTATTTAACTCCTGCTAGCTTTAGAATTTGAGAGTATTCCAGTCAACATTGTCAAAAGCTTTCTCTAAGTCTACAAATGCTAGAAACGTAGGTTTGCCTTTCCTTAATCTTTCTTCTAAGATAAGTCGTAGGGTCAGCATTGCCTCACGTGTTCCAACATTTCTATGGAATCCAAACTGATCTTCCCCGAGGTCGGCTTCTACCAGTTTTTCCATTCGACATTAAAGAATTCACGTTAGTATTTTGCAGCTGTGACTTATTAAACTGCTAGTGCGATAATTTTCACATCTGTCAACACCTGCTTTCTTTGGGATTGGAATTATTACATTCTTCTTGAAGTTTGAGGGTATTTCACTTGTCTCATACATCTTGCTCACCAGATGGTAGAGTTTTGTCAGGACTGGCTCTCCCAAGGCTGTCAGTAGTTCTAAGGGAATGTTGTCTACTCCCGGGGCCTTGTTTCGACTCAGGTCTTTCAGTGCTCTGTCAAACTCTTCACGCAGAATCATATCTCCCATTTCATCTTCATCTACATCCTGGGTTTCCATCTGAGCTCTTGATATTCATACAAGTGGTTCTCTTTTCTCCAAACGTCTCTTTAGTTTTCCTGTAGGCAGTATCTATCTTACCCCCAGTGAGATCAGCCTCTACATCCTTACATTTGTCCTCTAGCCATCCCTGCTTAGCCATTTTGCACTTCCTGTCGATATCATTTTTGAGACGTTTGTATTCCTTTTTGCCTGCTTCATTTACTGCATTTTTATGTTTTGTCCTTTCATCAATTAAATTCAATATTTCTTCTGTTACCCAAGGATTTCTACTAGCCCTTGCCTTTTTACCTACTTGAACCTCTGCTGCCTTCACTACTTCATCCCTCAAAGCTACCCATTCTTCTTCTACTGTATTTCTTTCCCCCATTCCTGTCAATTGTTCCCTTATGCTCTCCCTGAAACTCTCTACAACCTCTGGTTCTTTCAGTTTATCCAGGTCCCATCTCCTTAAATTCCCACCTTTTTGCAGTTTCTTCAGTTTTAATCTACAGTTCATAACTAATAGATTGTGGTCAGAGTCCACATCTGCCCCTGGAGATGTCTTACAATTTAAAACCTGGTTCCTAAATCTCTGTCTTACCATTATATAATCTATCTGAAACCTGTCAGTATCTCCAGGCTTCTTCCATGTATACAACCTTCTTTTATGATTCTTGAACCAAGTGTTAGCTATGATTAAGTTGTGCTCTGTGCAAAATTCTACCAGTCTGCTTCCTCTTTCATTTCTTACCCCAAATCCATAGTCACCTACTACGTTTCCTTCTCTCCCTTTTCCTGCTACCAAATTACAGTCACCCATGACTATTAAATTTTCGTCTCCTTTCACTATCTGAATAATTTCTTTTATCTCCTCATACATTTCATCAATTTCTTCGTCATCTGCAGAGCTAGTTGGCATATAAACATGTACTACTGTAGTAGATGTGGGCTTCGTGTCTATCTTGGCCACAGTAATGCGTTCACTATGCTGTTTGTAGTAGCTTACCCGCATTCCTATTTTCCTATTCATTATTAAACCAACTCCTGCATTACCCCTATTTGGTTTTGTATTTTGACCCTGTATTCACCTGACCAAAAGTCTTGTTCCTCCCGCCACCGAACTTCACTAATTCCCACTATATCTAACTTTAACCTATCCATTTCCCTTTTTAAATTTTCTAACCTACCTGCCCGATTAAGGGATCTGACATTCCACACTGCGATCCGCAGAATGCCAGTTTTCTTTCTCCTGATAATAACGTCCTCTTGAGTAGTCCCCGCCCGAGCTGTCACAACACAATATAGTTACTGTTGGATAAACCTGAAACAATAAAATGTGGATTTCCCATCCATAAAATATAAACAAGCAGATAATGTCTAAATAGATCTGTATGCTTCAAGGGATTTCAGTGACCCTCTAGAAATTGGAATATGATGGTGAAATAGAACTAGTTTTGAATAACAGCTCACTTAGCATCTCTTAGTTTTGCTTGACATTAATGGCAATAGCTTTGCCTTGGCATTAGAAAATGGACAACCACTTTGACTTTAGAGACTTTCCAATGGTTTTGACCTCAGTAATAGCTTCGGGAAGGGCTCCCCTGTGGAAAGTACATATTTGGCACAAAGATGTGTTGATTTGGATTATATGTAAATTTTTGTTAATTTGTGGTAAAATAATCATCGCATTTTTTCTTCAATCTGTATCTGTTACATTTGTTTTAATGTGTATGAGAATTTTTGTAATGTATACACATGCCATTGGAATAATATCAGATATCTTAAACAGAGGTTTGCAAGAGTCTCAAAATCTGCATCCAAATATGATTCTAATGGCCCTTTTTTGTAGTTTGGAAGTGCCATTAGATGTTCCAGAGTTTCCCCAGAAAGTGACTCTATATTTAAAGTGAGAATGGAAGTAGGCATGGTATGCATTCATTGTTGTTTTCTCAGTACAGCATGATTTTAGTGAGCAAAGATGGTAACATGTCTTGCTTAGTTGTGCATTAAGATATTCAGTATCGTTATTCCATTTAACATTGTTCTGCAGCCAAAGTCCTAGGAATTTGTTTTCAGTTCTGTTACTAACAAGTTCTTCATTGATAGAGACCAATGGGATAAACATGCCCTTGTTTGGAGCATTGTTGAATTTTAGTGCAATTGATTTTTTGCTACTTATGACAAGTTGATTCACCTGTGCCTAGCTGCTAAGTTGTTTTGTGACAATGTTTACTGATTAAATGTTCTTCAGTTTGTCCTTTGAGTAGAACTGTGGTGTCATCTGCAAATATAATTGTTTAATGTGCATTCATGTTTAAGTTGAGATCATTTATATACAGAAGGAACAGAAGGGGTCCCATTACTGATCCTTGAGGTACACCATATTTAATTTTTTAAAGTCTGGTAAGTGTTCAGATACAATTTTTAGGTCTATATTTGTGTGTTTGATGCACACTGCCTCTTAAGATTGTTCAGGAAGGAACTGATCCAGTTGTTGGACAGACCTAAATATCGTATTTTTCAACTTTTCACCATGTCAAAGCTTTTGACAGGTCAATAAAAACTCCTATTGATTCCTGTTTCTTGTCCATCAGGCTAATATGGAATTGATGCACTCATAAATAGCAGTTTTCGTTGACTTCTTATTTCTGAATCGATGTTGTTCATTCCATAGACTATTGTTTTTATTTACAAATTTCATAAATTTGTTAACCAAAATTATTTCTAATATTTTTGAAATGCAGGAGGAAATTTTTGTGGGCCTGTAGTTATTTACATTATCTTTCTCATCTTTTTTATGTACTGGAATGACTTTAGATATTTCAATACATTAGGGAAAGTGCCTGCCTGAACTGAGCAGTCACATAAATGTGTAAGTACTTCAGTTAGGTTTGATGCACTCTTCTTCAAGATACTACCAGAGGAATAAAACTAAACACTGTATGTGAAAATATCAGATACTCAATTCTTGAAGCATCAGCACTTATGGCCCTCATCTTTGAAAACACACAAATTATCTGCCAAGGGCATCTCAGATAAATGTGATACTTGTTGATGAAGCAAGGGTCAATGGTCTAAGCTCAACAACACCAGGCATAGGTCAAATGATATTTCATATCTCTCTTAATCTCATGTTGTGCATTCCAGAGAAATAATATCTTATTTACTCAGAAGCTGACATTAACTGTAATTCACTAAGTAGATATCAGCATGTAAAGGTAGATAATGTCTAGACAGGTTAGCAACTAAAACGTATAAGGCAAAAATTGTCATGTCATGATTGGCCCATAGAACTTTACACCACTGTGTTTAAAAATGAAAATATATTTCATATTAATACAAAGCAGACTTTCGTTACGTCCATAGTATAGGCTAGGACCTAATTTCCAAAAACTGATGTTACATGCGATACAAATTATCAAACTTCCTGACAGTTTAAAGCTATATTCCAGAATTTCAGTCAAACCCAGATTGATGTTGAAGGGTTAGAAGATTGATAGACAACTACAATTTTTCTTTGAAGTTTATTCCCAAATTGGTTTTGGAAAATTTATGTTTCCATCATCAAAGCTGTATAATGATAGGAAAAGTTCTTATGTCAATAATGAGAGGTGAAAATATATATAACCTGCCCACCCAAGGATGATTTTAGTTCTGGTATACAAGTGACAACAGCACAGCAACTACAGTGGCAACTTGCTGTAACAAATGTGTAAAGTTTGAAGAGTCAGATGTGAGCAGGCTGCATTAAGCAGTGGACATGTGGCTGTCATGTGTCAATGTTGTTGTCATCACAGATTTATCCCTTAAACCTCAATGCCCTAACAAAATGTGGTCCATCAAGACCGAAGGAGGAGGTGCGAATGTGATGGGTGAGAGGAACAGCCTTCCCAAAGAAGGTATTTTCTGACAGTTCAACATGGTTATATGAGTATTCTACACATTGATTTGGACTGGTGGTTGGGGGGGGGGGGGGGGGGCACACAGGAGTGGAGACTCTTTAGAACACCTGAAGCATTAAAACCTCCATCTTTATTTTCTATTAACTCAGTCTTGAAACGTTTTGGACAGACAGTGCCTGTGTGTGTGTGTGCGCGCGTGCGCGTGATGCGTGCCTTTTTTTCTTTATCAACAGTGTTTTCTGTATATTGCAGAATAAAATAATAATAATAGTAATAGTAATAGTAAATCATAATTGTAGCTGTTTGCTAGATTTTCTGTTCATATAAAAAAATATTATATTGCTGCAGACCCGACCCAGCCTAAGTATCGGCCTCAGTTAAATGCATCCAGGGTCATGTTTTTCATTGACCCTTACTGAGCCACACAACACACCTCGCAACTTACCTGACTGCTTCCTTCCATCACAACCTGTCTCCTACTTTCCAGATTCTTCAAATCTTCCTGAATACTTTGTTAGACTGGTGCTGCTTGGAGAAAGTAAGCTGTAGCAAAATTGTTTAGCCACAGCCTAAGGATTGATTTTAGTGTGGATCTTTCATTGTGGAACAACGTGTTGTGTATTGTTGTGAAACTTCCCAGCAGATTGAGACTATATGTTGTGCTTGGATTTGAACTCAGTCCCTTGCCTCTCTTCAAGAGAACTATCCACATGATTTGTTGCCCACAGAAGGCCAGGGCTCTGGACATGTGTCTATCCATTCCCATCAAAAAAACTTTTCAAGGATATGAAATAAATCAAGAGATTTATTAACATAAGACATTTTCTTTGTTTGTCTAATTTCTTTACAGCCTTCTATGTATTTCCTTTCTACTCATGGATTCTTTAATTTTATGTGTAATGTTTGATACTTTTAGAAAATGATCTATTTTATTTTCTGGTTAACTGTAATTGCCCTACGCATAGATCATCATTTTTCTCCTTACTGCTATTTCTTTTTGTGCCAAACCTTTGCTTATTTCTGTTTTTCATTTTTATTGATTTCTTATTTATCTATATGCTAATGTTCATTCTCATTCACATAAAAAAAAAAAAAATTGCATCGGTCCACTTCTAGCCCTTATGCGAGCAGTTGTTTGGCTTGACTTTGATCAACAGAGGTCTCGGATGTCCTACAGAGGGATATTGTGCCAAATCTGTCCAGTTGGCACATAGATTGTCAAAACCCTAATTTGGTTTGAGGTTTCTGCCCATAATGCTCCAAACATTCTAGTTGGGGAGAGATCTGCTGACCTTGCTGGACAAGGTGGGGTTTGGCAAGCACAAAGACAAACAGTAGAAAATTTAAGTTTATCCATATTTTGCAGCTTCAAACGTGGTTGTATTCAATGCACTGGAAGTATAAATTAAAAAACGCCTTCAGACACAAATTTTTGTGTTTTATTAAATACCCACTGGGTCCGAAATACATTGTGTAATAAAACACAAAAATTTTTGACTGAAGGCATTTCTTAACTCACACTTTCAAACAGTGTGCAGGCAGATGTCTTACTGAAATGTAAGCCCAGGATGGCAGGACAACAGAATGGGGTGTAGAATATTGTTGACAATCCGCTGTGCTGCAGATGATGACCAAAGTGGTCCTGCTATGAAATTAAATGGCCTCTCAGACCATCACTCCTTGTTCTCAGGCCATATGGCATGTGACAGATAGGTTTGGTACACCACCACTGTCCGGGGCATCTCCAGCATTGTTTCACTGGTCATCAGGGGTTTGGTATACCACCACTGTCCGGGGCATTTCCAGCACTGTTTCACTGGTCATTAGGGCTCATTTTGAAGCGGGACTCATCACTGAAGACAACTCTACTTCAGTCAATGAGATTCCAGGCCGAATGTGTGGAACACCGCTGAAAATCGGCTTTTCGGTGTACAGAGGTCAGTGGTAGTCAGCGCAAGAGGCACCGTGAGCGTAACCCCTTTTCTCTGAGCTGTCTATTAAGGGTCGTTGTTGTCCCTGATGCATCAGTTACACTTCAGATCGATGATAATGATGAATCCAGTGCTCTGAGTGTGTGTCTGACAATTTCTCGGTCCTCTTGTTCTGTTATCTCTGTAGTTCGACCACTTCCTTCTTGAAGCTGTGTTCAGCTGTGGCTCATATTGTTAATCCATTTGTGCCAACATCGTTGAATAGTGCCATCACTCCTACTCAAATATCAAGCAGTTTATTCACCTACATGTGCTCTCTCAAAGGCTGACATCTGCATATATTGTTCACACATCTGTCTGCGAGGCATAGTTCCTGTCCAACTTAGTACAAATAATTAAATTTGCAAAGACTTTATGCCCTGGTAATGACATGTCCTCTGTTTACTATCTCTGTCATCTATATTGTGAAACTGTGCTGTAGCATCCCACATTCATCCATGGGCTGTCAAAATTTACAATTTTGCATTTTCTGTGAATACCTGCATTTACATCAGTTTGTGAGCAATTTGTATAACTCCTTCGTGGTGTCCTTTTTGTTCTCCGTCTTGTGGTGCTACCGGATTTTAATTCAGTAGGTAAATGATTTTAAATATCGCATGTATGTTAAATTATATTTCCGCAATTAAGGTAGTGTTTCAGTTAACACATGCGAAAAATATCTGTGGGTTTACTTTGGCTCTTGCCCACCATCCTTGTAATTTTTGTGTGGGAAATTGACATTACTTATTGTGAGTGTAGATGGTGTAAAAGAGACGGGGGAAAACTAATGATATTTTTGACATTAATAATGAAAGTTTGCTCGAGAAGTAGACTTCCTAGTAGATAAGCTAATTAGGCTACCACTTTTCATTTATTAATGTGAACAGTAGCCATTATTCATCTTATTTCCTTGTTGCTGTATAAAGGATGTTTTTGGAGAAATAGTAAATATTTTAGAAGCTGATCTGTAGACTGATTCAAATAAAACATTCTGTTGACATGTGCCCATTTTTATTGGTTACAGATATACAAATGTTAGAAAGTGATCAAAACAACTACTGGCAAAAGGTGTTAAGTAAAGGCAAATGATTAATGTATTGCATGTTGACATCTGTCTCAGGTTCTTTGGCTGACATTTGCTTAACTATTTTCCTGACATTTCGATAGCACTAGTGGCCGGCTTGCAGAAGGTGTTGGCAGCGGACCGGAGTCAAGCTTGCAGCCAGAGTTTATGTGTAGATTCCTGCGCTGCAGCGAATGATTGTTGCAGGTACCAAGGGAGGACAAAAACCGTAATGACCATGGAAAAGCCCTCAGTTGTCAGCACAACTAGTATGTGCAATCTCTGTTGATGAGTACACCACCTATGCTGTAGGGTGAAGTGAAGACAATGCCAGCCACTTGTGCTTGCAAAATGTCAGGAGAATTGTTATACAAATGTCATCTGAAGAACCTGAGACAGATGCCAATAAGCATTACATCAACAAGTGCACCTGAAAGCCTCAAAAATTTTGTGCAAATGATACAGTTTGAAGTTGAATTTCATAAATTCCACGTTCGATATCATTCCACTTCTGAATTCTCATGACAACACTATGTGTAGTTCTTCTGAGGTCATGTTCTTGTTCATTTATGAGGGCAGCACTATTCATAATCCAAACAATCAATTCACCTCTTGTGTTTACTTTTTATTTGCAGAATTCACTTTTCATTTTTACCCAAATCCAAAAATCTAAAGGAGTAATGCAACCATTTCCACTGATGCATCTTTTAGGTTTAGATTACATGTCAGCCGATGTCTAGAATGTGCAGTGCTCTTGTCATACTGGAAGAACACACCCAGCCTTGTAACCAAAGGAACCACTTGCAAAATGCTGGAAGCTTGTTTTCAAGTGAGCGTAGTTAACAGAGTCCCGTAAGGCGATGTGGTAGCTTGACAGGTCCAATCATCTGATATTCTGTCACCCCACACCTCACATTTACAGAGAAGTGAATCTGAAAATGAGTCTCCAAAAAGGCATGTAGGTTTCCATCAGACAACAGATATGAGTTAAGAGTGTTGCTGATACCATTACAAATGAAAGTGGCTTCATCAGCAAACAGCATTAAAGGACTTCCACAGTGATTTGAAAGTAGTCAATGACAAATTCTAATCACCTTCCTTCATCTACTTTTAAAGGGGTGTTGAATCCACTGTAAATGGTGAGGATAGATGCTAAGTGGATTTAATGTCCACAGTATTCTTGTTCATGGAATGCTGATATGTGTCATAATTTGACATGCGCTTGTCTGAAAACTGTGTTCTACTAGCTGAATAATGCTTTCTCCATGGCCAGCACTGAGTATGTTTGCATGTGGAGATGAAATATGGCTGCTGGACACTCCACCAGTTTCATGCAGATTAGTGAAAACACAAAAAAACATTCTTCAACATGATACTCTGTGGTTAGAAAATCATCTGCTGTGTTCTCCACGAGATGCAGCTGCGTTTCCACTACAAAACCTGTTCCCAAACAGCAAATTGGCATATATACGTGTGACATGCAATGCATAAACATTGCAGTAGAACTGTCAAGCGAATCATATTCACAGTTAAGGGGACCAATACATGGTATGGCTCAAAAAATGGATTTTTGTTATGGAGTTTGAATCTTTGGAATCTTATTCATGTACTCTCCAAAGGATTTTCACGAAAAATTGGTTTTAGGACGTTTATTTTATTTTATTGTGTTTGTCTGTCATTCCTGGATTGACCTTTCCTACTCACTTATCATTTAGTTTTTTATGTGAAATGTGTAGCTAACCTGTAACAGTGCCATTATCATGCTCAACTGTTTCACATGTGTTTCATCTTTCGAAGTTTGTTTCTGTTGTTACTCAGATAAGTGTATTTGCATTGTTGTGAATCCAGTTTTACTTTGATTTCACTGAAGATCACAAAACCGAAAGGAGTATTTAAAAAGAGAAAGTTTAAAGACAATCAGCACAGAATGTCCTCTCCTCATATACATATATCATATGAAAATATCACAGCAGCACCAAGGTAAAGTGCTCCACTCAGTACTGCTCACAGTGCTTAATCAAAACAATATCTCTTTTTTTTCTGATGAATATAGAATGCTCACAGGAACCAATGAAGAAAGGAAAAATATTATTATGGACAAGAATATTTTATCTGACATTGTTTTTAATTTTGTGAAGTGCAAGAAATGTGGAGTATCTGAATGTCTGAAGAGTGGAAATGTGGAGTATCTGAATGTGTGAAGAGTGAAGAAAGTGACAGTGGTAGAAAAGATCTCACAATTGAATTACAAATTGTTTGTCATAATTGTTTATCTGTTGTTTGCTTTTTGTTTTCATTGCAGCAGACCCAAATTGGTCTTGTGAAGCAAATAAAAGACTTGTGTACACTCTATGTTCAGTTGGGAAAGGTAAGGCTGCGGGACAGGTTTTCTGCTCTGTCATTGATTTGCATGCTCCAACAAAGAACTTCCACAATCTGTGAGCACTATTGGAGAAAGCATGAAGAATACTGTAAGGGAAGCTGTTGTAGAAAATGAAGGTTGCACAGACCTTGCCATTGCTTTAGATGGAAGCTTTAAAAAAAAAGGGGGACATCTCTCCCTAAACAGTGTTATTACAGCAACAAGTATCGATGCAGGGATGGTCATTGATGTAGAAATTATGACGAAGTATTGCCAAATTGCTAAACATTAACAGGTGGCAGAAAGGAAGAACACAGATTGAAATGTGAAATGAGGATAACAGTGATAGGATGGAAGTATTTGGCGTAAAAAAAATATTTGAAAGACCAGAAGAGACAAGAGGCATTTGTTACACTCAGTACCTTGGAGATGGAGACAGAGACAGCAAGGTCTAAAAGGAGTGTGCTAAATTCCAATCTCTATGGTGATGTGGAAATTATCAAAATGGAATGTGTCAGCCATGTACAAAAACCTTTGAGGACCACTCTTAGGAAACTGACAGTCAACCTGAAAGGCAAAAGATTTATGATGGTAAATTGTTGACAGGGCAAGGTCGTTTGACCAAGAATGAAATATAAAACCTCCAGAGATATGGACAGGGAATGAGAAGGAATAAGGACAATGAGGCTATGAAAAATGATGTGTGGTCAATATTTTCTTGTAAATCTTCTATAGTCTCTGTCCGAAAGGTGAGACATCATGGTACAAGATTAACAGGGCAAAAATGACAGGAGAATCGTATTTGCATAAGTATAGTCTCCCAGCAGCTGTGACTAGTGTTATAAAGCCCATATTTAAGATTTGGCCAGGCCTGAGCTATTGAAGAAGTGTTTGCATGGGCGAATCCAAAATTCAAATGAATGTTTCAACAGCTTAATATGGGATCATTTACCAGAAATTGTGTTTCTAGGTATGCAGACATTAAAAATGTAGTCCATAATACTGTTCTCACATACAGCTGTGGAAATATTGCCAAGTGTTTGGTACTACAAAAATTAGGAATCATTCTTTGCCATTGTGACAGCTGTAGAGTGCAAGATTCTGAAAAGCAAGAAAATCAGCGAGATGTTGCAAATGAAAGCTAGAGGACATGCAAGAGGCAAAAGAAGACAAAACAGGCTGTCATTAATTGTCTGTGAGTAATCAGACTCAGCTCATTTTCTTTAAAAGAAATATTCAAGATAATTCAGTGAAATTTAGTATGTACTTTGATAACTGCCATCTTCAACTACAGAATCTCAAATGAGGTGAAATTTTAAATCCCTTCAGTTTTTAAAAAAAATTGAGAAAAAAACTGAAAAATAATTGGTTAGGTTCAGTGCAATTCACAGTAGGTAATTAACTTCTAGTAGAAATTTCATTGCTGTACGTTCAATAGTGTTCTCACAAATGGTACAAACATTTGGTGTAAAATTACCATGGACTGGATAGGGAAATAAGCTCCACCTATTGGTCCCCTGAAAAAACTGAATTATGTAAACTCGAGCACAGCTTCATAACTTGAAATTCGAAATAAAAATTATGATTGATAATAAATGCATAGCAGTTGGAGTAACAACACGTGAAATGGAAACTTATCTATGTAAGCAGCTTTATCGAAATAATCAATAGAAGTTTGACATGTGTTATATGGAAGGTTTTATTTGAATTAATCTACACTACATCCTGCATATATATATTTACTATTTCTCTTGAAGCAGTGTATTCCCAATATATTTCTGTAATACTTAATAATGCATACATTTTTGTTTTGCAGCATGTTATTCTTTCAAAGTTTTGGACCTTTGCTTCATCACAAGATGTAGACCCAGCACTTGCCAATGTCCTGAAGAAACTGTGTTCATTGTATGGATCGTGGAGCTTGGAGAAACATCTGGCACTGCTATATCAAGGTAAGAAACTACACATATTGAGTGAAGGCTTTTGAATCTGGTTACTAGAATAGTTGCTTATTAACCAGCCATCCCAGTCCCCCTGCTCCAGACATTGGGAGGAGAGCAATCTGTAGGTGCCCTGCCTTCACTTCTTATTATGCTCCCCTTTCACATTTTTAGTTTCAGGCACAGTTCATATTTCCAAGATCAGTGTAGCAGTTAATCTTATTATATATTCCTCATATGCATGTAGCTTATAATTTACAATAGCAGTTGTTTGACTATGATTGACATTGTTGGCAAATTATTTTTATTGGGCCATTTTTTACCTCCTATAGTTAAGTGACTAAATTTTATTTGATGCTGGAACACTTTGATAGCCAGAGCAATAAGGACCACTATATGACCTGCAGTCCAGTGGTCACAAAATTTGGACTGAGAATTGGCTAATGCCATATGAAATTGTTCTTGAGCTGAGAGAACAGCAATGAAATTGAACTGTTTGCTCCTTTTACCTGACTGAGTACTCCATCAATATTTCACAGTAAGTGCAGAGAAGAGCTCCAGTGCATAAGATAACACATAACCTATTTTGCAAAACCTGTTTTATTGCATTGTGTGGAAAAAGGCAAGTACTGGTCATAATTTCTTATCTTGCTCTGATAAAGAAAAAATATTGTTAAAAGTTATGTGCATATAAATAACAAACAAAACATGTATAATGCATAGCACATATTGTGCCAAACCATCAAGGTATTACCTGTATGGTATGATACATAGTTCTGCCATACTACCAAAGTTATGGTCATTGTGTGCATATGTATGGTCCATCTGTGTACTTTTTTCCTCTTATTTAAATCAGTGATCCCATACGATAGTATTTTGGGGCAGGAGGATGGGGGAGGACAAGACTTGGGGGTATAGAGTACTTTTAATATTTTGGTAAATGAATGGCAACTTGTAAATAGTCATAAAAAAGCTCCAGCTCCAATCCTATTAAAAACCTACGTAATACTGACTTTTTTTTTCAAGAAAATAATTTAAAAAAGATCTGACTACACTGTTTTTCTTCCTTTCCCTGGGAGCCAGGGGGCATTGGCCCCTTGCCTGGAATTCAACCAGAAACCTCCGTGGCCATCTGTCATCTGTGTGCCTGTCCTCCCATTTCCTTTCATTTTCATGGCAGTCATTATGTGTTTCCTATCTTGCATCTACATAAACACACATACTCTGCAGACTGCCATGAAGTGCATCATAGAGGGTGCTTCCCACTGTTCCACTTACTAGGGACTGTTCCCATTCCACAGATGGAATGGTGTGCAAAAAGGTTAAGCTGTAAAACTTTCTTTTAAATAATGTAACAATGATATGTATTGCTTTTAAATGTAATGGTCTACATAATTCTAATTGGAAAGTAATTTAGTTTCGAACTTACTTTCAAATTTGCAATGTTATTAAGTTCTTCGAGTCGTTTAATATTGGCTCCATTAGAGGCAAACAATGTCAGCTCATCAGCAAAACAAATGTGGTTCAGATAGGCTCCATCAAGTGTACCTACTTTGCTTCCCAGTATAAGAATTCAAAGAATTTTTAGTTGTTACTCTTATCAAATATGTGGTATGGCACTCTATCATACCAGTTGTAGAATTAAATTCGGTGACTGCAAGTAGTGAAAATATTTCAATATTAAAGTGTAATGTCTTCTCCAGCCTCCTTGCAGGAACAAACAATACTGAAATGAACATAACTAAGATTTACTCTTCTCACTTAAGAGAAGACTTCTTGAACTGATAAGGACAAATGTGACCATGTTTTCTGTTCCAAACACCTATGTCATTTCTGAATGATCTATTAAAAATAAAGAAATGGAACTGCAAATAAGGAAGTACAGAAAATAGGCACACATTTTGAAAATTTTTCATCTGTCAGCATAAATTGGGTACGGAGAAAATTCCTCGCTGCTCGTGATTTTCACCTCGACAGACCAGAAATAATATGAAACTACACAAAGGAGGAGAAGTTATAGGCACCATACCTCTCAAGGGGAAGAACAAAGAAGCTCTAGAAGAGTGAAGCATGCAAACATAATTCCTGTTACGAGCAGTGATGAACTTTTAGAGCAATTAAACACAGGAAGCTCTGTGTGTGTGTGTGTGTGTGTGTGTGTGTGTGTGTGTGTGTGTGTGTGTGTGTGTGTGTTAACCATATTATGCTCTTCAGAAACCGTAACACACACAAGAGTCATGTACAATAAACGAGAATGTCAGTGGCTGTGAGTAGATTTTGGGAAAATCAGAACACTGAGTTAAAGCAGGCAGGCACATCTTTGAGTACTACATGGAAAGATCCTAACAGTTCCATGCCTTTTCTACTGGTAGTTGGTGACAATAGGTTTTTAATTTTCCACTTAAATGTGCAGGAACAATCTAAATTAAATAGAGATCTTTTTAAACAAAAATCCCTGAAGACTATTATGTGCAGTGCAGTAATTGTCAGTGCTAAGGAGTTTGTTAAGCGGAGAATTTAGTGTAACGCTGTCACTTCTGCGCACTCAGTGCACCGAGCGACTGGTCATGTAAGTGTTTTTTTACCACTTTGAACATAGTGCATATTTTACTTACAATGCTCCTGTGACCTGTGTTCAATATAAATTTTTATTTTAGGGCAAGAAAGCATTTAACAAATGAGGAACTCGAATGGCTCTTGAATGAAGATCAAAATTTTGTGAGAGATGTAGACACTATATCGGACAATGACACTACTGAGGAAGTGGAGGTAATTACTCGTAGTGAACGTGACACTGAAAGTGAACGAGAGTATGAGTCAGACGAAAATGAGGACAATAATTGTCAACCAGGTTCTATTGAAGGAAAAGTACTAGCTCTGTCACTAGCAAAGTGAGAAGGAAAAATATTGTAAACATTTTTCCTGGACTCAAGGCTATTGCCAGGGATGTAAAGACTGAGATTTCTGGATTCCTCAAGCTAATTAACATGGAAATGATTGATACTGTTGTGAAATATACAAACAAATATATCCAGCTCAAATCAGAATTTTCTGATTATCAGAGAGGAAGAGACAAAAAACAAAAGATGAGAAGTGAAATACTGCCACTCCTTGGGTTACTTTATGTCTTTGGAATGAAGGAAGCTCACCACACAAATGTAATGGAACTGTATAATACCAATGGATCAGGAATAGAAGTGGAAGAGCTGTAATGAGCTACAAGCAGTTTCTATTCTTGATGTGTTGTATTCGTTTCGACAATAAAAGCAAAAGAGAAGAGAGGAGAAGATCTGATAATTTGGCCACAGTACATTCGATTCTGGATGAGTTTGTAACCAATTGCAAAAGTATGTACAGCATCAGTGAGTTTGTAACCATTGATGAGAAACTTCAAGCTTTTCGTGGTCGTTGTGGATTCGTCCAATATATCCCCAACAGACCTGCCAAATATGGCATTAACCCTAGGATGCATGATGCCGAAAACACACATGAATGCATATGCAGGGCCTCCAAGGCCCTGCCCTAATTTAAAATTTTCCTCTTTTCATATAATCATTCTTTGGAGTTAAATTTATTTCTGTCAAATTTATTGTCATATTGAAAGATTCCTAAGATACAGTAACAGGATCTGGTGGGCCAGATTAACATTTTATTAATTTTTAAAAAATGCTCTAAGAGTGAAGTTTTATTAGTTACATCCCTTTACATACAACATATACAAATAATTTTATTAATTCACTTATAAGTTGCAGTTTACATTTTATAACAATTATTACAACCAATTTTGTCAATTAAAACATACTCATTATTCACAATATTATGTATATAGGCAATATTTTGACAAAAAGTTATAATTCATTGTTCACATAAAAGCATTTTTCTTAGTTTTCAACATGTGACAAACAAGAAGCACAAAGAACGCCACTATGTTCCTTACAAATGTTGGTTTTACGCATAATGCATGTCATAGCACTTTTCCTGTGTTTATTATATGGACAATAATCGCATCTTCTTCTTTTTCCTGAAACAGGTAGTTGGTTCGGCAATATGACATCTTTTTGAAAACCACATCTTTACATGGCATCAACGATTTTCTTTGGAAGATTAAGAATCTGAATACGAAGTTCCATTAGGGGTCTTACCATTTCCTCTGCTAAATCTCTTAGGAACAAACGCCTTTTATCACTTCTTCCACTATGGTTTGTCAGATGTTGGGCGGGAAATAAAATTTCACTGTTCATTGCTGCGACGCCCATCGTACTCATACATAATGTAAATGGCCATCTTCTTGTTTGCCTCTTGCAAGTGTAATAACGAATTTTCTGGTCCATTTGATCTACTCCACCCTTCGTAGAGTTATAGAACTTTATTATATCTGGTTACTATTTTGCATGAGTTTCACCAATGTTTCTGTCATGATGCATTGTGCTAATGAGAACTACAGACTTTTTCTTTTTGGGAACATAACTCACCATTGTAATGTCTCCTCTAAATGCAAACAAAGAGGAATGAATCGCTCTTGAGGCAGATGTTTTCATCTCATTAGGAATTTCTGGTTTGTTTTGTTTGATTGTTCCCACCACTGTAATTTGCTTCTGAAGCCTCTCTTCTGCCAGCTGCACACTAGTAAAGAAGTTGTCAACAGTAATATTTTTTGATGATCCTACAATGCTTCTAGCAAGATCTTTCACCACATTCAATCCAAGATTTTTCTGAATAGGTTCATGGGGCTTCCTTCCCGTGTAAACAATTTCGTCTAAAGCATATGCAGATGTAGCATCACATAACCAAAATATTTTTTTGCCATACTTGGCTAGTATAGAGGGCATATACTGGGTAAAGCTGCATCTTCCACAGAATGGGACTAGCTGTTCGTCAACTGTGAGCGAATCATTAGGAATCATTCTATTTCTGCACTTGTCAAGAAATAGTTCCCACACATAGCGAACAGCTGCAAGTTTGTCATCTGCAGATCGAGCTTCACAGGTATGCCTGTCATCAAATCTAATCATTCTCCTTATATCCTCGAATCTGTTTACTGACATGGTGGCCTTATATGTAGGATTTGCCTTTTCATCCAAGAATAATTCTCTAATAGGGACATCCCAACTCTTCTCAAGACCAGAAAGCAGTAAAAGACCAAGAAAACCCTCCATTTCAGCAAGCGAAACGTTTTTCGGCGTTTTACCACGTAACGCAACCACTCTTCTGCCTTCAATATTTGTGCAGTTGATGATTTCCTCTAGTATTTCCTTGGAGATGAAATAGTCCCACGCATCCTTAGGTTTACAGGTTTTCAAACCATGGGCTGGACCAGGTGCCTTCTTTACGATATTATGGACAGGCGTACGAAAAGTTGCAGGAGGATCTAATTTCCAAATCGTTCCATTCCGACTAATGTATGTGTGATCTTCTATACCTTTTTGTGGTGGTTCTTCATTTTCAGACTCTGATGAAGTAATATTATCGGAAGAACTGTCATCTGCCTCAGTATTCACATCTGCAGGTTCATTGGCTGATTCTTCACTACTTGCATCTTCAAAAATATTTCCTTCCTCGCAAGAATCATCTTCTTCAAACCACTGAGCCACAACACTTTCAAAATTAGCTGCATTTGCACGTACTGACTCTCTTGCTTTGCGTGTCGAAGCCATAGCAAAAGGCGTGTCGCTCGAACATCAGCTTGTGCAGCATTAAACGAGTCATACTCGTAACAATATTGGCCTTGCAGCAACAAACAAACTACAGTAACAATGAGGCTGACAAGAGCAGCACAGGATAACAATACTATGCAATAATAAAACATTTGGTAGCAAAAAGATCAATAATACACCGACATCGTCAATATGTGAAGGTAGTGTGTATTATTTTTTAGTTATACTATTACTACTACAGCTACTGCTGCTGTTGGCACTCCTGTTGCTGGAAATACCATTACAGTTATTGTTGAATTAATAACTGCTCCCAAACAAATGTTGAAGACAAAATAGGCTAAAGAACATTTATAAATGTGTGAGGGCTTCTGAAGCCCTGCTTATGCATTCATGGTGTATGGGTGAACGTATTAAATTATACAAAAAACTTAAAAAGGTATCTCGTTCAGACTTGATAGGAGGAATGTCACAGTGTTAGTGAAAGAGTACTGGAAAGCAGTTTGAAATCAAACAAAAAATTACAGAATTTTTTTTTAAAATGAAGACGTACAAGGGCCTTGGAGGCCCTGTATATGCATCCTAGGGTTAAGGTATTTGTGCTTCATGATGCGAAAACATTTTTTCGAGCAACCTTGAGGTATACTGTGGAAAGCAGCCCGAAGGGCCTTGTGCAGTCTCAAATTCAGGGTCGGAAATAGTTCACAGACTTATGAGTCATATAGAGTGATCCAACAGGAATATAACTAATGACAATTGGTATACAAGTTGCCCCATGGTTATGTCACTATTAGGTAAAAGACTTACGTGTATTGGGAATAAACAAGAAATTCCCTTGGGTAGCTGCCTAAGAAAAATCAAGTACCTGGTTCATCCCTCTTCGGATATAAAAATGATTTGATGTTGGTTTCTTACGTACCAAAGAAGAACAAGGTGGTTTTGTTGTTGTCGACTATGCATGATTCAGGTACTATCGATGAAGATTCTCAAAAGCCAGAGCCTGCGTTAGATTACAATACCACTAAGGGCGGCATTGATACAGTCGACCAGATGTGTGGCACGTATTCTGTGGCACATATAATGAGAAGATGGCCTTTGGTAATGTTTTCCGCTCTAATGGACATTGCTGGTATCAACACCCAGATCCTTTTTTTACTCAAATGGGCAAAATCAAAAGGTAGCAAGAAGAGTGTTTCTGAAGAACCTGGCTTATGACCTCATGAAACCACATCTAACAGAAAGAGTCAAAATTCAGAGCCTTCCCAAGGACACATTGCTGTTCCCTCAAAGGTATTGGACAATATCTGAGCAAGTTGAGAAGCATTTGGCTAAGAAATGAGGACGCTGTGTTATTTGTGGTGGGGCCAAGAATATTAACACAACAATAAAGTGTGCTTCTTGTAATAGTTTTGTTTGCAGGAAGCATACGAGTGTTAGTTACCCCAGTGAAACGTGTCAAGTTACACCTGTAGACTCAGGTGACTAGTGATTTGATTCTTGGCATCCCTTAAATTCCTAAATAGTGAACATGGCCTTTCTGTAAGCTATTATAATATAGTTTGCTTAGGCATTCACTACGAATATATTAATTTTCAATGCTGACAGCGAAATGTAGATTTTTTAGAACTATGTCATTTATGTGTTTAGATGTATATCAACTTTTCTAAATAAAGAATAATTAACAGCCACGTTAAATAATGAAACATTCTTTCCCACTATAAGTGAGCAACGGTGTATAGACATTTGGCTAGATATGTAACATTATTTCTTAGTATTTTCCACTGTGCCCATAATAAATGCCCATAATAAATTATTTGTATTAATTACACAAAAAATTTGTTACTTTGATATTATTAATATCATTTTGAGTGATATTATATTTACCTTTAAAAACAATAACCCAATTAATATCAGTACTAGCATGAGAGCATATGAAAATAACTATAGAACTGAGCAGCAAAAGTGGCACACAAAATGCGCTGCACAACTGTCCGTGCAATAAAAAAAGTGCGCGCCTGCCAGAGGGATAATGAGGAATATGTATTAGCTAGTACTTTCGGTAGGACTAAAATTTACCATGGAGGAGTAGCTCTGAAACATACCTGTGACCATTCATCTGGCCCTTCTCTGTATACATTCTGTACCCCAGTTAGTCCTCTTTTATACAAGTCCCACACATGTCTTGAGCTGTATTCTAGGATACGTTGCAAAAGTGTTTGTAAGCAATCTTCTTTGTTTACTGATTGCATTTCCCTAGTATTTACTATTGAGCCAATGTCTGCCAACTGCTTTACTGTCTACTGAGCCTTATATGATCATTCCCAGTGATACCCCCACAAATTTTTACACCTAAGTATTTGTAGGAGCTGGCCGATTCCAGTTGTGACATCTTTTCATTTTGTGAAGTGGAAAATTTTACGTTTATGAACTTTTAAACCAAGTTACCAACCTTTGCACCAAGATCTAATGGAATTTTTGTGCAGTTTATTTTCAAACATCGTTATAGATAACTGTATCATCTGCAGACGGTCTGCGATTACTATTAATTTTGTCTGCAAGGCCATTGATATACAATATGAACAGCCAGGGTCCAAACACACTACACTGGGATGCACATGAAGTTACTTCTATGTCTGTCGATGACTCTCCATCTGAGATAACAAGCTGCATTGTCCCATCTGGGAAATCCTCACTACATTTAAAAATTTTGCCTGATATCTCTTGTGATCTTACTTTTGATAATAATTGTAGGCGTGGCACCAAGTCAAGTACTGCAATATCAAGTCAAGAAATAATGCATCTACTTGACTATCTCAATACAAGGGTTTCTGTATGTTGTGAGAAAAGCACGAGTTAAGTATCACATAGTCAGTGTTTTCAGAATCCATGCTGGTTGGCATGGAGAAAATCATGTTTGTGGCACCTCGTAATTTTTGAGCTCAGAATATATTCTAGATTGCTAGATTGAATGATATTTTGTGGCTCACTTGTCTTACTGTTTTTGTGGATATGATCTGTGTTTTTAACGAACCACTGGCCACAGTTTTTTGTTTGAGGGATCTGCAGTACATTGTGGTTAAAAGTGGTCTAGAATCTGATAAGGATTCGATTAGGTAAGGAATTTTGTTCAGTTTCAACAATTTGAGCTTTTACTATAAGCGACTGACTAATGTCTATTTCACTGTTGTTTTCAGTTATGCAACAATTAAATTTGTGGCAATACTCCTGGAATTTCCTTATTAAAGGAACTTTATAAAATTGAGTTCAGTACTTCTGTGTTTACTTTCCTGATCTCAATTTTAAATCCTGTCTTGTCCGGGTGTGTCTAGAAACTAAATTTGATGCCACTAGCAGTCTTTACATATGACCAGAATTTCTTTGTATTTTGTGATAGATTGTTTGATAATATTCTACTTTGGCAGTCACTGAATCCCTCATGCATTGCCCTCTTGACACCCAAATGTCTTTCATTCAGAATCTCTCTATCTATAGACTGCTGTGTTTTACACCTATTATGCAGTAATCTCTGTTTCTTTAGAAGTTTGTCTGAAGTGGCTATATACCACAGAGGGACCTTCTCACCACGAACTGTTCTACTAGGTACATATCTGCCAGTTGAATTGTCAACTGTTCTAATGAACTTGAACCACAGGTCTTCTACGTGCTCCTGTCCAGAGTTGAACGTCTCAAGTTCAGCAATGGCACATGCCATTCATTGTGGCATATCGACCATAATTGGTAAAAAAATGCACCAGAGTGGAAGTGAGTTGCAACAGAGCCAGCTGCAGTTGGGTGAGAGGGTTAAACGTTGCAAAGTAAAACAAAACCAACAGGCATTGCGAAGTGGTGCCAGCTGGGTGTGAAGGACGGATGCCTTTCCTCAGTTGCCACCACGGAAGTGTTTAGAGTACGTGCCTTAAGCTCTAAATGAATGTAGTCTGGTGCATATAAGCACTTAGCCGTTCATTTACTACTGTATTTACTCGAATCTAAGCCGCACCTGAAAAATGAGACTAGAAATAAAGGAAAAAAAAAATTTCCCGAATCTAAGCCGCACCTGTAATTTGAGACTCGAAATTCAAGGGGAGAGAAAAGTTTTAGGCTGCACCTCCAAATCGAAACAAAGTTGGTCCATTGTAATATGAGACACAATTTAGGTCGAATGAATGGCGATACACCTACAGTAGTTTGGTTCGAGTCGTAAGCTTAGCAGTTAAGCTTTACCAGGTAGCCATTGCTATGCGTCAGGCACTCTGTCCGTATTTATACGGGTACCCTTCCTTTTTCACGTGCTTCGTCTGGTTTGAATCGATTGTTTATTTTGCTTTGATCTGATAATTGCCGTTTTCTTTGTTATAGGTGTTTACGTCACTCTAAGCTGAAAATGCATTACTGTACTGTGTCATGCATTGTTTGTCGCATTCTGATAGTGCATGTTTACAACCTGTCGCCGCTCGCGGCATGGCTTGCTTTTGTGCGCGCTACCGCCACTTACAGTTAAGAAAAAAAAAAAAAAAAAGAGGAATCGTCTCATTAGCGAAACAATGCCAAGAGACTGCTATTTGTTGTTACTTACACTGCTGCTTTCTTTGATAATGATCAACAAGAACCAAATAATAGACTGCGTATGATAGAACATGTTCTGAACTAGAGTTAGGTGAAAATTTTTCTCTGTTTGAAAATGTTTGTGGCCGCTTCTTTAGTACATCAAATTCTGCACAGAAATTAGAGTCATCTTGGATTTAAAAATCTTGTCAGTTGCCGTGCTTCATTTCTGACTGTATCGCTATTAGGCATAAGAATAATACAAATATAAACATGACACGATACGTATATTCTTCCGCGTTTGCTGTTGTTTCACTCTAGTTTCGTAGTTTATTAGGCAGACAGGATTTAAATGAGATAGCACCAAACATGAAAGAATACAGGGCAAAATGTTTATTTTCGTATTATTCTTATGATGAAGAGAATACTGCATGTGATTCACATTTCATCAGGTTCCTATTAGCAACCATCTCTTCTCACAGGTAGGAAAAAATTCAGAACGTAGAGTTGGCCATATTGACAAACATCCCAAACAGTCTTGCCAGTCGGATTTTCGTAGTACATTGAAATTCTGCTACATTCGAAGATGAACAATACGGAATTTGTGTTTACTTCATTGGATAATGTATGAAAATGCAGTGGTAGAAACTCGGGGCGAAGAAAAAAAGCTTGTCTTCCACTTTTTTTTTTTTTTTTCCTTGACGCAGAGGTTTTGGCGCCAGTATTATTTGTGCCTACAAAGCATGCCTGTGTAGCGCTACATATATTCAACGGCAGAAGTTAGTTGTGGCGGCACCTACCAACATTTTTCAGAACTTCCGCTTGCTTTGCACTCAATTCTAAGCTGCAGGCGGTTTTTTGGATTACAAAAACTGGAAAAAAAGTGCGGCTTGGATTTGAGTAAATACGGTAAATGGTCTCGTGTCAGTATCACATCCTATACCACAAGTCAGTGACACCCAGATCAACGTCCAGGAATGCAGTACAGGGCCCGCTGTTTGACCACAAGACAGATCAGCCTACCCTAAGTTACGAAAGAGTAACCATCAGAACAGGGAGCTGCCCACTTGCTGGAGGGAGTTCATGGCAATTGTCAACTGCAGTCAGAGACGTCACTGACAGTGGCATTTGAGTGATGCCATGCTCAGCCCCGCTGTTTGCGCTATCAGCACTGTCAGCAATGCTGAACGTCTACTGTTTTGCATGAGAGGCAACAGAATGCCTCTACCAAGCTGTTCTTGAAGTTCTATGGCTGAGGGCTGGAATAAAGAATTTAATTGAATAAATCTACTGTTATCCTGACATCTCATTTCACTCTCCATGGGTGACAATCCACGTATTATCTGACACTAGTATCCATTGATGTTGCCTTCTTAGAGCAATCTACAGCCTGCGGTATAGTGAGTCAAAAAAGAAATTGTATTTCAGCCAGGGAAAAGAGATTTGACAGTTGTGAATTATGTAAAGTAGATTTTATTGGGAGTAGATAACCAGTGGATTTGCTATAGTTTTAGAGGTAATGGAAGTCACGACTGGTTCGTTCCTCTTAGATGTACACAGTGTAGCCTTGAGGGTAACTCAGTGTTATATATGAAACCAGTTCCAGTAAAATGTTATACATGTAATCATTGTGGGCATATGGCTAGGAAATTCTGGGAGTCGAGATTATTCATGATTTGACGTAAAAATTAATGTTAATAGAGAAGGTAGCACAAATAACAGTGGATAATACAGAACTGCGTGTATTGGTAGATTCACAATTGTCAAAACAGAGTGTAGATTTGTCACTCGCAAGTTTAAATGCCCCTTTTTGTGATAAGGCAATTGAGGACGTGCAAACCTTTGTGAGAGACCTAGGAAATCTGGCTCAGATGGAAGGTTGTTCTGATAAGGAATTATTGAGTGTTGCGAAACTGAGAGTAACAGGGGAAACTAAAACTTATTTAGGGTATACAGAAACCCTGAAGGGAGCCACAACATTCAAAGAATTTAAAGAGCGGTTAATTCAGAGATATACGAAACAAAATAGTGGCAGACACTATATGCAACAAATACCTAAAAGCAATACAGAAACTGTAGAACAATTAGCAGATCAGATAAGGAAAATTAGTGGATGTACCTATGTATTAGGCAGAGCCATACATTGTGCCAGATTTACCCGCCCAGGCATGGCTTGGGCTGACCGCTCCGTCCTGTTGCCCGCACTGCGGGTACTCGAGCTCAACTGTACTGGCAACTGGGGCTGAAGCTATGGTGCACCATCAAGGCCCACGGCTTGTCAAGTACATGACCCATCCCGGATGTCAGCAAGGCTCAGTGCTACCAGGAAACAGGCAGCACTGGTAAGGCAAAATTGACCGGCCACACGGGTGAAAATTGCTTTCTGAATCATCTGCACTCCTTTGAGATTGTGAAGGTTTGATGTGCTAGGAACAGGGTGTTCTTGATCCTTTATAAAGAAAAATAACTGGTAACCTAAAATTAACAATATTATAAAAAGGAAAGTTGCTTCACACCATATAGTGGAAATGCTGAATTGTAGATAGGCACAACAAAAAGAATGTCACATTTGTTGCAGTCGTGTGGTTTCAGGTGCCTGAGACTGCAGTTGTGTGTGTGAGTTGCATTTGTGTTTGTAGGAATGTGACTGAGCAAGTGTGTGTGTGTGTGTGTGTGTGTGGTGTGTCAGTTATCTATTTTTGACTAAGGCCTTACTGGCCGAAAGCTATATTTGTGACAGTCTTTGTTGCTTCTATCTGTGACTCATCTTCTCCGCTATACAGTGAGTAGCAACTTTCCTTTACATAATATTGTTAAATTCCATCCTGTAAAATGATGGATGTAACACAAAAAAGTACTTACTATGGAAGTAATTGAATTCAAAGCAAATGGTTTAATACTCCTAGTGCTTCAAAAGGGCTAATGAAGCTTTTGCACAATGGGTAGCTGTAGTATGTAATATTCAAGTATTTTAGACTTTTCTGTTAATTTAAAAGTTTTCATTATGGAACTGACTGGCGCAACCATTCCTTGGAATTTGTTGAGGGAGATCAACCTGCTTTGCATGTGACATAACTTTGAAATCAGGAACCACAGTAGGTAAAAACAGTTTCAAATTACTTTTGCTATGAAGTTTGTTTCTGGATTTATTTTTTGTATGTGTGTAAGAATATGGCTGGGAGAGTGGTGTGCTGACCACATACCTCTCCGTATCCACATTCAGGGATGTCGGTACCATTGGGCCTTCATGGCCCATTCAGGCAGAGTTTAATTTATATGTGTAAGAAAGAAAAGCCGTTTCGCACAGATATGTGTAAGAGACAGGTTACTCCTTTATTTGATAGCATTGGAAACTCTGTCTTTAAGCTTAACCAGAAACTTATCAATGACAAAAATTTATTTTCTGTAACTTAGTCACTTGAAGTTCCAAGGAACTGCTTGTCTCAGTTTACAGTTCAAGTAGATTCCAAAATTATTGTCTGTTCCAAGGGATTGCAATTCCAGTTGTCAATACTAGATAGGGCAGGGAAACAGCGTTTGAAATTTTTCCAGATCCGTTCAAATGTTCCTTTATTTTATTCTTGACATTATCATCCAAAGTTAAGATGAATTTGTACTAGGAAATCATGAAGGGTATCAAAGCACTCAGTTTGATTGGAATTCAAACATATTTCCCAAAATGTAAGGATTTTAATCAATGATTCATGAGGTCTTGCATATTACACAGGTTTGTGTTTGGTCTGCAAAGTACAAATTTCAACTGTTGATTTTTGAACAAAATTTATGTCAAATAAGCTACAGTCGGAAGCCAAACTTTGATACGGTAAGGTGTTTCCCTGTCAAAGTCTGGTTAGAAAAAGATAAACATCATACAATGTGAGAACAGTCCTACTGCAATAAAACCATCTTACATCCAAGTTAGCCAATAAAAACTTTTAAATACTTTGGTTAGTGTTTTAAAAATTCACTGATTAGTAGGATGACCATTAATAAAATAAACTATTTTTACAGAATTGTAAGGTACAGAGATTTTTGCATGCACCTAACAATAAGTTGATTTAATAATTACAAGCAACAGAATAGTCTTCACGGGTTTGCCGTGATATCACGTTGTGCAGATTCCACAATATTTCCTCGGAGCAACTGTCCGACATCTTCAGGTGGTTCAACCTTGCTGGTGGCTAGGTACGACTGACAGTATCTGCGCATTGATGCCCCATTTCTAGAACATGCACAGGTGTGGAAATTATGCGTGTGCAGTGATTTGGAGATAGATGATGCCATACTCAAATACCATCTGCTGAAAATCAAAGAGCGGCTCTCTTGTGCGTGCACTGTATGCTGTCTTTCCTAACAGTGCGGCCAGGCGTTACTCACAAAAGAAAAAAAAACTAGACCAATGTTATGACGGGTCGGTTATCAAAAAATCTTGATTTTCGTGTCATGATTTATAGCAGCCAATGCAGGGTTTCAGGCTGTGCTCAGTTGAAAACCTGCATCGCTTAATGACACAATCCCAGAAAGATGATGCCGAGGATTAAACTTCCGTCTTTTCATAAATTTTTAGTGAGAAACATCTGGCTACACTGTTAGTAAACACAGCATAAGGTGAACGTGCAAGAGTGCCGCTCTGTGATTTTCAGCACAGGGCATTTGAGTGTGGCACCGTCTATCTGCAAATCATTCCACATTTGTGATTTCCGCACCTTCGCATTCTTCACCTGCATGTTCTAGAAACAGGGCATTGACATGCAGATACCATCAGTCTTACCTAGCCACCAGCATCCAGCATGGTTGAACCACCTGAAGATGTCGGACAGTTGCTCCAAGGAACTATTTTGGAATTTACACAATGTGATCCGGCAGCCTCCCCCCCCCCCCCCCCACCCCCCTCTCTCTCTCTCTCTCTCTCTCTCTCTCTCTCTCACACACACACACACACACACACACACACACACACACACACACACACACATTAACCATAGAGCTTGCTGTTGGTGGGGAGGCTTGCGTGCCTCAGCGATACAGATAGCCGTACCGTAGGTGCAACCACAACGGAGGGGTATCTGTTGAGAGGCCAGACAAACGTATGGTTCCTGAAGAGGGGCAGCAGCCTTTTCAGTAGTTGCAGGGGCAACAGTCTAGATGATTGACTTATCTAGCCTTGTAACACTAACCAAAACGGCCTTGCTGTGCTGGTACTGCGAACGGCTGAAAGCAAGGGGAAACTACAGCCATAATTTTTCCTGAGGGCGTGCAGCATTACTGTATGGATAAATGATTATGGCGTCCTCTTGAGTAAAATATTCCGGAGGTAAAATAGTCCCCCATTCGGATCTCCAAGCGGGGACTACTCAGGAGGACGTCGTTATCAGGAGAAAGAAAACTGGTGTTCTACGGATCGGAGCGTGGAATGACAGATCCCTTAATTGGGCAGGTAGGCAAGAAAATTTAAAAAGGGAAATGGGTAGGTTAAAGTTATATATAGTGGGAATTAGTGAAGTTCGGTGGCAGGAGAAACAAGACTTTTGGTCAGATGAATACAGGGTTATAAATACAAAATCAAATAGGGGTAATGCAGGAGTAGGTTTAATAATGAATAAAACAATAGGAATGGGGGTAAGCTACTACAAACAGCAGAGCGAACGCATTGTTGTGGCTAAGGTAGACACGAAGTCCACGCCTACGACAGTAGTACATGTCTATATGCCAACTAGCTCTGCAGATGATGAAGAAATTGAAGAAATGTATGATGAGATAAAAGAAATTATTCAGATAGTGAAGGGACAAAAAAATTTAATAGTCATGGGTGACTGGAATTCGATAGTAGGAAAAGGAAGAGAAGGAAACATAGTAGGTGAATATGGATTGGGGGTAAGAAATGAAAGAGGAAGCCGCCTGGTGGAATTTTGCACAGAGCACAACTTAATCATAGCTAACACTTGGTTCAAGAATCGTAAAAGAAGGTTGTATACATGAAAGAAGCCTGGAGATACTGACAGGTTTCAGATAGATTATATAATGGTAAGACAGAGATTTAGGAACCAGGTTTTAAATTGTAAGGAATTTCCAGGGGCAGATGTGGACTCTGACCACAATCTGACAGTTAAAACTGAAGAAATTGCAAAAAAGGTGGGAATTTAAGGAGATGGGACCTGGATAAACTGACTAAACCAGAGGTTGTAGAGAGTTTCAGGGAGAGCATAAGGGAACAATTGACAAGAATGGGTGAAAAAAATACAGTAGAAGAAGAATGGGTAGCTCTGAGGGATGAAGTAGTGAAGGCAGCAGAGGATCAAGTAGGTAAAAAGACGAGGGCTAGTAGAAATCCTTGGGTGACATAAGAAATATTGAATTTAATTGATGAAAGGAGAAAATATAAAAATGCAGTAAATGAAGTAGGCAAAAAGGAATACAAACTTCTCAAAAATAGAGCAACAGGAAGTGCAAAATGGCTAAGCAGGCATGGCTAGAGGACAAATATAAGGATGTAGAGGCTTATCTCACTAGGGGTAAGATAGATACTGCCTACAGGAAAATTAAAGAGACCTTTGGAGATAAGAGAATCTTTTGTATGAATATCAAGAGCTCTGAAGGAAAGGTGGAAGGAGTATATAGTGGGTCTATACAAGGGTGATGTACTTGAGGGCAATGTTATAGAAATGGAAGAGTATGTAGATGAAGATGAAATGGGAGATACGATAGTGCGTGAAGAGTTTGACAGAGCAGTGAAAGACCTGAGTTGAAACAAGGCCATGAGAGTAGATAACATTCCATTAGAACTACTGACAGCCTTGGAAGAGCCAGTCCTGACAAAACACTGCCATCTGGTGAACAAAATGTATGAGACAGGCGAAGTACCCTCAGACTTCGAGAAGAACATAATAATTCCAATCCCAAAGAAAGCAGGCGTTGACAGATGTGAAAATTACCGAACTATCAGTTTAATAAGTCACTGCTGCAAAATACTAATTCTTTACAGACTAATGGAAAAACTAGTAGACGCCAACCTCGGGGAAGATCAGTTTGGATTCCGTAAAAATATTGGAACACGTGAGGCAATACTGACCCTACGACTTATCTTAGAAGCTAGATTAAGGAAAGGCAAACCTACTTTTCTAGCATTTGTAGACTTAGAGAAAGCTTTTGACAATGTTGACTGGAATACTCTCAAATTCTAAAGCTAGCAGGAGTTAAATACAGGGAGCAAAATGCTATTTACAATTTGTACAGAAACCAGATGGCAGTTATAAGAGTCGAGGGACATGAAAGGGAAGCAGTGGCTGGGAAGGGAGTGAGACAGGGTTGTAGTCTCTCCCCGATGTTATTCAATCTGTATATTGAGCAAGCAGTAAAGGAAACAAAAGAAAAATTCAGAGTAGGAATTAAAATCCATGGAGAAGAAATAAAAACTTTGAGGTTCGCCAATGACACTGTAATTCTGTCAGAGACAGCAAAGGACTTGGAAGAGCAGTTGAACGGAATGGATAGTGTCTTGAAGGGAGGATATAAGATGAACATCAACATAAGCAAAACGAGGATAATGGAATCTAGTCGAATTGGGTCAAGTGATGCTGAGGGAATTAGATTAGGAAATGAGACACTTTAAGTAGTAAAGGAGTTTTGCTATTTGGGGAGCAAAATAACTAATGATGGTCGAAGTAGAGAGGATATAAAATGTAGACTGGCAATGGCAAGGAAATCGTTTATGAAGAAGAGAAATTTGTTAACATCGAGTATAGATTTAAGTGTCAGGAAGTCGTTTCTGAAAGTATTTGTATGGAGTGTAGCCATGTACGGAAGTGAAATATGGACGATAAATAGTTTAGACAAGAAGAGAATAGAAGCATTCGAAATGTGGTGCTACAGAAGAATGCTGAAGATTAGAAGGGTAGATCACATAACTAATGAGGAGGTACTGAATTGGATTGGGGAGAAGAGGAGTTGTGGCACAACTTGACTAGAGGAAGGGGGTCGGTTGGTAGGACATGTTCTGAGGCATCAAGGGATCACCAATTTAGTATTGGAGGGCAGTGTGGAGGGTAAAAATCATAGAGGGAGACCAAGAGATGAATACACTAAGCAGATTCAGAAGGATGTAGGGTGCAGTGGGTACTGGGAGATGAAGAAGCTTGCACAGGATAGAGTACCATGGAGAGCTGCATCAAACCAGTCTCAGGACTGAAGACCACAACAACAACAACAGATCTGGCAGCAAACCCGTGAAGACTATTTACAACATATCTGCCGAGAAAGCTTGAAGAATCACAACAGAGTTTTTGTTTCGCATCCGCTACAGTGTGTTGCCTGACGGGCACGCAACTTCACGAGCAGCTTGGCTGCGCCTGGACAGATTCGGGCTGTGGCGTGGCACCACATGGTCCAGTGGGGCCCGATGTGGCTCGACTGGCAGCCAAGGCTACAGTCCCAGATTGCCTGCGCAGATGCAGTGCATGCCTCTGATATTAGCACATGATGCTGCAGTCAGTGAAATTATTTTTCACGAAGCTGAGCAGAGGGTGCTCAGTCTTTTTTTCTTTAAGTGGTTGCATGTGAAATTGTCAAGACGTGTGCGGGCGGGATACGACAGATTTGCAGGCAGTGGTGCAGTTAGCTGTAGAGTGTAAGGAGATAAATTTGTCGACTAGTATGCAGGGTAAATGGACAGTGTTTGTAGCTAATATAAAATGTTTCAGGTGTGGACGAAGGGGGCATGTAAGGAGGCAGTGTCGCCAGCCTCAGGGTGATGTGAATGAAGTAAGAGGAAGTAATAATTTTAGAAGTAGAGGACTTGGGAAGAATAATGTGTTAAACACCACAAGGAACGTCAGGTCCACCTACGGTCTTTCTCAGTAAGACTGAATGCCTCGAAATTGTTTGCAGAAGTGGAGGAATAGCAGGAAAAAAGGGTTGCAGGATATTATTGGACACAGGGATGCACGTGTCATTCACCAGGAGTGATCTGATGAGATGTAAGCAATGGGACACCTCATGGTACAGATTGCATGGAGTTTGAGATACAGATGTCACACTATTAGGATTGGTGGACACAGACTTTTACCTGGGTTCAATTTAAACATTATGTAGAGATTGTGCCACACATTAGTGAGGGCGACGACATGATTCTGGGATTAGATTTCTTGTAGCAGCATTGTGCCATAATCAATCTTCGGTGATGTAGGTTGGAACTTGATGGAAAAATGTTTCACAGCTGAAGCAATTGTCAGTGTAGAAGCAATTGTCAGTGTAGTCATGTTGTGAGGGGAGTCGGTCTCAAAAGATGAACCGATTAAACCGTGAATGACCACACTAAGACTTAATTTGCATGATTGTGTACCTAAGGGTACTGGGAAATCACTATGGCTCAATATTGAGTCTAGCTTGCCAGTTGGAATTTTGTGTGTTGTGGAACTGTTAGAAGAAAATGAAGTATTAGATCAGGCGGGTTTCCTATTTAAAAGAAGTAGTGTATGCCTACATGAAATAAAGGGTGAAAGAAGGTGCCAGTTTCTATAGATAATTTTAGCACAGAGAACATAGAATTAACAAAGGGGTTGTTGATTGCTAATATGGATATCCTGGAGGAAGAAGAATGGGACACGAGGGATACCAGCAACAAGCAATTGCTAGACACGGTACGCATTCCAATATGTCGCTCCAGATGTCACAGGCTTGTGTTGTAGGCTGAGATGTTGAGACAGGAATCATTTAGTGCATGGATGTCTGAATACTTATACACTCCAGACTATGTTCATTTAGAACTTAAGGCACTTAATCTAAACATATCCTTGGTGGTAAGCAAGGAAAGGCTTCCGTACTTCCGCTACATTATTGCAGCGTTGGCTGTTGCTGTACTGCACCCAGCCTGTCAGCTGTATTTTGCTTTGCAACACATAACAGTCTTGCAAGCCTGCAACTGATTCTGTTGCACTGGCGAGTTGCCTTCATACTTGAGTAATCATTGTTGCTACAGCAGTCTCGTGGCCACTGATACCTATTTCGTTGTGGGCATCCTCAAAGAAGTCAGGTTTATTTGTTGCCATTAGATACAATATATTTCTTTCTGAGTTGTCTTTGAGTCTTGGTCAGAAAACTTGCCATGCAGCTTGAATTTCTATCTTAGAGAATCTTGAGTTTTTTTCCTACTGTGGCAAATACACTATATCCAATTCTCATTAGCCTATCCTTTCCATATACACTTTAATTACTGCAGTAATCTGACTACTATCAATGTCAGGTTTTAACTAGTTTCCTGCACGTAGAATTATGAGAACTCCCTTGCTTTTTAAAAGTGCAATAAACTCTTGCTCTACCTTGTGAATACTTTCACAGTTGATCACTATGGTTTTAATTCTTGTTGGTGGGAAGGGGGATTTCTTTGGGTCTTTGACTAATTCTTTGGATCTCCTACAGCTATTGTTATCTCTACTGGATGAAGAGTCACCTAATTTGTGTGCACTCCCACAAACAATCAAGTGCCTGGTTAGCAAGCAGTCTCCAGTGTGTAGCGCACACCTGACCCCTTTAGCTGAATCCTACAACTCTCAACACTATGGCACAATTCCAAAAAGTCGCAACCTAACTTGTCTCAGAGTTTATGAAGTCTGTGGTTCAAGTGTCCCACTCTACTCGGAACAGGGGCTTGCGATCGATTCTAAGGACAACACTTCAGCTTCTGAGCTTCGTTGGGTGAGGTTGTCTTCTCAACAGTCTCTGCGTCAGTGGAGTCATCCGAGTATGACATTGGACTTCAGACAACAGGTATCTTTTTTCCAATGTGCAGTTGGAACAATCTACTGTTGGTTGTACCCTTTTCTTTCAGAAGCTGCCAAAACAGCCTCTTCAACATGCTGATTGAGCCCCCAAGGCATACACACTGGATGCATCTGTTGTTCCTTCCCATCCCATGCTGCCATTTCCGAAAGGGGGACCATTACTCAGTGTACATTTGAATCACTAATGATTAATAGATTCCAACCCTTTTGTGACAACATGCCCTTGGCATGAGACACAGCACTTCCCCAACAGGTGAAGTGAGTCTCATTTGCTCAATTTCAGTGGAAGTCAGCACCTCAAACTTTTTGATTGGGGGTAGGTGTAACACCCTGAGTCTCCTAGGTCCCTGTCTACCCTGTACAGGGTGCTTAAACCTACTATTGACATGCCACTCACAGTCAAGTTGAGTAGTGATAGATCCTGTGTTTCCTATAGAAGCTACAGTGTCCACAGGATGAAGACTGTGGCCGAAAGCTTAATGTGTAAGTGTCTTTTAATTGTGCCTGTTTGCAGCTTAATGTGTAATCTTTATTGTAAGTAGCAATCTTTCTTTCCCCCATTGTTAATATTCCTGCCCAGAGTTTCCAGTGTTTAAATATTGGAATGAATTATTTACAGAAGAGGCAATACTGATCTTAAGACTAAATATAAGTTAAAGGAAGGCAAACTTACGTTTATAGCATTTGTAGATTTAGAGAAAACTTTTGGTATTGTTGATTCAAATACACGTTTTGAAATTGTGAATATAGCAAGGGTAAAATATATGGAGTGTATTCTCCACAAGAGATGAACAGAACCAAGGATAAGTTTGAAAAGTGAATAGACATTCAGGAAGAAGGAATAAAAATTTTGAAGTTTACCAGTGACATCGTAATTCTTTTAGGGTCATAAAAACACTTGGAAGAGCATTTGAATGGAATTTCAGTTGGTTTGAAAATGGTTTTTAAGGTGAACATCAAGGAAAGTAAAACAATGATGTAATGTAGTCAAATTAAATCAAACACTGAAGAGAAAATTAGATTAGAAAACTTTACACTAAAAGTGAGTTTTGCTATTTGGACAGAGAAATAGCTGATTATGGAGAAACAGAGAGAGACTGGCAATAGCAAAAAAGAAACATTTCTGAAAAAGAGAAATTTGTTAACATAGAATATAAATTTAAGTGTTGATATTTTTTGGAGGTATTTGTCTAGAGTGTGGCCGTGCATCACAGTTAAATGTGGTGCTACTGAAGAATGATGGAAGAATGATGAAGAATAGATGGGTAGATAGACTAGCTAATAAGGATTACCTAATAAGGAGGTACCTAAACTGGTGAGAAAAGAAATTTATGGTACAATTTAATTAAATGAAGAGATTGTAGATAGGGCAAATCCTGAGGCATCAAGGAGTTATCAGTTTGGTAATGGAGGGAAATGTAGACGGTAAAAATTGTAGAGGGAGGCATAGTCTTGAACATGATAATCAGATTCAAATGAATATATGAGGTGTTTTCATAGAGTAAATGGGAGGTTCATAATTTTGTGTGCATGGTATAGTGCATTGTGAATTCTTGCCACTAGCCTAAATTATTACTCAGACGTACTACTTTCAAGTCCAGTGCTTCTTGTACAAAGCAGTCCAATAAATGGTACTAAAGTACCCATAATCTGCGACACATATTTGTTAACACAATGATCGATCTCCTAACAAGCTCTAGGGTGTCAAAATACATTTTTGTTAGCAGAGTAATTTGCTGGTGGTGTCTGCTTGTAAATGTAATATTTGTTTCACACATTATCACATTAAACACAGTCCACAGGATAAAGAATAACAGCATTCGTAGCAACACAAAAGATAAACACAGAAACAAGGTATAGATTCTAAATTCAAATCTCTTCACCTTGTAAGAAAGCAGTGACAACATCTAGATGACCAATGTCATGATCATGTTTAGCAGCCATAGCAAATAAATATCTTAATGAGTTACATCTTATAACCGGTGCATATGTTTCATCA
The DNA here is from genome assembly GCF_023898315.1 of Schistocerca nitens. Classification (NCBI taxonomy): domain Eukaryota; kingdom Metazoa; phylum Arthropoda; class Insecta; order Orthoptera; family Acrididae; genus Schistocerca; species Schistocerca nitens. The sequence continues at coordinate 27,788,726 of NC_064618.1, forward strand.
TAATCCAGGCCTTGCTTCTGAGCACAACCCTTTATTACTAGCCATGATTTACAGTGTACAGTGTGGCCATTCAAATCTTTCTTTGTTTTAAACACCAATTTCACATTTATAGGTTCCTTATCTGAAGTGAAACAGTAGACTCCCATGTGTGGTTCTCTTTGTGTGATAGTAACTCTTCTTGTATTGCTTTCAGCATTGTCAGACATCATTGCTTCATCCAGTGACAAAGGGTTGGTGTTGGATGACTGTTTGGATTGAGAAGTTACAAAGTCATGTAGCTTATCTGGCTTTGGAATTCTGGATGACTTTTGTATTGACTCAAGTTGCTGTGGTTGCCCAAAACCATTATTTGCATTATCTGGGCTTGGTTCTTCACTGCAGCTTGTATTCCTCGAACTACCACTTGATGTGACTGTCTCACGTTTTGGTTCAAATTCTTTGACGTCAGTCATTATTTCATTTTGGTTCTTTTCTGTCAGTGGGAGAAACAGTTGACTTGGTTTTCGTGACTCAGTTTCTTCTTTATAGTGTTTAGAAGTACCTTCATAAAAAATAATGTCCTCGTTTTTTATGATTCTCTGGCTGTTAGGTTTAAAAAGCCTGTATGCTTTTGATTTTTCACAGTATCCTAAAAAAATAGATTCAATACGTTTTCTGTCGTATTTTCGTCAGTTGGCCCTCGGAATGTGAACATGGGACTTGCTTCCAAATATTTTGAGATATCGAATACCTGGCTTCTTGTTTGTCCAAGCTCCTCCTGGACCCTTGCTTTTTCATGCCTTAGTCAGAGATATTAAATGGACTGCAGCAGAAACTGCTTCTATATGGAATTTATTTGGCAAATTTGCTTCAAAGGCAGGTGTCTTGCTTTTTCTAGTATTGTGTAGTACTGTATGTGATGCTGTGGTCTCTTGTTTGATCCCTACTTGTCTGAAGAAGTTTATTAATGTATTGTTCACATTTTCTGTGCCATTATCTGTGTGTAGAGTGCTGGTCCTTTTTCTATTTTGCCTTTTAACTAGATTTTTGAAGTCTCAAGTTAGCTGTGTCACTTAATTTTTATTTTGGAGCATTTATACAAATACTTTCTTGGAACAATCATCAATTAAAGTAAAGAAGTACTTGGCTCCTCCAATTGACTCAGTTTGCATTGGCCCACACAAATCTGAGTGAAGTAGCTGTCCAGCCAGATCGTGTTTGTTTTCCCTTTAAGTAAATAGCACAGGGAGTATTAACTGCTCCCTCAAATGAAAGTCCACTAACCAGACCTCTGCAACGTGCATGCATAGTTTCAGAATGCAGTTGATCTAGTCTTTTACACCACAAGTCTGTGTTATCTGACTGTAATACTGATTTTTCTTCAAAAATTAGGTCATTTGGTTGGTCTGGTTGGTACATACCATCTGCTAATGATGCAGTAACAACCACATTTTTAGTGTATTGTGAATGGGCAGCCATGTTTGTTAAATAATATTGAATGACCTTTTTCTACTACTTTCCTAATGGATAGTAGATTTGTGCTTAGCTGAGGCACATACAGAATATCCTCTACTTTAATTTTGCCTTTCTAGTTGACTGTGAAAACATCTACAAATGAAGATCCTATGCCTATGCCTTTTATAGGTAAGTTACCATCTTCGCTATTACAGCTTGTAAGTCTATCACTGTTTTACAATTATTTTCATCACATGGGTATGTAGACATGTGTACTAATGTGCCCAGTCTACATACCATTCTGTCTGTGCGTCTTAACATGCAGCTGCGTTTGAAAAGAATGCTGTGTTGACTGAAGTTTTTGTATCATTTTTGCTCATGCTGTGACAATTTTTTGCAAAATACCCATACTTGTTGCAGTTATAGCACTTTGGACCTTTTTTGAAGGTAACATCACTCTCTTTCTTGGTGACTCGAAGAGCTGCATCATTTGTCATTTGTTTATTACAGGCATTGTCATTTATTTCTTACCATAATTTACTTTTTATGGTGTCTCTTTTGATTGGCAAGTTCGAATTTTCCAAACTTGTAATCAAAGGTTTATATTCGTCTGATAGTCCTGCAAGCAGAATACACACAATCCACTCTTCTTTAACTTTGAAGCTCAAGCCATTTAATTTTTGTGGCATGGAAATTGTCTTTGACACACATTCTTCGACTGACAAACAATTTTCTAGTCTGGTTGTCAGCAGTGTCTTTAGTAACCTATTCATCGGAACAGGCCAGAATCTTCAGAGACTTGCTTTAGCTTGTCCCACACTTCTTTAGCTGTAGACATGCCTTGCAACTGAACATATATTGAAGGATGGAGAGAAAGTGTAATTTTGCTCTCACTGTACAAACTTTAGTTACATCCGTTATTTTGCCACTGACACAGTCCCAAAATTCCTCATGTTCTAGATATGTTCACATAAGGTTCGTTTGAGCAGTTGCCTGACAACGCCAGACAACAGGCTGTACTGCACATGCGCAGCTATGATGATATAGGCAGCCTGTGCTTGGTGCTTGCTCTGCTCGTGTGCTTTTCATCGCATTTCTGTGTGGAAGTTCGTGCGTGGTGGGGCATCACGTGACCATGTGCAGCCCTGCTGCATGTTGTTGAGAGGACATACAGAGTTGTACTTAGAGCAATTGTTTTATCATATCCCACCCAGATTAAGGATGCAAATAAGGAAGCAGTTCTTGGCATAATATCATTTCAAAACTAGACTCTACAGCTCAAAGTACCATAACATTTTGCTACGTGGTGACTTTGACAGATTTCTTTTTTAATTGGTACTCTGCAATATTGTTATGTAGCATTTGCAATCACATTTACATCTACACAGCACTGAAAGAAGCTAGTAAGAAGGAATACAAATTTCAAAATAAATAAATAAACAAAGAGAAGTTCCTTGTGTAGCTTACACCAAAATAAGTGACAATAAATTTCATGACTATTTCAGAATGTGATAAAAATTAAAAAGGTTGTCTGTGAGGCAAAGAAATTGTACAACTGACAGTTTATATTCTACTCTAGGAATAAATATAAAGCCATGTGGGGAGTTAAAATGATAAAACACGGTATGCTGCCAGTCTACAATTTAGCATAGAATGACATCCTATAAATTTAAGATGTTAACACAAATTGAGAAATAGCTTCAGGCCTAGAGTCTTGTGATCGAAAAAGACTGTGTTTCGTGGAACTCAGATTTGTAAAATTCTGCTGCAGCTGTCAATATATTTGAAACAAAATATTTAGTTCAAAACCACTGACCAAATTTACCTGCTTAGTCAGCTTCAAGTCAATGTATGTTCGTACGTATATAGCATTAAGAGATCTTACAGTGTCTTAAGAGGAACAGGACATCAGAGACTACTCCAGCAGTATCAGAATTTCATAAACCATACTATAATGCTTCATTCCGCTCTAATTGCACATTTCTATGTCCAGATGCAGTCTGAAGCACCTGATATTCAGCTTTTGTACGTGGTTTTCGGGATACCAATTTTGTTGGAGGTCCAGTACTGTATTCTCATGTTTGGTTCTTTATTATGGTATTATGTTATTTGTCCCGGAAAATGAAAATTTGCACTTGAAATTGAACAAAGTTGAAAGTAGCCAATAGTGTGGAATGATACACTTCATTTCAAATAAAGTAACTGCCTCAGCCGAAAAATTAATAGAAGTAAATTTCTCTACAAAACTGACAGAAATAGCTTAATTAAGACATTAATAGTTGATTGCTAATAATGTGGAAATAATATAAAATCAGAAAATTGAAACTACTAACTTATTTTAGTCTTTCATTATTATGAGAATGTATATTAATTCACTTGATGGCTTCCCGCCACAGAAATCTGTTTTGTTTTCATTTGACGTGGGAGCTGTAAATGAAGAGACACCAACAATTTCCTGAAACATATACATAGGTCACGTGGAGAATGACCCCCCACTATAACTCAGCTTGCTCTGCGCATGCGCGAATCTGGCAGCTTGGTTGCGCCAGAGAAATTTTTCCAGGTAGCTTTTGACTACTTGCTGCTACTGCTCATACGGCAAAGAGCCATGCTTCAAGTAGCCAGAAGCGGGAGAAGGCACTGCTCATATGCGAATTCAGCTCTGTGAATGTGCACGAGCCCGCTGGCAACTGCTCAGACCAACCTATAGTGAACTGCGACATACTCTAGGTTTCTCTTCCCATTAGTTTCTCAACTGGAGGCAGTGAATTCATATTTTCAGAACCCATTGTATTAGCTATTACGTGATTCCAAGATGCTGTATGCTACTGCTAATTTCTGCTGGCCAATTATCTCTTTTTTCTTTTAATATGGCAGAGTAATTTGCTGGTAGTATCTGATTGGAAATGTAAGATTTATTGTACACATTATCATGTTAAACACAGTTACACTAACCATTGTATTATACAGACTACAGAATAAAGAATAACAGCCTCCATAATTATGCAATATATATATATATATATATATATATATATATATATATATATATATATATATATATATATATATATATATATATATATATATAGTTATAATAGAGGGAAACATTCCATGTAGGAAAAATATATCTAAAAACAAAGATGATGTGACTTACCAAATGAATGTGCTGGCAGGTCGACAGACACACAAACATACACACAAAATTCAAGCTTTCGCAACAAACTGTTGCCTCATCAGGAAAGAGGGAAGGAGAGGGAAAGACGAAAGGATGTGGGTTTTAAGGGAGAGTGTAAGGAGTCATTCCAATCCCGGGAGCGGAAAGACTTACCTTAGGGGGAAAAAAGGACAGGTATACACTCGCACACACACACACATATCCATCCACACATATACAGACACAAGCAGACATGTCTGCTTGTGTTTGTGGCGAAAGCTTGAATTTTGTGTGCATGTTTGTGTTTGTTTGTGTGTCTGTCGACCTGCCAGCACTTTCATTTGGTAAGTCACATCATCTTTGTTTTTAGATATATTTTTCCTACGTGGAATGTTTCCCTCTATTTTATATATATATATATATATATATATATATACAAAGATGATGTGACTTACCAAACGAAAGCGCTGGCACGTCGATAGACACACAAACAAACACAAACATACACACAAAATTCAAGCTTTCGCAACAAACTGTTGCCTCATCAGGAAAGAGGGAAGGAGAGGGAAAGACGAAAGGATGTGGGTTTTAAGGGAGAGGGTAAGGAGTCATTCCAATCCCGGGAGCGGAAAGACTTACCTTAGGGGGAAAAAAGGACAGGTATACACTCGCGCACACACACACATATCCATCCACACATTACAGACACAAGCAGACATATTTAAACTTTGTTTTTAGATATATTTTTCCCACGTGGAATGTTTCTCTCTCTCTCTCTCTCTCTCTCTCTCTCTCTCTCTCTATATATATATATATATATATATATATATATATATATATATATATATATATATATATATATAATCAAGGCATAGTATTAAGCATTTTATAATATAAACATGAAAGCTTTCTGAAATGGTGTTTTATTAATTAATCGCTATGTGCAAAACAACAACTACATGCCCCAGGACACATAATCACCTAGTAATTACCGTATTTACTCAAATCTAAGCCGCACTCGAATCTAAGCCGCACCTGAAAAATGAGACTCGAAATAAAGGGAAAAAAAATCTCCCGAATCTAAGCCGCACCTGAAATTTGAGACTCGAAATTAAAGGAGAGAGAAAAGTTTTAGGCTGCACCTCCAAATTGAAACAAAGTTGGTCCATTGTAATATGAGACACCATTTAGGTCGAATGTATGAAGATACAACCACAGTAGTTTGGTTCGAGTCGTAAGCTTAGCAGTTAAGCTTTACCAGGTAGCCATTGCTATGCACCAGGCGCTCCGTCCGTATTTATACGGGTACCCTTCCTTTTTCACGTGCTTCGTCTGGTTTGAATCGATTGCTTATTTTGCTTTGATCTGAAAAGTGCCGTTTTATTTGTTATAGGTGTTTACGTCACTCTTAAGCTGAAAATGCATTACTGTACTGTGTCATGCATTGTTTGTAGCTTTCTGATAGTGCGTGTTTACGGCCTGTCGCCGCTTGCGGCATGGCTTGCTTTTGTGCGCGCTGCCGCCGCTTAAAAAAAAAAAAAAAAAAAAAAAAAAAAAAGAGAGAGAGAGAGAGAGAGAGAGAGAGAGAGAGAGAGAGAGAGAGAGAGAGAGAGGAATCGTCTCATTAGCGAAACAATGGCAAGAGACTGCTATTTGTTGTTACTTACTTTGATAATGATCAACAGATCAACAAGAACCAAATAATAGACTTCGTATGATAGAACATGTTCTGAATGAGAGTTAGGCGAAAATTTTTCTGCGTTTGAAAATCTTTGCGGCCGCTTCTTTAGTACATCAAATTCTGCACAGAAATTTGAGCCATCTTAGATTTAAAAATCTAGTCAGTTGCCGTGCTTCATTTCTGACTGTATCACTATTAGGCATAAGAATAATACAAATATAAACATGACACGATACGTATATTCTTCCGCGTTTGCTGTTGTTTCACTCTAGTTTCGTAGTTTATTAGGCAGACAGGATTTAAATGAGATAGCACCAAACATGAAAGAATACAGGGCAAAATGTTTATTTTCGTATTATTCTTATGATGAAGAGAATACTGCATGTGATTCACATTTCATCAGGTTCCTATTAGCAACCATCTCTTCTCACAGGTAGGAAAAAATTCAGAACGTAGAGTTGGCCATATTGACAAACATCCCAAACAGTCTTGCCAGTCGGATTTTCGTAGTACATTGAAATTCTGCTACATTCGAAGATGAACAATACGGAATTTGTGTTTACTTCATTGGATAATGTATGAAAATGCAGTGGTAGAAACTCGGGGCGAAGAAAAAAAGCTTGTCTTCCACTTTTTTTTTTTTTTTTCCTTGACGCAGAGGTTTTGGCGCCAGTATTATTTGTGCCTACAAAGCATGCCTGTGTAGAGCTACATATATTAGACGCCAGAAGTTAGTTGTGGCGGCACCTACCAACATTTTTCAGAACTTCCGCTTGCTTTACACTCGATTCTAAGCCGCAGGCAGTTTTTTGGATTACAAAAACCGGAAAAAAAGTGCGGCTTAGATTCGAGTAAATACGGTACAATGCAAAGGAATAAACAATAAAAGGCTGGAAATATCAGTTTACATTAAACTGGCATCGACACAAAGTATAAAGTCTAAGTGGACAGTTACTCTTCCTCTTATTTCACAAGGCCAAGTTTCTTACACATGTTTCATGTCTGAAGTTGCTAGGTCATTTTGTGAAAGCATCAGATAACATTTCTTCAGAAGGCAGATGCTCAACATTACTAACACCTGACACAACATGCCTTATTATAAAATGATACTTTATATCTATATACCACTAGATTCTTGGCTAACTGTATGGCTCCTTTATTATCACAATACACTGTAAGTAACTTTATGACACTTTTTGGATCTACCTCAGACATAGGTTGTCTTAACCACAATAAATCTTGAACAGTTGATGCAAAGGCCATACATTTAGCTTCAGAAGTAGAAAGTGCAATAGTTTTCTACTAGACTATGAAAATAAAGAGCTTTGCAACTGTATGACTGAACCAGTTACGGAGTGCCTGTCATTTATTTTATTTCCCCAATCTGCATCATGAAGGCCATTATTCTTTTGTTACCACTTCTAGAAAATTCTAGCTTGGGGTCCAAGGTTCTCTTTAAATATCTAAACAATCTTTTGCTGACAACCAATGAACCTTTTTAAAACAATGATTAGATGTGCTAAGGAGATTTGCAGTGAAACACATGTCAGGTCTTTAGACTTCCTATTGCCTCTTGGCCATAGGAAATGACTTCCTATTGCCTCTTGGTAAGGTACTTTGATATCACTTGATTTGAATGCTTCAGAGCCCAAACCAAGTTCAAGTGGTGTTGATTCTGGCTTGACTTAGTGATTCCAAATTTTTCCAGAGCTTTCTTTTACATAGGATTTCTGGGAGGTCCAAAATTTTCCTTTTTCATGATCCCTTGTAATTTCCATGCCTAGAAACTATTGAATTGATTCGAAACACTTTTGTCATTTGAGAATAATAGCATGTCATAATGCTATGATGACTGGTTTGGTGCCACCTCTCTGAAAATAAATACATGGACTAGTGTTTGATCTATTCACTTTCAGTTTTCTTAACACCTCATCAATTTTTTGATTCCAATTCCTACCAGCCTGTTTTAGTCCATAAACAGCTTTCTTCAGCCTCCATATGTTTCCAGAAGTTGCAAAATTTTGTAGTGGAATGACACAAATTTCTTCATTTAAGTCTCCGTAGAGATAAGCAGCAGTGATGTCAACATGATCCAGGTTCTCTCGAGCTGCTGTAGACAAGAGATATCTAAATGGATACATGCTTGACCACTGGTGCGAAGGTTTCCTGATAATCAACACCTTGAACTTGAGTGCGTCCTTTTACCAATAGACACGCCTTACATGTTTTTGGCATACTGCTAATCCCAGGCTGTATTTTTAATACCTGCTTAGTCTGGAGAGGTTTGTGTCCCCTGAGTAGTTCTACTTCTTCAAATGTGTAATTACAAACTAGAGATAAGAATTCTGTCTTCATTGCTTGTTTCCATTTTTCATTATTTATCCCTTCCAAGGCTTCTTTGACATTAGTGTTTTCACTTGGAAGTCCTTCTTTCAAGTAGTAAGTAACATGATCAGGCCATGTCTTGGGTTTTCGTCCTGTTTGTCCTTTGAAGTGTAACCTCTTGAACTATGTTTTGATTCTCATGAACCTCATCTTGAGTTTCAGTTTGTATTGGATCACTGTCAAAGCCATAAAAGTGTTCATTATCACAGTTTTCTTATTTAACTTCTCCATCAGTTTGCGAAGTATTGATGTCCTGAAGAAGTGCTTCTTGTTCCAATGCAAAGGCATTTGTGGTCTTAGGTTCCTCTGTCTTTGAACCTGTAAAATTCTCATCCTCCAGGAATTTTAAATCCCTGCTGACAATTATCTGGCCAGTATCCATATTGATGAATTTGTTGGCTTTTTTTTTCCTGACAGTAGCCTCCAAATGTCAACTTCTGTGACTTCTTATCCCAGTTCTTGTGATGATGTTTTGGAATGTGAACCATTGCACAGCAACAAAGAATTCTCAAATGTGATAAGCAAGGCTTTGTCTGATGCCAAAGTTCATATGGCATCTTATCTCCAAGTGTGATGGACGGCAAATAATTGATATTTACATCTACATCTACATCCATACTCCGCAAGCCACCTGACGGTGTGTGGCGGAGGGTACCTTGAGTACCTCTATCGGTTCTCCCTTCTATTCCAGTCTCGTATTGTTCGTGGAAAGGATTGTCGGTATGCTTCTGTGTGGGCTCTAATCCCTCTGATTTTATCCTCATGGTCTCTTCGCGAGATATACGTAGGAGGGAGCAAAATACTGCTTGACTCTTTGGTGAAGGTATGTTCTCAAAACTTCAACAAAAGCCCGTACCGAGCTACTGAGCGTCTCTCCTGCAGAGTCTTCCACTGGAGTTTATCTGTCATCTCCGTAATGCTTTCGCGATTACTAAATGATCCTGTAACGAAGCGCGCTGCTCTCCGTTGGATCTTCTCTATCTCTTCTATCAACCCTATCTGGTACGGATCCCACACTGCTGAGCAGTATTCAAGCAGTGAGCGAACAAGCGTACTGTAACCTACTTCCTTTGTTTTCAGATTGCATTTCCTTAGGATTCTTCCAATGAATCTCAGTCTGGCATCTGCTTTACCGACGATCAACTTTATATGATCATTCCATTTTAAATCACTCCTAATGCGTACTCCCAGATAATTTATGGAATTAACTGCTTCCAGTTGCTGACCTGCTATTTTGTAGCTAAATGATAAGGGATCTATCTTTCTATGTATTCGCAGCACATTACACTTGTCTACATTGAGATTCAGTTGCCATTCCCTGCACCATGCATCAATTCGCTGCAGATCCTCCTGCATTTCAGTACAATTTTCCATTGTTACAACCTCTCGATACACCACAGCATCATCCGCAAAAAGCCTCAGTGAACTTCTGATGTCATCCACAAGGTCATTTATGTATATTGTGAATAGCAACAGTCCTACGACACTCCCCTGCGGCACACCTGAAATCACTCTTACTTCGGAAGACTTCTCTCCATTGAGAATGACATGCTGCATTCTGTTATCTAGGAACTCTTCAATCCAATCACACAATTGGTCTGATAGTCCATATGCTCTTACTTTGTTCATTAAACGACTATGGGGAACTGTATCAAACGCCTTGCGGAAGTCAAGAAACACGGCATCTACCTGGGAACCTGTGCCTATGGCCCTCTGAGTCTTGTGGACGAATAGCGCGAGCTGGGTTTCACAGGACCGTCTTTTTCGAAACCCATGCTGATTCCTACAGAGTAGATTTCTAGTCTCCAGAAAAGTCATTATACTCTAACATAATATGTGTTCCAAAATTCTACAACTGATCGACGTTAGAGATATAGGTCTCTAGTTTTGCACATCTGTTCGACGTCCCTTCTTGAAAATGGGGATGACCTGTGCCCTTTTCCAATCCTTTGGAACGCTATATGCTCTTCTAGAGACCTACGGTACACCGCTGCAAGAAGGGGGGCAAGTTCCTTCGCGTACTCTGTGTAAAATCGAACTGGTATCCCATCAGGTCCAGCGGCCTTTCCTCTTTTGAGCGATTTTAGTTGTTTCTCTATCCCTCTGTCTTCTATTTCGATATCTACCATTTTGTCATCTGTACGACAATCTAGAGAAGGAACTACAGTGTAGTCTTCCTCTGTGAAACAGCTTTGGAAAAAGACATTTAGTATTTCGGCCTATAGTCTGTCATCCTCTGTTTCAGTACCATTTTGGTCACAGAGTGTCTGGACATTTTGTTTTGATCCACCTACCGTTTTGACATAAGACCAAAATTTCTTAGGATTTTCTGCCTAGTCAGTACATAGAACTTTACTTTCGAATTCATTGAACGCCTCTCGCATAGCCCTCATCACACTACATTTCACTTCGCGTAATTTTTGTTTGTCTGCAAGGCTTTGGCTATGGTATGAAGCTGAAGACAGCTTCAGCCCCATATTCCTTTGGTAGGTTAGTATCAAAAATCATGGTATGAGCTTGTTCAACCAATGTTCTATTAGCTCTCTCAGCAGCACAATTTCGCTGTGGACTGAAATGTTCTGTAAGCTGGTGGATGATACCTTTAGAAGATAGAAATATTTTTAGTTCATCGTTGACATACTCCTCTCCATTGTCAGACTGGAAATTCGTGGCATTTGTGCCTGTCTGCTTTTCCACCATGGCTTTGAAGCTTTTAAATATCTGTTTTACCCCATATTTTTTTCTTCAAGAAATAAACAAATTAAAAAATCATCAATGAATGTGACAGAATAATGATTTCCAACCATAAATGCTGTCTCCATTTTCCCACACAAATCAGAATGTACTAAGTCTAAGATGTGTTTAGAATACCTTTTGCTAGGTTTGACTGGAAGACGTGACTGTTTTCCCATATGCACAACTCACAGGGATCCTTAACCACAATATCTTCATTTAGTTCCATTTAAACCTTTACAACTTCAGCATACTTTTGCAATCCCTATGCCCTAGCCTCTGATGCCATAAGAATCCACTATCTTCTGTATAGTAGCACGAATTCATTTCATTTGTTTCTAACAATAGATGCCATTCTTAGGCATTGCTTTGGCAATTAGTTCACCTTCTGCATCTAGATGAATCCACTGTTTTTTGTTAAAAATCACTTTATGCCATTTTCTCACAATATTACTAACTGAAAGTAAATTTATAGCTCAGTTTGGGATATGAATGATGTCAGATGCTTCTACTTCTGCTGCTTTATCACCAGTATAGAAGGTTAGGTCAACACTTCCAGTAGTCTCTGCTACTAAGCCACCACCTCCCATGCAGGTCACTGAACTATTACATGGCTTGACATTATGAAGCATCCTTCCATCATTGGTGATGGAATCTAAATACCACATATCTTTTCCTTGAGGCTGTTTAACATCAGCTGCAAGAAAAACTTTCTTTTGTTGTGGCTGTTTTCTAAATACATAACCATCATTGTTATTTTTTTTTACTAACTTCGTCCTTTTCCATCCTTGCAAGAACAATATTTAGCAATATGATTTGGTTTGTTGCATTGTTAACATTTAATAATACATTTTGTCGGTCTCTGTTTATCTTCATATATGGCTGATTCTTCATTTCTATTTGCATCTTTTGCTTTGATGTGTCATAGCGGTATCTCTTTAACAGAATCTCCATGAAATGTGTGCCGCTGTTTTCAAGTGCCATAGACTGATAGTGATCAGGTAATCCAGCCAGGAGTGAAGCTTCTGCCCACTCTTCATTAAACGGAAACTTCATTTCATTTAACTTAAATGTGGTCATTATTATTTGATCGCAGTAGCTGTCTACCAACTTGCATTTATCTAATTTGATTGTGATTGATTTTCTAAGAAAGCCCTCTATGCATGACAGTCCTGAGTCTTCAGATGCTTTTTTCAAGGCTGTCTAGGCTTCTGCTGCTGTATTTGTGTCTCTTATATGGGAATAATTCACCTTGCCCATGAAAAGTATAATCTGGGAATATGCCTTTTTGTTCCTCTACTTCCAGGAGTCTTGTTGGCTCTGAAGGAGGCTTTTGAATAACATCTCAAAGTTCGTTATGGACCAAATACACCTTCATGGCAAATTTTCATGTCGAATAATTTTCACGCCCGGCCAACAATTTAACCACTAGAAGTCCAGTTGGGGCTGTATCACTCATTTTTAGCTTTGAGTGATTTTTGGGGGGGGGGGGGGGGGAAGAGAAAAACATCAGTCTGCACACACAAATGATCAGTCAGAAAAAAAATGAATGATCGGCACATGCATAACTTCAAAACTGATTCTGGATTTTCGTGCACGATTATGATTTTAACATTTATAAAACCTAACTTTCACACCTGTGCCTGGGCCCATAACCTTCTGTTAAGCATTTTTTAATATAAACATGAAAGCTTTCTGAAATAACATTTTATTAATTAATTAGTTTGTGCATAACAACCATGCATATCCCAGAACATATAATCACCACCGAGTAATTACAGTGCAAAGGAGTAAACAAAAAATAGCTGTCAATACCTCAACACATAGATTCTAAATTCTCAGAATTTTACACTGGGTGTACATGAAGGTAGAGAAGAGTGAAGTATGTAAGGAAGTAAATATAATGTGTAAAGTTACTATAAATAAAATGATTTAGTGGAAAGTATATTTGTGATGTCACAACCAAAAGGTTTTATCTCTAATGTATATACTATTATTATTAGTCAACATACAAAGAGGAAGAACCACTAGTCTTCGATACCTTATTGCCTCGAAAAAATACATTTTCTTTAAATGGCAAAACATGCATGTTATATTTCAAGATATCAAGTGATAAAAAAATATGGCACAGCACATTATTTTCTGTTACATCCATTAAATATTATCAACCTACCGGTTTCCTTTTCGTTGCCATCGGTATGCACTTCAAGTGTAATGTTTAGCACAGCTCTTCCCTACTCAAGCCAAACAAATGATACAGTTCAAATCAAATGACTGCTATTGCCTGATGACCTCACAGTTTAGTCCTTTAACAACAACCAAGCAACCAACCATCACTCATGTATTGTTTGACTTTGCAAGGTTACCAGATTGCACTTAGACCAGTACATTGATTTGCTTATCCATTGAAAAGAGTGCATCACAGTTTTTACTATGCCATGCAACTAGTTTAAAACCATTGAAAGTAAATTACATATTATGCTCAACTTCATTAGAGTAGTTTTATATATCTCTCGAAGAATATGAAACGAGAGAGCACTCTAGAGGCACTTGAAACTTCTAGGTGCATTTCTGATAAAGCATGCCTCATGTGAGTAATGGGAATGTAATCAAACTTCTGTCATCACAGTTCCACAGTACTCTGAGACTGAGGACAGCAATAGGCTTGGACTCTTTTAGAAGGGAGCAGTCGGTTGAGGCATCTAATAATAAAAATTCAGTCACTAAATTAGCACTAGCAAATGCATGCTATTATTTGTAGTTTATAGCTCAGTAGTGATGTGAAGCACTGTTTCCTATTTTCTTACTGTTACTGTAAACTTTTTGTTGCACGTTAGTTTATTTCTTAATATTTCCATTATTCTTCATATCGTAGGGTAATCATAAATTTGAGTGTTATTAGTAACTTCCTGGGTGTCCAAGCTACTTTCCTGTTCATTGCAAAATGAAGTACAGTGTTATCTTAATGAAATATTTCTGTTCTGTAAATTTCAGGAGGATATGTAAGAGGTCCTCAAGCATCTGAGATGCTACATGAAGGCATTCTTTCTCTGTGTGCTCAGCTGAAAAATGATGCTGTCTCTTTAGCTGATGCCATAGCACCACCAGATTTCATTTTAAATTCCATACTGGGAAAATCAGATGGTAACATTTATCAAAACCTGCAGACACATCTATTCCAGAAACCTCAGACATTTGAACGACCATCTGGTTGGGATGAGATGACATTCCAACAAAGTAAACTGTAATCATTGCAAAAGCAAGCATATATTTGCGTACTTTCAGTACAATAATATAATTGCTTGAAAATCTATCCATTTCGATATTTTTATTTGTACATATTTACTTTGTTTTCATGATAGCCCTGTGTAACGAAATATTTCTAATTTTTATATTTTAGTACAAAAATACCTTTGTAAATAAAATAATAGAATGTGTTTTTTGTATCTTGAATGAGTACTCATTTTCATGTATTAAAAGTGTGTCCTATATTTTTATAAAGCACTTGAAGGAAAAGGGTGTTGTCATTTGTATTGTTAAAATAAATGTTCATTGATTGAAGTATTAAAAATAAAGATATATTTTTAAATGGTTTGATTTCCATCAATTTTTGTGCAATTTTCTCTTCTTTTGTATCTTATGCTCTACGTAACTGAAACATTTGAGAAACGTAAAAGCTGATCACCAAAATATTTACTAATGATTAATAACTGGTTTACTTTGGCAATGCATTGAGACATTTATTTTATTTCAAATTTGCTTTCCTCACACCCCAAGAGCAGCCTGCTCCCAAAAGTCTTTAGAACAAATATAAACAAGAGATAGGAAGAGTTAATATGTTTGATTAGACAATGAAGTAAAACAAGAAGCCATGTTAATTGCATGAAGTGAGACCACTTTGACTTTTGGAGAAGAGCAGGGACCTTGATACCAAACAATATCATCTTCCATTTAGAATGATAACTTAAAAACTGTAACATATAAAAGTAAATTGTGTTTTGTTTTGAAGCTCAGACATTGTAGTTATGTTCTGAACAAAATATCATTCAGATACGGATAATGGCTTTGAATAGAGTGACACACATGATGGCTCCAATTGTTAATCACTCTCTCCAATGTTAGTGGCATTATTTCTGCCATAGCATGACAACTGTTCTCTCCAAATGTTCAAAGGTTTGTGGGTTGGCTTATCAGCATAGACCTGGACTTGGATGTAGCCCCAAAGAAAAAATCCATGGGTGGTAAATCACATGACTATGGTGCCCAATTCACAGATCCACATCTTGAGATGTTTCAGTCACCAAGCTTCACTCTCACCAAATCAAGCACGACATCAGCTGTGTGGTGTGTAATGTCATCCTGCTGGAACCACATGTTTTCGATGTATATGGTTTCAAGTTCTGATCACAGAAATTCATGTAACATGGATCTGTAGTGATTGCCGTTGACGGTGATGGTTCTTCTCTCATCATGTAGAAACAAATGAGGTCCATTGGTGCTGCATTGCCATAACCCACACCACATTATTAGTGAGTTTTTATGACTGCAATGACATCTCATAGACCACTTATGGGTTATTCTCTTTCCAATAATGACAATTTTGCATACTGAGAAAGTCACCAGGACAAAAATGTTCCTCATCTGACAGAATGATTTTTCAACTGAAATCAGGATCAGCTTTCAACTTCTGTATGGCCCAGTCAGCAAACTCATGACACACTCTGTGGTCATTTGGGTTCAATTCTTTGTCATTACAACTTTGTATCAATACAGGCTCAAATATGTTTGCAAGATTTGCCAAGTTGATACCTCGGATAGCCACAACCATTGAGATTGTCTTGAAATGACACATTCTGAAACATACTGTGTTCGAACATTATGAATTATTTCAAAGAGAATGGTCTATTGACACACAGTCAACTGGGAATTGTTTTTTTTTTTTTTTTTAGGGCGCACAACTTCAACGGTCATTAGCGCCCAGACTACGTTAGGAATGCACCGCGAGTCACAAGTTTAAAACAGCAACGAAACGGAAAACACGATAAAAGACAGACTGACAGGCATAGGATTAAAAAAAAAGAAAACAGCATAATCAAATGTCCTTAGAGAGGGTTGTCAAATTGATAAAATGAAGAACGTGAGCAGCTGCTCGTGGGTCATCCGCTAAAATGGCTTCTAGAGTACATGGCAGGCCAAGATCAAGACGCAGTGTGTTAAAATCCGGACAGGACGTTAAAATGTGGCGGACCGTCAGCAATTGCCCACATGGGCAGAACGGCGCCGGCGCAGCCGTCAGTAGATGGCGATTGCTGAACCGGCAGTGTCCAATTCGTAACCAGGCCAAAACTACCTCCTCCCGCCGAGAAGGGCGTGAGGAGGACGTCCAAGCCACGGGAAGAGGTTTCAAGGCCCGAAGCTTGTTGTCTGTAAGTGCAGCCCAATCGGCATGCCACAGCGATAAAATGCGCCGACAAATGACCCTGCTACAATCTGACGAAGGGACACAACAAGAAGCTGTCCGAGGCTGGAGGACCGCAGCCTTGGCCGCGGCATCTGCAGCTTCGTTCCCAGGGAGACCGACATGGCCAGGAACCCACATAAAGCTAACCGGAGAACCGACGTCCACCAGCTGCTGAAGAGAGCATTGGATCCGGTACACGAAAGGGTGAACCGGGTACGGATCACTGAGGCTCTGGATAGCGCTCAGGGAATCGGAGCAGATGACATATGCAGAATGTCGGTGGCGGCAGATGTAAAGAACAGCCTGGTAGAGGGCAAAGAGCTCAGCTGTGAAGACCGAACAATGGCCATGGAGCCGGTATTTGAAACTTTGTGCCCTGACAATAAAAGAACACCCGACCCCGTCATTGGTCTTAGAGCCATCTGTATAAATGAAGGTCATATTAATGAACTTCGAACGAAGTTCGACAAAACGGGAGCGGTAGACTGAACCGGGGGTAACCTCCTTCGGGAGCGAGCAGAGGTCAAGGTGGACGCGAACCTGAGCCTGGAGCCAAGGTGGTGTGTGGCTCTCGCCCACTCTAAAGGTTGCAGGGAGTGAAAAATTAAGGTGTTGAAGGAGGCGACGAAAGCGAACTCCAGGGGGTAGCAGGGCAGAGACATACAACCCGTATTGACGGTCGAGAGAGTCATCAAAAAAGAAACGATAAGACGGGTTGTCGGGCATTGCCAGTAGCCGACAGGCATACCGACAAAGCAGTATATCGCGCCGGTAGGTGAGTGGCAACTCACCAGCGTCAGCATGAAGACTCTCGACGGGACTAGTATAAAACGCTCCGATCGCAAGTCGTAAACCCCGATGTTGTATGGAGTTGAGGCGGCGTAAGATGGATGGCCGTGCAGAGGAGTATACGAAGCTCCCATAATCCAGCTTGGAGCGGACGATCGACCGATATAGGCGAAGTAGGACGGTTCGATCCGCTCCCCACGACATACCACTGAGAACACGGAGAACATTTAGAGAACGGGTACAACGGGCAGCCAAATATGACACATGTGGAGACCAACTAAGTTTCCTGTCAAATGTAAGACCTAAAAATTTTGTTGTCTCCACGAATGGGAGAGCAACGGGACCGAGTCGTAAGGATGGTGGGAGAAACTCTTTGTAGCGCCAGAAGTTAATACAGACCGTCTTCTCGGCAGAAAAATGGAAGCCATTGGCGACACTCCAGGAGTAAAGACTGTCAAGAGAACGCTGAAGACAGCGCTCCAGGAAACACGTACGCTGCGCGCTGCAATAGATGGTAAAATCGTCCACAAAAAGGGAGCCTGATACATCAGCTGGGAGGCAATCCATTATTGGATTGATCGCTATGGCGAAGAGAGCGACGCTCAAAACTGAGCCCCGTGGCACCCCATTCTCCTGGCGAAAGGTGTCTGACAGGACAGAACCCACACGTACCCTGAACTGTCGATCCATTAAAAAGGAACGAATAAAAAGAGGGAGGCGACCGCAAAGGCCCCATGTATGCATGGTGCGGAGAATGCCCGCCCTCCAACAGGTGTCGTAAGCCTTCTCCAAATCAAAGAACACAGCCGCGGTCGGGCGCTTCCGCAAGAAGTTATTCATAATGAAGGTCGACAAGGTAATCAGATGGTCAACAGCAGAGCAGCGCCTACGAAATCCACATTGTACATTGGTAAGTAGGCGTCGAGATTCGAGCAGCCAAACCAATCGAGAGTTAACCATTCGCTCCATCACTTTACAGACACAGCTGGTAAGCGAGATGGGTCGATAACTGGAAGGCAAGTGCTTATCCTTCCCCGGCTTAGGAATCGGGACAACAATAGACTCGCGCCAGCATGCGGGAACATGTCCCTCAATCCAGATGCGATTGTAAGTACGAAGAAGAAAACCTTTACCCGCAGGAGAAAGGTTCTTCAGCATCTGAATATGAATAGAATCAGGCCCTGGAGCGGAGGACGGTGATCGGCCAAGTGCGTTTTCGAGTTCCCGCATGGTGAATGGGGCATTATAACTTTCACGATTCGAGGAGCGGAAGTTAGGTGGCCTAGCCTCCTCGGCCTGTTTGCGGGGGAGGAAGGCAGGGTGGTAATGAGCGGAGCTCGAAACCTCTGCGAGAAAGCGGCCGAAGGCATTGGAGACAGCCTCAGGGGCCACAAGGACGTCAATCGCGACCGTCAAGCCAGAAACTGGTGAGTGGACCTTAGTGCCAGATAGCCGGTGCAGGCTGCCCCAGACAACAGAAGAAGGAGTAAAACTGTTGAAGGTGCTTGTGAAAGCAGCCCAGCTGGCTTTCTTGCTTTCTTTAATAATACGACGACACTATGCACGTAATCGTTCATAATTGATACAATTCGCCACTGTAGGGTGGCGTTTAAAGGTGCGTAAAGCACGTCGACGAGCACGTAAAGCTTCTCTACATGCTGCGGTCCACCAGGGGACCGGTACGCGACGTGGAGAAGAAGTAGGGTGAGGGATGGAATATTCAGCAGCAGTGAGAATGACTTCCGTGAGGTGTGCGACCTGACTATCGCAGCTTCTGAAGGTTTGATCCTGAAAGGTCGCCCTGGAAGAGAAGAGCCCCCAGTCTGCTTTGGAGATGGTCCAACTAGATGAGCACGGAGAGGGGGTATGCTGCAGGAGATGGATAACACACGGGAAGTGGTCGCTCGAATATGTATCAGAAAGTGCATACCACTCAAACCGGCGTGCAAGTTGGGGAGTACATATAGAGAGGTCTAAATGGGAATAGGTGTGAGATGTGTCTGAAAGAAAAGTAGGGGCGCCAGTATTGAGGCAGACAAGATTGAACTGGTTGAAAAGGTCTGCTAACAGAGCCCCTGGGGCAGGATGCTGGAGAGCCCCAAAGGGGATGGTGGGCATTGAAGTCTCCAGTTAACAAAAATGGTGCAGGTAGCTGAGCAATAAGTTGCATCATGTCTGCCCTGGTAACGGCAGACGACGATGGAGTGTAAACGGTACAAATGGAAAATGTAAAAGTGGGGAGAGTAATGTGGATGGCAACTGCCTGCAGGCCGGTGTGCAACGTGATGGGATCGTAGTAAATATCATCCCAGACCAGCAACATAACCCCTCCATGAGCCGGGATACCTACCACAGGGGGTAGGTCAAAACGCACAGAGGTGTATTGTGCCAAGGCAATTTGATCACATGGGCGTAGCTTCGTTTCCTGGAGGGCTACGACAAGCGGACGGTGCAAGCGGAGCAGCAACTTCAAGTCCTCTCGGTTGGAGCGAATGCTGCGAATATTCCAGTGAATAAGTGCCATCGTAAGAAAAAAAGGAAGATGAAAGAAGGGGTCACCTCGAAGGCCGCTGAGGGCCTGGCTTCGAGCGAGCACTGCCGCCACTATCAGTAGGCGGACAGTCATCGTCCATTGGGTCTATAGGTTCATCGGCCATCTTGGGAAGATGGCAGGGAGGGGGAGCTTCCTCCGCCGGTGAACGGCCAGATGTTCGGCTACCAGTGGTGCGGCCAGGCGAAACGGATGATGGCCTGGGGCGGCAACCGCTGGGTGGCGCAGGAGAAGAAATGCGCCGTGGCGGAGAAGGAGAACTGTGCTTCCTATGAGCCTTCTTGGAAGGTCGTTTGGTGGAAGTACCGGTCAAAGGCTGGGAGGTTGAGGTACGTAGGAAGTCTGCACGGGACGGTTCCTTCTTGAAGGCCCGTGCATCTGACTTCGGGGTCTTCGTCTTAGCAGAAGCTGATGAAGGGGCTGGTGTCTGTGGGGTAATGGGAGGAAGAGGAGACGTCGACCGCGCGATCTTAGCACTGGCCGAACGGACGACTGTGGTGCTGAAGGTCAGATCGCATGTTCTCTGTTGCCACCTCCCTGGTAGTCCGAGGAGAGGCGAGGACAGTACTGTATTTCCCCGCTGGGAGCAGCGTGGGCGTCCTACTAGCCAATAGCTTGCGAGCAGCCGAGGTGGACACTTTCTCTTTGACCCGAATTTCTTGGATACAGCGTTCTTCCTTATAGACAGGACAGTCGCAGGAGGATGCGGCATGGTCACCCTGACAGTTCACACAACGAGGAGACGGAGGTGGACAGTCACCCTCATGGGCATCCCTGCCACAAGTGACACATTTAGCCGCATTTGAACAAGACTGTTGAGTGTGATTGAAACGCTGACACTGGTAGCAGCGCGTAGGTGTCGGGACATAGGGGCAAACAGAAATAACCTCGTAGCCCGCCTTGATGCGCGATGGCAGCTTAACACTATCAAAGGTCAAGAAAAGTGTCCGGGTTGGTACAAGGTCATTGTTGACCTTTTTCATGACCCTATGGACAGCCGTCACGCCCTGCTCAGCGAGGAAAGATTGAATCTCCTCGTCAGTCAATCCGTCGAGGGATCTAGTATAGACCACACCACGAGACGAATTCAAAGTGCGGTGAGCCTCCACCCGGACAGGGAACGTGTACAGGAGTGTGGCCCGAAGCAGTTTTTGTGCCTGAAAGGCGCTCTCAGTTTCTAGTAATAAGGTACCGTTACGCAACCTGGTACAAGATTTGACAGATCCGGCTATGGCATCTACGCCCTTCTGGATAATGAAAGGGTTGACAGAGGAAAAATCCTTTCCGTCCTCAGATCGAGAAACGACGAGGAACTGTGGGGCAGGCGGTAGTACTTTTGTCACTGGTGGCTGGTCAAGTTTCCGTTTTTGGGCAGAAGTCGAGAGAGATGGAGTGAAATCCATTGCGGAGGAACCCCCATGATTGCCAGCGTCTCCGATGGCGCGCTCCTTCCTTGTGGGGACCCTCTCAGAGGGCACTCCCGCCTTAGGTGAATGTTTACACCTCAGGTCACACCTCCCGAGAAACAGACAGAGGGACCAATCGGCATGGTCAGAAGGTATCAGCTCAGGCAATCACCCCTCCCTGGGCCTGGCCTTTACCAGGGGGTACGTGCATGCCTTACATGTCTACCCAGGGCGGGGAATTACGCGTTACCCCGTCACCGGCTACGCGTGCGAACGCGTGGGTCGGCCTTCAGGCGCGCACAGGGAGGAAGGAAGAGGAGGAAAAAGAAGAGAGAGAGGGAGAGAGAGAGGACAGACTGTCTCAAACGCTGAGGCAGAGACCAGAGAAGGCAAGGAGAAGAAGGCAATGAGAAGGCAAGGAGAAGAAGGCAATGAGAAGGCAAGGAGAAGGAGAAGAAGGCAATGAGAAGGCCAGGAGAAGAAGGCAAGGAGAAGAAGGCAATGAGATGGCAAGGAGAAGAAGACAAGGAGATGGCAAGGAGAAGAAGACAAGGGAAAGAGTAAGGACGACAGTGAGGTGGAGAAGAGCAAAGAAAGGAACCAACCAAAGGAAGGAAGAAACGAGAAGTGAAAAAGCAAAATGACCGCAAATAGAGGTCGTGGAACCGTCCGTCTCCGGACGCAGGCACTAACTACCCCCTTGAGGGGGAAGGACTCCTTTTAGTTGCCTCTTACGACAGGCAGGAATACCTCGGGCCTATTCTAATCCCCGGACCCGCAGGGGGGAGTCAGCTTGGATGTAGAAGACATCGTTCTTGTCAAACACAGTTAGCTGTTTACGAGAGATGGAAAGTTGCTACTCACCATATTGCGGAGATGCTGAGTTGCGATAGGCACAATAAAAAGATTCACACAATCATAGCTTTCGGCGATTAAGGCCTTTGTCAGCAGTAGGCACACACACACACACACAAGCACAACTTGCACACACGTCTGCAGTCTCAGAGAGCTGAAACTACACTGCAAGCAGGAGCACTTGTGCAAGATGGGAGTGGTGACTGGGTGGGGGTAAGGAGGAGGCTGGGCAGGGATAGTATGGTGGAAGTGGCAGACAGTGAAGTGTTGCAGTTTAGATGGAGGGTAAGAGAGAAGGTGTGGAGAGGGGGAGGGGGTAAGTAGCAGAAAGGAGAGAAATAAAAATAAAAATAAAAATAAACTAACATTACCTATCACATCAAAGGCAGGGCTACCTGTGAAACCAGCTACAAGCTAAGCTGCAACCACTGTGCTGCATGCTGCATTCTATGTAGGCATGACAACCAACAAGCTGTCTGTCTGCATGAACGGCCACCAACAATCTGTGACCAAAAAACAAGTGCACCACCCTGTAGCTGAATACGCTGCCAAACATGAGACCCCTCATCTCAATGGTTCACAGCCTGTGCCATATAGGAAACATATGGGAAACACCCCTGCTCCCAATCCCTTACCTCATGACTCATACCCCTGTAATAGATCTAGATGCAAGACCTGTCCCATACACCCTCCTACCACCACCTACTACAGTCCGGTCACTAACATTACCTATCACATCAAAGCAGGGCTACCTGTGAAACCAGTCATGTGATCTACAAGCTAAGCTACAACCACTGTGCTGCATTCTATGTAGGCATGACAACCAACAAGCTCTCTGTCCGCATGTTTGGCCACCGACAAACTGTGGCCAAGAAACAAGTGCACAACCCTGCAGCTGAACACGCTGCCAAACATGATATTCATCTTCTCAATGACTGCTTCACAGCCTGTGCCATATGGATCCTTCCCACCAACACCAGCATTTCTGAATTGTGCACGTGGGAACTTTCCGTGCAATACATCCTATGTTCCCGTAACCCTCCTGGCCTCAACCGTCATTAGTCACTGTCCTCACCCATGCAGCCCTCTCCCTGTTCCCATTCCAGCACTACACAGCCATCATTTCACCGCCACACCCAGTCTTTTAATTTCTTTTATTTTTATTTCTCTCCTTTCCGCTACTTACCCCCTCCCCCATCGGCACCTTCTCTCTTACCGTCTGTCCACCTGCAACACTTCACTGTCTGCCACTTCCACCATACTATCACTGCCCAGCCCACCTAGTCACCACTCCCATCATGCACTGGTGCTGCTGCTCGCAGTGTAGTTTCAGCTCTGAGACTGCAGACGTGTGTGCAAGTTGTGCTTGCGTGAGTGTGTGTCTGTGCGTGTGTGTATGTGTGTCTACTGCTGACAAAGGCCTTAATGGCCGAAAGCTATGATTATGTGAATCTTTTTATTGTGCCTATCGCGACTCAGCATCTCCGTTATATGGCGAGTAGCAACTTTCTTTCTCTCATATTGTTACATTCCATTCTGGATTTTCCATTCTTTGACAGTTAGCTCTTTAAAATAATAGAAATTCCATGTAGGAATGTCAACAATGTTGCTACTATCCATAAAGAAGACAAGTCAAGTTCACCCTGACAGCTTCTCGCCACAGCCCTCGTCAGTAAAGACACACACACACACACACACACACACACACACACACACACACACAAGCAAGCACACCTTATGCACACACGACTGCCAACTCCAGCATCTCAGGCTGGCCCGAGATGCAGGAATTGGCAGTCGTGTGTGTGTGTGTGTGTGTGTGTGTGTGTGTGTGTGTGTGTGTACCTCTGTACATCATGTGAAACTCAGCTCACCCTATTTGCCCAAGAAATTCACAGTGCCGTAGACACTGGCGAGCAGATTGATGCCGTATTCCTGGACTTCAGGAAGGCATTTGATACGGTTCCGCACTTACGTTTAGTGAAAAAAATACGAGCTTACGGAATATCGGACCAGGTTTGTGATTGGATTCAGGATTTCCTAGAAGAAAGAACACAACATGTCATCCTTAACGGTTCAAAATCTGCAGATGTAGAGGTAATTTCGGGAGTACCGCAAGGAAGCGTGATAGGACCTTTATTGTTTACAATATACATAAATGACTTAGTTGACAACATCGGTAGCTCCGTGAGGCTATTTGCAGATGACACGGTTGTCTACAAGAAAGTAGCAACATCAGAAGACTCGTACGTACTCCAGGAAGACCTGCAGAGGATTAATGAATGGTGCGACAGCTGGCAGCTTTCCCTAAACGTAGATAAATGTAATATAATGCGCATACATAGGGGCAGAAATCCATTCCAGTACGATTATGCCATAGGTGGTAAATCATTGGAAGCGGTAACGACCGTAAAATACTTAGGAGTTACTATCCGGAGCGATCTGAAGTGGAATGATCACATAAAACAAATAGTGGGAAAAGCAGGCGCCAGGTTGAGATTCATAGGAAGAATTCTAAGAAAATGTGACTCATCGACGAAAGAAGTAGCTTACAAAACACTTGTTCGTCCGATTCTTGAGTATTGCTCATCAGTATGGGACCCTTACCAGGTTGGATTAATAGAAGAGATAGACATGATCCAGCGAAAAGCAGCGCGATTCGTCATGGGGACATTTAGTCAGCGCGAGAGCGTTACGGAGATGCTGAACAAGCTCCAGTGGCGGACACTTCAAGAAAGGCGTTACGCAATACGGAGAGGTTTATTATCGAAACTACGAGAGAGCACATTCCGGGAAGAGATGGGCAACATATTACTACCGCCCACATATATCTCGCGTAATGATCACAACGAAAAGATCCGAGAAATTAGAGCAAATACGGAGACTTACAAGCAGTCGTTCTTCCCACGCACAATTCGTGAATGGAACAGGGAAGGGGGGATCAGATAGTGGTACAATAAGTACCCTCCGCCACACACTGTAAGGTGGCTCGCAGAGTATAGATGTAGATGTAGATGTACTGGTGAAGGCTGTGGCTGAAAGCTTCATGTGAGTGTCTTTTTTTAATCGTGCCTGTCTGCAACTTAACGTATCTTCTTTACAGTAAGTAGTAATTTATCTTTTCCTACATTGTTGACACAGCTAGCTCCTTACCTACACAAAGTGTTCAATGCTATCAGTAAACAATTTCAAATTGATTCTGTATTTCTGGATTTCCAGAAGGCTTTTGACAGTGTACCTCACAAACAGGTTGTAATCAAACTGTGTGCTTAAAGAATATCGTCTCAGTTATGTGACTGGATTTGTGATTTCCTGTAGAGAGATCACAGTTTGTAGTAGTAAAACAGAAGTGATTTCTGGTGTTCTCAAGGTAGTGTTATAGGCCCTCTACTGTTCATTATCTATATAAACAATTTAGGAGACAATTTGAGCAGACATCTTAGGTTGTTTGCAGGTGATGCTATTGTTAATCGTCTACTAAAGTCATTAGAATATCAAAACGAATTGTAAAATGATTTAGAAAAGACATCTGTATGGTGCAAAAATTAGCAGTTCACCCCAAATAATGAAAAGTGTGAGATCATCCACATGAGTGCTAAAAGGAATCTTTTAAACTTCAGTTACATGATAAATCAGTCAAATCTAAAGGCCTTAGATTCAACTAAATACATAGGAAATATGATTACGAACAACTTAAAGTGGAAGGAACACACAGAAAATGTGTGGGGAAGGTCAACAAAAGACTGAGTTTTATTGGCAGAATGTTCAGAAGATACAACAGATCTACTAAGGAAACTGCATACACTATGCTTTCCATCCTCATTTGGAGTACTGCTGCAGGATGTGGGATCCTTACCACATAGATTAACGGAATACATCTCGAGAGTTCGAACAGGAGAGAGAGTGTCACGGACGTGATACAGGATTTGGGGTGGACATAATTAAAACAAAGGCATTTTTCATTGCGGTGGGATCTTCTCACAAAATTTCAACCACTAACCTTTTCCTCCAAATTTGAAAATATTTTGTTGACACTGACCTATATAGGAAGAAATGATCATCACAATAAAATAAGTGAAATTAGAACTTGCATGGAAAGATATTGGTGTACATTTTTTCTGTGCACTGTTTGAGTGTGGAATAACAGAGAATTATTGTGAAGGTGGTTCAGTTCACCCTCTGCCAGGCTCTTACGTGTGATTTGCAGAGCATCCATGTAAATGTAGATTTGGCTCTCCTCAATACTGGTCGCTACTGCTGCAATGTTGAACTCACTTCACCCTTTACATTGTCTATTTTGTGGCTTCTGGTCATGTAGAGTGAAATCCCACTCAAACTTGGCCATAGTGCAGTGTATAGCTTGAACAGAGAAATAGTGGTGGTGGTGGTGACCCAATTCTCTGGCGAACAACTGATGAGCAGCCCCAACTGATCTGTCACTTCGGAAAAATTATTTAATAATTTCTAAATGTTCAGGAAGCATGAGTCGCTGCCATTTGTACTGCATATTTTACACCTGGAAGTACACAGAAAAATATAATAGAAACTGGAATTTACAATTTTAAAAATTATTACTCTTAATGAAAGACCCTGAAATTTTAAAATTCACCGTGTTCATCACGTTTTCTTTTTTTTGCACTGATAACTGGTTTGGCCTTACAGCCATTATCAAACCTAGAAGAGGAAAATAAAAATAAAGATATT
The DNA here is from genome assembly GCF_023898315.1 of Schistocerca nitens. Lineage (NCBI taxonomy): Eukaryota > Metazoa > Arthropoda > Insecta > Orthoptera > Acrididae > Schistocerca > Schistocerca nitens. The sequence goes on from NC_064618.1 coordinate 27,815,882, forward strand.
TCAGTATTTAGGCATCATAGAAACATCAACCTACTACATGCAAATGGAAGTACATTTATTGCCTTATAAAACAGTGAGGCAGAGGACACACAGTTGTTAACTGGATCTACTAACAATATATGTAACACTTATATTCTGCTATAATTTCACATGTGACACTTCCACTAACAGTCCGTAGTTATATCGAAGTCAGAACCTTCTGTTACTAAACAGAAACATTTTCTTCCCAAAATCACTGAGTTTCCCTATTGAAGTAAAGTTCTTTTTCCTGTCTGTAAATTATTACGTAAGTCCAAAGTATATTAAATTTTCTTTTCCATATCGTGGTTCACTGAAGTCTAGTTCTTCGTTACTTTAAGTATTGGTATCCTCTAAAAGTTTTCACTAGCACATCATTATGTTGAGTGTGTGAACAATGTTTAAGTTACAGTCATATCTTTAAAGGAGCACTTCAATTGTGTCCTTTTTCTCTCTGAACACCATTCTTACCATTTAACACCATTCTGTTGTTTGTTTGGCAGTCACAAGGATCCATTTCCTTTTCTTTACATCCAGGCTTCTCTCTCATACTTTTTCATGGCACCTTTCACTTGTATGATGTCTCTAACACTTCATACACTGTTTCATTAACCATTCATGCTTCAGTTTCTTACCTGTTCCTTCTGCAAATGCAATACTGTCTAAGATTTACTTCTCTACAACCTTTCAGTTAAAGATTAGTCCATATTCTCTGTCAAATACTATCTTATGATTTATGAATTGACAAGTTCACAACAGTCACATCTTTTATAAAAAGTGAATCAGCTGAGAATCTCATTTACTGGTGCTGTAAAGTGACATGCAAAATTTGAGATACTTGGGGAAAAAATTGTATTCTCCAACTGAGACTGCAAACGAGTTTAGTAAAAATAGCTTGCTAATGAATGCATTTTAATGTACAGAGTGTAAGATTTAAAATATCCTAAATCAACATAAATGACAATGAGACACACAATTTAATATAAGCCACATGGGGCAGAGAATGTCGGAAAGTACCCAAGAAGTGGATGACAAATGTTAACATGTGATGTCAGCAGATGATGTATCTCTTAGCATATGCAGTGATTGGGCTTGTCGATCCTATGCTCACTGGTAGGGGGCACTACTGCCCATCAATCCACTTCTCTTTTTTTGAAGACCTTTTGTAAATGTGATCTGTTGTAAATGTAGAAGTTACAAAATTATTGTCCATGCTGTAACCAAGCAAAAGCTTCTTTTTATTTGATGTTTCTTTCCTTTCATTCCTTCTTTTTTTTTGTTTATGCACTTGATTTATTTAGTAAGGAAAATGTGTGTCATTTGCTAGAAGCGACACAATTCGGAAGCTTACACTCATTTACTCATGACATAATATGCTAGTTTTTTGTTGTACTGTACCTTGCAATAAACCAGCAGGGTCCAGGGCCCATGAGACTGAAAAACAAAATAATAAACATTGCCTTAATGTAAACACATAACTGTGGGACCCAATGGAGGGGTGGGGAACACTTCCTGCCACATGCAAGATTCGAACTCTGAACCACGCATCTTTATAGTGGTACATGTTGCTGTAAAGCATAGCTACACATTTCACTTTTCTTTTACTGGACCAATGAAAAAAGATGTGCATGTGAAAAATGTGACTTTAATTAGTAGTTGTGTAATGAGCATCTACTGTGCCTTGGTTTGTTGGAATTTATGAGATATTAGAAAGAAAACCGCTGACACGACATAGAAAGCATCAATGTATGTGTAATTTGGACTGGCCAGTGAGGGTCACTTGCACTTTGCAAGTGTGCTTTGGGAGTGCTGTTGACTTCAAAAAAGAAAGGAGCACTAAAGAAAAATAAATGTTGTTATATAGACTATATGCCATGATTTTGGTCAAGCATTGATGCATCATGTGTGAACATGATATCCAAAAAGCTTTGTTAATTATCAGTTGTTGCGAGTTGAAAACTTATTTGAATATAGAAGAATTAAGGTAACCCTGTTTTCTGATTTCATGGTGAGCTATTTAAATGTAGAAGCTCTGTTATAGCCCTCACCCCTCTGTAGTCAGAAACAAAGTCAGTGGTTAAAAACGTGGCACTGCATAGCAGAAGTACAACATCAAGAGAAAACAAGACAGGGATGGGAAATTTGGAAGAGAAGGCAACTGTTATTAAGGGAATGAGTAAAGATTTGGCATCTTGCCTTATATCAATCACTTAAAGTCAACCCATAACGAGAGAAACATCTCATGTGGCAACTGTGACAGGACAAGAGGAAATAAAATAAGAGAGCTATAACAAAAAATTAAAACTAAAATTTTATAAAAAATGGGAAGATGTCTGTCATTGCCTAGGTTGTGGAAGTACACAAACCATCAAGAACTGTATTGTGAGTATATATCCTATAACGCTACAAATAACAGCAACATTATTCAGAATAAAGAGATTGTGAATTTAATTAAACCCAAGCAATTCAGATTGTCATGATCTCTAACAAAAGGAATCCTAGGTCAACAACGAATATTATTCACATATTGGAGTACGCTTTCGGCACATAAATTGTGAGAAGATATCCGACTACAGAAAAGACTTTCAGTGAGCAGTTTCGACGATGACAGGTGCTGTGACAGCTTCCAACAGCAACACTTCAACTAAGAATAAATGTCCCATATTACCAGTGACAGGAGTATATATCATGGAATAGCGGGTAGTAAAGGAAAACAAGTTAAAGAAGAAACTCAGTTGCCATTAGAGATAAGTGATGTTGAATTTATGCAGACTTTATTAGTAGTACCCAATGTAAACATGTGGATATTGTTAGGCCCAGATTTCTTATTAAAATATAAAATAAAACTTGGCTTTGATGATCAGGTTTTATAGTTGACCAAGGAAGGCTTTACTCACATTACACCATTCAAAA